>NC_141165.1:106562500-107812500 GCF_055505025.1 Bos grunniens
GCATATTAAAAAGCAGAGACATTACTTTGTCAACAAAGGTCCATCTAGTCAAGGCTATGGTTTTTCCAGTGGTCATGTATGGATGTGAGAGTTGGACTATAAAGAAAGCTGAGCACCAAGGAATTGATGCTTTTGAGCTGTGGTGTTGGAGAAAACTCTTAGAGCCCCTTGGACTGCAAGGAGATCCAACCAGTCCATCCTAAAGGAGATCAGTCCTGGGTGTTCACGGGAAGGACTGATGTTGAAGCTGAAACTCCAATACTTTGGCCACCTGATGTGAAGAGCTGACTCATTTGAAAAGACCCTGATGCTGGGAAAGATTTAAGGCAGGAGGACGACAGAGGGGACGACAGAGGATAAGATGGTTGGATGGAAGCTTGAACGGGATGACAGAGGATAAGATGGTTGGATGGCATCACCGATTCAATGGACATGGGTTTGGGTGGACTCCGGAAGTTGGTGATGGACAGGGAGGCCTGGTGTGCTACAGTTCGTGGGGTCGCAAAGAGTTGGACATAACTGAGCAACTGAACTGAACCGAACTGAACTGAAACCTTATAACAACCTGTGAGGTAAGATAATAGCAATCTATTATCTTTAGTTAACAAATGAGGTGATTAATTGGCCTAAGGACACCAATTGATAAATGGCGGCAGGAGAGTAGAACTCAAGACTTCCTAGTTTTAAAATAGTTAAATCATGTTGCTTGTAAGGTAATCACTCCATTTGACTTCTAATAATAAAAAAATTTCATGCCAAAGTCATTTAGAAGTTCAGAATGAGCTCTGAAATAAGAATGCCAGTTGTTAGCTGTGCACTGCTGGGCAAGTTATATTATTTCACCTGTAAAGAGAGGTCAGTACCTGCCCCTTCCCAAAGGGTTACTGTGAGAAAATCCACATGGAGCACATAAAGTGGTGCTCAGTACTTAGGGAGTATTCAAAACATTTTAGGTTCTTTTATCACTTAATGACAGTATCACTTCTAATAATCACATTACCACTTTCAGCTAGAAAGCCTGTGTACAAGTACACATTAATTCACAGGTCTTGCTTGACCTATTGGTTCCAACTGGCTGATACAATCAAAATAAGATAGGAATAAGGCAGTAAAGCCTCTAATACTGATAATTTTCAGGCTTGGTTGTAAGATTTATACTTCAGTTGCTATTTCTATCCAAAGCTAATAGTTGAATGAGCTAATAGTTTATTTGTGTGCATTTTAGGAGAAATGATAAAGCTGAGTGAAGTAAAGGCTCCATTATGCACAGTAAGTATTTGGATTCTGCATGGCCAATGAGTAGGAAAAACCTGGAGTTATTTTAAACCCTCCCTGTAATTCTATTTCTCCATCTTCTGTGTAAGCAGTTAAGAGCTACCAAAACCTCTAATTAACCAAAGAATAGACATAAGAAACCATGTGTATTTAAATGTGTTTCCAAATAGCCTATAGAAGCTACAGGCAGTATATGACCTAGCAAAAATACTGCAAATTTCCTAGGTTGGTTCAATACTAACTCCCATAACTTTAGGCTTCCTGAAATTCAGATTTAGATAGTCTTATATTTGAATTCTAATCCTGCCATTTAACTAGAGTTGTGACCCTGACTCTGAACATGTCTCTCTAAGCTTCCATTTCCTCACTGGATATGTGTCATTGACAGTTGTACCTACCTCATGAGTAATCATGACCTTTAAGAAAATCCACATAATTAGATGAATTACATCCTATGGCATTTTATGTTCTGAATAAGTTTCAGCAATTGTGATGCTCTGAGTATTGTTTCTTATTCCACTTGGAATTGAATATGACTATAATTTTAGCCTGTTTTTAGATTCTGCATAATTTGAAAAGGTTAAAAAAGGAAACAAACCATGTTCTATGAAAGTTAAAACACTTTAGAAGAGTAAGAAGATGTGCCTTTTATTTGCAGAATCTTATATTCCCCATAATTTCCAGGCAATAAAAACCAACTTTTGCATAAAGTCACAAACTTTCTACTAACATTTATGAAGTTACCTATGTGGACATGGCACTGTGCTGGGTACTATAATACAACAATTAATGATGATATAATGCATAAGCAGCATTTTTCAAGGTTTTAAATGTAGTTGTGAACTAATTCGTCTCAGTCTTTGAATCTTATTATAGGAGGGACTTGAGGCTTAGTTTTAATGGATAGGATTACAAACCAGAAAGCAGCTGAATTCTTCTAATACCCAAATCCAAGTCCAGATTTTAGTCCTTATGTGAGAATATCGGATATTTTATGTGCTTCCTATTTAAGTTGAAAAGTTTACATGTTGAATAAAAGAAACCACATGGAAGAGGCCTTCAAATCTATATCTTCTTACAGTTTCACATAAATGTTCTTTTCTTATACGAAGACTATCCTTTGACTTTATAGAAGTAAATAGTAGTTGCCCTCTCTCTTCAGTTCAGTTGCTCAGTTGTGTCCAACTCTGTGCAACCCCATGGACTGCAGCACACCAGGCTTCCCTGTCCATCAACAAATCCTGGAGCTTGCTCAAACTCATGTCCATCAAGTCGGTGATGCCATTCAACCATCTCATCCTCTGTTGTCCCCTTATCCTCCTGCCTTCAATCTTTCCCAGTATCAGAGTCTTTTCCAATGAGTCAGTTCTCATCAGGTGGCCAAAGAATTAGAGCTTTGCATCAGCTTCAGCATCAGTCCTTCCAGTGAGTATTCAAGACTAATTTCCTTTGGGATTGACTGGTTTGGTCTTCTTGCAGTCTAAGGGACTCTCAAGAGGCTTTTCCAATACCACAGATCAAAAGTATCAATTCTTTGGCCATCAGCTTTCTTTACGGTCCAAATCTAATCCATGCTGACTACTGGAAAAATCATAGCTTTAACTAGACGGACCTTTGTTGGCAAAATAATGTCTCTGCTTTCTAATATGCTGTCTAGGTTGGTCATTGTGTTTCTTCTAAAGAGCAAGCATCTTTTAATTTCATGGCTGCAGTCACATCTGCAGAGATTTTGGAGACCAAGAAAATAAAGTCTCTCACTGTTTGTTTCCCTTGTTTCTCCATCCATTTGCCAAGAGGTGAGGGGACTGGATGCCATGATCTTTGTTTTCTGAATGTTGAGTTTTAAGCCAACTTTTTCTTGAAGCCACTCTCTTCTTTCATCTTCATCAAGAGGGTCTTTAGTTCTTCACTTTCTGCCATAAGGGTGGTCATCTGCATATCTGAGGTTATTGATATTTCTCCCAGAAATCTTGATTCCAGCTTATGCTTCATCCAGCCGGGCATTTGGCATGATGTACTCTGCATTTAAGTTAAATAAGCAGAGTGACAATGTACACACACAGCGCACACACAGAAGTCGCTCAGTCGTGTCCGACTCTTTGTGACCCCATGGATTGTAGCCCACCAGGCTCCTCAGTCCATGGGATTTTCCAGGCATGAATACTAGAGTGGGTTGCCGTACAGCCTTCACTTACTCCTTTACCAATTTGGAACCAGTCCATTCATTGTTCCATGTCTGGTTCTAACTGTTGCCTCTTAACCTGCATACAGATTTCTCAGGAGGCAGGTAAGGTGGTCTAGTATTCCCATCCTTTTAAGAATTTTCTGCAGTTTGTTGTGATACATACAGTCAAAGGCTTTGGCATAGTCAATAAAGCAGAAGTAGATGTTTTCCTGGAATTCTCCTACTTTTTCAATGATCCAGCAGATGTTGGCAATTTGATCTCTGACTCCACTGCCTTTTCCAAATCCAGCTTGAACATCTGGAAGTTCACAGTTCCCATACTGTTGAAGCCCAGCTTGGAGGATTTTGAGCATTGCTTAGCTAACATGTGAAATGAGTGCAATTTTGTGATAGTTTGAGCATTCTTTGGCATTGCCTTCCCTTGGGATTGGAATGAAAACTGACTTTTCCAGTCTTGTGGCCACTGCTGAGTTTTCCAAATTTGGTGGCATATTGAGTGCAGCACTTTTACAGCATCATCTTTCAGGATTTGAAATAGCTCAACTGGAATTCCACCATCACCTCCACTAGCTTTGTTTGTAGTGATGTTTCCTAAGGGCCACTTGACTTCTCATTCCAAGATGTCTGGCTCTAGGTGAATGATCACACCATTGTGGTTATCTGGATCATGAAGATGACTTTTGTATAGTTCTTCTGTGCATTCTTGCCACCTCTTCTTAGCATCTTCTGCTTCTGTTAGGTTCATACCGCTTCTGTCTTTATTGTGCCCATCTTTGCATGAAATGTTCCCTTGGTATCTCTAATTTTCTTGAAGAGATCTCTAGTCTTTCTCATTCTATTATTTTCATCTATTTCTTTGCACGAATCACTTAGAAAGGCTTTCTTATCTCTTCTTGCTATTCTTTGGAACACTGCATTCAGATGCATATATCTTTCCTTTTCTCCTTTGCCTTTTGCTTCTCTTCTTTTCTCAGCTATTTGTAAGGCCTCCTCAGACAACCATTTTGTCTTTTTGCATTTCTTTTTTTGGGGGGATGGTTTTGATCACTGCCTCCTGTACAATGTTATGAACCTCCATTCACAGTTCCTCAGGCACTCTATCAGATCTAATCCCTTGAATCTATTTTTCACTTCCACTGTATAATCATAAGGGATTTGATTTAGATCATACCTGAATAGAGAGGGAAGCCTGGCATGCTGCAGTCCATGGGGTCACAAAGAGTCAGACACTGAGCGAACTGAGCGGTCTAGTGGTTTTCCCTATGTTCTTCAATTTAAGTCTGAATTTTGCAATCTCAATTTAGCCTTCTCTCATAGCAATTACAAAAGAAATGCTTTGAAAATGTGAAACCCTAGAAAACTATATCAGTATCTGAAACTTCTCAATCTTTGCTTTTCTCTTGATTTGGATTTCTTTTGTCTCTAGAAGAGCACTGTTATTTTGAGAAGAGAGCAGACAATGTAACCTTATCAGAAAGCATACATGTCTGGTCTTCAGCCACAGAGAATTGGATTTAGTTCCAAACCCACTAAGAGGTGTGTGACTCTGGTAATCATATAGGCTCTTTTGCCTTATCTCTATTTTTTATCCTTTGCCTGTTATCTCTAGAGTAGGGATAATACTATCAGTGTCACAGGTTTATTTTTAATGTTATTATAATAGTTGAAATTTAAAACAACAAAAAAACATTTTTGTCAAATCCATTTTCAAATATGCTATCCATTTTCATCAAAAAAGAATCTGTATAGCTGTACCATATCCAGGAAGCTTTAGCAAGAGACTTATGGCCATACTGGAAAATTTGATTCATTTTACAGTTTATAACCACTGTAACTATCACACTGGTGATTCTCAAGCTAGACTACATATCATAATCATCCAAGAGCATTAAAAATACTGATTACCAGGCCCCGTCCCTAAATAACCAAACCAAATAACTGGGAATGGGGCCCTTGGCAGTCATTGGCATTTCTTTAAATGTAAAAAAAAATCCATCTTCCATGTTATCACCTCAACTTTATAGATTTTTAACCTTATTGACATTGCCATTTTGAGGCTGAAAGTGTTATTTATTGCATTATTAATGAGGCACTGTCTAAAAGTTGAGTATATTTGAATACATTATAAAGAAATGCAGATTTGACTACATTTGTATTAATAGATTTCAAGGAAATTCAAACATGAAATCTAACAAGAAGTGTTCACAAATCTCAAATTTGATCTATACAATGCTTCTAACTTTCCTCCTGATCATGAAAATCTATTTTTGTTATTTTCTTTTAACCTTTTGGTAAATAGAAATTTTACTACTTCCTTCCATTTGCAACCTAAATATCCCTCATTCCTGAATTTTTGTTTTCTTTCTGCAAAGTAGAATAGTAGTATCTGTAGAATTGCCTAAATGCAGTTAGATACTCCTGGATTCATCTAAACAAATATACATCAATTTTTTTTTTTGTATGGCAGTTGTGATTACTTGAGATTTCCCACAATTGTTGCTCCAGTTAAATTATTATTTTTCTTATTTTTGTATTTTTCTACCATGGTTAATAAGTAGGAGGACCAAGTTAGTTCAGTTACTTCTAGATACATAGGAAAGAAACACCAACTCTGAACCTTAAAATCAAGGGAGGATGCATACAGGCACTAAGGCTTGGAAAAGATGAAGCTTCTTTTTACTACTATTCAAAGCAAAAGGAGAAATTGTTAAGTCTCTCTGCCTCCACTATACCCAATGGCAATTGTGACTAGAGTTCACAGTGACAAAATTCATCTGGCTTTGTGAAGCAAAACCTACAAGAGTAAAAGTGAAGAAAAAAAAAAAAGCTAGAGAACTGTGTTATCATTTCCACACCGCCCCCCCCCCCCCATAAAATAACATAGAGGAGAAACATACAAGGAAACAGATACATGAATCTGTGGTGACTTCCCCTCATCACAATACAGACACATCCTAATTACAGAGAATCTGCGATTTGCTCTCTAATTAGCATTCCAAAGTTTCCTAGCTCTGAGAACTCGGAACAGTTTTATCTCTGTCACCTGTGATCTATATTTCTTAATAATTCAATTTACTCATTTTCTTAAGTTAAATTGTTTTGGGGGAC
Organism: Bos grunniens; assembly: GCF_055505025.1. NCBI lineage: Eukaryota > Metazoa > Chordata > Mammalia > Artiodactyla > Bovidae > Bos > Bos grunniens. Next base: position 106,569,069 of record NC_141165.1, read on the forward strand.
GCATTTAAGAAGTAATGCCTTCATTGAAGAAGTATAAGGTTTAAGCCACCCATACTAAAGGTATAGCTATTTTGCTAAGTTAATTAGGAATATAATTATATAGTATACATAGCATATAAAGTATTTGATAACATACAAATTCAATTACAAAGAAACAGCTTGCACAAACCTGTAAAATATCTTAATGTCAATCTTAAAAACTGTGTTCAGCACCTTTCCTTATTCTCATCCCAGGTTGATCCATTTTGAATGAATGGGGAGCATATAGAACCCAAGTCATTTAAAACAAGTCCTCTTTTTCACCACCTATGATTCTATACCTAATTCATCACCAGAGTCTGTTCATAGATAATCTAGACACATCTGTTCTCTATCTATATCTGCATTCTCACTGCCACACCTCCAGACTGGATTGCTGCAAACATCTGCTAAGTGGTCTACTGACATCCATTCTTACCCCTTTCATGCATTTCCCCATGGCATCTAAAGAGACCTATGCAATCATTTCAACACAAATCTGAGTTGTTCACTCCTTCCTGAATCCCCTCTCCTCTCAGCCTTGTAATCCTTTCATCTCCCACTCAACCTTCAGGATTGCCCTCACTCTCCCTCCCTCTTTCTGCATTACCTTCCCTTACTTACTGAGCCTGAGTCCAGTGTGCCCCTTGGGTTTCTCCCTCAGTACCACCCCACCTCCAATCAGGATACATACGATAGGACTCTTCTTTCCTCCCCTCAGTCCTAATTTGCTTCTATTTGCCCTTCAGATTTCAGGTTAACTGTCACTCCCTAGGGAAATGTTTCAAGCTCTTTCTGCATAGGTTAACTTCCTGACTACTCTATCTCAGAGCAGCATCGATCCTCACACATATCACAATTGCTCTTTTAGAGCTGCTACTGACTACCTGATTAATAACCCCTCCACTAGACCGTGTTTGTTCGCCATTGTATCTTTGCTGGCTTGTACAAGACTAGATCTCTATAAAGCACTCAATATAGTAAATATTAATTCAATGAATCAATGAATCAAAAGGCTCAATGTACATATATGAAGCATTAAAAAGAAATCCCACAATTAGGGCACACCTAAGTTTCTATAAATGTTAATGAAAAAGTATCATACGGACAGGCAGCTACTACATGGATTGCAGTAATCTCTCATTTCCTGCTTAATAGGAAACTGTGGTTCTTGTGAAGGAAAGAAAAACAATTATGAAAGATGGCAAAATGCCAAATGGGTTACAATCCAAAAGACTCTGAGCTAATATAATCTAAATTCCAAGGTTGGCCAAACTAATTTCTAAACATACATCTTATATTTGAAAAAAAAAAAAAAGTGCTTAACACTTAACCCTAAATATGTGTGAAATTGCTCAGGAATCTCATGTATCAAAGGTCAACTATGTACTTTCCCAATTAATTTGTCTTTTCAAAAAGCTTTTTATTGAAGTATGGTTGATTTACAATGTTATGTTAATTTTAACAGCAAAGTGAATCAGTTATACGTATACATATATCCACACTTTTTAAAATTATTTTCCCATATAGGCCATTCTAGAGTATTGAGTAGAGTTCCCTGTGCTATACATTAAGTCCTTGCATGCGTGCGTGCTGTCACTTCAGCCGTGTCCAGCTCTCTGCGACGCTATGGACTGTACTGCTCCAGCCCTCCTCTGCCTGTGGGATTCTCCAGGTAAGAGTACTGGAATGGGTTGCCACTTCCTCCTCAAGGGGATGTTCCTGACCCAGGGATAGCACCTGTGTCTCCTGCATCGCCTGCATTGGCAAGTGGGCTCTTTACCACTAGTAGATCCTTATTAATTATCAATTTTATATATAGTAATATGTATATGTCACTCCCAATCTCCCTCCCCAACTTACCCCCTGGTAACCATAAATTTGTTTTCTACATCTGTGACTCTGTTTTTCTTTTTTAAATAAGTTCATTTCTACCCTCTTTTAGATTCCATATATAAGCAATATCATATAATATTCACCTTTCTCTGTCTGACTATACTCAATATGAAAATCTTTAGGTACAGCCATGTTGCTACAAATGGAATTGTTTTGTTCTTTTTGCGGTTGAATAATATTTCATTGCATATATGCAGCACATCTTCTCTATCCAGTCCTCTGTGGATGGGCATTAGGTTGCTTCCATGTCCTGGCTGTCGTAAGTAGTGTTGAGATGAACATTGAGATGCACATATCTTTTTGAATTATGATTTTCTCCAGATATATGCCCTGGAGTAGGATTGCTGGGTCATATTATAGTTCTATTTTTAGTTTTTTAAGGAACCTCCATATTGTTTTCTATAGCAGCTGTATAGATTTACTGCTGCTGCTGCTGCTAAGTCGCTTCAGTCGTGTCCGACTCTGTGTGACCCCATAGACAGCAGCCCACCAGGCTCCCCCATCCCTGGGATTCTCCAGGCAAGAACACTGGAGTGGGTTGCCATTTCCTTCTCCAATGCATGACACTAATAGTGCAAGAAGGTTCCTTTTTCTCCATACCTTCTCCAGCATTTATTTTTATAAATTTTTTGATGATGGGCATTCTCACTGTCATACAATGATACCTCATTGTAGTTTTGATTTGCATTTCTGTAATAGTGATGTTGAACATCTTTTCATGTGTTTTTGGCTATCTGTATGTCTTTTTGAGAGAACTCTCTATTAGATCTTCCACTCATTTTTTGATTGGATTGTTTGTTTTTTTAATTTAAGCTGCATGAGCTATTTTTATATTTTGGAGATTAATCCCTTGTCAGTTGCTTAATTTGCAAATATTTTCTACAGTTATGAAGGTTGTCTTTGTATTTTGTTTATGATTTCCTTTATTGTGCTTAAGTTTTTGTTTAATTAGGTCCCATTTGTTTATTTTTGTTTTTATTTCCATTGCTCTAGGAAACAGATCCAGAAAGACATTACTATGATTTCGTCAAAGAGTTTTCTGCCTATGTTTTTCTCCAAGAGTGTTAAAGTATCCAGGCTTACACTTAGTATCTTTAAACCATTTTGAGTTTGTTTTTGTATATGGTGTTAGGGAGTGTTCTAATTTCACTCTTTTATATGTAGCTGTCCATTTTTTCCAGCACTACTTATTAAATAAATTTGCTTTTATGAATCCCAAACTACTATTGGAACATTAACTTGTAAAATATTTTTAGAAATTAAGATTTTTTTAATTTAAATTTTTTAGATTTTGGGGTGGGGAATCTCTAGTTTGTTAACCATCTTCAGAGTATTTAGAATTCAACACTAAGCCTAAATCCCTAAGAGTGAAACCATGGAAACATGACAGATCCTGAGTTCTTATTTTTAATTTTGAACTCTGGTTACTGTATTTCTATTATACACATAATTTAGTTATCTTTTTATCTCCACACTTCATATGCCTCATCAATAAAGTGGAGTAAGGCTAAATTGAATACTGTGTGAAAAATATCTACCATAGTATGAAGGCTACTCTGAGTTCCTAAACAATGATAACTCTTGCCCTCATTTTTCTCATCATTTCAACCATGTAAGACCTTTGAAAAGTGTGGAAATCTATATGCCAATTCGTGTATGTTCAGTTTCATATCATATTTTATGTCATCTTTCCAGGAGATGGATAGAAAAGATCTCTCAACTGAGGACTGGCATGACTTTTTCATCCTAAGTACACTTATTTATAGAAAGATACCAATCAAAAGCACACATGAAAACTGAAAGACATAAAAACCTTTTAAAAAATTAGAGGAAGAAGCACATGTAACTTGTGTCATTTTTAGATTGAGGTTCTCTGATGTGTGGCTTGCCGAAGGGAAATAATAAGTGATACCAAAGAATTTGACATAACCTCTTCTACATCTAAAGTGTTCTCTCAAAGACCACCTTGGTGTGGAAATCTGAGTCACATACCCTACTTCTCTGGAAAGAGTAATTTTGAAACCAACAGCTAACTTCCTCCAGTTAAGGGAGTTGGCCCTTTGGCCATGTAACATATAATAGAAAGAACAATTCTTTTTCTTTTCAGTAGCATAGTATTTTTTAAAACATAGTTAAAAATCACTTAAACCTTCTTACTCAACAATTTCTCTTTTACAAATTAAAGTGAGAATTTGAGGGTTTAAATCTATAAAAAACAAAATCTTTCTGATGACATTTTATTTCAGCATTCCAAATAAAGTTTCTGTGTTTAGTCTTAAATAAGATTTTAACATTGAAGTATCCACTGTATTGATCCCTTTGTAACAGCAACAACAACAAATAACTTAAGTAACTGCAAGTAGAAGTACAGCTTTGAATACAAATCCAAAATAATCACTGAATAAAATCTAAGTTGGAATATAATTGAATTGCTGGCATTTGCCAAAGTCAACCAGCTGACTCTTAGTCTGAGGTGATGAATAGTTTCTCTAAAAATGAAATTTTCTGGCTTAGATCCCCTTACAAATAAAGATACCACTCTGTATATAATGACTTCACTCCATAGAAGTGATACCTGCCCCAGGAAATAGTTACATTACTACTATGTATTACTGTAATATTACTCAGCAGTATTGCTTAGGAAAGAATATGGACTCTAAATTCAGTTTGCCTGAGTTGAAATGCTGGGTCCATCCATTACTAACTGTGCAACCCTGGTTAGGTTATATAACATCTCTACTTCTGTTTTCTCATCTGTAAAATGGAGATAATAGTGAAATCTTGTGGGATTGTTAGAGCTTAAACAACAAAGCATGTACTATGTATATTAGTAATAGATGTCAGCTACAACTTGATCATAAAGTCTGGATACATAAATAAATGCTTACTATACAAAATCAACACAATGAAAAAAAAAGTGATCAATCAATGAATTAATGCTAAGTTTGACAAGCCAAGGGAAGGACACTTAGAAGAGGTCCCATAGGATGCTGCATCACCTCATTATGTCAGAGTGGTGAGGGACTAAGTGGGTGAGGATTTCCAAATCTGCATTGCTCATGTGGCCGTGTGGAACCCATTCCACACTCACAAGATTTTAACTTCCTTGGGTACTTTTTCTGGGGTATACTAAAGGTAAAGATTTATTTAGAACAAATCTGAGCTATAATGTATCACAGAGTGCCCTAGACTATTATCTTGAAGTTGCAAATGCTGTGTAAAAGATGTAGTTTTGCTGAAGTTTCACACAGCATGTAGACCTATGCAGTGCTAATATGGACTGCCTATGGAACATGCTGTGCAAAATCACTGACCAAATCATAAATAAATGTTATTATGTAAATCTCCTTCATGTTCAGATTTCTGCTACCCAGCCCAGCATAATATACATAGTAGGCATGTTTGTTTTAATAGTAGCTTATCAGGATTTTGCCCATCACCATCAATGATATTCCAGGGGATTTTCCCTTACCCACATGTTAGAAAAACACAGGTGTTGTGGAGATGACCCTTCTCTTAGGTGTATTTATCAAGGGCAATATGTGAAGTAGATAATTTGTCATTGTTGTTCATAAACTATCAAAAAAAGATGAGAATTAAAAGCCTTTCCTTTCTAAGAGTTTAAATACAGGAATCTTAGCATCTCTTGTTATAAAGTTCAATTCAATTCAGTTCAGTTCAGCCGCTCAGTCATGTCTGACTCTTTGTGACCCCATGAACCGCAGCACGCCAGGCCTCCCTGTCCATCACCAACACCCGGAGTCCACCCAGACCCATGTCCATTGAATTGGTGATGCCATCCAACCATCTCATCCTCTGTCGTCCCCTTCTCTTCCTGCCCCCAATCTTTCTCAGCATCAGGGTCTTTCAAATGAGTCAGCTCTCCGCATCAGGTAGCCAAAGTATTGGAGCTTCAACTTCAACATCAGTCCTTCCAATGAACACCCAGGACTGATCTCCTTTAGGATGGACTGGCTGAATTTCCTTGCAGTCATAGGGACTCTCAAGAGTCTTCTCTAACACCACAGTTCAAAAGCATCAATTCTTCGGCACTCAGCTTTCTTCATAGTCCAACTCTCACATCCATACATGACCACAGGAAAAACCATAGCCTTGACTGCTGCTGCTGCTAAGTCGCTTCAGTCGTGTCCGACTCTGTGCGACCCCATAGACGGCAGCCCACTAGGCTCCTCTGTCCCTGGGATTCTCCAGGCAAGAATACTGAAGTGGGTTGACATTTCCTTCTCCAATGCATGAAAGTGAAAAGTGAAAGTGAAGTCACTCAGTCGTGTCCAACTCCTAGCGACCTCATGGACTGCAGCCTACCAGGCTCCTCCATCCATGGGATTCTCCAGGCAAGAGTACTGGAGTGGGGTGCCATTGCCTTCTCCATAGCCTTGACTAGATATGTTCATTTTCAAAGCAAGACCAGTTAAGACCAGAGTAATAATAATGGTGAGGAGAAAGTAGAGATTCAGAGCACATGACACTGCCTTGGGAAGGTCAGACTAAGATCTTATGAAAATCGTTTCCAAAATAAAATCCTGGTAGAAGCAGAATTTGAACCCAGATTTATGTGAAAAAGTCTTTTCTCCTTCTGCCACAACTTTCTGTCTCTGGAGATAATTTACAGCTCCTCTGTGAAGGAATGATGCTAAAGCTGAAACTCCAGTATTTTGGCCACCTCATGCGAAGAGTTGACTCATTGGAAAAGTCTCTGATGCTGGGAGGGATTGGGGGCAGGAGGAGAAGGGGACGACAGAGGATGAGATGGCTGGATGGCATCACTGACTCGATGGACGTGAGTCTGAGTGAACTCTGGGAGTTGGTGATGGACAGGGAGGCCTGGCGTGCTGCGATTCATGGGGTCGCAAAGAGTCGGACCCACTGAGCGACTGAACTGAACTGAACTGAGATGGTATGAATCATGCTAGGTGAGGTGCTGTCAGTTTTAGCAAATGAAAATACATGATGCCTAGTTATATTTGCCTAGTTAAATGATGAATAATTGTTTAGAATATGTATGTCCCATGCAATAATTAGGACATACCTGTACAAAATATTCGGAGAAGGCAATGGCACCCCACTCCAGTACTCTTGCCTGGAAAATCCCATGGATGGAGGAGCCTGGTAGGCTGCAGTCCATGGGGTCGCTAAGAGTCGGACACAACTGAGCGACTTCATTTTCACTGTTTCACTTTCATGCATTGGAGAAGGAAATGGCAACCCGCTCCAGTGTTCTTGCTGGAGAATCCCAGGGACGGGGGAGCCTGGTGGGCTGATGTCTATGGGGTCGCACAGAGTTGGACACGACTAAAGTGACTTAGCAGCAGCAACAGTACAAAATATTAATATAAGGGTGTACTGTATTTCATCTGGCAACTCTATATTATATATATATATATACCAGGTAATATTACTTGTCTTTCAATATAGAAGATTATATATAATTTATACATACTATATTAATACATTATATATATATATATAAAATCTGGAAAATCTACACTCAGAGATTTCATGCATAATAAATATGCATATATGTTATCTATATGTATATACATATATTCCTTTTCAATGAAAACTTAAAAAATTTAGAAAACTTTGTAATTTGTTCAAGTTAGTAGCTAATAACTAATCAATTTTGAATTTGAACACTGGTTTATCGTCTCAGATTCTGAGATGGTGGAGTTTAGACTTCCCTATAAATTGGGCATGCATCCTGTGTGGTAAGTCTCTTCAATCATGTCCCACTCTTTGTGACCCTATCGGCTGTAGCCCACCAGGCTCCTCTGTCCATGGGATTTCCCACACAAGAACACTGGAGTGGATTGCCATGCCCTCCTCCAGGGGATCTTCCCAACCCAGGGATCAAACACACATCTCTTACGTTTCCTACATTGGCTTTTGGTGGGTTCCTTTACCACGGTCACCACCTGGAAAACCCATAGGTACAGCAAGGGGTACAGAAAGGGAAAAGGAATTATTCTTAGGATAAAATTCCCCCAGCTCATCATTTTGATTAGGGCTCTAAAACTGCACTCCAAGCTTTCTCTTTTCTTAAATCCAGTAGCACTCTTTGCCCTAACTAATCTACAAGCTTAATTAAATGGAAAAGAATAGGCAGAGGCTCCTTCTCCTGTAAATCCACAAGTTCAGATCAGTTCAGCTCAGTTGCTCAGTTGTGTCCAACTCTTTGTGAACCTATGGACTGCAGCAGGCCAGGCCTTCCTATTCATCACCAACTCCCTGAGTTTACTCAAATTCATGTCCATTGAGTAGGTGATGTCATCCAACCATCTCATCCTCTGCTGTCCCCTTCTCCTCTTACCTTCAATCTTTCCCAGCATCACAGTCTTTTCAAATGAGTCAGTTCTTTGCATCAAGTGGCCAAAGTATTAGAGTTTCAGCTTCAGCATCAGTCCTTCCAATGAATATTCAGGACTGATTTCCTTTAGGAAACATTATGCAAATCTTCTTGAATCAAAATGCAGGATACACAGTCTGAAAATAATCCAATAAATGGATACAATATTGATAATAGTGGTCATTCAGCCCATAATTCCAACTCCTTTCAGTTTAGTTCAGTCGCTCAGTCGTGTCCAACTCTTTGCGACCCAATGTGAGCACACAATACCATGCAATCTCTCATTTGGTTGTACAGTGCTGCAGTCAGCCTGCCGTATCCATGGGACTCACATCCATGGCCGACTATTTGTTGTACCCTGCCATTTTATATAAGGAATTGAACCCCAGTGGGTACCAAAATCCATGGATACTGAAGGATGACTGTACTTCCCTTTTATTAATATTACTCACTGGTATTATTTATTTATGTTTAGTGGTTTTCATCTTTCATCCATCAGTATCAAGATCCCTTGATTAGATCAAAAGCTTTCAAACAAGAGTTTTACAAAATGTCTATGAATCCTTGATAATAATAAAGCACCTCCAGATTTAATTCAATATTTCTATTGGTTATTACAAACTAAATCAAAAAGTTTTCATAGAGCACTAGAGTTCAAGGGAACTCTAAACTAGAGCTTCATATGGTGATTCCTCTTTTTGTGTAATAAACCAAACCTGAATACATACATTTTGAGGTTTTGGAGTTTGCTTATTTATTTGTTTTTCCTGAGCAGAGGTAATCTTTTATGTATACCCATCACTCTCTCATTGATACTTTTCATAACAAATGATCTACCTTGGTGGGATGTTGAATCTGGGTTTCTGCAGGAAAGATGATCATACTAATTGGAACAATTGAGTCTCAGTGAGAAATGTTTACCTAGTTACATGACTTGAATAAAATAGATACCAAAGGACTATCTAAAATGGATCCTGATTTAGAAATGTCCATTTATTAATGGGAAGATGCCCTGGAGAAAGAAATGGCAACCCACTCCAGTATTCTTGCCTGGAGAATTCCATGGACAAAGGAATCTGGCAGTTCATGGGGTTGCAAAGAGTCAGACACAGCTGAATGACTATGGCTCATTTATTAACAGATTTTTTTTTAAAAAGCTAAGGTTCATTTCTGACACTAATGTATTTAGTGTTAATTTATAAAAGTAACTACTAAAGGGGATGAGTTTTTGTTGGTTTTAATAGTACAGATCATGATTCATTAGCAGGTTTAGAAAGCCATTTAGAATAGAAAATATCAGCAGGTATTGTACATAAGATGGCTAAATATTATTTTATGCTCTTTAAATACATGAGTCAGAGTCAAAAATATTTGAAAGCCATTGTACTAGAGCGCTTGGCCAAAAAGTATTATCTGTTGGATCTGTCCCCTTATAATCTTAACTGAAGGGAAAATTTAGCCACACTTATTAGAAAATCAGAGTTATGGATACATTAAAGAGTTAAATTTCACTTTTATTCTTGCTTTTGGTAGTTTTGTCCAAAGTTTTTGGTATTTTGTTATTCTCGTTTTTGGTAGTTGTGTCCAAAGATAGTATTGGACAGACATGTATATCCCAGCTGTGGCTATCTCAGTCTCAAATATTGTGAGATCCTTTCACATGTGAAATTCCTCCCCCTAATGCTGTTTCTGGAGCTGAAGAATTGGCATTTTTTTTCTCTATTCAGTATCTGTTATTAAGCTCTCTTCTAGCCCAGACTTCTCCGTAGTCTTTCAGTATAACCTATTAATAAGAGGCATCTCTTTCTCAATCTCAGTGTCTGCCCCCCCTCAGCTCTCTCCCTCCCATTTATTGTATCCAAAAGCTTAAAATGCTACATGACAGCTTATGCCATTTGACTGTTCTGAAAGATCCCTAAGGTGGAAGAGAATGATGGGAAGAACTCCAACTGATTCCATTGACTGCCTACCATATGCTAAGCACATGTACAGATGCTGTGGGGTATAATCCTCAAAATAGGTTTGTGAAGAAAGATATAATTGCCTGCCTATGATAAATCATCACACTGACACCCAGGGTAGCAAACTGGGTTGGGCAGATACTGTCCTCACCTCTTACACACAAACAAACGGAGATGCCTAGAACAAAGGCCACTTGCGCAAGTCCAAAAAGCAGAAAAGAAAAGCAGGAAAAGCAAACCTGAATTCTAGTTTAGTGCTTGCTCTCTTCCCCTGGACTAGAGGGGTGTTTATACACTGTTTGTACAGTTTTGAAGAAATGTCATGAGTCTGGCAGAGTGACTGTATTACAAGAATTTCCTTCTAATAATGCAGTGGCTTTACTACATACATATTCTAAAGCATAAAGAAATTTTGCAGCTTTAAAAAATTATAGTAATGTGTATTGTCTTCTTAGTCCAGCAGCAATAGCAATAATAATAATAATAGATTTTTCTGGAGTATTTTTGCTTTTGTTTTGTTGTTGTTTCATTTTGACTAACATTAAAGGCTAGATGATAGAGCTCTGGGCATTTAAGCTGTTTATGTAACGACAAAAATTGATTTGTCTTACTAGTCCTGAAGTGCAAAGTTTTGAGATTCTATACGATTCCATTCTCAGCAGTCTTCAACTTCTAATCAAGTCTGAACTGGGTGAGACTGTCAGATTCTGAGATTTGAATCACAGGCTGTTCTGATGAGGAGAGTGCAAAGCACATAAAATAAATGATATGCCTAAGGAATTCACATTTATGATTGATGATGGATCTCTTGAAGGGCTTTCTAAAGTAGAAAAGATTCTGCAACCTTATTCTAGAACACAGTCTAGGCATCTTTATATACTACCCTAACATTGTAACATTATTTTAAAGACTTGTTTGGAAAGAGGACTGTAATACCTGGTGACTCTTCCTCATTTTAGGTGACTTCTCTGCTGCCCTTGACACTGTTGACAACCTCTTCTTCAAAGTCTCTCTTTTTCAGGTTTCTAACACTATTTTTCTGGTACATCCACTGGCCTTTTTGACAAGTTTTTCTTAATTGGGTCTTTTTCCTTCTACTTTCTAACTCTGGATATCAAAACTTAGTCTTTGCCCCCTCTGTTCATTTTACTTTATTTTCATACTCTCAGAAAATTAACCTCCTTCTCTATCTAGCAGTTTTCTCACTTTTTTTTTTTTCTCTAAATTACTCCTGGAAGGAACAATGAATTAATGCAGCTTCTTTCTATCCCATGTTTTACCTTTAAATGTTATAATTTTTCTGTTTCATAACATTTTATTGAAAATATGCATTATAATTTTTTTGGAATTACAAATATTTTAAACCATATTCACCAATTTTGGAATATGCTCCCCAAAACTCTCTCACTATATCTTGTGGCTTTATATACTACCTGGCCTCTTGCCATGGGCTCTTAGAACAGACGTACAATATAAAAGGCTTTGTCTGAAATGATCTTTATCTCCAGCCCTGACCCACATTGCAAATCCAGCCAAAACTCTGTCTAGTCAGGATTTTACTTAGCAATTTTGGCATATACCTGACATGCAACATGTTTAAAGCCAAACATATCACCTTTTCTTCTAAACTCATTCCTGCCTCTCTGGAAATGCTATCATGATGCTTTTAGTGACACAAGACTAAGATTCCAGTGTTATTTTCAATTCCTCCTTTAAATTTTCATATGCAATAACTAAATCTTATTTATTACAGTGCAGTTCTCTTCTGTAGTCCCTCATAGTCTAGCATCTTCTATAATACATACAAGGATCTTTTAACCTTTTGGGGAATCATGGACTGTATCAGAAGCCCCTGTACCCTTCCCCAAGAGGATCCATGTGATATATACAATTTTCAGTGGTTTCAAGCTCCCACCCCAGTTAAATGGCTCACCAGCTACTGTCCTTTCCTCCACGACTCCTGGCAGATTGCTGTCAGATTTACCTTTCTTGTGCTGTGTGTTGTGCTGTGCTTGCTCTTGCTCAGTCACTTCAGTCATGTCTGACTCTCTGCGACCCCATGGACCACGGTCCGCCAGGTTCCCCTGTCCATGGGATTCTCCAGGCCAGAATACTGGAGTGGGTTGCCATTTCCTTCCCTAGTGATAGAATATGAAGTGAGTGAAGTGAAGTCTCTTCATTTGTGCCCAACTCTTTGTGATCCTGTGCACTGTATCCCACCAGGCTCCTCTGTCCAGGGGATTGTCCCAGGCAAGGATACTGGAGTGGGTTACCATACCCTCCTTCAGGGCATCTTCCCAACCCAGGGATCAAGCCCTCATCTCTTATATCTCCTGCATTCACAGGTAGGTTCTTTACCACTAGTGCCACAAACACTGGCTTTATCATTGGCCAACTCAAAAATTTTCATAGCACTCAACTACACAGGATATAAAATAGAGTTGAATTATGTTTTAATGTGTATTAAGGGTTTGTATGACTCAGTCACTTTATACACATTATTATTGTTGGCTCATAATAAACTTATGCAGTAATATCTTCTTTTTATATAGAGGAAAAAGAGACTCAAACATATTTAGGAGAGCAAGGATTAAATACAAGCCTCTCTTACTCCACAGCTTATGATTCTTCTTTTGCTCCAAGTTGCCTTCATCATGCCATTCAATCTAAATTCCAAACATCTTGCTTTCCATAAATGGCTTTTCCTCAAAAATTTATCTTCCAGCTTTGTCTTCCTTGACTCTCTTGTTACAGTCACCACTCCAGATGGTGTTATCTTTTGATTCTCCCCTAAAACTTACCTTCTTACCTAAGGAAAGGAAAGAATAATCAAAGGCCTTTGCTCTTTCTATCTAACTCCTTGTTATCTTCCAAGGCTTACTTTAATTTGTGATTTCCTTTTCCATAAACTTACCTGTTCAATTCCAGTTGGTAGTTTTAAATATACACTTCATCATTTCCTCTTAGTATTTTATACACTTATCTCTACTGTTGCTAGCTTAGTGCTGTGTGGTATCCTCCCAGCCTATTTAACTATAAGCAGTTGCTGCTGCTGCTGCTGCTAAGTCGCTCCAGTCGTGTCCAACTCTGTGCGACCCCATAGACGGCAGCCCACCAGGCTCTGCCCCCTGGGATTCTCCAGGCAAGAACACTAGAGTGGGTTGCCATTGCCTTTTCCATTGTGTGAAAGTAAAAAGTGAAAGTGAAGTCGCTCAGTCGCATCCGAGTGGTAGCGACCCCATGGATTGCAGCCTACCAGGCTCCTCCATCCATGGGATTTTCTAGGCAAGAGTGCTGGAGTGGCTTGCCATTGCCTTCTCTGATATTGAGGGAGCCATATAAACAGCAGGGATCCCTGTATTTGTGAAAGGAATTCTTGTGCATGTATGCATCAGTGACCCGTTTTCCTGGCATGCAACCCAGCTGCAATTATTTAATCTTTATTTTCTCTAAGCTGATCCCTTTGTGAATTCTTTATGAAGTGGAATAACAGAGTGCTGATTTTTCATTTTTAAATTTTATTCAAGTATTTACTTTAATTACACTGGAAATACATATTGAACCCTAAAGGGAGTCTATTTAAAATGGTGGAAAGGGAAATTTCACCAACTGTATGGTTCTCAAAGAGACAATTAGGCTTTCCTTCTGTAAATACTTATATTCCTCCATTAAAATAAGAAACTGCTCTGGCTTGCCTTAAAAAATAATAGAAATAGAGTCTGTTTACTTTTAAAATCTGCTATATCACATGTTTAGTGTTGACTAGTTTGGCCACTGACATGGAATTTTGAGAACAATGCCCAGCATTCTCATAGATTCACCATCTTCATGATCCTAAATAGAATATTCCCATTAACTGAGCTCTGTGTAGCTATAAGCCAGGAAATATGTATAGTGCTCTTTTCAGAGAAGCAGGAAAAAATTTTTCTCTAAAAATACTTAGTAAATCAAAGGTAGGGCCTAATATTATTTCTTTTCCTCTAGTTTAAATACAGCATAGTTTTTCATCTCTATATGTAAAACAATGGGCACCCTAAAGAGATCTGAAAAATGAATGTTTATGTTTCTTTATTCAGTCCTGTATTTGAAACTTTCTTTATCAGTAGGAGGAATAAAGAGTTAGTTAATTTGTTCTTTTAATAAATATTTATTGAATTACTACTCTAATCTCTGCTTTTCTACCAATTATGCATTTAACCTTGAGCAAAACATTAAGCCTCTCCCCTTAAATCATTCATCATTCACATCTAGAAATCACTGACAGCTATAGGTTTAACTCTTTCAGTCAACATTAGGATATGCTTTTATTTCAGACCCTCACAAGTCTGCATATTTTTTAAAAATTCTAATTGAAATATTACATATATACCATTCTGTTAGTTTTCATAGAGGAAGCATATCCATGGAATCATCAACCAGTTCAGGAAATTGAACAATACTGATATCTCTGAAGTTCCCCTGATAATCCCACCTAAACTCCATCCTCCTTCTGAAAAGGTATAATCACTTCCTTGATTTGCCCATTTTTTTTTTAAATTTCTTAAAATCTGGCTCTTGTATTTACCCCAAACTCTATCTTGTCATCTGTATATTTAAACCTATTAAGCACAGTTTTTTTTTGGATCTCTACTTAATAACTACAATATCTAGTTCTTCCATGGGTCTGTTTCTATTGTCTGCTTGCTTTCTTTGGTCATTTGATGTTAAGTCTTAGTATGGTTGACAGTATTTTGAGTGTCAAATATTATATATGGAAAATTGAAATGATGATTTGAAGCTTTGGAAGGTATGACATTCTTCCAAATTCAGTTTTCTTTTGCTTTGGGAATTTAATTTGAGATTGAGTTTTTTTCTTATCCACATTGATTTGCTGAAATATACCCTTATTCTAGTGAGTAAGAAAAAAAGATTGTTTCTTTATAAACTGCCAGGTATGCTCTCTTCATTGAGTAATGAAAACTGTGTGGATTCAGTTTTGTGTTTCATGAAAAATACCAGGAATTATAGCTTTAAACGCTATGTTCTACTGTAACCATTCCACCTCTCCTACCCTCCACTATTTTTTAGCTCTTGCCTTTTTATGCAAATTTGTGGTTTTATTATGTTGTTATTTCTTATGTAAGTTTCCTCAAATTATTTGTAGAAGTGGATGGGGTAAAAGCAAAAACTAAACATATTATATGGGGTTTGAAAAGTGCTTTGGTGGCATTTCAAGGTTGTACCACCAGGTACTTCTAATTTTATTGTTATTGTTGTTCATTTGTTTGTTTCCATTTGGTTTATTCAATATTTCTTCTCAGTAATTTGTATAACATTTGCATTATTTGAAGAACTGCGCTTCTCCCATTTACATGATTTTGGTAGGTGTCTTAGTTTCCTAGGGCTATCGTTACAAAGTACCAAAAATGAGGTGGCCTTAAAATTAAAAAAAAAAAAATTCTGTTCAGGCAGCCGTAAGTCAAAATTAGGGTGTCAGCAGTTTTGGTTTATTCCTGGGGGCTCAGAGAAAGAGCCTTTCTTCTAAAGTCCAGTAATTGCTGGCAATCCTTGACTTGTGGATACATTGCAGTCTCTGCCTCCATCATCACATGGCGCCCTCCCCATGTGTCTTCACACTGTCTTTGAGTATGTCTGTCTCTGTGTCTCTTCTACTAAGAGTATTAGTCACATTGTATTAAGGGCATGTTCAACTTCAATACAGGGCTTCCCAGTTGGCACAGTGGTAAAGAATCCTCCTGTCAGTGCAGGAGACACAGAAGTGGGTTCGATCCCTGAGTTGGGAAGATTCCCTGGAGTAGAAAATGGCAACCTGCTCGAGTATTCTTGCCTGAAAAATTCCATGGACAGAGAAGCATGGTAGGCTACAGTTTACAAAGGATCACAAAGAGTTAGACATGACTGAGCAACTGAGCACAGCACACAGCTACTTCAATACAGTCTCATCTTAATTAATTAAATCTAGAATGATACCATTTCTAAATAAGGTCACATTCTGAAATTTCAGGAAGACATGAATTCTTGGGAGCCACCATCTAACCCAGTGGGATGGTGTTTATTCAGTTCAGTTCAGTCGCTCAGTTGTGTCTGACTCTTTGTGACCCCATGAACCGCAGCACGCCAGGCCTCCCTGTCCATCACCAACTCCCAGAGTTCACCCAGACTCACGTCCATCGAGTCAGTGATGCCATCCAGCCATCTCATCCTCTGTTGTCCCCTTCTCCTCCTGCCCCCAATCCCTCCCAGCATCAGACTCTTTTCCAGTGAGTCAACTCTTCGCATCAGGTGGCCAAAGTACTGGAGTTTCAGCTTTAGCATCATTCCTTCCAAAGAAATCCCAGGGCTGATCTCCTTCAGAATGGACTGGTTGGATCTCCTTGCAGTCCAAGGGGCTTTCAAGAGTCTTCTCCAACACCACAGTTCAAAAGCATCAATTCTTTATTAGCCACCATCTAATACAGTGGGATGACCAACAGTAGTATTCAACCTTTTGGTTATTAGCCAATCAGACTCCTTGGGGATTTTGCATATGAAAACTAGTAGAGAAGTTTTCTCCTTTTTTTTTCGTGGATTACCACAGGGAGACAACATAAGCCTGAAATCTTTTCTCAGCAATCTTTTTAAGAGAATGAGGCTAATATAAAGAGAAAAACAGAACTGAAAGATGTGAGAAAGAGAGATTACAAGGATGGGGAGGGGAAAGCAAGATCTGGACTTCTTGACACTCAGAGTAGGAAAAAATAAGCCCCTTTACCTGCTTATTGATGAAGGTGTTTTTGGCTACTGAAAATTGTTGTTTGTTCATTTTAATTGAGAGCATTTTCAGTGGAGCCAAGTATTCTCTTTTATAATGGCAATTTTAAGTGCTTAGGGAGAGGGTAAGTGAGAGAGGGAGAAATGTGCGTGAATTGAAAAATATTTTCAGTATACCAATTGTTTTTATAATACACTTCATAAAGTTAAGATTGTCAGTTTTAATCATTGGCATTGTTTCCAGTTTTTTATTCCTCACACAGCCTAAATGTGCACCAATGATGGAAAGATTGAATAAACGAATGTAATTTGTATTCTGAATATTACAAAGGAATGTAAATTATGGAGCATATCTATGTATCAATATTTATGTGCACAGAGCTCTATTTTTATGTCAAAAAATTAATCATCCAACAAGATATGTATTTTGGTGCCATTTATGAGAATTTTGTATTCATACACATGTTCTTACACACACACTTAGAAATGTGTACTGGAAAGATATCTACAAAACTAATACAGCTGGGAAATGTAGGGATGGAGAATTTAGGGCAAAGATAGAAGATTTCTAATTTTATTATTCTATATATTTATTCTCTCTTTGTATTTCTACGTATATTCATTTACTACCCTTATTAAAATCAAACAGATCAATGACACAAAATAATCTTGGTAGAGTTTCTTTCCATCTTAAGCAGCATTTTCCTTCATTTCATGTGCTCCTATAGTTGAAGAAACATTGCCCTTTGAAAAACATTTTTGTGTGTTACACACATAAGTACATGCAAGGAACAAGAAAGTATCAGCAGTGAATAAAGAGTGCTGAACTGAGATGGAAGTGAACAAGAAAACGTGATCTCTATCTGAAGTGGGTAAGTGTTCCTTACCTTCAGGCTAGTGCCGACATGGAGCCATTGTGACCGAGTGCTGTGAATCTTTATACATACTTCTTGGTGCACATTTGTCAGTCTGTAGGATAAATTCCTAGAAGTTGTACTGCTGGGTCAAAATAAATCCACAGTATGGATTCTGATTGATAACAGCTAAGCAGAAGTCAATCATTATTACTCTTTTAACGATACCGAATGCTAAGGCTTTCCTCTAACTCTGGGTGACATGTAGATCTGGTTAGATCTTGGTGCGATCTCCCTAAATATAATGTGGCATTTTTATTTAATAAAGAATTGGCTTTGGTTATGTTCTCCCTAAGTGCAAATTTAAACTGTTTAGTGTCAAAAAGCAAAGAATAGCATCCGCTGCTTGCTTTGCATCCCCCACTCACATCAAAGATGGTAAAGCTGTCTGTGAAAAGTAGATCAGACATCTTTCATTTTTGATGAAGACAATAGAGACAGAGCTGATCTTCATAGCAATCAGAATCCTTGAGGAGAGCCAAGTGGAACACAAGTGGGGCGCTGTGCCAAAAATCCTAAGAGTCAGGAAGTGCCTTGGGATGTGGTCCAGCTGCAGCGGAAATGTAAGAAGCCTCAAATGGTTAAAAGGAAACAGTTTGCCAAGAAGAAACTCGTGTACTTCAGGATGTGTTGCTACAAAGAATTTCTTTAGCTCTTTGTTGTGAAGTTATTTACTATTGTGCATATCAATTTTCTTTTTCCTGAATTTTCCTGGGTGCGATGGGGGCGAGGCCATGGTAGACAGATATTGATTTCACCTATTCTGCTGATGTGGCACCATCTCATCTTGCCTGTAACATCCCCATGAAAACACTATTGAGGGGTCAATGAGCTGTAAAATGGTTACTTTCATCCTCCAAAATAATATTTCACTAATGTCTATACTTGGAAATTCATACAATATTTCAAGGACAGAGATTTATTATGAAATGTAATCTTTGCACTCAGGCAAGGCATATACTTTTATTAAAGAAAAAATTTCATCCAACAGGCAAATATAAACAGAGATGAATGGATTCATTAGCTTAAAATCTATATACTGAGGGAAGGGGTAAATAGCATTATTCTTATTGAAGATTCTATATTTGATAAAATGAGCATCAGCATGTTGTGACCTTAACTGAATATAATCAGGGATGAAATCTAGAATAGTCATAACAACAGCTTTTATTTGCAAAGTATCTCCAATTCAAAAAGCACTTTCACAAACGCTCACTTGCAATTTATGCTGATTAGCAACCTTGTGAGTTTTTCAAAGTAGGCGTTAAATTTGATTCACCAATGTTACTTCAAGTCCCTCTGTAAAAAGGTCAGAATATAAAATTCAATAAGCAATATTGAGATTAGAAAACGGAGAAGTTAAGTATATTACCCAGGGTCATAGTAGTTCATCATAGAGCAAGGCTTACACTTCTGCAGAGCTCAAGGGAAAACTTCTGAAGTCCTACCTGCTTTCATCTGTCTTCAGAGTGTGTTCTTTCTTGGAGATTTTTCTCCTGTTCACTCTGTCAATAATGGGTATTATGAGTTCAGAGTCACTTTTCACAATAAGAACTGTTTCCTCATACAGAACTACTTACTATACTTAGTGTCATTTGGTATTAGCTGTGCTGTTTGACTCCATTGAAGGAAAATTATTTTCAAGTTGAAAAAATAAAATATACTTGAAAAGGTACAGTAGAGCCCAGACACAGATGAAGAGAGAAAATAAAACAATAGCTATCAGCTGTTTAAAATTTTTTTATTTATTTTAATTGAAGGATAATGACTTTATGATATTGTGATGATTTTTGCCATACGTCAGTATGAATTGGCCATAGCATACGTGTGTCCACTACATCCTGAACTGCCTTCCCATCTCCCTTCCCACCCCATCTCTCCAGATTGTCACAGAGCACCAGCTTTAGCTACCCTGCATCATACATCAAACACCCGATGGTATCTGTTTTACATATGGTAATGCGTACGTTTCAATTCTATTCTCTCAACTTATCCTACCCTCTCCTCCCACTGAGTCCAAAAGCCTGCTCTTTACATCTGTGTCTCCTTTGCTGCCCTACTCATAGTATCATCTGTACTATCTTTCTAGATTCCATATACATGCATTAATGAGCTGATATCTGTAAGGCCAAGAAAATTTGGTGTGATAAGAGCATAGGTTATTTATCCAGCTTGGGTTTGAAATCTGACTTTTCCTTTTCTTGCTGTGTGA
The DNA here is from genome assembly GCF_055505025.1 of Bos grunniens. Lineage (NCBI taxonomy): Eukaryota > Metazoa > Chordata > Mammalia > Artiodactyla > Bovidae > Bos > Bos grunniens. Next base: position 106,589,187 of record NC_141165.1, read on the forward strand.
AATATGATCAAGATAGTTCTTAGCTACTTTGAGCCTTAATATCTTCGATGATAAAGTGACGGTGGTAATAGCTATGACATGGAGTATTTCTAAGAGCGAAAATAGTGTATGTGAAGTGATTGCAGTTCATGGTTACTTTGTAAATTGTAGCTATATGACTAATACAGTATGAAATCAGCTTGCTAAATTGACTTAGATACAATGTGATTTCCAGAATACACTCTAATCAATAAATGATTTATCAGAACTTTGGGGGAAAATAAGTGAGAATTAAGACTTAGAAATTATGCACTAAAGACAAGTCATGATGTATTAATCTCACTTCCTGGATAAGGGGTGATACTAGATCAGGGATCAGCCATCTTAGAGCTTATGGGCCAAATCTGGCCTGCCTACAGCCTGCTGTTGTATACCCTGGGAACCCAGAAGGTTTTTACACTTTTAAATGGTTGAAAAAAATCGAAAAAGGATATTTCATACCCTGTGAAAATTATATGAAATTCAAATTTCAATGTCCATGTGAAGTAAGTCAGAAGGAGAAAAACAAATATAGTATATTCTTGCATGTATATGGAATCTAGAGAAACGTATTGATGAACTTATTTGCAGGGAAGGAATGGAGATGCAGATGTAGAAAATGGACTTGTGGACACCGTGCAGGAGGGAAGGAGCGGAACAAATGGAGAAAGTAGCATTAACATATATACACTATTATGGTAAAAAGATAGTTGGTGAGAAGTTGCTGTATAACACAGGGAGCCCAGTTTGGTGTTCTGAGATGACCTAGAGAGGTGGGGTGTGGAGAATGGAGGGAGGCTTAAGACAGAGGGGATATATGTATAATTATGGCTGATTCTGTGTAAGGCAGAAACCAACACAATGTTGTAAAACTTCAAAAATAATGAAAATAAAACACAGTCACATTTATTTATTTGCATTATGTCTAAGGTAGCTTTCCCATCAGATGACAAAGTTGACTAATTGCAGTAGAGATCACATGACAGGCAAAGCCTAAAATACTTACTTTAGGCTCTTTACAGAAAATGTTAAGACCACTGTGCTAGAATATTAGGTCAGAGAAACACCCCCACACAGTATATCTGTACTTCAGAAAATATTTAACAAAGCAACCTGTGAAAGGCAGCTAACACTTGAACAAACACAAGCATTTTCTCCCTATATTCTTGACATATCCCTGAGAGGTGCCTGTCTGTTATGAGTATACTTTTCATGTTTCTTTCTTCTGGTGTGGCCATGTGACAACCTTTTGCCAGTGAAATGTGACTAAAAAATATGTAGCATTTCCAGGAGAGGGTTTTTAGGAAGCAGTTCTACTTCCTATGCATTTTACACAGCAGACCCTAGCAGAAAGCCAAGCCACAAAATGTAAAGATCTTGTGTCCCTGGATTGGACATGAAGTAAAGTCACCTGCCTATCAGAACTACTGATTTTAGATTTCTTTTTAGTAAAAAAATGAATTTCTCTTATGGTATCACTGAAACTGGGGAGTTTGTTTTGTTGGTGTGTCTCTAAGTCACTCTTAAGATGTCCTCCTAGATGAGAATACCAGACCGCCTGACCTGCCTCCTGAGAAACCTGTATGCAGGCCAGAAAGCAACAGTTAAATCTGGATGGAACAACAAACTGGTTCCAAATAGGAAAAGGAATATGTCAAGGCTGTATATTGTCACCATACCCATTTAACTTATATGCAGAGTACATCATGAGAAACGCTGGGCTGGATGAAGCACAAGCTGGAATCAAGATTGCTAGGAGACATATCAATAACCTCAGATATGCAGATGACATCACCCTTATAACAGAAAGTGAAGAAGAACTAAAGAGCCTCTTGATGAAATTGAAAGAGGAGAGTGAAAAAGTTGGCTTAAAGCTCAATATTCAGAAAACTAAGATCATGGTATCTGGTCCCATCACTTCATGGCAAATAGATGGGGAAACAGTGGAAACAGTGGCTGACTTTATTTTTGAGGGCTCCAAATCACTGCAGATGGTGATTGCTGCAATGAAATTAAAAGACGCTTGCTCCTTGGAAGGAAAGTTAGGACCAACCTAGACAGCATATTCAAAAGCAGAGACATTACTGTGCCAACAAAGGTCCGTCTACTCAAGGCTATGGTTTTTCTAATGGTCATGTATGGATGTAAGAGTTGGACTATAAAGAAAGCTGAGCACTAAAGAATTGATGCTTTTGAACTGTGGTGTTGGAGAAGACTCTTGAGAGTCCCTTGGACTGCAAGAAGATTCAACCAGTCCATCCTAAAGGAGATCAGTCCTGGATCCTCATTGGAAGGACTGATGAAGCTGAAACTCCAATGCTTTGGCCACCTGATGCGAAGAGCTGACTCATTTGAAAAGACCCTGACGCTGGGAAAGATTGAGGGCAGGAGAAGAAGGGGACGACAGAGGATGAGATGGTTGGATGGCATCACCAACTCAATGGACATGGGTTTGGGTGGACTCTGGGAGTTGGTGATGGACAGGGAGGCCTGGCATGCTGTGGTTCATGGGATCACAAAGAGTCGGACATGACTGAGCGACTGAACTGAACTGAGTGTGTATAAATATCTTACATGGATTTAAAGATGAACAACTGTGCTCAATTAGAATTTGTTAATCAACTGATGCCAGCATAGGTGGAAGAGGCAAAGTACCCCAGAGTTCTTCTGTCCTTGATCTGAACTAGTTTTAAGAAACAAAACTAGCAATTTTAAATGCCTTGTGGTGGCCTTGGAAAAAAAGTCATGACCAAACTAGACAGCATATTAAAAAGCAGACATTACTTTGCCAACAAAAGTCTGGCTAGTCAAAACTATGATTTTTTCCAGTAGTCATGTATTAATATGAGAGTGGGACTATAAAGAAAGCTGAGCGTCAAAGAATTGATGCTTTTGAACTGTGGTGTTAGAGAAGACTCGAGAATCCCTTGGACTGCAAGGTGATCCAACCAGTCAATCCTAAAGGAAATCAGTCCTGAATATTCATTGGAAGGTCTGATGCTGAAGCTGAAACTCCAATACTTTGGGCACCTGACGCGAAGAACTGACTCATTAGAATAGACCCTATTGCTGGGTAAGATTGAAGTCAGGAGGAGAAGGGGACGACAGAGTATGAGATGGTTGGATGGCATCACCGATTAGATGAACACGAGTTTGAGTAAGCTCCAGGAGTTGGTGATGGACAGGGAAGGCAGGCGTGCTGCAGTCTATGGGGTCACAAAGAGTTGGACACGACTGAGCAACTGAACTGAACGGAGATTAATACATGCCCTAATTTCTCTTTTTTTAAAAAAAGGTTCATCATTAAATGTAATCTTGCTTTAATCATACACTTAAATTTAGTTTCACGAAATTTAAAGAAAGGCATTTTTACCACTTTGACTTTCTATAAATTGACTCTATACAGGTTTCAACTATACAATTTAAGGATGCTTAATTGTTACTCATATTGTCATTCAGTAGATAAAATTACCCTTTGGAATAGGAAGATAAGTAGGAGGATTTGTGTATTTTTTAGGATGTTTCCAATTACAAATAAGATAATACCAATTAGCAGGGGCTTAAATAATATAAATATTTAATCATTTCACATAAAGAAAGTTTGTACATTTCTGGGACCACATGAGCTAAGAGATCAAAGTCACTATAATATGCACTGATATATTAGTAATTAGGTAGTAAAACATAGTAACATTATGTACCCTCTGATATGATACACTGCAAAGGGCTCATCATTTCTTTGTTTTTCTGGCCAAAAATGTACACACAGAGTGTGATGTCCACAATAGCCAAAGAGATCTTTTCAAATGTAATTCAGATCATGAACTCTCCCACTAAGAACTCTTTCAATTCAGTCAGAGGAAAAGCCCCTACCACAATGGCTTTTAATGTCATATGAGATCAGCTTCCTTCCACTTCTCTCCTCTGCTAACTTCTCTCTTCCTGAGGCACTGTCAGCCAACTGAGTTCCTGGTTGTTGCTGAAACATACCAACTATGCTCTTCTCTCAGGGTCTTTGTTTTGCTTTCCTCCACCTGCAACTGTCTTCCATCCGATACCTTCCTGACATGTTCCTACACTTCCTTCAGTGCAAATGCTAGCCTTTCTTGACCACCCTAAATAAAGCAAGATAAAACTCCTTCCTCATCATACCATCAGCACACCTTATTTCACTTTTTTTCTTTTATTTCCAATAGAACTTACTATTTAGGAATATATGTATTTTTCTATACATATACTTGTGTATACACATGTGTGCATATACACACATATGCCCAGTTTCTCTCATTAGAATATGTCCTCCTTAATGTCATAGATTTTGTTCAACATTATATCGCTAGTGCCTGGAAGGGTACCTGTACATAGGAGGTATTCCATAAGTGTTTCTTTCACTTTTTTTTTTTTCCCCACACTATGTGGTATGAGGAACTTCCCCAACCAGGGACTGAACCCATGCCCCCTGCATTGGAAGCATGAAGTCTCAACCAGTGGGCCACCAGGGAAGTCCTCCATAATTGTTTCTGGAACCAATGAATCTATGAATATGAATTGAATGTAAACCTGGACAAATGCTTTATACAGGTTATGTTCCCCCTGGGATTTGGGAAGATGTCTTCACGTGAAGGAAGCAGAGAGAATTTGAACACATGATTTCATTGCCCACTGAAGAAGTTCCCCAGAAAAGGTAAAGACACTGCTTACCAAGTATTTTTTCAACATTCCTCTCCCAGAGCCAACCTGAGCAGAGACTTCCAGCCAGAGGCAAGAAGTAGGCAGCCAGAGACAAGCTTTATGGTTACTCGAAGTCTGTGGTTATTTAAATAAATTTTTTTTTAATTTTTAAATTTAATTTAAATAAATTTTTACTGCTAAGTAAACCAAAATGTAAGTAGGAATGCTTAATGAAACCCTATACACCAGGAGTGAACCTTCCCCTTACTTCATGCATTGCTGATATGTTAAGGACAGCATTTCACACTTGGCTGAGGACTATCAAAACAATTACCAGGCCATTAATGAGGGCCTTAAAGACTAGTTTTGAAATCATATTAGTGAGAAAAATTAGCTTTGATGGGCCTGTTAGTCCAGAGGGTGGCATGGATTGGGACAGGTTCCAACTTTAAGGCTCTCTTCTCTGGTTTCTTATCTCTTTATTCCTTGGATTCCTGAGGACACTCCTACAGTAGGTATCCAAAGAAAGACTGTTTCCATTTTCATTAAAACTTCATACAGTTTTGCCTGAACAAGCTGAAGACTGTTCTAGAATGCCTTGGTTTCTGAGTATCCAAATTCTGACCGTTCAGAGAGGTCACAGGAGAATGAGGAACTGAAAGTACAGTCCCTTTCTTGTACCCTAGAGCAGGTGTCTCCAACCGCTGGGATCTAATGCTTGATAATCTGAGGTGGAACTGATGCAATAATAATATAAATAAAGTACATGGTAAATACAATGCACTTGAATCATCCCCAAACCACCCCCACAAACACCAGTCCATAGAAAAATTGTCTTCCATGAAAACTGTCCCTGCTGCCAAAGAGGTTGGAGACTGCTACTAGAGGACCCAGAGACAGGAGTCAATTAGAATGCCTGCCCCACCCTTTAAAACCTTTTTATGGCAACCACCACGTGACTCTTGGGCACAATTTTCAAGTTTGTGCAATTTACCTTTCCTTAACTAACTTCTCTGCTTACCTCTCTCACTCACAGCTTGGGTCCTTCTCTTCTCTTACCTCCAACACCCCAGTATTCACTATCTTCACATGGTCTGTGGCTGTCCTAAAGCTCCACAGAGACAATGTGCACTGCCTTTTCCTCCCACAGTGCTTCACTTGCTTCTAAATCTCCCCTGGAGGCAAAGCTTCTATCCCTTTTGTACTAACTTGGTATAGAGAACATATATTAATATTCTATTCATAATCATTTATACAGAAATAATAAGTTATTAATAGATGTAACTATAGTAGACTAAATAAATATTTGTTCTGTAAAGAGAAGCCTAGGGACTTCTCTGGCGGTCCAGCAGTTAAGACTGGGCCTCCACAGCAGAGGGTGCTGGTTGGAACCCTGACTGGTTACTAAGAACCCACATGCTACCTGCCTAGAGCAGCCAAAAAAGAAAAAAGAGAGAGGGAGAGAGAGAAACCATTGTGTATCTTGTTAGCTCTGAGGAAAAGAGTACTGTTTTTTATTTCACTCAGGAAGAAATTAAAGACCACAATAATACAGAGGCCAGTTCGGAAGGTCTTGATTCTCTCTGAATTTATGACTAAATGAAAAACTTAGCAATAGCCATTCTTACCAGATGCGCTTCTCCCTGCCTCCCCTCCCTACAAGGTGGGATTTTTTTTTTGTAAATGGGCCTGACATGTAGAGATATAGAGATGAATGTGTGTGCTAAGAGGGCTGACTATGATATAGCTGAGTTCTGACAGCTAGACAGGTGGCCATTGTAAGTGGGTGTTCTGACCCTTTGCCACTTTCCACAGGACATTCTGTGACAACTTTATTACTCATGTGAGACACTGAGGAGCAGTGTCTTCTTACTCATTTACGAAAACATTAAACAATTAGTCAATATGATTTTTAAATGAGATTTTTTTTAAAGAGAGAATATATAGATATTATGTATTTTCTTCTATTGCAGATACCAAGCCTGTCTCCAGAAGGAGACAGAAATTTTGTTGAACTTCAGTTAATAAGCAATCCGCAAAGTCTGTTGCTGATATGAAGACTCAGGCCCCATTTGGGGATTTTTATAGTCTTACAGAACAAGTAACGGGTATAGATTTGGTACGGAAAGTCTCCTTTTTTTCACATCAGTTTTTCTGTTAATACATCCTCTCCCACAGAAAATAACTGAGTAGAAATCAGATCTTAATATTCTACTCATAGAGTCTGGCTGCAATCAGTTGCAGCTCTTACAGTAATATTGCTGCAACTTTTGTTTCACTCCTTTGTTAGGCTACCTAAGAGATCTGTTTCAATACTTTGAAAAAAAATACAGGGTGTTTAAAGTCTGTATAATATTGTTCAAAGCAAATTATAATAATAAAGCAAAACAAAAGTTGAACTCAATTTCGATCATTGTTTACAGTAACTAAACAAAACTCTATGATTTTCCGATAAGAATGTTGTAAAGTTTGAAAATCTAGCTTTTTCCAGACATAAATGCATAAACACATATGCTAAGTTCCTTCTACTATATATTTTTCTTTGTTGTCATTCAAAACATATAATTATTTAATATGTTTGGTTTTTTTCTCATGTGATAAAGTAAGCTGTGTTAATTATCTGGTGTTGTATAAAAATTCACCTCATAATTTAATGACAAAACATTTCTTCTCTCACAGTTTTTGTGGGTCAGGAATTTGGAAGCAGCTTAGATACATGATTCTGTTTGTGGGAGATGGGGCGGGTCTCTCTTACAAGGCTTCAGTTAAGGTAATGGTTTGGACCGTGGTCATCTGATTACTTAACTAGGCAAGGAAGAGTTCAATCTAAGATATCTACCTCTTAAAGGTTAGTTGGTGCTAGCTGTTTGTAGGAAGACTTAGTTCTTCATATCATGGACCTGTCCACTGGATGCCTTGAATAACCTCCTTATATAGTTGTTGCCTGTGAGAGTTAATTCTCAGGTAGGTTAAATAAGAAGTCTGGGGTCATCAAGAAAGAGAAAGGAGTCAGAAGCTCTCAATCAGGAGAAAACAATGAACTTTTTATTTCTACATTATTTTGTCTTAGTTACATAGGAAGCTTTTTCTTGAACTCTGAAGACTAACTTTCTTTATGCTCAGAGTTAATGACTCATTCAGTTCAGTCACTCACTTGTGTGCAACTCTCTGCGACCTCATGGACTGCAGCACGCCAGGCTTCCATAATCATCACCAACTCCTGGAGTTTGCTCAAACTCATGTCCATTGTGTTGGTGATGCCATCCAACCGTCTCATCCTCTGCCATCCCCTTCTCCTCCTGCCTTCAATCTATCCCAGCATCAGAGTCTTTTCCAATGAGTCAGTTCTTAGCATCCGGTGGCCAAAATAATGGAGCTTCAGTTATAGCATCAGCCCTTCCAATGAACACCCAGGACTGATCTCTTTTAGGATTGACTGCTTGGATCTCCTTGCAGTCCAAGGGACTCTCAAGAGTCTTCTTCAACACCACACTTCAAAAGCATCAATTCTTCAGCACTCAGCTTTCTTTATTGTCCAGTTCTCACATCTACACAGGACTACTGGAAAAACTATAGCTTTGACTAGCTGGACCTTTGTTGGCAAAGTAATGTCTCTGCTTTTTAATATGCTGTCTAGTTTAGTCATAACTTTTCTTCCAAGGAGCAAGTGTCTTTCAATTTCATGGCTTCAGTCATCATCTGCAGTGATTTTGGAGCCCTCAAAAATAAAGTCAGCCAATGTTTCCATTGTTTCCCCATCTATTTGCCATGAAGTGATGGGACCAGATGCTATGATCTTAGTTTTCTGAATGTTGAGCTTTAAGCCAACTTTTTCACTCTCCTCTTTCACTTTCATTAAGAGGCTCTTTAAGTCTTCTTCACTTTTTGCCATTAATAGATATCATCCACATAACTGAGATTGTTGATACTTCTCCTGGCAACCTTGATTCCAGCTTGTGATTCATCCAGCCTGGTATTTCACATGATGACTCTGCATATAAGTTAAATAAGCAGGGTGATAATATACAGCCTAGTCATATACCTTTCCCAGTTCCTGAGACACATCTACAACCGAGCATCATTTTCACTTTGGCCTAGCCACTTCATTCTGTCTGGAGCTATTAGTAATTGGCATCCACTCTTCTCCAGTAGCATATTGGACACCTTCTGACCTGGAGGACTCAACTTCCAGTGTCATATCTTTTTGCATTTTCATACTGTTTAGGGCTTCTCACAGAAAGAATACTGGAGTAGGTTGCCATTTACTTCTCCTTTGTATCATGATTTGTCAGAACTCCTCACTGTGTCCTGTCTTGAGTAGCCGTGCATTGCCTGGCTCATAGCTTCATTGAGTTACACAAGCCCCTTTGCTACAACAAATGGGCCACAACACATCCATGAAGGTAATATATATGTACATATATCCCCTCACTATTGTGATCACAAAACTTCCTAGAACTTTTAGAAATGTAACAAATTTATCCTTCTTGAAGTTAAAACATTTTTTTTAATTCCCTCTGTAAGTTTTCAGTCTCCACTGAAATAATATTTGCTTATCATTAATGAGTCCAGAATGAGCTGTTCAAAATGCAATTTTCTCCCTGGGGCCATTCTGTTCCATGTTTATTGTTACATCTTATCACGTCCTCCAAAAAATAAAAATAGAAGCTATTTACCTGCAGTCATGACAAATGAAATTCACCATTTCTTGCCAGTAATCATGAACTTCTTTACACATTCTATTTCTCCAAAGTAATATCTTTTTTGGCTATGGCATTCAAATCTCTTTAAAATGTCTATCTATTTTTATTATCACAGGGTTATTTTAGCTAGCAGAGAGCAAGTTTTAGCATATTGATTCTAAGTATAAATAAACTGACAAAAGTTAATTGATTTGCCTAGGGCCACACTACAGGTACAGGTTGGGACAGAGATTAGAAACCTAATTTTTTAACTTCCAGTTTAAAGCATTTTACATTAGAAGGAGGACCTCACACATGCATAGTTTACAAGTGGTATGTAGGTTGCACAACAATCTCAAGCACCAGACAAGATTATAGGAAATCCACCAATATAACTGCCTTTTGTTTTTTGCTTTAGCACCTTAGAACTGAAATTTTCACAGGTTCTTTCTTTATGTCTCAGATTTTGCTCTTCACCAGGAAGTAGTGTCATATTGAGAAAATCTAAAAGGGAAATGTACCTGATATATACATACATATATATATATATATATATGTATGTATGGCTTCCCAGGTGACACTAGTTCCTGCCAGTGCAGGAGACATAAGAGACACAGGTTCCATCCCTGGGTCAGGAAGATCCCCTGGAGGAGGGCGTGGCAATCCACTCCAGTATTCATGCCTGGAGAATCCTGTGGACAGAGGAGCCTGGCAGGCTATAGTCCATAGAGTTGCAAAGAGTCAGATATGACTGAAGCAACTTCACACACACACACACACATATATATATATATATAATTTTGGAATAAAATAACCACTGCCCTTAACTCAAAATAATGATTTCAATAATGGCCTTTGTTAAAGAATCAAACATATATAGAGTGTAATTTGAATAATAAAGTCTCAAGATTAGTCTGCATTCAAGTTCAATCTAGAGAGCTAACCCTTAACCCCTAAACAAAGTCAGAACCTCAGAAGAACCATTCAGGTTGGGATACCTGTGACCTAATCAGATTTCTCAGACTTACCCTCTGCTTTGGAGACCTCAACATAATCTAAACATGGTCCTAGGGAAACAAATTTAGGCCGTTTTTGTAGATAAGTAGGCATAGTCACTGTCAGACAAAGTCCCGTTATACCAGGGAGCCACTTCTGATTCAATCAACTGGTGTTCTGAAGAAGCCCAGTTTAGCAATACACCTGGAAACTTGGCAAGGTTGTCCCTTAATTATAACATCTTCAAAATGAACATGTTGTTGTTGTTGTTCTTTAGTCACTAAGTCATGTCTGACTCTTGCGACCCCATGGACTGTAGCCCACCAGATTCCTCTGTCCATGGGATTTCCCAGGCAAGAATACTGGAGTGGGTTGCCATTTCCTTCTAAAAGGGATCTTCTCAATCCAGAGACCAAACCCAAGTCTTCTGCATTGACAGGTGGATTCTTTTCTGCTGAGCTACCAGGGAAGCCCTCAAAATGAAGGCATTGAACTAAATAAATTCCCAAATCTACTTGAGCTCAAAATTCTAATTTCTTAAATTTCTCCAGAACAGCATTACAATGACAAAATAGTAGAGGTACGAATTGTCTTGGATACTATTTGGCCCAGTGTTTTTCAAGTTATAATCCAAAGAATCCCTCAGAAATCACAGTAATTAGGGAAGTGAAAGATTTTTTTAAACCTGTATTTCACACCTTCCAACTGATGGAAACTTCCCAGTGATGAAACTCTTGATTTTGTCAGTTGTAGGCTGTATACTCTGCTTCCTTCTGTGAAGACATAAAGTTTTGAAATAAGTTATTCAGTCCAATAACCTACTCACAGATGAAAAAACTAAGTCCCAGAAAATCTATGTAGCTTGCCTGAGACAGCTACTTGATGGCAGAATATGAACAGTACATCAAAACTGACAACTTTTGTTTTTCCCAGAATTGTGTTTAAAGTAATTTTAACTTCTTTGGGTTTAGTTTGTTAAACACACAAGCTTTGTTTCATTCCAGTATGTCACTGTCTAGTGTAAAAATCTTGAGAAGAAAAGGATGAGAAAGAGATCTGTATGTTTAAGAGTATGTAGCAGCAGCAGCCAGAGAAGGAAATAGCAACCCACTCCAGTGTTCTTGCCTGGAGAATCCCAGGGATGGGGAAGCCTGGTGGGCTGCCGTCTATGGGGTCGCAGAGTTGGACACGACTGAAGCGACTTAGGAGCAGCAGCAGCAGCAGTAGATATTAAGAGATGAAGTAAAGGATTTATTATCTAAATTCTAAGAATTAATTTTAAACCTGTTTCTGAATTGTTCCTTACAATTTAGTGATATTGCATAATTAACACATGGTTAACTATGAATGAAGGTTCATGACATTGTACAGGAGACAGGGATCAAGACTCTTCCCCTAGAAAAATAAATGCAAAAAAAGCAAAACGGCTGTCTGAGGAGGCCTTACAAATAGCTGTAAAAAGAAGAAAGCAAAAAGCAAAGGAGAAAAGGAAAGATATTCCCATTTGAATGCAGAGTTCCAAATAATAGCAAAGAGAGATAAGAAAACCTTCCTCAGCGATCAATGCAAAGAAATAGAGGAAAACAATAGAATGGGAAAGACTAGAGATCTCTTCAAGAAAATTAGAGATAACAAGGGAACATTTCATGCAAAGATGGGCTAAATAAAGGACATATATAGTATGGACCTAACAGAGCATATTAAGATATTAAGAAGAGGTGACAAGAATACACAGAGAAACTATTCGAAAAATATCTTTACGACCCAGGTAATCATGATGGTGTGATCACTCACCTAGAGCCAGACATCCAGGAATGTGAAGTCAAGTGGGCCTTAGGAAGCATCACTATGAACAAAGCTAGTGGAGGTGATGGCATCCCAGTTGAGCTATTTCAAATCCTAAGAGATGATGCTGTGAAAGTGCTGGACTCAATATGCCAGCAAATTTGGAAAACTCAGCAGTGGCCACAGGACTGGAAAAGGTCAGTTTTCATCCCAATCCCAAAGAAAGGCAATGCCAAAGAATGCTCAAACTACTGCACAATTTCACTCATCTAACACACTCGTAAAGTAATGCTCAAAATTCTCCAAGCCAGGCTTCAGCAATACATGAACCGTGAACTTCCAGATGTTCAAGCTGGATCTAGAAAAGCTAGAGGAACCAGAGATAAAATTGCCAACATCTCTTGGATCTTTGAAAAAAGCAAGAGAGTTCCAGAAAAAAATCTATTTCTGCTTTATGACTATGCCAAAGCCTTTGACTGTGTGGATCACAATAAACTGTGGAAAATTCTGAAAGAGATGGGAATACCAGACTACTTGACCTGTCTCTTGAGAAATCTGTATGCAAGTCAGGAAGCAACAGTTAGAACTGGAGATAGAACAGACTGGTTCCAAATAGGAAAAAGGAGTACGTCAAGGCTGTATATTGTCACCCTGCTTATTTAACTTCTATGCAGAGTACATCATGAGAAATGCTGGATTGGAAGAAGCACAAGCTGGAATCAAGATTGCCAGGAGAAATATCAGTAACCTCAGATATGCAGATAACACCACCCTTATAGCAGAAAGTGAAGAACTGAAGAGCCTCTTGAGGAAAGTGAAAGAGGAGAGTGAAAAAGTTGGCTTAAAGCTCAATATTCAGAAAACTAAATTCATGGCATCTGGTCCCATCACTTCATGGCAAATAGATGGGAAAACAATGGAAACAGTGGCTGACTTTATTTTTGAGGGCTCCAAAATCACTGCAGATGGTGACTGCAGCCATGAAATTAAAAGACGCTTGCTCCTTGGAAGGAAAGTTATGACCAACCTAGACAGCATATTAAAAAGCAGAGACATTACTTTACCAACCAAGTTCCATCTAGTCAAAGCTATGGTTTTTCCAGTGGTCATGTATGGATGTGAGAGTTGGACTATAAAGAAAGCTGAGTGCCGAAGAATTGATGCTTTTGAACTGTGGTGTTGGAGAAGACTCTTGAGAGTCCCTTGGCCTGCAAGGAGATTCAACCAGTTCATCCTAAAGGAGATCAGTCCTGAGTGTTCATTGGAAGGACTGATGTTGAAGCTAAAACTCCAATACTTTGGCCACCTGATGTGAAGAACTGACTCATAAGAAAAGACCTTCATGCTGGGAAAGATTGAAGTTGAGAGAAGAAGGGAGTGACAGAGGATGAGATGCTTGGATGGCATCACAGACTCAATGGACGTGAGTTTGGGTAAACGCAGGGTGTTGGTAATGGACAGGGAGGCCTGGCGTGCTGCGGTTCATGGGGTTGTAAAGAGTCAAACACAACTGAGCAACTGAACTGAACTGAATATACTAAATATACTAGCAGAGTGGTTCAGAGTTCAAATCTACTGCAAATCTGTACTCTAAAGAAAAAAACAGATAAACACAATAATATAGAATTAACAAAACACTATACTATAGTTATAAAATACACACTACAGTGGTTATTCTATACTTTTTTCAAGTTTAGAAGGCCTGGTGAAGATTGTACCTAAATTTGAGAATGAGAAATATTACACCTCAAAAATGTAATCACATGTTTAAGAGTCAAGGGGAAAAACTTAACTTGGATATTTCATTTGAAAAAATATATACTAGTTTTCCTCACAGAGAACTGTAATTTGACATTTAAAAAAGACAATTATTTGTTTTACTTAGAAAGATTCTTAAATTTTGTTTCAAAATGTTCACATACAAATACACAGAGCAGGCTTTGAAATCCTCTGAGGCCTTGGGCAGATGAAACTAGTATTTTATACATATAACGATTGCCTTCATTGTTCTTTTCTTCTTTAAAATTTTTTCCCATTTATAATTTTTAAGCAAATATTGGGACATCTGGAACAGTTGTGGTTTTGTTAGAGTTTTGACAGGATACCAGAAAAAGCCTGAAAATTCATAAAGTGTCTCTAGAAGATAAATAAAATATATCACTGGTTTCAGGAGAGATTCTTTGCCAGGCTAAAACCTTATTGTTTTTGTCAAAAAAAAGTAACTAAAATAATTTAATTCACAAATTTTCTCACAGAAAAATATTTTTATATCATTATTTTTGCTTTGTTTTGTTTTTTGGTAAAGAATTTATGCCTATGATTCCTGATGCTGCCAAATGAGCTTTTTCTTGGGCTGAGCTTTGGCAAATTCCTTTGGTAGTGCTCATGTTCCCTAGACAACTAGATAATGAAAAAATATCTATTGGGGTTCATACAACACCAAAGAAACCAGCCTGGGAAATGAACTTTGTCTCACTTGTTCAGCAGTTATTCCTCTGAGACAGGAGCATCCGGCCTCACTGATTAAAACTGCTTCACCTGCCTGGAGGCAGTTTATAATCCAATTTTCAATCTAAATCCAGGAATTTCACTGCTGTGATTCTTCACACTGAAGAATCAGTGTGCCTCTGCTTGAGAAAAGAGTTAGCTGTAAGTTTAACAAAATCCCATGGTGCTCCAGGCGCTGTGACCTAGGATTCAGTCGGTGCTTTGCATTGTGGCCTGGCACTCTACAGAGTGTGTTTAACCAGCCGTGGAAGAAAGTAGATTGCTATAAATCCAAATGAATGTGTTCCTTAAAAGTTTCACATATACCAGGCAGCTGCTCCTCTTACACTAAGTACATGAAAAGTTACTCTCCTCGGCTTGGTATCAGGTGCTGGGTGAGTGTGGATAAACTTGTCTTAAACAGACTATTCAGAATGTAAGATGACAGGCCCACCGCAGGAGAAAATGTGGCTCCGTTAGGGCCAGTCTGGCTGCAGCTGGCACTTCGCAAGAATTCCTGGCAGTATCTGATGAGAATGAAGCCGGGAAAAAGAAAAAAATTAAAACTTTCCAAGAAGTTATGAGTAACTTTTTTAACATTTTCAGCTGATGAATATTTAAAGCACAAAAATATCTACCCTGGGGCAGACTAACAAATGAGAAGGACAGAGGCCTGACATTTCCTGGAAATCTTGTCAATTAAAAAGAAAACCAAGAAAAACAAAACCAAAACTGTTACCAACCTCTCACTTATGTGAAAATTGCCATCAGAATTTAATAGAAAATTTTAAGCAAGAAGTTTTAGTTCAAATGTTTGTTGAAATGTGTCCTTAGAGAAGTTGTTATACCTGAATGCTAAATGTACATGACCGTTAATTTTTTTTAATGCAAAATTCTGCCTGAATCATCAAAGTCTAGGAAGCAAACAAAGACATTCCTCTTTCTTGAATTGTTAAATGCTTTTTTCTGATACCTGAATAAGTGTTTGGATTAAAATCTCAGAATTGGGTTCAATTCTCTGTTAAAAGAGAATGGGAGGATTTTGTTGTTCACTCCCTCAGTCATGTCCGACTTTTTGCGACTCCAGGGACTGTAGCCCATCAGGCTCCTTTGTCCATGGGATTCTCCAGGCAACAATACTGGAGTGGGTATTTCACTCCACTCCTGACCCATGGATGGAACACTCATCTCTGCATCTCCCTCATTGTATGAGGATTCTTCACCATTTATGCCACCTGGGAAGAAATTGTTTATATATGCAATGTGTATTATTGATATACGTAACTCTTCTACCCAATTTTTCTAGATGAGTAAATGAAACTATAATAAAGTCTGACCTAGCCAGGTCCACTACTCAAGGGCTCGATTTTCATATACTTATCTTCCTGGCATTTCCATGCTGACATTACTAATGATAGTATGTATTTCCAGTGTGAAAACTAGTCATTTAACTGTAAAAATCTCAGGTTCAAAGTACATTCAAGTATTCATTTATTTAACATGAATCAGTTATTTAGATTATTTCCAATTTAACATTTAAGGCACACCTTTGGTCCAGATCGAATAGTCTATTTCACTTCCTGGGCCCACCGAGGAGCCCAGATGTTGTTGTTTTCCTCTGGGTGTTCTTTCTTAGAATGGAGTGTAAAAAGCAAGCCTATTTTCTCACCTAGAGAAACCTTCCTTAACCCAACTCTCCCTTTCCTGGGCTCCTTTTTGCCTGAACAAATTCTTTTCAGTAGTTTTCAAGGATTTTCTGGCTCAACTACTTCTGCGCAACCAATGTTTGTCTTTCAAGAGACCCCAGCAGGCCTTCCATATTTATCAACTCCATCTGTTTTCTATTCCAGTTCCTCTAAGCTCCTTTTTACTTGTCAACCCTAATCACTCCCCTGACATTGTCCCCTCCCTAATCTTAGTTTATCTGGGCTTCCCAAGAGACAACTGCCATGTTAAGTCATCTGGCAGGATCATTCCCTTCTCTATGAAATGGTCACAGCAATATTTGTAACCCTGTTTTACAATGGATAATTTTTATGTGAAATGAAAAAATTTTATTTTTTATACAAAGTGAAAAATCCAAAATATGTATCTAAATATAGCACTTTTCACCAGAGTGGGCAACTGAATTTCCTAAGATCACAGCCAACACAAATTACAGATATCTTACTGGTACTTTGGCTTTTTGCTTTCTAATTGCAGATTATGAAAGTAAAGAAATCATTTTTACATCTCATCAATCTCTTCTTAGAGAAAATGACAGATACAGAGTATATTGAGAATTGAAATGTAAATGTTAAGACATTATGTCATGATTAAAACTATTTACCAGATGAGTAAAAATAACACATTTCTATGTGGTGAACCACTTAACTAGAACTGTATAATTCTACATTATTTGCTCTTTATTTTCTTTTTTAAAAGAAGCCAAACATCTCTAGAACAAACATTTTCTCTGCGTCGATTAGATTTAGAATGCCAACAAAGTTGTGTTTCTTTTCTTTAAAGCATATTATTTTTAAACCTTTCAATCCACTATTGCAAACAGATGTGCTCTTTTTTTTCTTCACATGGAAGAAAATAAATAACCAAGGTTCCAATTCCCTTTAAATACTAAAAAAAAAAAAAGAAAGAAGGAAAAACAATAGGAGTTTTATTTCAGAATTCTGCCCTGTGCCAAACATCTAGTCTGTAAAACATTTTTCCCTGTTGGTTTGGAGATAGAGAAAGACATCTGTGTATGAGGCATCAATCTGTTCTTATGAAACCCAATTCCAGTTCACAGAGCTTTGATCTACTGAGTGATCAGTACAATTTTCTGAGGCTTCATTTTTAAGAAGCAGAAATATTGACAGTCTACATGCAAACATCTTAAGAAAAACTTTTATTCAAATAAATACAATAGTAATAATAGCTACTATTTATGAAACTTCACAATGTTCCAGACTCTATGCAAACTAATACATGTATAATATCTCAGTTAATATTTACTTTTGAAGATTGGAGCCAATATTATCTGCATCTTACAGATGAGAAGGTAGAGAAGAAAATGGCTCTATATTTTGTACAAATCACTTGGCCAATTAGAGTCATAACCAGTTATAAGATCCACTCTGTCTCCTAGTCCAGGCACCTTTTTTCTAAAATGATCTACCTCCCTCAATTAAAGTACATATTGGAATAAAAAGGTGAACCTAATGTGAATCAGATTAAATTATACCAATAAACTTTCTTTTAGGGTCAGCTGGAGAATCAGAGAAAGAGAAAGGTGAGATTCTGTCTACTCTATCTTCAGGGGTCCAGGCACTACCTTATATATTTACCTAGAAGAACTTTTTTATTGAATAGAAATAATGGTAATACAGACATCTCTTGACATCCATTCAATACTCACTTATTATATATAAAGCCAGGTCTTCTTATCATCTGAGTTCAGAAGCATATAATGGTCTATAGTTCAACAGTCCCCTTCTTTAGGCTTGGCTTCAAGCAATTTAAATCAGTCCTCTCTCTTTAAGAGCTCTAAGCACTTTTAAGGCATTATCTCATTTATCTTCTCAATAACTTTATGTAGAAGAAATGAACTTCATCTTTTCTGGCCTCACTCAGTGCGAGTAAGTTTGCATTTTCACATTTCTACTTAATTTTCCGTGCATCTTCCTATGTATGGAATTGAGAATTCCAGAATCCCAGTCTGGCTTTTCCCATTAACTTTGGTCACTGTGAGCAGCCCCTTGGCTGCCCTTGGCTGGAGTTCCCCCTGGTATGCAATGAAGGTATCAGGCTACGTAAGCATATATTTCCCTTCCAGTTCTATTGTTCTAGGATTCTAAGCTACTGGAATATTAGTGGTATTCAAAGAAAAAATTATCTTCAAATCTAAAGAATTCTGGACTCAGTTTGCTTCTTCAGCTGTTAAAATTGCCTCTGTATTTCCCCAGTAGCCAGACTGTCACATAGCAAGATTCTCCAAAGGCATTGGCAGGACTGCTGCTTAGGTAGCAAAAACTGGAAAAGAGGAGAGAAAAAATTGGAATGAAGAAAAGAAAAGGAGAGTAGTTACAGAGAGAAAGAGAGAGCAGAGAGTGGGAGGAAGGGGAAGACAGCAGGGAAAGAGAGAAAGGGAAGAAAAGATAAGGAAAGATGGAGGGAGCAGGAAAGACAGGAAGTTAGTAAGGACAAGGCCCCTAAAACTGGGGGTTTTCTCTATTATTATCATAACAATGCCATTGTTACACTGGAGAGGAGGTGACATTGGTTTAATTAAAGAGATGAATTTTAGAGTTAGACTACACTTGGGTTCAAGTTCTGACTCCTCCAATGACTATCATGATGATGTCCCTAGGCAACTCTCTCAAACTTAGTTTATTTTTAATTTTAAAACAAAGATAACATCTCCTCTCCAAAGTTTTTGTAATTTATATTAATAATACAAATGACCTAGCACAGAGTAAGTGCACAACATTGTTATTTATAAGTGATATATAGTAATCATCCTTCATTTACCAGTATTGATATTAGCTGCATCTAATAAAGAACATACAAAGAAAGTTTTATATGTTTTAGAATACCACCGGTTCCTGTATCCCTGTCAGCCTCATATACCAGCCATTAACTTCTGCTGCAACGTGTATGAGTGCTAATGGCCATGGACCCTATATTTTGGGGACATCTCTCCCTGTTCACTTTATTGCTTCCTACCAGTAGATGAAGTAATAAATGGAAACAGCACAAGGACATCCTTGAGACTTCCTGGCTTGTCCTCTGTTTTAGGACTTTCTTTTGTCTCTGCACACTAAAAATATTGAAAGTTTTTTTAAGGCCACAATCTTCAGAAAATTTGAAAACCCCATGACCTCTGTATCTACTAACTTACTCATCTGTGCCCAAGTGATTCCCACTTTAATTAACCCCCATGACTGCTCTGTGTATTCTAAAAGAAGAAGATATGTGTTAGAAAATAAGCATTTCCAGCCTAGATCTCTAGAGAGGCAGTGAGGCCTATTGGAAGACAAATTGCACTGTAAGCCTGAATTCTTAAATGAAGAATATAAATGAATGGAAAAAAAAAAAAAGACACACAGGCATCCTTTTCAGAATTAATATGTACAATCTCTTCATGTACTGAACCACGCCACTTGCATCATTTCTTTTTTTTAAATTTTCTTATGACTCATTTAACTAGCAAAATTTTATTGAGCTAATTGGGGGAATGATCATGTCACTAGGGAAAGGAAAGGGTTATGACAATACATGACCTTTGCTGTCAAGAAATTTGTGGTCTATTTACAAGCCTTCAGGTGATTTAGTTTTTTCATATAGTGTGTAATAACTGACATCATTTAGTTTATACCTACTGGGTCAGCCCTGAGATTCCTTACAAGCCCACTCTGCTCATATTACTAAGATAAATGACAAGGAATATTTTGGCACAGCACTGTCTAGTAGAAATAAAATAGTATAGACAAAAATTACATGGATAATCTTTACATTTTCTAGTAGTCATAAAAAGTTTAAAAAACAAGTCAATTTAATTTAGAAACTAATTTATTTAATCGTATCTAAACTAGTATCTTTTCAACATGAAATTAATATAAAATGTATTGATAAGTATTTATATTTTGCTTTGCATTAAGTTTTCAAAATCCAGTGTGTATTTTTCATATGTATAGCATATCACAACTTGGAGCAGCCACACTTCAAACAACCATATGAGACTAGTGGCTCTGTATTAACAACACAGATCAAGCATTTCCTTTGAGTTGCCAAGTAGTTTATTTATTTCCATTATCTATCTATACTCAACCCTACATTCAAATCTCCATTATTTTAAGGAACAGAGAGGTGTGTCCATATTTGATAATGCCAGGGACAATAAGGTAGGACTCAATTTTCTTGAATATATATTCAGTGTTTTAACTGGTAACCCATGATGCTTTGATATTGTCTTACTAACGGTATTTAGACATGTTTAACATTCATGGTAGGAGAACCATAATGGCAACATAAAATTATGGTCTTTGAAAGCAAATGTCAATGGGTGCTGTAAGCCACTGAAAGAACACCCAGAGTTTAGGAAAGCAAAGGATATAATTGTCGTACTCAAGGCAGCATTTAACTGGGTAATGCCCCTCTAGTTACCTTTCAAGACCACCAACAGTGGCACTCTCATATTTGTATATTGCTTTGATGAGAACATGGAGCTGTACCTTCAGTTAAAATATATTACCATAATTGACTAGGAAATAGACCATCCACACAACCTTTAATTCCATTTTTCTGACTGGTTCTGATCTTCCTTAGGGCTCCTCACAGTGCCACTCAGAATCCCTAACATAGATGTCATAGCTAAGGATGGTAGGAATGTAGTATGTGAACCTTGGCAATTGTCAAGAACTGTTGTGAGTCTGAGATTTTACTTTGCTTCCAATCTATTAACTTCACTTGCCATAGTTTCATGGTTGCTAGCAGATGACCAGAGACTCCTGAGTCAGAAACAAAGGACTCTATTACACTAATTACATGTTCTCTTCAGTTCCCCCTGCCTCTCAAGTTCCATAGGGTGATACCCAAATGGATGCTGTGTTCACTGTGAGGACACATTACTTCTTAAGAATCTCAGGTTATGGAACTCTCAGTCTTCCAAAAAGTCTGTTGGTAAACCTACCAAACCTTAATTTTGGAGGGAAACAGTGTCTTTATCATCCTGGCTGCTGCTGCTGCTAAGTCGCTTCAGTCGTGTCCGACTCTGCGACCCCGTCCCTGTGATTCTCCAGGCAAGAACACTGGAGTGAGTTGCCGTTTCCTTCTCCAATGCATGAAAGTGAAAGTGAAGTCGGACATGCTCAGTCGTGCCCGACTCTTAGGGACCCCATGGACTGCAGCCTACCAGGCTCCTCCATCCATGGGATTTTCCAGGCAAGAGTGCTGGAGTGGGGTGCCATTGCCTTCTCCATATCATCCTGGAGAGCAGGATAATAACAAATCTTTCCTCTGCCCTAAAAGATATTTTCTCCATCTTTCAAGGCTATTTACCATACAAATACCCTTGAAAAAATGCTTAGGGACAAAAGCTATCAATGGCTTTGCTCATAAAATATATAGAAATGAGAAGAATCAATGGAGAAATATCTCATTATACCCTTGTATTAAAACCCCTCACTGGCTCTTTATTATCTATTGGATAAACTCCTCATCTTGTCACATTAATCGGTATTTATTTATTGCTTGTTATTAGACTTGAATGATTATCAGATATCTGCAAAAACTAATATCTAACAGATATAAAAGATTTAAAAGGTAATCAAGGTAAAAATTAAAAGGATAATTCTAGTCATTCCCATAAATAAGTATTTAAAGAATTAATAGATCTTGTTATGACATCTTAGTTTTCTCAAACTCGAACAACCCTAAAATCTGTGAGAGTTCAGGTTTTGCTTATTATTACATTTCCTTACTATGTGCCCTGATTTGAGTTCCAGAAAATATAATTAATAGAACAATATTTAATCTCATGTGTTCATATGGCATTATATCACATTCTTCATTTTTTTCTAACAGAATGATAAGTATATTTCATAAAATATATCTAGGTTGTACAAACTCATATTGAAAGCTTCCTGTGTGTGTAGATTATATTTATATACCTAAGCAACTATTGTGTGAACTACTAGTACTCATTACCCTATATAGAACCTACAACTTTTTAAACAGCTGTGCAGAGAGCTATGTTGTTTAGGATAGTTAAGGAAGTTGGAAACCACATCCAATTTAAGCTTTTGGGAGTATATAGGTCATAGAGGTCATTCTTTAAAATGCTATTGGAAAGCAATCTTAGAACTGTTGCCCAACTAGGACCTCCTTTGGAAGACCAGTCAACTTGTGCTGTACTCTGTGATTTGTGGGGACCTCAGAGAAGCCCAGGTTTGGCTCACTTTTCAGCTGACCATAAGAAGACTTGAGAGTAGACTGTCACAGGCAATAGTCCTACCCACTGAATGAATCACTGACTATTTCTTGCAGCTTCTTGGTGTTTTTGAGTGACTTAGTCATCAAAATCCTGACCCTTAACAGAATCAGTTCTCAAAGTTCACATAGATTGTACTTCTATGATATATTGATAATTTTCTACTCTAATGCAAAATACTCAACCAGCATTTTAAAAGTCATCACTGATGACCGTATGGTCTGTATAAAAGAATATTGGATGACAGTTAGCTTTTGAAGCACGTCTTAGTTTCCCCACTAGTTAACTCGAGCCACTAGTCACTGCAGCTGTCTGGTTTCCTACAAAATGGCCAGAGCTGAAAGGAAGCTGTGATTCAGTGACCTCTCATGTCTTTTTAGTCTTACCTTTGTATAATTCTATCTCATTTAAGATCTAGCCTTGTAGAGTGTATACTGAAAAGAGCACATCTAGATGCTTTTCAGTTTCAGCTGCTGTTGCTACTTTATGAAGTAAGATACTTGCAGTCCTGTTCAGAAAGCATCATGTATAGAGCTAAAGAAATGTGTGTGGCCATTTGTCAGCATTGGTATCTCTTCTGTGACACTTGGATTGCACAATTAGTTTTTCTTCTTTTGGGGTGACTCAAGTTTTCAGGGTGTTCCCCCTGGGTGACGTGTCACATGGGAATATGAAGTGTAAAGCAGATATTGTCAGTTTAACCAGAAGGTAAAGGAAAAATAAAATCACCCTCCAGTCCACTCATTCTGAATCTTCTCACAGGATCAAAGGGAAACTCAGAGATAGATTTCTTGCAATTTTCCCCTTTGATAGAGTGGGATACCTCAGTCAGATGAATAATACATGTGCTTGCAAGCAACACAAATTTAAAAGAATCTGGCATTTACAAAGCAGCTTTACTGGTAGGAAGAGTAAAGGCTTTGAATATTCTGTCACTTTGAAAAGAGGTTCTGTGTCACCCTATCAGGTCACACAAACCATCTGATCGACTGCCACTTGATGAAAGTATTTATTAAAGTCAGAATAGGGAAATATCAGTTTGAGGAATGGAAAAAGGCTGAAAAATTTATTTTTAAACCTCTAGGAATAGAAAGGGGTGAGGTTTCTGTTTCTAGAGTGAAATAAAATGTGAAATTTGGTTTTGATTCAATAGGGAAAAAACATAAATCCTAAAACAGTGAATTGTTTTTAAGTCTTAAGAATTTTGCTTCCACAAAAATAAAGTGGAGGTACTTTATCCTATTCCTCCAAATAAATACAGCTAATAACTCTAGGTATTATGTAGGAAACAAATATAAGAAGACTGAAAAGTAGAAAGAAGAAAGTTTACTAACTGACTTCA
Organism: Bos grunniens; assembly: GCF_055505025.1. NCBI lineage: Eukaryota > Metazoa > Chordata > Mammalia > Artiodactyla > Bovidae > Bos > Bos grunniens. Next base: position 106,613,134 of record NC_141165.1, read on the forward strand.
GGACACAAGGAATGACATGGTAGTGACTTCCTTGAGTTTTCTTTTTTGCCCTTATATTTGCAAAGAGATGGTCACAACTGAGTGACTAACACTTTCACTTCACTTTTTAAGACTTGGAGCTGAAGAAGTTGGTAACCCAGGAATACCAGCAGGTGTAACCCACAAAAGACCCCTCAGAATCCTACTCTCTCAGGTCAAAGTACCATGAATAAGGCAGACTGGAAAAATGTAAACCTGTTTCATAATAACTGCTCTACTCTAGACAAATAACACAGAAAATACTGAGGTTCCCACCTCTACCTACGCCAGCAAAGGCTGAGTGGGGAAACCAGACTCCATTCTGTCCTAGCTATAATGAGGTATTCCCTACACTCCCATGCAGGTCATGTCAGAGAAGGTCAAGTATGGACCTGGGGCTTCTACAACCCTCACCAGTGATGGTGAGAATGGCCACCATCCTTGTCATGGAAACCACATGGCAAGCCTGGACTTCTTCTAAGCCAACAGTAATGAGGTGCTCCTCAATCTTCACTGGGGTGAATCAGAAGAAGCCTGGTGTAGATCCAGGACTTTCACTATCAACCAACAATATTGAAGCCACTCACACTATGGTGTTAGTGAGAAGAAATGGGGAGCTGGAACTACCATACCCATCAAGCAGTTGCAAGGTTCCCCTTATATCTGGTGGCAAGGGCTTCCCAGACCCAGGTTCAATCCTGGGTCGGGACCATTCCCTGGAGAAGGGAATAATAACCCACTCCAGTATTCTTGCCTGGAGAATCCTGTGGACAAAGGATCCTGGTGGGCTACAGTCCGTGAGTAGAGTAGAGTAGAGTAGAGTAGAGTCCGCAGAGTCGCACATGACTGAGTGACTAAGCACACACACTGAAGACTGTCTAGGGAACCTGGACTTCTGCCTTCGTCTGGCAGGAAAGAGGCAGATACTGAATCAGTGTCAGAGAGATCCACCTGAAACAGAAGGTTAAAGTAAGATCCAAAGTCTTCTAACAGAAAATTAATACGATCCACAGTCTTATAACTTAAATTATTGATATAACAACAAGTCTGATAATTTAAGTTTCAATGAAATTTCTACATTTCAATTTTAAAAATCAAGCATATGCAAAACCAGGAAGTTATCAAACTGACTTAAAAAAAGATAATTGATGCAATACCAGCACCAAGATAACAGAAATGTTAGAATTATCTGACAAAGATATCAATACTGGCCACAATAAACATGCTTTAATAAGCAATTATGAACATGCTTGAAACAAATTTTAAAAATGGAAAATAACAATGAAATAGGAAATTGTAATAAAGATATATAGGAAATCAGTAACAGAAAGATAGCAGAAAATTTTCCAAACACTTGGAAACTAAATAACACACTTTCAAATAATCCATAGGTCAAAGAGAAAATCTTAAGGAATAAAAGAAAATAATACATTGAACTGTATAAAAATGAAGACACAACATGAAAACAAAAGATATAACTAAGACAGAGCTGAGAAGGAAGTTTACAGCATGAACTGCATATATTAGAAAGAAAAAGGCATTTTAGTAAGCTCCCTTGTCAAGATCCTAGAAGAGCAAAATAAACCCAAAACAAGCAGAAGACAGGAAATAATAAAAATAAGAGCAGAAATGAAATTGCAAACAGAAAAAATAGTAGAAAAATCAATAAGCAAGATCACAAAAGAAAATGACAAACTTCTAGCAAGACTAGTAAAGCAAAAAAGAGAGAAGACATAAATTACCCATATCAGGAGTGTAAGGGAATATTACTATTGACCTTCTAGACATCAAAAGAAAAATAAAAGAATACTACAAAAATCCTTACACACATAAATTTTACATCTTAGATGAAATAAATCAATTCCTTAGAAAAGATAAACTACTAAAGCTTATTCAGTATGAAATAGATGGTTTGAATAGGCCCTCAAAATGGCTGGGCATTACCTTGTATTTAGTAATGATTATTCAAATAAATGGCATAGATCATTTATGGAAGGACTGGATACTCACCACTATATTTTTCCCCTGAGGCTGTAAAGTGTTTCCTCTTGGGAAACAGATCCCTTGTTCAATCAATGGATTTTGAGTCTAAGCCCTTAATCAGGGAAATATGTAAGGAGTATGAGAGCTCATCTGGTCTTCACATTTTTTGGTTATAAACTAAACAATACCCTTGTGATCTATGCATCTGCCTTCTTCCTATAATAGTATATTATACTGAGCATTTTTAATTTATTTTGTTAAATCAAGTCCTCCCAGCTGTCATGAGGACCAAACAGCCCTTTATAGTAATTACACTTTCTTGACTTTTGATTATTAAATACTGTTACCTGTTCTTTGCTACTTCAGGACTCTGTCATTCCCAGAACTGCTTAAAAACTTCAATCTGTTAATAGCATCATTTCCTATAAGGCTCAATGTACCAAAGATAGCCATCTCTGACCTTAATACTGCTGTCTCTATACACACACATATCTTCCTTATTATGTTCTTAAGTATAGTGCCCTATGGGTCCTCCCAAGGAAGTTATTAGGACAAACCTATGAGGAAGTAATCAGGATACAGCAGAAGAAGCTCAATTAATTAATAATAAAGTGATTTTAGCACCTGATTCTATGGGGGAACTCTGGAGCACAAATTACTTCACAAAATTGTTGCAACTCAATGCATAAAAGCTGAGCATTTTTTTTTACCCTTATCCGTCAGTTCTGGCTGTCATCCTCCACTAGGAAGAGTGGCATGACCTTCCAGGAGTCCTGGGGTAGGATGCCTCCTGTTGGCCAAAGACAATTCTTCAGAGAAATGCATAGATGTGAGTTATTACCAGCCAACACTCATAGTAGCTGCCATATGGGTTCCCTAACCAAGTAGTTTTAGGCAGGGCACCATGTTACTGCAGTTTGGAGGCTACACTGGTTAAGACCAAGCTGCATAGCATCATGGCTTTGAGCTTGGATGTACAAAATGATTAGAGCTATTTAGCAGCTTCAGTGCAAGAAGGGAAAGAGGCAGAAATGATTATAGTATAGAATTACTGGGGAATAGGACTCTAGAATCCAGATATGACCTAGTCAACTACTAATATCCTTTTTTTTATTACTTACTATTTCATTTTTCTTTTGAATATATACATATTCACAAACATTCAAAATTTAGAAATGTGGAGAAGATTTAACTTTGCTTATCTATTCTTTCTTTCTCTTCCTTCTTTCCTTTCCTCTCAACACATTTGTTAGTTTTGTTTTCATTGCTTTATTCCCCACTTGGCACCTTGCTTTAGTTTTGTTTTCCAGTTTGCACTTTAGTTTTGTTCTTAACTGGTAAATATAATTTTTTATTTCCTTTGTTCACCAGGTCAATCTACTATACTTAATAGTTGGACTATTTTGACTTTTCTTATGGGTGTATACGTATATGTGTATATTGCATTACTTTAATATTATCTGACTGACTCTGGAACTGCCATTTGTCTAGAGTTCATCTTTGGCTTCTTGCTTTTGGGTATTTGTTTTAAGCTTACTTAATGCCGTAACAAACCACTTGTGGAATCTTTGTTCCTGACCAGAGATCAAGCCCTGAGCCTTTGCAGTGGGAGCACTGACTCCAAGACCCTAGACTCCCAGAGAACTAACCCTAGGAAGTATCAAACAGTGAGAACTCACACAGAGGAAACCACTTGAGTACAAGACCTGGCATCACCCGACCACCAAAAGCACCCTGTGCAGGATGCCTCATCTAAACAACAAACAAAGCAAAAATACAAACCCAGTCAGCAGCACACAGGATTACCACCTCACTCAGCCTTGGCCAACAGAGGAAAAGCAAAAAAGAAACAGACAAAACAAAACAAAACCAAGAAACAGCAAAAATCTCACCCTATATGAAGCCTACACAACCCACTGGACCAACCTTAGAGGGTAAAAACCAAAAGGAAGAAAGAATTTAATCTTGAAGCCTGGGAAATGGAGACTTCAAATACAATAAGTTAAAAAAAAATAATAATAATGAAAAGGGAGAGAAATACTAAACAAATGAAGGAACAAATTAGAAACACAGAAGTTCAAATAAATGATGAGGAAATAGCAAACTCCCTGAAAAAGAATTCAGAATAATGAAAGTAAAGATGATAAAAACCTTGAAAACAAAATGGAGAAAGTGCAAGAATCAATTAACAAAGACCTAGAATAATTAAAAGAATAAACATACAGAGACAAACAACAAAATTACTAAAATTAAAAATACTCTGGAAGGAATCAAGAGCAGAATACATGAAGAAGAAGAATGAATCAGTGAGCTGGAAGATAAAATGGTGGAAATAACTTATGAAGAACAGAATAAAGAAAAAAAGAATGAAAAGAACTGAGGAGAGTCACAGAGACCTCCAGCACAATATCAAATGCACCAATATTTGAATTATAGGGGTACCAGAAGAAGAACTATGAACCATGAAATTCCAGATGCTCAAGCTGGTTTTACAAAAGGCAGAGGAACCAGAAATCAAATTGCCAACATATGCTGGGTCATTGAAAAAGCAAGAGAGTCCCAGAAAAACATTTATTTCTGCTTTATTGAGTATCCCAAAGTCTTTGACTGTGTGGATCACAATAAAATTGTGGAAAATTCTGAAACAGATGGGAATACCAGACCACCTGACCTGCCTCCTGAGAAATCTGTATGCAGGTCAGGAAGCAACAGTTAGAACTGGACATGGAACAACAGACTGGTTCCAAATAGCAAAGGGAGTACGTCAAGGCTGTATATTGTCACCCTGCTTATTTAACTTATATGCAGAGTACATCATGAGAAACGCTGGGCTGGAAGAAGCACAAGCTGGAATCAAGATTGCCGGGAGAAATACCAATAACCTCAGATATGCAGATGGCAGATACCAATCTTATGGCAGAAAGTGAAGAAGAACCAAAGAGCCTCTTGATGAAAGTGAAAGAGGAGAGTGAAAAAGTTGGCTTAAAGCTCAACATTCAGAAAACTAAGTCAAGGCATCTGGTCCCATCACTTCATGGGAAATAGATGGGGAAACAGTGGGAATCATGGCTGACTTTATTTTGGGGGCTCCAAAATCACTGCAGATGGTGACTGCAGCCATGAAATTAAAAGTCGCTTACTCCTTGGAAGGAAAGTTATGACCAACCTAGATAGCATATTCAAAAGCAAAGACATTACTTTGCCAACAAAGGTCCGTCTAGTCAAGGCTATGTTTTCCAGCGGTCATGTATGGATGTGAGAGTTGGATTGTGAAGAAAGCTGAGTGCCGAAGAATTGCTGCTTTTGAACTGTGGTATTGGAGAAGACTCTTGAGAGTCCCTTGGACTGCAAGGAGATCCAACCAGTCCATCCTAAAGGAGATCAGTCCTGGGTATTCATTGGAAGGACTGATGTTGAAGCTGAAACTCCAATACTTTGGCCACCTGATATGAATAGCTGACTCATTGGAAAAGACCCTGATACTGGGAAGGATTGCAGGCAGGAGGAGAAGGGGACGACAGAGGATGAGGTGGTTGGGTGGCATCACCGACTCGATGGATGTGAGTTTGAGTAAACTCCGGGAGTTGGTGATAGACAAAGAGGCCTGGCATGCTGCAGTTCATGGGAATGCAAAGAGTCAGACACGACTGAGTGACTGAATTGAAATCAAAATTGAACCTAGGCTAAAGGAGCAGTCCCTTTCCAGGCAAGCTAAGTTTTTGGCAGAAGGTAAAGTGGATGTGATTAAGCTATATGATAGTTCTTATAGCTTCTGCTTAAAAATAGTACATGTCACTTCTACTTACATTTCATTGGACAAGGAAGGTCATGTGGTCAAGCCTGACATCAGTAGGATATGGATATGAGCTTCTTTACCCATAGGAATGGGAAGCAAATAATTAGAATACTAGCACAGTTCACCACAATGAGTGGATATATTTTATAAATTTGAAAGATGCCAAATTGTTATCTCTAAACATACTAGAAATTTAAACTCATAAAAATATATGAGTGTCTCCACCATTCCCTCACTGATACATTTTGATATCAGACTCTTAGTCATCTGAAAGGAGAAATGTATTTTGAAGTAAGCTTAATATGAATTTCTCTTATTCTAAATGAAGTTCAGACTGTGTTCATATTCACATTCAAATATGTTTAATCATAGAAATATTTGAGTGTCTTCTTTCATTAACAGTCTTATTCCTTTTATTTGGATACTATATTTCTATTAATTCAGCCTATGATCAATAATTTTCTATGGTTATCAAGTCAATTTGTGCCCCTGAGATCCAGATTTTTGCCACATACTGACAGCTGATAAGTCTGTTCCTTACAGCTGATAAGCTGTGTCTCCACTGTTTTGTGTTCTTATAACAGATTTTTTGAAATAAAGCATGAACATACTTTTTATATCTTTCTTTTGAATATCATCTTATTGTATTTAAATACTCAAACCTCTTCTGATCCTCTTTGCATATTTAAAATAATTTTTCTTATTAAAAATAATACATATAGAAAATATTGAAAATACAGGAAAAGAAATAAAACTAACTCCTATGCTTATTATTCTTAGATAGCCATTTATTTTGAATATCTGTTACATTTCATGTTAGTCAGATCACCTGGAATAGAGTCATCTGGGAATTTGATAAATAAGCTTCCCAAGGCTTTATTTATATCATCAAAATAATTAATAGTACCAGACAGATTTCCAGCTTTCCCTCTTGGCATCTTCTCATTTGGCAATTATCAAACAAATGGATAGTGATTAAAATCCACTATGCACTTCCTACAAAGTTTTCATACCATGGTAGGGTGCCTCTTTCCTTGAATTTTTGGGGAGTGATTAAAATTGTAAATATGGGCTTAAAGTGGCAAAAACAAAAAGTGGGGAATACTAAATTATTTGCACTAACTGTGGGGCAGAATTTTTTTTTTTTCTAGAAACAAAAGATAAAGCCAGACAACAATCCACTGTGTAAAGTCAAGGACCCCAGATAGAATATATCATTCACCAACAAAGAGTCTAAAAGGTCCAGAAATGAGAATCAAGGTTAGCAGTGGAAACTTTTTGGATTTAGAGCTTTGTCAAGGAAAAATCAAACCAACATTGCTTGGGAACAGAGAAAATTCAAAATGTGGTCAATTTCCTTGAATATTTAACTTGCTCTTATAGGTCTGGAAGGCAATATCTGGGCACACAGGAAGTCAGGACTGTTTTAAAAGTTCATTTTATCAGAATCACTTGTCTTCCTTCCTCTGTGTTCTAGTCCTTAGATCTAACAGGTACTTCATAAGGAGGTTTACATTTATTGTTGCAAACAAACAAAAAAAAATTGAAAAGTAATAATGTGGTGTTCTAGAATAGGACCTGGAAAAGTTCCTAGTTGTCCATCAATTTCTAATAATATTTAATGATTTTAGTGAACTCATGAAATCTCAGTAGCAGAAACTTCAAAAGTTATATACTGGTGTGTGAATACCAAACATCTAATATTCAGAATCCAATAAAAAACTTTTACATAAAGAAATTCATGCAGTTAAATCCAAAAAAAGAGAGAGATGATTAAAGGAATCTTTCTGATCCCTAAAGTTAGTCATTTTTGCCTGCTATCTTGATCTTCTTTTCCTCAATTGCTCAGTTTCAAATTCTATGAATAAGCGGCTCGGGTTAAATGCAACCTATCCATGCAATTTGTTTTCTGTCATGACCTATGACATTGAAAACTATTTTCTTTGTATTTATTTCTAGACTAGTTGTCTTATAATTTTGACAAATGCCCTATGCCTGTCCTTATAAGCAAAAAAACATGTGGCAGTTTTTCTAATGAGACTCTATTTGTATCATCTTCACAGTTCAGAGGATTATGGTGACAAGTGATTGACAGAAAAGAAATAGAGTATATAAAATGTTTATTTCACAAAATATAACCATTGATGAGGTCTCAAACTAGGCTGTGAATGGGGATAGAAAAGAAGACATCATGGACTTGAAAAAAAGAAAAGTTGACAAGATTTGGGGATTGATTGGCTTTGAGGGATGGGGAAGATGTAAAGAAGGGGAGGATTTAACTATGATTACGGTTTTAAGTAAGGTGAAAGAATTGAAATAATAATTACTTGTTTGCTTGTTTTCTGGAGGTAGTCAGAACTTTGAAAGATGATTAAAATGCCTTGATAAACATTATTGTCATGACATGAAAACCACATACCTAAGGAAACTGGATTTCAAAATGCTAGTCTTATGAAAATAAGGTGAAAAGAAATCCAACTGTTAACTTCTAATAAAAATATGTTGTACTTGCTGTATAGCTATGCTGACAACTAGAGGAAATTATTCATCCAGTTTTCTCTCTATGTTTTTAAACAAAGGGCCATCCCTTAATAAAGAAGTGGCAAACCAGCCTGTTTAGCAAATCTGGCTCACTTCCTGCTTTTGAAAAGTCTGCAAGCTAAAAATAATTTTTAAACTATTGAAAACATCAAAAGAAAAATAATATTTTATGAAGTGAGAATTATATAAACTTTGCATTTTAGTGTTTATAATTAAAGTTTTATTGGTACACAGCCATATCCTTTCCATGGCTGCTTTCATTTACAATGGTCGAGTTTAGTAGCTTTAACAGAGACCAGATGGCCTACAAAACCTAAAATATTTATTACTTGACCCTTTAAAGAAAACATTTGCCCACCCTTGCCTTAATATAAGCTATATATCTAAAGATAAGTTAGGAAAGAATAACATAATTTGAAAGCATAACTAGAAAAAAAAACAGTAGTTTAATTTTAGCAATATTTTCTGCTGACCTATTCACTCAATAAATATTTGTGGAAGCATACTATATGTCGATTGCTATCTGAAATGCTACAGACATACATTAATTTAAACATTAAACAGACTTAAACATTAGTCGACTTCTTACTATATTGAAGCACTCTGAAAATGAGTCTTCCTTTTGATTATTCCTGGCAAGAAGATGGAAAGGAAATAGACTGTAGTTAGAATAGAGAGCTTCTCCTTAAGACTTAGTATATTTTGTCAGAATTACTCTTGGTGAAACTAGAAGGAAGATGAATAGTGAATAAAGTGAATATATACATGGTTTTGAATTTGCACATGTTACTAACAGGTAGAAGTTTTCCTATTCTTAGTGCTTTTCTAGTATCTATTTAATTTTTATTTCTACTCCTTTAAATAATTCAATAGGGTATCATCCTCATTTTACATATGAAGAAACTGAGACTGGAGATAAACTGACATTTTTCAAAACAGTGCACTATGGGTATAATTGGTATGCTCGAACATTGAATATAATTCCTCTCTTTGCTTCAGTTCAGTTCAGTTCAGTCGCTCAGTCATGTCCAACTCTACAACCCCATGAATCGCAGCACGCCAGGCCTCCTTGTCCATCACCAACTCCCAGAGTTCACCCAAACTCATGTCCATTGAGTCTGAGATGCCATCCAACCATCTCATCCTAGGTCGTCCCCTTCTCCTCCTGCCCCCAATCCCTCCCAGCATCAAAGTCTTTTCCAACGAGTCAACTCTTCACATGAGGTGGCCAAAGTATTGGAGTTTTAGCTTTAGCATCAGTCCTTCCAGTGAACTTCCCTGGTGGCTCAGACGGTAAGGCATCTGTCTACAATGCAGGAGACCTGGGTTCAAACCCTGGGTCGGGAAGATCTCCCAGAGAAGGAAATGGCAACCTACTCCAGTATTCTTGCCTGGAAAATTCCTTGGATGGAGGAACCCGATAGGCTACAGTCCATGGGATCTCAAAGAGTCGGACACGACTGAGCAACTTCACTTTCACTTTACTTTCCAATGAACACCCAGGACTGATTTCCTTTAGAATGGACTGGTTGGACCTCCTTGCAGTCCAAGGGACTCTCAAGAGTCTTATCCAACACCACAGCTCAAAGGCATCAATTCTTTGGTGCTCAGCTTTCTTCACAGTCCAACTCTCACATCCATACATGACCACTGGAAAAACCATAGCCTTGACTAGACGGACCTTTGTTGGCAAAGTAATGTCTCCGCTTTTCGATATGCTATCTAGGTTGGTCATAACTTTCCTTCCAAGGAGTAAGTGTCTTTTAATTTCATGGCTGCAATCACCATCTGCAGTGATTTCGGAGCCCATAAAAATAAAGTCTGACACTGTTTCCACTGTTTCCCCGTCTATTTCCCATGAAATGATGGGACCAGATGCCATGATCTTAGTTTTCTGAATGTTGAGCTTTAAGCCAACTTTTTCACTCTCCTCTTTCACTTTCATCAAGAGGCTTTTTCATTCCTCTTCACTTTCTGCCATAAGGGTGGTGTCATCTACATATCTGAGGTTATTGATATTTGCTTAAGTAAAGATATAAAATCTAACCCATAAATATGTTTGGATAAAGTACATTTATTGGAAATGGGAAAGCATATTACATCACAGACTTCATAAATATTTCTTTCAAACACCTCTTTTCCCCTAAAGATCCTCACAAGTTCTCACTTTTAAAAAAATTGTCAATACGTAGGAAGGCACTGATGGGCTTTTTATCAGTTTCTTACTATAGACTATTTTATAGATCAAGTATAGATATATGTGTGTTTCTTTATGAAATATTGTAATTATTATACTGTTTAAAAAAACATGAAGTTTCAATGGTGGTAGTTTAAGTTTTACAAATATTACATATAACTATATATAATATGTACTATATATTACAAAGTTCCATTGAAGTAAAAATATAATGCTCAAACTTTCAGTTAAGCAGGATGGACTGTCCATATATATTTACTTCTTTTCTTTCCAAAACTAGAAAATAACAGTAAAGAGATTCTAAAATGTAAATTCAAAAAGACAGAAAGGATAAAACAAAGCAGATTAAGAATAGCCTTTTGCAATGTGGAATGTATCAATACCAGTATAAATGATAATTTGGGATTTAGAAGGCCCAAATATGCTGAAACCTAATCAAGCAGTGGGGAAATCCAAGAAACAATCTAATTGTACATCAGAATTCGTAAAAGGCTGAGAAATGGCAATGGCATAAATATCAGATGAGGGTAAAGGCCTGTGCAAAGCAAATGGAAACTTGATAAATTTTCTGTTTGAGAACCATTTGGAAGTCCAAATCCCACAGTGGAAGACTGGAGGCTTATTCTCTGGTGACAATAAAATGGAAAGTTCTTGATTGCCTCAGGAAGCCAAGTACTATAGTGGGAAGAGTACTATTCTCAAAACAGAAGTATATATGCAAATTGAAACTGACCAGATATCTTTCCCCATTCAATTTCCAGGAGACTGGCAGCCAGATTTAGAACTTTAGGCAAAACTATTCTCTAAGTAATGACCAGAGCTAAAGAAAAGATCCTGCTATTTCCAATAAAAGATTATAACCAGATCACTACAGTAAGGCTAAATTCAACAAACTTATAGCTTCTAAACAATTTTTTGTAACCATTTAATACATTAATAAACATTAAAGAATCAATAGACTCTTCATTCAAGCATGTAACGAATGATAGACTCAAAAGACAGAAATGTACAAACAGCAGAAAAAGCATTAAAAGGGAACATTATGGAAGAAGGGGTAAGTTCAAATATATAAGTAGAAGAAGATTCTTTTAATCATAGAAGAATAAAAAGAGACACTGTATTCATGAAACAAATATAGAAATATATATGTATATAAATGTGTTGAGTGTATATATTCATATGCTTCCTGTTTGTACCTTATATATATTTATATAGCAATACACTTTATATAATAATTTATATATAATGTGTTTGTTCAGAGAATAAGAAAACCATTTAAAGATTAAAAATATAATAGCAGAAAAAGAAGAACTCAATGCAGCAGTTAGAAAATCAAAGAAATCTCCCAGAGAGTACAGCAAAGCAGCAAAAAGATGAGAATTAAATGAAAAAAAATTAGAAAATTAATGATCCAGTCCAAAAGGAATAACAGCTCAATAATAGAAATTCCATGAAGAAAGAACAGAGGAATCAGAACTTAGGGAATCATTACATAAACAATCAAGAAAATTTCTTTGAACTAAAAGACATGAATTCAAAGATTGAAAGTGTCTATCAAGTGCCTGTTGAGTAGATATACTGGATTTATTCCACAGCACATCAGTGTGGAAATTCAGACTCACAATTTAAATAGAAGATTCTAAATCTTCCAGAAAGATGAAAATAGGTCACAAACAAGGGATTAGAAAACTGGATGGTTTGGGACTTCTCAAGAGCAGTGCTGGAAACTGAAAGATAATGAAAATATAATTTCAGAACTCTGAAGTAAAAGGATATTGATTCTGATTTTCTATTTATAGACAAACTAGCAAATCAAAGACAAAGATAGACATTTTCAGATGTTGTAGAGCTCCCTAAAATGAAGAAGTAACCAAAAAAAAGAAAGGGAATCCAGAAAATGGGATTTTCCTTCCTTTAAGAAAGAGGCAAAGATTATCTCCAGGATGAAGATGATGAAATATAACAGGAATGTAGCAAATCATTGGTCAGAAAGAGCAAGAATAGAACAGCCCAGAAGTTTCCAGGAAGATTATCTTTAACAAAATAAAAATGATAGAATATCTGATATAACTGGGAGAGTTTGGGCATTTTTCAGTGATTAGTACATATAAAGTAAAGCCAAAAAAATAAAACAAAAAGTCACTTAAAGAAATAAAAAATAGTCATGGTTTATACACAGCTTCTCTGTGACTAGTTCTTGTATAAACATAATAATATTCCCTGAAAATTTTTAATCAAAATTATGCAATAATTTTAGTGGGAGAATAGAGGACATGGGAAGTATGTGTTTTTACTGCTAGGGCCTAGTGAGTTAAAGAAAGCTCAATCCTTCTTTTCCATTGTAGGAAAATCAATAAATACTACCTGAAAGGGAAAGATCAAGAAATAACAGTATTGTTACTTTACTTACACAAGTGGAGGAACATTATCAAAAATAACAGCTAGTTAGAAAGCTTAAACAGTTAAGAAAAGGTTGCCTGTGAGAAAATGGAAATGGCAGGAAGTTTGGGGTATTGCTATGTTTTTTTTTTTATTAAGAATTACAGAGTTGTTTGACTCTTAAATGTTTGAAAAATAACTTTGACAATCATAAAAATCAAACGTAGGAAAATGTTTACACTGAAATGTGTTGATTTTTAACAATTAGAAACAGAGTCATCAACTTATACAGCCAAGGTAATCAATTTTTTATAGAAATCTCATATTGCAGCTTCTCTTAAAATATCTATTCACATGCAACTTATTGTTGTTGGGCCATTGATTTAAAAAATATAGCTTGGTGCTGTTATTACTGTCATTATTATTAAGTCATAGTCATTAAATTCAGGATGGCATATGTCCATTCACCTAAAATTGTGTGATTGCCTATTAACTACTTAGGTATGGGAAATAGGCTACCCCTCCCAAAACAAATGTTAAACTGATATAAAATTGAACAAAACTCTGAACACAGAGTGATATATAGATGCCCTCTCATCTATAATCTGTAATTACAGGTGTTTATTGAGATCACCTTGTTAAAATTACTGAATGCTAGAGCTCATTTGAAAACATGGACATTGAGGCCCCAGAGGAAAAGCGGCTTGCCTGTGGTCTCACACCTGGGGGAAATGGCAAATAGAATAGGACTCTCATGCTGCAGTCCATGGGGTGGCAAAGAGTTGAACACAATTGAGGGAATGAACAACAACCACAAAAACTTTTTTTCCAGAATATCTGATAACAAAGGGTAGTGTTTATGATATGAAATGGTATATTGTAACTTTATTTTCTTAGATTCCTTGCAAAATGGCTTTGTATCACTTAGGAATTTTTGACTGTAAACAGAAACGATGCCGGCTCGCCTAAGCAAAGGCAGGTTTGAGATTCTAAGGATGCATTGTGGAGATGAGGAGAACGTAGACTGGACTAGAATTAGCCTGGAAGAGCCAGGAAAACTTCAGAGGACTAAGAAACCAAACGCAGGCCTGGACTGGACAAGAGAACAGTCTGACGAGGCCACCACCACTGTGAAGAGGACACTCTAACCCATTCTTTTCTTTTTGCATCACGTGCTGAAGATTCAAGTTTCTCTGGGTACAGTTCAATTGGCTGAGCTTCGGCCATTTGCTCTCCTCTTGGTTGACTAAATGGTGAGAGGAAGGATTGGCATTTCTTTGGTAAATTACCAGTGAGTTGACTTCTCTGCCACCAAACTGCACACTGGGAAAAGCAAGTAGAAAATGACGGCTATTAAAAATGCCAAAAAGTAGCAAATACCTATTTTATCCTTGTGTTAAACATGTCTGAGCTATTGAGTTTGCTCAGTGGTCTGCTGATAAGAGTGTGCTTCCTTGTCAGAGAATGACTGGTTTAGAATGCTACATTTTGGGCAAAATGATACTGAAAACCTTTCAAGGTGACATAAATTCTGGCAAGCCTTACTTGCTTTCTTTTTGTTGGTAAAACTTCTGGTTTGAATTAAAGGGAGTATATCTACGCAGACATAGAAAAATGGAGCATTTACCCAGTGGTCTATGTGGTGATGCTTAAAGATACGCCTTTGGGTATGGTTCAGCATGTACATGTGTTAGAGGAATAGAAAAGGCCAGAGCAGCTTGAAAGTTCTTTAGATACATTGACACCAAGATAATAAGCTTGACCTGCTTTAAAAGGCTGTCATTTCCTGTTGGTGTCTTAAATTCATTGATTTTTTACAGTGTTTGCTTTATTGTTTCTCATTTCATGGTAAAATAACAAAGCAGTAAGTCATTTCCTTAGTCAGAAAAAAAAATGATGATTTTGAGAGTTTTATGAGTTGCAATGCTTAGGGAAGAGCAGGAAGATATATGCTAGAGGGGGGAGGAAGGGGAAGAAATGAAGGGAACAGACAAGGCTTTTGCTTCAACTTTTGTACACCAGTAGCTTGTACAACACTCTGTTTTAATAGTTCTGTGATTTTTTTTTTCTTGTACTTTTAATTCCAGCAAGGAATTTACTGAAACAGCAAATTATCTTTTCTACAGACTTAAGTGTCAGAAAGCTCAGTGAAGTGTGTAGAAATAATAAAGCAAGTGAAGGAAAAAAAAAAAAAAAAGAAACAGATAATGAGGTGAGAAGAAAATATTTTCAAATGAGGTTTAAAATGAAGAGAGAAACATGTGAACTAGATCTTCAAATAGACCAGGAGCAATGGAAGTCATTTAGGAAACCTGCAGATAAAGATTTTAAACGTTTTATAGAAGTGAGCAAAGTGTCAATGAGTCTCCTCAAGTTGGGTAAACATTGTTTGAAGCCAAAGCTTCTGGTGAGGTGAGAAAATATAATTCCGTAGTCACTTATTGCTCATTTATCTGTACTGGATGAGGGTGGCTGGCTTTTTTTCCTATTGCATACAACATCAGCACATTCTGAGGTCACCTACAAAGTTATGCGTGCCTCAGATTTATCTTAGTCTTTGACCTGATGAGAGTTTAGTGATGTAAAGGGCTTTAAAACGCAGTGCATTCTTATATTGCCTAGACCATAAATAACTTTTGAAAATAATTATAGTGAGCGTATATTTTACAAAGGCTAAAGCACATAATTATAAATAAAACACAACGTTACTCAAATGTAGGTTGCAAATACCAAGATTAGCTTCAGTTTAGGATTTGCAGTAGTAGGACAGAATGTCACTCAGGTGAAAATACTATTATAAAATGTAGCTGTTCCTAAATTTGTTATTAAATTTTATATGTTCAACAAAAATATATATACAGATGGTTTAATGGGCCAAACATTTCCATAACAATTATGGAAAAGTTCTATCCTCCCTGACTCCTGCATTTCTCACAACTCTAAGGTCCCTTTTAGTACTCACTTATGTATATTTACCTCCATGTTGTCGCATAACATTGTTACATTGTTAGCATTAAGAAAAATTTTAAGCATCGGTTTATTAATTTCCCACTATGGGAAATGTGGAATTAGTGTTTTTTCACATTCTAACTCTCATTGCTGTAAAAACTTACCCATACTCAAGACTTAAACAGTATTACTTAGATCAGTATTTAGGGTTCACATAATTTTGTTTTTGTAAATGTTGACAGTACTGTATTTTATGCTAAGATTGTTTGCTTTCTTGAACAACCCTCTGTATATCTTCTTGCTGTTCAGTGTCTGTCTGTTCAGTCACTCAGTCATGTCCAACTTTTTGTGACCCTGTCCTTGGAATTTTTCAGACAATACTGGAATGGGTTGCTATTTCCTCCTCCATGGTATCTTCCCAACCAGGGATCAAATCCACATCTGTGTCTCCTGCATTCCAGGCGGATTCTTTACCTGCTGAACCAACAGGATGTTAAATGTGCATGTTAAGTTGCTTCAGTTGTATCTGACTCTTTGCAACCCCATGGACTGTAGCCTACCAGGTTCCTCTGTCCATGGGATTCTCCAGGCAAGAATACTGGAGTGCGTTGCCATTCTCTTCTTCAGGAGATCTTCCCCACCCAGGATGGAACCTGTGTCTCTTATGTCTTCTTTGTTGACAGGCTGGTTCTTTTACCACTAGTGCCACCTGGAACTCTTTTTTATTGACTTGGTTTTCTATGTCCTCACTCTCCCTGAGTTGTTCCAGATTTATTAAGATTGTATCAGGCTCTTGGATACAACTCTTCAGAGGCTGCTGGTCTTTCAAACTGGATCAACTATGCTGTATACCTTAGAAATGCCATCATCCCAAGGTCTACTTTCAATTTAAACCTAGAGAAATTCCATTCTCTTTCCTGAATTGAAGCTCCCATTCTCTACATCTCATGCTTTCCTTTTTCTTGATTTATTCTCTCATCAGGGTGAAGTAACTTTACCAGGGGCTTTGTGAGAAAGACAGTATGAGAAATAAATAGTTAAGGAGGTTGCACATCTGAAAAATATCTATAGTCTACCCTCATATTTGACTGGTAGTTTCACTGGCATGGTGTTAATCGATTCAAAATAATTTTCTTTCCTCTATATTTCAAAGGCATTTCTCCATTGTCCTCTAGCTTTAATGTAACTTTGAGACATTAAAGTCCTTTCTAATTTCTGATCATAGAAGCTTTTAAAATCTTTTTCTTATCCCTTTAGTCCTGAAATTTTACAGTTAAATGCCTTTGCATCTACTGGTTTTCATCTGTTGTGCTGGGTCTAATCTAGGACTTCATATCCTTCTTTTATGGGAAATTTTTTTGTTTTATTAGTGATCTTCTACTTTCTAGCTTTTCCATTATTTCTATCTGAGTTTCCTCATAGTCACATATTGAATCTTCTAAAATGGTCCTTCGATTCTCTATTTATTTAAAAATTTTTCAGTGTTGTAGGGTCTTGGGGAAAAAATGTGTTTTGTTTTGCTCTACTTTCTGGAAGAATTTCTTTTATCTTTCAAAACTTTTTCTAAAGGTTCTATTTCTGCTGTTTTTAATTTTTAAGAACAACTATTCTGTTTATTTTATATAGAATTTTATTGTTCTTTATGGATGCAATATTTTTCCTAACTGTGAGCATAGTAGTAAATGTAAAAGTTTCCTTCGATCTGTATAATATCTTCTTCCTCCACATTGCTTGTTCTTTTTTTTTTTTTTTCTATATTCAATCATAAGAGATTGATTTAAAGATCTTTGGGAAGTACACAATGATAGTGACTTTCTGTTGCAGACTGTGCTGTATGAAGATCTGGCTGTACTGCTTTATTGAGAGACTCTAAATTTTAGTATTTTAGATCTTTCTCTTGGTGTGTTCAAAATTTACAGAAAATAATATTTCAGATATATGTTTCCCTGCCAATATTCTGAAAACTGAATGAGAGAAGAAGGTTAAGGGGTTCTCTACATTCCTTATATAAACATTGACTCCTCCTAACCCATAACTTGCTCTCAACTATAGCTGCTTATCTCCTATAGAAAGACCTTTCATTTCACACTTTTCAGAGAAAAAACCGTACGGGCTTCTGTCTTGGTCAGTGTAGTTACCTCACCCACAGACTGGGTGGCTTAAAAAACAGAAGTTTATTTTCTTCCAACTTAGGAAGCTGGAAGTTCAAACTCAAGGTGCCAGTAAGGTTGGTTTCTCGTGAGGCCTATCTCCCTACCTGCAGACAGCTGGCTGTGCAGTATGTTGTTAAGTGGACTTTCCTCTGAGAATACACTCCGGATCTCTCCTCCTCTTTTTGTGAGGCTGCTAGTCCTACCCTATGACCTCATTATTAGGGCTTCCCAGGTGGCACTAGTGGTAAAGAACCTTCCTGCCAACACAGGAGATGTAAGAGACTCGGGTTCAATCCTTGGGTCAGGAAGATCCCCTGAAGGAGGGCATGGCAACCCACTCCAGTAATCTTGTCTGGAGAATCCCATGGACAGAGGAGCCTGGTGGGCTACAGTCCATAGGGTCACAAAGAATCAGACACAAATGAAGGCATTTAGCATGGATGTATGCACTATATGTTGTAAAATATTTTATTTCATTTTTCAGTGTACCATTAAAATGTAGAGCCCAGAACAAAATATAATCCCACAGTATGATACAAGCACAGAGAAAGACTTTCCAAATCTACAGCTTTCTTGGAAACTAAATTTTGATTAACTCACTCCAAGATTATGTTTACTTCTTAACTACTGCATCTCGATATTGACTTTTGGGGGAATTAAAACTTTTAGGTCTTTTTGACAGCACCATTAATCATTTAAATTGACATACAGGTCTTTTCATTTATTCCTGTCAAAACATATCTCACTGATTTTCACCCATTTTTTGAATCTAGTTAACTAATTTCAAGTACTGACTCTGCCATTCATTATTTTAGCTATTTCTCTAAATTTTGAAACTTTTTAAAAATTTAATACAAATGGATAACAATTTGTTGAAATAAGATATTGCCATAGGGCAGAGTTGTGTCATCACCATCAAATTCATTTCATTGTATATATTTAACATATATATGTGTGTGTATATATATATATAGAGAGAGAGAGAGAGTAAGTTTTGCTGAGTTTTTATTATGTATTAGATCCATATAACATCTTTTTATACATTACCTTGTTACATTTTCATGGTAATGAGGATACTCCTAATATCCCCATTTTATGCATACAGAGTCTAAGGACAAAAGAAGCTAAATTAAAACTCGGGTAGTCTTACTCCATAATTGGTACTTTGCTACTAAGATGAATTGCTTCTTCCTAAGGGAATATTAAAAAATATTTATTTCTAAAGGAAAATCTTTTTTCATTTAATTTCAGAAGAAGGGATTAGGACACAGTGAAAAGAAGTACAGTCATAAATTGTGAGAATTTGGTTTGACTTGAACTTTTAAAGCAGTTCAAGTCTGAGAATTATATGTATACACTGATAGTGAGCATGACCTTAAGGGTAAGGTATTATGACTATGGAAAAGCTAAAGGAAGACAAGAGACAGCCATAGATTAAGTAAGTGAGGAAGGAAAACTGCCTAACCACTGAAGTCATTTTGTCTAATTTACTGGCATTTAGTGTCAGAGTACTGTAAAAAGAAAAATTGTTTTCCCTCTACCCATCTTAAGTTCACTGGCTGGGACCTTGGAAATTAGACTAATAAAAGACAGATTAGCAAGAGAAAAACAAGTTTACTAACATGTGCATCCCGCATACACATGGGAACATTCAGAGAAGAGTAACGGAAAGCATGGTTAGAACTTGGACTTCTATAGCAGCTTCATAAAAGAGCAATAAATTGTTAAAAAAGAAGTGACAAGACAAAGGAAAAATACTTTGAGCTTCTCAGTTCAGTTCAGTTCAGTTCAGTCACTCAGTCGTGTCCGACTCTTTGCAACCCCATGAACTGCAGCATGCCAGGCCTCCCTGTCCATCACCAACTCCTGGAGTTCACTCAAACTCATGTCCATCGAATTGGTGATGCCATCCTGCCATCTCATCCTCTGTCGTCCCCTTCTCCTCCTGCCCCCAATCCCTCCCAGCATCAGAGTCTTCCAATGAGTCAACTTTTTGTATGAGGTGGCCAAAGTACTGGAGTTTCAGCTTTAGCATCATTCCTTCCAAAGAAATCCTAGGGCTGATCTCCTTCAGAATGGACTGGTTGGATCTCCTTGCAGTCCAAGGGACTCTCAAGAGTCTTATCCAACACCACAGTTCAAAAGCATCAATTCTTTGGTGCTCAGCCTTCTTCACAGTCCAACTCTAGCATCCATGCATGACCACTGGAAAAACCATAGCCTTGACTAGACGGACCTTTGCTGGCAAAATAATGTCTCTGCTTTTGAATATGCTGTCTAGGTTGGTCATAACTTTTCTTCCAAGGAGTAAGAGTCTTTTAATTTCATGGCTGCAGTCACCATCTGCAGTGATTTTGGAGCCCCAAAAAATAAAGTCTGACACTGTTTCCACTGTTTCCCCATCTATTCCCCATGAAGTGATGGGACCAGATGCCATGATCTTCTAGTGACTGGCAGACTGTGGGAAGGCAAACATATGGGGAAATTAATGATGGATTAGGGCTAGTTTTAACAAGGTTTGTTAGGTATATTTCTTTGATTCCCTTTCTGAGCTGATAGGGGTCTAGGGTTGTCTTGTGATTAACTTCTGTCTTGGCTGGCTTGGGGGTAAGACACGTTTATTCTGCTTAGCTGTGGCATGCAGGATCCAGTTCCCTGACCAGGAATTGAACCCGGGCCCCCTGCATTGAGATCATGAATTCTTAACTGCTGCACCACAAAGGAAGTCCCTGCATACTCTGCTATCCTTTAATATAAATGGATGTCAAGCTCAGAAAGGCATAATTAACTTTATTTTCCATATAGACTTCTAAAAATGTGTGCGTAAAGGAGCTGTGTAAAAATGTGTGAAATGTGTGAAAAATGTGTGTAAATGTGTGTAGATAAAACACTGAAAATGTACAAAAGGTGGTGGGAAGTGGGGAACTTAATGCCAAGAGCTCTTAAAGAAGAATACTTATCAAAAGTCAGTGGCCTTGGGTTCTTTCACCTGCCATCAAGGCATCTAAAAGGGCCTCTAGAGAATAGAGAGAAGGCAATGGCACCCCACTCCAGTACTCTTGCCTGGAAAATCCCGGGGATGGGGGAGCCTGGTGGGCTGCCATCTATGGGGTCGCACGGAGTCAGACACGACTGAAGCGACTTAGCAGTAGCAGTAGAGAATAGATAATAATGAGGTGGGAAACCATATTGTCTTTGGCTGTCACCAATGGCTGAGAAAGTTGCTGGCAATTAATATGAGCATCAAATGTTGGCCAATGAGCAAGAATAGTCCTGTCTACACCTGTCAACAACTCCTGTCTACCATTGTTTACTTTAACCTAAGACTTCTGGGAAACCATCTCTTAAAGAGTGAATTTAATTTTAAGGCTATAGTCCACATTTTGTGAAAGAGTATAACACCAACAATAATTTGTTTTAAAGAGATTCTTTTCCTTGTCTACTATCATGATTGAAGCAGTGGGGAAAATTGCTTAAACTCTAAAATGAGAGCTAAATACTCTGGCTTTTATTCATAATTATCTACTAACATAGAGTATGACCTTGGGCTAGTTATTTGCTCTTGTTTTTTCATGTGTAAAAATGAAGATAAAGCTAATGTCATTGCTAATATATTAACAATGGTGAAGCATATTTGAAAATGTAATGTCATATTTCAGTGTATAACTTTAAATAACCCATGTGCCACCCAGTTGCAACAATGCTCCACAATCACTAAGGATCCATAACAATTATTAAATGTTATGTATCAAACATCATGAGCCCTCCCACCTTATGAAAATGTTTCTGACTTATAAACCTGAGAGTTATGCCTATGGAGCAAGTCAGTAAATTGAGAATAAACAATGTAATTGCCTGATATGTGTTCCACGGTCCTCATTTTTTAGCCTGAAGGAGGAATGAGCTTTTAAACTTTTCCATAACAATGGTCTTTTTCAGAGTTAATGATCTACAGATATATTTGGTCATAAAAATAAGACCAATTGATTTCAAAACAACTCAAGCCTCAATTAACAGGATTCAGGCTCCCCCAAGGCTTTGTCAAGGTCTCCATTTTATTAAAGCATGCCAGGACTGTCAGAATTCAGGGAGCAAATGCTCAAATTGAGACAAATGTGTATATTTGGTAGTGATTCACACTTATGCAAACTACCATTTCCTAAACCAAGATTTTTTTCCTTTGTATTAAAATTTAAATTAAAATATATGATTTTCAAGTATAAACATTTGTGTATAAAATTTCTTATACCAAGAGCTTTCTGACCCTCCAGATTTTGTAAAGTGGACCTGTGTCTGAAGAGCCAGACTTCTCACGTTCATTACAGGATTTCAGAGGCTGTTTCTCCAGGCTTTTCTTTTATGACTGAACAACCCTTATATATGATCAGATATAAAAGGATCAGTGATCATTCTTCCTTGAAATCCCAGTGGGCCTTCAAGTGTTATCTCTCACCAAACCTAAACCTATATTCTTGCTAGGCATTGTCAGACAAAGGCCAAGTTCCAACTCAGCTGAAACTCTGTATACGGTACCGCAGTCCTAGACCTCATGCTTACCTCACAGAGCAGCAATTTTTAATTGAGTCATGGACAATTTTGAAAATTTACTAAATTTACTAAGTATTCTAGAACATACTTCCAGAAAGGTACACATATGTGTGTATGCATATATATATATATATTTCATTTCATGGTGTTTGGGACTTACCAAAGTTAACCCATAGATCTAAGTGAGGAAAATATATCTCAGGAATTTTCAGGTCTCCTCTATTGTAATGCTCTGCTTGGGACCTAGAGTCCATTATGGACATAAATAATACTCCCTGAAAGATAGTAATTAAATGTCTCATCATCCCTCACTCCTCCGACATGTACTGTTGGTTCTCATTATTCATAGTTTTTTTGCCCTAGAAGTCACCAGAAACATTGAATTAGCAAACACTGAACCATTGCTCCTAGGGAAAATACAAAGTTATGTTCCTATGAGCTTCTGGACACAATAGTTTTATCAACCAATCAATACATAATTTTGTTTCATCTGTGTTTCTATTTAAAGACATCTTATTTAATATATACTGTTTTATCATTTATATTGAAATTGAACTTACAGTCAATTGTCTAATTCATAATTTATACAAAACTTCTCTATCACAGGTATTTTCTCCACAGCCCTCTTGCTTATAGGAATACTAGACAGCACTTCTGCACTACTCACAGGAGCTATTTTAAACAGTAAAGTTACAAAAAAAAAAAAAAAGGCAGAAAAATGACCACTAAATAGACTATGGAAAGAATACTTGTTAACAGCATGAGAGCTGAAATAAGAATGCAAAGCATTGCCTGAGTGACCTGAGCTGGGGACGTGAGCCACAGTCTACTCAAATTTTTCATAGTTCTGTGCATGAACAAAAATGACTATGAAATCACCATGAATGCTGATTTTGAAGTTGCAAGAAGTTTGTAGCAAGTTGGCAGATTGGCAAATACAGAATCCATAGTTAATGAGAATTGACGATATACTTCCCTGCTAGCTTCTTACTCCCCATTTCCTAAAGGTATCTAAGCATCCCACTTCCTAATGTTAATATCCTTAATTTCCAAGTTTTGAATCCTACAGTGTACAGATTCAAAACTTATATTTTACAAATGGTCTTGTAATATGCCACCAAATTTAACTCAATTTGACCCCTACCTTAGAGAGCACTGGCTTCCCTTGTGGCTCAGCTGGTAAAGAATCCACCTACAACCCTTAGTAACAATAAAATGATTTGGAAGCGAAAAAAAAAAAGAGAGAATCCACCTACAATGGGGGAGATCTGAGTTCGATCCCTGGGTTGGGAAGATCCCCTGGAGAAGGGAACAGCTACCCACTCCAGTGTTCTGGCCTGGAGATTCTATGGACTGTATAGTCCATGGGATCTCGAAGAGTCGGACACGACTGAGCGACTTTCACTTCCTTCACTTCCTTCTTTCCTGAGTGAGCACTATAACCTAGAAGACTCCAGTCCTGTTCCCTTTAAATCCTAACACTTGGCACCATTCATACAATTTATTTATTAGTGTGTAAATCAGAGTTCATTTCTCCATTACCAAAGTTTTTGTATACTTTTATAGAAAAATGATAATATCAATTATACAGAAATTCTTTAAAGGAATTTGAAAAGTAATGAAAGTCAGGTACTCCCTGGTGGTCTAGTGGTTAGGAGTCCATACTTTCATTGCTGAGGGCCTGGGTTCAATCCCTGGGGATCTAAGATTCCACAATCCATGTGGTGTGGCCAAAAAACAACAAAAAACAAAAACTAATGAAAGTCAAACTGAGGGGAAGGCTAATATATAAGATATATAAATGCAGATTTTATTATTCAGTTTTAACCATGTCACTTCATTTATTGGTGGCACATTTTAATGGTTGGTGTTGTGAACAGTCTATCATGATTACAAGAAAAGGATTTAGGTTTTTCAGGGGAGAAGTATGTTTTGTTTTTTAACAGTTTTCACAGTGGTGTGATGGTGAGGATCCTGGTGCCCAATGTGCATTTCCCAATGAATACAAATAGATGTTGCTTGTTATTCTTTTTCAAAATATCACCTTAGATTTCCATTCAAATTTAAGCCAAATCTGTGATCATAATAGAAGTCAATGTTCCTTTGTTTCTTTCAAGCCACCTAAAAAAGTATCTCATCTTGCAATAGACCCTTTGTACTAAAATGCTATTAGAAATTAATTTATAACAAAGGGTCTGAGGCTTAGGAGACATGGAAAAACTCACCACTGTGACATATATAGTGAGAGTGTTGCAAAACGGAACTTAGAATTTCAAGCAAAGCTCGAATAGAAAATCCATAGAAGTTGATTCTGGCTCTGTTTTGACCCCATGCCCTGAAAAGTTGATGGTAAACCATAGCCTACAGCTCTCAAGGAGAAAGCCGTATGGTCTTCTTGATCAGCTTTGCAGGGATCATATCCCTTACACTATACCAATGGATACGACTGGATATATTCTATTTTCCTAAGCAATTAAAATAAGAACTGTTTATATTTACAGTGACTTTTTGTTAGTGGCTATACACTTATTTCTGTTTTTGTGATTACTGAATCTTTCCAGGGTTCAGTTCAGTTCAGTTCAGTCTCTCAGTTGTGTCCGGCTCTGTGTGACCCCATGAATTGCAGCACACCAGCCCTCCCTGTCCATCACCAACTCCCGGAGTTCACACAAACTCATGTCCATCGAGTTGGTGATGCCATCCAGCCATCACATCCTCTGTCGTCCCCAGGGTTAACTAGCAGTTAATGAGTGTTTATCATGAGTCCACCTTGTGTGGGGCTCAGTGAGAGATGAAGTCATTTACAAAGCCCCTGCCTTGAATGTAATGTAAAGCTGTGCTGTCCAATACAGTAGCCACTACTCATAGCTGAATTTTTAATCTCTTTAAACTTAAATATGTGTGGGGAAGGGAGGGAGCTTTCCAGCTGGCATTAGTGGTAAAGAATTCACCTGCCAGTGCAGGAGACTCAAAAGAGGGAAGATGACCTGGAGGAGAGCGTGACAAGCTCTACAGCATTCTTGCCCGGAAAATTTCATGGACAGGGGAGCCTGGCAGGCTACAGTCAGTGGAGCTACAAAGAGTCAGATAAGACTGAGCATGCATACACACATGTGGGGAAGGGAGACAGGAGTCTGAGGTCTCTCTGTTGGAGGAAATGAATCAATGAGTGTGATTTCTCTGATTCTAAGCACTTTCTGTTACTCATATAAAGTGTTCTTCCTGAATGACCCTTCCTTATTTACCTAACCTAATGTAGTTGTCCTTTTTGGTTTTTTTAATGACTTTTCACAGAGCTCATAATATCCTTTTCAATTTTTAATTATTTCATTTCTCTTTTTACAGTTTCTTTTCTCTAAACTAGTTTATATCTCTGCCATTTCAGGCCTACACACACACACGCGCACACATACATACACAAAGCTACTAATTGTGCACCTAGTATATGTTCACTAAAATATTTCACCCCAGCACCTAGCACAGTACTCAACAAATGGTAGGTTAACCATCAGGAAATGCTGCCAATGGTTTAGAAGCAGACCCTTACAAAGTGAAATGATAACTCACCTACCTCAAAGTATGAGACAAATGTTCAACATTAAAAAATCTGTTGAAAATATAACCCAATTTCCTATTATTTAAAAGTATTCTTTCCAAATCATTTTTAAAATGTCATGGTGAATTTTATGCTGTAATTTCTAACCTTACAAAATTGCCTTTAAAAAATGACATATAGAAAGCACACATTTTCTATTTGATAATTATCTCATCTTTCTTCATTGGATTTCCCCACTGGTTCAGCAGGTAAAGAATCCTCCTGCAATGCCCGAGACATAGAAGACACAGGTTCAATCCTTAGATTGGGAAGATCCCCTGGAGAAGGAAATGGCAATCTACTCCAGTATTCTTGCCTGGAGAATTCCATGGACAGAGGAGCCTGGCATGGGGTCACATACATGGGGTCACACCCCATACAGTCCATGGGGTCACAAAGTGTTGGACATGACTGAGCACATGGCACATAAGACATATTCTTTACAACTACACACTCATTCCCAGTGTGTACCACTGTCAGGGATATACTATCCTTGTGTGATGATGGTCACTCCAGTATATTAAAACTCAACTGTAGTTTAACAAATTTGTGCCAATTCATACATATCCTCATTAAATGTTTGTATTTGCTACTGTTGTCACTAATATTTACACATTTTTAACAGTGTTAAATTTTCTTTGAACTCTAAGTCATTAATGAATTATTGAATAATAATCTCAGTAACAATTGTTTGTAAAATTTTCTCTACAATTCATACAAAAGTATGAATTCACTGAGTGTAACTGCTGATACATTTAGTACAGTCATCCTCCAGATTCAGGAATTCAGTTATTCACAGTTCTAGACATTTGCTTTGCTGTGAACTAACACACGACTTTGTTTCATTGTTTGCTGTTACTCTGGCAGCTCCTTCCATCCGTATCTTATTCTGCCTTCCTTGTTAAAAGCAAATTTATAAAGCGTTAAAGAAAAGCATTAAAGACAGATAAGCACCCAACAGAGCCTTCTAGGAAATAAGAGAAAAATTTTCAAAATAGAGGTACTTTCTTACACTGTTGGAGAGAGTATAACTTACTACATTTTTTACAAATGCAGTCTGACAGTGGACCTCAAGAGGCCCTTTTTTAAAAGCTTTTGGAGTTTTGCTTTTAATTTTTTTTTCCTAACAAAAGAATAGGTACTTGAATAGCCATCCAACTGCATAGACCAAATAAATCAAGGATTTTCCTACTTGATAGGGCCTGCAGATAACAACTCCAGGTCTAAGAAGCAGAATCAGTTGGATTATTCAGTCTTTACCTTTCTTATGTCCACAAAGTAGTTAATTCTGCTGCAACAGAAGTTTAGTTTACATTTAATAACCATTCCCAAAGAATTTGTCCCTATTGAAAAGTTCATTTTTCACTGTTGAGAATGGGAGAATGAATGAAGAAATACAAGTTTATTTGGAAAAGTCTGCACAGATATCTGGGCTTCCCTGGTGGCTCAGAGGATAAAGAATCTGGCTGCAATGCCAGAGACCCGGGTTGGATCCCTGGGTCAAAAGATCCCCTGGATAAGGCAATGGCAATCCAATCCAGTGTTCTTGCCTGCAGAATTCCATGAACAGAAAGCCTGGTGGGGTACAATCCATGGGGTCACAAAGAGTTCGATACGACTGAATAACTAACACTTTCACTCTTTTCAATGCATAAATATCTGTTGACTGTAATTTAGTTATCTTTTTTTTTTTTTTTTTTGCATATCTGGATCAGTTACCCACAGTTTGAAAGTGGCTACTGAAATTGTGGCTATAGATCCCCTGGAGAAGGAAACGGCAACTCACTCCGGTACTCTTGCCTGGAAAATCTCATGGACACAGAAGCATGGTGGGCTACAGTTCATGGGGTGGCAAAGAGTCGGACACGACTGAGCGACTGAGCGACTGAGCGACTGAACGACTTCACTTTTCCTGTATCTGTGCTACCTGAAGAGCTTAGTAAAACTATAGGTCAAATTAACCACCCAATTTTGGGGATCCCAGGCTGAACTTATTGAATACAGGAAGCAGTTTTCATAATGATGAAAACTTGAACAAAGCATTCAGGAAGGTATCAATTCATGGATCTATTCAAGGACCACTTACAATGACAGGCTTTCATCATTGCTTGTTTGTTTATCTATGTCATCCTCCAAGCACAGCGCTTTGTGATTTTGGTACCGTATTTGTACCACACTTTATGGTACCATATTTGTACCTTGCTTTCAGTTGTATCTTTTTTTAAAAAAAGAACCCCCCTTTTAAAAATCTTCCAAATGACAGTCGATTCATGTATTAAAATATTAGCAAAATAACTGTTTCTTGTTTCATTAAGTGCCCAATAGGATTGACCAGACCAGTCTTTCACCAGTAAGTTAGATAGGTTTTAGGCTTAGCTATTCCACTATATGGGCTTCCTACGTGACTCAGTGGTAAAGAAACCACCTGCTAATGCAGGAGATGTGGGTTCAATCCCTGGGTGGGGAAGATCCCCTGGAGGAGTAAAAGGCAACCTACTCCAGTATTTATGTCTGGTAAATCCCACGGGCAGAGGAACCTGGCAGGCTACAGTCCACAGCATTGCAAAGAATTGAACACGACTTAGTGACCAAACAACAAAAACAAATTACACTATATATTACACATCTGCAGCAAAACTTGACCATATGAAATGCTTATTTGAAGGCTGTATTAACCTCTCAGTCTTTGGAGGTTAATTGGTTAGCAAAATTGCATGAACTCAATATAGACCACCAATCATTCCTGCTACTTACTTAACTACCCTCCCTTATCAGTGGTATTGTGTGTGTGTTTACCTACCGTTTAATTTTTTCTTTAAGTGCTTGGTACACCTTTAAAATGAGAGGAATACTTCTGTTTGTGTTACACAAAAAGACCGATGTTCTCTTATACCCGTATGTTATATTTTCATCATTCAACTTACTATGAATATTACTTTGGGTGCTTAAAAAGAGAAGATGGGCCTGGTTATAACATTTAATGGTCTGTGTTCCTAATTATGGTTTCAAATTACCAATGTAAAATTAAATTTATTGTTTTTACAAGTAGCCCTCAAATAGAATTGTTTTATAAATAATGATCCCCTTCTGTCTTATTCAGAAACAGTAGTGTACGCTTTGCCAAAAGTTTATTTAATATAGTTGAGTAACTTTTTGTTTGTTTATTGACCATTGGAAATGTCTAACTATATTATTTTAAATTATTGCTTCTTTCCATATTGTCTGACTCCATGTAAGCTGTCTTAAGTTATTATTTGAACAATACAAGATAATAAGAAAAAAGCACAATCTCAGTTTTACTTCCATACACCTATAAGTCATCTTTTCTAGCTGGAGGGTGGGGAGAGAGGTTGAGGATAATAAAACTGGATTTCAAGAAGACCATAAGCATCAATATTATACTCAACTGTTTTTATTAAAACTCAGTTTCTTTAACCTCAATGTTCCAGTACAATAGCAAGCATAATCATTTATACATCTACAGAGTAAAAAACCAAAATTGCTAAAAATTATAAACCAAGAATAGCACAAGGGGTATTTGCCACAAGTTAGATAGGAAATTGTAAATAACAAAATTTTAGAGACAACTATGACATTTTATTTTAATTTTATCTACATGTGACAATATTTTCATCTGTATTTAAGGTCAATAAGGTGCAAACCTTATTTTCATCTGTATTTATTTATTTATTTATTTTTGGTGATGGTTATTTTTTTTTAATTTTATTTTATTTTTAAACTTTACATAATTGTATTAGTTTTGCCAAATATCAAAATGAATCCACCACAGGTATACATGTGTTCCCCATCCTGAACCGTCCTCCCTCCTCCCTCCCCATACCATCCCTCTGGGTCGTCCCAGTGCACTAGCCCCAAGCTGTATTTAATAATGTACTTCAAACAACTTCGGATTCATCTTACTGCTGCGGTAAAAGCTATATGTTGTGAATATAGCAAGTCTAGGGAAGATGCACTGCTTTGGACATGTTTGTTTGTGCCTGTCTCCAACACTTGTGACCCTATAGACTGTAGCCTGCCAGGTTCCTCTGCCCATTGGACATGTTACAGCTCTCAAATAATTGCCTTCATTTTGAGGTTTTAGGCTATACATTGGCATAAAACCAATAATTGAAATATTTCCATCTTTCCACAAGGTAAAGAGTAATTGATCCAGAAATCTGTGTGCTTATGGATGTCAATATCAATACAAGCTCACTGTGATTATAAAGAAAGGAAGGAAGTGTGTGTGAGTGTGTGTGTTCACATGCACATGTGGGTTTGTATGTGAGTGCAATGTCTAGTTTTTGGAGAAGCAGACTGCTAACACAGAAAAAGCACTGGACAATGAGCTTGTACTTCTGCATGTGCTGTTTTTAGCTCTCATTTACTGGATATGTAACCTTGGGCAAATGATTAAGTAGTCTTTTCTAAGCCCTAATTTCCTTCCATATCGACTTGTCCATGTTAAGGGATGTTTTGTTAAGTATAAAACCATGTGTGGAAAGATTTATACAAAGGGGAATTGTTTAAAAATTTCTTTTCATTTCAGGATTAAAAATGGAAATAAGAATATGAAAGTTACAGAAAATCTTGGAACTTACTCATCCAACCTGATTTTACGTTTGCGAGGAGAGACACAGAGAAGATAAACAACTTGACCAAGGTAACAATGTCCAAATGTCTCATTATTTTTTGATCCAAAGCTGTTTTATTTTTTTCTTTTACTTTTTTAAATAGAAGTATAGTAGACATGCAATATTATATTAGTTTCTGATATATAAATTTAGTTATTTGACATTTAAATACATATGAGTTGATCACCATGACAAGTTTAGTAACCATCTAGCATCACACAAAGTTATTACTGTATTATTGACTATATATTACATTTCTAAGACTTATTTACTTTATAACTGAAGTTTGTATCTTTTTATTTTACCCAACCTTCCATCCCACCCACCCACCCTCACTCCTGACCCCTGGTGACAACAAGTTTGTTCTCTGTATCTATGAGTCTGTTTCTGGTTTGTTTAGTTTGCTCATTTGCTTTTTTGTGTTTTTTTTTTTTTTTAATTTAAATTTATTTATTTTAATTGAAGGTTAATTACTTTACAATATTGTATTGGTTTTGCCATACATCAACATGAATCCACCACGGGTGTACACGTGCTCCCCATCCTGAACCCCCCTCCCACCTTCCTCCCCGTACCATCCCTCTGGGTCATCCCAGTGCACCAGCCCCAAGCATTCTGTATCCTGCATCGAACCTGGACTGGCGATTCGTTTCTTATATGATATTATACATGTTTCAATGCCATTCTCTCAAATCATCCCACCCTCTCCCTCTCCCACAGAGTCCAAAAGACTGTTGTGTACATCTGTATCTCTTTTGCTGTCTCACATACAGGTTTATCATTACCATCTTTCTAAATTCCATATATATGAGTTAGTATACTGTATTAGTGTTTTTCTTTCTGGCTTACTTCACTCTGTATAATAGGCTCCAGTTTCATCCACCTCATTAGAACTGATTCAAATGTATTCTTTTTAATGGCTGAGTAACAATCCATCGTATATATGTACCACAGCTTTCTTATCCATTCATCTGCTGATGGACATCTAGGTTGCTTCCATGTCCTGGCTATTATAAACAGTGCTGCGATGAACATTGGGGTACACGTGTCTCTTTCATGTTCATGGATTGGAAGAATCAATATAGTGAAAATAAGTATACTACCCAAAGCAATCTATAGATTCAATGCAATCCCTATCAAGCTACCAATGGTATTTTTCACAAAGCTAGAACAAATAATCTCACAATTTGTATGGAAATACAAAAAAACCTCAAGTAGCCAAAGCAATCTTGAGAAAGAAGAATGGAACTGGAGGAATCAACCTGCCTGACTTCAGGCTCTACTACAAAACCACAGTCATCAAGACAGTATGGTACTGACACAAAGACAGAAATATAGATCAATGGAACAAAACGGAAAGCCCAGAGATAAATCCACACACCTATGGACACCTTATCTTTGACAAAGGATGCAAGAATATACAGTGGAGAAAAGATAATCTCTTTAACAAGTGGTGCTGGGAAAACTGGTCAACCACTTGTAAAAGAATGAAACTAGAACACTTTCTAACACCATACACCAAAATAAGCTCAAAATGGATTAAAGATCTAAACGTAAGACCAGAAACTATAAAACTCCTAGAGGAGAACATAGGCAAAACACTCTCAGACATAAATCACAGCAGGATCCTCTATGACCTACCTCTCACAATATTGGAAATAAAAGCAAAAATAAACAAATGGGACCTAATTAAAATTAAAAGCTTCTGCACAACAAAGGAAACTATAAGCAAGGTGAAAAGACAGCCTTCAGAATGGGAGAAAATAATAGCAAATGAAGCAACTGACAAACAACTAATCTCAAAAATATACAAGCAACTCCTGCAGCTCAATTCCAGAAAAATAAA
This sequence comes from Bos grunniens, assembly GCF_055505025.1. NCBI lineage: Eukaryota > Metazoa > Chordata > Mammalia > Artiodactyla > Bovidae > Bos > Bos grunniens. The sequence goes on from NC_141165.1 coordinate 106,645,773, forward strand.
TGACCCAATCAAAAAATGGGCCAAAGAACTAAATAGACATTTCTCCAAAAAGACATACAGATGGCTAACAAACACATGAAAAGATGCTCAACATCACTCATTATCAGAGAAATGCAAATCAAAACCACAATGAGGTACCATTTCACACCAGTTAGAATGGCTGCGATCCGAAAGTCTACAAGCAATAAATGCTGGAGAGGGTATGGAGAAAAGGGAACCCTCTTACACTGTTGGTGGGAATGCAAACTAGTACAGCCACTATGGAGAATAGTGTGGAGATTCCTTAAAAAACTGGAAATAGAACTGCCTTATGACCCAGCAATCCCATTCCTGGGCATATATACCGAGGAAACCAGAATTGAAAGAGACACGTGTACCCGTGTTTTGTCTTTTTAATTGAAGGATAATTGCTTTACAATGTTATGATGGTCTCTTGCTGTACAAGAGATATATATAAATATATATATATCAAGCGGGATATATATAAATATATATATATCCCGCTTCTCTTGAGCCTCCCCCTCATTCCACCCCTCTAGGTTGTCATGGAGGGGGCAAGACGGGACTCGCTGTGTGATACAGCTGTTTTCCACTAGCTATTTATCTTGTAAACCATGGTGTATATTCAATGCTACTTCCTTAAGTTGTCCTCTCTCCTTCCCCTGCTGTGTCCACCGGACCATTCTCTATGTCTGCATCTTCATTTCTTCTCTGTAAGTATGCTTTTTTTAAAAATTATACATGTAAATTAAATCATACAATATTTGTCTTTTTAAACTTATTTCACTTAATATCCTCTAGATTCATCTCTGTTGTCACAAATGGCAAGATTTCATTCTATTTTCGTATCTGAATAGTATTCTAATGTATGTGTGCATATATATGTATCTCACATCTTCTTTATCAAAGGATACCTAAGTCACTTCCAAATCTTAGCTACTGTAGGTAATGTTGCAGTGAACATAGGGGCACATATATCTTTTCAAACTAGTGTTTTTGTTTCTTCTAAGAACCAAAAAGTAGAGTTGCTGGATCATATGGTAATTCTATTTTTAGTTCTTTAAGGAAACTCCATACTGTGTTCTGTAGTGGATACACCAATTTACATTCCTATGAACAATGTTTTCTTTTCTCCACATCTTCCCCAACACTAGTTATTTGTTTTCTTTTTGATAATCACCATTGTGGTAGCTGTGAGGTGATATCATTGCAATTTTGATTTGCATTTCCCCAATGATTATGATGTTGAGTATCTTTTCATGTGTCTGTTAGCCATCTGTTTATCTTTGGAGAGTTATCTATTCAGGTTCTCTGCACATGTTTTAATCATAGTGTTTATTTTTGCAGAGCTATTTTAGAATTATAATTTTATATTCATTTCAGACAAAAAAACTTAATTATTTCCATCTATGACTTTTAGATCTATAATAAAAGGAATGGAAATCAATTAAATCTGTTTATTATATTATTTGACATTTATATTCTTTTGTTTATTAAATATTTTATGAAGGCTACTGACGAGAAAAAGAAATAGCTGATTTGTTTCAGCTAATCATTAACTGGTAAATAATAGAGTACCTAAAAGGAGTAAAGAATAAAAGAAGCTTAGATAATCTGTACATTAGACATTGAAATCTTGGATAATCAAAATTTAATTTGTCATGTTCTCTCTTTAATATCTTTAGGAGATTGGGGAAGGTGCATAGAATTTGAGTTTGTTTTGTCCTTTGGAAAAATCTTTCTTATCTATGTCAATCTTTCAAATCAATAATAGATATATATATTTTTTTTTACTTGTTTTAGGATATAATGAAATTTTTAAGGTAATTATCTTATAAATCAGAAGAATCTAAACTTCAGCCTAGAACACATCCATCTATTCATTAATGTAGCCAAATTCACTGGAGCATCTTCCATATTACATTCAGGTACGTTTATGGTTATATGCCTCTATGAATGCAAAGATGAATCAGAGACATAGCTTGTCCTCAAAGAGCTCATAGCTTATTGTGAGAAAAAGGAAAAAAAGGATCACAAGGATACATAACATTATGTAAAAAGTATTAAATACTTAACAAAATATTAAACTAGTTCTTGAAGGAAGCCTAGATTGGGTCTGTGCATGTAATTGTTCCTATAACAAAGATACAGTGGCAGAAAAGTAATAATAATGGTGTAGAGGCTGCCATATTTAGGTGCCTCTGAAGCACAAGCTGGAATCAAGATTGCTGGGAGAAATATCAATAACCTCAGATATGCAGATGACACCACCCTTATGGCAGAAAAAGAAGGGGAACTAAAAAGCCTCTTGATGAAAGTGAAAGAGGAGAGTGAAAAAGTTGGCATAAAACTCAACATTCAGAAAACTAAGATTATGACATCCAGTCCCATCACTTCATGGCAAATAGATGGGGAAACAGTGGAAACAGTGGCTGACTTTATTTTTCTGGGCTCCAAAATCACTGCAGATGGTGACTGCAGCCATAAAATTAAAAGACACTTACTCCTTGGAAGGAAAGTTATGACCAACCTAGATGGCATATTAAAAAGAAGAGACATTATTTTGCCAACAAAGGTCCATCTAGTCAAGGCTATGGTTTTTCCAGTAGTCATGTCTGGATGTGAGAGTTGGACTAAAAAGAAAGCTAAGCACCGAAGAATTGATGCTTTTGAACTATGGTGTTGGAGAAGACTCTTGAGAGTCCCTTGGACTGCAAGGAGATCCAACCAGTCCATCCTAAAGGAAATCAGTCCTGGGTGTTCATTGGAAGGACTGATGCTAAAGCTGAAACTCTAATACTTTGGCCACCTGATGTGAAGAGCTGACTCATTTGAAAAGACCCTGATGCTGGAAAAGATTGAAGGCAGGAGGAGAAGGAGATGACAGAGGATGAGATGGTTGGATGGCATCACCGACTTAATGGACATGGGTTTGGGTGGAATCCGAGAGTTGGTGATGGACAGGGAGGCCTGGCGTACTCTGGTTCATGGGGTCACAAATAGTTGGACACGACTGAGTGACTGAACTGAACTGAGTTAGCTATCAATAAAGTGTTTTTTTCTTATGACTTCATGTTTTAAGAAGATGATAAAAGATTGAGAATAATCTTTAACAAGCTATTGTTTGTTATATAAAGGGAGTGTAGTGTGTTCCAATATGAGTTGTGATTCCTCTTCACAAAGCTTCCTAAGGGGATAGACCCTACCTTGTTCACTGTTATAATACTAAGGCCTATCATTGCATCACAGGACATAGTTAACCACTCAAATATTTGTTGAGTGAATATGTACATGAATGAGCACATAGGTGATTGGATGAAATTAAGGTAAGGTGTAATAATCTATAAATAATGAAGCCATATAATGGTGTTCTGTACTGCCCAGTGCTTTTCCATGGATCCCAAATTTGGGGTCTGTTATCAATATGTCCATTCCTCCCTTTTGGTCTAATTATCAATCAGAAAATATTTTAACCTGTCTTTTAAATCTAAGAATAACAATATAATGATACAGCCGTGTCTCTTGTTCCTGAAGGGCTGAGAAATTATTATGGACAATCTCTCTTTAACTTTTCTGTAGTGCCTTCGTTTGTAGGAAGGGATCAGTATCCTTTAGTCTGGCAGGAGCATTTTTCCCTGTAGTCTAAGACAATTTAGAAGACAGGGTGATGAGAAATTCAGAAGGCAAAATACTTGTAGAAGTCTCTGTTCATAGTCTATTAAAAATTAATCTACTATTTCTACTACAATATATTCTACTAATATAATCTACTACTGTATCAAAAAAGTTTATGTATGATCAAGAACCAAGGATCTTCACTAAAAAAGTTGATAAGATTTTAATAAAAGATGATTGACAAACACAAGGTTTAAGGAAAGTAACAAGGGATAGAGTAGTATTTGGAGATGAATAGCAATACAGAGATGTTACCACCTAGGACTGGAGGGGCATCTCAGCCTGGGTAGCTGTAAGGGAGTGCAGCTAGGCAGGAACTAGGACCTATGATAGAGGTAACATCCAGACAGAACACAGCAACCTGAAAGGAAGGGACTTGACAAAATGAACAGTCACTCTCTCCTCCTACTTGCTGATCTGTTAACAGCATCAACAAGAAACCAAAGGGTAAGGAAGCCTTTGACATGTTCTTGGGGCCAGTTCCCTATACAGACCAAAGTATGGAAATTCATGTCATGCATCTGGAAGGCCAAAGGTTAGGGCATCATTAAACACTACTTTCCACCAGTATAGTTCTGTTCCTAAACTAGACCCCCAGTACTAGCTAAAAGGGGTCTTCAGAGAGACATTGTTGTCTTATAATGTGCATAATTCCCTGATTTAAGAATATATGACCTATCAGATTCTGACTTCCAGAACTGACCAAAGAAGAGGTGGTTACTTGTACTGTAAACAAATTTACACAGGATTCCTTTAACAAATAGTTCTCCTAATGAAGTTATGAAGCTGATTTATATAAATGATAGGCAAAATCTACCGTTCATGCATGACTATATCATTATTACCTATTTTAGAGTCCCTGCTCCCCCAAAGTTTAAAAAAATTTCCTGCTTATTTTGAATTTCTGAGCACTAGTAAAGAGTCTTATTTATGGAAATAAGTGTTTAACAATTTTTTAAAAATTCTTGTGTTGAATTATATTGAGATAACAAAAGGAGCAATCATAACTTCAGAAATAAGAGATTTGAACACTTGTCTTCTTTAATTTCTAGATGGTTAACTCCCCATCGTCTTCTGTATAATGTTAATAAAAAAAGAGTAACTAGTTTGAAAAATGAAGGGAATATGACTAATATAAGCCTCCTCCTTTTTCAGTGATATCCTTTTTCCAAGAAGAGAGAAATGAAATAAAGGCCTAAAATGAGAAATAGACAGCTAAGCACTACTCCTTATGAATTGCAACACTATTTTGATGGTTAAAAAAAAAAAAACTATTTATTCCTGGCCCTTTGTCATACCACCTTACAGTAATTTCATTTTGCTCTTAATAATGCACATTATTTTTTTACTATTATGCAATTTCTCTTTTGTTTGTTCCAGAAAATAAGAGATCTCTTCTTAAAAGAGAGGCAGACATATGTTAAAAAGATGAAAAATAAAAGATGAGAATGAGATGCCCAAATTAGGATTAGTACTCAGAAATTCCTAATGATGCTGTAATTCCCAGAGGAAAATATTTATTTATGTAAAGACATTCAGTTAATTATTTATAGAAGTAAAACTCAGGAAAATTCCACTCCCACTGTTTTGATCTACATGTACTGTCCCTAGAGGCCTTGTCTCCTGCCATATGGGTTTCCATTCTCAGAAGCAGAAAGTCCCTCTTTGCTCCTGAGCTTAATGCTGCCTTTTTAAAAAATGAAATTTTTAATAGTCACAATGACAGTGATTTTCTGTTTTTAAGGTCCACTATTTTATAGTCTTATTGCCCTTTAAAAAAAAGAAAAAAACTTTTTTTTTCCCATAAATACTGGAATGACATACATTTGGATGTCTTAACAAGTCCAAAAGCCAGAATTAACGTATGTGTTTGCATGACCAATATCATTAGCTAGGGTAACACCACTCAGTGTCTAAAACTTAATGGCCCTCTGCACATGTCTGATAATGCCAGGCACAACTTTATGCTCCAGAAGAGGCCAAAGAAAGGCCCAGATAATATCAATCTTGGCAAATGGAAGATAGAAGAAGGGGAGTGTGAAGGCAATCATTTATTTAAAACACATGAAGCTTGGATTTTTCCTTTTGAAATAAAAGGAGAGAGGAAGTATTGAAATATAGCAGGTTTTTCATAGTGAAAGCATCCTAAAAATATGAAACGTTTTATGACAGCATTTCCCAGGAAATTATAGAGCTCCCCAGGAAAGAACAACACTTCCTGCATGAGTAGTTTCCACCTTTGTACACCCCATTTGTTTTTTCTGTGATTTTTAAATATCCATTTGAAAAATTATAATTTTGTAATAGCCACTCAAGTGAAAAGTATTAGGAGGAATCATCTAATGCTAATGACAATAGCAGTCAAAGGTACAAATCACTCCTACTCATTCTCACATTTTAATGCAAGGGCTTTTAGGAATCATACTGAAAGTTTATCATAGAAGAGCATGATTGATAGTCATTACCTATTCAAAAGCAAATGTGAAAATATAATGGCCCAAACACTCTATTAAAAAAAGATTTAGGTTTGTAATGGAGACACACAATTTTATCGTGCCCTTCATATAACCAATAATCCCCAGTTCAATCAGCTGAAATAATATTTTATTAAAAAGGTATAGGCTTATAGCAGACACACACTTTACACTGTGCCTCATAATACCCATGGTCCCTAGTTCAGTCAGCTTACTTAAAGAATTTTCCCTTTGGGGAAAATAAGAAAATAATTTTTCTTTTTCCTGATGTTAGATAAGAAGGCCATTGCCATCCCTTAGTGCTTACATTTTTCTAGCCCAGTGGAGGTTGCATGCAAAACTCAAACACGACCTGAAGTGTGATTAAAAATCTTTAAGCATATTGGACAGAATCCTATACAGATGATGATCATTTTAATTATTTTCTGGAACAACCCAAAGATTACATAATTCTGAGGAAAAATAATAGGGAAAGCAAGCCAAAATTGCGGGCTGAATATGCCTTTTTAAAATCCTTCAAAGCACTGCTTTCTATGTGTTGCAACTGAGTGCCTGGAGATGTCAGAAGGGAAGTGAAAAATGCTCTCCAGTGGTGTGAAATTGGTGTCTTTGGGGAGAATAACATGACATCTATTATGTTATCCTCATAATAGATGACATTCTTGAAAAATTACTTATAGCTGTCTTGTCCAGAGCTTTACCAATCTTACCATCAGCTATGCTTGTTTCTTTTGAAACTCCACCAAAACACACTTCTAAACTCTAAAATGGTGGGCAGTTAGATGAATTTATAACTAAATTCTAAAATATTCTGTTGAAAGGCTGATTTCCTCTCTCCTGGAGAAAAGGATATGAGATTAACAGAAAGATAATGGCAATTGCTGTTAAAAGAAGTTAGACCCACTCTCTGTGGTGATTCAGAAGGGACTTTTGTAGACAAAATATTGCAGATGTAAAACTGGCATAGCCAGTAGTAATGGGTGACCTTTGGCAAAGGAAAGCATGACAATCCCGAAACACAATGATCCAGGGCCAGGGCCAAAGAGGAAAGGACTGGAACAACAAAGGTGAATTCAAATGAATATTCCTGGATGTACTGTTCTCATGCAGTAAAATTCTAGGAAATGCTGAGAGACTGAATAAAGAGACAAAGGTGTATCAAGCCTCACTAAACTGCATGAGAAAAACCGTGATCCATTGGCTTCAGTAAACTTACTGACAAACAGTTAGAGTTTTTCCAGGAATTTTGAGTGTTAATGATGTGTTAATTTTGGATAATTTAGTGTTTTCTTTTAATTAAATACTTGTGCAGCTAATGGTAGATATTCTCAAGGGTACAGGGAATGGGGGTAGAGGAAATATGCTAATCAGTAATATCCATAAAAATAATTATCTGGGAGAATTTAAGAAAAAAGTGTGAGTATCAGTAAAGTATGGGCTTCCCTGCTGGCTCAAATAGTAAAGAATCGCCTGCAATGCAAGAGATGCTCAGACACTGCTGAGCGACTAACATACTTCAGTTCACATGGGTATAGTATATGTCATCAATAGATGTTTGAATCCCAGGTCGATGGTTATCACCACTAGTGTTTTCATATTTATCATCCTCACAGATCATTTCAATGTCAGGGGAGACATTCCTGTACTTAGTAAACATTCAAGATTGAGATTTGTTTAATTTCAAGCCCATGAGCTCTTGATCACTGGATGATCAAGCAGAAGATATCCTATTAAATAAAAACTGAAAACATGATCTGTAAGGTCCCTTCTAAAACTGAAAATGTGCAATAAATGCCTACATTAAGAAAAAGGAAAGATCTTAAATAAACAACATAACTTTATACCTCGAGGAACTAGAAAAAGAAAAACAAACATAAGCCCCAAGTTAGCAGTAGGAATGAAATATCTAAGATCAGATAGGAGATAAATGAAATAAAGACTAAAAGGTCAATAGAAAGATCAACAAAACTAAGAGCTATTTTTATTTTTTGAAAAGATAACCAAAATAGGCAAAGATTTAGCTGAACTAACCAGGAAAAAAGAGAAAGGATTCAAAGAAATAAAAATCATAAGTGAGGAATATCACACAAAGAATCATAAGAGATTATTATAAATAATTATATGTCGACAAATTTGACAACCTAGAAGAAATGGATAAATTTTTAGATATATACAGCAAATTAAGAGAAAATCAGAACAGACCAATTGCTAGTAAAGAGGTTGAATCAGTAAACAAAAACCTTCCAAGAAAGGAAAATCTAGGACCATTTGGCTTCACTAGTGAATTCTTTCATTTTGAGGAGGATTTGGATTCATTATGGATCTGTATTAATTCTCCCCCAAATTAGAAGAGGTAGGAATACTTCCAAATTTATTTTGTTAGACCAGATTTACCCTGATACAAAAATCAGACAAGAAAACAAGAAAATTACAAGCCAATATTTCTGAATGCACCTAGACACAAAACCCCTCAACAAGGTATCAGCAAACCAAATTCAACAGTACATTAAAGGATCATACATCATAATCAAGTTGGAATTATTCCAGGGATGCAAGGATGGACCAATATCTGAAAACTAATCAATGTAACACACCACATTAACAAAGGATAAACTCATATAATCATCTTAACAGATGCAGAAAAACACATTCGACAAAATTCAACACCCATTCATGATAAAAAAAAAAAAAACTCAACAAAATGTATATAGAGGGAATGAACATATCTCAACACAAAAAAATCATATGACAAGCCCACAGCTAACATATTCAACAATATAAAGTTAAAAGTTTTTCCTCTAAGGTCAGGAACAAGAAAGATGTCTGTTCTTGCAATGTTTATTCAGCATAGTACTGGAAGTCTTAGAGTAATTAGGGGGAAAAACGAGAAAAAAAAAATAAAAGCCAAATTGAAAATGAAGTAAAACTGTCTGCATTTGTAGATGTCATAATATTAATATTCAGTTCAGTTCAGTCACTCAGTCATGTCCAAATCTTTGCAAACCCATGGACTGCAGCATGTCAGGCTTCCCTGCCCATCACCAACTCCCAGAGTTTATTCAAACTCATGTCCATCAGGTTGGTGATGCCATCCAACCACCTTATCCTCTATCGTCCCCTTCTCCTCCTGCCTTCAATCTGTCCCAACATGAGGGTCTTTTCCAATGAGTTAGTTCTTTGCATCAGATAGCCAATATGTTGAAGCTTCAGCTTCAGCATCAGTCCTTCCAGTGAGTATTCAGGACTGATTTCCTTTACGATTGATTGATTTGATCTCCTAGCAGTCCAAGGGACTCTCAAGAGTCTTCGCCAATACCAGTTCAAAAGCATCAGTTCTTCAGTACTCGGCTTTCTTTATGATCCAACTCTCACATTCACACATGACTACTTGAAAAACCATAGCTTTGATTAGATGGACATTATTTTGGCAAAGTAATGTCTCTGCTTTGTAATAATGCTTTTTAATAATGTCTTTTATAATGTCTCTGCTGTCTAGGTTTGTAATAGCTTTTCTTCTAAGGAGCAAGCATCTTTTAATTTCATGGCTCCAGTCACCATCTGCAGTGATTTTGGAGCCCAAGAAAATAAAGTCTGTCACTGTTTCCATTGTTTCCCCATCTATTTTCCATAAAGTGATAGGACCGGATGCCACGATCTTAGTTTTTTGAATGTTGAGTTTTAAGCCAGCTTTTCCACTCTCTTCTTTCACTTTCATCAAGAGGCTCTTTAGTTTCTCTTCACTTTCTGCCATAAGGGTGGTATCATCTACATATCTGATGCATAGTATTATTAATAAATAACATGAAGTAATGAATATTAATATAAATAATATCTAAGAAGGACCATAAGACTCCATCCAAGCTGTTAGAACTAACAAATTCTGTAAAGTTACAAGATGAAAATCAATATAAAAAATCAGTTACCCTATACACTAGCAACAAACTGTCAGAAAGAGAAATTGACAAAACAATCCCTTTAAAATAGCAGCAACAATTTTAAAAAATACTTTGAAATAAATTTAACCAAGAAGTTTATAGATCTGTGCACTGAAACTATCACACACTAATGAAAGTTACTAAAGAAGACACAAATAAATAGAAAGGCATCCCCTGCTCATGGATTAGAAGAATGAATATTTTAAACATAGTTATACTACCCAAAGCTACTTACAGATTCAGTGCAATCCGTATCAATATTCAATTGACATTTTTCACAGAAATAGAAACAACAACCCAAAAATTTGAATGGAACCACAAAAGACCCCAAATAACCAAAGCAATCTTGAGAAAGAAGAACAAAGCTGGAGGCATCATGTTTCCTGGTTCCAAACTTACATTGCAAAGCTATGGTAATCACAAGATATATGCTATCCATGTGAAAACAGACACATGGAACAGAATAAAGAACAAAGAAATAAATTCATGCAGTCAATTAATTTATCATAGAGGAGCCAAGAACAATGGGGGAAAGGATGGTCTCTTCAATAAATGGTGTTATGAAAACTGAACAGTTACATACAAAAAGAAAAGAAACTGAACTCCATCTTACACTGCACACAAAGGTCAACTCAAAATGAATATAAAATGTGAGCTAAGCCCTGTAACCATAAAACTCCCAGGAGAAAATCCAGAGAGTAAGTTCCTTGGCAATGCTCTTCGCAATGATTTGTATTTTAATTTTTTAGAAAAGCAAAAATAAACAAGTGGGACTACATCAATCTAAAAAGCTTCTGCACTGCAAACAAAACCATTAAAATGAAAGGACAATCTTTCATGGGAGAAAATATTTGCAGATCATAAGCCCGTTAAGGGGTTAATATTGAAAACATTAAAAAACTTAAACAAGTCAATAGCAACAAACAAAAAGTCTGATTAAAAAGTGAACAAAGGGAAAAAAAGTGGACAAAGGAACTGGTTCCTTTCAAGAAGATATACAAATGGCCAACAGATATACGAAAAGGTGTTCAACATTACTACTCATCAGGGAAATGTAAATCAAAACCACAGTGAGATATCACCACAAACCTGTTATAAGGGCTATCATCACAAAGACAAGAGTTTGCAAAGGTTGGCAAGGATATGGATAAAGGGAAACTCTTGTGCATTGTCGGTGGGAATACACGTTGGTGTAGCCACTATGGAAAACAGCATTAAAGACCTCAAAACATTTTGAAAAAGAACTAACATATGATAACTAACATATTCCTTTCATTTCAAAGGAAATGAAAACAAGATATCAAAAAGATATCTACTCTTCTGTGTTTATTATAATTTTTATTCAGCATAGTACTGGAAGTCCTAGACAGAGTATTTAAGGGGGAAAAAAGAGAAAAATAAATAAAAGACATCCAAATTGAAAAGAAAGAAGTAAAACCATAAGAGATTATTCACAGTAGCCAAGATATGGAAACAACCTCAATGCTCATCGGTGGATGCGTGAATAAAGATGATGTGGTATACATATGCAGGGGAATGTTTTTCAGCCATGAGAAAGAAGGACATCCTGCTAATTGCAGCAGTGTGGATGAATCTTAAGACATCGTGCTAAGTGAAAGAGGTCGGACAGAGAATGACAAATACCATGTGATATTACTTCTATGTGGAATCTAAAAAGCCAAACTCACAGAAATGGAGGCAAGAATAGCAGTTACTAAGAACTGGTTGGTGGGGGTAATGGAGAGATCTTGATCAGAGTGCAAACCTCCAGGTATAAGATGAATAGGTTCTGGGGATTTAATGTAGAGCCTGGTGATTATAGTTAACATTACTGTTTTATATTCTCAAAAGTTGCAAAGAGAATTAATCTTTTCACCTCAAAAAAGACACACGATGACTATGTGATGTGATGGTAGTGCTAACTTATGCTGTTTCAGTCATCATTTTATATTACGTTCGTGGCAAAAGTCAGCATATAGTATACCTTTAAATTTACAAGGTATTATATACCAATTATGGCTCGGTAAAGCTGGGGAGAAAAGGTAGATGTGTTTTTATATGCATTTTGATTCTGCCTTTTTGAGTGACGAGATTGTTCTTCTAGAGAGTTTTTCCATTGTTTCTACACCACCGCAGGGTTGTGTGTGGCATCCAGCAGGAACAGAAGACACTAATATCGATGCCAGGGAGCTCACTTGAGGAGCAAATGATCTGAGGAGTCCCAGAGGTTTAAAGGCAAGTCTTTGAAGAAACCCTCTTTAGGGAAAGCCTCAGATCTGACTTGCCTGGTTTGCTGAACCACTGATTAGAGGAGATTCCTTGAAGTGAGAGGTCTGCAACCTAACTCTTCTTGGTGACTTTACCCTCTGACAAAAGCCTATTTTATCTCTGTGTGGAATAAAGATTAAAAACCATTAGTTTTTTTTTTTTTTAAGTACATCACACTACAATCCTCCCCACCTCCTCATACACACAAATCAACACAGACTTTCTAAATGATACATCCCTGGACCACATGATAAAAATTTCCTCTTTGCAATCCATGCTCTGTTTTTATGTAATAAATAGAGTAGGAAGAAACTGAGCTTCAAATATTAATGAGCCAGTGACATTCCTCTTTTATGACTCCTTTGAATTTCAGTGATCAGGCAGACTACCTTGGCCAAGAACACTTTGTATTTTCATATTTAGAGAGCATCAATATATATATATTGATTTATTAAAAAAACAATCCCAGGCATACAGCACCTGATATTAATAATACTTATATTAAATATTAACTTGATAAGAAGTATTAGTAGAGATAATGGAGTATTTTTGGCCAACAGTTCTTGGAGTAAAATTTTTACCAAAATTTCTGGGTAGATATATTAAAATTCAAAACTATATAGCTTCCATTGCAAGTTAGAGAGAAAGCATTTAAGAATATATTCAAACATTTAGCCTTTTAAAAGAACTTTTCAAAACAAGGCTCAGAAAATGACTATAGCATTGTAGCTTTGGGTGATTATTATGTAGGGAAATTATTGCTTGTTTAACACTGTTGCAATAACTTCTCCACAGTGAAGACTACCCTCCACATGTGTAATCTCTTCATCCTTCAGGTGGAAGGGAAAGGCTTCCTAAAAGGAGATAGGGATGAAAAGCTTTATTACTATAGTAGGTAGAATGGATAACTCTCTCTCCTCTTGTCCTATGCGACACTGGGTTCCTCTTATATGATCTGAGCAATATCAACTGAGTGGAAGGAACCAGGGGCCCACCAAGTGAGCCTCTGCTAAAGTCTAAGAAGCTGAGCTGTTTATCTGTTGACATCTTTTTCTAATAGCACTATTTCCAAATTGGAAGCATCAGTTTTCCAAAACTAAGAAAATTACATTAAAATTCCATTTGTTTTTAAGCATGTGTTAAATGAAATACAGTTGCATTAACATGTTTATGCCATGAATTTCTTTTTTTGTTTCTGCTACCCAAGTGTTTACTAATTCATCAAATATTGCAATTACCTTGAATATAGCAACATATTGATGAAACTCTTGATGAGAGTGAAAGAGGAAAGTGAAAAAGTTGGCTTAAAGCTCAACATTCAGAAAACTAAAATCATGGCATCTGGTCCCATCACTTCATGGGAAATAGATGGGGAAACAGTGGAAACAGTGGCTGACTTTATTTTTCTGGGCTCCAAAATCACTGCAGATGGTGATTGCAGCCATGAAATTAAAAGACACTTACTCCTTGGAAGGAAAGTTATGACCAATCTAGACAGCATATTCAAAAGCAGAGACATTACTTTGCCAACAAAGGTCCGTCTAGTCAAGGCTATGGTTTTTCCAGTGGTCATGTATGAATGTGAAAGTTGGACTGTGAAGAAAGCTGAGCACAGAAGAATTGATGCTTTTGAACTGTGGTGTTGGAGAAGACTCTTGAGAGTCCCTTGGACTGCAAGGAGATCCAATCAGTCCATCCTAAAGGAGATGAGTCCTGGGTGTTCATTGGAAGGACTGAGGTTGAAGCTGAAACTCCAATACTTCAGCTACCTGATGCAAAGAGCTGACTCATTTGAAAAGACCCTGATGCTGAGAAAGATTGAGGGCAGGAGGAGAAGGGGATGACAGAGGATAAGATGGTTGGATGGCATCACCGACTCAATGGACATGGTTTGGGTGGACTCCGGGAGTTGGTGATGGATAGGGAGGCATGGTGTACTGCGGTTCATGGGGTCGCAAAGAGTCAGACACGACTGAGCGACTGAACTGAACTGATAGCAATATAATAATTTATATTTGTATTGACCTTACCTTTTTAATATACATGATCACTTGTGTGGCCAAATAAGCATCATTGCTCCCAATTTCTTTATAAATTAATAAACTTCATTTCTTAAGCAATTTTAGCTTCATAACAAAATTGAAGAAAAAGAACAGAGCAGAGAATTCCCACTTACCCCAGTCCACATGCATGGCCTCCCCCATTATCAAAATTCCCCACCAGAATGGTACCTTACTTTGACCCATCATTATGCCCCAAAGTCCACAGTTTTTACTAGGACCCATTCACTCTTTGTGTTGTATTCCCTATGGGTTCTGACAAATGTACTATGGCATGTATCATTACAGCATCAAATAGAGCATTTTCATGCTCTAAAAATCCTCTAAGCACAGAGGATTTTTAGGACAGTGAAACTTCTGTACAATACTACATACAATGGTGGATGCCTGTCATTATCCCTTTGTCCAAAGTTATACACTAGTATAACACCAAGTGAACCCCAGTCTAGTCTCTGAGTTATGGTGATGTGTCACTGTAGGTTCATCAGTGGTAGCAAATGTACCAGTCTGCTGGGGATGTTCATAATTCAGAAGGCTGTGCATGTGTGGTACAGGGAGTATTTGGGAATGCCTGTAGTCTCTTAACTTTCTGTTAGCCTAAATATGCTTTGAAAAATAGGTTTTTTTAAAAAAAAATTCCTCTCTGCTTTGCCTATTTATTCCTCCCTCCTCTCTATAACCCCTGGAAAATATTGAAATTATTATTGTCTCCATGACTATGCCTTTTTTTAGAATGTCGTATATTTGTAAACATATGGTATATAGTTTTGGGGTTGATTTCTTTCACTTAGTAATATGCATTTAAGTTTCCTCTGTGTCTTTTCATAGTTCGATGTTTCACTCATTTTTGGCACTAAATACTATTCCATTGCCTAGATATACCACTGTTTATCCATTCACCTACTAAAGAACACTATGTTTGCTTCCAAGTTTTGGCGTTCACGTGCAGGTCTTTGTGCGGACATAGCTTTTCTATTCCTTTGGGTTGTTGGACTGTTAGGTCATAGGGTAAGAGTATGTTTAGTTTGCAAGAAACAGCTAAACTGTCTTCTAAAGTGGCTGTACCATTATGCATTCCCACCACCAATGAATGAAAGTGGCTGTGTTTATACTGAAAGTGGATTTCTTGTAGACAGCAT
The DNA here is from genome assembly GCF_055505025.1 of Bos grunniens. Lineage (NCBI taxonomy): Eukaryota > Metazoa > Chordata > Mammalia > Artiodactyla > Bovidae > Bos > Bos grunniens. Next base: position 106,661,324 of record NC_141165.1, read on the forward strand.
CTAGTTGACTCTTGTTTTTTTTTTTGATCCTCTCTGTCAATCTCTTATCTTTTAATTGGTGAATTTAGACCACTGATGTTCAAAGTGATTCTTGACATAGCTGGATGAATATCTATTAATAACATGTTTGTGTCTGTTTTCTATTTGTTGCCTTTGTTCTTTGATCCTTTTTTGTCTTCTTTTTCTGTCTTTTGTGATGTTAATTGAGCATTTTATATGACTCCATATTCTCCTTTCTTAGCATATCATTTGCATTTCTTTTCTTACTTTTCTTAGTGATTGCCATAGATTTGCAATATACACCTGTAATGAATTCAAGCCCACTTTCAAATAACATTACTTCAAAAGTATTGCAAGTACCTGATAATAAAATATTCATAATTCTTTCCTCCTATCCCTTTCATCATTGCTGTCATTTATTTCACTTACAGATAAATAGACATAGTCTAAGATTTGTTCCTGTTATAATTTTGAAAAAAAACTGAATTATGTTAAATCAATTAAGAATAAGAAAAAAAATTTTATTTCCTCTTTGCTTATTAATTCTATAATGCGTTTCCCTTTTTATGTAGATCCATATTTTTGACCTATGCCATTTCCTTCTCTCTGAAGAATTTTATTTAAATGTTTCTTGCAAGCAAGTTTATTGGAAACAAATACCCTTAATTTTTATTTGTCTAAGCAAGTCTTTATTTCTCCTTCACTTTTAAAGGGCAGTTTTTCAGGATACCAAATTCTAGATTGGTGTGAATGTTCCTCTCAGTACTTGAATAATTCATTCCATTCTTTTCTTACTTGTATTTTTTTTAATAAGTGAGATGTAATTCTTGTCTTTGCACTTCTATAGGTAAGGCAAGACTTTCCCTCTGGCTTCTTTCATGACTTTATCTTTGATTTTTTGAAGTGTGAATATGATATGCCTATGTGTAGGGTTTTGTCTTGGTGTTTATCTGCTTAGTGTTCTCTGAGATTCCTGGATGTAATTTTGGTGGCTGACATTCAGTTCAGTTCAGTCTCTCAGTCGTGTCCGACTCTTTGCAACCCCATGAATCTCAGCACGCCAGGCCTCCCTGTCCATCACCAACTCCCAGAGTTCACCCAGACTCATGTCCATCAAGTCAGTGATGCCAGCCAGCCATCTCATCCTCTGTCGTCCCCTTCTCCTCCTGCCCTCAATCTTTCTCAGCATCAGGGTCTTTTCCAATGAGTCAACTCTTTGCATGAGGTGGCCAAAGTACTTTAGCATCATTCCTTCCAAAGAAATCCCAGGGCTGATCTCCCTCAGAATGGACTGGTTGGATCTCCTTGCAGTCCAAGGGACTCTCAAGAGTCTTCTCCAACACCACAGTTCAAAAGCATCAATTCTTCGGTGCTCAGCCTTGGGGGAAATTCTCAGCTATTATGACTTCAAAGACTACTTCCTTTCCTTTTTCTCTTTAGCTTCTCCTTTTGGTATTCCCATTACACATGTTACACATTTTGTGGTTATCCCACAGTACTTGCATATGCTGTTCTGTTGGGGGTTTTGTGTATGTATGTCTTTTTTTCTCCTTTTTTTTCACTTTTGGAATTTTCTATTGTCATATTTTTGAGTGCAGAGGTTCTTTCCTAGGTGATTTCCTACCTACTACCGAGTTTCTCAAAGGCATTCTTCATTTCTATTACAGTGTTTTTCATCTCTAGAATTTCTGTTTGATTCTTTCTTAGAATTTCCATCTCTTCACTTACATTATTCATCTGTTTTTGCATTCTGTGTACTTTTACATTAGAGCTCTTAACACATTAGTCATATTTGTCAAAAACTCCTGGTCTGATAACTACAACATTCTTGTGGACTCTCATTCAAATGCTTGTTCAGCCTCCCAGAACTTTTTTTTTTGCCTTTTAGTATGCTTTATGTGTTGAAAGGAAGACATGATGTACTGGGTAGCAAGAACTATACTAAATGGGCCTTTAGTAGTTTAGTAGTAAGATGTGGTGGAGGGGGAAGCATTCTATAGTCCTCTGATTAAGTCTCAGTCTTCTGGTGAACCTTTACTCTTAAATTAAACTTCACCAGTAACTCCCAGGTTTTCTCTCTGTTAGCACAAAATGGATAGAGCAGGTTGAAGTTGTGTGTTTCCCTTCCCCTATGTATGTGCTTTCCTTTCCCTATGTATGTGCTTCCCTCATAGTTCACTTGATAAAGAATCCACCTGAAATGCAGGAGACCCCAGTTTGATTCCTGGGTCGGGAGGATCTGCTGGAGAAGTGATAAGCTACTCACTCCAGTATTCATGGGCTTCCCTTGTGGCTCAGCTGTAAAGAATCTGCCTGCAATGTGGGAGACTTGGGTTCAATCCCTGGGATGGAGAAGGGAAAGGCTACCTACTCCAGTATTCTGGCCTGGAGAATTCCATGGACTGTATAGTCCATGGGGTTGCCAAGACTAGGACACAACTGAGCGACTTTCACTTTCACTTCCCCATGTGGAAGTCTAGAGGGAAAATTGAGTTGAGTATTTCCTTTCTTCCAAGCTATTACAAAGTTACAGAATCTTGTGTGCTAAGTTGCTTCAGTGGTGTCTGACTCTTTGCAACCCCACAGACTGTAGCTTAGGCTCTGGAAAATCAATTTCTCCTGAACGTAGGCCTTGTTAAGAACAGAATGTTCTAGTACATTTCAAATTTACCCCTTTTCATCTTCTCTTGCCAGAAGCTTGAGGAGTTTTTACTCTGATAGTCACTTTATGTACATGGTTGAGCTCCTGAAGCCAAAACTCACAAAACTGTGTTCTCCGACAGTGGGGTTCTGCCTTGAGTTGTTAACACTTAGGGTTGTCCATGCTGAGCTTCCAGAAGTTCATCAATTACAGTTCAGGTTTTCCTACACTGGCATTTGTTCCCATGGCATTTGTGGGTTTCTGCTCTGGAAAATTAGGATTCTCCATTTCTTCTTGTCTGATTCTCCAGGTTTGGAGGCAATTCTGTCTTGAGTGACATCACAGTTTTGATGATTCTAGGAGCTGTTGATTTTTGTTTCTTTAGCTTTTTACACATTATTAGGATGGGGGTGGTTTCAAAGCTACATACATGCTGAACTGGAAACCAGAAATCACGATTCTCATTTTTTTTTTAATTTTATTTTATTTTTAAACTTTACATAATTGTATTAGTTTTGCCAAATATCAAAATGAATCCATCACAGGTATACATGTGCTCCCCATCCTGAACCCTCCTCCCTCCTCCCTCCCCATACCATCCCTCTGGGTTGTCCCAGTGCACTAGCCCCATGCATCCAGTATCGTGTATCAAACCTGGACTGGCATCTCGTTTCATACCTGATATTTTACATGTTTCAATGCCATTCTCCCAAATCTTCTCACCCTCTCCCTCTCCCACAGAGTCCGTAAGACTGTTCCATACATCAGTGTCTCTTTTGCTGTCTCGTACACAGGGTTATTGTTATCATCTTTCTAAATTCCATATATATGTATTAGTATACTGTATTGGTGTTTTATGAGGAAAAATAAGAAGAGTATGAGATAAGTCACTTCCCAAAGATCATACAGGTATTAGAGATAGAATTGAGACCTAGGCCCACTACCCCAAGTCTGAGTTAACAACCTGTCTTGTTATTGTGTAAGAAGAGGCTTGGATTCTTATCCATTCTAAAAGCAAGTGACTAAATTGAGTTACTGACTCAATGTCTTATATTCAGAAAGAATGACATTAAAAGAGCATTCTATTTCTAAGAATTCATCTTGTGTTGTGCTTAGTCACTCAGTCATGTCCAACTCTTGGCGACCCCACAGACTGTAGCCTACCAGGCTCCTCTGTCCATGGGGTTCCCCAGGCAAGAATACTGGAGTGGGTTGCTATTTCCTTCTCCAGAACATATTACTAGATGGGGGTAAAAGGCATCCACCAAGCTTAACTGGAAGTGTTAAAGCTGGGGCACAGCCACATCAATTAATATAAAAACTCATATATACAAACAAGTTTATTGCAATGTGAGTTATTACAGGAAAAAATAAATAGTTGAAATGCACATGCTTGCAAAGGGATATTGAGAAAAGATGTGTTGTCGTTCAGTCGCTAAGTTGTATCCAACTCTTTGCAACCCCATGAACTGCATGCAGCACAGCAGGCTTCCCCGTCTTTCACTATCTCCTAGAGTTTGCTCAGATTCATGTCCAGTCAGTCAGTGATGTCATCCAACCATCTCATCCTCTGTTGTCCCCTTCTCCTCCTGCCCTCAATCTTTCCCAGCATCAGGGTCTTTTCCAATGAGTCAGCTCTTCACATCAGGTGGCCAAAGTATTGGAGCTTCAGCTTCAGCATCAGTCCTTCCATAGAACATTCAGGACTGATTTCCGGTTGACCGGTTTGATCTCCTTGCAGTCCAAGGGACTCTCAAGAGTCTTCTCCAAGCACCACAATAAGTAAGAGCAGAGTTAAATGCTTATGATACTGTAATAAGTGGATGCAGCCATGAAATTAGAAGACGCTTACTCCTTGGAAGGAAAGTATACCTAGACAGCATATTAAAAAGCGGAGACATTACTTTGCCAACAAAGGTCCGTCTAGTCAAGGCTATGGTTTTTCCAATAGTCATGTATGGATGTGAGAGTTGGACTATAAAGAAAGCTGAGCACTGAAGAATTGATGCTTTTGAAGTGTGGTGTTGGAGAAGACTCTTGAGAGTCCCTTGGACTGCAAGGAAATCCAACCAGTCCATCCTAAAGGAGATCGGTCCTGGGTGTTCATTGGAAGCACTGATGTTGAAGCTGAAACTCCAATACTTTGGTCACCTGATGCTAAGAGCTAACTCATTTGAAAAGACCCTGATGCTGGGAAAGATTGGGGGCAGGAGGAGAAGGGGACAATAGAGGATGAGATGGTTGGATGGCATCACTGACTCAATGGATGTGAGTTTGTGTGGACTCTGGGAATTGGTGATGGACAGGGAGGCCTGGTGTGCTGCAGTTCATGGGGTCATAAAGAGTCGGACACAACTGAAAGACTGAACTGAACTGAACTGAATAAGTGAAGAAAACTGACTATAAAACTGCCTGTGTAAAATATAAAGTGAAGGAAAATAGAAAAAAGTACCATTTGTGAGTACTGAGCCCTTGAAAAAATTGTATTACATTGTGATAAATATGTAAAAAGAAATTTTTTAAAAAATACATCAATGGTACTTTTATACAAGTCAGAAACACTGTACTAGTCTTTGGAAAAAAAGGACAACTTTTGTCTCAAAAGTTTAGTTTAAAATTTAGAGTCATAAATATCAGCTTTTGACAGAATATGTCGTTTTTTACACGGAAGTGTATGTTAACATAATGGGTGTTCTCCTTCCTATTACATGTATCAATATTTAAATGAACAGTTCTCCAGAGACTTACTAAAATGGCATTTCATGTTACTTTAAACTAGGTATTTATGGTACAACAATGTAAAGAATAAAAGGCATGAAACATTGGACAATTTTTATAGAAAAGGATTCTAGTAATATGGTTGAGTGCAATGCACCATCAACGCAGGCTTGTATCCACCCTCATTCATTCAGCTCACAGCAGAAAATGCATGTGCCTAAATCCAAGAGAGTAGATAAGTCGGACTTAAAAAGTGTTTCTCTCTTTGGTATAATACTTTTTTTTTTTTTACTTCTTTTTCAATAATTCCTTGCAGCTCTAGCTTATACACAATGAATTGTCTGTTCCTTTATTGAAGTATTGAAGGGGAGGGGTTGGAAGGAACACAACTTTTTAAAGCCAGTACCAAAGAAAATAACTCCTTTTGTGTAAGGAAGGATCAATAGTAGTCTCTGTGTTCTTTCTATTTCTTGTTTGTAATTTCTATTGATGTGTACAAAACCTAGACATTTGGCTTTAAGTGTTGATTTAAAACAATTTTAACAGAAGGAATAGAGAGAAAGAGCAATTTTAACCATCGTTGACCTACTTTCAAAAATTCCATTCTGTTCTTAATTCACAAACCCCAACAAAAGAAAAAAAATCTTGAAGTATGTCTACATGCCAAAACACTGCCTAACTTAAGTTTCAATATTTTTTTCTAGGTCAATGAATGTAATTATGAAAGAGGGCCAACAGGAATTACTTTAAGAAATTTCCAATCATGATAATTATTATCCTATGTCATCTGTGCCTTTAATTATTATTGGGAAATGATTATCTCCCATTGAGAAAGTGGCTGACTACAATGGAAGGAGGAGCATTTCACTTGCACGTCATAGTCCTTTTCCGTTCTTGGACCCTGATTGCCTTTATACCAAACAAAGAATGGAAGTGCCCAAATCCATTAGAATGTCCAGTTTCTTCAGGAATAATCTATTTTTATTTTTAAAAGTCATTATATTTTAGAAATTTATAAGCTGAATAGAAATTTATAAATTGAAATTAAAAAAAAATAAATTGCTACATCTATATAGTAAAGGATTTAATTACTGAAAAATCACATTCAGCAATGTCTACCTAGGCTTAACTTACTTATGGGTTAAAGTTAAAATACATAAATAAATAAATGATGAAAGCAGTCTAGATATTTTTCTGATTGAAACTTGATCTATTCTTTCATTTATTCAACAGCTATTGTTCAGTGTATACGAGGTGTCAGCCACCATGCTAAGAACTGTGAATAAAGGATGTGGAGGAAAAGGCATTATTTCTGCTTTCTTAGAACTTAAAAACTGGAGACAATAAAATATGGAGTGATATGCTCTATAGAGAGATGGAGCAGGAGCTAAGGGCATAAACTGATACATGAAGTTACCCTAGAAATATTTCAGTTCAGTCGCTCAGTTGTGTCCGACTCTTTGTGACCCCACGTACTGCAGCATGCCAGGCCTCCCTGTCCATCTCCCTGTCCAACTCACAGAGTTTACTCAAACTCATGTCCATTGAGTCAGTGATGCCATCCAACCATCTCATCCTCTGTCGTCCCCTTCTCCTCCTGCATTCAATCTTCCCCAGCATCAGGGTCTTTTCAAATGAGTCAGTTCTTCCCATCAGGTGACCAAAGTATTGGAGTTTCAACTTCAGCATCAGTGCTTCCAATGAATATTCAGGACTGATTTCCTTTAGGATGGACTGCTTGGATCTTCTAGTCCAGGGGACTCCCAAGAGTCTTCTCCAACACCATAGTTCAAAAGCATCAATTCTTCAGCACTCAAGCTTTCTTTATAGTCCAACTCTCACATCCATATATGACTACTGAGAAAACCATAGCTTTGACTATATGGACCTTTGTTGGCAAAATAATGCTTCTGCTTTTTAATATGCTGTCTAGGTTGGTCATAATTTTTCTTCCAAGGAACAAGCGTCTTAATTTCATGGCTGCAGTCACCATCTGCAATGATTTTGGAGCCCAAATAAATGAAGTCTGTTACTGTTTCCATTGCTTCCCCATCTATTTCCCATGAAGTGATGGGACCGGATGCCATGATCTTCGTTTTCTGAATGTTGAGTTTTAAGCCAACATTTTCACTCTCCTCTTTCACTTTCATCAAGAGGCTCTTTAGTTCTTTGCTTTCTGCAATGGAGGGTGGGATAGGTGTCATCTGCATATCTGAGGTTATTGATATTTCTCCCGACAATCTTGATTCCAGCTTGTGTTTCATCCAGCCCAACATTTCTCATGATGTACTCTACATAGAAGTTAAATAAGCAGGATGACAATATACAGCCTTCACAGACTCATTTTCCTATTTGGAACCAGTCTAGTGTTCTATGTCCACTTCTAACTGTTGTTTTCTGACCTGCATATAGATTTCTCAGGAGGCATGTCAGGTGGGCTGGTATTCCCATCACTTTAAGAATTTTCCACAGTTTCTTGTGATCCACACAGTCAAAGGCTTTGGCATAGTCAATAAAGCAGACGTAGATGTTTTTCTGGAACTCTCTTGCTTTTCTGATGATCCAGCGGATGTTGGCAATTTGATCTCTGGTTCCTAGAAATAGTAGGTTTATTATCAGGGTTCTCTAGAGAAACAGAACTAGTAGGAATAGATAGATAGGAATTAAGATGTAGGTAAATAGATATAGGTATATGGAAAGAGATGTTGAGATTACAATTATGAGGAATTGATACCCATGATTATGAAGTGGTGGTGATTTAGTTGCTAAGTTGTGTCTGACTATTGCAAACCCATGGACTGTAGCCTGCCAGGCTCCTCTGTCCATGGGATTCTTGAGGCAAGAATACTGAAGTGGGTTGCCATTTCCTTCTCCAGGGTATCTTCCTGACCCAGGAATCGAACCCTGGGTTTGGGTCTCCTGTTTGCAGGTGGATTCTTTACCAACTGAGCCACAAGGAAAGCTCAGAATGATTATGAGCTTGGAGGCTAATGATTAGGATTATGGATGCTAAGTCTCAATTCAGCAGTTGGCAAGCTGGAACCCAGAAGAGCCAATGGGGTAGTTTCTATCCAATGGGAGAAGACCAGTGTTTCAGCTCAATCAGTCAGGCCAAAGTCCTCTCTTATTTAGCTTTTTGGTCTTCAGCTGACTGGTCAAGGACCACCCTCATTCTGGATGGCAATCCACTTTACTCTGCCCTACCCATTTAAATGTCAGTCTCATACAGAAACACCCGTACCCTATGGTCCAGCCAAATTGACACATAAAATTAACTGGTCACAGTGGGTTAGGTCAAGAAGGTTTTCTTGACAAAGAGAAACCTGAACGCTGAAGTGTATTTCATAAATAGTTTATTAATTACTGCTTTCTCATAAGTAAATTATACTGCTAAATATGTAATGTATGTGTGTCTTCAGAACTGAAATGTTTTCTCCCATTTTTAGGGGAAATAATTAGGTCTTCATTATATTAGGTTAAATCCCTAGAGAAGCCAGTATTAGAATTGAATTTATAAAATGAAGATATCACATGGAATATTTCTATTCTATCAATAGAATATACAGTGGTTTTATTTTTAGTACTCTAAAGTTTACAAAATGTTCTCACCTACATTATCTTTTTTTAGGCTACCTTTTTTTTTTTTTTTTTGATTACTTACTGAAAGACATTTATATTTTTAAAATATTTTAGAGAAACAAAATTTTTAACTGGACACAAAAATAATGAAAACACAGATTTGGTATGTGTGGATGGTGTTTGGGTGCTCTCTCTAATAATTTGGTATGTGTTGAATATGTTGTTGTTTAGTCACCAAGTTGTATCCAACTCTTTTGTGATCCCATCAAACTGTAGCCTGCCAGGCTCCTTTGTCCATGGGACTTCCCAGGAAAGAATACTGGCATGTGTTGCTGTTTCCATCTCCAGGGAATCTTCCCGACCAGGGATCAAACCTACGTCTTCTGCACTGGCAGGCAGATTCTTTATCACACAGCCACCTGGGAAGCCCATCTATGGATATAGATAGATCCTAACTGGGGTAACCTTTAGAAAGTCAAAATTTTATTTGAGAGATTACCAAAAGACAAAAATTCTCAGGAAAAAAATTTTTTAAGCATTTAGAAAAAATTAAAATGTTTATTGGTTTAAATATTTTTTTATAGAGAAGTAAATCCATGTGTTCATAATTACTCAGTTTTGGGAATTCCCTGGCAGTCCAGTGGTTAGGACTCTGGGCTTTCACTGCTAAGGGCCCAGGTTCAATCCCTGGTTGGGAAACCAAGATCCCACAAGCCACGCAGGACAGCCAAAAAGGAATAGATAATTACCCAGTTTCTTGCTACCCTATCTCCTCATGTCTTGCACCTTGAGGTTTCTTCACCAGAGTTTTTGTTGCTAAAAAGTACATTGCTGGACTTCCTTGGTGATCTAGTAGCTAAGGATCTTTCTGCCAATACAGGAGACACAGGTTTGATCCCTGGTCTGGGAAGATTCCACATGCTCTGGACAACTAAGCCCATGCACCGGAACTACTGAAGCCCACGAGCCTAGAGCCTGTGCTCTGCAACAAGAGAAGCCACCGCAACGAGAAGCCTGCGCAACACAGCTAGAAAGTAGCCCCCAATCACCACACCTAGAAAAAGCTCTCATGCAGCAATGAAGACCCAGCGCAGTCAAAAATAATTTTTTTTAAGTTCATTGCTTCTTTAGGAACCACAAAAAACTCTACTGTAATTGAAAAGAAAACAGTGATAGCTATTCTCCTTACTGACCCATGAGTTACTACTTTCCTCATTTCCCCCCTTATTAATTTATATTAGAAATAATCTGTACAGATGTTTTAAAAATATATTGAGTCTATTTTATGAGAGCAGAATATGATCTACCCTACTAAAATTATCATTGCATTTGAAAAGAATGTGTATTTTGCAGTCACTTGGAATAGTGATTTATTGAATATTAGAAGTCAAAGTAGTTGATAGCACTGTTCAAACCTTCTTCATCTTTACTGACTTTTTTGGTCTAGTTCTATCAAATGCTGAGAGAGGGATATTAAAACTCCTATGGTGATTGTGTAATTGGTTATCTATTAATTATCTAAATTTTGCTTCATATAACTTGGAGCTCTGTTTATAATTACTTTATCTTTGTAATAAATTGACCATTTCATCTTCATGAAGGATTTCTTTTTATCTCTGGTAATATTTTGTTTTGGAGTCTATTTTATCTGACATTAATATAGCTACTGTAGCCATCTTATTAATATTTCCATGGTATATCTTTCTCATTCCTTTACTTTGGAAATGTCTGTGATCTCATATTTAATGTGTCTTATGGAGTCAGTATATATTTGTTTCATGCTCATTCAAAAGTCTTTCTCTTTTAATTGGAGCCTTTTAGTCTTTCATAATTATGATAATGTAATTATTGACATAGTTAATGTAGTAGGGAGAAAAGTAGTCCTCAAGGTTATTTACTCCCCGACTCCAAGATATTGAAAATGTGATTATGATTAAGGACAAGAAATTAAGAAGTTATCCTTGATTATTTGGATGGACCCATTCTAATCTTATAAATCCTTTAAAGCAGGGAGTCTTTCTCAAATGTGGCCAGGGAGAGATAAAACCACAGTGGAAGACGGTTCAGAGAGATGTGACATGAGGAAGACTTAACCTGCTATTGTTGGATTTGAAAATAAAGGAAAGGAACCAAGAAATGGTAGCATCTAGTTCTGGGAACAGCTCTCATTTTACAGCCAGGAGGGAAACAAGGACCTGAATCTTAACAGAGACCTGAAGGAACTCATCTCTATCATAAATACAGACGATCAGAAAACAGATTCCCTTCTAGAGACTTCAGAAAGGGATGCAGCCTGTTAATGCCTTGATTTTAGTTCACTGAATTCCATGCCATATTTCTCTGTTTTTAATTGAAGTGTATTTTATTAACAATGTTTTTTAGTTTTAGGCGTACAGAGAATGATTCATTTATATATAAATAAATACATATATATTCTTTTTCAGATTCTTTTTCATTATAGGTTATAGCAAGATAGTGAATATAGTTCCCTTGCTATACAGTAGGTCCTTGTTGATTATCTATTTTATATATATAGTAGTACGTATATGATAATCCCAGACTCCTAATATATTCCCCCTTTTCCTCTTTGGTAACAATTGTTTGTTTTGTATGTCTAGGATTCTGTTTTATAAATATGTTCATTTGTATCATTTTTTTCAGATTCCACATATAAGTGATATAATATAATATTTGTCTTTCTCTGTCTGACTTCATTTAGTATGATAACCTCTAGGTCCATTTATGTTGCTTCAAATGCCATTATTTCATTGTTTTTATAGTTGAGCAGTATTCCATTGTGTATAAATGTCACAATGGAGTCATTTGAAAAGACCCTGATGCTGGGAAAGATTGACAGCAGGAGGAGAAGGGGACGACAGAGGATGAGATGGCTGGATGGCATCACTGACTCGATGGACATGAGTTTGAGTGAACTCCGGGAGTTGGTGATGGACAGGGAGGCCTGGCGTGCTGCGGTTCATGGCATCACAAAGAGTCGGACACGACTGAGCAACTGAACTGAACCTGAATATATGTCACATCTTCATTGTGTATATATGTCACAATGTCCACTCATCTGCCAATGTACATTTAGGTTGGTTCCACATCTTGGCTATTGTAAGCAGCGCTGCTACGAGCAAATGGGTCCTTGTATCTTTTTGGATTAGAGTTTTTGTCTTTTCCAGATATATGCCCAAGAGATGGATTGCTGGATCATATGATAGCTCAATTTTTATTTTTTTAAGGAATCTCCATAGTATTTTTCATAGTTACTGCAGCAACCTACATTCTTATCAACCATGTAGGAGGGTCCTGTTTACTCCACACTATCCCCAGAATTTATTATTTTTGGACTTTTTGATGATGGCCATTCTGACTGCTATGAGGTGATATACCTCACTGTAGAGAGATTTGTATTTCTTTAATAATTATTAATGCAGATCATCTTTTAATGTGCTTAATAGTCATATATCTATCTTCTTTGAAAAAAGTGTTTATTTAGGTCTTTTGCCCATTTTTGTTTGGATTGTTTGCTCTTTTGATATTGAGCTATATGAGCTGTTTGCATATAGTGAAAATTAATCCCTTGTCAATCATACTATTTGCAATATTTCCTCCCATCTGTAGGCTCTCTTTTCATTTTGTGATGGTTTCCTTTGCTCTGCAAAAGCTTTTAATTTCAATTAAGTCCTGTTTGTTTGTTTTTGCTCTTATTTCCATTACCCTAGGAAACAGATTCAAAAAATATTGCTGTGATTTATGTCAAAGAGTGTTCTGCATCTAAGAGTTTTATATTAATAGTTCCTAGTCACATGGACAGAGGAGCCTGGTAGGCTGCAGTCCATGGGGTTGCTAAGAATAGGACACAACTGAGCAACTTCACTTTGACTTTTCACTTTCATGCATTGGAGAAGGAAATGGCAACCCACTCCAGTATTCTTGCCTAGAGAATCCCAGGGATAGGGGAGCCTGGTGGGCTGCCGTCTATGGGGTCGCACAGAGTAGGACACGACTGAAGCGACTTAGCAGCAGCAGCAGTCACATATTTAAGTCTTTAAGCCATTCAGGGTTTATTTTTGTATGTGATTTTGTATGTGGGCTTCCATGATGGCTCCACAGTAAAGAATCTGCCTGCAATGCAGGAGACTCAGGTTAGATCCCTGAGTCAGGAAGATCCCCTGGAGGAGGAGATGGCAAACCAGCCTAGTATTCTTACCTGGAAAATTCCATGGAACAGAGGAGCCTGGAGGGTTACAGTATATAGGGTCACAAAGTGTCAGACATAACTGAGTGACTGAACTCACATGGTCTTAGAAAATGTTTTAATGTCATTCTTTCACTGTGGCTGCGTACATGCTAAGTTGCTTCTGTTGTGTCCAACTCTTTGCAACCCTATGGACTGTAGCCTGACAGGCTCCTCTGTCCATGGGATTTCCCAGGCAAGAATACTTTAATGGATTGCGATTTCCTCTTCCAGCGGATCTTCCCAACCCCAGGGATGGAACCCATGTCTCTTAGTCTCCTGCATTGGCAGGTGGGTTCTTTACCACTCTCTACACCTAGGAAGCCCAATTTTCCCAGTACCACTTATTAACACTGAAGAGACTGTCTTTTATCCATTGTATATTCTTCCCTTCTTTGTTGATGATTAGTTGACCATAGGGTTTATTACTGAGTTCTTTATTCCATTGATCTATATATGTTGGATATGTATATTTTTGTGCCAATACTACAATGTTTCAATTACTGTAGCTCTATAGTAGATTCTTGCTGCTTCTCTATTTAGAGAAAACCTTTCAATATTTCTTTTAAGATAGGTTAGCTTGCTATTTATTCCATTTAGCTCATTTTTCATCTTGGCAATTGAGTTCTCTAATTTTGATTGGCTCTTCTTTACCATTTTTAGTTCTTTGTTACAATGATCCACATTTCTATTGATAGATTGTCTTAAGTCCTAACTATATTCTGTTAGTTTTTGCTTGTCTTAGAAATTCTTTATCTCTCCTTCTATTCTAAATTATAACCTTGCTGGGTGGAGTATACAAGATTGCAGATCCCTTTAAGGACTTTGAATATATCTTGCCACTCCCTTCTGGCCTGCAAACTCTGTGTAGAGAAATCAGCTGATCACCTTAAGAGAGTTCCCTTTTAACTAACTCTTTGTTTTTCTCTTGTTGCCTTTTTATTTTTAAGCTTTTTTTTTTATTTTTAAGCTCTTTATTTTTAAGCTTTGCCATTTTAATTATAATATGTCTTGGTGTAGCTCTGTTTGGGTTCATCTTTTTTTGGACCCTCTGTGCTCCGTGTACCTGGCTATCTAGTGTATTTCCTTCTTTAGGTTTGGGAAGTTATCAGCCATAATTTCTTCAAATTTGTTTCAAATCCCTTTTTTTTTCTTTCTTCTCCTTCTGGGATTCCTATTATGCATATATTGCCATGTTTTATATTATCCAATAGATCTCATATGTTGCTTTCATTTTTTTTCATTGATCTTTCTGTTTGTTGTTCTGATTGGGTGATTTTGTTATTCTGTCTTCTGGCTCACTTATTTGTTCTCTTGAGTTATTTAGCTTTCTATTTATTCCATTTAGCTCATTTTTCATCTTGGCAATTGAGTTGTCTAATTTTGATTGGCTCTTCTTTACCGTTTTAGTTCTTTGTTACAATGATCCACTTTTCTATTGATAGATTTTCTTAAGTCCTTCACTGTTTTTAATTCCTCTTTTAGAATCAGGGTCTGCTAGACTGGAGCAGTCAGTATCATTGTTCTTTTAAGGAACTTATTCTTTTAATTGGGAGTAATTCATTTGCTTTTTTATTTTTCTTTTATTTCTCTGATTCAATGAATTTAGGATAAACAGTTGTCTACTGTGGTCTTGAAGCATTGTTTTTATGTGGGAACACCTCTGTGTAGCCTGTCTGAGTTTAATATTTTTGGTGCAAGAGCTGTTTTGAGTATGGATGCTTGCCATGTCTTTTCTGAGTGTATGGTGACCCTTATTTCCTTGATAGGAAGTGAGTTTTGTGTTGTGGTGAACACATCCATCCCTGGATGTTGGGCAAATCCTCCCCTTTGCCCTGTGGATGTCACATCCCTGTCAGGGGCAGGGTGTGCTCCCAGTTGTTGCAGAAGTCCTCAGATCTGATTCTAGGTGGTAGTGTGAAGTAAGAAGGACGGGAGCACTCCCTCTGAGAAAGGGGCCATGGTGTATTCCTTCTCAGGAGATGTCCATCCAGCCATGTTATACTCATGCTACCTGCCATCCACGGTGTGTGTCCCCAAAGATCACTGCTGCTGACACTGCCTTTGGGGTCCATCTCCGCTTGGGGGCTCCAGTAATCAGCTTGGAGTTCCCTTAAGCATGCATGCATGCTCACAAAGTTGCCAGCATGTAAACCCACTGGATCTGAGTCCCCTGAGCCCAAGACCATCAGCCCAGATGGTCCTAAGGGGCAGGTGCAGACTTGGTTCCAGATTCTGCTGGAGCAAAAACCCACTGGAACTACTTCCCCATGCCTACAATGGGATCTCTGGCAATCAGCTCAGGCTTCAGCCCTGCCTGCACATGTGCATGCCCACAAAGTTTTCAGAACCCACGGTCACCCAAGCCGTGGCCCTCTGTGGGCACACTGACAATGAGGTGGCTATGGTGGAGCCATGCCCTTCTCTTCACGTTGTGTTGACAAGGGGGCTCCTATGGCAGACCCAGGCTCTGTCCTGCATTTGCCCTCAGTGTGGCCCAGTCAGACTTCAGGCCCTTTGGGCTGTATCCACACAGCCATTCTCTACCCAGTCCTCTCTCCTGGTCTCTAGACTCTCAGCACCCAGTCACTGCCCACACCAACAGGCACACTTTTTAGGGGAATGTGTGGTAACATGCCCGAGATTGTCTGTGTTTGTCTCTCTCTACACTGTGGTGCTCAAGGCCAGCTCCCACACTTTTCTCTCCTGCTCTGAAACTCCCTGTCTGTTCCAGCAGACCTCCAATCAGTCAAGAAAGTTCCCAGAGTTAGGGAAGCTTTCCTCTCTCACACCTCCTTCCCATGGTGCAGGTTCTGCCCTGAGTTGTCTTTTCCTTTTCCCTTTGTCCTATCCAGTTGCATGGAGATCTTTCTTATAGTTTTGGTTGTATAAGATTTTCTGCAAGCTTTATGTAGATATTCTCTGAGACTTGTTCCACATGTAGATGTAATTTTTTTTTTTTTTATGTATTTGTGAGAGGAGGTGAGCTCTACATCCTCCTCTGCCATCTTGGACCAGTCTCCCATGGCATATTTGTGTTGTTTTAAGCCATAAAGATTGCAATAACTTGTTACAACTACAATAGAAAATTAACACAGATTTTGGTAGCTGAAAGTAGGATGCTTTTGGAAAGAAAACTAAAATGTGGAAATAGATTGGCTATGGAGCTGGGCATTGAGCGCTGGCTAGAAAATTTTGACAAACGTGATAGAAAGGCCTAAATTCAGTGTATTTGCTTAAATGAAAGCAACAGAAGACAGCACTTTGTGATCTTGTGTTCTTTGTCACTGCTTATTGGTCTCATGGAATTTGCTTCAAAAAGCTGAGCGCAAATATTTTCAGTATGTATCATTTTGAAAATGTATGTATCATACTGAAAAAGTATGAAGAAAAAGGGAACCATCTGTTTTTGTTTTAAGACTCTGATAAATTGGAATTTGTAAAGTAACATAACTTACAGAATAAAAATGCTGTTTGTATTTAGCTAAGATTCATAATCATGCAGATGGAGATTGCAGCCATGAAATTAAAAGACGCTTACTCGTTGGAAGGAAAGTTATGACCAACCTAGATAGTATATTGAAAAGCAGAGATATTACTTTGCCAACAAAGGTCCATCTAGTCAAGGTTATGGTTTTTCCAGTGGTCATGTATGGATGTGAGATTTGGATTGTGAAGAAAGCTGAGCACCGAAGAATTGATGCTTTAGAACTGTGGTGTTGGAGAAGACTCTTGAGAGTCCCTTGGACTGCAAGGAGATCCAACCAGTCCATCCTAAAGGAGATCAGTCCTGGGTGTTCATTGGAACAACTGATGCTGAAGCTGAAATTCCAATACTTTGGCCTTCTCATGCGAAGAGTTGACTCACTGGAAAAGACCCTGATGCTGGGAGGGATTGGGGGCAGGAGGAGAGGGGGATGACAGAGGATGAGATGGCTGGATGGCATCACCTACTCGATGGGCATGAGTTTGAGTTTGAGTGAACTCCGGGAGTTGGTGATGGACAGGGAGGCCTGGTGTGCTGCGATTCATGGGCTAGCAAAGAGTCAGACATGACTGAGCAACTAAACGAACTGAACTGAAGATTCATAACACATAAAAAACTATGCTATTAAAAAAAAGAGCCTATACTATATTGAAAATACTATAAAAAGGAATATGGATTTTAAAGGTGCTGCCATTGAAGGCTCAGCAGGAAATGAAGAACATAGTATTTGATGGACATGAGTTTGAGCAAGCTCTGGGAGTTGGTGATGGACAGGGAAGCCTGGCATGCTGTGGTCCATGGGGTTGCAAAGAGTCAGAAATGATGCAGTGACTGAACTGAACTGAACTGAATTCTTAGCTTGCAGGTTGATTTGGCCCATGGACCATAATTTCCTGACTTCTGAAACAGGTGTTTGAGACTCTATTTACTTTTTAAAAATATTTGTTCTATTTTTTTACCTTGGATAATTTCTAGTTCTATTTTTTATAGATCATTTACTTTTCCATCCAGCATGTTCATTTGACTATCTTGTCTATCTAGAGTTTTTTTTTTTTTTTTCAGAAAATGTAATTTTATTTCTAAAATTTCCATTTCAGGTATTTTCATTCATTTTTTAATATATTTAGTTTTGAATTTGTTGACCATAGTTACAGTAACCATAGACTCTTCATTTTTATTAAGAAAACAACAAATAATAACATGTAATCTCAGGTGAAAAATCAAAGAATGCCCATTAGTAAAGGGAGCTGAAAAAAAGATGTTATAGCTCATTAAACTCTGATTGAACATCATTTTTCCTAAACACGTGATCAAAACCGAAGGGTGCCCTGAAATGAATATGATATCTTCTTTATTTCACCTTGAAAGTTTCTCATTGATTTCCTTCTGACCTCCACAAAATATATATTTTGTAGTTAATATCATGGATATTAACCGTATCTGTCTTTGTCCTAGGCTATCAGAAAATAAAGCCTGAGAAAGGGGTTAAAATGCTTATAGTTTGTTAGTAAGTGAAAGTCAGGGCAGTGAAGATGAAGAAATTGAGAGAGATGAGACAAGGAATGGTGCTCCTGATGTAATGAGAGCTAGGACGCACACTGTATAGAGAGATGAGGTCAGTCATCTGGCAGATGTTTTACTCAGTATGTGAGCCTTCTCTGGAAAGTCTGCAAGGAGAAAACATCCATTGGAGCCGTCCATGAAAGGGAGAGATAAGGGAATCTTTATGTGCCCTGTTCCCTTGCATCTCCCTTTCCCCATTGGTCAGGATTCATATCAAGAGCTATTGCCCCCCACAACTCTGAGTGTGTTATCAGAGTAACAATCTATCCCAGTCTGAAAGTAAATATGGTAGGGTATAGAGAGATCTAAGGGTATAACAGTCTGCGAAGTATGTAGGCCTTGGAGTTCGACGTGGACTCCAGCCAGATTGGAGAGCTGAGCAAAGGCACCAGTAAAGGAGACAGTGCATGTCAGATGCTCAGTCATGTCTGACTCTGTTTCCCGCTCCCTCACATGCAGAGCTCTCCTCAGCTGTGTTCATAGCCTGGCCTGTGTGGGCAAGGAGGGGGGTGCTGGTTCTGAAAGCACAGGGGTCTCCAGGCTCTCTCTGTCCCAAACACAACGGTTTTCAGGTAGCATTACTGGGGCACTGGAGGGGCAGTGTTACTAGGACACTCTGGGAGCATGATGGGGTAGATGAGGAAACACCAAGTTTTTATGTTCATCAACATTATCATCTGTGTATGTCACAGTTGAAAAATATTTACCACTGGCTTAATGTGTCGCTATCTTGTAGAAAATGGCTGTAGTTTAGGAAAACGAAGAACTATCTAAAAATACTACTGTAAAGTTCTTCACACTGATCATTTAAATTGTGTGGCAAAGGACTCTCTGGTAGCTTAAACTAATTGTCCCTGTGTGAATGAGAGAAGGCAGTTATAGGCCTTATCTTTGTTTGGGAGGCAGGCAGTGGAGCTAAAACAGAAATCCCCAAATGGGGGAAGGAGAGGGTCAGACAAATTGAGAGAGTAGCACTGAAACATATACATTAGAGTCGAATAGATAGCTAGTAGAAATGGCTGTATAACACAGGGAGCTCACCTGTCACCCCGAGCTCTCTGACAACCAAGAGTAGGATGAAGGGTGGGAGGGGGGGTGTTCAAGAGGGAAGGTATATATAATATATATACATTATTTATATATGTATATGATAAATATACATTTATATATATTATAAATATACATATATATAAAAATATATTTATATATGTAATATACCTATATATATATATTTATGGCTTATTCATGTTGATGTATGGCAGAAACCAACACAATATTGTAAAGCAATTATCCTCTAATTAAAAATAAATTTTTTTTAATGTGAATACTCAAAAAGAAAAAGAAAAGGAAAAAAAATCCCCAAATTGTATTATCCTAAAAGCAGAATTTTTAAACAAAAAAAAGATATGTTTGTTCTTCTGGAATACAGTTTTTAAAATAACTCCATTGCTTTAGATATTTCTAGCATTACCATAAACAGACAAAAAATGACAAAAATCTTATACATTCATTAGAATGTTTCCAAATATCATATCAAAATTTGGCATACCAGAATATTTAGATCAAATCTAATTACTGGAAACTATTCTAACATCTGCCACTTTTTTACTTTTTAATAGAATGTTTACAAAGTAAAAATGTATTATGTAGAGAAAGTCATTATCTAATGTATAGGGCCTAATTACCTAAATCTTGAGTGTTTCCATTTGTGCTAATCAAAATGCATAGGAATATAAGTTACTGCAATCCTCAAAAAATTATAAAGAACTTGAAACATGTATGGATATTAATACTCTTTACAGACCTGGAAGAAAATTATTTTTAGCCCAAAACACCTTATCTTCCTTCCCAACAGCATTGAGACTCTTTTTAAAACTGAATACAAATTACTTTCAGCATTTGTTGTCATTCAGTCACTCAGTCATGTCTGACTCTTTGCAACTCCATGGACTGCAGCCTGCCAAGTTTCCCTGTCTTTCACCATCTCCCCGAGCTTGCTCAAACCCATGTCCACTGAGTTAGCAATGCCATCCAACCATCTCATCCTCGGTTGTCCCCTTCTCCTCGTGCCTTCAGTCTTTCCCAACATAAGGATCTTTTCCAATGAGTTGACTCTTCGCATCAGGTGGCCAAAGTATTGGAGCTTCAGCTTCCATGTTAGTCCTTCCAATGAATATTCAGGACTAATTTCCTTTATGATTGACTAGTTAGATCTCCTTGCAGTCCAAGGGACTCTCAAGAGTCTTCCCCAACACCACAGTTCAAAAGCATCAATTCTTTGGCACTCAGCCTTTTTTTATGGTCCAGTTCTCACATGCGTACATGACTTCTGGAAAAACCATGGCTTTGACTACATACACTTTACTTTGTTGGCAAAGTAATGTCTCTGCTTTTTAATATACTGTTTAGTTTTGTCATTGCTTTCATTCCAAGGAGCAAGCGTCTTTTAGTTTCATTGCTGCAGTCACCATCCACAGTACTTTTGGAGCCCAATAAAATAAAGCCTGTCACTATTTCAATTGTTTCCCCATCTATTTGCCATGAAGTGATGGGACCAGATACCATGATCTTAGTTTTTTGAACGTTGAGTTTCAAGCCAGCTTTTCACTCTCCTCTTTCACTTTCTTCAAGAGGCTCTTTAGTTCCTCTTCACTTTCTGTCATAAGGGTGGTGTCATCTGCATTTCTGAGATTATTGATATTTTTCCTGGCAATCTTGATTCCAGCTTGTACTTCATCCAGCCTGGCATTTCATGTGATGTACTCTGCATATGTTAAGTAAGCAGGGTGACAATATACAGCCTTGATGTACTGAATTCCCAGTTTTGATCCAGTCTGTTAGCATAAGTATCCTTATACTGCTTCCTGAATATGTGGCTATTTTCTTCATTCTATGTGCTGTACTCAGGTTCTGTTAGGCCACCAAAATATCTAATACCTGAGAATTAAAAAAAAAAAAACAACTGAGGTCAGACTGCCATTGTGCCACCATTTTCCCTTGTTAATATAAAATTTCTGATCCTAAGCCTGAAAGGAAATATTCCTGTGCATCTTCCAAATTTAAAAAAAAAATTATAATTCAGTTACAGACACACACACACACACACACACACACACACACACACACACACATATATATATATATATTCATTTTTAGATTCTTTTCCCACATAGGCCCTTACAGAGTATTGAGTAGTGTTCGCTGTGCTATACTGTAGGTCCTTAATAGTTATGTTTTACTTATAATACTATGTATATATCAATCCAATCTTCCAATTTATCCCTCCCTTCTTATCCCCTGTTAACCATAAGTTAGTTTACAATCTGTAATGCTATTTCTGTTTTGTATATACATTCATTTTTGCCCTTTTTTAAGATTTTACATACAAGTGATATCATATGATATTTGTCTTTGTCTGTGTTACTTTACTCAGTATGACAATCTCTAGGTCCATCCATGTTGCTACAAATGGTATTATTTTGTTCTTTCTATGGCCGAGTGCTCTTCCATTTTAAATCCACATTTTCTTTATCCATTTTCTCTGTTGATGGACATTTAGGTTGCTTCCATGTCCTGGCTCAGGTAGTGTTGCAGTGAACATTGGGGTGCATATACCTTTTCCAATTATAGTTTTCTCTGGGTATTTGCCCAGGAGTAGGATTTCCAGAAAAACATCTACTTCTGCTTTATTGACTATGCCAAAGTCTTTGACTGTGTGGATCACAATAAACTGTGGAAAATTCTGAAAGAGGTGGGAATACCAGACCACCTGATCTGCCTCTTGAGAAATTTGTATGCAGGTCAGGAGGCAACAGTTGGAACTGGACATGGAACAACAGACTGGTTCCAAATAGGAAAAGGAGTACGTCAAGGCTGTATATTGTCACCCTGCTTATTTAACTTATATGCAGAGTACATCATGAGAAACGCTGGACTGGAAGAAGCACAAGCTGGAATCAAGATTTCTGGCAGAAATATCAATAACCTCAGATATGCAGATGACACCACCCTTATGGCAGAAAGTGAAGAGGAATAAAAAGCCTCTTGATGAAAGTGAAAGAGGAGAGTGAAAAAGTTGGCTTAAAGCTCAACATTCAGAAAACGAAGATCATGGCATCCGGTCCCATCACTTCATGGGAAATAGATGGGGAAACAGTGGAAACAGTGTCAGACTTTATTTTTCTGGGCTCCAGAATCACTGCAGATGGTGACTGCAGCCATGAAATTAAAAGACGCTTACTCCTTGGAAGGAAAGTTATGACCAACCTAGATAGCATATTGAAAAGCAGAGACATTACTTTGCCAACAAAGGTTCGTCTAGTCAAGGCTATGGTTTCTCCTGTGCTCATGTATAGATGTGAGAGTTGGACTGTGAAGAAGGCTGAGTGCCGAAGAATTGATGCTTTTGAACTGTGGTGTTGGAGAAGACTCTTGAGAGTCCCTTGGACTGCAAGGAGATCCAACCAGTCCATTCTGAAGGAGATCAGCCCTGGGATTTCTTTGGAAGGAATGATGCTAAGGCTGAAACTCCAGTACTTTGGCCACTTCATGCGAAAAGTTGACTCATTGGAAAAGACTCTGATGCTGGGAGGGATTAGGGGCAAGAGGAGAAGGGGACGACAGAAGATGAGATGGCTGGATGGCATCACTGACTCGAAGGACATGAGTCTGAGTGAACTCTGGGAGTTGGTGTTGGACAGGGAGGCCTGGCGTGCTGCGATTCATGGGGTCGCAAAGAGTCAGACATGACTGAGTGACTGATCTGATCTGAGGATTGCTAGGTCATATGTTAGCTCTATTTTTAGTTTTTTAAAGAACATCCACAGTGTTCTACATATTGGCTGCACTAATTTACATTCCCACAAACAGCATAAGTCAGTTCAGTCACTCACTCGTGTCGAACTCTCTGTGATCCCATGAACTGCAGCATGCCAGGCCTCCCTGTCCATCACCAACTCCCAGATCCCACCCAAACCCATGTCCATTGAGTCAGTGATGCCATCCAGTCATCTCATCCTCTGTCGTCCCCCTCTCCTCCTGCCCTCAATCTTTCCCAGCATCAGGGTCTTTTCCAGTGAGTCAGCTCTTCACATCAGGTGGTCAAAGTATTGGAGTTTCAGCTTCAACATCAATCCTTCCAATGAACACTCAGGACTGATCTCCTTTAGGATGGACAAGTTGGATCTCCTTGCAGTCCAAGGGACTCTCAAGAGTCTTCTCCAACACCACTGTTCAAAAGCATCAGTTCTTCAGTGCTCAGCCTTTTTTTATGGTCCAGTTCTCACATGCATACATGACCTCTGGAAAAACCATAGCCTTGACTAGACGGACCTTTGTTGACAAAGTAATGTCTCTGGTTTTTAATACACTGTCTAGGTTGGTCATACTTTCCTTATTCCTGCTTCTCCATACCCTCTCCAGCATTTATTGTTTGCAGATTTCTTGATAACGGCCATTTTGACCAATATGAGATGATACTTCATTTGTGATATGGAAGCTCTTTTTCATGTGCTTTTTAGAAGGAAATGGCAACCCACTCCAGTATTCTTGCCTGGGAAACCCCACAGATAGAGGAGCCTGGAAGGCTACAGTCTATGAGGTCACAATAGAGTCAGACACAACTGGCAACTGAGCATTGAGCACCTCTTCTCTAAACAGAAATGTCTGTTTAGATCTTCTGCCTATTTTGGAGATTTTTTTTAATTGAGCTGCATGAGCTGTTTGTATACTCTTTTCAGTTGCTTCATTTGCAAATATTTTCTCCCTCTCCTATGGTTGTCTTTTCATTTTCTCTATTGTTTCCTTTGTTATGCAAAAGCTTTTAAAACTCTGAGAGGGAAATATTGGCAGAACACTCTGTCATAATTCACAGCAAAATCTTTTCCAATCTACCTCTGAGAGTAATGAAAATAAAAACAAAAATAAATAAATGGGACCTACTATACCATCCAAATTTAAAGGCTGCTTTAGCAATCTAGGAAGATTATAGGGAGAACAAAGAATGCATGTATACTGCAAGCCATTGACTCCAAAAAGCTAGAGGAGAAGAGGTTAAATTATAATCAAGTCAGGCACAGTAAAAATTAGGCCAAAAAGCCAGGACTATTTAGGAAAAATTCCTCTTCCTTGGAACCAAAGGAATTAAAATAATAATAATAATAATAATAAGGCATGAGATACAATTAAAGAGTGCCCTGGATGACAGATTTTATTTTCTTGGGCTCCAAGATCACTGCAGACAGTGACTGCAGAAATGAAATTAAAAGACACTTTCTCCTTAGAAGGAAAACTATGACAAACCTAGACAGCATACTGAAAGCAAAGACATCATTTTGCCAATCAAGGTCCATAAGGTCAAAGCTATGGCTTTTCCAGTAGTCATGTATGAATGTAAGAACTGGACCATAAAAAAGGCTGAAAGTCACTCAGTCATGTCCGACTCTTTGTGACCCCATGGATTATACATTCCATGGAATTCACCAGGCCAGAATACTGGAGTGGGTAGCCTTTCCCTTCTCCAGGGAATCTTCCCAACCCAGGGATCAAACCCAGGTCTCCCACATTGCAGGCATATTCTTTACCAGCTGAGCCAAAGGGGAAGCCCAAGAATACTGGAGTGGGTTGCCTACCCATTCTCCTGCAGGTCTTCCTGACCCAGGAATCAAACCAGGGACTCCTGCATTGCAGGTGGATTCTTTACCAAACTGAGCTATCAGGGAAGCCCCTTAAAAAAGGCTGAGTGCTGAAGAATTGATGCTTTCAAACTGTGGTGCTGGAGAAGACTCTTGAGAGTCCTATTGGACTGCAAAGAGATCAAACCAGTCAATCCTAAAGAAAATCAACCCAGGATATTCATTGGATTCTTTGGCCACCTGATGCAAAGAACCAACTCATTGGAAAAGACCCTGATGCTGGGAAAGATTGAAGGCAAACAGAGAAGGGAGCAATGGAGGATGAGATGGTTAGATAGCACCATCCATTCAATGGACATGAATCTGAGCAAACTTTGGTAGATTGTGAAGGACAGGGAAGCCTGGCATGCTGCAATCCATGCGGTCACAAAGAGTCAGACACAACCTAGCAACTGAACACACACACATACAAAGTCACACACACACACACTGACTGACGGCAAGCTCACCATCTTGGAAAAGTGTAGTTCATTGTTTCAGGTCTTGAAAAAATTTTAAGACTCAAAAAGGTTAATAAAATAACACACATGCATACATCCACAATATAGGATGAAAAGTGTTTATTCTCTCATATTGGCTTTGACATATTTCCACAAAAGAAATGAAATTATTAAGAATGCATTTGGTCTTCATCACTCTACTTATCCCTGAACTATCCAGAGGCCACCACCATCAAAACTTTGTGTATCCAATCAATTGATGCTTTTTCCTTTTTATATCACACATATATTGTCACTATCAAAACACTGCATATTTCAAATTTCCAAAAGTGCTAACGTTGTGTGGTATCATTTGCAACTTGGTTTTCTTTTTCACTCCATATTACATTTTTGAAACCCATTGAAAGATCCCCTGGAGGAGGGCATGGCAACCCACTCCAGTATTCTTGCCTGGAGAATCCCATGGACGGAGGAGCCTGGTGGGCTACAGTCCACAGGGTCGCAAAGGGTCGGACGCGACTGAGCAACTTCACTTTCACTTTTCACTTTCATGTTGATATATGTCACCTGTAAGAATATACATTTTATCACTCATTCTCCTTTTGATATTGATTTATGAGTTTCTGGCATTTCACTATTCAGTTCAGTTCAGTTCAGTCGCTCAGTCGTGTCCAACTCTTTGCGACCCCATGAATCGCAGCATGCCAGGCCTCCCTGTCCATCACCAACTCCCGGAGTTCACTCAGACTCACGTCCGTGGAGTCAGTGATGCCATCCAGCCATCTCATCCTCTGTTGTCCCCTTCTCCTCCTGCCCCCAATCCCACCCAGCATCAGAGTCTTTTCCAATGAGTCAACTCTTCTGATGAGGTGGTCAAAGTACTGGAGTTTCAGCTTCAGCATCATTCCCTCCAAAGGAATCCCAGGGCTGATCTCCTTCAGAATGGACTGGTTGGATCTCCTTGCAGTCCAAGAGACTCTCAAGAGTCTTCTCCAACACCACATTTCAAAAGCATCAATTCTTTGGCACTCAGCCTTCTTCACAGTCCAACTCTCACATCTATACATGAGCACAGGAAAAACCATAGCCTTGACTAGACAGACCTTTGTTGGCAAAGTAATGTCTCTGCTTTTCAATATGCTGTCTAAGTTGGTCATAACTTTACTTCCAAGGAGTAAGCGTCTTTTAATTTCATGGCTGCAGTCACCATCTGCTGTGATTTTGGAGCCCCAAAAAATAAAGTCAGCCACTGTTTCCACTGTTTTCCCATCTATTTTCCATGAAGCGGTGGGACCGGATGCCATAATCTTCGTTTTCTGAGCGTTGAGCTTTAAGCCAACTTTTTCACTCTCCACTTTCACTTTCACCAAGAGGCTTTTTAGTTCCTCTTCACTTTCTGCCATAAGGGTGGTGTCCTCTGCGTATCTGAGGTTATTGATATTTCTCCCGGCAATCTTGATTCCAGCTTGTGCTTCTTCCAGTCCAGCGTTTCTCATGATGTACTCTGCATATAAGTTAAATAAGCAGGGTGACAATATACAGCCTTGACGTACTCCTTTTCCTATTTGGAACCAGTCTGTTGTTCCATGTCCAGTTCTATCTGATTTGAAACCTTATGAGATGTGTGGAAGGGCCTCTAGTATGTGGATGTATGAGGAGAACCACTAAGCACAGAGAGAAGCATCTTCATCTTTATATCATCAAACTGTAAAGTGATCTTTAGACTGTATACTTTCCCCAGGATATTAGAATTTTTATTTACTCACATTCTCAATTCTACTTAGGTCAAAATTTTTAAAATTTCCCATTATTATTGGTATAAAAGAATCCTTCATTTCTGTCTAAATTTTATTCTCTGGATTAGTAATAAGATTGAGCATTATTTCAAACTTTTTTTTTAATATTCGTTTGCTCTTCTCTGAATTTCTTTCCACATATATTGTCTACTTGTTTACTAGAATGCTTAATATTTCTTTCTTATTCACTTTTATGGATATCTTTTATCATTATAGTTACCTCATCTTAGTTGCGGATGTGAGAAATTCTCTTCTTATACCTTTGAGTGCTATGTGTTGAATTTATCTTTACTTCATGACTACTTTAAGAAATTCTTAAGAAAGATATTATCTTATTTAAGAAATTATTCCCTTCCACATAAGAAAGATAATTTTGCTTTTTATCTTAGGTCTTAGATCACACAAGATTACTTTGATATGTACAGTATGTGACAGGGAATCCTAGTATGCTCTTACCTTATGCAAAGCCAGTTGGTGGTGCTTTAGTCACTAAGTCGTGTCCGACTCTTGTGACCCCATGGACGGTAGCCTACCAGGCTCCTTTATCCATGGGATTTTCCAGGTAAAAATACTGGAGTGGGTTGCCATTTCCTTCTCCAGGGTATCTTCCCAACCCAGGGTTTGAACCTCAGTCTCCTGCATTGCGGGTTGATTCTTCACTGACTGAGTTACCAGGGAAACCAGTTGACCCAGCAGCAATTACTGAGGAGCTCATCATTCTGTGATTTTTGTATTGTCACCTTTCATACATTGTACCAAATGGATTTTCTCATTTTAGACTCTTTTTGCTGACTCTTGTCTAAATTAAATATTACTTAATATTGAGGCTTTAAAATGGGGCTTCCCAGGTGGTGCTAGTGGTAAAGAATCTGCCTGCCAAAACAGAAGACATAAGAGACACAGGTTTGATCCCTAGGTCAGGAAGATCCCCTGGACGACATGACTACCTACACCAGTATTCTTGCCTGGAGAATCCCATGGAAAGAGGAGCCTGGTGGGCTGCATTCAGTAGGGTGGCAAAGAGTCAAACACCACTGAAGCGACTTAGCATGCACAGTTAGGGGATGGATCATGTCCTTTTTCTCTGCTTCCTGTTTCTCAATTTTGACTTAGATAATTTTTGTCTAGATCCAAGACTTTGTCAATTACAGTGATTATTAATTTGTTGGAGAAGTTATTTAAGACATTGTTTACCTATTAATTGGGCTTCCTTGGTGGCTCAGAGGTTAAAGTGTCTGCCTGAAATGCCAGAGACCTGGGTTCGATCCCTGGGTCGGGAAGATCCCCTGGAGAAGGAACTGGCAACCCACTCCAGTATTCTTGCCTGGAGAATCCCATGGGCTACAGTCCACGGGGTTGCAAACAGTTGGACACAACTGAGCAACTTCACTTCACTTCACTTACCTATTAATTAGTCTATGTATTCCTATTTATTCACTTAATAGACTAAAAATCTTGAAAAAGTATTAAATTTTATCAACTCTTTTTTGCATGTATTGAAATAATCATATGATATTGACTTGCTAAGAGATTACTGTATTAACACATTGTTCTGAAATGATCTTAATCTTATCAGGACACACTAATATTTTAATTCATAGCTGGGTTCATTTACTAGTATTTTTCCATATTCATAAGAAAGATTGATGAGTAATTTTGTTTTCTCCTACTTACATATCTGATTTTTCTATTTAAGTTAAATGGGCCTCACAGAATGACTAGGTAGCTTTGTTTTTTTCATTTTTTGGGTTTTTTTTAATTCACTTTTGGCTGTGCTGGGTCTTCACTGCTACATGGGCTTTCCTCTGATTGTGGTCAGCAAAGGGTACTCTCTAGTTGTGCTCAGGCTTCTTATTGCAGTGGCCTCTCTTGTTGCAGACAGGGTCTAGGTGCTAGGGCTTCAGTAGTTGAGGCACAAAGACTCAGTAGTTGTGACTCCTGGACTCTAGAGCACAAGGTCAATAATTGTGGTGCACAGGCTAAGTTGCTTGGTGATATGTGGGATCTTGACCTAAATCAAATCCCTTATGATTATACAGTAGAAGTGAGAAATAGATTTAAGGGCCTAGATCTGATAGATAGAGTACCTGATGAACTATGGAATGAGGTTTGTGACATTGCGCAGGAGACAGGGATCAAGACCATTCCCATGGAAAAGAAATGCAAAAAAGCAAAATGGCTGTCTGGGGAGGCCTTACAAATAGCTGTGAAAAGAAGAGAAGCGAAAAGCAAAGGAGAAAAGGAAAGATATAAACATCTGAATGCAGAGTTCCAAAGAATAGCAAGAAGAAATAAGAAAGCCTTCTTCAGCGATCAATGCAAAGAAATAGAGGAAAACAACAGAATGGGAAAGACTAGGGATCTCTTCAAGAAAATCAGAGATACCAAAGGAACATTTCATGCAAAGATGAGCTCGATAAAGGACAGAAATGGTATGGACCTATCAGAAGCAGAAGATATTAAGAAGAGATGGCAAGAGTACACAGAAGAACTGTACGAAAAAGATCTTCACGACCCAGATAATCATGATGGTGTGATCACTCACCTTGAGCCAGACATCCTGGAATGTGAAGTCAAGTGGGCCTTAGAAAGCATCACTATGAACAAAGCTAGTGGAGGTGATGGAATTCCAGTTGAGCTATTCCAAATCCTGAAAGATGATGCTGTGAAAGTACTGCACTCACTATGCCAGCAAATGTGGAAAACTCAGCAGTGGCCATGGGACTGGAAAAGGTCAGTTTTCATTCCAATCCCAAAGAAAGGCAATGCCAAAGAATGCTCAAACTACCACACAATTGCACTAATCTCACACGCTAGTAAAGTAATGCTCAAAATTCTCCAAGGCAGGCTTCAGCAATATGTGAACCGTGAACTTCCTGATGTTCAAGCTGGTTTTAGAAAAGGCAGAGAAACCAGAGATCAAATTGCCAACATCCGCCGGATCATGGAAAAAGCAACAGAGTTCCGGAAAAACATCTATTTCTGCTTTATTGACTATGCCAAAGCCTTTGACTGTGTGGATCACAATAAACTGTGGAAAATTCTGAAAGAGATGGGAATACCAGACCACCTGATCTGCCTCTTGAGAAATTTGTATGCAGGTCAGGAAGCAACAGTTAGAACTGGACATGGAACAACAGACTGGTTCCAAATAGGAAAAGGAGTACGTCAAGGCTGTATGTTGTCACCCTGCTTATTTAACTTATATGCAGAGTACATCATGAGAAATGCTGGACTGGAAGAAACACAAGCTGGAATCAAGATTGCCAGGAGAAATATCAATAACCTCAGATATGCAGATGACACCACCCTTATGGCAGAAAGTGAAGAGGAACTAAAAAGCCTCTTGATGAAGGTGAAAGTGGAGAGTGAAAAAGTTGGCTTAAAGCTCAACATTCAGAAAACGAAGATCATGGCATCCGGTCCCACCACTTCATGGGAAATAGATGGGGAAACAGTGGAAACAGTGTCAGACTTTATTTTTCTGGGCTCCAAAATCACTGCAGATGGTGACTGCAGCCATGAAATTAAAAGATGCTTACTCCTTGGAAGGAAAGTTATGACCAACCTAGATAGCATATTGAAAAGCAGAGACATTACTTTGCCAACAAAGGTTCGTCTAGTCAAGACCATGGTTTTTCCAGTGGTCATGTATGGATGTGAGAGTTGGACTGTGAAGAAGGCTTAGCACCGAAGAACTGATGCTTTTGAACTGTGGTGTTGGGCAAGACTCTTGAGAGTCCCTTGGACTGCAAGGAGATCCAACCAGTCCATTCTGAAGGAGATCAGCCCTGGGATTTCTTTGGAAGGACTGATGCTAGAGCTGTAACTCCAGTACTTTGGCCACCTCATGTGAAGAGCTGACTCATTGGAAAAGACCCTGATGCTGGGAAAGATTGAGGGCAGGAGGAGAAGGGGACGACAGAGGATGAGATGGTTGGATGGCATCACTGACTCAATGGACATGAGTTGGGTGTACTCTGGGAGTTGGTGATGGACAGGGAGGCCTGGCATGCTGCGTTGCAAAGAGTCAGACATGACTGAGTGACTGGACTGAACTGAACCTTCCTGAGATTAGCTGTAGTTCATATGTTGAATATTTTTCTATTTCAAGATGTATTCCAATAAGTTTTTTGATAATTAACCTTCTACCCATGCCTCACACATTTTGATATGTAATTTTTTGCTGCCATTAATTTTTAAATACTTTGGGATTTCCATTGTGTTTTCTTCTTTAACCTGTTATTTACCATGTGTGTATGTATGTATATTTCCATGTATATGCTTGTTCTTGTTTTTCTTTACTCCTTTGTGATTGATTTCTTCTTATTGATTTGTTGTCAGGTTTCCCTGGTGGTTCATATGGTAAAGCATCTGCCTACAATGTGGGAGACCTGGGATCAATCTCTGGGTTTGGAAGATCTCCTGGGGTCAGAAATGGCAACCCACTCCAGTACTCTTGCCTGGAAAATCCCATGGACGGAGGAGCCTGGTAGGCTGCAGTCCATGGGGTCCTTGAGTCAGACAGGACTGAACGACTTCACTTTCACTTCATTTTCATTCATTGGAGAAGCAAATGGCAACCCAGTCCAGTGTTCTTGCCCGGACAATCCCAGGGATGGCAGAGCCTGGTAGGCTGCCATCTATGGGGTTGCACAGAGCTGAGGCGACTTAGCAGCAGCAGCATCCATTTAATATGTGCTAGAAAGAATATACAATGTCTATTTCTTGAATATAGAGTTTGACAATAAGTAGATCTTTGGAGGTAAACAGCTAATAATGCTTTGACTACATTGCTTGTATTTTATATAGCCTTGATAATATTTTTGCTCAATAAACACTTGGAGAATATTTTAAAGTTTCTTACTATAATTATGGATTTGTTGATTTCTCCTTATAATCCTATCAGTTTTAAGTCCTATAATTATGTATGGTTAGAGTATCACAGTTTTTATTATTTGAATAATAAGTAAAGTGTATGCTTTGGTGAATATTTTATTATTATGAAGATATTCATCCTTGTTAGAGCTTTGGTTTTAAATTCTAGTTAGTGATTTCATTATTTAGTAGTATTATACCAGCTTTCTTTTTATTAACATAATCAGTATGTCAGTATCATTTTTATTCCTATTTCATTTTATACCCTTTTATTTCTGTAACATTTGGCTTTATTTATGTCTCTCCAAAAAAGCATTTAATATAGATATTTTAAAATACATTCTGATAGGTTATGCATTTTAATACATGAGTGGATTACTGATTTTGACTTATATTTGGCATGTTGTCTTTTCTCTTTGATTTTCCTGGGTTTGTTTCCTTTTTTTTTTTAAATACTTTCTGCTATAATGATAAAGTTCTTCTTAATCCTTTTTGTATGCTTTGCTTGTATGAATTCATCAATTGCACTTCTATTATTTTAGTAGTTACGTGTTTTAGATATACATTTAGGTATATAATTACCATGTAACAAATTTTATGTCTCTGCCTTTATTTTTTGTTTATTTTTATCAATATCTATTTTTTATTATCTAGTGTTTGTAGGAAACAGGGGAAGTCAGAGGAGTGGAACTGGCCTGTGTCACTTAGTAACACATCAACCCACTTTCAACAGATGGGCTTCCTGAGGTGGAGCCTATACGTTTTAAACTTCAGATTTTTCTAACAAATTTAAAATAATTTAGTATCTTTCCTCCACTCAAACATGACCTCATATATATTATTTCTATCTAGAGGTTTAGTTTCAGTTTTTTTAAAAAAGGAACAATAAAAATCCAACAAAAATTACTTATTTTAAATCAAATGTACCACACATTCTCCTCACAATTACTTCCTGCATCCCGTTCCTTCCATCCAGATACACTTTTCTGCTTGCTAAAGTAAATGCTCCAGGCTTCCTTCAGCCAAAGTGTATGGGTGAAAAATTCCATTAGCTGTTTATGTGTTAAAAATGTTCCCTAGCATCCTTACTCTTGAGTAATAGTTTAGGATACATGTTATAGTAAGTTTGGTGTCTTTTTCTTCTTCATTTTGAAGCTATTGCCTCATTGTGTTCTGTGCCCTATTGCTTCTCAAGAAATGACTGCTCTCATTCTAATTATCAGATAATTTGCTTTTCTCCCAGGGAAGTTTTAAGATTTTCTTTTTAGGTATGGTTTTATAAGTAAAATATGTTTGTCAAGATATGGAATTAGTTCATTTTTATCCTTCTTAACTATCTGCATGTTGTAAATGAGAATTGATACTTCAGTCTGGAGATTTCTAAGTAATTATCTCTTTAAATATTGTTATTTTCTCTTCTGAAAATTTTATGGAAAAAAAGTTTTAAGTCAGGCCATTCTCCAAGTCTGTTATAATGCTGACATCAGAGTTTCCCTTCTTTATCTTTCTGTTACATGCTCCAGGTTGCATCCTCAGTGCTCCTTATTAATGCTTTCTATAGCTCTTCCAACATGATGCCCATCCAGTTTACTCAGGTTTTTTTGTTTTTTCGTTGTTATATAATTTTAAAGGCTACATTTTTTTTCTTTTCTAAGATTTCTCTTCAGAACTTTTTAATAGCCACATGAATTTTATTCTTAACCTTTGTTTCAGTATTATAATTATTTGGCTTTTTTCTTTCATTCATGCATTCCAAGATCTTAAATGTACATACTTAAGTCTTTTTCAGATTACTCAGACATAATTAGGTTACTAGATTGTTTGATGATCGTCTTTCATATTGCTTTTTTTTCTTTGTATGTTTTGAAATTGTATTGTGTCTTCTTCAATGTTCCTTTCCTTGTGTCTTTTTTTAGTTTTGTTTAAGTTTTTCTTCCTCACCTTTCCATGTGTGATTGTTTTACAGTTGTCTCTACCTGCCATGCTTTTTTATTGGCAACCAAAGCTCTCATAATGCAAGGATATTATGAATAACTCACTAAGCTAGTTGGGGCTTGGCCCAGCTTCAGTAAAACAACTATCTGTGCTTCCTTCTAACCCTCCAGGCAAAAACTTAACTTTTGCTTCTGACTGTGGATGCCCTGACGTAACTTTCTTTTTCACTCACTGAACCCAGCTGTGTTCTCCATCCATTTGACCCTCAGGAAATGAATTCATGACCACTTCTGCTTGTTTGTCACCCTGAAACTCAGTAGGCCTGTGGATTAAACTGCACTTACTGGTTTGTGTTTTTATTCTGTTTCTGATATTCAGAGATGTGTGTCTTACTTTTGGTTGTAGATATGTTTTTAGAAAATATATGTAATGTATCATCCATCTTTGCTGTGGTTTTTGGAGGAAGAGTAGGGGGAATATTTTACATAAACTGCCAATGCCAATTAAACAACATAAACTGCCAGCATTGAACAGCAATCTCACTGAACAGCAATCTCATTGCAGGCATCAGAAGCAGTCTAATCTGAATATGAGCTTTACATGAAAGTAGTAAAGCATCAGTCCTTCTGTCACAGTTACAGTTCTGGGTACCACTTGTTAAATTGGGGAGGATCACATGCAACATGATTGCAGAGTATTGAAATTAGTTTCTTTAATCCACTTGTATCTTGATGTCTAAAATTTTGGGAAGTGTTTTAAGCATGTGCCATAATATTATAATTAGTCTTTTCTCCTGGTAAAATATATATCTCCTTGTGTTAGATATGAATTTAAGCCTTGTGTGTGTTAGTCAACTCAGTTGTGTCTGACTCTTTGTGGCCCCATGGACTGTAGCTCTTCTGTCCATGGGATCTTCCATGCAAGAATGCTGGAGTGGGTTGCTATTTTCTCTTCCATGGTATCTTCCCAACCCAGGAATTGAACCTGTGTCTCCTGCTTGCCAGGTGAACTCTTTACCACTGAGCTACCTGTGAGGTGCCTTGCAAGCATGCTAAGTTGCTTCAGTCTTGTCCAACTCTGTGACCCCATGGACCATAGCCCATCAGGCTCCTCTGTCCATGGGATTCTCCAGGCAAGAATACTGGAGGGAGTTGCCGTTCCCTTCTCCAGAGGATCTTTCCAAGGTAGGGATTGAAACTGCATCTCCCACAGTGCAGGGAGATCTTTACTTGTCTGGCTCCCATTTCCCATAATTTAAGCATCACGGGTCATTTATGTCCTACCACCTTATTGTGAATCAGTTTGTCAAATTCTTTCCTGAGATCAAGTTGTAATTAGAAGGACAGAGAATATGAGGACATGTTCTGTCTAGAGTGTAGATGTGGATGATAAGCTCTGATGCTTTGAAGAATGTGGTCTTGAAGTCAGTAAGTAGGAGGTGCTGCTGCTGATAGCTGTGTGATCTTGGAGAGATTTTCAATTTCTGTGAAGTTCAGTTTGTTTCGTCTCTAAAATGGAATCTTTGTGACAATCACATGAGCTGATACATGTAGTAGCACTGGGCACAGAGTTGGTATTCAACAAAAGTTAGCTGAAAGATAGTTAAAAAAAAAAAAAAAAAAAAAAAAACAGGAAAGTAAAAGCTGAATCTCCAAAAAGGTTTCCAAAGTCATTTACATAGTTTCATCCTTGTTGGTCACAATTTCTATAAAGTTCATCTGCATAAATAATTTAGCTCCTATCTCTGCAAAATTAAGTATCTGGTTATTAATTTGTGGGATATACTTTAGGTGTGAAGATCTTATAATCATGGCTTTGGAGAAAAGCATTCAAATCAGATAGGCTTCAATTAACAACTGAAGTCAAAGAGTCTGAACCAATTTGTTGTCATCGCACATTTATTATTTTCATTGACAATTTTCAGTGGAGACTGTGAACTAACACATCTGCAAAGAGAAAAACAAATCACTTTGCAGAATGGCTTACCAGGCAACAAAGGGCAACTGAGTTTGTTGCTCGCTAGAGGTGTTTGCTTTTATTACTTCTGAGAGAAATATCATGCCCAGGACACTGTCATTGAACTAAATCTTAAATTACATGTACAGATGATTTAAGTCCACAAATTAGCCCCAAGACCCAGAATACTCTTATGAAAATCTCACAATTATTTCCATGGCATCAAAACTGAGCCCAAAGGACAGTAATAACCATAATTTATATTTTCCAAGTTCTTGCAGCTTTCCAAAGCACTTTTATAGACATTGTCTGACTTGAGCCTCATAATAAATGAATAAAGTAGAAATTACAACCTCTAGTACACAGATAAGGAAACTGAGGTTAAGAGAGGTGAAATGATTTTCTCAAGTAATCTGAAGTCCATTCAACTGTGGCATAGTTGGCAGAGTTCCAGTGCCAAGTACAGTGCCATCCACACTGTGGGTGCCTCCAATTTTACTGCAGGCTATGAGTAAGATTTGCTGGACTGAGAGTTATGCAGTATATTCAAAATCATATGCTCAAGATTTTTTAGAACATGTTACAGACTACAATCAAAATGCATGTTTTTGGCATATAATGAAAACCAGAGATTTCTAAATTCCTGTCTGCTGTGAAACTGTTTTATCTTTTTTGTTTTAGAGCTTCCTAGCAGTTTGCAACATGTTGAATAGCTAACTCCAAACCAGTAATGAAAGCAATTTGTAAATGTAATCTCGTATGATACCACAAAACCAAGTAACAAGAAAGAAAAGACTCCTCCTTACTGTTAGTAAGTGTAACATGTCCTGATATGTCCAGAATTAACTTATGAGACATCAGATACTGAGCTCAAATAACTACACTGAAGGCTTAAGCACATGGCTTACCTTAGCAACAAGTTCAGATTCTTTTGGTTAAGACATTGCACTTGTATGTCAGCATGTTTGAGATATAACTTAGTTCCTCTTGAGCAAAGGGACTTTTGTAATATTTGTAGCAGCATGTCTCACTGTGACTTTATTTTAGCTCTTCAGTGGGTTTCAAAAATTATTTGTATGATTTTAAATGAGGTGCTCTGATCTGAAGAGTCATAAAAATCACTTCTGTCTCTATTACCCTTTCCCTATTATCTGAATTACTCACCTTGGCCTTATTCACCTACATTTCTTTCTACTGTGTCTTTCCATATGCCGATGTTCCTGTGATGATATGTGTCAATGTGAATCTGAGAAAAATATGCCTGCTAAGTTACTTCAGTCATGTCCAACTCTGTGCGACCCCATAGACGGCAAGCTATATAGGCTTCCCCGTCCCTGGGATTCTCCAGGCAAGAACACTGGAGTGGGTTGCCATTTCCTTCTCCAATGCACGAAAGTGAAAGTGAAGTCGCTTAGTCGTGTCCGACTCTAGCAACCCCATGGACTGCAGCCTACCAGGCTCCTCGGTCCATGGGATTTTCTAGGCAAAAGTACTGGAGTGGGGTGCCATTGCCTGGCCACCAACCTCCGCACACCCATCCACCATCCACCAACAATCAACCAGAAAAATAACAAAGCAAACTGCTATTTCCTTTTTCAGCTAACTCAGTTATGTCACCTAGGGAAAATACTATTACCTGCATCACATTTTAAGTAAGACTGCATTATGATTTTCATAGACCTTAAGCAGGTTTGTCTTCTTGGGCTCTTTTATTCATAAAAATATGTTTTAAATGTTATTTTACGCTGTTGGTATAAAGATGAATATATTGATATGATATATCGAAACACTGTATACCTACAAGTTTATGTTTTTCTTCTGATTTTAAAATAAATTATTTTTGTGATTATCTGTGAGTCCTAGGCACTAATGAATAAGTCAACCCTGACTTCAAGGCCATGTAATCCTAGGAAAGCCTCATATAAAAAAAAAAAAATGAATGTAAGAAGGTTTTCCCTGAAAACCTCTATTAATATTGACACTCTTCTTAATGTTCATGTTATATGAAAAGTGTCTGGAGCTTCTTCAGCTTCCAAGAAGTTGGCATCTCATGTCAGTGAAATAAAAATCAAAAATAATTAATTTGACTAATTTCACCACAAGAATTAGCCTAACATATATTGAGAGCTTATAACATTCTGAGACTACACTAGTGCCTTTATTCATCATTGTCTTTAATCTTATTACTACTCCAAGAAATAGATGTTATTATTACTTCTACAACCAAAGATCAGAAGAACAAAGTAATAGATCTGGTATCCTTCAGGAAGTAGATGGTAGAGGCAAGATCTAAACTAATATTTGAGCCTTGACCACAATTTTAATTGTAGTTGGTCTTCAATATATTGTTTTTATGATTATAATGTATTAGCATTACTATTACAGTGTAATGTACAAATTCTTCCCTTAATATTCGTTGCTAAAATGGGAAGAGATAATCTGTTTCCACTGTTTCATACCATAAAGAAAAACCAGGCTATCTAATTTAGCCTGGTTTTAATCCATCCTCCTCCCTACACACGTACACATAGATTTGTGTGTGAACCTTGCACATCACACCCCCCAGACATGTATTTTGTAGGAATCTTCATAAAATATGTAGTCTTTCCTTCTTTTACTTTTAATTCAACAAGTGTCTTCAATTCAGTTTCTAGACCCTATAGTGCTATGCTTAGTTACTCGGTCCAAAACTTTGCAACCCCATAGACTGTAGCCCACCAGCCTGCTCTGTCCATGGGGATTCTTCAGGGGAGAATACTGGAGTGGGTTGCCCTGCCCTCCTCCAAGAGATCTTCCTGACCCTATAGTAGGCACAAATAATGTAAATGTGAGAACAGCATACCAGGAAAAACGAATCTTCTTAATAAACAGTAACATTTTCTTCTTAATGAAGTATACTTTTTTCATTATTTCAACTAAGGAGTCACATCTGGTCTCAGCTCTGTTGATATCCACACTCTTTAGCTCCAGGCAACTTCTATTCAGCTAAAAATGATGTGTATTTAAGAGGATTGCATGTTACTTGCCAATATGAAAAGAGATGATAATGCAAGTGGGCAGATTGGTAAGCGTGGTGGATGAAGAACTGTCACAAGCCAGCGGCCTGAGTTTTACTCTAACTCTTTAGACTAGATGATGTCCTTCCGACCTGCGTCAAAAAGAAGCACTGTGCGCAGCCTTGGAACCTAACATGCAGTCAGCTATGCCTAAACTTCTGTTCTTATTCACAATCCTTTTTTTTGCTCCAATTCATATGCATTTTTTCTTAGAGGATATTACTATGCTTAAGAGGTTCTTAGCAATATCACTTAACTTTGGAAGGTGGAAAATGGTCAAATACTTGTCATTTTGCTAAGGTTCAACATGTAAATCCTAGACACATTTAAACAGAACAGGGGTAAATTCAGATTGTATTCATTAAATGCCTTGAATATGTATTAAAGGGTAGAGTTGTGCATTAAGCATCTGAATTGATCTGTGAAGCTGTTTGACTTTATAGAATTCGTTCCTGAACAAACACTGCTGGTACACAGACGTCACTATCCTAGGGTGTGTTAAGGTAACCAAAAAGCAACACTATGCCAATTGTACGCATTTCCTCTTTCTATTCGTGCCCATGCAGGTGGGGGCATCCTGCCTTTGGAGCAGGGAAGTCCTAAGTTAAAATAAAAATTGTGTGCAGGCAACTATAGTATTCTACACAAGGAATAACTAAGTATTGTCTAGGTTCTACAGACTCATTTCCTCTCTGAGCCATTTGTAGAATTTCTTCCATAATCAGATTTATTTTAAGACTTTCCAACTATAAATTGGAGTAAAACTTAATAGGGAATGGACTGGAAAAATTAGAATACAAGGAGACTGCAGGGGTTTTCCAAACTGTAAATCCCTTTGTGCTGATTTGATTGTATCTTGAGGCCTGGGCTGAAAACCCTGTGGTTTACACTTTTAGAAGGTCTAATCTGAAAGGCAGGGCTACTGCCCTGTATTCTCTAAAGAAACAGCCAGCCTCAGGGGCCACTTTAAAGAGTCCCTCAGCACAGGATGTACTTTATGGTCAGTTTTGCCATCTTTAGTAATTGATAATTGAGATCAAATCATCTTGATAATTCTGGATTCTTATCCTACCTGGCTGACTATAAAAGCTCATATTTTGTAATGCATAAGTATATTGAAATTAACTGGACTCTGGATGAAATCATACTATAAATGCTACTAGATACATAGATTTTACCAAGGTAACTAGGCATTTGAATGGGCTTCCCTGATGGCTCAGCAGTAAAGAACCCACCTGCAGTGCAGGAAATGCAGGTTCGACTCCTGGGTCTGGAAGATCACTTGAAGGATGAAATGGCTACCCATTCCAGTAGTCTTGCCTGGAAAATCCCATGGACAGAGGAGCCCAGCAATTTACAGTCCAAAGAGTCACACAGAGTCAGACACGACTGAGCACACACCCATAGGCGTTTGAAAATGTATGTGTGGGTAGAGTGTTGAATTTTTAGCCATCGTCTGCAGCGTGGCCTGTGTGTGATGCACTGTGCTATTAGTTTATCTGCAATCATCAGACTGTTGCTTAAGTTTATACAGCAAGAAAGTTGCTGAGCTAGACCCCTTGTTACTGCAAAAAAGAAGATGAAGAAGAAAATTGGATTTGATAAAGCATGAAGCACAAATCAGGGCAAAACAACAAAAAGAACAAGAAAGAAAACCAGAAAAATAAAGTGAGAAAAAATTATGTAAATTAGTACCAAGAGGAGATCACATTTCAAAAGAATTCTTAATCCAAGAAAGTCATCAGACTCCCTTCCTTCTTGTTCCTCCTTTTGATTCATGTCCCCAATTTCCTCTGTCCTACGCAATGTTTTAGGGTCTGTCCAGGAATCCTGTGACTGCCCAAAACTTTTTTGGTCAGAATTCAGCTTTCCCTCCTCTGCTCTCATGATGTACTTGTGAATTGCTTGTGACACAGTGATTTATGTATGCTTTTCTTTCTCCACTAAATGGAAATGAAAGAGTTATGCCACTGTGGCCAAAGAAAAAAAATTTGAGCACAAAAATTATTTTGAGTTCCTGAAATTTCCCATCAGCCTAAAGATAGAACCTCCCAAAAAACTTAATGCGGAGAAATCGCCTGCTTGGGAGCTATCAAAAAATTTGACTCTTATCACTAGAGATGAGCAATCCCCATATCACACCTAAAAAGATATTGTCACAAAACTGTATCTCCCATCTATTTTCCTAAGGGCCCATTTATCTTCCCTTAAAGTCATTTATTTTCCCATAAATGTCCTTCTTCATCTCCTCTTCTCCTATTAAGATTCATGCCCCAAATTCTAAATACCTCCTTGAGTCACATTTTTCTGTGAATTCTCATTTGTCTTTTCTCTTGCTAATCTGTCTTTTGTCAGTTTAATTTGCAAGCACTCAAGACATAAACATAAGAGGATGGAAGAAAAGATTTTCCTCCCTGACAAAAGCCATCTCTGTTGTCTCTCAGGGCCAAGGTCCTGGTAGATGTCCAATACAATTTTGCTGAAGTGAAATCAACTTAAATGGACTGAATTGAAATATACACTAAATTAGTGACCAAGTATTCACAAGCCTGTGAAAAGAAAAAGTACAATCTGCACTTAAGAGGGAATTGAATCAAATAATTAAAAAAAAAAAAAACTTTATGCCAGACTAATGAGAGTTTCATTAACAGCTGAGCCTGAAGTAAATATGAATGGAAAAGGGTCATGTGTGCATGCTTAGTCACTTCAGTCGTGTCTAACACTTTGCAACCCTATGGAATGTAGCCCGCCAGGCTCCTCTGTTCATGAGGACTCGCCAGGCAAGAACACTGCAGTGGGTTTCTGTGCCTTCCTCAAGAGGATCTTTCTGACCCAAGGATTGAATCTGTGTCTCTTATGTCTTTCACATTAGCAAGCGGGTTCTTTACCACTAACATTCCCTGGGAAGCATTACAGGATGATAAATCAAGAGTCTAACTTATAGATTTTGACCTTTGCCAAACTAGACTTAAATCTGCACTGGGCTTGTCATCGTGTATTTATATATTCTTTGTATTTTTATGTTCATGCAGTGTGGTAGTTTTGCATGGTGACCAACTAGGTAAGGCTAGTTTGCTGACAGGATAGTAGGTAAGAATCCCAGTGTCACTGTCTTTTGAGGAGAAATCATTCATATACTAGGAGAAATCAGAAATTTATCATTCGGAAAATCACAGTGAACTCAGCAGTGGAGTCTTCAGGCAGGAAGTTGCTTTTTCTCATCATTCAGGCTTAGGTTCTGATGTTGATTTTGTTAACTCTTCGAGAACAGTTTCAGATCTTGACCGCAAACTCTTGATTCATTGTCATATGAGCTTAACTCTTTCCTGTACTTCCTGAATCTGATGCCTGAAGATTAAAAGGTCTAAAGATCATCAACACTGAGGTTACTGAGATGTGGAACCATCCCCAAGGCTCAGATAAGATACCTACAGAGGTTTCCAGGATAAGAGGAAACTACAAGCCAGGATCAAACACCTCTCAGATTTGTGTTCCTCACAGGAGGTCTAAGCCAAAAGATATTAAAAGTGCAAAAGCTGTTTGATCTGGTACTTATGTACCTTTCATCACTACAGATGTTAATCTTGCTAATTTCATCACAGCATCTAGCGCTTTTTATGGTGAGATAATAAGGAGCATGCATAATGGGAGAATAAATGCTTTTTCCCCCAGTGGAGCAAGCTAATGGCAGTAAGCAGCATATTGATTCTAATGGGAATGGGACATAGTGTTTGGGACACATCCATTTTGAAATAGCAGACAAGCAAATGATCTTAATAATTTCAACAAAACATGCTTCTGCTTTCTCTCCCTTGCATTTCTCCTCCTTGCATCTCTGGGTTTGCTCCAGGAGAACCCCATGGCTAGACAGGCCTCCCCTCCACTTCACCCAGCCAGATGGATTCGAGTCTCATACCCTCCACCCTCCTGTCTTCCTCCACAAAGCCGTTCTTGGCCCTTTTTACCTAGTTAACTCACTCCTATTTACTTTATCAGTTGTTTTAGGATGTGAATATTCTGCTTTATCCGATTTTCTAATTACTCCCTTTGTGTGTCTTTTTTTTTACAAAATATTAGTGCCTTAATAGCAGGAAGTACATAGGCAAAACAACCAGGTGGTCCTACATATCTTGATATGAGTAGAAATAAAAACGTATCTGTCAGTATAAAATCCAATCTAGTCTAATTCTCCTAATTTTTAAAGAATTATGGGTGAATTCTTACATAATATGTATACCTTGGGCTTCCCTGGTGGCTCAGATGGTAAAGAATTCTCCTGCAATGTGGATCAAACCTGGGTTTGATCCCCGGGTTGGGAAGATCCCAGGAGGAGGGCATGGCAACCCACCCCAGTATTCTTGCATGGAGAATCCCCAGGAACACAGGAGTCTGGCGGGCTTCAGTTCATGCGATCACAAAGAGTCAGACACGACTGAAGGACTAAGCACAGCACAGCACATGTGCTATCCTATTTGTATTATAATAATGGTTAATCACCTTAGGAGAGCCCCACATACTCACCATTTACTACTTTCTGCGCTTGAAATACTTCCCCTGCCCAACTCTTCTCTGTTACTATTGCCATTACTTCTACTACCATTACTATTACGTAACTATTACGACCATCACCACCACCAAGGCCACCACTACTATTACTGCTAAGACTTTTCTTTCAGGTGTCAGCCTTATCCAGTGTCCCAGATACAGTGAGTCCTCAAACCAGTGCTTTCCTACCAGCCTAACATGACCCATTAATAAAGTCAGGTATTAACCTTCTCCATCCTCTGTTGATCTCATCTGCTAATCATGTACCATCATATACTATCACATGGAATCGTGTGCCTTGACAGGAGAAATGCTCTGAACCCTGCTCTAACCACCACCGTTGCTCTCTTTTTCCAGTAGAGATCATAATTATCTCTGTGATTCTTTAATGCCAGGCAATAACATGAAGACAGGGATTCACCTCCTTGCACAGTGCAGATCACCATGCTTAGCAGTGCTTGGCACACAGCAAATATCCGTACATATTTGTTGAATGACTACATAAATTGGCCATGTCTGCTATCCTTCTCATAGCCACTGTAAAGATGATGGGAATTGTTCTGGGTTCTATCCCCTTGTCTGGAGAGTTTTGAATG
The DNA here is from genome assembly GCF_055505025.1 of Bos grunniens. Lineage (NCBI taxonomy): Eukaryota > Metazoa > Chordata > Mammalia > Artiodactyla > Bovidae > Bos > Bos grunniens. Next base: position 106,705,449 of record NC_141165.1, read on the forward strand.
ACAGAATCAGAAAAGTAGATCTGATTGTTCTCAGAGGGCAGGAGGTTTCAGAAACAGCTGGGCTGTCAAGAAAGACAAAGAATTATAAGAGATAAGTGGAGACTGAAAAGATGTCAGAAAGCATTAAATTAAGCATTGGTCAATAACAATGTTGTGCTTAGCTTGTCATAATAGATGACAGAATAAGCTTGCTGGTTTGGGGGTGGGTGAGAGAGAGGAGGTAAATTTTAAACAAAGGAAACAAAGAGACACAGAAAATGGACATTAAGTTTCTCAATACTGCAGTGGAGATCTACTTTTATATGTATACAGAGACAGAAAGAGAGAGGAAAAAATATATATAATTTACATACTATAAAAATTCACTCTTTCTAGCATATAGTTCTATGATTCTGACAAGCACAAAGAAATCTAAATACCACACAACCATAATAGACATTTCCATCACCTCCAAAATTTCCCTCAGTCCTCTTTCTCAATATCCTTCTTCCATCCCCATTGATCTGCTTTCTGTCACCATTGTTTGACTTCCCCAGAATGTCGTATAAATGGAATCAAACAGTATGTAGGCTTTTGAGCCTGGCTCGCTTCACTTAGCATAATGCATTTGAGACTCACCTATGCTGCTGTATGTGTTGGTAGTTCATTTTCTTTTACTTTATTTTGTTTTATTTTGCTGAGTACTATTCCATTGTGTGGCTATATGACAGTTTATTCACCAATTGATGGACCTTTGGGTTATTTTCAGTTTGACTATCATGAGTAAAGCTACTAGAAAAATTTGTAACCAGGATTTTTTTAGTGAATGAGTTTTCATTTGCACTGGGTAAATATCTAGGAATGGGATTGCTGGATCATAGGGTGAGTGTTATGTTTACCTTTACAAGAAATTGCCACTCTATTTTCCGAAATTCTACCTAAATTTTAGTTTCTTAAATTGCTAATATCCTATCTTTGTGGATAGCCATTTGTAAGGCTAAGGTCTTGCAGATGGCACATGACTGTTGTAAGAAAAAAATAAGATGCACAGATTTAATGGGAAAGGAAAACATAGACTACACATGAAAGTATATGTTTGAGGTGTCTATCTCTGATCTGGCCTTACAGTCTGTACTTTGAAGACATGTCAGAGTGAAATCAAGTTGGGACGATGCTGCCCGTCAGCTGCATTTGGAAGCACCCATTGCCCCACTCCTGGATCCACTTCTCATATTATATACGTACCTCCTAGCTCCATACACCAGTCTGACTCTGGGTTCTATCAAAGGGATTGAGAATGTAATTCTAAAAACTTGATAGATGCCAAGAAAAAGCAATCACAGCTCTCTGTTGACAGTATTAACAGTGTCCTGGAGGCTCTTTAAGGATTGGCGGGGAGGGTACTAAGAAAGAAAGTCTTACTCAAAATACATTTTTTTTTTCCTCCTGGCACATTTCCTGAATCCAGCTGGAACTGGAGAAGCATGTGCCAGAATGCAATTTAGAAAAGTGTTCATGTTTGTGAGTGTTTCAGTCTGACTGGAACCAGAAAATAGCCGAAGTCTGGACTGTGAATGAGTTTCCCCCCTACCCTGAGCCTTCCAAACCAGCTTTACAGTATTATTTGCCCAATTATTTGTTATTTGTTATTGTCATCCAACACTCTAGCTCCAGCTTTCCTAATATAAGCTTTCAGAAAGGTGGTGTCTACTTACATTAATTCTAAGATTAGTGAAAACTGCAGTAGAGAATGAAAAATACTTCTCTGCTTCTGGTTGCTGACACTATCAGAACTTCATATGAAATTTATAAGGCAAATGCCTTCAGGAAGAAGAGAAAAGGATTTAAGGAACCGATAAATCCTGTCCCTGGGGATCTGGGAGCCCTAAATTGGTTTACAGTTCTTCCTATGACTCGAGAGAGTAAATGAGCCTCTGACCATGTGTCAGATTTTTAAAATGGCAGGGGCTATGTAGGGCTCGGATTATTCAGTGATGATAGAGTCCTTTAAAATAACTTTTCACATAGTGAAAATAGCACTCTTGACGAGGAGCTCTTCACGAACACTGATTGAGAGTCATACTTTAGTCACCACACATGACCTATCGTTTATGACTTGCAGAGCACAGCTGTTTGTGAGTGATCTCTGATGAATTGTCTTAATAGGAGAAGTTGAGCAAGAAACTTACAGGCTTATTGCTCGTTAATTCCTTCTTCAAACTCTATAAGAGATGCAAGAAATTGCCCAGAATTTAGTACTTACAGACTAGCAGTCATAGACCTTAGGAAAAGCAGATAAGCACAGAGAAATGAAGCCATTTAGAGTCTGTCAGAGAACAGGGAATTTCATAAACAACCCTTCTGTTTCATTAAAAATTTATTTATTCAAGTTTAATGTACTTTGAAATAATTTGCATTTTATAAAGAACAGAATATATTTTCATAATATTTTATCAAGGAAACACCAACCCAGAAAGGTTATACACTGTGACAATGTCAATTGGGTTATGCCCTAAATTTGACATGCTAGAGTATTAAATTCATGTTCCATAAATTACTCCTGATAACATCTTACTTTTATAATATAACGTGGCTTTTGATCAAAGTCCTCTTGAAATACACCTTGCACTTCAAGCTCATTTAATCTGAATATACACAGTCTTAAGTCCTATCAAAGAAATACGTGTAATAGTTTACTGAAAGTGCACATAGTGAGAGAGAGAAATTGAATGTTTGCTTCTATAATAATCTTAAATGCTAAAGGATCTGTCATGCAAAATCTTGGCTTACAGAATTATAGTTCCAGCTTTCTGACAAGGAACTTTTGTTAGCAAGTCACATTGTATTTTTCTATTACATTCTATTTCACATTCTATTTTTCTATTTAATGGTCCATTAAAATAGTGATAACATTTTAGACTATTGTGGGAATTTAAATAGCATTTAATTCAGTTGTCTGTAAGCTCTGGCTCATGGTCCCATCACCTGTTTTTGTAAATAAAGTTTCATTGGAACCCAGGTGCTTCCATTCACTGAAACAGTGTATATGGCTGCTTCCCTGCTGTTGTGACAGAGTTGAGTACTTGCAACAGAGATCATATGGCCCACAAGCTTAAATAACTTACTATTTGACCTTTAAGAAAAATTTTGCCAAGTCATAATTGCCTATACCCTACATTTTATTAAAAAACACACACACAATATAATTACCATTTTCATTACTCTTTGAGACAAGGGAATTATCATATCAATTAATTCCAAAATATATGGAATAAATAACTATCAAATTTCCAAAAATATGTTCTGGCTTGCTTTACACTGACATGTATGTGAGAAAAATCTCCTTCATCCCTTTGTGCTAAAATGAGACAGAACTAATATGTCTGATAAGAAAGGAACATTGACTCTATGGTCTTTCTCAGAGACTCAAATATAAAAAGCTTAGGGAACCTACAGCTAAGCATGTGTAGTGAAACATCTCTCCTTCCTTACCATAAAAATTTCCTCTAAGGAGGGCTATGAAGTAAATCAACCACTCAACTCTCCTTGTAATCTCTCTCTTTTTTTTCAGTTTAGTAATGACAAAAAAGAACCATCAGACACTGAAAGAGCATTTAGACTGTTCCTCAGTCAAGTTGTCAGCTGACAGCTTTCTTGAAAGGAAACTTAGGACCCTACTGTAAGAAAGCCCAAAGAAGCATTTTACTCCAAGGTAACCTAAAGCCCTAAAATAACAGGGAGTCTTTATCTTAAGGATGTTTGGAAAGGACTTTTAATGCCAGGTAAAACTGTGATAAAATCATGTTGCAGTATCATGAATGTTACCCTGGAGTTATACAACATACAACCTAAGCAAACATGTGTGGCAGTGCCATTTATGAAGTATCAGCACTTAACATTTTTAATGTAAATTTTTGGTAGAAAAAATATAAATTTACAGAGTAGGAGTAATCACGTTTATAAAAGTGCTATTGTTGTTACTGTTGCTAAGTCGCTTCAGTCCTGTCCAACTCTGTGCGGCCCCATAGACAGCAGCCCACCAGGCTCCACCGTCCCTGGGATTCTCCAGGCAAGAACACTGGAGTGGGTTGCCATTGCCTTCTCCAATGCATGAAGGTGAAAAGTGAAAGTGAAGTTGCTCAGTCATGTCTGACTCTTTGCGACCCCATGGACTGCAGCCTACCAGGCTCCTCCACCCATGGGATTTTCCAGGCAAGAGTACTGGAGTGGGATGCCATTGCCTTCTCCGATAAAAGTGTTATAAGCATCATTAAACATTCTGAGTTCTTAAGCATATATTTCAATCCATTGACATTCAGTTTCTAGACACCTACCTCCATATTTTCATCATAGGTGCCACAATTCTGTGCAATCCTTACCTTAGAATCTTCTCTTGCACAATACAAGCTGTATTTCTAACTCCAAATATATAACATTTTAAATTAAGGCATTAAAAATTATTAATTTTTTATAATCATAATTTTTTTCTTTTAGAATAATTTTACTGAGGTATAATTTATGCACAATGAAATACATCTCTTTTAAGTATCTAGTCTGATGAGTTTTGACCAACACGTATACCCTTGTGACCACCATCACAATCGCGTTATAAAACATTTGCATTACCTTAAAAAGTTCCCTCTTGTCCCTTTACAATTACTACCCGACAACCAAAGGCAATTCTTGGTCTGCCTTCAGTAATCATAGATTAGTTCTGTCTATTGTAGAAATTCACACGAATGGAATAGTACTATTTGTGTGCATGTGCACGTGTCAATCTAATTCTTCCATTCAGTTTTTGAGATGTATCCCTGTTGTTGCATGTATCAGTATTTTGCTTTGTGGCTGATGTCACTCTGCTGTATAGACATACCACTACTTGTTGACCTGTCCACCTTCTGACAGGTATATGTTTATTTCTGATTTGGGGCTAATAGGATAATGCAAGAACATTCATGTAAAATCTGTATGAGGATATATGTTTTATTTCTCTTTGGTAAATAACAAAGAATGGGATTTCAGTTTTAAGTTTTCAGCTTAACTTTTTAATGCTTATTCTACTTTTTTCTGCCAGAGAACTCTATTCTCAGTATTCCTTCACATCTATGTTTCAATTTATATCAATACTTATTTAAATAATATAGGACTGGTTAGCAGATAGTTGGTGCTGTTCAAAACATCCATAATACATTTGGTCCATGAGACATTTGGTACACAGCAAAAAGGTCCTTGAAATTTGGTCCTGTCCAAATTGTCCATGAGTATATTTGGTTCATGCCAAGTGATTTTGGATAGGACCAAATATCAGGGATCTTTTGGTGTAGACCAAACGTCTTATGGATTTTTGAACAGAACCAAATATCCTGCAAAGGCTCTATTGAAATCCTCAGAACAAAATTTAAACCTAGGAGACACTGATTGCATGAATGCTTATTTTGCATGAATTCTTTTTTATTTTCCAGGAATCACAAAACAAAAATGAAACTCAGGGGCTTGTGCAAGACCTGAACAGGAAAGGTCTGCCCCAGTGTAAGAGAACTGAAACTCCCTGTGCATGATAGAGTCTTGGTAACACATTCTCATGACCTATGTGGTGTGAAATCTTACTTGCAACAATTTTTGGCAGGGAAAGGAAGGAATGTAACCAAGAGATAAAAATCTCTAGTATCAAGATGACATGAGTTTAAAAGTCTCAAAGGCTCAAAGATGGCCTAGTTGAGCAGGAGTGCTTCTTAAAAACCACAGAGATCCCTAAAACTTAGAAGACACCTTATGGGTCAACAACAAAATAAAATACTTAGGAATAAACAACAAATGACACTTAAATGTCAAGGCTGTCAAACAGTGAAGGAAATGGGATTTTATTCTATATGTAAGCTAAAAAGTCATCCTGCCACAGTTTCATGGGTTCTGACAGAATACATGAGATTCCTGGGGAGAGATAATGATGTCATTACTCACAGCATTATCAGTAGCCAGAGCATCACCATTTGGGTGAGCCTGCCTGATAATTACCTTGAAAGGATGTGTTACTTTTATTTTACTAGACAATAAACAAATCTACCTTTTGCATGAAAGAAAGAAGTGCGGCAGGCTACCTGTATTGTCTATTGGTCAAGACTTTTAGCTACAAAAATATCCTTGAAAAGATAGTCCATAGAGGAGGAGTAGACATCACAAATTCTGAAGATGGATTTGCATGCATCCACCTAATGAGAAATTGAGGTAATCCATTTGTTGAGAGGGTGAAAGTGCTTGGTTTGCGTGAGCAATCGTGTTTTTGTTATGAAGGAATAATCTATAAAATTGGAAGTATGAAGAAAAGGATGACCTTAATATTGTATTAGGATGGACTAAAGCAGATATTTATTGGCTTTTTATGGGCTTTCCTGGTAGCTCAGTTGGTAAAGAATCTGCCTGCAATGTAGGAGACCCTGGTTTGATTCCTGGTTCAGGAAGATCCCCTGGAGAAGGTATAGGCTACCCACTCCAGTATTTTTAGGCTTCCCTGGTTGCTCAGCTGGTAAAGAACCTGCCTGCAATGCGGGAGACCTAGGTTCGATCCCTGGGTTGGGAAGATCCTCTGCAGAAGGGATAAGCTAGCCACTCCAGTATTCTGGCCTGGAGAATTCCATGGACCGCAAAGAGTCAGACATGACTGAGCAATTTTCACTATCACTTTTACTTCCATTGGCTTTTTATGGGGAGAGACGAGTTAACTGTCTCCTACTGTAGAATCTAAAATTGCTGCACACTCATTTTCCCAGGCCCCAGTGCAGACATAATGGCAAATTCCTTTGGACACACTGATGTTGGAAGTAGTATTTAGTTTTTTATGGGTTAAGTAATAGGGGTGTCCAGAGTTACACAGGTGACATCCAGGACATGGCATCAGCTATACCAGTGAGCAGGCTGGACATCTCGAGCTTAGTGGTGCAGCTCTGTTCCCCTGCTGGCTGGTGGTGTGGTGTGATTTGCTTGGTGGCTCAGAGGTTAAAGCATCCACCTCTAATGCAGGAGACCCGGGTTCAATCCCTGGGTCGGTAAGATCCCCTGGAGAAGGAAATGGTAACCCACTCCAGTATTCTAGCTTGGAGAATCCCATGGTTGGAGAAGCTTGGTGGGCTACAGTCCACGGGGTTGCAAAGAGTCAGACACGACTGAACGACTTCATTTCACTTCATTTCTTTCATTTTAGGACACAATATTCTCTAGGTTCCCATATTATCAGTACCTCTCAAAACTGTTTAAATATAAATGGTTTTTACCACTTTAACAGGCCTGAATCAATTTCTGATAGTTGCCTTAGGACCCTGATCAGCATAACAACTTTTTATTCGAAAGACTTTTTCCCAAATGTTATGTTATAAAACTGAACACACTAAAGAATGTATTGGGGTTGTTTTCTAGCATAGACTTTTATTTTCTGTCCAGCGGTACTGATGTGTAGTATAATGTCTATTGAAGCTCTATTTTGCTTCATAGCAAAGTTCTTCAAAGAGAAAGGGATTAATAAGTTCAACTTAGCTTCTCTGTGTTACAGACAAGAATTGTAAAGTCAGATAATTTACTTAGTGTATCTGATAAAACATAAATCCACTGAAGTTAATCATTAAATTATACTTTGCTAAAAAGAAAAAAGAAGAGATAGTCCAGGACAAAAGTAGCACCCCTGCTCTAATATGAAAAATCTGAGAGATCCCTGGAGACTTGCTTCTCCACAATATGTCACTTGATTTTCCTTGGTCAAATCATCTGTCTCTACAAGGGTCCTATGAGTGTGAACATGTGGAGAGAGTGGATAGCCCCTCCCACTGGAGCTTGCCATAATTTCTATGCTGAATCTCTTCTACCATTAGCACTTCCAACACCATAAGGTCTGCAGGATTGGAGAGCCCAAACAATAGGATGGTTGCACTGCAGTCTGGACCTACTCAAAGCCCCAAAGCAAACAGCTTTCCATGCCGCCCAGCGTATGGGTCGATAGTGTTGCTAGGCATGGAATATACTGCCTCAAGAACCCAAAAAAGCCTTTCAGCCTATCTTGTAATAGGGGGTGCAATATACTTAGAAGCAATATTTTAGCACAGCCCTGACCACTAGACCTTTTAAACCTTCCCTGAAGTAGCTCTTCTTGCATCTATGTAGGATTTATCTCCCACTCTCTGATATGTCTTACCAAGACCATCTGCATATGATCCACTTTTACTGATTTCCCATCAGTCATCATATCAATGTAGTGCCCGTGGTTCTCAAAAACAACATTGTATCCCAGGGTGAGAGAGGGATTTTGGCAGAGATTTGTATTACCATTGAAAGTAAAATGAGGTAGGAGTGCTAGTCCCTTTCATGTTTCCTTTATTTTGCCAGTCTTGCCCCTACAGAAAACAGATGGATCCTGGGAAGTGAGTATAGACTGTAGACTCCCTCTTGCTTAAACATGAAATAAGCATAATCACAGCTATGCCTCCCACACTATGTGTGAAGTCTACCCCAGGGATGAGGGACTTAATGCTGATGCTGTTACAATGGCAAAATATAGAAATTTCAGTTATATACTTAGGAACTAGAGAAGTAACTGTGGGAGGCCCACCGTGAGCCAGACTTTAGTTAGTACTCTACTTATTACCTGAATCCCATCGGCCCCCACTCTGAAAGGGTACAGTGATGATCTTTATATCTCTGGTTGTCAGTGTCAACTCAGACCCTGTGTCAGGTTGCTGTTCAGTCGCTAAGTTGTGTCTGTCTCCTCGTGACCCAATGAACTGCAGCACACCAGGCTTCCCTGTGTTCGGCTATCTTCTCCAGAGCAGACATGCACCCAGATAAATGGCCATTGGCTCTGTTGGGGAAGGATTGAAGGAATTGCACTCATATGTGTTTGCCATGTCTTTCAGGGTCCTTCCTCCCAGAAACCCAATCAATGGCTTCTAGATCTGAACACTGGCTCAGGTATGCACACCAAGTAAAGGGTCGTGACGTTGGATTAAGGAGACCAGCTCGACCTCATGCTCCTCTGTTCTTAAGTCTGATTGATTTGATTTTGGTTTTGGTTATAGATGGTAAGCAATACCCTACACATGTACATGTTAGAATTCAGGCAGAGATTCAAAATGATTCCTATGCAGACTTGAGAAATTATTTCTCTAACTCCCGCCTATATTGTAATGTGGCCTGAAAATTCACATCACCTCTTCCCCCTGGGTACAGTCTCTGTCTCTTTATTTCCCAGGACCACTGAGCTTTGCTTGAGATCTAGAAAGAGCCTTCTGACAAAATGTTCACCTCTTGTGCATTTTCCTTTTCACAACAACTGCAGATCTCTTCTCCCTGATGCCCAATGTCCGACAGCAGATGTTTCATGAATTTTGGACAGCTTTCTTACTGTTTATGATGAGAAGTTAAGTTCAAACATGGCTGTTCTATGATGTGAAGAAGAAAGTTCTGTTTTTAAACATTGACATGTATTTTAGCCATAGAAATGAATTGCTTTTATAATTGAAATGATTTATAAAGCTAATATTTATTCAATGAGTTACAACAAGAATATTATAAAATCTGTATTTCTAAAATTGTTTGTGGTAAACATCTGCCCTAACTCAGCTACCTTCTCTGGCTCCTCAGCCAATTCATAGGTCAACAAATAGCCCACATTCACAAATTTCATAGGTCTTCCAAATACATGGAATGGACTATAGTATGTCTCCCTAAGTATTTTTCTTTCAACTGTGTTTATTTGATAAAGTCTTATTCAGTCATCTTTATTCCAGGCACAGTACTTACTTGACCCTCTTCACTACAGGACAGAGTGATTTTCTGAAGCCATCTGATACTCAAATGCTTCCTTAGCCTACTGCCCATTTCCCACGTCTCAGTTAGCAACCTACAGTTCTTTTCCTTAGTTCCAATTGATTATCTTGAGCACAATTCAAGCTCTTTACCACCCTCCCTACAAAAGAAGTAGCCTCCACCTTCAATAGCAGTGTACTTTCCTGAAATTCTGATATTCTGTAATTCTCACACTCATTTTTGCTTTCAACCTCTCTTTTCTGGATCTGAGGTCAATTTCCCACCTTGTTCTTAGACAGGACAGTAGAGAGCAGGGTGCATTTAATTTCTGTCTCTGTCACTTTCTCTTTGTTTGAACTTGGGTGGGATATGTAACATTTCCAGGTCTCTGTTCATCTCTGAAAAAATTGTTATTAGTATCTGCCTCAAATGATTGTTGTGGGAATTGAATCTATATATGTAAAGCCTTTAGAACAGTATTCAGAATACAGTAAGCACTCTGCCAGCAATGCAGGAGATCACCTGAAATGCAAGAGATGTAAGTTTGATCCCAGGGTTGGGAAAATGCCCCGGAGAAGGAAATAGTAACCCATTCCAGTATTCTTGCCTGGAAAGTCCCATGAACAGAGGAGCCTGGTGGGCTACAGTCCATGGGATTGCAAATAGTTGGACACAATTTAGTGACTGAAACACCACCAATAAATATTAGCCACTATTATTATTTCTCAGAATCATCAACACCTGGCTTCCAAGTATTTGTCACATAAATGCTAAGTCACTATACACGCTATACCTTTGTAATGAGTTTAGATGTGTTCAGATCCAAGAATTTTAGAAACAAAATTCAGGTCCACATGCTTTTAAACTCTTAACCTAGAGCCCTGCTGCTGTCTTAAAGGTGAGTGTTTGCAACAAGGTCACTTGCCTCTGCCCCAGACTCTTCCACTCTTCGCTTGCTCCTCGCTTGTCCTTGCCTGTCGTGTCTCCCTGGGATTGGCAGCACTTCCCTCATAAGACAAGCTATCCTGAATCAGTAACTTTCACAAGGCCACCATGAAGCCAGCCTTTGGCTCCTAAAGTGGCAGCTGAGGTCCCTAAGTACCAGTTGTGATTGTCTGCATCTTGTTAATATAATGAGAATAGAGAATAAGAGGTGACAGGCAAAACAAGTATAGACTTGTGTATTTGGCTCTAGAAGAAAAAAGAAATAGGCAAATCATACATCTTGGTCAGAGAATGTTCTGAAAGAATAGAGTGCCGCATACAATAGATGTTTCCATAAACTGAACTGTAATTACACAATCTGCACCTTAGAGAAGAGACCCATTATAGAATCAATGGGATTTAGAGCAAGACTATAGCTAAAATTGAAAGCCTGTGTACACAAATAAGTAAAATAAATCAATCTTATTAATAAAACAGATATTTATATCCCAGGTATATAGCACTGACTTCTGCTTCGGCTGGAGGAATTATAAGTCAGTAATGCATCTTATAAATCAAGTACATGAACCATTCACCATTTCCTGAGAATATAAATCAGTCATGGTCTCCAAGCAGTTGCATGACTTGGAAACAACTCCTTGGATGAATAAATCAGTCACTTCCAGATATATGAATAAGTGACGTGCCCCATAAATCACATGACTGCATACTCGTGCTTCATCAATCAGAAACTTTTATTTATAATTGAAAATTTAAAAACACTTATTGTGAACAATTTACTAAACACCAGTCTCAAATTCCCATAGTACTATAAGATGATGTGTATAACAGATTCAAAGGCTTGCCTGTGCCCAATAGTGTTTTTCACCAAAGAGCAAATTGCTAACATTGGTTAGAGTTTGCTGGTACTTGTGCTTGTAGTAACATCTCATTGTCCTGTATGGAAAATGTAGGTTAGTACAGCTAACTCATCCTCAAGCATATCTTTCAAACCATGTCTTTTGAATTATGTGGCTATAAGTGCATCAACTACTGGAAAACAGTTGTTTCTTTTGGAGAATGCTTTTGAAAATAGATAAAGCAATGTAATTGTAATTAAAATAAATAAAAAGCATTAAAGTATATAATCATTGACTACATGCTAATGTCTCATTAGCATACATAAATTTTACTAATATGATCACATTTTGTGTTTGCTTAGCATTTTATACATTTATAACTTTCACTTACAACTGTTAAGCTCATTATCATAATTTTATAGATAAAGAAAATATGAATGATAATTAAAATCCAAGGTCATGTCCAGCCCAACTAGAATTCAGGCTTGCTGTGTTCTATCTTATATTCTTCACCATGTCACCTTACATACATTTTTCTGCCATTAGAAAGGCATGGGAATTTTTTAATCTTTTTATGAATATGTAAAATCACTAGTTTCAAGCTTAAAATTTACTAAGTTAGCCTTACTTCTATAGGCTTAGTTAGGTGATCTACATTCTGAAACACCAACTGCTAGTATTTAATGGTGTAATCATCATAAAATACTTATTTGTATACCATTGTACATGTGACATGAGCTGAAGCTTGTATTTTACATTTATAATAATGAATGCCTTTTATGCTGTGAAAGTGAAAGTCGCTCAGTCGTGTCGAACTCTGCGACCCCATGGACTGTACAGTCCATGGAATTCTCTAGGCCAGAAAATTGGAGTGGTTAGATTTTCCCTTCTCCAGGGGATCTTCCCAACCCAGGGATTGAACCCAGGTCTCCAGCATTACAGGCAGATTCTTTACCAGCTGAGTCACAAGGGAAGCTGTATAGATTCCTTATATGCAGGCTTATGCATATATGCTTATGCTTATCCTTATCCATATATGTAATCTTATGCTGTATAGATTCTTTATAGCCATTATAAGCTTAATGGTTTTTGTCATTGCAAAAAGACCATCATTGAATGGTAGAATTTCATATGCCTTCTAACTATAATTCCCCTGACTGCACAATCGTGAACTACTGATAGCATAAAATCTATTCAAATGTGTCCACACATATTATCTGATGATCAGACACTCTCCAGGAAATATCAGACCACTCATTAAGTTTATTCCTATGACTTAATATGGGTGAAGGTACAAACACTTCTATTTCTCATTATCAAACAGGTAGCTTATATAAAACCAATTGAGTCTAGCAAGGGAATCTGACATTCTACCTTCATAAAGAGAATCATATTCAGTGCACACTATAAAAAATAGTAATTAGAAGTCAATTTTACTTATGGTTTAAGTATTAGTTCAACTTTAAAAGTCAAATTTAATTTCAGATTTTTTTTTTCATTTGAATTGTTGTAATCATCTTACAAACTGTTTTGGCAACTGATTTCCTCCTCTTATCAATTATCTTTTGGAAAACTTTTGAAAGTGAAAATTGTACTACAGAATTCCCAGTATCAACTCCAAAGTATGGCATTAAGAGTTATACTGTGTTTGAATTGCTGCTTAGTAATTTGCTAAAGAATAATAACATGTCTGTCCAATCTCTGGAGAGACAGATATCACACAGTCATTAAATCTTACTTGGTTAGCATAATTATATGGGATTCAGCATTATTCCAGTTTATCAACAAAGTGACTCACTTGAGAACTGAATAGACAATGTGATGTAGGGAAAGATTGCTGGTTGGGAAGATAAGTAAATTCTATTTCAGTTTCAGGTAGTATTTACACAGTCTTGGGCTTGTCACTAATTCTCATCTGGCTTTAGTTTCTCTGTCACTGACTTGAAGATTATATTTCCCCCTTTGTGGTTCTTAAGAAGATTGTGAACAAACACTAACAAAATGGAGTGTTCTGAGTTCATCAGATAAGAATACCACGTAAGTCAAAAAGTGTGTGGTTGAGTCACGACAGGGTTTGGGGATTCAAGATCCCATTGGTGTACTCATTCAAGGGGAAATAGTCCAGTTTAACAGTTTAGAATTCATTGTTTTTAGGATCTTTGGGAAAATCATGTTATTGACTTCAAACCTGTCACGTGTGCAGTTTTGCATCCCTCTTTTAATTCCCATCGTTTTTTCTCAGTAGTGAAAGCATACATCTAGTCTTTATTGTTGTTAAGTTAAATTTATTCAGTAAATGCAATTCCCCAATGTTGTGATCACTTTTGTGGCGCTTCTGTGTAGTTTTTAGATTTGATGAACTTTGTATAGAACTTCTACCCCAAGCTGAAACGTGTTTGATTGTGGCATTGTGCAATGCATGTAACAGATACTCAATAATTTTTAAAAGTCATTAATTAAATGTAATATTAAGTTGAAGGAATATTTGTAGGAATATTGAATATTCAAATATTGAATATTTGTAGGAACTTTAATATTAGTGAGTTTACATTTAGGTGAAAGTTCATCAATCTGTCTTGCTTTAGTGTATCTAGATATTCTAGCATCTATGGTGAGACTGTATTCCTTACGTCTCTGTCCCCTCCTTCACTGCCGCAAGAAACAGACTATAAAATAATCCTCATTCAGCACCCTGTCTGCACAGCCTTTTCCTGTCCATCTGGTTGTCAGATGGAAGCAAAGAGACCCATGGCACTTTGAAATAACTGAGGTAGCCTGGGTAACATTTCATAATCCAGTTACAAAACCATGTCCTAATATCCACATCTCTGTTTGATCTATGGCTAAGTGGATAATGGAGGCCACATTTTCCTCCACAGTCACACCATTTACACATCTTCTAATTCATTAATCTGGAAGCATTTTGAAATAGCTAGACTAAAATTAAATTTTAGGAAATGCTCTTTATTGTCCAGCAAAGTACATCGCAGAATCATCTTCTTTTAAGCCCCTGACCTTTTCCCAATAGAAACATTTCCCTTGCCTATACTGAATCAGCCTATGTTTTCACACTGAATTTGTCATTCTTGGAATACATGCCTAAGACAAAGGGGAAAAGAGGAAATGGAGAAAAAGAAAAAATAAAAAAGGAAAATCAAGCAAGGCAGCATAGCTCCAAGAAAATCCTTAGGAAAATATAGGAGAAATGAATTAGTCAGTCTTCTTCAAAATTTGAAAGTTATCTGTTAGATCAGTTCAGTTCAGTCACTCAGTTGTGTCTGACCCTTTGCGATCCCATGGACTGCAGCACTCCAGGCTTCACTGTTCATCAACATCTGGAGCTTGCTCAGACTCATGTCCATTGAGTCAGTGATACCATCCAACCACCTCATCCTTTGTTGTTCCCTTCTCCTCCCGCCTTCAATCTTTCCCAGCATCAGGGTCTTTTCAAGCGAGTTAGCTCTTCGCATCAGGTGGCTGAAGTATTGGAGTTTCAGCTTCAGCATCAGTGCTTCCAATGAATATTCAGGACTGATCTCCTTTAGGATGGACTGGTTGGATCTCCTTGCAGTCCAAGGGACTCTCAAGAGTCCTGTCTAACACCACAGTTCAAAAGCATCAATTCTTCTCCAAAGTGAGCAGCACTGTTCCAGTCCTCCTTGCCCCAGGTTTATTACAGGATTGTACCTCCTAACAGTTTATCCCTAGTTTGGCAAATGAAGAGTGAGCAAAACTGAAGTATTACATCTGGAGAAGACTTTCTAGGGTGCTCTTCTCCCTCTGGCACAATAGGCAATATTCAAAATGTCTATCTTAGTACCATGATGACCACCTGGCAGTGTGTAACAGTTGAGTAGCATGGACAAGAAACTAAAAGATGCTTGCACCTTGGAAGAAAAGCTATGACAAACCTATACAGCATATTAAAAAGCAGAGAAATCACTTTGCCAACAAAGGTCCATCTAGTCAAAGCTATGTTTTTACCAGTAGTCATGTATGGACGTGAGAGTTGGACCATAAAGAAGATTAAGCACCGAAGACTTGATGCTTTTGAACTCTGGTACTGGAGAAGACTCTTGAGAGTCCCTTGGACAGCCAGGAGATCAAACCAGTCAATCCTAAAGGAAATCAACCCTGAATATTCATTGGAAATACTGATGCTGAAGCTGAAGCTTCAATACTTTAGTTACCTGATTCATTGGACAAGACCCTGATGCCAGGAAACATAGAAGGCAGGAGGAGAAGGGGATGACTGAGGATGAGATGGTTGGATGGCATCACTGATTCAATGGACATAAGTTTGAGCAAACTCTGGGATATTGTGAAGGACAGGGAAGCCTGGTGTACTGCAGTCCATGGGGTCACAAAGAGTCAAACACGACTGAGTGACTGAACAACAAAAAATTTTAAGACACTGAGATATGAAAAAAAAAGACACTAAGATGTGGGTTGTATTTTATGGCAGCAGAGCCAATACAATTCTATTACAGATATCAACTTTGTTAAGAATTTAAAGATAATCCTCAGCAAGGATTTCCAATGCTACAAGCAATTTTTAACATGTGTTTATACTAGCTCTTAGACCCTGATTTGATGATAAAGAGATGACATAGACCCATACAATGGTGCTCATTAGATTTATAGAAATGATTTGAATTATTCACACAGAGTAATTTATTGAATACTTTGTAATTTTCAGTACATCTATTCATTGGTTCCTGCCATTTGCAAAATATGAGTCAATTACAGGATGAAAAATGTCTACCCCTTATATAATGAAACAGGTTCACTTGTCTCCAGGTGGCTGGTGGGATTCCTTCAATATACTGCTATATCATGGTCTCATCACTGTTCTTTCTTAATGCAATATTTAGCACACCACAATGGATGTGAGAGTTGGACTATAAAGAAAGCTGAGCACCGAAGAATTGATGCTTTTGAACTGTGGTGTTCGAGAAGACTCTTGAGAGTCCCTTGGACTGCAAGGAGATCCAACCAGTCCATCCTTAAGGAGATCAGTCCTAGGTGTTCATTGGAAGGACTGATGTTGAAGCTGAAACTGCAATACTTTGGCCACCTGATGTGAAGAGCTGACTCATTTGAAAAGACCCTGATGCTGAGAAAGATTGAGGGCAGGAGGAGAAGGGGACGACAGAGGATGAGATGGTTAGATGGCATCACCAACAATGGACATGGGTTTGGGTGGACTCTGGGAGTTGGTGATGGACAGGGAGGCCTGGCGTGCTGCGGTTCATGGGGTCACAAAGAGTCAGACACGACTGAGTGACTGAACTGAACTGAACTGAACTGAATGTAAGTAGTCAGATAGAAACTTCAGTGGGGGGAAATGTTGAGTCCCTGACATTATATCCACTTTGTTCATGAGTCCAATGGGCATGAATTGGAATGGATGAAGAAACACTAATACCCACAGTGTGGATCATAGGTCAATCTGTATGACAATGCATAGAAGAGGGTGCCATTGATGATCATTTATATGGAAAACAAATCATCTTCAATTTTCATCCCATCTCAGCAGATCCATTCCCATATCTCCTCCTCAATGCTCATTGTTACCAACACAATAACCTTCTCTTCATGTCCCTGATAGTTGGGCAAAAGAAATTCTTCACCACTCATGCATTACCATAGACCTATATTTCTGACCATTTCTCCAATTGCAAAGCTTTCCACTTTGACCTTCCTAACACAAGTAAATTTTGTTCCTCTCTAATAAAACAGATCAAGTAGAGAATTAATGGACTGCTCATCCATTTCAGTTCTAGAAATGCCAGGTACAATTAGTTACCACCAAAAATAACTGCAGATCAAAGCACTTTTATTACCACCTTGGCTCTGCTGCCTATTAGAATAACTGTTACAATCTTGTCCCTTTTCATTGACTGCTGCTGCTTC
Organism: Bos grunniens; assembly: GCF_055505025.1. Taxonomy (NCBI): domain Eukaryota; kingdom Metazoa; phylum Chordata; class Mammalia; order Artiodactyla; family Bovidae; genus Bos; species Bos grunniens. The sequence goes on from NC_141165.1 coordinate 106,722,917, forward strand.
ACCTCTGTTACCCAGTGATTTCACAACCCCATTGATATCAGAGAGTCTGTTTCAGTATCATCACTTCCCATTAACATTCATGGTCTACAGAGAACAGACGCTACAGAACTTTGCCTAATATGTTTATCTATAATGACATAATTCTCAATTCGGTGGTGAAAACAGAATTAGGGTGTGATTGAGACTGTTACCTATAAAAAATAATTCACAGTCTTATTTCCGTAAGACTTTGGATTATTTTTCTACATTATATTCAGGAAATCCTGATACCCTAATTTCATTAATGAGAGGTCAATATTGAGTCTAGGTTTTAATCAGCTCATGGGAAACCATTTAAAAGCAACCTCAGCTCCTCAGACTAGAACTATAAATCAAAAAATGGTTAAGTAAGCTCATCATATAAACCTATACTCACAATATCAAGCCTATCTTAAAATATTTTTGCCATCCTTGTCTAGAATATGAGAGTCTACTCCTCAAATTTTTCTTTTACATATTAACACAATTTTGCAATTATGTTTATACGAAAGCCTTATTTTTCCTGGTTTACTTTACATTGGCTTCCTGGGGCATATTGAAACCTGACTCCATTTACAGGCCTTGAGGCAAAGAATGGAAGTAGACATATTGAAATGAGAAGAACTGGCATCCCCTTGCATGTAAAGCTTTACTAGGTCATCATGTGATTACGAACCAGACACCTGAGCCTCAGAAGGAGAGGGTGCTTCTCCTGGCACAGGATACAACTTACAGTTGGAGTGTTCAAGAAACTCCTGTTTATCCAGTTCACCACAAGTCACTGCTCAGCAGTCCAGTGCTCAGTTCCAAACATTGCTTTGTGTTTCATTCAAGAGATCTGGTGTGGCTGTGAATTCTACCTATAGTGCCGTTCAGTTCAGCTTTCTTGATATAGTGGATATGAGGGATTTCGGCTGATCAAAAAAAAAAAAAAAATATATATATATATATATATGATGTCAGAACTCACAGTGAGCTCTCTATTCAGGCAACACACTTGCATGTAGGAGTCCCTCATGGCATGAGACCATCCAGAGGCTATACCCAGGGACTACTATTCAGAAATAGGAAGGTAAGAGAACTCCAAGGGGAAAGAGAGATCAGAGAGGTGGGCCTATGTGTCTAGGTAAAGTCATTCAACAGTCCAACAGGGAGTCTGGGTTAGAGAGCTTTGAAAGGCAGCAGTAGCTTGGCATCTTTTATACCTACAGGTCTTATCTATGGCTAGCAGATGTTGGGTGTAGTTTCATGGGTGTGGAAAGCAGGCAGGCTCTCAATTAGCTTAACATATGCTTATCTGGGCTATGATTAAAACAAGTGGATATCTAAAATTTTGATATTGCTGCTCATGGGCTTTTGAGCTAATATGAGACTACAAACAAATAAACAACATACAGCCAATATACAAAGGCCATCTTTGGCAAAATTGCATAACACTGAGAAATTAGAAGATTCTTGACTTTTTCATTATCAGAACTCTGCTGATACAAGAGATAAGATATCATTTTAAGGCAGTCATAGACATTCCTTGGTTCCCTGATGATATTTTGAGACATTCAAAACTCTACAATGTAGTTAAAATTAGCCATTCCATCCACACAGTCCTTCTATGTTTGACCCAGCATTAAAATAGACTGTAGAAACAATCACTCATTCTGGATAGCTTGTGTTCAGTAGGACTGCATTGTAGTATCAACACAAAAGCTAATTTAAATAACTGTTTACCACTGGTTGACACAATATGTCTGATTTTTTAATGATAACTGGACCCTGGAACAGAGCCAAGCAATGATTTACATTTCATATTTCTTATATTAAATTTATTTATTTTTAATTGAAGGATAATTGCTTTACAATATTATACTGGTTTCTGCCAAACATCAGCATGAATCAGCCATAGGCATACCTATGTCCTTTTTCTCTTGAACCTTCCTCCCACCTCACACTACATTCCCCTCAGGTTGTTACTGAGCCCCAGTTTGAGTTCCCTAAGTCACACAGCAAATTCCCATTGGCTATCTATTTTACATATGGTAATGTATATGGAAGGAAAGTTATGACCAACCCAGATAGCATAATCAAAAGCAGAGACATTACTTTGTCAACAAAGGTCTGTCTAGTCAAGGCTATGGTTTTTCCAGTAGTCATGTATGGATGTTAGAGTTGGACTGTGAAGAAAGCTGAGCACCAAAGAATTGATGCTTTTGAACTGTGGTGTTGGAGAAGACTCTTGAGAGTCCCTTGGACTGTGAGGAGATCCAACCAGTCCATTCTTTTTTTTTTTTTTTAAATTTTATTTTATTTTTAAACTTTACAATATTGTATTCGTTCTGCCATATATTGAAATGAATCCACCACAGGCATACACGTGTTCCCCATCCTGAACCCTCCTCCCTCCTCCCTCCCCATACCATCCCTCTGGGTCGTCTCAGTGCACCAGCCCCAAGCATCCAGTATCGTGCATTGAACCTGGACTGGCAACTCATTTCATATATGATATTATACATATTTCAATGCCATTCTCCCAAATCATCTCACCCTCTCCCTCTCCCACAGAGTCCAAAAGACTGTTCTATACATCAGTGTCTCTTTTGCTGTCTTGTATACAGGGTTATTGTTACCATCTTTCTAAACTCCATATATATGCGTTAGTATAGTGTATTGGTGTTTTTCTTTCTGGCTTACTTCACTCTGTATAATAGGCTCCAGTTTCATCCACCTCATTAGAACTGATTCACAATGGAGTATTACTCAGCCATTAAAAAGAATACATTTGAATCAACCAGTCCATTCTAAAGGAGATCAGCCCTGGGTGTTCTTTGGAAGGAATGATGCTAAAGCTGAAACTCCGGTACTTTGGCCATCTCACACGAAGAGTTGACTCATTGGAAAAGACTCTGATGCTGGGAGGGATTGGGGGCAGGAGGAGAAGGGGACAACAGAGGATGAGATGGCTGGATGGCATCACCGACTCCATGGACATGAGTCTGGGTGAACTCCGGGAGTTGGTGATGGACAGGGAGGCCTGGCGTGCTGCGATTCATGGGGTTGCAAAGAGTCGGACATGACTGAGCGACTGAACTGAACTGAACTGAATGTATATGTTTCCATGTTACTCTCTCCATACGTCCCACCATCTCCTTCCTCCCTGTCCCCTATGTGCATAAGTCTGTTCTCAATGTCTGTGTCTCCATTGCTGCCCTGCAAATAGGTTCATCAGTACCATGTTTCTAGATTCCATATATATGTGTTAATATGCAGTATGGTTTTCTCTTTCTGACATACTTCATTCTGTATAATAGGCTCTAGGTCCATCTATCTCATTAGAACTGACTCAAATACATTCCTTTATATGGCTGAGTAATATCCCATTGTATGTATGTACCACAGCTTCTTTATCCATTCATCTGTAGATGGACACCTAGGTTGCTTCCATGTCCTAGTTATTGTAAATAATGCTACAGTGAACATTGGGGTACACATGTCTTTTTCAATTTTGGTTTCATCAGGGTACATACCTAGTGGTGGGATGGCTGGGTCATATGGTGGTCTTATTTCTAGTTTTCTAAAGACTCTCCATACTGTCTTCTACAGTGGCTTTATCAATTTACATTCCCACCACAGTGCAAGAGGGTTCCCTTTTCTCCACACCTTTTCCAGCACTATTGTTTGTAGATTTTCTGATAATAGCCATTCTGACCAAAGTAAGGTGATATCTCATTGTGGTATTTTTATTTATTTATTTATTTATTTATTATTGAAAGATAATTGCTTTACAGAATTTTGCTGTTTTCTGTCAAACCTCAACATGAATCAGCCATAGGTATACATATATCCACTCCCTTTTGAACCTCCCTCCCATCTCCCTCCCCATCCCACCCCTCTAGGTTGATACAGAGCCCCTGTTTGAGTTTCCTGAGCCATACAGCAAATTGCCATTGGCTATCTATTTTACATATGGTAATATAAGTTTCCATGTTACCTTTTCCATACATCTCGTTCTCTCCTCTCCCCATGTCCATAAGTATATCCTCCATGTCCGTTTCTCCATTGTTGCCTGTAAATAAATTCTTCAGTACCATTTTTCTAAATTCCGTATATATGCATTAGAATATAATATTTATTTTTCTCTTTCTGACTTACTTCACTCTGTTTAGTAAGTTGTAGGTTCATCCACCTCATTAGAACTGACTCAAATGTGTTCCTTTTTATGGCTGAGTAATATTCCATTGTATATATGTACCACAAATTCTTTTTCCATTCATTTGTCAATGGACATCTAGGTTGCTTCCATGTTACATATACATGTAGCTATTGTAAATAGTGCTTCAATGAACAATGGGATACATGTGTCTCTTTCAATTTTGGTTTCCTCAGGGTATATGCCTACAAGTGGGATTGCTGGGTCATATGATGGTTTTATTCCTAGTTTTTTAAGGAATGTCCATACCATCTTCCATAGTGGCTGTATCAATTTACTTTCCCACCTACAGTGAAAGAGCATTCCCTTTTCTTCACACCATCTCCAGCATTTATTGTTTGTAGACTTTTTGATAATGGCCATTCCAACCAGTGTGAGGTGATATCTCATTGTGGTTTTGATTTGCATTTATCTAATAATGAGCGATGTGAGCATCTTTTCATGTGTTTGTTAGCCATCTGTACGTCTTCTTTGGAGAAATGTCTGTTTAGGTCTTTTTCCCATTTTTTGACTGGGTTGATTGTTTTTCTGATATTGAGTTGTATGAGCTGCTTGTATATTTTGGAAATTAATCCTTTGTCACATGTTTCATTTGCTATGATAGTCACCATTTTGAGGGTTGTCTTTTCACCTTGTTTATAGTTTCCTTTGCTGTGCAAAAGCTTTTAAATTTAATCAGGTCCCACTTGTTTACTTTTGTTTTTATTTACATAACTCTAGGAGGTGGGTCATAAAGGATCTTGCTTTGATTTATGTCATCGAGTGTTCTGCCTATGTTTCCTCTAAGAGTTTTATAGTTTCTTTTAGATTATAGATCTTTAATCCGTTTTGAGTTTATCTTTGTGTATGGTATTAGGAAATGTTCTAATTTCATTCTTATACATGTGGCTGTCCAGTTTTCCCAGCACCAATTATTGAAGAATCTGTCTTTGCCCCATTGTATATTCTTGTCTCCTTTGTCAAAAATAAGGTACCCATAGGAGCATGAGTTTATTTCTGGACTTTCTATCTTGTTCCATTGGTCTGTATTTTCTGTTTTTGTGCAGTACCATAGGGTCTTGATGACTGTACCTTTGTAGTATAATCTGAAGTCAGAAAGGTTGATTCTTCCAGCTCCATTCTTCTTTCTCAAGACTGCTTTGGCTATTCGGGGTCTTTTGTGTTTCCATATGAATTGTGAAATATTTTGTTCTAGTTCTGTGAAAAATGCCATTGGTAATTTGATAGGGATCACATTGAATCTGTAGATTGCATTTGGTAGTGTAATCATTTTCACAATATTGATTCTTCCTACCTGGAACATGGAATATCTCTCCATTTTTCACCAGAAGAATAATGTTTGCTGTAGGCTTATCATATATGACCTTTACTATGTTGAGGTAGGTTCCATCTATGCCCATTTTTTGAAGGGTTTTAATCATAAATGGGTGCTGAATTTTGTCAAAGGCTTTTTCTGCATCTATTGAGATGACCATATGGTTTTTATCTTTCAATTTGTTAATACGGTGTATCACATTGACTGATTTGCATATATTGAAGAATTCTTGCATCCCTGAAGTAAATCAAACTTGCTCATGATGTATGAGCTTTTTGATGTGTTTCTGAATTCTGTTTACTAAAATTTTGTTGAGGATTTTTGCATCTATGTTCATCAGTAACTGGAGAAGGCAATGGCACGCCACTCCAGAACTCTTGCCTGGAAAATCCCATGGATGGAGGAGCCTGATAGGCTGCAGTCCATGGGGTCGCTAAGAGTCGGACACAACTGAGCAACTTCTTTCACTTTTCACTTTCATGCTCTGGAGAAGGAAATGGCAACCCACTCCAGTATTCTTGCCTGGAGAATCCCAGGGATGGGGAGCCTGGTGGGTTGCTGTCTATGGGGTCTCACAGAGTCCGACATGACTGAAGCGACTTAGCAGCAGTAGCACTCATCAGTAACACTGGCCTGTAGTTTTCTTTTTTGGTGTTGTCTTTGTCTGGTTTTGGTATCAGGGTGATGGTGGCCTCATAGAATGAATTTGGAAGTGTTTCTCTGCGATTTTTTGAAAGAGTTTTAGAAGGTTAGGCGTTAGCTCCTCTCTAAATGTTTGATAGAATTCTTTTGTGAAGCCATCTGGTCCTGGGCTTTTGTTTTGGAGGAGATTTTTGATCACTGCTTCAATTTCAATTTCAGTGCTTATAATTGGGTTGTTCATAAATTCTATTTCTTCCTGGTTCAGTCTTGGAAGATTGAACTTTTCTAAGAATCTGTCCATTTCTTCCAGGTTAACCATTTTATTGCCATATAGTTGTTCATAATAGTGTCTTATAATCCTTTGTATTTCTGCATTGTCTGTTGTAATCTCTCCTTTTTCATTTCTAATTTTGTTGATTTGATTCTTCTCTCTTCTTTTCTTGATGAGTCTGGCTAAAGGTTTGTCAATTTTGTTTATCTTCTCAAAGAACCAGTTTTAGTTTTATTAATCTTTACTATTGTTTCTTTCATTTCTTTTTCATTTATTTCTGCTCAGATCTTTATGATTTCTTTCCTTATACTAATTTTGGGGTTTTTTTTGTTCTTCTTTTCCCAGTTGTTTTAGGTGTAAAATTAGGTTGTCTATTTGATGTTTTTCTTATTTCTTGAGGTAGGATTGTATTGCTATAAATTTCCCTCTTAGAACTGCTTTTCCTACATCCCATAGATTTTGAGTTTTTGTGTTTTCATTATTATTTTTTTCTAGAAATTTTTTTTATTTACCTTTTGATTTCTTCAATAACCTGTTGGTTATTTAGAAACGTGTCGCTTAATCTCCATATGTTTGTATTTTTTGCATTTTTTTCTTGTAATTGATATTTAGTCTCATAGCATTATGGTTGGAGAAGATGCTTAATACAATTTCAATTTTCTTAAATTTACTGACGTTTGATTTGTGACCCAAGATGTGGTCTATCCTGGAGAATGTTCCATGTGCACTTGAGAAGAAGGTGTATTCTTCTGCATTTGGATGGAATGTCCTGAAGATATCAATGAGGTCCATCTCAACTAATGTATCATTTAAGACTTGTGTTTCCTTATTAATTTTCTGTTTTGATGATCTGTCCATTGGTGTGAGTGGGGTGTTAAAGTCTCCTACTATTATTGTGTTACTGACAACTGCTCCTTTTATGTCTGTTAGTGTTTGTCTTATGTATTGAGGTGCTCCTGTGTTGGGTGCATAGGTATTTACAATTGTTATGTCTTCCTCTTGGACTGATCCCTTGATCATTATGGAGTATCCTTCCTTATCTCCTGCAATCTTTACTTTAAGGTCTATTTTGTCTCATATGAGGATTGCTACTCCAGCTTTCTTTTGCTTCCATTTGCGTGGAATATATTTTTCCATCCTCTGATTTTCACTCTATATGTGTCTTTAGGTCTGAGGTGTGTTTCTTATAGACAACCTGTATATGAATATTGTTTTAGTATCCATTCAGCCAGTCTGTGTCTTTTGGTTGGAGCATTTAACCCATTCACATTTAAAGTAATTTCATTTAAAGTAATTACATTTAAAGTAATTTCTTGACTATGTAAGTCCCTTTGACATTTGTTGTAAAGCTAGTTTAGTGGAACTGAATTCTCTTAACTTTTGTTTGCCTGAAAAGTTTATTTCTCCATCAATTTTGAATGAGATCCTTGCCAAGTATGGTAATCTTGGTTGTAGTTTTCCCCTTTCAGTACTTTAAATATATTCTGCCATTCCCTTATGGCCTGTAGAGTTTCTGCTGAAAGATCAGCCGAAAAGTGTATGTGGTTTCCCCTGTATATTGCTTTTCCCTGGCTACTTTTAATATTCTTTCTTTGTTTTTAGTCTTTGTTAGTTTGATTAGTATGTATCTTGGCATGTTTCTTCTTGGGTTTATCCTGTATGGGACACTTTGTGCTTCTTGGACTTGATTGACTATTTCCTTTTCTATGTTGGAGAAATTTTCAACTATAATCTTTTCAAAAATTTTCTCATACCCTTTCTTTTTCTCTTCTTCTTCTGGGACCCCTATAATTCAAATGTTGGTACATTTGATATTGTGCCAGAGGTCTCCAAGACTGTCCTCAGTTCTTTTCATTCTTTTTACTTTATTCTGCTCTTCATAAGTTATTTCCACCATTTTATATTTCAGTTCACTGATTCATTCTTCTGCTTCAGATATTCTGCTATTGATTCCTTCTAGAGTATTTTTAATTTCAGTAATTGTGTTGTGTATCTCTGTATGTTTATTCTTTAATTCTTCTAAGTCTTTGTTAATTGTTTCTTGCATTTTCTCCATTTTGTTTTCAAGGTGTTTGATCATCTTTACATCATTATTCTGAATTCCTTTTCAGAGAGTTTGCCTGTTTCCTCTTCATTTATTTGGACTTCTCTGTTTCTAGTTTGTTCCTTCATTTGTATAGTATTTCTTTGCCTTTTCATTATTTTTTTTAAACTTATTTTGTTTGAGGCCTCCTTTTCTCAGGCTTCAAGGGAAGTTGAATTCTTTCCTTGAAGAAGGTTGAACTCCTTCTTCCTTTTGGTTTCTGCCCTCCTAAGTTTGACCCAGTGGTTTGTGAAAGCTTCATATAGGGTGAGATTTGTGCTGAGTTTTTGTTGTTTGTTTTCCTCTGATGGGCAAGGCTGAGTGAGGTGTCATCCTGTCCGCTGCTGATCGGGCTTGTACTTTTGTTTGTTTGTTGGTTAGGTGCACTGGGTGCTACTGGTGGTCAGGTGATGCTGGGCCTTGTACTCAAGTGGTTTCCTTTGTGTGAGTTCTCACTATTTGATACTCCCTAGGGTTAGTTCTCTGGTAGTCTAGGGTCTTGGAGTCAGTGCTCCCAATCAAAAGGCTCAGGGCTTCATCTCTAAATGAAATGGAACACAAGTGTAACCAGGTTTATCAGTGATAAACATCAAGTTTTTCAATGGACAGCTTCATGAATGAAGTGATTCCTGAGTAGAGTTTTGAAGATATACAGCATAGTAGAAAGGATATTCCCAGGCTTGACATGGCCTCAGAATCTTCTAACAGAGTACATCAATCAGTTGGAATTGACCCAAGAGATTTTTTTTACTGAGCCAGGTTCCTTTTTCATGCACAGGAAGCCAAATTGCTAAGATGCTGAGATTTGCTGAAAAAGAGGGTTTATTTACATGGCAGCCAAGCCAAGGGACGAGAGAACAAACTCAAACCCCTCTCCCAAAAGATGAGGTTCATTGTAGTTTTGATTTGCATTTCCTTAATAATGAGCGATGTTGAGCATCTTTTCATGTGTTTGTTAGCCATCTGTATGTCTTCTTCAGGGAAATGTCTATTTAGGTCTTTTTCCCACTTTGATTTGGTTGTTTGTTTTCCTGGCATTGAGCTGGATGAGCTGCTTTTATATTTTGGAAATTAATCCTTTGTCCCTTGTTTACTTTGCTATTATTTTCTCCCATTCTTGGGGTTGTGACTTGCATTTCTTTAAATATTGATTACCAGAAGCACTTCATGAGGCAGTTACTGTGACACTCAAATTTCACCTACAAATACATAATAGAATTCATTCTAGTGAGTTCAGGCAGAAGGGGCTTAAGAGAAGAAATTATGTGAATGCAAAATTGTAGATTAGCAGGCTCTAAACTAAGTTCTGAGTAACAACTCTAGCTCTGTATAAAATCTATCAAAAGGATACCAATGCAAAAGATCAAAGACTCTAAATGCTGTTGCTTCTCCTGAGTATAAAATCACATCAACTCTGTCATGATACAGGTCAGGAAAAAAAAAAAAAAGATGCTTCATTACCTCCCTCTCTTAATATGGCACAGTTCCTAATGAAGTATTTAGACATTAAATTGCATTCCTTCTGCCATTTATTCATTCATTTATTCCTAAAACACCTACCAGACACTTAGTTACTGCTCAAGGTACCAAGGATACAGCAGTGAACAACACAAGCAAATCTCCTTTTTATAGAGGCAGGAGATAAACAAATAGAAATTTCTTTATATACTATGCTATATGGTAATAAAAGATGTTGAGAAAATTACAGTAGGATAAAAGGAAAGAGTAAGTTTTAAAAAAAAAAAAAAAAAGGATTACTATTCTATGCTTTTCAGTCAGGAAAAACTTTAATGATGAATGGCAATTATAGTAACATTTGAGCAGAGACTTGAAAGAATTGAAGGAATAAGCCACACAGATATCTGGGGGAAGAGAATTCTAGGAAGAGAATAATGTGTTCAAAGTCTCTGAGGCAAGAATCTGGTATGTTCAAGAAATGGCAAAGAAGTTCAGTTGAGGATGGTCAGAGTGGAAAAAAGAGTGAGTGGAAGAGCAAGAGTTAGAGCTGGTGTGCGTCCTCTGGATTAAGTAGTGCCTTCTAGATTGTGCTAAGAGGTTTGGCTATTCTGCATGACATAGTAAGATGCTGAAAGGCTCTGTGTAAAAGAGTGACATAATTTGACAGAGTTTTGAATAATTTCACTGTGTCTGCTCTGTAGAGAATAGGGTGGTTGTCTAACTGCACTATAGAGCTTTGGGTTCCTCTATTCCTTGAATGAAAAGTCTACAGTAATCCACTTAAAAAGTTATAGTGTATTGGATCAAGATAGTAGTGATGAAAGCAGTAAGGTGTCAGCTTCTGAGGTATTTTGAAGGCAGAGTCTAGAGGAATAGCTGTCAAATGTAAGAGAAGGAAATGAGTCAAGGAATGGCACCAGCATTTTTTACTTGATTAACTAAAATTGCCATTAACAGAGATGATATTGAGTTGCTGGTTAGAAGCTCATTTGGTGTTCAAGAGAGAAGTAAGATATAAAATGGAATGTGTCAATATAAAGTATTTGAAGCTATGATGAGAGTTCAAGTACATAGAGAAGAGACCTAAGAATTAAACTCTAAGATACCGTGAGGTTTAGTAATACAGGAATGGAGGAGAATTTGGTAAATGAGACTAAGAATGACACCAAGAGTGAGTAATTTCCTGAACACTAAGAACACATTTCAAGAAGAAACTGTATGCTGTATCAAATACTCTTCACAAGTCAACAAGAACAGGGAGTTGACCATTAGATACAGCTATGCTGAAATCATTGGTCATCTTGACAACTCTTCAGGAGAATTGCAAGAATGAAAACTTGATTACAGTATGTTCAAAGGAGAATGGAAGGAGAGGAAATAAGAACAACAAATATAGACAATTCTTCCAGGGACTGCAGCTGAAAGGCATATGAGTAAAATTAGCTTTTTAAAATAGGAGATATTATAGCAGGTTTGTATTCTGATGCAATGACTTAGTAGAGAGTGAAATTTGATGATGTCAGAGATAAAGAAGGACAAAAATAAAAGGGTATCATTGAGAAGTCAAAAGTCATGCAATGCATGTGAAATTCATTCAAACAAATAGGAGACAAGAGTATATGGTGGCGTTGCTTGGAAAATCTTATCTGATTGCTTTTATTTTCTCAATGAATTGAGATTGAGGATAGGAAGGGACAGAGGTAGTATCGCTTTTGATTTTTGAGCAAAGGAGATATATAATATCCCACCCAGGTTAAGAGGAGAGTGAATAGAATGGTGTAATATAGAATCGTAAGGCAGCGCAATGATTACACTTGAGGTTAGTGGCCATAAGTTAAAATAAGACTAATCAGCACGGTTGCATGATTTTCTGAATGGATTTTTATTGCTCAGGTGCTGGCAGAGTATGAAGAGAGTTGAATTTAAACAGCATTAGTATTTTTCCAACTCAGTGTAAAAGAGAAATAGAGAAGCAAGACAGTTGAAGTCATAAGCAAGGGTGTACTCAGAAAGATGAACTATGTAATAGTAATAGTAAATTAATAGGATCATTGGATTTTATGTCCTAGTCATATAACACTCTTGCAATTGGGATAATAGAAGTGGTGTGCTAGAAATATAGGAGGTAGTGGACAGAGTGAAGTGTTTGAAACTAAGAACACAGAGTTAGTGCAGTTTTGGGTAGTAAAATAATCTGGCATGTGACCTTCATAATAGGATAATGAGGTAAGGCCACAGAGATTAGGGGAGGACAGAAAGGTATGAAATAGTGAGATCAAAAACTTGAAAAGAATATCTTACACTTTTCCACAAATATTTAAATCACTGTGAGTTATGAACTGTATGGTATTGGAAGGAATGACAAGAAAGCCAGAAACTAAAATCTTTAAGCAATGCCAGTAGTATATGAGGACAGCTAATAAGAAAGTACATCATGTGAAATGCTGAACTTGATGAATCACAATCTGGAATCAAGATTGCCAGGATGAATATCAACAACCTCAAATATACAGATGATACCACTCTAATGGCAAAATGCAAAGAGGAACTGAAGAGCCGCTTGATAAGGATGAAAGAGAAGAATGAGAAAGCTGGCTTAAAACTCAACATTCAGAAAACTAAGATCATGGCATCCAGTCCCATCACTTCTTGGCAAATAGAGGAGACAAAAGTGGAAACACTGGCAGATTTTATTTTATTGGGCTCCAAAATCACTGCAGTGACTGTGGCCATGAAATCCAGATGCTTGCTTCTTGGAAGAAAAGCTACGACAAGCTTAGATAGCATATTAAAAAGCAGAGAAATCACTTTGCAAACAAAGGTCTGTCTAGTCAAAGCTATGGTTTTTCCAGTGGTCATGTACAGATATAGAGTTGGACCATAAAGAAGGCTAAGCACTGAAAAATTGATGCCTTCTAACTGTGGTGCTGGAGAAGACTCTTGAGCAAGGTGATCCAACCAGTCAATCCTAAAGGAAATTAACCCTGAATATTCATAGGAAGGACTGATGCTAAAGCTGAAACTCCAGTACTTTGGCCACCTGATGTGAAGAGCCAACTCATTAGAAAAGGCCCTGATGCTGGGGAAGATTGAGGGCAGGAGGGGAAGGGGGCAACAGAGGATAAAATGCTTGGATAATATCACTAACTCAATGAACATGAATCTGAGCAAACTCTGACAGTTAGTGAAGCACAGGGAAGCCTGGCCTACTGCAGTCCATGGGGTCACAAAAAGTCAGACACGACTTAGCAACTGAACAGCAACAACAATAAAAAACAAAAGTGGGTATTATATTTTGAAAAAAATTGAATTCTGCAGCTGGAGATGAAAAGCTTCAAAGAAACCTACAAAAAATAATTTTAAGTTTTCCGTTCTCTGTAGACTGGAATGAGGTTGGAACAAATTTTGAGTGTGCCAGACCAGATGTTCACCACACATCTCATTAAATTATATGCAAAATTCTGTGTATATGTCTGTATATTTTAGTTACAGAATATATCTTTATAACCTTACCCATAATCTCAGTGGAACCATGATCCAGGAAAGTTTTACAGATGTTTATATACGTTAAATTTAATTAAGTATTTATTGGACATCTATTTGCCAAGTATTATTCTTGGAATTGAGACCTAAAGATGAATAAGACAGGATCTTTATCATAAAATTTCTTAGAACCTGGTTCTCATGGGGAATTAGTGAGGATATATATGAGTGGGAAAATATGTATTGCAAGGTTAATTTGAATGAGTGCTAAGGGGAGCAAAAGGGACATTGCATAGGATTGTAAGTGAGGAAATCATTCTTTGTGACTGTATGCGTCATAGAAGCAATAAAGGAAACAGTAAACTTGAATTATACCTTGAAGAATAAAGGAGTTTCTATAAATAAAGAGAAGAAGAACCAGGCTCAAGAAATGATATTTAAAAAGTCATAGTCTTATAATTTCATTATCTCCTCCAGGATGACCATGAACTTAATATTATTGAATTCTAGAGTTCAGGAAAGGATAGGAAGAAGTAGACGTTTTCTTTTGGGCCATTTCAGAAAATGTTTACAATACTACATAAGAGCATGCAGGCCTATATTCAGCAGAAGATCACTGAATGTTACTTGAGACTACAAGTGACATGTGAGATGATCCAGTCTGTGATTTAGGGAAAAAATATTTCAACAGCAACGCAAAGAAGACTAGAAGAAGGGAGAGATGTTTAAATGACCAATACCGTGACCTGGACAAAAGACTGTGAAGCTTAAATTAAGATAATTGCTGTGAGGAGTAGATGGAAGGACGTACTCATTAAAGAAATAAAATAGAGTAGAATCTCTGGTACTTGGCTACTTGGGTGAGAAGGGGTATAGAAAGTTGAAAAATAGGAAAAAATGAAAAATGATTAGTATTTATAACTTTTAAAACTGGGTCCCTGGTAGTGCCATTAGCAGAGAAGAGACTCAGCATGGGAAAGATTTTCAGTGGGTAAGAGTCACTGAGTTCAACCTCTGTCTTTGTGTTAGTAGGGAATTCAGGTTTCCAGTTCTGGAGGAATTAAAGTTAAAAATACAGATTTAGAAGTCTTTATCTCTGAAATGATATTAAAATCATTTTTTTCATTGGATAATTTAGATAAAGAAGAGAATATAAATCACAGAGGGCTAATAGAGCAACTTGATACTCAGAGCAATAGTAAAGATAGCTCCCACTCAATCTGATAGCCAGCCAGCAATTGCCAGTAACACCATTCTCGTTGTTTATAGACCAGCAGCTGTTCTTGCTGGTTGATGAATCTGCTGTGATTCATACTTAGTTACATACTTATCTTCAACTACCATGGACTAAAAATCAGGATATTTAATAAGGATCCAAGGATAAAATCTGAGGATGAACAGCCAGTGGAATAATAGGAGGAGAGCACATTAAGGTGTCAAATACTTGTGCCATTTAGGGATTCTTGATACCAAACAAAAGCAGTTTTAGTAGACAGGTAGGAGGATCAGTGCCAGCTGGCTCACATACTCATGTGCAAGAGTATATTTGTGGTAAAATGGGGTTAGGAAACACTATTATTTTCCAAGTTGGTTGAGGGAAGCAAAGTAAGAGATGATATATCAGTCAGGATTCTCTTGGTTACAAGTGAAAGAAAACATGAATTCAAACATCTTAACTGACCACAATAAAAGAAAAAATTGAAGGTGGGGTAAGAAGTAGTAATTGATTGTATCTGGCTTGTGGACACAGTTCAGGCAAGGTTAGATCCAGAGAATTTTAATCATGTAGTCAGGTTCTAGTTTTTCTTTTTCCATACAGTTCCCAGGGCTCTATCTTACCTGGATTCAATGTAGAACAAAAAGTAGAATCACTTTCTTAGAATTTCCAGCAATTTTCCTTCTTAAATCAGGTGCCCAGAGTTGAATGGATTGCTTTTTTTTTCAGTTTATAACACATCTTGCAACAGGTCCTTACAAAACATCATGCTTTCAGTATATGTTTATGTATTTTTCTATGTATTTCATCACTATGTGCCAATCCAATTCTGCTTTCCCTATGAAAACCATTTAATTTGTTTATTGTTTGTCTTTTTGTCTTACTGTGTTTTTGAACAATGTATGTTATTTTGTGTAATTGTGTTTTAACATAATGAGATGGATGTTATGTATCCTACTGTTCCACTAAGCACTGTTTTTAGGTTCCAATTATGTTACTATTGTACATGGAATCCATTGATTCTATTTGCTAGAAAACAGCATACAACTATTATCTTTCCCTTAGCTCTCTTGGTGATAGACATTCAGGCTGCCCCCCACTCCCTGTGTTTCAAGCAATGTGTTTATTCACAAATGTGATGGGTCTCTACAATGTACCAGGGACTGTTTCAGGCACATGAGGCACAACAGTGAATAAGACACTACTGTGACGAACATCCTTCTCCATGGCCCCTCGTGGGCCTGGGAGAAAATTTCCCTAGTGTACATTTAGGAGAACAATCCACCAAAATTCTTTATGTACTGGATTTTATTTGGCCATATATACCCCCTACCCATGAACCAAGCACTGTGTTAGGAGAATATGAGGGACTAATTAGCTTAGGCTAGATAGGCTTCGGAGAAGGCAGTGGCAACCCACTCCAGTATTCTTGCCTGGAAAATCCCATGGACAGAGGAGCCTGGTAGGCTACAGTCCATGAGGTCACAAAAAGCCGGACACAACTGAGTGACTTCACTTTCACGCATTGGAGAAGGAAATGGCAACCCACTCCAGTGTTCTTGCCTGGAGAATCCCAGGGACGATGGAGCATGGTGGGCTGCCGTCTATGGGGTCACACAGAGCCAGACACGACTAAAGTGAGTTAGCAGCAGCAGATAGGCTTACCCGTGAACCAGTGGGCTGGGGCAGTTATGAAATGAAGCTCACTCAAAGCAAATGAGAAGAGGAATATCCCACAGAAATAAATGGAGGAAAGTGGATGATGAATGAATACTGAGGAGAAAATACAACAGATGTCCCCTCCATATGAGAAGGCAACTTAGTGTGGAACCTCCCAGCTCTGTGCCCCAGAAATCTGAATGTCTTGTGATAAGGAAAAGTATTTTAAAATCAAGACACACAAACAAAGACAGTTTCTCATTCAGCCCATCTGGATGGCGCCAACATTTTGCATTTCTGTCAAGCTCTCAGATGATGTTAATGCTGCTGATGCAGGCTCCACGTTCTAAGAATTGCTGTTCTAGTCTAAAGGTTGAAAGTGATAAAATGTGATCATCTACCAGTGCTGTAAAGACTAAAGCAAATGCTATATATTAAAGTGCTTAATATCTTAAACATGAAACTTTTAAAATGTTGGTTGTTACTATTTCGTTCGTTATGTGAATCTCAGGGTGAACAATCACATTAATCTTTGATGAGGTTTCAAGAAAAAAATATAAAGAAAGGATAGACTATAAGTCTGATTAGTCTAAATATTAACTTCACTGACCAAAAATTTTCTAATGATCATCTAGGTTTTTGCTAATGACTGTTGTTGATTCTTACTAGAGTTTCCAGAAGAACTGTGTAATCATATATTTAACTCAGTGACAAGGTCGGGTCAGAAAGCTCAGTCTTTGAAATATAATCTAATAAAATAAATATTAAATGGGTAGGTTCTGCCATCTATTTGATGGTATCTGAAAGGGGTATTAATGAGATACTCAGCAAGCCTTTTGCAAAACCATCAAGCCATCTCTTGTGTCTAATAAAAACTAGAGTGCCTCAGTCTAATTAAGGTGACCAGAATGTATTTTCAAGGCTACAATTTAACCATGGAAGAAGAAAGCTGTGTTGTTATCTGTTTAATATGATAATATGTTAAAGTAGGGAGGAGACCTGCATAAAGAACACAAAAATAAATAATTGAACAGTAATAATGTTTTGATATATATCTAGCACTGACCAGAGAAAGGAGTTAATATATCTGGTAGACATAAGACACTAGAGGGGAATAGTTTAATAAATAACAAGGAGAATTCACTGGGATTAACTTTTGTTTTTACCAAATAACTAGTAAAACCATGGATAAATAATTTTTTGAAGTAAGCTATATTCTGGTTATTTTTTGGCCTCAGGGTGCCCTATGAGAGAAAAAGGTGACACCATGGACCTTGGCCTTTGAGGTTCTCTAACATTGCAAAAATCTATATATTTTCCTCTTTCCCTTTCTGCCATTCAGCTAGAGGCTGGATCTTCATTACAGTGACTCAGAGGAGGTACTTGGTAACATTTAGGTTCTAAAAAAAATACTTCAAGTGTTGAAAATGAAGTGAAGAAGAAAGAGGAGAATATATATATATACATTCTCTTGGGAATAAAAACATAATCTTGGAGAAGCAAGGGGTGAGGAGGGGCTTAACCACTCCCACTATCCCTAGAAATCAACTCTCCTGGGCTGTGTGAAGAAGGCTGAGTGCTGAAGAACTGATGCTTTTGAACTGTGGTGTTGGAGAAGACTCTTGAGAGTCCCTTGGACTGCAAGGAGATCCAACCAGTCCATTCTGAAGGAGATCAGCCCTGGGATTTCTTTGGAAGGAATGATGCTAAAGCTGAAACTCCAGTACTTTGGCCACCTCATGCAAAGAGTTGACTCATTGGGAAAGACTCTGATGCTGGGAGGGATTGGGGGCAGGAGGAGAAGGGGACGACAGAGGATGAGATGGCTGGATGGCATCACTGACTCGATGGACGTGAGTCTGAGTGAACTCCGGGAGTTGGTGATGGACAGGGAGGCCTGGCGTGCTGCAATTCAAGGGGTCGCAAAGAGTTGGACACAACTGAGCGACTGATCTGATCTGATCTGATCTGATAGTCTCTGAACTATGTATCAACATATTGAGAGTTTGGTGAATGAAAGTCCCCTTTCATAGAGCTATTCAGTTTTGGATTAACTCATAAGCTTCTATTTCTGGAATAGCAAAGTTAAGGGTCACACCCCTCGCTCTATGCTCTGATGAGCACACCAGGTTTATCATGACCTTAAGACCCGGACAATGACTTAGCAACTCAGGGACCCCTTCTTTTAACATTCTTTAAAAAGAAAAAATACAGTAATTAGTGCATTTTCTCCTTTAAAAATTTTTTTATATATTTGAGTCTCTGTACCCCTCAATTTGGTGACCAAAGTATGTTTGGGTTTTAAAAAAGCAAAACTACTATAAATATGATGGTGAATATCTGGCTACCAAAAAAAAAATTTCCATTAAATGTGAACATGTTAATGATATTAATTCAGAACATCCTTCATAATGCATTTTATATTGATGTGCTGTTCTGAGTTTAGTAGCTCAGCAGTGTCCAACTCTTCGCAATCTCATGGACTATAGCCTGCCAGGCTCCTCTGTGCATGGGGATTCTCCAGGCAAGAATACTGGAATGGGTTGACATGCCCTCCTCCAGAGGATCTTCAGACCCAGAGATTGAACCCAATCTCCTGCATTGCAGGCAGATTCTATTACCAACTGAGCCACCAGGGAAGCCTAAGACTAATGGGATGGGTAGACTATCCCTTCTCCAGGGAATCGTCCCAACTCAGGAATCGAACCAGGGTCTCCTGCATTCCAGGCGGATTCTTTACCAACTGAACTACCCGAGAAGCCCTCATATTGATGTAGTAATATGCAAAAAAGAATAATAAACCACATTCAATTTCCTAAGCATTAATTATGAGGCATTACTAGGCAAGTCATCATGATAAATCTCCACATTTGGGGACTTTCTAGTTAAGCACCCAATTTTTGAGAAATATGTTAGTGTCAAACACAGCTCCATAATTAATAATAAGACTTCTACAGTGTCAGAGTGATTAGACTTACTTTGTTTGGCTCCAAAGGGCAGAGTAAGGGCCAGTGAGTGGAATTATAAGGAGTACAATTTTTTTTTTATTAGAATGACATTTCTAAGAAATAGATCTATTGAAAAAACAGAATGGACTTACCCAAAACTGAAAATCTTCACACAATGATTATGATCACTTAGGGTGATATTAAGGGCATTTGGATATTGCATTAGAAATAGACCAAGTGACCTCTGAGATCCAAACTCATTTGAAATTCATAAGTCTATGAAAATATGGTCTGAGGGGTTTCTAATAGTGTGACTTCATTCAGTCCTAAAATCAAATGGACTACAAATACTGTACTCTGAATCCATTCCCTGGCAATGGTCCTTTTTCCTCTTTATGTTTTCCCACAAGATTATGAGAAACCCTAAGGCATGGCAAATGCCTTGCTTATCTCTGAATTCACAATACAGTACCTGGTACATTGTTAAAATTCAGTTGTTGCTGCTAAATAGGGACTGGACAATATTTGGAGGTATTGACCTGTTCCTTTTTAATCAGTGTATTTCTTCTTTTCCCTTCCTTTCATTTGCCTGGAATGGATCTCCATTATATTGACTCTGAGAAAGTATATAGTACATCTAAACCCCTAGAAAAATATGTTAATAATTGTGAAGGAAGTAAAGAGTAAATAGGGGATTCTTGGGAATAGAAAATATGCCCTGGAGAAGCAGGTATAGATAGGGCTTAGCATTTCCCATCATTCCTCAAAACAAATTGTTTTGTGCTGTGATTCTCTGAAACTCAGGACCATGCCCTGTCCCCTAGTCGGGTAACCTGTAGGCACAATCAAGGTGAATAAGTAGACAGGCCCAGGAGCAGATCTGTCAGTGATTCCAGCCCTTCCTCCTTCATCTCTGAGCTCTAGCCACCTCAGCCTTCTTTCAGTTTCTCAGCATGGCCGTAATTTTCCTCAGACACTTCAAACTTGGACTCGGATTCTCACTCTCTCTCCTTGCTTCCTCTCTCCTCTCGAGGTGGAAGTAGCAAAGAATTTCTTGACCCAAAAGAGTCAGGCAGACAGAAACAACAACACATGAAGGCAGAACAACTGACATGGGGAATGAACTGATGACAGAACCAGAAGCAGGGTATACAGCCCCAAAAACTGGGTTGTGGCCCAGGTCTGGGGAAGAGAAAGACCCCCCACAGGAACTGAGGTCAACATTTTCCAACAGCCCTTAAAGTACAGAAATTAAGTGGTTCTAGAAAATAAAGGAATCTCTCTTTTATACCCAAGTTGTATATTAAGATTCATGCAAACCACTAAGGTATGAAAAGAACCTATCAAATTAGATGAACAGTTATTGAAAATTGTAAGACTTCATTCAGCATTTAATGTTTCCACTGAGCATTTGTTCTGTTTTTTTTTCTTACTCACTAAAACTTCACAACATCACAGTCTCTGCTTCTGAATTCTTTTTAATTAGTGAGAGCACAATCTAAATCATAGTATGAGAAAGCTCCTAAGAATGTGGGTTATATGGTGTGTGATCCCCACCATCCCATTGATAATAAAATATAATCCCAGAAGAGGTAGAGGGGAGTTTTTTGTTTTTTTGTTTGTTTTTCTTTAAAGACACTCAAAATCAATTTTAGCACAGAGTGGACTCTTTGAACTTTCTTAAAAAGGAATGTCAGTTTCTGTCTCAAAAATGCAGTTTAACAATGGCCTCCAGTGAAATCATGTTTAAATGTTCTTTAAGTTAATTTTTTTCTATTTGACCTAAACATTCCCTACTTCAGTTCATGACCATTATATCCTATTCCTTCCCCTTGTCAGTAAGAAATAATGGCTCCCTGGCCTCTATTTAATATCCCTTTATGTCATTATACACCGTGGTTTTATCTTTCCTCCCTCATTGTGAGTAGGTCGACAGTGCTCACATCTCTTAACCTTGACTTCTTGCTCTCACTTCCAGGCTTTTCTACCGAGTAATGTGTGAGCTGTCTCACCATCATTCATTTCACCTCAAGTGTACCTCTATTTGAGCAGGCAGAGGCTGCTGGGATCTTACTAGAGATTAAAACTGAAAGGGCGCTATTAATCCCAAGGCACTTCTGAATTTTAAAATCAGTTTGAAATGATGAGCCTTATCAAGAGCTTTCATGAGGTTTCCAGAGCATTTGAATTAAAATCGTCTTGCTTCACAGCAGGATAGAAAGTCACTGTTGAATTCCAAGATTGCTGCGGGCTGTGAAACACTTGAGTGCTTTGATCATATTAGTCCCTTGTCCAAAGTTCTCTCCCTTCCCTAAAGATTAAAGACAAAGTCCGTATCCTGAGGCTCAAGGCCTGGCTCCCATACTTCTCTTCAGTTTTGCAACATACTGCTTCTTGTAAAGAAGCCTTCACTTCCGGTCTTGCTGGGCTACTCAGTGTATGTGCGTGCTAAATCACTTCAGTGGTGTCTGACTCTTTGTGACCCTATGGACTCTAGCCCTCCAGTCTCCCGTGTCCATGGAATTCTCCAGGCAATACTAGAGGGTGTTGCCATGCCCTCCTCCAGGCGATCTTCCCAACCCAGGGATTGAACCCGAATCTCTTACATCTCCTGCACTGGAAGGTGGGTTCTTTGTCAGATTTATACATTCATATTAAGTACATAACCTATTCAACCCATTGACCTTATTTAATGTCATATAATTTCATATACTAAATTGGTACATTTGTCACCCCTTAGTAAAATCTCAGTGCTTGGGGTAAAGGCACCTACCTCCCTTGCTGAACTCCTTTAAAGTGGTCATTCTGAAGGTATTTTCAGATCAGATCAGTCGCTCAGTCGTGTCCGACTCTTTGCGACCCCATGAATCGCAGCACACCAGGCCTCCCTGTCCATCACCAACTCCCAGAGTTCACTCAGACTCACGTACATCGAGTCAGTGATGCCATCCAGCCATCTCATCCTCTGTCGTCCCCTTCTCCTCCTGCCCACAATCCCTCCCAGCATCAGAGTCTTTTCCAATGAGTCAACTCTTTGCATGAGGTGGCCAAAGTACTAGAGTTTCAGCTTTAGCATCATTCCTTCCAAAGAAATCCCAGGGAAGGTATTTTAGGTAACCTTAAAATGGGTACCAAGAAAGGATAAAATACTTAATGCAAATATGTATCTTCTCACCTCAAATGACTAGCTCTATTCCATATAAGTACATCTTACTCTTCTGATTAAAGCCTTAATGGTCAGTATATTGCAGGTGGATTTCCAGAAGGTACTCCAACTCCGGGCCAACTGGGTACATCCACATAAGGGAAATAAAAGATGGAAGTGAGGGCAGCCCATAGAAAAGAAAGGAGTATGCTTTTTTCATCCTACCAATTCATTCACATTTCTAGTCTTGTAAGGGTCTTCTTTAAGGGTCACCTGAGACCTATAAGTGCAGTTGACTCTGTATTAAAATGCCATTACTAAAATAAAATAGCTAGGCCCACTTATTACCATCTCCCCTAGCAAAGAAAATACCTCAGAGGGAATATATTTCAATGAACCAATATATTTCATAATAATTTGGGCCAATTGTGCTCTCTCAGAAGCTATTCCAAATATTCAAGGGCCAGAAAATTCAGCTTTATATGAAATAACAGCATGGACCATCTGGGACACACAGTCGATTTGGATTTTTGTATGAGGTAGGAAACAAGAGAGGAGTGACCTCTGCACTTGGGGGATTTCACTTTTCAGTTGTATAAAGGTCAGAGCCCTCGGTGGAAAATCCCTGATAGTACCTATAAATGTTCCAACCAATTTATATTGATACCAAATGGAATCAAATTTGTTTTTTAGTCATGGAGAGAGTTGACAAGTTTTTGATGTTTGGTGTTTTTGATTTTTCATTTTTTTAATGCTTACCTTATTATTTTAAAGTACATTTCTGTATAAAATCAGTAGATTTAAAAGTTAGTATTTAGGGAATAATTAGACCGTACTTCACATCTTTTAAAAAATATTTGTTATTTATTTTTGGTTGCACTGGGTCTTCATAGTTGCACACAGGCTTTCTCTAGTTGTGGCAAGCAGGGGCCACTCTCTAGTTATAGCGTGAAGCCTTCTCCTGTTGCAGAGCTTGGCTCTAGGGCACTCTGGATTCAGTAGTTGTGGCGCACGGGCTTAGCTGCCCCACAGTATGTGGGATCCTGGCTCCCCATATCAGGGATTTGAACCATGTCCACTGCATTGGCAGGTAGACTCTCAACTGCTGTACTACCTGGGAAGCCCCTACATCACATTTTAAATAAATTGTCTTTGTTTAAAGATTAATAAGATATTATATGTGATTATAGCTGAATAACAAGATAAAATTACAAGACAGCTTTTTTAGATTATGGCCCTACTGAAATCTACCAATCTCAGTGATTTATAATTTTAAAAGCAATTAATTCTCATGTTTTGCTATAGAGTTATTATACATGTCTGATCAAACATCTAAGGACTTGAATTGTATTTACCAAAAAATGAGTGTCAGATCTCCTAAGCTATCACAAATGATCATTAAAGTTACACAAACTATGAGAGGCAAGGACAGAAGACAGTATTGGGCCATTTTTCAGAATATTTTGGGAACTTTTCAAAAACCTTATTGCCAAAATCAGAGAAGATAGTATATATCTGGCGGTGGTGGTGGTTTAGTCACTACCGACTCTTGTGTCCGACTCTTGTGAACCCATGAACACTGCCCACCAGGCTCCTCTGTCTGTGGGATTTCCCAGGTGAGAATACTGAAGTGGGTTGCCATTTCCTCCTTGAGGGGATCTTCCTGACCCAGGGATCTAAAGATGTATTCAAAAACTAATCTAAACAATATATAGTAATACTATGTCACAAAAAAAGAAATACTGGTTTACAAACATATGTTTTTTAAAAACCTATTCTCTATAGTTCTCAAATATTCCACCAAAGAGTTCTATAATACACAGTACCTGGAGTTGCAAGTGACTTTTAAAATTTAAAAATGCATATAAGTCACATATTATATCATTGACATAATTTAAATGCAAGCAGTAAGCTTATGTATGCAAGTTCACAACCCAAGTGTATCACTGTTATTTTTTAAATGGAAAAGGAGATAAAATGGAGACTAATATAGAGAACTAAGATTTTCCATGAAAATATAAATGGACATGAATAGACACTTTTAGCAATTCGTACTTAAATTACTGACTTTTATGAGGCGTTTATCAGATAAAAATGGTACATTTTCAGGTAGAATGAGGTGTATAAATGAACCTCGATTGTCTGACTTGCTTTAATATTTCACTGAGCCTTTTTTAAAAGAAAAATCATTAAGGACATATCTCTATATTACTAGTAGTTCCATTTATCTTTGGCACTCCCTTTCCTGCAAAATCTTTTTCTTGCATAAAGTGAAAATGAAGTCATTCAGTCGTGTCCAACTCTTTGCGACCCAGTGGACTGTGTAGCCCACCAGGCTCCTCCGTCCATGGGATTCTCCAGCAAGAATACTGGAGTGGGTTGCCATTTCCTTCTCCAGGGGAATCTTCCTGACCCAGGGATTGAACCCAGGTCTCCCACATTGAGGGCAGACACTTTAACCTCTGAGCCACCAGGGAATATAATATATAGGGGTAATACAAATGAGAATGGTACAGAGGGTAAGGAATAGAATAAGAGTCTGTTCACAGGTATTAAATGAAATAAATGGGTAATTAGTCACTTAGTATTAACTGAATAGATCTTAATTAGAACTGCACCAAGAACTTTACAAAAAAGATCTTAATGACCTGGACAACCACTGTGGTATTATCATTCACCTAGAACCAGACATCCTGGAGTGTGAAGTCAAGTCGGCCTTAGGAAGCATTACAACCAACAAAGTAGAGGAGGTGATGGAATTCCAGCTGAGCTATTTCAAATCCTAAAAGATGATGCTGTGAAAGTGCTGCACTCAATATGCCTGCAAATTTAGAAAACTCAGCCGTGACCACAAGACTAAAAAAGGTCATTTTTCATTATAATCTCAAAGAAAGCAATGCCAAAGAATATTCAAACAACTGTGCAACTGCTCTCATTTCACAGGTTACAAAGTAATGCTAAAAATCCTTCAAGTTAGACTTCAGCAGTAGATGAACTGAGAACTCTCAGCTATACAAGCTGGATTTAGAAAAGGCAGGGGAATCAGAATTCAAATTGCCAGTATTCATTGGATCATGGAGAAAGCAAGTGAGTTCCTGAAAAATGTCTGCTTCATTGACCACGCTAAACCCTTTGACTGTGAGGACCACAAAAAACTGTGGAAAATTCTAAGAGAATGGGAATACCAGACCACCTTACCTGCTTCCTGAGAAACCTTTATGCAGGTCAAGAAGCAACAGTTGGAACTGGACATGGAAAAACAAACTGGTTCAAAATTGGAAAAGAAGTATGTCAAGGCTGTGTATTTCCACCCTGTTTATTTAACTTCTATGCAGAACACATTATACAAAATGCCAGGCTGGATAAATCACAAGATGGAATCAAGATTGCTGGGAGAAATATCAACAACCTTGAATATGCAGATGATACCACTCTAATGACGGAAAATGAAGGGGAACTAAAGAGCCTCTTGATGAGGGTGAAAGAGGAGAGTGAAAAGCTGGCTTAAAACTCAACATTCAAAACACTAAGATCATGGCATCTGATCCCATCCCTTCATGGCAAATACATGGGGAAACAGTGGAAACAGTGACAGATTTTATTTTCTTGGGCTCTAAAATCACTGCAGACAGTGACTGCAGCCATGAAATTAAAAGATGTTTGCTTCTTGGAATAAAAGCTATTACAAACCTAGTTAGCTTATTAAAAAGCAGAGACATCACTTTGCCAAAGAGGTCCATATAGTCAAAGCTATGATTTTCCAGTAGTCTTGTACGGATTTGAGAGTTGAATTATAAAGAAGGCTGAGGGCCGAAGAACTGATGCTTTCGAATTGTAGGACTGGAGTAGATTCTTGAGAGTCCCTTGGACTGCAAGGAGATTAAACCAGTCAATCCTAAAGGAAATCAACCCTAAATATTCATTGTAAGGAATGATGCTGAAGCTGAAGCTGCAATACTTTGGTCACCTGATGCAAAGAACTGACTCATTGGAAAAGACCTTGATGCTGGAGAAGGTTGAGGGCAAGGGGAAAAGGGGACAGCAGAGGATGAGATGGTTGGATGACATCACCAGATATGAGTTTGAGCAAACCCTGGGTGCTAGTGAAGAACAGGGAAACCTGGCCTGCTGCAGTTCATGGGGTCACAAAGAGCATGACATGACTTAGCAAGTAAACAGCAACAATGACAACATAATGGTACCAAACCCTGTGGGAGATGATAAAGATGTCAAGTACGTTGTCCCAGCTGTCAAGGAGTTATTTATTCAAAAAATACCAATTATTATAATTATGGATTGATCATTGTTTAAATACCAGGTACAGCATTCGCCTTTGAAGATTCATGTCTAAACGGCACTGATTCACTCTCTAGTAATTGAAATCTCAGGAGAGACACAAAGCATAGATATTCAGAAACAAAAGAGTGAACGCATCTAGAGCAGAAATTAGCATTGTGGTGCTCTGGTAGCAGTCCCACCAGAATGTGAGTACTATCACGGGAGGGGAGCACAGGACCCAGTAGGTGGACAGTCAGTGAAAGCCTCCTGATGGGGTGGAAACTTGGGGTGGATGTTGAAAGGTGCCGTCAATCGGCCAGTGAAGGTACGATGAGCAGCCAGGCACAGAGAATAGTGTAAGCAGAGATGCTAAGTTACAGGAAACATGCTATCGGTTAGAACTGGCGGTTTATGTATATGACTGGGCTTGAGAGCAAGAGATGAGATTTAAGCATCAATGTATTTAAACGTTCATTCAAGAAATGTATATTGAGAAGTGACTACTGGCCAGCACCCTCACTAATACTGAGGATACAGTGGCGACCTAGAGAATCTCTGCCTTTGTGAAATTTAAGATACATCAGCTCAAGTAAGATTAAGTTAAGTAATTACAGAAATCAGTAATTGTTTATAATAATAACAAATGCAACAAAGGAAAAGCACAAGGTATTTTAACAGTATCTAATTAGGGGAGCTGGCTAAACCAGTTTGGAATTTCAGAGAGTGATTTCCTTAGAATGAGCAAGGATTAGCTAAGAGGAGAAGCAGCAAGGGGGAGGCACTCAGTACTCCATACAAAGTATTATAGACTACATTAAGGCTTCAATGCCTTCCCTGGTGGCTCAGACAGTAAAGACTCTGCCCGCAGTGCAAGAGACCCGGGTTTGATCCCTGGGTCAGGAAGATCCCCTGATGGAAGAAATGGCTTCCCACTCCAGTGTTCTAGCCTGGAGAATTCTATGGAGAAAGGAGCCTGACGGGCTACAATTCACTGGGTTGCAAACAGTTGGACACTACTAAGCAACTAACACACACACACATAATTCTAAGAGAAACTAGGAAGTCACAGAAGGATTTTTAAAGAAGTAACATGATGCAATTTGCAGTTTCTGAGAGATGCCTTGGCCAGAGTGTAGTGAATAGATTGTAATTGAGCAAAGGTGGATATGGAATGCTCAGAAGGTTATGTCAACAAGTCAGGCAATACTTTATACTAGGATGGTGGTCACTGAGTTGGAAATAAATGAGTAGATTTTTAAAAATATTTGGGAGGATGCATCAACAATTCTCAGTGGTTTATTAGATCTGAAGAATGAGAAAGATGGAAGTGTTTATTTTCTTATGTTTACCTTCTTTAAACAGGTTCATCATTTACTGAAATGGGGCACACAGAGATAGGACTGGGAGGAAAGCAGGGATTTAATGTTGAATGTATGAAGTTGGGCTGCCTGTAAGATGTTCAAGTAATATGTTTGAGTAGGCTGTTTGGATATGTGAATCAGGAACTCAAGATTGTGTCTTGAAGAAATAAACCTGGGTCAGTCATTAAAGGATGAATGATAGTAAGGTTATAAAAGAGAATGATTAAATCACCTAGGAGAAAAAAATGTTAGCTGAAAAGAGAAGAGAGTCTTGAAAAGAGCCTTGAGAATCTTCACCGCTTCAAGTAAGAGAAGATGTGTTGGAGGAGATATAGACAAGGAACAACTAGCGGGCCATAAGGAAATCCAAGATAAAGTATTCTTATGAAGTCCAGTCAGATAATGTTTCAGAAACGGTGCAGTGATTTATTGAATGTGATAGGAAAGCAAATAAAATTAGAAAAATGATCTGCTAGACTCACCAAGATGGTGATTATATTTTGTCAAGGGGTATTTCAGTTGTATCTTAGATATGGAAATCACTCTGGAATACAAAGTTGTTTGAGAGATGAGAAAGCGAAGATAAGAAGAAAGAAACATATTTTGAGAAGTTTGATCCTCAAGAGCAGAACAGTGGAGCATCAGTAAAATAGGCCGAGAAAATATGGAGTCAAGCAAAATTTATGGCAAGAAGCAGAGGTCATACCATAAAGTTTTGCATGCCATGCTAAAAAAAAAAATCAAGCTTTAGCCTGAAATGGAGAAGTAAAATTCATAGTGAAATTAAGCATTTTTCTGAGGTTTCTTGGCTTGCAAAACTATTTGGATATGTATACTAGTCACTGAGGGAATAGAGAAGAAAAATCGATTTAGAGACTTTATGTGCTCTTATTGAGTTTGAAGTGTCTATAGGACATCTGACTGGTGTTGTCCAGTAGCTAATACACTTAAAAGTTTCTCAAGAGAATTGAGTAATCTAGTTGGGAAGAGAAAAAATAAATAAGTAAATAAATACTATGTGCAAAACTGAGTTTGCACGGAGGCTAAGCCTATAAGGAATTCAAAGAAGGAAGAGCTCGTCATTAACCAGAAAGGTAAAAACCATCTTCACTAAAGAGGTGGGATTTCAATCAGCTTTGTAGAAGAAGTGAAAATTGGTATGAAGGGAGAAGAAAAGAGGGAAGAGCATAGAGTGTTACAAAAAGTAAAAATAACATGTATAAAGGCATGGGGGAAGAAATATGCAGGACTAATAGGAAAGAAAGGAGGTCAGATTGAAACTATTTTTTTCCAAAATCAGTTTGAGTTGAAGTCTACCATCAGTCCATCAATACATAGAGAAACACACACACAAACACTAAATTAGGGTTAAAGAATGGAAAATTTGTGGAGGGGGAGGTGAATGGGACATCTGATAGTGAGTCATATTTTTAACATATAATTACTGTAACTAAAGTGTGAAAAAGGTGATTTCTAATAAACACCTTTTCTTTCTGACACGATTAATGGTTTTCAAAGCATCATCATCTCTGTTTCTTTTACCCTGTTATCAACCTTGAATGTCAAAGACTCTTAGTGATTGCCTAAGGTTATAAGCTGGTAAGTGACTGACAGCTGAGTTCTTCTACCTCTCAGTACAAACCGTATGTTTTAGCCATGCGGGGTCCTTTACATAAAATAAGAGTGTAGCTTGTTCAAGATGAACATTCGTTCATTTTGTTGTGTTTTTGTTCTTCATTTTCCCTATAACTAAATGCTTCAATTACCCTAATGGAGAGAAAGATACATATTTTCCAAAGATAAGTCCTTAGTAACTTCCACAAAGATACCACTGATGGTCGTAATATTCAGCTTATCTGTAGTCTCCTCATTGCCTTAAATAAGAGTTGTGTCCTTGGAGAGATAATGATATTTTTAAATGCTTTCCACCTCTATGAACATGAACAAATCTATGTGTGACTACAGATGGTAGCCTGTGCTCAGATGTACCTGTTGTTGGGGTTTCTATGGAAATAGAGAAACTTATCATTTTTTTTTTAAATGCAGAGAGGTATGTAGACATTTTTTTAAATGTGAAAATTCTTAACGTGTGTCTCTTTTTCCCCTTGGAAAAAAAGAAGTTGTGCTCTTGTTTCAGTGAATAGCAATAATGGTAAGGACCTTGTAAAAAAGTATTCTTAAGTCAGACAGATAAGAATTATATCTGAATTTAAGAAATACTCCTGTTGTTGTCATTCAGCCTCTCAGTTGTGTCCAACTCTTTGCAATATCATGGACTGCAGCATGCCAGGCTTCCCTGTCCTTCACCAATTCCTGGAGCTTGCACAAATTCATGTCCATTGGATTGGTGATGCCATCCAACCATTTCATCCTTGGTCCTCCTGCCTTCAGTCTTTCCCAGCTTCAGGGTCTTTTCCAATGAGTTGACTCCTCACATCAAATGGCCAAAGTATTGGAGCTTCAGCTTCAGCATCAGTCCTTCCAATGCATATTCAGGATTGATTTCCTTTAGGATGGACTGGTTTGATCTCCTTGTAGTCCAAGGGACTCTCAAGTCTTTTCTGACACCACAGTTCAAAAGCATCAATTCTTCAGCATTCAGCCTTCTGAACTCTGATTTATTACAGATATTTTCACAGTGTATGTTTGGTAACATAAATTTTAACCAATTTCTCACATAATATTCTTCTTTAGGAAATTTTTTGTATGATTTGTTTCATTTTATAAGAACTTTTAAAAAACTTTCTAGTATTTGTTTGTATTAATTGGACCCTTAAGAAAGTCATAATATGACATGAATTCCTAACAAATATCTATCACTTATTAATCACATTCACAATTTAATCAAGACTGGCCTTAAAAAAAGAAGATAGAAAGAACATCATATGTTGACATATATGTTTATATAAAGGACAATAAGAAACCCCAAGAGCCAATTTTTGGAAGTGATCAAAATCACAGAAAGGTGACTTGAGAAACATGAGTGAAACTCTAGACCCCTTTGCTCTGGTGGTGGTTGTCAATATAATATCACAGATAAGAGCGATTTGACCTCCAGTTTCAGTCCACTATGTAAAATGTATACAACAGACAGTCATAAGAAGCTTCCAGCCAAGACAGAGTAACAAAGACTGGATTTACTGTTCCACCTGAAACAACCATTAAGTCTGACAAACATTTGAAATAAATGGTCTTCATGACACTGGACATCAGGTGACCCTGGTATTGGTATTAAGACAACAAAGGAGATAAAATAAAATCATAAAATATACTATTTCAAAAGACATCAGAAAAAGAACGAAAAGCAACAAAGTTAGTTGAGACAGATAATAAACAAGATCATAAATTTAAGCCTAACCATGTCAATAATCATAGTAAAGGTAAATGGTCTAAATATTCCAATTGAACATAGAAGCTGTCAGTTCAGTTAAAAAAGCAAGACTCAACTAGATAATGCTCACCTTGTGACCCAGTCACTTCACTTCTAGGTGTTTTCTCAAGAGAATTGAAGCCATATGTCCACACAAAGGCTTGCATCAAAAAATGTTTGTACAAGCTTTATGTGTAACAAACAAAAACTAGAAACAACACAAATGTCCATCAAGTAAGTGGATAAACAAATTATGGTGTACCCATAAAATGGACTTGCTGCAGTGTAATAAAAAGGAATAAGTTATTGATATACAGTATAATGTGTGTGTGTGTGTGTGTGCGCGCGCATGCGCGCGCGCTTGTTAGTCGCTTAGTCGTTTCTGACTCTTTGTGACCCCCATGGACTGTAGCCTTCCAGGCTCTTTTGTCCATGGGATTCTCCAGGCAAGAATACTGGAGTGGATTGCCATTTTCTTCTCCAAGTATAATTTGTGCTGATTTCAAAATACTACTTTGAGTGAAAAAAGCCAAACTATATACAAAATAATATATATAATGTGATTGCACTTGAAATTCTAGAAAATGTGTACAAAGATATGGTAAAAACACACATCAGTGGTTGGCAGGGGATGTACTGAGGGATTGCTGGTCTCAAGGAAGTAAATGAGGGAGGGATTAGAAAGGAGCATGAGGGAACTTTCAGCATAATCAATATATTCAGCACCATGATTACACTAGTGGTTTCTCAGATGTATACACATGTCAAAATATATTAAATTATATACTTTGGATACGTACAGTTTATTATATGTCATTATACCTTAATGAAGCTGTTTAAAAACATCTCTATGACCTTGAACAAGTTTCTAAACCTTGAGTTTACTCATACATGGTGGTAAAAATTCTGTCAACTTTAATAAGACTATTGCATCAATTAATTGGAATACTTCTCTGTCAGAGGCTTAATGTACTACCTAGCACAAGAGAAAGCTTCAGTGAATCTTCAAGCTTCTTTGCAGAGGACGCGGTGGTATATAGACTCTTTCCTTCAACCCCCTACTGACAGTAGACAGGCCAGTTCAAACCATGAACTTTGATCACGCGCCATGCAAGTCATCATGACAGCAACTCTCAGAGTTTGTTTGCAAGAAATTAATCTTCTAGTATTACTGGGTTGTTTGATGCTTGGCTGTAATAAATTAGCTCTTGTATGTTATCCCTGCCCTGAAATCTGTCTGTGAGAGCCAAAATGATTTTATACCAAGATTTCTGATGGACGCAGTAGGATATAGGAGTAGGATGCAGTGGGAGAAAGCTGCAACTGGAATAATTTTGATAAGTATTTCAGTATTTCAAAACTGAAGTGTCAGAATTCATCAAAGACCCTAGTCTTTTCATGACTATTTTTACATACATAGAGCATATACCTTTGTGACAGACTGTTGTGGTCTGAATTGTGTCTCTTTCAAAATTCATAGGTTGAGATTTTAATACCTGTACTCAGAATTCAAGCATATTCAGAGACTAAGTAATTATATTAAAATGAGGTCATTAGGGTATCCTTATAAGAAGAGATTGGGACAGAGACACCCGCCAAGAGATGACATTATGAAGACACAGGAGAAGATGGTCATCTATAAATCAGGAAGACAGGACTAAGACAAAACTAACCTTGATAACAACTTGATCGCAGATTTCTAGCTCCAGAACTAAAGAAGATAAATATCTGTTGTTTAAGCTATGTGGTTCATGATATGTCATTACAGCAGCCCTAGCAAACAAATACATGGGCCATTTTTACTGCTCCAACAATTTCTCTCTCCTATTAGTACCCACCATATTCTCTCAGGCCCAGTAAAGTAATAATTTTGCTTGGGAGTACTCATCATGTCTACACATGTAGACATGCAAGCTGTCCTCAGAATTCCTCAGTCTGCTCTATGTCTCTGTATTTGTGGTTTTTCCTTTTCTAATGCCTTTCTGACTTTGCCTGCTGCTAATTGTTTTTCTTGCAAATGTTATTCATTCTTTGGCCTTGTACCACACTCATATTAGGAGCACAGAGTTTTCAGGAATCTTCCTCCTCTTTTCTGACAAGTGATCATTCTGGCTTACACACTGGAATATTTTCCTCCCGCTCATTAAGCTTAAGAATGTTAAATTCATGTCATAATGATGTACAAAGCTTCCTTGCAAACAGTCAAGCAAGTTGAAATGAAACATATGAGATGCTGTTAATACTTTTTTCTTGAAAAGTGGGAATATTACCTGCCTCTTTACTTAATTAACAATTCAAAGATATGTTTTGGTGTTGACCTTCATTTAATATTCATTGGAAGCAAAACTGAATAACTGAACTGAAAATTGAAAATAATTGATATGGTGGCTGCTTCTTTGACCACTGAACTAAAGCTTCCCAAACAGCTATAACTTTAGAAGTTTCTAAAAGAAAAAAAAAAAGAGGAAGAAGGAAGAAATAGAGTGAATTTAGTGATTAAAATCAATGGTTTTCCCCTTCACAGTCATTTTCTGTATCTTTGTTTATAACAAAGCCTTTAAAGTTTTTTTGTCTGCTGCATTTGATTAATATATTAAGACTGGGACTGTTGGTTGCATTAATGACTCACCATGATTCACCATCCTCTTGCATTAGAATTACTTAGTGTGATTGGTGAAAATGCAAAAGTCCTGGGCCCATTCCAAACCCACTGAATCAGAATCTTGAAGGAGATAAGCCTTGGGAATCTGTATTTTTATCATGCTTCCATACCCTTTTTTCTTTTTCAGTCTGGGAACCACTTTCTTAAGTTCTGTGATGGCAGAGGAAAAGTGATGGTGGTAACACTCCCTAACAATTTAAAGAGGAAGGTCACAAAAAAACAGTAGAGTTCAAGGAAAGTGGCAGCAAATAGAACAGGTGAGTGCACTGGTATTCTGTGGATATTACTGTGAACACAGAAAGCAGGGTAAGGCTGGAAATAACTTCTTGTTACAAATAAAAGGACTACTTCAGAATATGTTGTTAATCCTTCAAAGTTATCAAGAGATCAACATCTTTATGAATCAAGTTCAATATACCTATTTATAATTGAGTTTTATGATATTTAACAGTGATTCCTGAGAATATTTTAGGCCACCATATGAGGTTGATTTTTTCCTTTTAAATCAATGATTAGAATACAATGATTGCATGAAATACTTTGAGCAAATAAAAACTTGGGCTTTCTGATGTTTTTCAAAAAAAGAGAGCTTTATCAGCGGGGATTTTAGAAATTACAAAGCCATTTTCAGTGAAGAACAACAGGAAGTTAGGAGCTAATTATTGTCTTCTCTGAAAAACGTTACGCCTCCCACTGATAAATCATCATATACTAACTAGGTCAGCATGTGCTAGTTCAGTTATATGGTTCTCTGACTCCTCTGTCCACTCTGTAAGTCATTATTAGGATTATTGCTTAGCAATTCTTAGAACAATTTTCACATACCCGGTATCATATGATTTTAAAAATTTTGGGCTTCCTTGGTAGCTCAGCAGTAGAGAATCCATTGGCAATGCAGAAGCTGCAGGTTCAGTGACTGGGTAATGAAGATCCCCTGGAGAAGGAAATGGCAATCCACTCCAGTATTCTTGCCCAGGAAATCCCATGGACAGAGGAGCCTGGCAGGCTGCAGTCCATGGGGTCACAAAAGAGTCAGACATGACTTAGCAAT
This sequence comes from Bos grunniens, assembly GCF_055505025.1. Classification (NCBI taxonomy): domain Eukaryota; kingdom Metazoa; phylum Chordata; class Mammalia; order Artiodactyla; family Bovidae; genus Bos; species Bos grunniens. The sequence goes on from NC_141165.1 coordinate 106,758,078, forward strand.
TAAAAAACAACAAGCTACCTTGTTCTTCATGGACCCAAACATCAATTTAGCATACATTTCCTGATCTAAGTTACTACTCTACAAATCTTTAGGTCCATACCTTACTTGCCAGTTTCTCTATCCATGAAAGAAGCTTGGGGATATTCCTAACTGCTGAAAGACTTCTCTGATATCAGTTAACTGCCTGAATTTCTAACGGCCTTGTGTTTCTGAAATCCTTAAGAATCTATCCCACCGTCCTCTGAATAACTTCGTCCTTCAATCACTATTGAGACATTTGATACCTTCTACAGCTGTTATTCAGATGTCTGTATTAGTCAGGGTTCTCCAGAGAAACAGAATCAATTGGATATATATATATACACACACACATATATATACACATACACACATATATACAGAGACAGAGACAAAGAGATTTATTATAGTCACTCTTGTGATTATGAAGTCTAATGAGTCCAAAATCTGCAATGGGGCTGGTAGGCTGAAGACCCCTGGGAGCAAACAGTACAGATGAAATTCCAAGGTCAGCAGCCTGGAGATCCAGGAGGGCTCATAGTGCACTTCCATTCTGAAGGCAGTTTGCTGGGCAATTCCCTCTTACTTGAGGCCAGTCTCCTTGTTCTGTTTGAACCTACAACTTATTGGATAAGGCTCACCCATTTTATGGAGGGCAATCTGCTTACTAGAAGTTTACCAATTTAAAGGTTAATCTCATCCAAAAATACATTAGTTTATAGGATCAAGTTAACACAGAAAATTAATCATGACAATGCCCCATGCCCCAGCCACTATAGTCTGCCCATTTGACTGGACTTCATCTTCCAAATATATGATAGGTTCATTCCCAGTCCCAGCATCTGTCTCATACTAAAAAGAAGGTTGAGTGACCATTCCTAAATACTCCCAGTCTACCCATTCTGCTCTTAGGGAGCCTAATTATGTCAAATTATGTGGCCACTGGAACAGGGTTTAAGTATGCAGTTTTAGGTACATTTCTGATTGTCACAACTGGAGGGTACTACTGGTATTCAGTGGGTAGAGATTGGGGGTACTACAAACACGCTAGAATGTGCAGGACAGTCCCCACAACAGTAAACTATCTTCAGTCCCAAATGTCAATAGTGTAGAAGCTGAAAAATCATCGAGAGAAACTATAATATTCAAGCTGTAACTTAAAGAATTGGTAAGGTTCAAATTGCACAGATAGAAAATTTTTATTCCAGTCAAAGAAACTGCCATAAAACAGACAAGGGATAATAAAATATGGAAGTCTTTTAGAGACCTGTGAATATCAAATCTGTAAGTGGAGAAATAATGAAATATGATAATTTCAGAAAGGTGGGTGGTTAGGGTTTAGAGCCGTCCCTCTGAAATTTTAGCACATTAGAATCACCTGGAATTTGACAGCACACATTGGAACCCATCCCCAGAAATTTCTGATTCTGTGTGATTGAAATGAGGTCTGGGAATCTGAATTTCTAACAAATATTGAGGTGGTGCTGGTGCTCCTGGTCTGTGAGCCACATTTTTCAGAACCGGTTTTCAGAGAGTTACAGATGCCTGAAAAAATGTCAGGAATTCAAATTCTAGGCAAAAAGAGGGTCATTAATAGGAACAGCTCTTTATGAAGATTACTCAAATAGCAACAGATAGGACACGTTGGATTACAGAGAGAATCTGTACAGAGAAACAAACCAATTGAAGGTCCTGCCAGGAGTCACTGAAAGGCTTGAATCCTCTGCATCAGTGATTTGGGGACCCTGGGAAACCTGGAGCAATGTGCCTCTATGCATAATTCTCTCTTGACCCCAGCTGTGTAATTATGGTTTGCCTGGAGTTTAGTCTTAGCCAGATATGCATGAGGCTTGGTTCTTTGTAATGAATCTCCTGGGATAAAGCATAAGCTGACAGTGTTCAGACAGGCTGCCTGGGCTGCACTTTATAAGTGGGATTGAGGTCACAAAAGCTAGGTGACAGGGCAAGGAGAAGCTCCCTTAGATAACCAAATCACTTAAAATTACATTTCTTTCTGGGTCAAAAAGAAAAAAAGACAAAGAAGCAGAGATATTGCCTCTGCTCTTGCCTCATCCAGTTTTCCAAATTATACTTAAGGGGCTTGGATAAAATCCATACATCAAAAAGCCTTTATGCAATAATGCAAAATTTAAAGGGCATGTCAAACAGATGATCTGTTTTGAAATCACACATATGATATCTCTGAATTCTAGCAATCAGAGGGGCTCAGTCTGAACTGATTAGAATGCTTTTCCAAACCCAGTTTTCTCTTCTTGGCTGAAAAGTGTTACTTGCTTTATCTATAATGCTTGGTACCATCAGCCCTAGGGGAAAGGAAAAAAAAAAAAAAAATCCTTCTAAGCAACTGATCTGAACCTCCTGAGGCTAAGGAGCTCTTATCAAGAAGCAGAAATCCTGCACACAGGCCAGCTGGAGGATGTTCCCCCTCCTGAGGGTCCCTGCTGCCTGAGGGCTTCTAAACACAAATAGAAACTGAAAAAAAATCAGAGGAGTGGAACACACATCTAACATGTGTGTTCCATCATTCATTTCCAGGCTTTTTACCCTCATTCCTTAAACAACTATTTTAGAACTAGTGATGAGGCTAGCATCTTCTAAGAATAACCCTACTCTTGATCACCTTTTTTTTCCTCTTCAGAGATTTTATGAACTGTAACCCCTCTTTTAAAAGTATTTTTTTTCCTTCCTTTTGCCAGCTACTCAGCATCACCCCACACTGCTGGGAAATATTCACTTTATACTCTGACAGTTACTGTGGATACATTGATAAACAGAATACTAACTTTTTAATATATATATAATTTTAAAGTCTTGGCCTGGAATTTCAAGAGGCGGGGAAATGAAAGAACAAAGGAAGCAATGAGGGAGGAAGAAAGAAAGGGAGTCAAGGAGAAAGACAATTAAAACTGCGATGTAGCAAAATTGCAATTTGTTCAAAACCCTTCAGTGACATTTACCAGGGATAATTGTTACCATTGCTGATTGTAGGGCCCCAGCCCTAGAAACTCAGATGCAGTAGGTCTGAACGGGTCTCTAGGATGTGCATTTCTAATGTTCTCCCCAGGCAGCTCTGGTGTTGGTAGACTAGGAAAATATCACCTTGAGAAGCTTTGCAGGTTTAGATTGTCCCTAACAAACACTGTAAACAGCCAGTGCTTATTGTTAAGATTTGCCAGCTTAGGGGAGGGAGGGATGACAAACAGCAGCTGCTTAGATTTAAAATGTCCTGGGGAATCAGCACAGTTGGTGGAAGATTTACCAAACTTCTCCTGAGGCTCCAAGCAGAAGATGCCCATCTGCCACAGGCCCCCAGGCAGACCATTTCTCTATCCCTGGCTTTCTCAGATGCCTCCCCACTTTCTCATACAAAGCCTTTTGTTATAGACTAAATTGTATCCCCCCCCCCCACCAAAATTCATCTTAAAGCTATAATCCCCTGTATTCAATGTGCAGGATGTGCAAAGGAGTAATAAAGGTGTGTGTTAAGTCGCTTCAATCGTGTTCAACTCTTTGCGACCCCATGGACTATAGCCCATGAAACACCTCTGTCCATGGGATTTTCCAGGCAAGAATACTGGAGTGGGTTGCCATTTCCATCTCCAGGGATCTTCCTGACCCAGGGATTGAACCCGTGTCTCTTGTATCTCCTGCATTGGCAGGCGAGTTTTTATTACTGGTACCACCTCGGAAATGAGGTCATAAGAGTGAAGACTTGTTTCTATAGGGTTGGCATCCTTATAAGAAAAGGAAGACACACTAGAGATCTTTCTATCCCTATGAGAGTGCAGAGGAAAAGCTGTGTGAGGACACAGTGAGTCTGTGGCCATCTGTAACTCAAGGAGAAGAGGCATCACCAGACACCAACCCTTGCCCACACCTTCATCTTGACTTTCAGCCTCTCAAATAATTCATTTCAGTTCAGTTCAGTCTCTCAGTCATGTCCAACTCTTTGCAACCCCATGGACTTCATCACGCCAGGCTTCCCTGTCCATCACCAACTGCCAGAGCTTGCTCAAACTCATGTCCATTGAGTCAGTGATGCCATCCAACCATCTCATCCTCTGTCAGCCCCTTCTCCTCCTGTCTTTAATCTTTCCCAGCATCAGGGTCTTCTCCAATGAGTCAGTTCTTCCCATCAGGTGGCCAAAGTATTGGAGTTTCAGCTTCAGCATCAGTGCTTCCAATGAATATTCAGGACTGATTTCCTTTAGGATTGACTGGTTGGATCTTCTTGCAGTCCAAGGGACTCTCAAGAGTCTTCTCCAACACCACAGTTCAAAAGCATCAATTCTTCGGCGCTCAGCTTTCTTCTTGGTCCAACTTTCACATCCATAAATGACTACTGGAAAAATCATAGCTTTGACTAGACAGACCTTTGTCAGCAAAGTAAAGTCTCTGCTTTTTAATATGTTGTCTTGAATAGTAAGAAAATTAATTCCTGTTTCTAAGCCCCTCGATCTATGTGGTATTTTGTTATAGCAGCCCAGCTGAAACTGTTTACCACAGATTGGGTCTTGAACCCATGTGCTGGGACTCAACCCCAGCCAAAACCTTGCTTGGAACTCAAACCCACATGGCTCAAACCCAGCCAAAACCCATGGTACCTGTTTTCAAGACCTAATGAAGCTCTGGTTCTTGATGTCTCATCACAGAAAGAATTCAGTAAGAGACAAAGTGTTAGGTAAGAAGTAGATTTATTCAGATTCAGAGAGAAGCACACTCCATAGACAGAGTGTGGGCCATTGCAGAGGGTGAGTGCAGCTTTAAAATGTGGTGTGTTTAGTTTTTATAGGCTGGGTAATTTCATATGCTATTGAGTGGGAGGATTATTCCAACTATTTTTGAGAAGGGGTGAAGATTTCTAGGATTTTGGCCACCTCCCACTCCGTGGTCTTTTAACAGTGCCTTAGAACTGTCACGGTACTTCTGGGAGTGTCATTTCACTTGCTGGCTGAGGATCAAGGTCTAGTCTTGTCTGCCGTCTTGGTCCCATTTGATTCTAACTGGTTTATGTTGTGTCCTTGGGCTATGTCATTCTTTCAAAAGTTGTGCTCTGCCCCTTTCCCTCCTGTTACACAACTAGAGTAACCTTTCTTCACAGCTCATTTAGGTATTCCTCAGGCAAGAGACCCTTCTCCCAAGCCCTAAAGCCCTAATGTTACTTCACTGCTCAAGTTTCAAGGGAATTCAGGTTCCAGAAAAGCTGTAGGATAGATTCAAGAACCAAGTGTCACTTGGACCTGGGGATAGGGAGGTTCTGAGAACTACCACACTCAAGTTATACATGAGTTATAAACATGAATATACTGTCTCTGCTTCTAATCTGATTGGCTTTATCACATTGTTTGTACAAGAAAATACATTCCATAATCCAGGTGATTGAGTTTTAGCTAACTTTTCCAAGTTGATTCTTTTCCTGGTGATGACACTCTCAGGAGTTCTGGAATAGTGCTGATTAGAACATTACATTGCTTTTTCCTTACGAATATCTTCTCACTTATCAAAGCCAGGATATATAGTTGTTATATCTGTGATAGTTCTGTTCACTCAAATAATTGCTGTGTGCCCAGTATATGCCAGACAAGGTTCCAGATACAGAAAAGCAAACAAAAATAAGACAAAGAGACAAACAAAACTAAGGAAACACATATTAATCAGGTGTTAATAAATGCTACAAAGAGAAAGTATGGAAAGAAGTATGAGGAAGGGTCTTAGTTTATAAGGGGGTGGTCCAAGAAAGCCTCTCTGATACCCAACATTACAACAGAGACATGAAGGAAGTCAGATGTCCAGCCATTTGTGTCTCTGAGCAAATATCACTTCACAAAGAGGGAGAAGCCCGTGAAAAACTGCTTCAGCAGGACTATGAATGGTATTTTTTTTAATAACAAGGAAGACTATGCAACTGGAATGGGGTAAAAAGATGGATCTCCCTAAAGTCCTGGAAATGCTAAGAATTAATCATGCAAGCTCTTCTAGGACGTTGTGATGTCTTTACTCTGAGTTAGATGAAAAGTCATTGGAGGGAGGAAAGCAAAAAAGCCATGTGACTTATGTTCTTAAATAATCTCTATCTTTTATGGGGAGAATGGTCTGCTAGGGTCAAGAATGAGAGAGATCAAATAGAAGGCTACTGTATCATTGATAGATGACAGTTATTGATTTAGACTAGAATGATGGGGATTGGTCAGAAACCAGGTAAATTTAAAAGGTAGAAACCACAATCTTTGCTAAAGATTGTATTGTCAGATAAAGGGGAAAAATAAAACAGTGGGAATTTCGTAACTTTAGTAGGCTTGTCTAGATTTAACCACTTAAATAAGTGGATATATCTGTCTATTACAATTTGCAAAAATTACAAAATATTAACAATCAGTTCAGTTCAGTTCAGTTCAGTCTCTCAGTCATGTCCAACTCTTTGCGACCCCATGAATAGCAGCACGCCAGGCCTCTCTGTCCATCACCAACTGCAGGAGTTTACTCAAACTCACATCCATTGAGTCGGTGATGCCATCCAGCCATCTCATCTTCTGTCGTCCCCTTCTCCTCCTGCCCCGAATCCCTCCCAGCATCAGAGTCTTTTCCAATGAGTCAACTCTTCACATGAGGTGGCCAAAGTATTGGAGTTTCAGCTTTAGCATCAGTCCTTCCAATGAACACCCAGGACTGATCTCCTTTAGAATGGACTGGTTGGATCTTCTTGCAGTCCAAGGGACTCTCAAGAGTCTTCTCCAACACCACAGTTCAAAAGCATCAATTCTTCAGCACTCAGCTTTCTTCACAGTCCAACTCTCACATCCATACATGACCACTGGAAAAACCATAGCTTTGACTAGATGGACCTTTGTTAGCAAAGTAATGTCTCTGCTTTTTAATATGCTATCTAGATTGGTCATAACTTTCCTTCCAAGACACTTTAAATGTGTTTAGCCCCCTAACCAACATCAGTTACCCTTCAGGAAACTAATACTAGATACTTATGGGAACACTGAACCTCTCACAATAATCTATGATAAACACTGGAAAAGTCATCTGGTATCTAGAATCAGAAAAATAATTTCTGAAGCTTTTAGAATAATGAGAGATTTGAATTTATATTAAAAATATACTACTTGTAGTATGTCCATCTTAGCAAAAAATTTAGCTGGTTTATCAAAAAAGGTTGAGAAAGTAATTATTTGGTCAGTAAAGATCAGCTTGTATTTATTAAAATGAATCATGGCAGATGAAAATATTTATGTTTAAAATTTTTTAATGTACTAAAATAAATTCTAATGTTTAAATTTTTTTCTATCAAAGGAAAGTGATAGAGAGCATTTATGTGATGTAGGAGAGACCATGGACTGTGTAGTATGCTCAAGACTTTTACGTGGCTGTGCAAGTTTATGAAAAGAGTTTACTGCTAGAGTACTGTCAATTAGAAGAAGTTGTTTAATGACTTGATTATAAATTTCCTCTCAGCCCTGTCTGGATTAAAGTTTTTACCAACAAAGATACAGAGGTCCTCTTTCACATATTTAAGAATAACTAAAAGGGGAAGAGATAGCAAAAGCATAGTTTTCCAGGAAGGATTTCTATAGTATCTCAACAGAATAGGATAATGGATATAATCTAACCAGGTATAATTTAATAATAATGATTTGTAAATGTTTGCACAAATAGGCAATTACACTGTTATAAGATGCAGGAGATGTAATGTCCGAAAAGCAAGCACAAAAATGTCTGGGGACTTTGACATAAGTTCCACAGGAGTCAGCATAATGCTCTGAACTGAACATCTCAAAAGAAACGATTGCATTCAATCTTGGGTTCCAACAAGTTAAAAAGCATTTGTAAGAGAGTGACCAGGATAATCTAAGCTCAGTGGGAAAAAACATATGACGAAAGCCTTAAAGAAAAAACACTGAAGCTGCTTCATCTGCAGAAAAATGCGTGCTCATCAGTTATAATGCCCTTGGGTGCAAGGAGCAGCTCCAAATCAAGTTGGTGTGAAAAATAAGAAATTGTATTTTATGTAATAAGAGGTCCAGAATTAAAGTAGCTTTCACATGGTAATGACAGATCAAAGCATCAAACTCAGACAGTACATCCAAGAGTAATACGTCTTCCTATTACTTATTAAAAAGAGGAAAGAGAGAAAGAAAACTTTTTTCTAGAAGACTTCTCTTTTGATTGCATAGGTCAAAATTATGTCTCATTAACATTCCCTGGTGGCTCAGATGGTAAAGAACCCACCTGCAATGCAGTAGACCTGGGTTCAATCCCTGAGCTGGGAAGATCCCCTGGAGGAGGGCATGCCAATTCTTGCCTGGAGAATCACCATGGACAGAGGAGCTTGGTGGGTGACAGTCTGTGGGGTTGCAAAGAGTCAGGCACAACTGAGCGACTTAGCAGAGCACAGCCATTCCTTGACACATGACCCTCAAAGGAATGGAATTACTCCCACACTAACCGGGGCTCCTGAGAACTACAAAAGGTCGTGTTCCTCTGAGACATGATGATGTATGAGGAAGAGAGTAGGGACTTGAGCAAAATCGAGAGTTCTATCAGAAAGGATACCAACCAGTTCTACCACACAATGTCCTAGGGAAAACTTAATAGTAGCTTTCAATTATTTAAGGGTTGCCATATGGAAATACACCCTGTGGCTCAAAAGAAGGAATCCAAGATTAATGCTTGGAAGTTAAAGATGGATATACAGCAAGCCAGTAATAAATGGAATTTGCGGCATAATGAATGATTCCCTCACTCTCCATGTATCCTCTAGAGGGAAAGAACTAGACTAGCTGTCTTCCGTAAAGTCTTCCAACCAAAGCCCAGCTTACAATTCAGCAGGTTTTGTCCTGCATGAAAGCAAAGCCAACGAGTCAGGTAGAGACTGAAACTTTCAGGCATTGTCTATCTGCAAAATAATGCCAATTTCTCTGGAACTGAGGCAACTCGTTAAATAAAGATGCCCTATGTTTGCAAGCTGAATGGAGAACTGCACAAGGATGGCATGTGTACTAGCTAGCATGACAGTGATTCCAACGTTATTAAAGATTTCTCTGGTTGAATTTAGTAACTAAAGTTGGAAAGAATAGAAGAGCGTTTTCAAAGTAATTATTTTAATGTTATTTATAGTTTGCAAAGCACGTTTCCATCTTTAAAACAGGCATTATGATTATTCTCATTTTATAGTGAAGGTATTGAGGACCAGAATCTTCAACACCATCAGGCAGGTGTGCCTGATTCCAAATAAGTGCAGTGAAAATAGAAATTCTTCTTCCTCCAATTTCTCCTTTTTCCCCTACTCCTTTTTTCTTCTACTACTGAGTTGGCAAACCCTTCTCTGGTAGACATAATGAAATATTTTTATAATAATAATACTTATTTCTTAAATCCATATACTCTTTAAAAGCAAAATTCTGTCCTTCCCATATTGTTCATTGAGGACTTTTATGCTTTTCCATATACCCAGAGAGGCTTCACAGGTGGTACTAGTGGTAAAGAACACATCTGCTAATGCAGGAGGCATGAGAGACGCAGGTTCGATCCCTGGATGTGAAAGATCCGCTGGAGGAGTGCATGGCAACCCATCCAGTATTCTTGCCTGGAGAATCCCATGGACAGAGGAGCCTGGCGGGCTATAGTCCATAAAGTCACAAAGAGTTGGATACCCCGAAGTAACCTAGCAGGCACATGAACCCAGAAGTTATTTCAATATTGCAACAATGACCTCTTTCCATCATTTGATCCACATATATGTTCTAATTATGGCTCTGCTTCTAGAAGAATGGATTAGATGTCAGCTTCAATTTGAGTTGGATTGAATGTATTTTGGTACCAGCTTTGCATTTACTCTTAGACAGACCCTTCCATGATAACCCAGTGTTGAATTAACATATAAATAATAACTTTTTATATTAACCTTCATCAAGTGTTCAGTACAACTTAAATTTATTAGTAATATATCTGTCATATACACGATGAATCTTTTCAATTTCCTTTTCTTCATGTAAGTATTACATATATCCAAGTAAATCTTAGTGCCACTTTACAAAAATAATGCTGAAGGACAGAGAAGTAAAATCTTTTTGTATGCCAAATTTAGTAGTCAGGTTTATATTAAGAAATAAAAAGGTAAATAATAAAAAGTACAGAATGAAAGCAGGGGTTGAGGACTATTGGATGAGAAACAGATGAGTAAGGGAGACTTCGCACTGCACTCTTTTTTATCTTGTAGCATCTATTTAAACCATTAAAATTTATTTATTTAAAAGGATATGTTAATGAATAAATAAATTTGGTTAAAATTTAAGCCAAATAATAGCTAAATAAATTAATAAGAAAAAAGAGAAGGAAGGAAAGGGACAGAAGAAAGATGTTTGTTAATACATATTTTGCTTCAGTACTAAAGTGATCTTCACAAAGTTACCCAGGAATCTTGAAAAGCTGTCATTACCATCTTGAGAATTCTTAGGACATAGTTGCAGATGATCCAGGTCTTTATGGATTTAAGAGGAAAGCAGAGATAGGAAGTCAGTTTTGGAGAGAGCAGGGGAAATAAAGTCAGGATTTGTGAGGATTGCTAATCCCTTTTTAGTTCCTTAAGCAGAAAACTCCACATTTTTGTACTTTTGAGGGACAAAAAGGAAGATGGAAAAATAATTCACTGGATGCAAATCGAATGATACTTAGGAGGAAGTGAAACCTTCAATTTGCAAATTCAAACATATGAAATAGATTTATTGAGGCCCAGTGGAAAGTTCCCCAAACTGAAAAGAAGCATGACTCTGGACTGAATATAGATTGCGCCACCACAAAGTGACTCCATTGGAAAATGCGACATAGATGCATAGCTTATGTGTTTGTTACAAGAACATGCAGTAAAATGCTTTGTCAGCATCCACTGTCAATTCACCTACAATGTTAGGACACCTCAACAAGACTTCATATAGGATTTTCAGTCCCTTTCAGGGTACAGTTTGCAGTAAAATTGGTTATAAAGAGAATTTCTGTAAAATGTTGTCTATAATCAAGTTAGACTCAGGCAGCTAAGAAAAAACTTAGAATAATAAGGTTACTTCAAGTATACTTCTAGGTCACTTTTATATTTTGCATTTCCCCACCATAATTCTAGACTTTGAGATATCCTCTTTGTTAGTATTCTTCAGTCTAGAAATTCTATTTACTTCCCTTCCCCCATATTAAGGATTGATTTGTATATTTATTACGTTTGTGTGTGCTGTGCTCAGTTGTGTCCAACTCTTTGTGACACCATGGACTGTAGCCCTCCAGGCTTCTCGGTCTATGGAATTTTCTAGGCAAGAATTCTGGAGTGGGTTGCCATTTCCTACTCCAGGGGATCTGCTCAACCCAGGGATCAAAACCATGTCTCTTGAGTGTCCTGCATTGGCAGATTCTTTACCACTGTGTCACCTAGGAAGCCCCATTTATTATGTTTACTTAGGATATTTAAGGTGCTTAACAGAGCAGGAGAGAACTAATATATTATACTATATTCCACATTAAGTGTGTCAGCATAATATAATAAACCCTGAAAATTCTTTAATATTGAGTGTCCAGATTCTATAAACCTCAAGCTAAAAATTCTGTACTACTTCTTTAAAAATGAGGAAATCTTATGAATAAGAATCCATCATGCCCATCAAAGGCTACATGACATGTTTAAGATATACCTACAGAACCAGTGAGATGCCAGACTCCAGGAATGCACAGATTAACAAATATAACACTCTTGACTTCTGTGGAGATTTTAGTCCATTGAAGGAGACAAATCTACACCTGGAGTCTACTCAGACTCATGTCCATTGAGTCGGTGATGCCATCCAACCACCTCATCCTCTGTTGTCCCCTTCTCCTCCTGCCTTCAGTCTTTCCCAGCATTAGGGTCTTTTCCATGCTGGGGTCTTTTCCAAAGAGTCAGTTCTTTGCATCAGGTGGCTGAAGTATTGCAGTTTCAGCTTCAGCATCAGTCCTTTGAATGAATATTCAGGGCTGATTTCTTTTAGGATGGACTGGTTGGATCTCCTTGCAGTCCAAGTGACTCTCAACAGTCTTCTCCAACACCACAGTTCAAAAGCATCAATTCTTCGGCGCTCAGCTAAAGTCCAACTCTCACATCCATACATGACTACTGGAAAGACCATAGCCTTGACTAGATGGACCTTTGTTGATAAAGTAATGTCTCTGCTTTTTAATATGCTGTCTAGGTGGTCATAACTTTCCTTCCAAGGAGTAAGCGTCTTTTAATTTCATGGCTTCAGTCTGCACACATACCCTCTCCCACAAAACCAGTCAAGGCAAGAAGGCATCCAAATTCAAATGGGCCTTATTTGGTGACCATTCCAGACTCCTCAAACATCTATTCCCAGGACCCTGCATTATTTACTTGAGCCCCAGATAAGAAATACTTTAGCAGACCGCAAGCATTTTATTAGGTGAATCCTGAGCCCGTGCTCTGGATCTTCTCACTGCAAACCACTGTCCATTCTTCCTTATTTTAGCCTTCTGTTGACCCTCCCCTCTGGGCTGATACACTGATTTAGTACTGCCTCAGTTTCCAAACCAGCTCTAATCCCTGATATATTCTCTCCACCTCAGACTGCGGGTTCTTCAGGCTTTGAAGATGTGTGATGATTCTACCTCCTGCAGAGCCTAGCTCTTTCTCTTCCTCAGGTGTGTGCTGCCACACTAGTTTTGCCACCTTTGTTTTTCAGTTATATATGGTCATCTAATTGAGTTCTAGTCAATGAATGTGACTGGAAATGATGTGGACTGTTTCCAGGCCCGATGCATTAAGAAAGTCTCATGCACTGTCCTCTGTGCGCCTTCCTCTTCTGCAGATTGATGTAAAATAAAGGGGGATGGTAGGCAGACTAGAATAAATTGGTTTTGAATCTAATAAACTTTGCCATATTATACAAAAGAACAATTTTAAGTTATTGCAACAAATGTTAACAGGTAGAGAAAGTGCTTGTTCTTTGTTCAAAGGGTTAGGAAAATTTACATTTGCGTCATAGAGTTGGCATCAGGTTTTAAAGCCAAATTATAAACTCTTATTTAAAATGACTAGTAAATGGTCAGAAAAGTAAAGGATATAAGTGCAGAATTTCTATTTTCTTTTCTTAGTTCCTTGAAGAATGGACAAATACAAATTTAACTGCCTTCAGTATTTTTATCACCTTATGATTGGAGTTGGTGACGGACAGGGAGGCCTGGTGTGCTGCAATTCATGGGGTCGCAAAGAGTCCGACACGACTGAGCGACTGAACTGAACTGAATTTAAGTTTTTGTGGCTGCAAGGCATTCTTTGAAATAAAACTGAAATGAGGTGAAGGGGAGCTACTGCTGGTAACTGATTATTTTTGTCAGGAATTTTAGGTTGTATTTCTAATTCTGCAACAGACTCATTAGGTTATATTATGTTCAACAAGTTACCGTTTCTTTGTCAGACAGTTCTGTGGGTGGTGTATTAAAATCTTTTACAGTCCTTTTTTACCACAGGCGAACTCCTGTGGGTATTAATAGGATCCAAAATATATTCATGTATCCTTTATTATATCTTTATAGTTGTTCTCTTTCTCTCTGTCTGATTCTTCTAGCTGATTCTTTGTCCCAGATTTTTTTCCTGTAAAAGAATGATAATGCTACCCATCTGGCAGTTGTTTGCAATGAACTGAAGAGGTTTGGGAAAATTTCCTGGCAGAGTGGCATTTACATTTGTACCATCTATGACAGAAATATAATTACTATGTTAACATAAATACATCCCTTCTGAAATGTCAAAATGTTTTCCGCCTTTACCAATTATTTTAGCTTTTATAAATGGTGGTGATTCTTCTCTCAAGGGAGCAATCATTTTCCAGCTTCCACAAGAGATACATACAATCCATATTAGCATTTAAATATTTCAACTAGTATATGTAGAGGAAATAGCTTTATAAGTTTTTAATATAAATATAAAGTAGTTTAAAAAAAAATAAGCTTGCACTGGAACAATGTCAGATCCTGCCTTTGTCAAAGACAGCAATATTCAGCTCCCTTTTTTCAACTCTTTTTCTCAACCACAACTTCCACTGACTTGTTAATTAGTTGAGGCTTAAATATTTAATTTTAATGATTTACTACATTTTTCACAATTGTATTTTACTTTATCATTTCTTGCATATTACAGCACAATTTCCTTTGGAAAGATCTATACAAGTAATTAAAGACAAAATACTCAGAGTGCATATTTTTCATAACTGTACTTAATGATGGGCGAGATGATAAGTAGAAGAAATTGATGAATTGAAGAAGCAAAACAGATGGTAAAATTGCATACATGTGCCAACACACTCCAGCCTGCAGTCTGTTCCAGATTCTGCTAGGGCCAGAAACATAGTAAAAGAAATACCAAGAGCTTGATTCCAGCAGGAAAGACCCAAATCCCCCTGGATCCATAAAAGCAGGCTTCCTGGCTCTAACACAGGTAGCCCTATGCAAAGCAGTATTCCCTGGAAATGCTGTGTTTTCTGACCTTCTGGAAGTTTGTGTGTTAAAGCATATGGTTTTTCTCAAGGGAAGAAGAATCCTCTCTAAATAGCTGTCAAGGCAAGAGATGATGTAGACAAATGGATATAGAGAGACAAAATGATCCTCTCTTTTCTTATGTATGGCCATCATTTTTTTTTCCTATTTGTAATTAATCTTTCCTTTGTTTTGTGCTCATATGTAGTGGATACTCTACACATCTCTAGGAGTTACACAGATAGTTAAAATGATAGTTCTGCTTATAGGTTTATCACTATTTCAATCTGCTAATAAAAGCTTTGGAAGAACCCTGTTAAGACAATAAGAATGCTGTTAAAAAGAACTGAAAATACTCAGTAAATCAAGGCAATTTTCTTTTGTCTTAAGAATGTCTTCTCAGTTGCCAAAATGATGACAAATTCATCATTGGACAGGGGTACCCCCAGCTACAAACCAAGGTCATTTTCAATTAGTGTTCTAACTAGTGCCTTACAAGTAAACTACATTTAAATCATTAATAAAAATGTGTGAAAAAGGTGATAGAGAGTTTTAATATTTAAATTTTTGCTGAACATTTGTTATAACAGGGAACATTTAGAAAGAAACTAAATATCCAGCGCTATGAGACTGGCAAAATAAAGCATACTATTTTATACTATGGAATATTAGGCAGCCAAGGGAGTCATTCTGCAGGAATATTAAATAAGGTAGTAAAATGCATGTGGTATATTAGTTGAAAGAAACCCAAATCAATTCAGTGTAAATTATTCTGATATTTGTCTATCTTCCTAGTAGATTCCAATAATGATTTGGGGCAACCATTTCTTAAAAATGTATCTTATGAGGGAATGAAGCAAAAAAAAAAAAAAAACTGGGGCAATGGATTAAGGGGAGAAAATCTACTTTGGATGGGCTGAAGTTTTTAAGGAAGGCTGAAGCACAGGGGGCATTATAGGAGCACTTACTGAGGGGGGCTGCCACTGTGAGGTTATGAGTCACAGATGATCTGGTCAAATAGTACTACAGTCAGCCCAGGCTTCATGACTTCCTAGAACAAGTAGCCAACTGCTTGAAGGTCCAGTAGCTGTAAATTACAACAGCTGCAGTTTGGGAGGATTGGCCCCCAATGCCTGTTACTGACTTTCACAGAGCAGAGGATAACCAGTTCCTGGGTATATTCCTACACTGGAACCTAAGACCAAAATTCAAATATGGGTGATATGTGACTTTTCTATCTTTTTACTTGTCTACATACAAAATCTTAATAAAACACCTTTCCCCCCTACATTCCTAGGGGAAAGTAAAATTCATGAATTGGCCGAAATAAACAAGTGTACTAGGGAGATAAACTAGTCCTTAAATTTCTCGGTTTAATCCAGAAGATGCTTTGTAACCTGTGTAAGCTACTCTAAAGAAACATACAAATTATCTAATAAATAAGATTATTAAAAAAATAAACAGAGGTTATTGCTGTTGCTGCTGCTGCTGCTGCTAAGTCATTTCAGTCGTGTCCGACTCTGTGCGACCCCATAGACAGCAGCCCACCAGGTTCCCCCATCCCTGGGATTCTCCAGGCAAGAACACTGGAGTGGGTTGCCATTTCCTTCTCCAATGCATGAAAGTGAAAAGTGAAAGTGAAGTCACTCAGTCATGTCCAACTCTTAGCGACCCCAGGGACTGCAGCCCACCAGGCTCCTCCGTCCATGGGATTTTCCAGGCAAGAGTACTGGAGTGGGGTGCCATTGCCTTCTCCACAGAGGTTATTAGGGTACATTAAAGTGTCAAGGATGTATTTTCTTCCCTCTTCAGAAAATTGAATATAAAAGAGATGACAGGCTCATCTAAGGGTTTTATTACCCTATCCTAGAAATAAAAATACAAGATTTAAATTGATAGGCTTTTGTTTAGTAACTCACTGTTAGAGTGAACGATATCTCCCTATAAGCCTATACATTCTCTTAATTCAAAGGTATTCCTAATGATACCCCATAAGGCATCAATAATTTATATCTCACTGTGTAACATACATTACTTTGTTCAGATAACCAGAACAATGCCCAGCATAAATATTTTACAGTAGGAAGTGTTCCTGTATTTGAACTTAGAAGAAGAAGAGTAAGAAAATGGAGGGACATGAAGCCTTTCTGGGCAGGGCAGACCTCCTGTGGGTACCTCATGTAAAGATTTTGAATCCCTAAAGACAAAATAAAGACTCTAGGAATCTGAGGATTGGAAGAAAGATGTGGAATGGGAAGCAGAAGGCAAACAAAATCTATCTCACTGTTAATTTTTTTCCTTAGAGTCCAAAGCCAGTTTTCCACTGAAAATAATCTTTCATCTTTGGCAAAGTATTAATCCCAGGTGTCAAGAACTACATTTATTAGGGATCTGATCACACTGGAGATGCCTGCAAGCAGGGTAAATACTTGGCTCATCTTTAGCCCTGCCTTATAATAGTGAGACAGTGAAGGTAAACAAAAAGGAATAGGATGGCGACTTCTTTCATGAGATTTACTGCCCAAATGGAAGCAGTTAAACCTGGTAGTTAAAGTTTATAACAGCCCTGTGTGCTGAGTACAGAGGGAAGAGACAGAGAAGTAGGTGAAAGCAGTCAATTTGCTTGGGGGAGGCAAAGTTAAGAGATGCTTTATAGAGCAGGTGATGTTCAGGTTGAGGTTTGATGTTCCTGTTGGGAAGAGAAAGAGCAAAGGGTAACCCAGTCGAAAGGAGAAACTGTATAAACCAAAGTCATCGTCCAATTGTACCTCCAGTACTAATTCATTCAATGTCAACCCATAACTAATGTAGTAATTAATAAACCTGCCTCACTCCAAATCTAACCGTTAGAAATCCATTAACATATCCATAATGCTTTTTCTTAGCTATTCATAAAGGATCTATCTATCAGATCAGGTCATATCCCACCAGTTCATAAATATGACTATATCTGAGTCCAAGACGTGTATCTAATACAGTTTATCTTTCTTAAGAAAGAAAACACTAGAAATAAAACTTCCTTCTCCTAGATTATAAAATGAGCTGTAACATCTTCTGGTTCTCAGTGTAAGCAGTGTTTCAACTTAGAAAGTTTCTTCACAGTAAATTATAGGTGAGCTCACTAACAGATTTTTCTATCAGACTTGCATTTGTGAGCCTTAGTTGAAGGCTGTTATTTCCTGGCTGTGAATTGAACTTTATCAACGGTAGTTATATAACACGCCAAACCACCTGGCAGGTACTCTATAACGCTGATACTGTGAGAAATGGTGACACCGGCCTTTGGCAGATGGTACTTTTAGAGTTGAAACAGTTAACTGTAGCAGTAACAAGCACATTGAGCGAGGACAGATTCATATATTTTGGATTTTATCTGCTTACACTATGCGACTACAGGCTAAAAAAAGAAAAAAGTCCAAAATAGCCTATAAAATGGCTTCCTTAGGTGGTGACATGAAGTTAGAGCAGCCAAATGTTTGACTTTCTGAAATTGCCTCTTGTAAAGCAGAAATCTCTTATTCAGCATGCACACGTGATAGTGAAGGCAGCTGTTGTGTAGAGTTCTGTGATTCTGTGCCAAACCTAGATGTTGAAGTGATAAGGGTGCTTAGAAAGTTAAATGCTTGCTTTTTTTGAGTATTTGCCCATACATGTTTCTAGTCCCTGCTTGCAGAAATCAGATACACTCTTTAGGTGAAAGGAATGGATGAAATGTGAGTACACAGACCTAGGTCCTTAACCTTCAGATATTTTGCCAGCAACTTGACACAGCAAGAGGCTGTTAGGCATTAACATCCTGATTGCCATATTGGACTATTTTCTAAAACTCCTACATGAACAGGTGATTTTCTTTCATAGAGAAATCACAAAAGCCATCCAATTCAACCACTCATTTAACACTTTGGGAAACTGAGGCTTAAACAAGTAAAGGGACAGGACCACAAAGCCAGGACTGGACCTAGCTTTTCTGGACTCTTGAAATGCCAAATGTGCCAAGGACGTTTGGAGGTCATCTAGCTCAAGCATTTACCACCATCGGCTGTACTTGTTATTTCTCTCTAGAGACCTTAAGTTTACAATAATATTTTGACTCTAGAATCTTGCCTATATTACATAACTAATTACCTATATTCTTCAAGGTCATTCATAATTGGTCTTTACTCACTCTTTTTAACAAATATTTATCTAGTTTTTTTCTTCTAAATCATATGTTACACTGTAAATGAAAAATATCATGGTCCCTATCTTTACGGAGCTAGGTACTTTATAATATAATTGCATTATATACTATCATGCAATCTCAATTTGTAACAAGTGCTATAAAGAAGAATAGTGTTCAATGATAGAAAATAATGAGGGACTGACTAGTAATTTATCTTAGACTTAATGGTTAAAAGAGGCTTTCTTAAGGAAGGGACATTTGAAATCAAATTGCAAAGATGAATGAGGCTAGCCAGCTGGAAAATAATTATGGGTGTGGGAGTGTGAAATTCTGGCAAAGGGAACAGCATGGGCAGAGCCCTGGAGTGTTTGAGGCACTAAAGAAAAGTGAGTGCAGGTGGTGAATGGAGAGTCAGGGTTGAGTGAAAGAGAGTAAAATTGGGGAAGTCTTCAGGGACTAGATCACATAAGGCCTAAAATGTGGTGCTAAGGAGGATGAATATGGTTCCAAAGTCAATAGGAAGTTTTTAAAGCTTTTTCACTGGAGATGTTAATATGATCCAGTTTACATTGTTAAAATGACAACATTTCTGATCAACATTTAATAATTATTAAGCTGGAATCAAGATTTCTGGGAGAAATATCAATAACCTCAGAGATGCAGATGACACCACCCTTATGGCAGAAAGTGAAGAGGAACTAAAAAGCCTCTTGATGAAAGTGAAAGAGGAGAGTGAAAAGGTTGGCTTAAAGCTCAACATTCAGAAAACAAAGATCATGGCATCTGGTCCCATCACTTCATGGGAAATATATGGGAAACAGTGGAAACAGTGTCAGACTTTTATTTCGGGGGGCTCCAAAATCACTGCAGATGGTGATTGCAGCCATGAAATTAAAAGACGCTTACTCCTTGGAAGGAAAGTTATGACCAACCTAGATAGCATATTCAAAAGCAGAGACATTACTTTGCCAACAAAGGTCCATCTAGTCAAGGCTATGGTTTTTCCAGTGGTCATGTATGGATGTGAGAGTTGGACTGTGAAGAGAGCTGAGCTCCGAAGAATTGATGCATTTTAACTGTCATGTTGGAGAAGACTCTTGAGAGTCCCTTGGACTGCAAAGAGATCCAAACAGTCCATTCTAAAGGAGATCAGTCCTGGGTGTTCTTTGGAAGGAAGGATGCTAAAGCTGAAACTCCAATACTTTGGCCACCTCATGCGAAGAGTTGACTCATTGGGAAAGACTCTGATGCTGGGAGGTATTGGGGGCAGGAGGAGAAGGGGATGACAGAGGATGAGATGGCTGGATGGCATCACCAACTCGATGGACATGAGTTTGAGTGAACTCCGGGAGTTGGTGATGGACAGGGAGGCCTGGCGTGCTGCGATTCATGAGGTCACAAAGAGTCAGACACGACTAAGCGAGTGAACCGAACTGAACTGAACTGAAGGTTAACCTACAAAGTAGATATATGACAGCTAGAATCACAGAAACTTTCACTTAAACACTCTTGGTGCAGGATATTGTACAACTTCCACAGTATGGAAGCCCAGCAACCACAGCCGGCAAGAACTCAAAATGCCAACAGACAGGTGATTGTTTCTTTATGGAGAAAAGTCCAATACTCACCCTTCCACCTCTTTTGTTCTTGGGGTTCCAACCTAACACCACTGACACTCAGTTTCTTCTCTTCTCTTGACCTGTACACTGCCTCCTTCCCCAGGTATTAGAGTTTCCATTTCTCTTCTGGCTTTTCATCTCATCTGTGCTATCTTCTGGTATTTTTTAACCCTATTGATTTTGACAGTCCTTAGGAGATCAGTCCTGGGTGTTCTTTGGAAGGAATGATGCTAAAGCTGAAACTCCAATACTTTGGCCACCTCATGCAAAGAGTTGACTCATTGGAAAAGAGTCTGATGCTGGGAGGGATTGAGGGCAGGAGGAGAAGGGGACGACAGAGGATGAAATGGCTGGATGGTATCACCGACTCAATGGACGTGAGTTTGACTGAACTCCGGGAGTTGGTGATGGACAGGGAGGCCTGGCGTGCTGCGATTCATGGGGTCTCAAAGAGTTGGACATGACTGAGCAACTGAACTGAACTAGCATATAGTAGAATTAATTTTTTTATGCTCATGAAGTAATAAATAGATGAATGTATATAATAAACAGAAATGCAGATTTTGCTATCAACAGAGAATACCAATCACCATATTGCTAGTGGTAAAAAATAAAAATAAAAACTGTAATTTAATTATTCTTTCTTGGTTTGCTGCCCCCATTTAACTAATTGCTTTGTATAATTTTTCTAGTTTTGTCTTTGTTTTTGAAAAATTGTCATAGTTTTAATCAAGTTGAAATTACTGGTGCTCAGCAACCAATCTTATAATCAAATATGAGTCACCATAATATGTCCACACATTGAATACACTGCATCTTTTTAAAGAGTACTTCTCGGGTTTGATTTTTCCTTTGAGATTTTGATTTGGCTGTGACCTCCCTGACTCTTTTCCAACTTTTTTTTACCCCCAGAATGAAAGAGCTGTCAAGTTATCATGCCATTAGAAGTGTCATGCAACCTAGCCAAAATAGTCTCCTGCTGTCTTGGAGTGTTTACTAATGATTAATATTCACTTTTCTGTTCTCCTGAGGTCATTTATAATGCTGTGTGTTTGTGGTCTCTCTGCAGGGATTCATTTGACCTGACACATTACACATCTGACACATCCAAAGCAGGTACTCTTTATTATAAAAAACAAAAAGCAAGCTTATGACATTGTAGGATAGTATGTTTACTTTCTTAAATGATATTTATACCTAATTAATAATATCATATCAAAACGTAATATTTTTCTAAAGGTCAGTATTGACACCTTTCCATGTGCTGAGCAGAGAAAACTGTAAATCAGTGCAGCTTATTATTCGCTACCTCACATCTGTCATATGGCCTTCTCGCCATTGCCTGTTGCCCTTCCCAGGGGAAAACCTATATGTCATCCTCTGTCTTAATTCTTGGCGACTATGTTCTCTGTTAATCTGTCACCACTGGAAATGGTTTGGATTAACAAATGCCCGAAGTTTTATTGATATTGACTCAAAGCATAATACTCTAGGAATATTGAAAATTTACTAAGGGGCTTGAAAAGACCTAGAAGCCATCAAGGAAGGCCTTAAGGAATAGATCTTAAATTGAAGATGGAGATTTGTTCTAGGACTAGTCTGGGTCTGGCTTTCCTTCCCAGTGCCCCTCAAATCAGACTGGCTAAGCCTCCCCAGCCTTGCCAGCACTAGGGAAGAGAATCAAGGCAGCTTGTCTCTTTCTTATAACACTATCATTATTAAAATGAGGGAAGTATGAGATCTGAAATCAGATAGGTTCAAGTTGTGAATAGTTGGCTTAGTCTTCAAAGTGTGTGTGTATATGTGTTGTGGGGAGGGGCTTCAATATCATTATTTAATTACAATTCTGCCACATACTACCTGTGTAATCTCTACCAGGTTACTCTGTGATACAACTTCTACTATAGTCATTGTCCTCAGATCTAAAATAGAAGTACTAACCCTGTCCTTAATGTAAGTGGAGTTGATCAAAATAGAATATGTATAGCAACATGTACAGTGCTTGACATATAGTAGGCAGTCGATAAGTATTAGATTCTGTCATTGAACAGAAAGCAATTTCATTAATGTACCCTGTCTCTCTGAAAGTAGCATGAACAAAATTTTATTTATATAAATAAAATGCATAAATATGATTCAGTTACCGAGAACAAACATATTTGGTAGGTTTGTGTGATATTGTTAAATTGATTTATTGACATTTTTACTTTAAACAATGTTCACAAAAAAGAAAGAAATTAACTTCAAAATATCAGAAATACCTTGTGTATATTACAAAAACATGTTAGTTAAAGCTGTAGTAAAAACAAAATAAATCATTAAAATCTAACTTAAAATTGGTATATAAAAATTTCCACAGGTATATACAATTTTTCTTATAGGTATATATAGATTTTTATCTTGAACTTGTCTTGCCTGGGACTTTTACAAACCTGGTCTCTAGCTAGATTAAGAAAAGACAAAAAGCTTTATCATAAATGGATAACACCTTGCTTCTTATCATTCAGAACTGAAGCCAGGGACTGCATTTTAGATACACAAAGCACATTGTCAGAGAAGTCTCTCACATATGTTCTCTCTACCTCCTTTAGAGAAGAGAGTTACCATTTAGTGCAGGTTCTACAACCTCTTTATCAAGCGACAGACTCTTCTCACCTCAAACACAAGCCAGATCTCATCTAGAGAGAGCAGAAAATTGATAATTAGAAATGTCTTGCCTACTGTAGTCAGCATGGCCTGGCCTCTTGTGGGTCTAGTGACACGTTGGAAATAGAACAGAAAAGTGGGTGATTGGGGCACAGAAATGAACCGCCTCCCCCCAAGCCTGATGTTTTAAAGCGGTGGTTCCCAACCTTTTGGCACCAGGGACAGGTTTCGTGGAAGACAATTTGGGGGGTGGAGGGGGGTGGTTTGGGAATGACTCAAGAGCGTTACATTTATTGTGTACTTTATTTCTATTATAATTGCATTGTGATATATAATTAAATAATTATGCAGCTCACCATAACGCACAATCAATAGTGAGAGCCCTGAGCTTGTTTTCCTGAGCTCAGGTGGTAATGCAAGTGATGGGGAGTGGCCGTAAATTCAGGTGAAGCTTCACTCATGCACCCACACCTCACCTCCTGCTGTGTGGCCTAGTTCCTAATAGGTCATCAACTGGTATTTGCCCATGGCTCTGGGGTTGGGGACCTCTTTTAAAGTACAGCAGAAGCAAGACCTGGATCCTCTGAACCTGGTGAACTCCTCATTCTATATTGTCTGCAATGATCACCAAATGTAGTTCTCCATTTTATACATCTACCACATCTTCTTTATCCACTCATCTATCAGTGGACAATTAGATTGTGTCCATTTTTGGCTATTGAAAATAGTGCTGTTATGAATATAGTGGTACCTGTATCTTTTGAATTATAGTTTTGTCTGGGTATATGACCAGAAATGGAAATGTCTGACTTTTTGCAACCCCATGGAGCATACAGTCCATAGAAATCTCCAGGCCAGAATACTGGAGTGGGTAGTCTTTACCTTCTCCAGGGGGTCTTCCCAACTCAGGGATCAAACCCAAGTCTCCCACATTGCAAGCGGATTCTTTACCAGTTGAGTCACAAGAGAAGCCCAAGAGTACTGGAGTGGGTAGCCTCTCCCTTTTCCAGTGGATCTTCCTGACCCAGAAATTGAACCAGAGTCTCCTGCATTGCAGGCAGATTCTTTACCAACTGAGCTATTAGGGAATACCAGAGTGGGTAGCATATGCCCCTTCTTAAAATAGCAGTCAATACAGCTCCTATGACTGTTTGCCATAAAGAAATACAGACTTAAACCAACAACATACATTTGTATGTAAAGATCTAATTTGTAAATGTTGAGAACTAATTCAACTTTTATAAAAATAGTTTATGGCCCATAGCAACATGATTTATAAAACATTGCATTGAGGAAAAAAGAACTTGAGTGATATTTCTAGCTTAAAGTCATTTATAGAAATTTAAAATGTTTACATTAAAAACAACACAAAATATTCTATAAGATTTCCTGTACACTGAATGATATAAATCAAACATATTAGGATCCTACCTTGGTTATGGAAAAGAAGACTGATTATGAGAAATGAGAAAGGAATATCAAATTTTTTTTTAGAAAACCCAAAAGTGCTATATGGACATATGATAAAAATAGGCTATGGACTGAGAAGTGTGATTATCTGACTTTCTCTACCTAAGATCCAAAAGTAAATGAATAAATATAATTAAAACACACAGCAAAGATCCAAACAAACATGCAAACCAACACATTGCTAGTAGTTGATCTGTGAGCCACTGGTTTGAAAGTGCTTATTTACATCTTGTCCTCCAAGAGCTCCCATGAATGTGGTCAGAAAATTGGAGAATTTTGAAGAAAATTGACTGGAGAAGAGTCCGAGGCCATGGCGTACAAGCATAACATTGCTACATTGCCACTGCCACTGTGTCAACCACTAATGCTCCTTCTGAGGATTTTGTATAAGAGGGTAACCAAGAAACTGAGGAGTAAAAGGCAAGAAAGTATAACAGAAGTAAATCAAATCTGCTTCTAATGACTCTCACCCAGTTGTAAATGCTGTTTTCATGGGAAGCATTTTTTAATTAATTTATTTGTTTGACTGTGCCTGGTCTTAGCTGCGGTATGTGAAATCTTCAGTTGCTGCCTGCATTTGAATTCTTAGTTGCAGCACGTGGGATCTAGTTGCCTGACAAGGGATCAAACCCAGGCTCCCTGCATTGGGAGCATGGAGCCTTAGGCAATGGACTACCAGGGCAGTCCCACGCCAAACATCTTTATCAATTCTCTGATCTACCTCTTGACAGTTACCGTAAACTCTTTCAGAAGCACATACCTGGAGGTTATTGGTGATAGTATTTGGGCCAACACTTATTTCCAACTACTGATATCCCTTCTTTCACGTGAAGATACATCAGTTAACATGACAATCTTGGCTTCAGAACACAAGCACAAAAGAGACGTCCTATATGTAAGGGAAACTCAAAACCAATAGTAAATGTAAATATTCATAAAAGTGCTTTGTTTGAGTTCATCATAACATTTAATATTATGCCTTACCAACTCATATCAATAGAAATTTACATAAGAATGAGATTATACAACAGAATTTATCTTATTTCATGACATAAGACTTTAAAGAGATATACAAATTCAGTACATTTTCAAGAAATTTTATATAGAATCATTATGTTAAATATTTAAAGCTTTGCATTTAATGTGTCTAAACTTTAAAATTCTGAAACTGTATAAATGCTTATTATATACATACACACAGACTATTATAGGGGTAAAGAATACAAAAAGAAAGGAAGTAATCTGTTTAAGCAGAGTGAGTCTCTTTATTTCTTGAGCCAGTTTTAAAAACAGTCTATGCCAGTTTATAAACAGTTTATGAAACTGGCTCAAGAAATAAAGAGACCCACTCTGCCTAAACAATTAAAGGTAAGTTTTAAGAGAAGGAGCCTTTCAAACCAAATCTTGAACCAAGATTTTACGAGGAGTTTGTGAAAAGTACAGACTTTGCATGGAACACCTTATAGGTTCCAGATTCAAAGAATACTTACTGGAGTTTATTATTTCTAGAAAGGGGAAGTAGCTGTGGTGCAAATGGGTAAGGTTTGTAGAAAAGGTCCCCAGCTTCATGTCCACTACAAAGGTAGGAGTTTATCCTGTAGACACTGAGGAACCAGTTTATTCATTAAAATATTGAACTTATAAGATGACTTCCTTTCTATTAGTATTCTTTATAATAGTCTAAATAGGTTGTTTTATTTTATAGTTTTTATTGGTACATGTAGTGTTAGTTTCTGCTGTAGAACAAAGTGAGTAAGTGATACGTGCATGTGTATCCACTATGATTTTAGATTCTGTTCGCATATAGGTCATTGCAGAGTACTAAATAGAGTTTTCTGTGCTATATAGTAGGTTCTTCAGATCAGATCAGATCAGTTGCTCAGTAGTGTCCGACTCATTGCAACCCCATGAATCGCAGCATGCCAGGCCTCCCTGTCCATCACCAACTCCCGGAGTTCACTCAGACTCATGTCCATTGAGTCAGTGATGCCATCCAACCATCTCATCCTCTGTCGTCCCCTTCTCCTTCTGCCTTCAATCTTTCCCAGCATCAGGGTCTTTTCCAATGAGTCAGCTCTTTGCATCAGGTGGCCAAAGTATTGGAGTTTCAGCTTCAACATCAGTCCTACCAATGAACACCCAGGACTGATCTCCTTTAGGATGGACTGGTTGGATCTCCTCGCAGTTCAAGGGACTCTCAAGAGTCTTCTCCAACACCACAGTTCAAAAGCATAAATTCTTCGGTGCTCAGCTTTTTTTACAGTCTAACTCTCACATCCATACATGACCACTGGAAAAACCACAGCCTTGACTAGACGGACCTTTGTTGACAAAGTAATGTCTCTGCTTTTTAATATGTTGTCTAGGTTGGTCATAACTTTCCTTCCAAGGAGTAAGCGTCTTTCAATTTCATGGTTGCAGTCACCATCTGCAGTGACTTTGGAGCCCAGAAAAATAGTCTGAGACTGTTTTTTGTTTCCCCATCTATTTGCCATGAAGTGATGAAACCGGATGCCATGATCTTTGTTTTCTGAATGTTGAGCTTTAAGCCAACTTTTTCACTCTCCACTTTCACTTTCCTCAAGAAGCTCTTTAGTTCTTCTTCACTTTCTGCCATAAGGGTGGTATCATCTGCATATCTGAAGTTATTGATATTTCTCCCGGCAATCTTGATTGCAGCTTTTGCTTCTTCCAGCCCAGCGTTTCTCATGATGTACTCTGCATATAAGTTAAATAAGCATGGTGACAAATACAGCCTTGATGTACTCCTTTTCCTATTTGGAACCAGTGTATTGTTCCATGTCCAATTCTAACTGTTGCTTCCTGACCTGTATGCAGGTTTCTCAAGAGGCAGATCAGGTGGTCTGGTATTCCCATCTCTTTCAGAATTTTCCACAGTTTATTGTGATCCACACATTAAACACTTAAATGTATTTAATTAAACACATTAAAGGCTTACATTCCCATCAACATCATTTAGCAACTGATATAAGCATGCTTCTGTGTCTATTCATGAAAATAAAATCAAAGATAATATACACAAATTTCACTTCACATGACAGAATTTGTGTATGTAGTATAATTTTCCAAGCCCAGATTTATATATTCAACACATGCTACTCATCAGAGTTCCTCTGTAAATGTAAGCCTTCTAAAAGATTTTGGTTTAGAAAAGAAAGGAAGAAGAAACCTACATGTATAGTTTTATTCTATTATGTCTTAAATGAAGCCAATATATTTCTGTAAATCAATTTGTTTTCTGGCTCATAATTAAACCAGTTTCTCAAAACATTTAACCAAATTAATAATCATAAACAATAGTCATTTTCCCTTAAATTATAGATTAACCTTTAAGTTAAGAATGTGTTCTGATTAGTGCTCAAGACTAGTACTGTTTGAAAGAGTAAATTTCTGTAAATTATGTTTTACTTTTTTCAAAATTGGGTTTTTAAATGGTGATCCTCTCTAACAGTGCTTCTGGAAATTAACTTCTATAGAATGGTAAATTCAAATGATGAAATCTTGGATTACAAATATAAGTTACATTAAGTATTCAGAAATATTAATTATGAAAATTTTAATATTTTTTTGAATTGAATTATTGAAAGTTTATTCTAGTCCTTGGTAAAGTAAGATTTAACTCATGTATTATTTAAAAATCCATATTAAAACAAACTATGTTTAGTGTTCTTGAGAGATAATATAGAGTTAGCTGGGTTTCAGGACACTCTTTGCTGTATTTATGACTTTTACTCAACACTTCTTCAGTTTCTTCATCCATAAAGTGATATGAAACATAGAGCCTACCTCTCTGGTTGTTGTGAGCATAAAATTAATTACTATATGAAAAGATCTTAGAATATTTCCATAAAATAAATGTCAGCCTCTACTATTGGTCACATCTAAAAATCAGCTTGTCGTTTGAAAGGCTACACTACATTTCTAATAACTATTCCAAAGATATGTTACATGTATTTGCAATTATGTTCATAATCATATGCTAACAAGTACTAATCGTTCATGGATGCATGTTAAGTCACTTCAGTTGTATCTGACTCTGTGACCCTATTGACTGTAGCCTGCCAGGCTCCTCTGTCCATTGGATTCTCCAGGCAAGAATACTGGAGTGGGTTGCATTGCCCTCGTCCAGACCCAGGGATCCAACCTGCATCTTCTGCACTGACAGGCAGGTTCTTCACCACTAGAGGCACCTGGGAAGCCTATTAATCACTCATATCATCATTTATATTTATAACTGCAACTTCACAGTATAAAAGTGTTATCTTCACAGTTATCATTAAACCTGCTGTATTAGAAACCCTATAGTCTATGTCACCAAAGTGGAAGGTCTCTCTGTGATAAGCCAGTGTCCCTTCTTCCAGAAATAT
Source organism: Bos grunniens (assembly GCF_055505025.1). NCBI lineage: Eukaryota > Metazoa > Chordata > Mammalia > Artiodactyla > Bovidae > Bos > Bos grunniens. The sequence continues at coordinate 106,786,916 of NC_141165.1, forward strand.
GTACATATTCATACATGCTTTTTTAAAAATTTCATTTTGTATTGGACTGTAGTTGATTTACAATGTTGTGTTAGAGTCAGGTGTATACCAGAGTGATTCAGTTGTACATATACACACATTCTTTTTCAAATTCTTTTCCCATTTCATTACTATAGAATATTAGCAGAGTCCCCTGTGCTATACAGTAGGTACTTGTTGGCTATCTATTTTACATACAGTAGTGTGTATATGTTAATCCCAAGCTCTTAATTTATGCCCTCACCTCCCCAAAGCTTTACCCTTCGGTAGCCATAAGTTTATTATCTAAAGTGAGTCTGTTTCTGTTTTGTAAATAAGTTCATTTGCATCATTTCTTTGGATGCCACATATAAGCAATATCATATGATATTTGTCTTTCTAATTGACTCTAAGTTCAATTGTGTAATTAACTCTTACTTAGGACCACTAAACAGCCTTCTCATATTCAGAGAACCTACCATCAAACACCCTTGAAGGTTTACTGGCTTCCTAGCTCTGAGGACTTCAATGTAAGGAAAAATTCTAATAACTTCTTATTTCACAGACTATTTCTAGAGTAAACAGACACACACACACATTTAGGTTGTCTTCTCTCTGACCTCTTTTTATTCTTTTCTCTGTGTTAGTAGTCAAAGTAATAATGATTAGCATTTATTGAGGACTTACTGTATATTACCAATATTATCTTCTTTAATCCTCATAATAATACTGTGAGTTCAATGCTATTATCATTATCCTTGTGTTATAGATGAGGAGATGCAGGTATATTTAATTTCTCTAAATAACTTGCCTAGAGGCACAAAGCTCATATATGAAAGAGCTGGGATTTAAATCCAAGCAACCCAACTCCAGAGTCCAAGCTTCACTGCTATATGATACCAGAAGCTTGAAAGCGAATAATAGGCAGATTTCTTTAACAACAGAAAAAGAATCTACCAGTATTTCTCTTCATCTGCTTCTTTATTCCCCACATGAACCTACAAATATAGAATAATGACATGTGGAATTTTAGGACTGTTCCTTGTAATATCTTAGCAACACTTTAGCCAACAGAAAAATACATATTAGCGTATTATTATATTTTTCAGCTCCCCCTATTTTCTCCCTCACTTTTCTGCAGTCCAATAAAATGGATTTCGTGCAAGGGAAGGCTGAGATTTGCCTGTAGAAAAGAGTTCAGAAGATGAGTGGGGAAGGAAGAGAAAGATATTACCTTTCATAGTCTGAGTTTGAAGGAAAGTTGAGGGGTTTTGTTTGAGTAGAAAAGAGGATTTGTAAAATATTAAGATAGAGAGTCAGAGACTTCTAGGATGTTTTGATCGTTGTATAAAAAGAAATCTTCCAGCAGAACTCAATTTCCTATTTTGTTATATTTTGATAGACTTCATTAGACATTTAAATTGCCTTTCTTTCTTATTTTTCATTCTCGCTCCCTTCTCATTCTTCCCCTCCTTTCTTCTCTCCCTCTAATTCCTTCTTTCTTCCTAACATTGGACTGCTGCTGCTGCTAAGTCACATCAGTCGTGTCCGACTCTGTGCGACCCCATAGACGGAAGCCCACCAGGCTCCCCTGTCCCTGGGATTCTCCAGGCAGGAACACTGGACTGGGTTGCCATTTCCTTCTCCAATGCATGAAAGTGAAAAGTGAAAGTGAAGTCGCTCAGTCGTGTCTGACTCTTAGCGACCCCATGGACTGCAGCCTACCAGGCTCCTCCACCCATGGGATTTTCCAGGCAAGAGTACTGGAGTGGGGTGCCATTGCCTTCTACATAATATTGGGCAAGTGTTGATAATTCTTCTGAACACCTCAGCAAACAGAATGTGGGCATCTTCATCTGTTCTACTCTTGCAAACACCCTTAGCTAAGTATAGAGTTCTACAGCTATGTTTGTGATAAAACTTATATCTCTTAAACACATAAGAAGAAAAACTTTTAAGACTTTATTCAAGTTTTTTAGTGATACATTTAACCTAATTTCCCAACAAACACCCTGACTTATATTTTTCCCTCTTCACTAACTCCCTACTTACTTTGCTGAGTTTCTTAACAGCAGACACTACCTCAGTCTCCATATTTGTAATTTTATTTAGTAGAACAGAAATTAAGTGAGAAGTAACTAATGAGAACACACTAGAGACATAATGGGTTTTCCCATGTAGCTCAGTCGGTAAAGAATCTGCCTGCAGTGCAGGAGACCTAGGTTCGATCCCTGGGTTGGGAAGATTCCCTGCAGAAGGAAATGGCAACCCACTCCAGTATCCTTGCCTGGAAAATCTCATGAACAGAGGAGCCTGGTGAGCTGCAGTCCATGGGATCGCAAAGAGTCGGGTACGACTGAGCGACTAACACTCTTAGAGACATAAAGATTAAGATCAATGCTAAACAGTATTGTGGTCTTGGCCAAACCACATCTTAGTCCCAGGCTCTCAATAATTTCCCATTAGTTCTAATCCCTGTCCACAGTGTCCTGTCTTTTTTAGGCCCTTCTATTCTGTTATGGCACCCCACTCCAGTACTTTTGCCTAGAAAATCCCATGGACAGAGGAACCTGGTAGGCTGCAGTCCATGGGGTTGCTCAGAGTCCGACAGAACTGAGCGACTTCACTTTCACTTTTCACTTTCATGCATTGGAGAAGGAAATGGCAACCCACTCCAGTGTTCTTGCCTGGAGAATCCCAGGGACGGGGAAGCCTGGTGGGCTTCCGTCTATGGGGTCGTACACAGTCGGACACGACTAAAGTGACTTAGCAGCAGCAGCATTCTGTCCTTAATGATTTTGATTCCTATAGTTTTTTATTTCCCTCTGTTTTCTTTCCCTCACTTAGGCCACTCCTACAATCTCTGACTTCTGTACTCTTGAACATTTAATATGGTTATCTGAATGACTCTTAGATCACCCTCAGTTTCTTTACATTCTTCTCCTGCTTTCTTCACTCAAAAACTTCAAACTCACACTAGTGCTAAAATATGCCTTCTGTGCTCCTATTCCTAGGCACTGAGCCCCGTGCAGAAAACTACCAAACCAAGCAGATTGTGATTATCTGTAGTACACAGTTTTAAAATCTCAAAAGCAGCTCCTCTGCACCAATAGTTAATGTGTTTATTTGTCCTGGGTCATCTCCTTCTTCCCTTTCTGCCAATGAGTCATCCAGATTCCTCTCTCTCAAATTCCCTGATCAACTCCCATCACCTTCTTTCTTAGCAGAAGACCTTGTCTCCAATTGCACTGATACTATTGAAGCCTTCAGATATGATCTAGCTCTACATCCAGGCTCCAAAACCACAAATCTGTCTCTATACAAACCCAGGCTCATTTTCTTTTCCCTCTCATATCTGAGAATGCATGGACTTCCCACCTACCACCTCTTGTCCATCAATAAGCCTATGCCATCCTGATTCCTCTTGAGTCTTGCTCTGTTAGTTAAGGACCATCTTGCCCCTTACCTCAGTATTTTCAATCTCTGCCTCTCAACTTGCTCTTACCTCCCAGCCTTGAAATATGCTCAGGTCTACCCCATTATAAACAAATTTCCTTTTAATGGCAATATTTCCTTCTGAGAACTATTAAATCTTTCTCAGTACTTTCTCATCCAAACTTCTGCTTTGCCATTCATGTGGTCATCCCCAATGCGTAGTAATAATCATTCTTTTCTATCACAGCCCTGGACTGTCTCTCACCAAGATACTAATGAATTCCTCATCATAGTTATCTGGAGGTAAATATTATTCCTTATTGTCTTAGATTTTCCTATAGCAAACAAAATTAATAATTTTCTGTCCATCATTCCAGAAGCATGTAGGAACACATAAAGCTTTCTACTTACCAAGCTTTGTTGGCACTTGGCCTCCAGCCTAGATTTTCTAATACCTTGTAGCCAATCCTATTCTGTCTCCTTATTGGATTTTTCCTTCTCTGATCACTTAAAACTTTCTAAATACTGTGTTGTTGGTCTGCTAGTTTTATTACATACTCTTTCACTGGGAAATCTCAGCCCATGCTTATTATGTTAACTACCAGCTACATAAAAATGATTTCAGAATTGATTTGTTATTATAGTCTTACAACAATAACACTCAGTCATGTCCAACTCTTTGTGAACATTTGGACTGTAGCCCACCAGGCTCCTCTGTCCATGGGATTTCCCAGGCAAGAATACTAGAGTGGGCTGCAATTTGATATTCCCAGTTAAAAATATTTTGTTAGTTTTGATTTTGTACATTCCAATGTCTGCCAGATACTGCCATATGAGTGGCCTAAAGCCTTCTTTAAAATTAAAATGACTCACCCAGCCTCACCCGTTCCTCTCTAAACCTACTTCACTAGGAACTTTTACATACGTTAGGGGCTTTGCCATCTATCTAATCACTCACATTTTAAATATTTTTAATTGTTTCTTCACCCATCTCTTTTTCCCATTCAGTAAATATCCTGCTGATTTTACCCCCACATATTTTTCTGATATATCTAGTTCTCCACTTTCCACTATTACTGTATTATCTTTACTATAGATTATTTTAGGAGCATCTCAGTTAGCTCCAGGCTAACTGTTTCAAATTCATTCTCCAAATATCTATTTCTGTTTATAATCCTTTTACATCTCTCCATGGCTCATACAAAAAGGGACCAAGATTCCAAGCATGACATAGAAGGTCCTGCACATTCTGTCTTCTACCCTTCCCTTGACCCATCCACTGCCATTTCTAATCTTTATTTTATGCTTTAGCAATGTTAGTGGATTTCCCTAGAGAACTATCTGTTTTAAGCTTCTCTACCTTTGTTGTTGACTACGTTACTGGTCCCAAATGCCCACTCATTTTTATCTGACCAACTTATCTTCATCCACTAAGAAACCCCAGGATGATTCCCCTCCTCTATTCTCTATCATCCTGAAGCCACATTAGAGTCTACTCACAAGTACTCAATCACTATACTGTGCTGTGGACTTATCTCCTCAGTGGATGGTGCCCTCTTTGACAGCAGGAGCCATAGTTTTTGATTATCCAGAATGATGCATCAGAGATCCTCAATAAATCATTTTTTAATGAATGAATGAGTAAACATATTCTGCCAAGAATCTGTACAAATCTAACCTAAGAACTCCTCTGGTTTTAAACCATAAACACAACAACCACTGCATTTTTTGAGAGAACTATTATTATTTTTGACACTTCAGTCACTCAGTCATGTCCAACTCTTTGAGACCCCATGGACTGCAGCACACCTGGCTTCCCTGTCCATCACCAACTTCCAGACCTTGCTCAAACTCATGTCCATCGAGTCAATGATGTTATCCAACCATCTCATCCTCTGTCATCCCCTTCTCCTCCTGCCCTCAATCTTTCCCAGCATCAGGGTCTTTTCCACTGAGTCAGTTCCTCCCATCAGGTGGCCAAAGTATTGGTGCTTCAGCTTTAGCATCAGTCCTTCCAATGAATATTCAGGACTGATTTCCTTTAGGATTGACTGGTTGGATTTCCTTACAGACCAAGGGACTCTCAAGAGTCTTCTCCAACACGACAGATCAAAAACATCAGTTCTTCGGTGCTCAGCTTTCTTTATAGTCTAACTCTCACATCCGCACATGACTACTAACTTTGACTAGATGGACCTTTGTCAGCAAAGTGATGTCTCTGCTTTTTAATATGCGAAGTTGGTCACAGCTTTTCTTCCAAGGAGCAAGTGTCTTTCAATTGCATGCCTGCAGTCACCATCTGCAGTGATTTTGGAGCCCAAGAAAATAGTCTGTGACCCTTTCCATTGTTTCCCCATCTATTTGCCATGACATGAAGGGACTGGATGCCCATCACTGATTTTTGTTTTTTAAATGTTGAGTTTTAAGCCAGCTTTTTCACTCTTCTCTTTCACTTTCATCAAAAGGCTCTTTAGTTCTTCTTCACTTTCTGCCATAAGCGTGGTGTCATCTGCATACCTGAGGTTATTGATATTTCTCCCAGCAATCTTGATTCCTGCTTGTGCTTCATCCAGCCTGGCATTTCACATGATGTACTCTGCATATAAGTTAAATTAAAAAGGTGACAATATACAGCCTTGACGTATTCCTTTCCCAATTTGGAACCAGTCCGTGTTCCATGTCTGGTTCTTACTGTTGCTTCTTGACCTGCATACAGATTTCTCAGGAGACAGGTCAGGTGGTCTGGCATTCCCATCCCTTTAAGAATTTTCCACAGTTTGTTGTGATCCACACAGTCAAAGGCTTTGGAGTAGTCAATGAAGCAGAAGTAGACATTTTTCTGTAACTCTCTTGCCTTTTCTATATCCAACAGTTGTTGGCAGCTTGATATCTGGTTCGTCTATCTTTTCAAAAGTCAGTTTGTACATTTGGAATTTCTCGGTTCATGTACTGTTGATGCTTTGCTTGGAGAATTTTGAGCAGTACTTTGCTAGCGTGTGAGATGAGTGCAATTGTGCGGTAGTTTGAGCATTCTTTGGCACTGCCTTTCTTTGAGATTGGAATGAAAACTGACCTTTTCCAGTCCTGCAGCCACTGCTGAGTTTTCCAAATATGCTGGCAAATTGAGTGCAGCACTTTAATAACATCATTTTTAGGATTTGAAATAACTCAGCTGGAATTCCATCACCTCCATTAGCTTTGTTCTTAGAGATGCTTCTTAAAACCTACTTGACCTCAGGCTCCAAAATGTCTGGCTCTAGGTGAGTGATCACACCATTGTAGTTATCTGGGTCATGAAGATCTTTTTTGTACAGTTCTTCTGTTTATTCTTGCCACCTCTTCTTAATATCTTCTGCTTCTGTTAGATCATACCATTTCTGTCCTTTACTGAGCCCATCTTTGCATGAAATGTTCCCTTGGTATCTCTAATTTTCTTGAAGAGATCTCTGGTCTTTCCCATTGCATTGTTTTCCTCTATTTATTTGCACAGATCACTTAGGAAGGTTTTCTTATTTCTCCTTGCTGTTCTTTGGAACTCTGCATTCAAATGGGTATATCTTTCCTTGTCTTTAGCTTTTCCTTTGTCTTTGTCTGAAGACTTTAGCTTCTCCTTTTCTCAGCTATTTGTACATGGCTGCTGCTGCTGCTGCTACTGCTAAGTCGCTTCAGTCGTGTCCGACTCTGTGAGACCCCATCTACGGCAGCCCACCAGGCTCCTCTGTCCCTGGGATTCTCCAGGCAAGAATACCTGAGTGGGTTGCCATTTCCTTCTCCAATGCATGAAAGTGAAAAGTGAAAGTGAAGTCGCTCAGTCGTGTCCAACTCTTAGCAACCCCATGGACTACAGCCCACCAGGCTCCACCGTCCAGGAGATTTTCCAAGCAAGAGTACTGGAGTGGGGTGCCATTGCCTTCTCCGTTGTACACAGCTATTATTTTTAAAAATTAATTCTTATTGGAGTATAGTTGCTTTACAATGTTGTGTTAGTTTTTACTGTACAAGGAAGTGAGTCAGCTGTGTGTGTGTGTGTGTGTGTGTGTATCCTCTTTTATAGGATTTTCTTTCTATTTAGGTCACTACCAGTCACTGAGTAGTGTTCCCTGAATTATACAGTAGGTTCTCATTTGTTATCTATTGTATACATAGTATCAAGAGTGTATATATGTCATCCTAATCTCCCAATTCATCCCACCCCCTCCTTCCCCACTTAGTGTCCATATGATTTTTCCCTACATTGGTGTCTTTATTTCTGTTTTGTGCTGTTGTTCAGTGACTAAGTCATATCCAACTCTTTGTGACCCCATGGACTACAACATACCAGGCTTCCTTCCCTGTCCTTCCATGTCCTAGCTGTTGTAAATAGTGCTGCAATGAACACTGAGGTGCATGTGTCTGTGTCTTGTTGAATTATGATTTTCTCTGGGTTTATGCCCAGTAGTAGGGTTGCTGGGCCATATGATACTTCTATTTTTAGTTTTTTAAGACAAATCTCCATACTGTTCTCCATAGTGGCTGTATCAATTTACGTTCCCACCAAGAGTGCAAGCATGTTTCCTCTTCTCTACATTCTCTCTAGCATTTATTGTTTGTAGATTTTTTTACTGATGGCCATTCTGATGGGTGTGAGGTGATACCTCACTTTAGTTTTGATTTACATTTCTCTAATAGAGTTATTATAATTTGACTTTCTCTTACTAGTGATCATGAAGTTAATTTTAATAAATTGATGTTGAACCTTTATGCTTTTCCTCCAAGACAGCTCCTTGCTTTAATGTCTTAAAATACAAAATGATATTATGAAATAGTTATAAACTACAAAATATTTATAATGAACACAATTAGTATTGGTAAAAGTATGTTTCAAGTGAAATAATATATGAAAAAATAGATAATCTAAATTTTTCTGATCAGCCTATTGTAGAGTCTTTCTGCACCTAGCTTCTTATCCAAGATTAAATTTCTGATTTTTATTTCACATTTCCTTAAGTTTTCCTGCCTTATGGCTTGATAGCGTACAGACTTACCTCATTTTATTGCACTTTGATTTATTGTACTTTGAAGTTGATGTGTTTTTTACAATAAGAAGATTTGTGGCAACCTTGTATTGAGTAAGTCTATTGGCACTATTTTTCTAGAAACAGTTGCTTTTTTTCATCTCTCTGTCACATTTTGGTAATTCTCACAATATTTCAAACTTTTTCATCATTATATCTTTTGATCAATGATCTTCAAAGTTACTACTGTAGTTATTCAGGACTTTTCTGATAGCTCAGTTGGTAAAGAATCCACCTGCAATGCAGGAGACCTGGGTTTGATCCCTGGGTTGGGAAGATCCCCTGGAGAAGGGAAAGGCTACCCACTCCAGTATTCTGGCTGGAGAATTCCATGGACAGTCCATGGGGTTGCAAAGAGTCAGACATGACTGAGCGACTTTCACTTTCACTGTAATTGTTTGGGGAGATCAAAAACTGTGCCCACATAAGGTGAACAAATTTAATTGATAAATGTTATATGTTTTCTGGGCTTCCCTGGTGGCTCGTATGATAAAGAATCTGCCTGCAATGCGAGAGACCCAGGTTCAATTCCTGGTTCAGGAAAATTCCCTGGAGAAAGGACTGGCTACCTAATCCAGTATTCTTGCCTAGAGAATCCCATGGACAGACTGTGGGGCTATCGTCCATGGAGTCACAAAGTCACATAAGACTGAGCCACTGACATTGCTACCATATGTGCTCTGACTGCTCCAGTGACCAGCGGTTCCCCATCTTTCACCCTCTCCCTCGTCTCCCTACTCTCTAAGACACAACACTAATATTAGGCCAGTTAATAACCCTGAAATGACTTCTAAGTGTTCAAATGAAAGGAAGAGTTGTACATCTCTCACTGTCAAGCAAAAGCCAAAAGTGATAAGGTTAGCGAGGAAGGCATGTTTAAAGCTGAGATAAGCCCAAATCTAGGCCTCCTGCACCAAACAGTTAGCCAAGTTGTGAATGCACAAGAAAATTAAAGTGAAGGAGATTAAAGGTGCTACTCCAGTGAACACAAGAATGATAACAGAGTAAAACAACCTTACTGCTGATGGGGAGAAAATTGTAGCTGTCTGGATAGAAAATCAAACCAGCCATTACATTCCCTTAATCCAGAGCAAGGCCCCACTCTTTTCAATTCTAGGAAGGCTCAGAGAGGTGAAGAAATTGCAGAAGAGAACTTTGAAGCCAGCAGAGATTAGTTCATGAGGTTTAAAGAAATAGGTTATCTCCATAACATCAAGACCTGGGTCCAGTCCCTGGGTTGGGAAGATCCCCTGGAATAGGGCATGGCAACCCACTCCAGTATTCTTGCCTGGAGAATCCCCATGGACAGAGAAGCCTGGCAGGCTACAGTCTATGAAGTCACAAAGAGTCAGACATGACTGAGTGACTAAGCACAGCACAGCACATAACACCAAAGTGTAAGATAAAGCAGTAAATGCTGATGTAGAAGCTGCAGCATGTTATCAGGAGATTTAGCTAAAATGATTCATGAAGGTGACTACACTAAACAGGCTATCAATGTAGATGAAACAGTCTATTGGAAGAAGATTCCATCTAGAACTTTAATAGCTAGAGAGGAGAAGTCAAAGCCTGGCTTCAAATCTTTAAAGGACAGTCTGGCTCTCTTATTAGGGACTAACGCAACTCTTAAATTTAAGTAGAAGCCAAAGCTCGTTTTCCACTCTGAACATCCTAGGGCCCTTAAGAGGCAGAGCACTCAAAACCTGTATAACAATACAGGTTTACAACATGGCTTACTGAATATTTAAAGCCCAAAATTGAGTCTTACTGCTCAGAAAAAAAAAAAATTCTTTCAACATATACTTGTTGGCAGTGCACCTGATCACCAAGAGCTCTGATGGAGACGTGCAACTAGATGAATGTTGTTTTCGTACCTGCTAACACAACATGCATTCTGCACCTCATGGATCATAGAGACATCTTGACTTTAAAGTTTTATTATTTAAGACATTCATGTCATAGAACTATAGCTTCCATAGACAGTGAGTCCTCTGATATATCTGGGCAAAGTAAATTGAAATCTTTTTCAGAATAATTCACCATTTTTAATGTCTTAAGAATATTTGTGATTCATGGAAAGAGGTGAAAATATCAATATTATCAGGAGTTTGGAAGAAGTTTATTCTAATCATCATGAATGTGTTTTGATCCTTGGACTGCAAGAAGATAGAATCAGTCAACCTCTTTTAAAGGAAATTAACCCTGGGAGAAATATGAATAACCTCAGAAATGTAGATGACACCACCCTTATGGCAGAAAGCAAAGAAGAATCAAAGAGCCTTTTGGTGAAAGTGAAAGAGAAGAGTGAAAAAGCTGGCTTAAACTTAACATTCAGAAAACTAAGGTCATGGCATCTGCTCCCATCACTTCATGGCAAATAGATGGGGTAACAATGGAAACAGTGACAGACTTTATTTTCTTGGGCTTCAAAATCACTGCAGATGGTGACTGCAGCCATGAAATTAAAAGACACTTGCTCCTTGGAAGAAAAGTTATGACCAACCTAGATAGCATATTCAAAAGCAGAGACATTACTTTCCCAACAAAGGTCCGTCTAATCAAGGCTATGGTTTTTCCAGTAGTCATGTATGGATGTGAGAATTGGACTATAAAGACAGCTGAGTACTGAAGAATTGATGCTTTTGAACTGTGGTGTTGAAGAAGACTCTTGAGAACCCCTTGGACTGCAAGGAGATCCAACCAGTCCATCCTAAAGGAAATCAGTCCTGAATATTCATTGGAAGGATGGACACAGAAGCTGAACCTCCAATACTTTGGCTACCTGATGGGAAGAAGTGACTCATTGGAAAAGACCCTGATGCTGGGAAAGATTGAGGGCAGGAGGAGAAGAAGATGACAGAGGATGAGATGGTTGGATGGCATCACTGACTCAATGGACATGAGTTTGAGTGAACTCAGGGAGTTGGTGGTGGACAGGGAGGCCTGGCGTGCTGTAGTCGATGGGGTCACAAAGAGTCGGACATTACTGAGCAACTGAACTGAACCCTGAATATTCATTGGAAGGACTGATGCTGAAGCTCCAGATCTTTGGCCACCTGATGTGAAGAGCTGACTCACTGGAAAAGGCCCTGATGTTTCGAAAGACTGAAGGCAAAAGGAAAAGGGACAGCAAAGGATGAGATGGTTAGATAGCATCACACACTCAATGGACATGAATTTGAGCAAACTTGGGAGATAATGGAGGACAGAGGAGCCTGGCATACTGCAGTCCATGGGGTTACAAAGGGTCAGACATGACTTAGTGACTGAACAACAAACAAGAAGACTTCAGTGGAAGTGATAACTACTGCTGTGGTAAAAAAAAAAAAAAAAGCAAAATTGAATTAGAAATAGAGCCTGACAGAGTTGGACTGTGAAGAAGGCTGAGCACCAAAGAATTGATGCTTTTGAACTGTGGTGTTGGAGAAGACTCTTGAGAGTCCCTTGGACTGCAAGGAGATCCAACCAGTCCATTCTGAAGGAGATCAGCCCTGGGATTTCTTTGGAAGGAATGATGCTAAAGCTGAAACTCCAGTACTTTGGCCACCTTATGCGAAGAGTTGACTCATTGGAAAAGATTCTGATGTTGGGAGGGATTGGGGGCAGGAGGAGAAGGGGATGACAGAGGATAAGATGGTTGGATGGCATCACTGACTCGATGGACGTGAGTCTGAGTGAACTCCGGGAGTTGGTGGTGGACAGGGAGGCCTGGTGTGCTGCAGTCCATGGGGTCACAAAGAGTCGGACATTACTGAGCAACTGAACTGAACCCTGAATATTCATGGAAGGACTAATGCTGAAGCTCCAGATCTTTGGCCACCTGATGTGAAGAGCTGACTCACTGGAAAAGGCCCTGATGCTTCGAAAGACTGAAGGTAAAAGGAGAAGGGACAGCAAAAGATGAGATGGTTAGATAGCATCACAGACTCAATGGACATGAATTTGAGCAAACTCTGGGAGATAATGGAGGACAGAGGAGCATGGCATGCTGCAGTCCATGGGGTTACAAAGGGTCAGACATGACTTAGTGACTGAACAACAAGAAGACTTCAGTGGAAGTGGTAACTGCTGATGTGGTTAAAAAAAAAAAAATAGCAAAATTGAATTAGAAATAGAGCCTGACTAAATTGCTGAAATCTCATGATAAAACTTGAATGAATAAGGAGTTGCTTCTTCTCAATGAGCAGAGAAAATGATTTCTTGAGATAGAATCTACTTTTGGTGAAGAAACTGTGCTGCTGCTGCTGCTGCTGCTAAGTTGCTTCAGTCGTGTCCGACTCTGTGCGACCCCATAGACGGCAACCCACCAGGCTCCCCCATCCCTGGGATTCTCCAGGCAAGAACACTGGAGTGGGTTGCCATTTCCTTCTCCAATGTATGAAAGTGAAAAGTGAAAGTGAAGTCGCTCAGTCTTGTCCGACTTAGCAATCCCATGGACTGCAGCCTACCAGGCTCCTCCGTCCATGGGATTTTCCAGGCAAGAGTACTGGAGTGGGGTGCCATTGCCTTCTCCGAAAGAAACTGTGAGGAATGTTGAAATGACAAAAGAGGATTAGAACATGACATTAACTCAGTTGCTAAAGCAGCTGCAGGGTTTGAGAGAATTGACTCCAGTTTTGGAAGAAGATCTGCTGTAGCTAAAATGCTATCAAACAGCATTGGCTGCTACAGAGAAATCATTTGTGAAAAGAAGAGTCATTTGATGCAGCAAACTTCATTATTTCTTTTAAGAAATAGCCACAGACATCCTAAATTTCAGCAACTACCACCCTGATCCATCAGCAGCCATTAACATGGAGGCCAGACCCTCCTTCAGCAAAAAGATCACGACTCTTTGAAAGCATAATTCTGTTGCACATTTGACGGACTATAGAATAGTATAAATATAACTTTTGCATGCACTGAGAAAGCAAAAAGTTTGTAACTCATTTTATTGTAGTATTTACTTTATTGCTGCAAACCCACAACGTCTTCAAGGTTTATCAGTATACTGCTATAGAAAGATTAAGGAGTAGCAACCAATCAGAGACATTGAGAACAATTTACGGATATTCACTCCAAGATTATATATGTACAATATATATTAGATGTACAAAAGGGGAATATCCTGCTGCTGACATAATATGGATAAAAACTTATATCAAAAGCTTATATCAACAGCAAAATATTGGGTATCTCTTATCCTATAAAACAAAGGCCTTACTAGCCAAGAAACGGCCTTTATGAAGCAAATAATGATTGGTAGGAGCAGGTTCTGAATTGAAAGACAAATTATATAATCATCAAAACTCTGCTAGTTGAACTTAGCAGCTAAAGTCAACCAAACTTTCAGTTCCAATTCCACACATCATAAGACTATCTCTAGCAGGACCAGCAATACACCACCATTCAGTAACCACAGATTCGTATTATTTTAAACTATTAAAATACTGTGTTATCTAAAGAAATAGACATTGCCTTTTGCATTAACATATCTCAAAAAAAACCTTGGATTCCTTTTTAATATATTTTTTTTTGCTTTGAAATGGGAAATCAGCCATAATTTCATTAGTATATGCCAAATATAATTAAATAATAAAAAAGTAAAAGTGAATTAAAGTTTTTCAAAGCTACAGTCATTAAGCTTAACTGTCATTATTTGTCAGAATGCAATCAGTTTCTGTGCCGTTTTATAATAGCACTTTCTATAATTGGCAGTTTAAGAAATAAGTTTAAGATCAAGAGCATTCTAAGACTTAAGCGTTATTTTTTGTCATTCTAACCAAGTAACATTTAAAACATCCTAGATCCTTATTTCAGGAGTGGGGATCTTTAAGAGATCAGGGCATTTTAGTACCTTGAACTTTCAGTGGCATTTAGAATCTCTTTCAGAAGGAAGTATGGTGATGACTTTTATGTTCTAATGTTTCCAGAGACTTCCATGACATCATATGGTAAGGACTCAACAAATCTGTCCAGGAACTGGCCTTTAGGCAGCTTGCATCTGCTTTGTAACATTTTAAAATGTGAGACTTTAGTTATTAAAGATATCTCATATTTATCAGCCCCTAATTTGCTTTCTATATTTGTCTTTCCAAGTAAATTCCAATACCTTTAGGGTGCATATCTTCCTTTTCTGCTGAAAGTGACTTTTTTCTGCTAGTTAGTGAGGGTTTGGCTTTTATTATGAAAGAACTAGGCAGGCAGAGTTACTATGACGGGTCCTAAAGGTACAAATAACTCATATTAATGGACATGGTTTCCTGTTTATTCCTAAAAGAAGGTAAGCAAATACGTTCTTTACTGATTAAATTAATTTAACATTTTATTCTAAAAGTATACTTTCAATATTGACTGTCTTAAAATTTGCAATTTTCTTCTCCATTTTTGCCAGTTAAGCTAAAAAACAACCTTGCCTTTGATTAATTTTAATACATATATTTAGGGTGAAACAATATAAAAGGAATTAAAAAGATGATGATTTTTTAAAAAGCAAACAGAAATATAAGAGCCATATTCTCATGTTAATTATTCTACATTGAAGCAAATTACAATAAATTTATTTTATAAGCACATATGCACACAAAGAGCCATACTAATAATATTTTAAATTGAAGCAAATTACAATGAATTGAATTTAGTGGGTTTTAATATGACAAATTTTAGATCCAAAGTCTCTTTATTAGAATTATTTTGTAGGAACAAAACCTCTCTGGGGAAAAAAAAAATGTGATGGCTTTAAATTGAGCAGAGGAAAATAAATGTTTCTCAGCAAACATTCCTGACCTTATAAGGCTTTGGGAAGTATGTGGAGGTAAGCGCTTTCCTGAAGTGTCATCATCTCTAAGGATAGAAAAGGGACCCCGTTGCCAAGTGACGTTCTAATTGTCATACTGGGGCCTGCTGTCTGGAAAAAAAGTCACACTCCATTTAGTAATTCCAATGTTTCTTCCTCTTCCTGTAAATGAAGGGTGCAGGAGTGGGGAACATATTCGTTCACAAAAAAGAAACAGAAATATATATCCCCGTGGGAAGGAGCCATTTTTAGAGCTGTCTAAAAATACGTATTTGGGCAGGTCAGATGGTATTTTGCAATATTATTGCAATGACATTAGATGTGTATAGTGGCTTTGGACCTGTGTTCATTTCTGAAGCAGGAGTCATCTTGAAGAACTAAGAAAATGGCTTTGCCAAAGAGATTCATGATTACATGGCTAATTTATTTGTATCCTGTTCAAACCAGCTCCCCAAGTAGAACTTATAGATATCTATGAAATTAAAAAAGTAATAGTCTACTTAAGATTCCTTACCAACGACATTTTTCTCATAATATAGGCTTACAAGTTATAATCTTTTTAATTTAGAGTATAATTCTATGACTTATTAAACAGGTCATAAAAATGACTGGGCAAGGGAAAATTGAGACATTGCACGAGAAATCCAGGTCAAAGTGCTCATCAGGCACAGTCGACTAGAGAACTCATCATTCTTGGACTCTGTTAAGTGGAGGCATGGACCAGTTTTCATCAGAGCTAATAGGGACCATTTGGGAATCGGCACAGGGTTGTGTGTTAAGAGACACAAATTACAGACAGGAGTCTTGTTTTCCAGGCTTCACCACATCCCTACCCCACATCACACACTATGTGATCTTAGAACAAGATTTTTAACCTCTTTTAAAGCTCAGATTCAAAATCCAGAGTGAGGATTAAATAATTTCTAAAGCTTTCTCTAGCTCTGAGTTCTGTGATTTCATGTTGTACTATATTTAGGTCTTTCTCAGTTGTGTTTTCCAGTTCCTTCAAGTCAGTATTTCACCTGAAAATTAACCGTAATTTTGTTCTCTAAAATTCATCATTAGACCTTCTGACTTGCGCATCATTTTATCCATGAGAACAACAGGATGCATCCTGCCCTGTTCTTCATAGAAAAGCTGCATCCCAGCTTGAGAATTAAAATGGAAAAGAGTGAGGTCACACACTTCCTAGGATGATGGCCACTGTTCACAAAGAAGGTTGCTTTCCGTCAAGAGGGTGAATCAGGTTATCCTAACTCTTTACCACTTCTTCCCTTTAGCCTCTCCAAGACCATCAAGCTATATACATATAGCTATATATAACTCTTTACTGAAGTGTTACTTCTGTTAAAGATGATAATGAAACAAAAGGGAAAACCTGAAGCTTTGTGGTAGGGTTTCCCAGGTGTCTCAAATGGTAAGGAATCTATTTGCTATGGAGGAGCCTCAGGAATGTGGGTTTGATCCCTGGATTGGGAAGATTCCTTCGAGGAGGAAATGGCAACCCACTCCAGTATTCTTGCCTGGGAAATTACACTGACAGAATTCCTGGCGGCTACAGTCCATGAAGTTGGAAAAGAGTTGGATACAACTTAGTGACTAAACAACAACAACAGAGCTTTGTAGAAAATAATATATTCTCCATTTCCAGGGCAAAAGCACAAGAGCTGAGTGCTTCCCAAGGGAGTCCATTCATGGAACACTCCCCATACTTTCTAGCTTACCTCCACCAACCCTCATATTAAAATTAACAGCAATCTAAGTGCTTCTTTTTCCAAAACTTCCCCTGGCTAATCACCCCATTTTTTTCCCCATAAAACTTTAGTATAACACATTCCTGGGTATATTCTTCCACAGGTATATTAATTCACAGTGTATTTTCCCATATTTATGCTATATAATTTGAATTCTTGCAGGGAAAGGATTTTTACCATGTAATAAAGAGACAGGGACCAACTGACTACTCAAACCTTTCCTTAGGATGGAGGAGAAAAACAAATGACCCCATTTCCAAGTCCGTATCTTAGACCTAAATCATAAAAGTGAAGTGAAGACCATGTTCAGATCAATAGACATTACTCTGCCTTCCCCAATATCCTGATCATTTGGAGTTGTCTAGTCTACATGACGGAGAAGGCAATGGCACCCCGATCCAGTACTCTTGCCTGGAAAATCCCATGGGCGGAGGAGCCTGGTGGGCTGCAGTCCATGGGGTCGCTAAGAGTCGGGCACGACTGAGCGACTTCACTTTCACTTTTCACTTTCATGCATTGGAGAAGGAAATGGCAATCCACTCCAGTGTTCTTGCCTGGAGGATCCCAGGGACAGGGGAGCCTGGTGGGCTGTCATCTATGGGGTCACACAGAGTCAAACACGACTGAAGCGACTTAGCAGCAACAGCAGTCTACATGAAGGAAGAAGATGTACAACAGATCAGATATAAGTAAAATCCAGCTTTAGCAGTAAAATGCAAGGGCCAAAAGTCAAGTCCTGATTTCAGTATAAAGCACTAAGGGTTACTTTGCTGGAATGCATAAGGGATTTCCTTTTGCTTCTGTTACATCCATACTGTTTCTGTCCTTTATTGTGCCCATCTTTGCATGAAACGTTCCCTGCTGCTGCTGCTGCTGCTAAGTCACTTCAGTCATGTCCGACTCTGTGAGACCCCATGGATGGCAGCCCACCAGGCTCCACCGTCCCTGGGATTCTCCAGGCAAGAACACTGGAGTGGGTTGCCATTTCCTTCTCCAGTGCATGAAAGTGAAAAGTGAAAGGGAAGTCGCTCAGTCGTGTCCGACTCTTAGCGACCCCATGGACTGCAGCCTACCAGGCTCCTCCATCCATGGGATTTTCCAAGCAAGAGTACTGGAGTGGGGTGCCATCGCCTTCTCCGTGAAACGTGCCCTTGGTATCTCTAATTTTCTTGAAGAGATCTCTAATCTTTCGCATTCTATTATTTCCCTGTATTTCTTTGCATTGATCACTTAGGAAGGCTTTCTTATCTCTCCTTGCTATTCTTTGGAACTCTGCATTCATATGATGTAGTTTTCCTTTTCTCCTTTGCCTTTTGCTTCTCTTCTTTTCTCAGCTATTTGTAAGGTCTCCTCAGACAATCATTTTACCTCTTTGCAATTCTTTTTCTTGGGGATGGTTTTGATCACTGCCTCCTGTACAATGTCACAAACCTCTGTCCACAGTTCTTCAGGCACTCTGTCTATCAAGGAAATCAGTCCTGAATACTCATTGAAAGGACTGATGCTGAAGCTGAAGCTCTAATACTTTGGCCACCTGATGCAAAGAACTGACTCCTTAGAAAATACACTGATCCTGGGAAAGATTGAAGGCAGAAGGAGAAAGGGATGTCAGAGGATGAGATGGTTGGATCGTATCACTGACTCGATGGACATGAGTTTGAGCAAGCTTGGGAATTGGTGATGGACAGGGAAGCCTGGCGTGCTGCGGTCCTTGGGGTCACAAAGAGTCAGACATGACCGAGCAACTTAACTGATTGACTGACTAAGGGATTTTCAGGAGTCTGGTAGTGAGGGAGAAGAGTTGAGCACTGATTTCTGTTTTATGAATAGGTTTCTTGGGAATAGGATCTGTCCTATTTTCATGGACTATCTCCTGCCAGTTCATTTAAGTATCCCCTAGTTACACTCTGGTCCCAGTACCAGGTAGAATCACCAACTTGGTAACTCTGACATCCAGGAAGCCAAAAGATTGCTTTACCACATACAGATATATGCATTGATGAGGTCTGCTAAATGTTGTTTGATTTTGAGAGTTTTGTTCTTATCCCACACAGATTGATTTTATGGTAATTGAGAAATAAACAGGAGGTTCAGATATAAATGAAAATATCTTACCAACTTATATCTGATAGAGCTGGATTAGAAAATCCCTCTTGCTTCCGAAACCAAAATGGGTGACTTCCCATGTCTAGGCATGGAGACTTACATTTGGAAAGAGTTGGGTCTGCAAAGCACCATATGCTCTATTAGCTGCTTCACATTTTGCCGCACACAGTAAGCTCTAAAGGAAAGGTCACACATGGTTTAGTAACCTTGAGAGTATTGACACTGAGCATTAGAAAAAAGAAATGTAGATCAAAGCAAGTCAGACTCCCACCATCATGTCCATTATATAAATCACTCCCCCCTCCAAGGAAAGGAACAAGTTAAAGGTCAGAGAAAGATAAGTGGTCTCATTGTAATATTTTTGAGAGAGTGGAAGTTCCTTATTTGTGAAGGGAGTAGGACATGGGAAAAGGGGCTAGACAGTTTGCCTTGGGATGGGAATGAGGATGATAACTTTTAACAGATTAATCTGAATTTACCCTATGAGCTGAATGTTAATTTTTTAAAATTAATGATTATAAAGCTGGGCCTTATCTTATAATTTTAATAGTACTGCTCATTGCTTCTGTCTTCAGAATATGCATAGATTCCTTCCTTTAGGAGTACAGTGGTGCCCTTAAAGAAAGCGTGAAACATTTGAGGAAATAGACAAGTGAGTAAACGGCTTCAATATACATTGGAGAGTGTTAGAAGAGAGGAATGGGAAAAGAGTCACCGAGGTGTTGCTACTGAAATAGAAACTTGAAAGATGAATAGGAGTTAAACTGTCAGGCGAAGAGAGCAGAAGACATTCTAGGCAGAAAGACAGCAGAATGCACAAAGGTGTCAGAAAGCTACCCTACTTCAGGGACTCTGGGTAATGAGTGTGGTTTGCCTGTAATTTAAGGGACACAGGAAAAAATGTATTTCTTCATCTGCCTGAATTACCATATTGCCACTTCCTTCCTAAGACATCATTTCACACTTTTGTGTAAATGACTGATACCCTCTTTCCCCTTCAAGATGAAAACAATAACAAAAATAAAGCAATACTATTCTTTAATGCCTTTTTCCACTTTCACAAAAAGAAAAGTACAATCTATCAAGGTCATGTTTCATTTCTTGGTAGTCTTTTCCTTCATATCTGTCTTTGGGGGGAAAAGTTTTCTTATATGTATAGTTTGTTTTGAGAGTAAGCCCAACTTACTCTTACTGTGTGTGTGTGTGTGTGTGTGTTTTAATTGTTTTAATTGTTCACTGCTCTGTGATACATGCAGAAGTTCTTTCTTAGGACTCTTGTTTGCCCAACTACACTTTAAATTCCACAAATTCATAAGAAAAATTGTCCTATTAAGACAAGCAGAGGTCATGAGTGTACTATGCCTGAGAATTCATAATATAGAGAGAAAACAGGGCAAAATTTGAGCATGGAGATTTAGGCAAGTGTCAGCTTTTTAAAAGCCTTGAGCTTTTCATAAAGAAGTCATTTGAAGGAAACAGCATGATCATATTCGTATCTTAAAAAAAGTTTGTGGGGAATGGACTTTAAGTGAAAAGACTGAAAATGTGAAGGGAGACTAATTATAAAACTGCTGCCTGCGGCTCAGCTGGTAAAGAATCCACATGCAATGTGGGAGACCTGGGTTTGATGCCTAGGTTGGGAAGATCCCCTGGAGAAGGGAAAGGCTACCCACTCCAGTATTCTTGCCTGGAGAATCCCATGGACAGAGGAGCCTGGTGGGCTGAGTCCAAGGGGTCGCAAAGAGTCGGACAAGACTGAGCAACTGAGCACTCATGCATGAGTAGAGAAAAATACTGAATTTAATTCTGGATATTTTTAGCTTGAGTCCCTTATGGGACAATCAGATCACTATTCTTTTGGAATATTTCAAAGCCAGTAAAAGGTGCTATAGGAGCAGATTCAATTTTTCAAACACTGACAGTTACTTTAGAAGTGGAACTGCTATGTAAGTGTATTTGGTGTGAAATTTTCTTTTGTTTTTGTTTTCTTTTCTTTTATAAAAATCAGTTACATATGTGGTTTTTATAACCGTACTATAATGCAACTTACTTTTGAGCCCAAGTTGTAGCGTAAAGACTCATGAAAGATGGGTATGCTTAGGCAATCAAAAATGAGATTAAAAGCCTAGGGTCAAAAATAAAGGAAAAAAGTTAGCTGAATAAAGACTATTTCAGTCAAACCTCCTCCACTTCCCTTTCATCTGCTTACTCAGTGCCATGCCATATTTTTATCTGTCAAGTCTCAGGTAATATTTCCAATGAAACATTGTTTCTTGACACTTCATCATGTCTTCCACAATGAGATAAAATTCCTTTACTGAAGTTCCATCTCCTTTTTGCAGATTCTAAAATAAGAAGACTTTAAATAATAGAAGAGAAATGCATTCTTAAATATATAAATTCAGAAAGTGGTCAGTCTCTTAGGATGTTATGAATAGCCTGCTTTCATGGACTATCATCAAGAATTATCTGAGAATTACTCTGAACATTAAATTGTAATTATCTATAAGAATAACGATGAGATCTTAAAATACTATATTTTTCTTCAGGGGATTAAAAATAAGCAAATGGATGTACATTACAAATCTCTTCATCCACATAGTCAAGGTCATCAACCACTGTAGAGAAGCTATTCACAGCCATATTCTTTTTGGAAATATTGCATTTCCAAAAGGAATAAAATTGTTGTCTTACAGCTTTTTCAGACTGGGTTATGGGTGATATTCTCAGGAGACCTCTGCTTGGCAGAACAAGTGATGGTTGTATTGAAGTTTATCAAAATGCGCAATAGTCTAAAACATGGAAAATAAATAGAGGATGGCTATATAGTGTAGAATCATAGGAAAGTTTTAAATTCCTAAATAATAATTTTTAAGACTATAGAAACTTTTTACCCTGAAAAAACAGATAAATTTACTATGTTATTCCCCAAGTCTACATTGCTGTCTTCTACAGATCCAGTTTCTATAAATATGTAGTATATTGGAAATGGCCAAATAACAGTCTTAATTTATAAATTCAATGTTAAATAAATATTTGGATATCATGTAACAATCATATGCTAAAGAAGTAAGTTTTAGATTAAAATCTATTCCATTTCATAAGGCATATGAAGTGATATGTTCATTTAACAAGTTTTTAATAAAAATAGAAATACATTTATGTAATAAAAAAGGCAGTGAAATAAGAATTAAGTCTTCCTCCCTCCCCATCCACCCGTACCCATATTCTGCAGCCTCCCCAACCTTCCTCTCTACCAGTCTACCCTGAAGGACCTACTGTCATCAATTATGAGTTTTTTCATATACTCTACTGGAAAAATCATCCAAATATACAAGTATATATCATCTATCTATAGATCATTCAGAGATAGATCTACCTTTTAACACTAATATAGGCACATCATCACTCATTATGAAGTTTAATTGTGTTTTTAATTAATATATCTTTAATATTGTTTCATGTTAATGAATAAAGAACTACATTTTTTTCATAATGAAAGCATGATGTTCTATTATATAAATGAGCAATGATATTAGAAATAGCCTTCTCCTAATGATTGGGCTTCTCTTGTGGCTCAGCTGGTAAAGAATCCTCCTCCTATGTGGGAAACCTGGGTTCTATCCCTGGGTTGGGAAGTTCCCCTGGAGAAGGGAAAGAAAGGCTAGCCACTCCAGTATTCTGGGCTGGAGAATTCCATGGAATGTATAGTCCATGGGGTCGCATAGAGTTGGATACGACTGAGCAATGATTTCCTAATGATTATACAGGTTTGGCTAGAAACTATACTAGCCTTTGAAAGCTCAAGAGTGGAATATTCACTTGCTGTTCAGATCAGTAGCAATTCCACTTCACTTCTCTGAATAATTTTATAGGTAAAGGAAGAGTCCCCTCACCCTTTTCCTCCAAAATATAGGAGTCTCGGATACTCTGCTCTGCCTTGGGGAGTTTTAATCTTACAAATACTGACTTTCAAAAAACTTAGATCCCTGGCATATTAAATTTAAAAAGTCATTGTAATTACAGTTAGATATTTCCTCTCTCTTTGTACTTAATCTGAACCTTCTAAATGTTATATATTGAACATAATATTCATTGGGCAACTTGTTTTTATAAACAATGATAAAATAAAGAATTTCAAGAAGATTGCAAGGTCAGGGGAAATTCTTGATCAGAGGAAGTTCGTGCATCTGACTGCTCACAAGAGTCACAGATGCCGTGGGTCAGCTTCTGCCTGTTGCTTAATAGACTGGGATTCTTGAGTCAGGAACTGAATTCCTGAGATAAATAATCTGTGGGAATTTCTGTGTCCTCAGATTCTTTTTTGAAGACCATCAGCAAAAATGATTTACCATAACAGAACTTAAGGAGAGAACTGGTTTCAAAAGTTGACTCAGTTCCTAAACTTCTATGTCATGAATCCACAAAATCAACGCCTACTATCAGAGCTCACAGACCAGTAAAAATATCACAGACCTGCTCTTCCCCAAACGCTTTTCAGAAGCCCCACAATCTGCTTTGTAAAGATCCTGGCTCCTCTAATTTAATAAAACGGAATCTCTGTGGGACAGTGTGTTTCTCTGACAATATTTTTCTACATAAATTTTCCTTTTTATTCTCAGAGAATTAATCATTAAATAGCACTTTATTGAAAATAATACTGAAACTTGATAGTATAGGCTTCTATTTTGAAGGATTACAGATGGAGAAAAAGAACTTGGTGTGTGTGCAAGCACATACCTTTATTTAGGGAGGAATGAATATTCCTAACCACATAACCAATTCAGTACAGCTAATGCTTGAAGTATGTCCCCTTCCCAAAAAATTTAGCTTTCCATATGTTTCATGTTGAGCCAGACTATTAGAATTTAGCCTGGGTTTCCTCACCTAGGATTCAGTTGTTCGTTAATTCTTCTAGATACCAATGGTTTTCTATCTGGCAGTGAAGTGTACTGAATTCAAAGCTGAAGGTTGTGGACCTTTCCTGGCTCTGTATCCTGTCTCCACATTCTGTCCACTGTTCTCCTATGTAGAGAAAGTTCTCCTAATGTCCAGTATTTGTCTAGAATTCTGCTGCATTACTGAACCCACTAGGCTAAACCACCTGATATTAATGAACACATATATTCATGGGAGCTTGCTATGCCCATCAGGCACTATGAATTGGGCAGCCTATGCATGGAACAGTTTGCTGAGGCAGTTATCTGTGGCTGAATGAATTTGCCCAGTTCCTTCCATGCCTTAATCTTTGATGAGATGTTGATTATCCTTTCCTTAACACCTTGCATTATCCCAGATGTAGAATGTAAAGTTCTGAATTTACCTGAGTTACCAAATTTACATTTGAGGAAATTCTTCATAATAACTAGATCTTCCTTTTCTGACCATCAGTCATATCCAGAGCTGGCAGTATTCCAGTTGATAAAACCATGTTCTCAAGAAAGCTGTTCTAGATCGTGTAAGACAGGACTAACTGCCTTCCCTGTTTCTGCCAAAATACCTTCTATTTATGCCAGTTGGCCCTTATCACATTGTATTGTAACTGACTGTCAAAACTGTACTCTGCTCACTGTTAGAATCTAGCGTCCAGCACAACACCTGGCTTGCAAAATGCTCCATGAATATTCACCAAATGAGTAAGCGAATGAAAGTTGGAGTCAAAGAACAATCAGAGAGGGATATATGAACAGAGAGGAGTAGAGGTGGGACATAGCCACCACAGATAATTTCTCTCAAAGTATGTTTATGTTAGAAGTTAGTCTGACACATAACCACAAGTAAACCTTGTAAAAGCCTGTCCATATATGGCAATATGGTAAGTGATGAAGTGCAATGGATTCTGAGATAGAGAATGGGGTGAATTTTGAGAGAAAATGTGTTATAAAGAACAGTTGGAGAAGAAATATAAATGCACTTTATCACAGATTGTTTTAAAGGCATTAACATGCAAGATGGCAAAATGATATTTAAAGAACATGTAATCTTATGTGATTTGTGTGTGTGTTTCTTTTGGAAGTAAAACTTTAGTGAAAAAAGTATGATATAATGTTAACTGGAAAACAGTGATGCAAATGTGTGAATGATCCAAATACCTCTACCACAGCAAAAACATATGTGCAGTGAAATAAAAGGGAAACGTCTCAAAATATTAATAATATGTTTGGTAAAATAATTATGGGTGGCATTTTTAATACTATTCACTATTTTCCAAATTTTATTACTAAGTGTATACTGCCTAAGACATTTCTTTTCTTGCACAGGTTAATCTAGTGAACAAAAGAAAGTAGTTCCCATAGCAACTAGACAAGTTGAAAGTCTCTTTTTTTGAGTAAACATAATTTAACTGTTGACTCTTATCAACACAAAAAGCAGTAAAACTTCATTTAAATCAATTGTTAATGCTAAAACCAAGCATATCATTATATCTTTAAGATAAGTACTATTTATTATTACCAAAATAATTTTGTTAATGTTGTAAGTTGCTTGCAGGCAGAGACCTGCATTTTTAAATTTTTAAATAACAAGGGTCTCCAAGAAGATGGGGCACCAAAACACAGTGAATAATAGTTTTCATCTATCTTTTCCCATATATAAATGCACAATTACGCAGACATGAACATAAACACATAACACAGACATACTGCTAGTGTCATATATGAACACAGTGCTCATTTCAAGAAGAGAGACAGTGTATAAATGGGATTTAGCTGAGCAAACAAACTGTACCATACCCATACTCTGAGTGAACATGTTTTATATGTATATGTAGATACTCTGTGAACAAATTTATCTGTGTATGTGAATAGACAGATGTATAAGATCTAAATATATCATAAGATATATCAGAATAAACATTTCTCAACTTTTATCAAAAAATAGTCAAGATTTTTGTTGTTTTTTACTACCAAATTTGGTTTGATTTTTTTACTACCACAATTTTACATTGCACCCACTTATTTTTAAAATCGAGTTACAGAAGCTTTAAAATAAAATTCTAATTATTTATATAAAGATAGAACTATTGATTCTGGTCATAATATCATAACTATAACCACAGATAATATCATTTCAGGCAAATGTCACTTGAAATATGGTTTTACTTGTACAGCATTTTGCTCACCAGCAAAATTACTAGAACATCAATTAGTAGAACATCCTTCCTTTTAATTAGTTTTAAAAATTGTAAATTTCCATTCTGACTATTCATTTACAGAAAAAAAAATTCTTGAATTTTAATGGCTTCTGTAATGCATACTCTGGCTTCAATAATTAAATTTCAAACTGACAAAAATTAATGGGTTTTATAAGGGAATATCATAGAAGTTAAAGTTTTTAAAACGCATAGAAGAAATAATGTAATGATATTAAACTTTATCTTTGAGATTTAATTAGAAAGTGCATGAATATCAGGATATCATAGTTAATCCATATAAAACTCAGAATTTTACTTTTAGCTTGTGTGGTTAATATTTTATTAAATAATTTTTATGAAACATTTTGACAGTTGGCTAACAAACTTCTGAATTTTATTCTCTTCACATCATAGAAGTTTCTTATTCTTGTAATAGTGTGATTCTAGTTTTTATCATTTCCACATCAGCGACTTCCCTCCATCTGATGTTTCAAGGGCCCTGCATTCTTCCACTTTATGTCTCTTCACCTCTAATATTTTTATAGGAAATAGCAAATTTCATTTACACACAATAACAAATTGGAACTCATATATAAATATAAATCCAGTAGTAAAGATTTTGTTTAAAAAAGTAAAGTAATATTGTCTGCATCATGAAGTAACACCTTGTGCTTCTTTGAAAGTCTCATTTTTGAAGTTTTCATATGTGAAATTATTTCTTCATTAGTGTTTTCAAATGCTTACAATATTAGAAATTGTAATGCTTACAAATATTAGAAATCCAATTGCTATATCACACGTTTCTATCATGTAAAGAAATAATTACCAAATGAAAAGTCAATTTTGTCTATTGGCTAATAGTTCTGTTTTGATCATTTTAACCTAAGGACTTTGATAATCTCCATCACTGTGCTTTAGATTTGAGCTAATTTAAGAAAAGGTTGCTACCTACTTGACGATTGAGTTGCCAACATTAGGCCATTAAAAACATTATTTTGGAATGACTAAAAATTTGCAAAAATAGTTGCAAATTTGCAAAAATTTGCAAAAATTTGCAAAAATAGATGCTGAAGTTCTATTTTTTAACAGACTGGTTAGAGAACAATTAACACGCACAAATTGAAAATAGGGAAATCATTATTTCTCTTTTCCGTGTCTCCACATTATCATTTTTTATTCTATAATTGATCTTGACCAACTAATTAATGTCACTTTTTAAAGGGTTTGTCATTTTCTAGTGTTTGAAATCCATTAAGTTTGCATTTGGCTGCTTTCTGCAAAAACCCAAGCTATAGGGGTTTAATCAGTTAGATTGTTCATTTTTCTCATATAACCATTTGTCTGAGGGTAGCAGAGAAGGCAATGGCAACCCACTCCAGTAGTCTTGCCTGGAAAATCCCATGGGCAGAGGAGCCTGGTAGGCTGCAGTCCATGGGGTCGCTAGGAGTCAGACACAACTGAGCGACTTCACTTTCACTTTTCACTTTTATGCACTGGAGAAGGAAATGGCAACCCACTCCAGTGTTCCTGCCTGGAGAATCCCAAGGACAGGGGAGCCTGGTGGGCTGCAGTCTATGGGATCGCACAGAGTCGGACGTGACTGAAGCAACTTAGCAGCAGCAGCAGCAGCAGTCCAGACTGATGAGAGAGGTCTGTGATGTCATCAATTCCCCCTTTATTTTCTGCCTCCACCATATGAAACATATATGTTTCCATCCTCATGGGCGTAAGCTGATATTATACCTCTAGTCATCATGTCTGTGTTCTGGGCAGGAAGCAAAGAAAAACACAAATACCAAAAGTGCTTTATCATAGCAAGCTTTGCCTTTTTATTGAGAAATGGAACCCTTTCCATAGGGTCCTCTTCTCTCCGTAGGGTCCTCTCCCAGTACATATAATCTAGTACTGGATCTCAAAGCCACTTCTAGCTGCTAGGGAGTCTGTTTTTAGCTGAAAATATTATTACCTTAAAAACAAGAATCAGAGTTCTCTGAAAAAGAAGGATTCAAGTAGTTAGGGTATTTTGTTTCTTAAGAACCATGTTTAACATTTTGACAGTTTCTTATTAAATTTTATATGTAAAGATAAAAGCATGCAGACACATCTTCCTGAATGAGAATAATTTATTATCCTCACTTTCCCTAGATATTTGCAAGTATATTGCAGAGTTGTCTTTGAATATATTGTATGTTTTACGGAAATAATTTTTTGCCATTTTTAAACTTTTCTGAAAAAGCTAATTTAATGAAGATCGAACTTAGATTCTATGAAAACTTAATTTTGATTTCTGAATAGGTTATTATGTCAGTCCTGAAATGGGCTTTATTGCTTTAAATAGTATTTGCAATTTTTATCAAAATCCTTTGTATTTGTGTGTCTTAGGCTGTATGTTTTGAAGAACCTGCCATATTTTGACTGCTTACATTCAATATGTGCCCAAATGTTCACAGTGTAGTGAATTAGTATGTAAATAGAAAGAATACACACTATTATTTTATAATTCCAATTTATTGCCTTTTAACCTACCTTTTTCTGGTTTTATTCCATAAATAAAAATGAAAAAGTTAGGTTTACATTTCATAGGATCATCATGATTATATTTTCACAAAGATAAAAATATAGATAGTCCTGCAAAATTCTGGAAAACAGTAGTAGATGAAGATGATGTGGGGCTATGTGCTGAAATTTACAAAGAAGATGCAATTTTGAGATAATCTCTACATTTAGAGTGTATATCAAAATAGGCCTTACCATCATTGCTGAATGTGACCTAACTACACACACAAGCCCAATCTAAGTACTTTTTAAGTGTGGTCAAGAAGTTAGTGTTTCACCTTATCTTGATGCTGGAGTCTTGATTCAGACTTTAAGAAGCCTTCTTTGAATAAATATAAAAAATAAAATCAGAAAGGAGAAAATTTTTGATCAATAAGACATGGTGCTTCATTTCTGGTTTGTTCACTGAAGATTATTTCTTGAAAATACACAAATTGACATGATCTAGCTCCAGGTAAAGTCTCAAAAAATTATAATTACTTTTGGTTCATGTTTAATTATTCTTAGGTAGGAAAAAGTGTATTTTCAGTGATTAGCCACCTATTTTTAGGTTCAATTCTTTATATAGATGCTCTCAAAGATTTTTCCTTATAACTAATACTTAAATATTATTTGTTAGCTTGGGTAAGAGTTCAACTTTGGAATTATGAGAAAACTTCAAACTTGGTCATTTTATTAACTTAAATTCTCCTTAGTTTCTATTGAAAAGTATACTATGTATTGGTCTACATTTAAATAGACTTAAATGTGTTATTAGTGGTCATTAGTTTTCCTACATGTTTTTACATGTACAATAGAAAGATAATAATACCATTTATTAAGTATTTTCAGTATGTCAAGTCTTAGGTTAGGTACTTCACATAAGTTATTTCATGTAGTTCTCACAGTAGCTCCATGTAATAAGTACCATTTTAAAACCCATTTTCCAGAAAAGGAAAACCAGTACTGAGAGGACTAGGACAACATGGCCAAGGTCACAGCTTATAAGAAACAGGGTCTATAAGAAACTATAAATTTACAAGTTACAAGGAAACTGTAAAGTGTATCCCTAATCAATCTAATTTGATAATAAAACCTTTAAGAGGTCTGGAGAGGTGAGTGATGAAAAACGTGGCTAATAATTTTAAAATTATCTCCATCTGTTGATATATGAACTATATTATGAAAGTTTTGCTTAATCCTAATCTGATGCTGGGAGGGATTGGGGGCAGGAGGAGAGGGGGATGACAGAGGATGAGATGGCTGGATGGCATCACCGACTCAATGGATATAAGTTTGGGTAAACTCCAGGAGTTGGTAATGGACAGGGAGGTGTGGTGTGCTGTGATTCATAGGGTCACAAAGAGTTGGACACGACTGAGCGACTGAACTGAACTGAACTGAATCTTAAGAAAAGGACATAAAGGAAATGATTATGATACGGAGAAGGGTGTTTGGTTTTTAAATCATGAAGACAAGCCAGATAATGTTATCTCCAATGATATCATATTTTAAATAAAGTTTACACTAAGGTTGTTGTTGTAGAGTTTGCTAAAATTCATGTCCAATGAGTCAGTGATTTCATCCAACCATCTCATCCTGCCCTGTCTTTACCAACATCAGGGTCTTTTCCAATGAGTCAGCTCTTTGCATCAGGTGGCCAAAGTATTGGAGTTCAGCTTCGGTAACAGTCCTTCCAGAGAATATTCAGGGTTGATTTCCTGTAGGATTGACTGATTTGATCTCCTTGAAGTCCAAGGGACTCTCAAAAGTCTTCTCCAGTACCACATTCAAAAGCATCACTTCTTTGGTGCTCAGCCTTCTTTATGGTCCAAACACTAAATGATTTGAATTCTAAAAAAAATCAAGGAAATATGCATAATAGAAACTGTTCTGCAGGTATGAATGTGTATTCCTACAGACTAATACCTTTTTCTGATCAGGTGACTTTGGGAGCACTCTGGATTCTGGAAACAGAGGGAAAGGAAGTAGCATACAGATGATCTATAGGAATTCTACAAGCTAAAGAGAAGCTATTTTATTTGCTCATTCTTAGAAGTCCAAATATCTTCCCACCAGATTTTAAGACTAGTTCTAAACTGTCACATCCTTGTGTAGCCTTGGGTTTGCAAGATCAGTAAGAGGACAGGGGCTGCTTCAGCAACCTTCATCTTAGGTAGGCAGCTTAAACTGGTACTGAGGCAGCTTGACAACCAATAACTTTTGCTGCAGACCTTAGCCTGGGGAAATATTTAATTTTGTAGATGTCTGAATTGTTTTCCCATGTTACGGAAAGAGTGGAAAACTGGAAGCTTTGTTCCTTGGGTCATTTGCCCAGACTAGGAATCAGGATATTAAATTCAGATATTCAATGCCCTTTTGACTGAACTGCCTTATCTCTGACTTCTATTCCTCTAAATTGGAATTTGCCAATATGTGAATATCACAGCATGAAATACAAAATAGATTTACAGCAAAAAGATTGGAGATTGAGTTCACATTTTTTAAGTGTTGAAAAATAAAAGGGTAGACTAGCAAGGTTTGTTGTTGTTCCGTTGCTCAGTCATGTCCGACTCTTTGCCACCCTTGCACCATACCAAGCTTCCCTGTCTTCCACTGTCTCCCAGAGTTTACTCAAACTCATGTCCATGTACTCTTGCTTAAGAAATCTGATGGACAGGGGAGCCTGGTGGGCTGCAGTCCATGGGATTGCAAAGAGTCGTACATGACTGAGTGACTAACACTTTTTTCTTAGTCACTCAGTTGTGTCAGGCTCTCTGTCACCCTTTGGACTATAGACCAGTCTGCCAGGCTCCTCTGTCCATGGGTTTTCCCAGGTAAGAATACTGGAGTGGGTTGCCGTTTCCTCCTCCAGGGGATCTTCCAGACCCAGGGATCGAAATCTCTTCTCCTGTGTCTCCTGCATTGCAGGCAGATTCTTTACCCACAAGCCATCAGGACTTCCCATTAATCATCAGAGGAAATGCAAATCAGTACCACAACGAGATGTTACCTCACACCTGTCAGAATAGATATCATCAAAAAGACAAGAAAGAATAAGTGTTGGCAAGAACTTGGTGAAAAAGGAACCCTCATGCGCTATTGGTGGGAATGTAAATTGGTGCAGCCACTATAGAAAACAACGTGGAGGCTCCTTGAAAAGTTGCAAATAGAAACATCATATGATCCAGCAATTTCACTTTGAGCATTTATTAAAAATAAATACAAATATAACTTGAATAGACATCTGCATTCCCATGTTACTGTTTACAGCAGCCAAGACATTGAAGCAATCTAGTGTCCACTGATGGATGAATGAATAAAGAGTATGTGGTATATATACACAGTGGAATACTGCTGCTACTGCTAAGTCACTTCAGTCGTGTCTGACTCTGTGCTACCCCATAGATGGCAGCCCACAAGGCTCCCCCATCCCTGGGATTCTCCAGGCAAGAACACTGGAGTGGGTTGCCATTTCCTTCTTCAATGCATCAAAGTGAAAAGTGAAAGTGAAGTCACTCAGTCGTGTCCGACTCTTCGAGACCCCATGGACTGCAGCCTACCAGGCTCCTCTGTCCATGGGATTTTCCAGGCAAGACTACTGGAGTGGTGTGCCATTGCCTTCTAGTCTTAAAAAGAATGACACCTTGCTATTAGGGCTTCCCTGTTGGCTCAGCTGGTTAAGAATCCGCCTGAAATGTGGGAGACCTGGGTTTGATTCCTGGGCTGGGAAGATCCCCTGGAGATGGGAATGGCTACCCACTCCAGTATTCTGGCCTGGAGAATTCCTGGGCTGTATAGTACATGTGGTTGCAGAGTCAGACACGACTGAGTGACTTTCACTTCACTTGCCTTTTGCAACAACATGGATGGACCTTGAGAGCATTGTGCTAAATGAAATAAGTCATGGGAGTTCTCTGGTGGTCTAGTGGTTAGAATTCTGGGCTTTCACTGCAATGACCCCAGGTTCAATCCCTGGTTGTGGAACTGAGATCCTGCAAGCCAAGCAGTGCAGCCAAATAAATAAATAAATAGATGAATGTTGGCATGCCCAACTTTTTAGAAAGATGTCAAACAAGGGAAGACAAATACTGTATGATTTCTTTCTTTTTTCAATTGAAGCATAGTTGATTTACAATGTTGTATTAATTTCAGGTGTACAGCAGTGATTCAGTTTTATCTTCTTTTCCATTATAGATTATTATAAGATATTGAATATAGTTCCCTGTGCTGTTTTTTTTTTTTAATATAGTAGTGATCTTTTATATGTGAAATTGTTAAAAGAAAAGAAAAAAAAAGACAAGCTCAAATCGTAGATACAGAACAGACTATTGGTTGCCAGAGGCAAAGGCTAGGGGGTTAAAGAAATGGGTGATGGGAGTCAAAAATAGAGTAAAACTTAAAATATGGATTCTTCAATGGCTAAGTGGGTAAAGAATCCACCTGCAAGGCAAGAGACATGGGTTCTATCCCTGGGTTGGGAAGATCCTTTGGAGAAAGGCCATAGCAATGACAGAGGAGCCTGGTGGGCTACAGTCCAAAGGGTCACAAAGAGTCAGACATGACTGAGTGACTAAGCACAAACATACATAGAGTTTTCACTGCCATTAGCCAATTTTGAAGTGTTCACCAGCCATGCGTGCTAGTGACCACCTGACTGGACAGCTGAGGGAGACCATTTCCATCCTTGCTGAAAGTCCAATTGGACTAGTATAGTGAAAAGAGTACAGATTCTGAATTTAGACAAAACTCAATATCAAAATCAAGTTCTTCATCTATAACACTTATTTGGGAGCTGATTCATTTGAGGCACAATTTCAATTTTTAATATAGAAATATTGTTTTCTGCTTTTTGTCATTGTTATTAGGATTAAATGTTGTGTCTTAGATCAGGAAAGCCCAGTTTAGGAAGCAAGTATTGTCAGAGAGTTTGAAGCATAGACCCTGGAATCCAAAGAACCTGAGTTTGAATCCAAGTTCAGCTACTTACTAGTTCTGTGGTTTGGGCAAAATACTACATTTTCTAAACATTAATTTTTTTAAATCAAGTTCACAGAAACCACTTTATAGGGGTTTTATATGAATTAGGGGATTATCTGAGAAAATACAAGTATAATACTTTACATCAGTTCAGTTCAGTTCAGTTCAGTTGCTCAGTCGTGTCCAACTCTTGGCAACCCCATGAATCACAGCACGCCAGGCCTCTCTGTCCATCACTAACTCCCGGAGTTCACGCAAACTCATGTGCATCAAGTTGGTGATGCCATCCAGCCATCTCATCCTCTGTCGTCCCCTTTTCCTCCTGCCCCCAATCCTTCCCAGCATCAGGGTCTTTTCCAATGAGTCAACTCTTCGCATGAGGTGGCCAAAGTACTGGAGTTTCAGCTTTAGCATCAGTCCTTCCAATGGACACCCAGGACTGGTCTCCTTTAGGATGGACTAGTTGGATCTCCTTGCAGTCCAAGGGACTCTCAAGAGTCTTCTCCAACACCACAGTTCAGAAGCATCAATTCTTCGGTGCTCAGCTTTCTTCACAATCCAACTCTCACATTCATACATGACTACTGGAAAAACCATAGCCTTGACTAGATGGACCTTTGTTGGCAAAGTAATATCTCTGCTTTTTAATATACTATCTAGGTTGGTCATAACTTTACTTCCAAGGAGTAAGCGTCTTTTAATTTCATGGCTGCAATCACCATCTGCAGTGATTTTGGAGCCCAAAACAATAAAGTCTGACACTGTTTCCACTGTTTGGACATGGTAAATATTAAAAAATACAAGGTAATAGGTGTTAAAATGTTAGTCACCTATTATACCCAAGGCAAATCTGTATGCTACAAAGAACTTCCATAAATTCCATAAACAAAAATATAAAAACTATAAAATGCTACCAAGTACAAAAGTAACAATAATAGTTGTCACTGCTATTATTGAGTGAGATGTTCTATTAATTCAATTAGGTTGCTACTAAAACATTTTCCTGATATCAATGTTTTAAATAATGCTTTTTATTTCATAACTAGCTTTACCCAAAAGAAAGTGAAAGTGTTAGCCACTTAATCATGTCCATCTCTTGGTGACACCGTGGATGGTAGCTGGCCAAGCTCCTCTGTCCATGGGCTTCTCCAGGCAAGAATACTAGAGTGGGTAGCCATTTCCTTCTCCTGGGGATCTTCCCAACTCAGGGATCGAATCTGGGTCTCCTGAATTGCAGGCAGATTTTTTACTATCCGAGCCACCAAGGAAGCTTTACCTCAGTGAGAATAAATTAATAAATAACCATTAAATTGATGTTAAACTCAATAAAGTAGGATTTCTCTGCTGTAGTGGTACTTTTAAGTAAACTTTACTGACAGAATGTGGTCCACTGGAGAAGGGAATGGCAAACCACTTCAGTATTCTTGCCTTGAGAACCCCATGAACAGTATGAAAAGGCAAAATGATAGGATACTGAAAGAGGAGCTCCCCAGGTCAGTAGGGGCCCAATATGCTACTGGAGATCAGTGGAGAAATAACTCCAGAAAGAATGAAGGGATGGAGCCAAAGCAAAAACAATACCCCCTGTGGATGTGACTGGTGATAAAAGCAAGGTCTGATGATGTAAAGAGCAATATTGCATAGGAACCTGGAATGTCAGGTCCATGAATCAAGGCAAATTGGAAGTGGTCAAACAAGAGATGGCAAGAGTGAATGTCGGCATTCTAGGAATCAGCAAACTAAAATGCACTGGAATGGGTGAATTTAACTCAGATGACCATGATATCTACTACTGCGGGCAGGAATCCCTCAGAAGAAATGGAGTAGCCATCATGGTCAACAAAGAGTCTGAAATGCAGTAATTGGATGCAATCTCAAAAACGACAGAATGATCTCTGTTCGTTTCCAAGGCAAACCATTCAATATCACAGTAATCCAAGTCTATGCCCCAACCAGTAACGCTGAAGAAGCTGAAGTTGAACAGTTCTATGAAGACCTACAAGACCTTTTAGAACTAACACCCAAAAAAGATGTCCTTTTCATTATAGGGGACTGGAATGCAAAAGTAGGAAGTCAAGAAACACCTGGAGTAACAGGCAAATTTGGCCTTGGAATACGGAATGAAGCAGACTAATAGAGTTTTGCCAAGAAAATGCACTGATCATAGCAAACAGCCTCTTCCAACAACACAAGAGAAGACTCTACACATGGACATCACCAGATAGTCAACACCGAAATCAGATTGATTATATTCTTTGCAGCCAAAGATGGAGAAGCTCTATACAGTCAACAAAAACAAGACCAGGAGCTGACTGTGGCTCAGATCATGAACTCCTTATTACCAATTCAGATTGAAACTGAAGAAAGTAGGGAAAACCACTAGACCATTCAGGTATGACCTAAGTAAAATCCCTTATGATTATACAGTGGAAGTGAAAAATAGATTTAAGGGACTAGATCCGACAGATAGAGTGCCTGATGAACTATGGAATGAGGTTCGTGACATTGTACAGGAAACAGGGATCAAGACCATCCCCATGGAAAAGAAATGCAAAAATGCGAAATGGCTGTCTGGGGAGGCCTTACAAATAGCTGTGAAAAGAAGAGAAGAAAAAAAGCAAAGGAGAAAAGGAAAGATATAATCATCTGAATGCAGAGTTCCAAAGAATAGCAAGAAGAGATAAGAAAGCCTTCTTCAGCGATCAATGCAAAGAAATAGAGGAAAACAACAGAATGAGAAAGACTAGAGATCTCTTAAAGAAAATCAGAAATACCAAGGGAACGTTTCATGCAAAGATGGGCTCGATAAAGGACAGAAATGGTATGGACGTAACAGAAGCAGAACATATTAAGAAGAGGTGGCAAGAATACACAGAAGAACTGTACAAAAAAGATCTTCACGACCCAAATAATCACGATGGTGTGATCACTCATCTAGAGCCAGACATCCTGGAATGTGAAGTGAAGTGGGCCTTAGAAAGCATCACTATGAACAAAGCTAGTGGAGGTGATGGAATTCCAGTTGAGCTATTTCAAATTCTGAAAGATAATGCTGTGGAAGTGCTGCACTCAATATGCCAGCAAATTTGGAAAACTCAGCAGTGGCCACAGGACTGGAAAAGGTCAGTTTTTATTCCAATCCCAAAGAAAGGCAATGCCAAAGAATGCTCAAACTACCGCACAACTGCACTCATCTCACATGCTAGTAAAGTAATGCTCAAAATTCTCCTAGCCAGGCTTCAGCAATACGTGAACCATGAACTTCCTGATGTTCAAGCTGGTCTTAGAAAAGGCAGAGGAATCAGAGATCAAATTGCCAACATCCACTGGATCATGGAAGAAGCAAGAGAGTTCCAGAAAAGCATCTATTTCTGCTTTATTGACTATGCCAAAGCCTTTGACTGTGTGGATCACAATAAACTATGGAAAATTCTGAAAGAGACGGGAATACCAGAACAACTGATCTGCCTCTTGAGAAATTTGTATGCAGGTCAGGAAGCAACAGTTAGAGCTGGACATGGAACAACAGACTGGTTCCAAATAGGAAAAGGAGTTCGTCAAGGCTGTATATTGTTACCCTGTTTATTTAACTTATATGCAGAGTACATCATGAGAAACGCTGGACTGGAAGAAACACAAACTGGAATCAAGATTGCCAGGAGAAATATTAACAACCTCAGATATGCAGATGATACCACCCTTATGGCAGAAAGTGAAGAGGAACTAAAAAGCCTCTTGATGAAAGTGAAAGTGGAGAGTGAACAAGTTGGCTTAAAGCTCAACATTCAGAAAACTAAGATCATGGCCTCCGGTCCCATCACTTCACGGGAAATAGATGGGGAAACAGTGGACACAGTGTCAGACTTTATTTTGGGAGGCTCCAAAATCACTGCAGATGGTGACTGCAGCCATGAAATTAAAAGACGCTTACTCCTTGGAAGAAAAGTTATGACCAACCTAGATAGCATATTCAAAAGCAGAGACATTACTTTGCCAACAAAGGTTTGTCTAGTCAAGGCTATGGTTTTTCCTGTGGTCATGTATGGATATGAGAGTTGGACTGTGAAGAAGGCTGAGTGCCGAAGAATTGATGCTTTTTAAGTGTGGTGTTGGAGAAGACTCTTGAGAGTCCCTTGGACTGCAAGGAGATCCAACCAGTCCATTCTGAAGGAGATCAACCCTGGGATTTCTTTGGAAGGAATGATGCTAAAGCTGAAACTCCAGTACTTTGGCCACCTCATGTGAAGAGTTGACTCATTGGAAAAGACTCTGATGCTGGGAGGGATTGGGGGCAGGAGGAGAAGAGGACGACAGAGGATGAGATGGCTCAATGGCATCACTGACTGGATGGACGTGAGTCTGAGTGAACTCCGGGAGTTGGTGATGGACAGGGAGGCCTGGCGTGCTGTGATTCATGGGGTCGCAAAGAGTCGGACACGACTGAGCGACTGAACTGAACTGAACTGAACTACTCTTGAGTATGCTATGGTGTCTACACAGATATCGGGCAGTTTCTATACCATATCTCAGTTTTGAAGGATGACTTGCACTGTAGATTTCATGACCACAAGTGTTACATTTTGTACAGTGCAAGCATGGGATTATTTTATTTTTAGATACTTCTATGCATGTACATTAAGTTTACTCCACAGAAAGTTCTTCAGTGGCTTTAAATTTTGTTTGGAAAATTCTTGAAACTTAGAAAGATTTCCATGTGTTGGTTGTTTTGTGGTTTTACCACCATGATTTTTATATGTGATGATTCTTTAGAGATGGTATTTAAACTTTAAACTATGTACTTTCATATTCTTTTAATCTGTAAATCTTTTACAGTGTATATACTTTATTAACCATAATTGTGTGTGTGCTTATGTGCATAATAGCTTAGAGCAATAAACTATATAAGAGAAACTTAAGGTAAAAATGAAGTGATTATATACTTAGTAAAAACTGTAATATTTATACAGTTTATATAAAAAAATATTTAAAGTGGAAGACAAAAGCAGCTTTAAATTGTAAAGTCTTACTAGAAAATATGGGCAAAGCATTTGGTAGGGTATAATTATTTACAAACACTATTTTGAAAACAGTATTTCTGAAAAAAAGAAAAAAACCTGTGGTGTTAGCAATTCAATATCATAGTTTCTAGGTTGACTAACATGGAAATGAATACAATCAGTACTATGATAATAACTTTCTTAGCTTAAGTTGGAACACTCATGTTTAATGTCCTCCAGAAACACTTATTTCCTGAAATGAAAGATTACTACTAACTTAAAGTTTCCCAGGGCTACTATTTTAGTACTGACAGTATATATTATTACATAAGATAAACTTCATCTTTATCCAGTCTTTGGCCAGTTTATGAACTACATGTCATCTTTGAGTAGAGAAAAGCCCAAATTTTAAACAAGTGTCTGTTCTCATTGCACCTAGATCATAATTTCAAAATCCTGCTCTTATTATTTGTCAGTTTTTTAAGTGAAGCATTCTTAAAAGGCAGAGGAGGAAGACTTCATAAAATCTTATTTTTTGGCTCTCTTTTCAAAAAATATCTCTGAAAGATCATTATATAATACATAAGAAAGTATTTTTCCTTTATAGACTGAAGTTACCAAAAAAAAAAAAAAAGAAAAGAATGAAACAATTCATTAAATATATCAATTAAACATCATTTGTGTCCAAAACCCTGATGTTAATCACTGTAGTCTATACAGTGGTAAATAAGAAAGAGTTCCTGGACATAAAAGGGTAGTCCAGAAAAGGAAAGTAGAATTTGTACTTGAAGGGCAAGAAGTAATAGGAGGAGAGTGTTATAAAGTCCTGGAAATGGTAAACATGAGGAATGTGCTGGGTATACAAAATATTTCAGTTTGGTTGGAATACAAAATGTTAGAGAATGTTTGAAGTTAATTGAGAAAAGGTTTATGACTCAAGATCATAGAGAACCTGCATACTGGGTGCTATATTGAGTAGAAAGTTAAGAATCCTAAAATCATTTGGTCACAGGAGCAACAAGAAGAGTGTTTTTGGAAGCCAGAAAGAAACAGGAAGGCAAGAAGAGATTAGATCTGAAACCTAATTGGGTGATTTGCAATAGCCCATAGACAGGGTGGGGTAGACCACAATCAGGAGGATAGTGGTAATGGCATTGAGAAGGCATGTGGAAATGTGCTCTGGAGATAGAGTCAGTAATGCCTGGCAAACAATTAGATATGGGTAGCAAGAGATTTCCCTGGAATTCCCTGGCAGTTCAGTGGTTAGGTTTCTGTGCTTTCACTGCCAAGGGTGCAGTTTCAATCCCTGGTTGGGGAACTAAGATCCTGTAAAATTTCTGTGTAGCCAAGTTTTCTGAGCTTCCTGGGTAGCTCAGACAGTAAAGAATCCTCCTGCAATGCAGGATACCTGGGTTCAATCCCTGTGTTGGGAAGATCCCCTGGAGAAGGGAACGGTTATCCACTCCAGTATTCTGGCCTGGAGAATTCCATGGACAGAGGAGCCTGGCAGGCTACAGTCTATGGGATCACAAAGAGTCAGACACAACTGAGCAACTTTCACTTTCAGTTGAAAAAGAGAAAGAGAAGCCAAGGAAGTCTGACGATTTGGGCCTGGCATTTAGGAGATAATGGGAACACCAACAGAACGAGAGAATTCAGAAATGTTAAGCGTTCAGGGGTGAATTGATGTGTTGAAATGATGAGCTTAATTTTTATTCGTACTTTTAACAAATATGTATTGACATCCTATTATGTGACAAAAACCAATACATACTGGGGATAAAATATTGACATCCTATTATGTGATAAAAACCAATACATACTGGGGATAAAATATTGACATCCTATTATGTGATAAAAACCAATACATACTGGGGATAAAATATTGACATCCTATTATGTGACAAAAACCAATACATACTGGGGATAAAATACTGAACAGGAACTGATAGATTATATTTTATTAGGGGTGACTGCTGGGCTATTTGATAATACAAACAAATATAAACTTAAAAGTATAACAAATGTGACAAGCACTACCAAGGGGAGAGACCTAGTTACATTTGAGGCTACAGTAAAAGGAATGCTTCTGGTGCCTCTAGGGGTTGCTACTCCCACTAGAATGACTGTTTATCTGATATCTGAAGACTAGGTGATGGGAGCCAAATAGAAAAAGAGAGCAGCAAAGGGCCTTTGAAGTTGAGTGTGTGTGTGTGTGTGTGCTGTAAAAATAACCGCTATCACTGCTACAGCACCTTGTGGAGAAAAGGAGGGACAAATGGGAAGATGGCCATGTCATGTTGCTGAAGTGGAGGCAGTGAGAGAAGGTGGAGGGTGGCGGGGAGTGGGGTGGCGGCATAGGTGTGATGTTGGACAAGAGGGTCAAGAAAGAACTCATCCATGCAGACCTTTGCTGTTGTTCAGTTGCTAAGTCATGTCCAACTCTTTGAGACCCCATAAACTGCAGCACACCAGGCCTCCCTGTCCCTCACCATCTCCTGGAGTTCACCCAAGTTCGAGTCCATTGAATCAGTGATGCCATCCAACCATCTCGTCCTCTGTTGCTCCCTTCTCTTCCTGCCGTCAATCTTTACCAGCAGCTGTTTGTATCAGCTGCCAAAGTATCGGAACAGACCCTTATGGTTAAAGCAATAAGATGGCTTGAAAATGTTTAAGCGTGAAAGTATCAGAATCAGGGAATGAGGTTGTAACACAGACTAGGAGGCAGGGGAGAAGTGAGCTTGTTTAAGAAATATTTCAGAGGTAAAAAGAATAGAACTTTATGATGGCTTGCAAATTGACCATTAAGGAGAAGGAAGGGTCGAGGCGAGTTTCTGTATTTTCGTATCATCCAATGGGATGGATGAGATGGACATTAGTGGACAAGGTCACAGAAGAGGAAGAAACTGTGAGCTAAATTTTGAACATATGCAATTTAAGGCACTAAGAGGATTTCCAAATAGATGTATTTGTAGCTATTAAAATTGAAGAATAGATGTTCCTGAAATAGGTGAAAAATGCAAGTGAAGACTAGAAAGTGACTGACAGGGAAGTGATAGTTGAAGCCTAATTATTAGAATGAATAAGATCCTAAAATATATTATAGAATGAGATGAGGGAGACCAAAGACAGAACTTTAGGAAATATCTACATGAGGAAACAGAAAGAGACAGAA
Source organism: Bos grunniens (assembly GCF_055505025.1). Classification (NCBI taxonomy): domain Eukaryota; kingdom Metazoa; phylum Chordata; class Mammalia; order Artiodactyla; family Bovidae; genus Bos; species Bos grunniens. Next base: position 106,828,856 of record NC_141165.1, read on the forward strand.
GGTGGCAGAGGAGGAATAATCACAGAGGTAGAAGTAGAGCCTGAATAATGAAACACCATCAAGCTTCATGAAGATGTAATTGCCCACTGTTCATGTGTAATCCCTGTTATTTATTTAATGATACGAACAGTTTCAAAATGTGCAAACATTGCCTTTTCTTATCTTCTAGCCACCCTTTCCCCACCACTCCAACACACACACACACATACACACAGACACACGCACACATACACACTCCTCCTGCTGTTAGTTAACCATGAATAAATGGTTATGAAATAGGGTTCTGTTCCTCAATAATAGGTCTATATTCAGACCAACAGGTTCTTCTCATGTTTTATTGTGATCTAAAAAATTAAAAGAAACTGAAAATTACCTCTAGCATTAAGTATCAAGAGACTATAGCTATTATTTATCTAAGATAATATGTTGAGATACTGTGGCATAGGGCCAGCTTAACTGAACAATGGATGGTATCAGCGTGTAACAACAAAGTCACGGGCTCACATGAAAACTATAAAAGGATACTCACTGTATTGTTCATGCCCTTGGAATGCTTCTTCCTTCCTTTCCTGTTTTGTTGCTGCCATAGGATGTCAGCTCAGATTTACTGTCATTGTTGTCATTTGGCCAATGAATATCATGAAATGTAGTGGGCACTTAACCTTGGATGAGTCCATGAGCAGGCAGTCTGAAGTCTGAGTCCTCTAAGGAGGTTATCACGTTGACTGAATGCTCTTGGAATACAAATGCGACGGTGAGGTTTGTCTTTTTTCATTGCCAAGGGAAATGCACACTTCAGAATTGCTTTCCATCTTGTATGAAAGTTATAGCTTTGAAGAATATAACCTGCCTTCTCACAAATTTTCAAAACTCACCTATAGACTTAGGTAACATCCTTATATTTCATAAAAGCTTTACTAAAAACAGAGACCTATTTCCATGGGAATAAACCTAAGGCCAGGTTTCTTAACCTTAGCACTGTTGCATCTTGGACCAGATCATCTTTGCTGTGGGGGTTTGTCCTGTGCCTTGTTGGATATTTAGCAGCATCCCTGTTAACTGTCATCTACATGTTAGTGGCACAACTCTCCCAAGTTGTGATAATCAAAAATATTTCCAGACCTTGTCAGTGTTGGGGGATGAAGGACCCCTTCCAGGGCCCGAAACTGGGCTCTTGTCTAACACTCAGAAATGAATTGTCTGAGGAGACACATGTGCTGACAAAGCAAGAGACTTTATTAGGAAAGGGCACCGGGGTGGAGAGCAGTAGGGTAAGGGAGCCCAGGAGAACAGCTCTGCGGCTTGGTTTGCAGTCTCAGGTTTTATGGTGATGGGATTAGTTTCTGGGTTGTCTTTAGCCAATCATTCTGACTCAGAGTCCTTCCTGGCGGTGCCAAAATGGGTGCCAGAGAGAAGGATTCTGGGAGGTGGTCAGACATGTGGTGTCTCCTTTTGACCTTTCCTGAACTCTTCCGGTTGATGGTGGCTTATTAGTTCTGTGTTCCTTACCAGGACCTCCTGTCATAAAACAGCTCATGCAAGTGGTTATTATGGTGCCTGGCCAGGGTGGGCAGTTTCAGTCAGTGTGCTTCCCCTAACAATAGGTCCCTGAGGCGGGGCAGGGGTACAAAATCACCTCAGGTTGAGAACCACTGGCCTAAGAGAAGTGCCTTAATATAAAGGAAGAATAAATAGATTCTGTAAGATATACATTGTGGAAACATAATTTCTCTTTGTCTTTCTGTCATTACAAAGTATAATTGTACCTACAGGATAAATCTATGGATAGTAATAACTTCTTAATCTTTTCTGTCCTAACGAACAATTGGGTAAACAGCCTGAGGTAGTATTTTTCCTGTGGTGTTTTACGTTTTATATACCAGTTTCATTCATTTCCTGGAGAAGGAAATGGCAACCCACTCCAGTGTTCTTGCCTGGAAAATCCCATGGATGGAGCCTCGTAGGCTACAGTCCATGGGATCGCAAAGAGTCGGATACGACTGAGCGACTTCATTCATTTACTCGTTCAATAAGTATTTGCCAGGCTCCCTCTCTGCTCCAGTTGTTAGATGTTAGGAAAGAAACAATGAGTGAGATGAACTATGGTGCTGCTGTTCTCAGAGCTTAAATTCGAGTGACAGAAAACACAGTGCACAAATAAAACGCAGAGAATCAAAACAGTTCGGTGTCATTGAGCAGGCATTGGTAAACTATGCTGACCTGCTTTTGCAGATAAAGTTTTATGGGAACAGAGCCACACTCATTTATTTACATATTGTCTATGCTGCTTTCCTGTTGCAACACCAGTCAATTAGTTGTAACTGTGAACATGTAACCAGCAAAGCCTAAAATATTTGCTATCTGGTCCTTTACAGAAAAAATTTGCAGACTCCTGTAAGAGTGTGAGCTTGGGGGGCCATTTTTGATTAAATAATTGGAGGACAGTTTTGATTTGGTCTTTGCCCATCTTGGCAAACAGCTCCCCATACTCTTGGAATTTTTTAAGTGATTAGAGCTATAAAGGTGTCTTTTGTTATTTAGAACAAGCCCCTTTCTACCACACCTGGTTATTTATGTTAACGAGGAGACTTTGGAAAATCCCGAAGGAAGGGGCTGACTGTTGGGGGAACAAACCGAGTAACTAGACATGACTAGATCCACTTCAACCATATAACCCCACTTCTCACCTGTACGATGGGGAGAGGGAATAGAGAGTGACTTAATCCCCAATGGCCAATGATTTAGAAGTTTCAAGGAGTTCTGGATTGGTGAACAAGTTTGTTACCCCCGAAACTCCACAGGGACAGAAGCTCCTGTGCTCTGGACACTTCTGTACGTCGCCCTGTGTATTTCTTCATCTGAATGTTCATTCATATCCTTTAATGTTCTTTGTAATGATAAACAGGAAATCTAATCAGTAACAGTTTTCTTGAGCTGTGTGAGCTGCTCAAGGAAATTAGTAAAACCTGAGGGTAGGGATGCAGTGGGGAATCATGGGAAGCTCTGATATCTAGCCAGTCAGGAGCACAAGTATTAACCTAGATTTGTGATCTGTGTCTCAGGTGGGGGTGAGGTGGGGTAGTCTAATGGGACTGAGCCTCTAACCTATAGAATCTGATGCTAACTCCCGGTATATGGTGTCAGAAGAAATTGAACTGTAGGACAGCCAGCTGGTGTCCATCACAGCTGCAGAATTGCTTGATATGGGGGAAAAAACTCCTACACGCTTAAGAGTACATAAGTATTGAGTGAGTAGTAGAGAAATAACAAGTAAGTTTTCCCTAGACAACAGCATTCTGCACAGATGACATTTAAACTGATAGCTGACTAGAAGGCATCCATTCTGAGAAGATGAAGTCGAAGAAGAGGCAAAAGGAGAAACTGGAATGAAATCCCTAAGATAAAAATGAGCTAGCATGGGAGAGGAATGTGTCTGACTCTTTTCGACCCCATGGGCTATAGCCTACCGAGCTCCTCTGTCCATGGGATTTTCTAGGCAATAGTCCTGGAGTGGATTGCCATTTCCTTCTCCAGGGGATCTTCCCAACCCAGGGATTGAACCCAGGTCTCCCGCATTGTAGACAGACACTTTACCATCCGAGCCACCAGGGAAGTGGTGGGAGAGGGATAGGAATGGTCTAAGATGAAATCTGAAATAACTGGGGCCTGATTAAGTAGGCCTTGAAGGTAATACTAGAGATGAGGGTTTTTACTCCAAGTAAAAAGGGAAGTTGAATGAGACATGAGAGTTTTGTATAGTATGAACTGTCACATTTTAACAAGATATTCTGGCTGTTTTCTGCAGAAATAGGATATAGGAAAGGAAGGAAGATCAATTAGGATGCTCATAGTCAAGCCAAAAGACAATGGTGTCTTTGGCTGGACTGTTAACAACAGAGACAGAGAGTGAGCATGAATTTGGAGTAAGTTTTGAAAGTAGAATTTACATGACTTGCCAATAATGAGGATTTGAAGGATGAAGAAAGAAGCAGTGTCAAGAATAATTTCTAGATTTTTGTCTCAAGTATTTGCATGAGTTGCAATGCTGTTTATTAATGGTGGGGGTGAGGGACTCAAGGGAGGAAGTGTAACCAAGCAGGAACCTATGGGGCCTTCTTGGGGAAGACCCTTCCCCCATATCCTCTGCTTTAGCTCTGCTCTGAAGGACATAGGTAATAGCTTCTGATGCCTATTTCCTGAGTATTTCAAATGCTAAAATACCACCAAATGAAAGAAATTAACTATTCAATACTTGAGGATCATAAGCATATAGCCCCCAGACCTTCTAGCACCTAAGGATTGATGACCATCAACCAAAAATCAGAAAACTGTACATGAGCTGATCACACACTGGGACACTCCTGTCTCACCTTGCCTTTGAAAATGTTTTGTTGAAACCCTTGGGGATTTCAGGGTTTTTTGAGCATGAGACACCTGTTCCTCTTGCTTGACACAGAAGTAAACCTTGATCTGCTCCAGCTCACATGTTTCAATTTGTTTGGCCTCACTGTGCATCACAATGAGATATGTGAACTCATTGAATAATGATAATGAACACACAAACTTGTGTTCATTAACAGAAGTAGCGTTGAGAGTCTATGATTATCAGAGGTTCTGTTTCAGGTTTATTAAACATTAAAGTGGAAATATTAAATACATATTTGGATATATGTGTCTAGTATGGCAGGGAGAGGTCAGAGTTGGATGTAGGTATTCAGAATGGATATATGGATGGTATCTAAGTCAATGAGAGTAGATACTGCTGCTGCTGCTGCTAAGTCGCTCCAGTCGTGTCCGACTCTGTGCAACCCTATACACAGCAGCCCACCAGGCTCCCCCGTCCCTGGGATTCTCCAGGTAAGAACACTGGGGTGGGTTGCCATTTCCTTCTCCAATGCATGAAAGTGAAAAGTGAAAGTGAAGTTGCTCAGTCGTGTCCGACTCTTAGTGACCCCATGGACTGCAGCCCAACAGGCTCCTCCATCCATGGGGTTTTCCAGGCAAGAGTACTGGAGTGGGGTGCCATCGCCTTCTCCGAGAGTAGATGAGGTTGTTTAAAAAGATGTTGTAAATGGAAAATGGCAGGAGGTGGATAAAGGAGAGAACACTAGTTAGTTCCATATTAGAAATTATCTATAAGAGAAGGATACAGTGGAAGACAAGGAGTAGCTGGACAAGCAAAAGAAAAACTAGGAAAATTGTCATCTTGAAATTTTCATTCAACAAACAAAATACTCCATCATCTTGTAAGACCAACATTTATGTTTTCACTTTACAAAAAACCTGAAGGTTAATGCGATTGGATAGCTGAGTAGAAGGTAGTGGTCATTAGTGTGAGAGCTAATTTCAGATCTTACTCACCTTATTTCTTATAACCACAAGATACCTGAAGGAACACTTAGTTGTTGTCCAATTATCATCTAGACCTTTCTACTCCACTCTCACTCCATTGAGACTCGAGTGAGGCCTTCTGTTCAGCTCTTCTATTTTCTGGCTCTAAGAACTGTTTGGGGGATAGATTTTTTATATAAACCAACCTAATCAGAGTCTTCTCTGGGAGCTCCCTCAAACTCAATGGGCAACAGAGAGACTTTTCACAGGGAAAATAAGCTGTGAGAATGAGAAAAATTTAGAACTGCCAGTGGCTAACTTATTCCCATATGGGGAGAGTTTGCTTACAAGTAGGACCAACACAATGGGTGTTTGAGCACATGGAAACCATGCAAGTCTGAGCCAAAAGCACCATTCCCTATACCCTCTTTCCTTCTAATTTTACTTAAATGGATTTGAATTAGGGTTTTACTACTTGACACAAAAAATTTTGAATACATACTTTTTCTTGTTGACTTTTTATACCAGCATACCTCCCTTTGTACATAAAAGGTGCCCAATAAATGTGCATTAAATAAAATTGTAATGTCAATGTTTAATGATAGTAACATTTTGATTTAAAATTAAGCAATCAATTTAGCTATTTAACATATATAAATTAAATAATTTTGAAAGCTTTTCTTCCCATTACTACTCAAAAGCATTCAGTGATGGGAGAAAAATAGCTTCAACCAAAATTGTTGGTCTACTAAAAACATCAACATTTTGAGAATGGAATAGCTTAGTTTCATTTTGATTTAAGACCACTCTCTTCTTTTCCTCCCCTTTGATTTTATAGTTTTATGGACAGACAAATATTTTGAGGCAACGTTCTCCTGATGGTTTCATTTGCCTTTCTATCCAATCTTTAAAAGTTTACTATCAAATTAACCCTCTTTCTTACCATTCCTGCCCTTAAGGTCCTCATCATAAGTGTTTAATATGATGCTTTTTGATCCTTAAATTGAAAATAAATTTCTAAATTTATAAAAAAAAAAGTTAATGTTATTTTGATTGTTGACATAATGTTACCATTATTATTATACCCAGCTGTTGGCCTGAAAATTCTGCTTCTGTAAGCCTGTATCAATATACTTTCAGAGAAGATAATTACAGGTACAGGTAATTCATTGTTTAGAGAATGGAATAGGATTTTCAAGTATTTCTCATTTCATCAAGATCATAAAGAAAAATCTTATTTCTGTATCTAAGGGTAAATACAAAGACCATTGCCTTGGAACCATTATTTCCCTTCTGAAATTATAGACACTGTTTCCTTTTTTGTTAACAGGGGAGAGTAATCGACTAATTTCTGGGACTATTTTTAGGGCAAAGATAATAAAATTTTAACACCCTATAGAATCTTCACTTATAAGTGCCCATCTCCAGGGCCTGTTAATATTCTGATTCTAGCTACCATAGCTTTTATACTTCGAATGTCTTTACATCAGAAACTATAAATCTGGTTTCTGGCTATGAACAGTGTGGTTTCCATTGATGTGCAAGAACCACAAACCTCTACAATCAACTTTAGTCCCTATAGAGCTCAATCCCTCTGCAGCTATGTCTTTTTTTATCTCATAAAAAGTTATTAATTCAAGCTCTATTCACACTTCTTCTGGCCTAATCTGATTTAGTTTTTTTTTTAACTTTTTATTTTATATTGGGTTATAGCCAGTTAACAATGTTGTGATAGTTTCAAGTAACAGCAAAGGTACTCATCCATACATATATACACACCCATTTTCCCCCAAACCAAACTCATTCCATCAAGTCTGCCCCATAACATTGAGCAGAGTGCTATTTGGTAAGTCCTTGGTTATCCATTTTGAATACAGCAGTATGTATGTCCATCCCAAAGTCCCTAACTATCCCTTCCTCCCATACTTCTCTCTGGCAACTATAAGCTTGTTCTCGAAGTCTGTGAGTCTGTTTCCCTTTTGTAAGTAAGTTCATTTGTATCATTTGTTTTTAGATTCCAAATATAAGGGATGCCATGCAATATTCTCCTTCTCTGTCTGACTTTTATTTTTAGCATGTTGGGTTACTGATTAAAATTACACTGAAATAAAGAAGTTTCTGTCAATCTCTGGAACCCTCTCTAATTTTTTCACTATTTGGAAAAGCTAGCATGTATTAACGGAGAAGGCAACGGCACCCCACTCCAGTACTCTTGCCTGGAAAATCCCATGGGCGGAGCAGTCTGGTAGGCTGCAGTCCATGGGGTCGCACAGAGTCAGATACGACTGAGCGACTCCACTTTCACCTTTCACTTTCATACATTGGAGAAGGAAATGGCAACCCACTCCAGTCTTCTTGCCTGGAGAATCCCAGGCATGGGGGAGCCTGGTGGGCTGCCATCTATGGGGTCACACAGAGTCGGACACAACTGAAGCGACTTAGCAGCAGCAGCAACAGCATGTATTAAATACTTATTTTCACACATATTGTGCTGTAATGGCTGTGCTTAACTCCTGTTCTAGTTTAACATGGATTTTATTATAAAAACATCATTAAGACCTCTTTGGAATGAATCCCACTCTCCATTTCAGACTTCAAGTAAACATTTTTGTTTCCACAGTGATAGGCTTCCTTAACTAGTTAACTGTTACATATTAAAAGCAATTCTAAAAGATGATGCTGTGAAAGTGCTGCATTCAATATGCCAGCAAATCTGGAAAACTCAGCAGTGGCCACAGGACTGGAAAAGGTAAGTTTTCATTCCAGAATGAATGAAACATTCATTCCAAAGAATGTTCAAACTACTGCACAATTGCACTCATCTCACACTCTAGCAAAGTAACACTCCAAATTCTCAAAGCCAGGCTTCAACAGTATATGAACCGTGAACTTCCAGATGTTCTAATTCCAGATGGATTTAGAAAAGGCAGAGGAACTAGAGATCAAATTGCCAACATCTGCTGGATCATTGAAAAAGCAAAATAATTCCAGAAAAATACCTACTTTTGCTTTATTGATTATGCCAAAGCCTTTGTGTGTGAATCACAACAAACTGTGAAAAATTCTTAAAGAGATGAGAGAACCAGATGAACTGACCTGCCTCCTGAGAAATCTGTATGCAGGTCAAGAAGCAACAGTTAGAACTGGACATGGAAAAATACACTGGTTCCAAATCGGGAAAAGAGTATGTCAAGGCTGTATACTGTCATCCTACTTACTTAACTTATATGCAGAGTACATCATGTGAAATGCTGGGCTGGATGAAGCACAAGCTGGAATCAAGATTGCTGGGAGAAATATCAATAACTTCAGATACACCACCCTTATGGCAGAAAATGAAGAAGAACTAAAGAGCCTCTTGATGAAAGTGAAAAAGGAGAGTGAAAAAGTTGGCTTAAAGCTCAACATTCAGAAAACTAAGATCATGGCATCCTGTCCCATCACTTCATGGTAAAGAAGGGGAAATACTGGCAACAGTAAGACTATTTTTGGGGGCTCCAGAATCACTGCAGATGGTGACTGCAGCCATGAAATTAAAGGATGCTTGCTCCTTGGAAGAAAAGCTATGATCAACCTAGACAGCATATTAAAAAGCAGAGACATTACTTTATCAACAAAGGTCCATCTAGTCAGAGCTATGGTTTTTCCAGTAGTCATGTATGGATGTGAGAGTTGGACTATAAAGAAAGCTGAGTGCCAAAGAATTGATGCTTTTGAACTGTGGTGTTGGAGAAGACTCTTGAGAGTCCCTTGGACTGCAAGGAGATCCAACCAGTCCATCCTAAAGGAGATCAGTTCTGGGTGTTCATTGGAAGGACTGATGCTGAAACTGAAACTTCAGTACTTTGGCCACCTCATGCGAAGAGTTGACTCATTGGAAAAGACCCTGATGCTGGGAAGGATTGGGGGCAGGAGGAAAAGGGAACAACAGAGGATGAGATGGCTGGATGGCATCACTGACTCAATGGACATGAGTTTGAGTAGGTTCCGGGAGTTGGTGACAGGGAAGCCTGGCGTGCTGCGATTCATGGGGTTGCAAAAAGTAAAATACGACTGAGCGACTGAACTGAACTGATGAAAAAGCACAAATCTAAAATATCTATACAGAATTAAGTATATTCTTCTCAAATCCTTAGTCAGCACACCTCTTTACGTGCTATGTATATAGTTATACATGATAGATCACAGTAGTATCATAGAGGCTACCTTAGTATTAATAAGCCATAGTCTATAAAATGGCTAAGTCCAACTACCCTCCATAATGAGACCATATTGGCAAGAGGCTTCATATCTGAACATATTTTTTTTTCAGATTTAAGAAACTTAGAGAAGTTTTAAGTTTATACCAAGATTGAGAAGAAGGTACAGATATTTTCCATATGATCCCCTTGCCCCCATATATGGATAGCTTCCCCCATTATCACCATGCTCTACCAGAGTGGTACATTTTTTACAATTGATGAACCTACATTGACACCGTAATCACCCAAAGCCCATATTTTATCAAAATATCTTACCTATTTACGTGTATTTATTATTTTAAGGGAAAACAGATAAATTGGAGTGTAGTCAGAGAAGAAACACCAAAAGGTGAAAGGATAAAAACCAGATACTTGAGGACTGACTTAAAGTCATTTATCCTAAAGACTAGAAGGTGCAGGGGACTCTATGCTGTTAAATTAATATACTGAAGAGCTTTCAACCAAAAGGAAACTTGTATTTTTCTCTATGTTCCCAAGTGACAGGATTGAGGTCACTGAGGTATCTCAGGGTACATAGGTTGTGGCTCTGTATAAGGAAAAGCTTTATTCTCACATTCAGAAGCTTTATTCCCACATCCATGTGGGAATGGGATCCCCCCTTAATTTGTTTAACCAAAGGCTATTATATCACTAAGTGGGGTTGTGTATATTGAGTTGAAGCATTGGTCTTTTTAATCTAGAGATTTCTTCTATCATATTTCCCCATCTATTAGACTGGTAATTATTTAGCCAGATATTGGTAGATATTGTGAATAGAAGAAGACAGTGAATCTCTGTGAAAAAGACCTCATTAAAAAAAAAAATTAATCATTTTTTATTGAAGTTTAGTTGTTTTACAATGTTGTACCAATCTCTGCTGTATAGCAAAGTGTCTCAGTTATACATGTATAGATATTCTTTTATAAATATTCTTTTCCATTATGGTTTATAACAGGATATTGAATATAGTTCCCTGTGCTATAGAGTAGGACCTTGTTGTTTATCCATCCTATATATAATAGTTTACATCTCCAATCCCACGCTCCCAGTCTTTCCCCGCATCTCCCCCATCCCCACCCTTGGCAACCACAAGTCTGTTCTCTGTGTCTGTGAGGCTGTTTCTTTTTTTGTGGATAGGTTCATTTGTGCTATATTCTAGATTCCACATACAAGTGATATTATTTGGTATTTGTCTTTCTCTTTCTGACATACCTCAGTATGATAATGTCTAGTTGCATCCCTACTGCAGCAAATGGCATTACTTTGTTCTTTTTGATGACTGAGTAATAATACTCCATTGTATACGTGTACCACATCTTGCTCCATTCATCTGTTTCTGTACTTGATCTTAGCCAAAAGCCCAAGAAGTGATCCATTCATTTGTTAATGGACGTTTAGGCTGTTACCATGACTTGGAGCGTGTGACTAGTGCTGCTATGAACATAGGGGTATACATATGCAAAAGACCTCTTTTATCGCCTAAGATAGTCTCAAGCCTCAGTTCAGTTCAGTCGCTCAGTTGTATCCGACTCTTTGCAACCCCATGGGCTGTAGCATGTCCAGCTTCCCTGTCCATCACCAATTCCCAGAGCTTGCTCAAACTCATGTCCCTCAAGTCGGTAATGCCATCTAACCATCTCATCCTCTGTCATCCCCTTCTTCTCCTACCTTCAATCTTTCCCAGCATCAGGGTCTTTCCAATGAACCAGTTCTTTGCATCAGGTAGCCAAAGTTTTGGAGCTTCAGCTTCAGCAACAGTCCTTCCAATGAATACTCAGGACTGATTTCCTTTAGTATTGACCGGTTGGATCTCCTTGCAGTCCAAGGGACTCTCAAGAGTCTTCTCCAACAGCACAGTTCAAAAGCATCAATTCTGGAAAAAAAAAAAAACAAACAAAAGCATCAATTCTTTGGTGCTCAGCTTTCTTTGTGTCCTGTTCATTTTCTACCAATAAAAAGACTTAATTGTACATGTTGTAATCTGCATTCCACAATAACATTGATTTCCTACTGCTGCTGCTGCTGCTGCTAAGTCGCTTCAGTCGTGTCCAACTCTGTGGGACCCCATAGATGGCAGCCCATCAGGCTCCCCCGTCCCTGGGATTCTCCAGGCAAGAACACTGGAGTAGGTTGCCATTTCCTTCTCCAATTGATTTCCTACTACATTAGACTAAAAACATATGTGGTAATTCTCGGTCAGTATCCAAAGGTAGAAGGAAGTGCTTCCATTGGGTGCATTATAGCTGAGAGGCACAGGATAAGTTATCTACATCAGAATTTAGAAAAGAAGTTTGCTTGAAAGCTGAACGAGCCATATCAATTTGTTGTTTTTAGTTCTACCAAGAAAAGCTCATTTTACGCAAAAATTACCTTTCCTCTGACCCAGAGCAAACTCTGTGGCTCTTTTACATATATACTGATGCAACAGTAAATTATTTAATGCTTTAAAAACCAATAAAGGAAGAACATGAGAAAAAGAAAAGAGACTTACAGACTATGAAGAATTTTGCTTTCCTTCATTCTCAGCCCTCCCACCCACCCCTGCTTTCTTCCTTTCTTTTCTTTCTCATTCTTTCTTTTTTCCTTCCTTTCTCTTTTTCCCTTTCTCTCTTGTTTCTTTATGACTTTTTTGTAACTGGAAAAAAAGACTTTAAAGATTTAACCACCAAGAAGAGATGAAGTGTTTATTTTCCCCTAGAATTTTTATAAACTTTTTTTTTCGAATTCTCCTTTAGGAAATTGACTAACTTTGGCAGGTAGCAGTTAGTCTCTCTCTCTATCTCTGCTGCTGCTGCTGCTGCTGCTAAGTCACTTCAGTCGTGTCCGACTCTGTGTGACCCCATAGACCGCAGCCCACTAGGCTCCCCCGTCCCTGGGATTCTCCAGGCAAGAACACTGGAGTGAGTTGCCATTTCCTTCTCCAATGCATGAAAGTGAAAAGTGAAAGTGAAGTCGCTCAGTTGTGTCTGACCCTTAGTGACCCCATGGGCTGCAGCCCACCAGGCTCCTCCATCCATGGGATTTTCCAGGCAAGAGTACTGGAGTGGGGTGCCATTGACTTCCCCGTCTCTTTCTGCTGTTGACATTCAATTCAAACAATCCTATTATTTATCCTTTTATGTACATTTAAAAAATCAATGTTCACAATTTTGATTGCCTTCTTAGCAATCTTTTGGTGACCTGTGAGAGTAAGATGCGGAGAAGGCAATGGCAATCCACTCAGATACTCTTGCCTGGAGAATCCCAGGGACAGAATAGCCTAGTGGGCTGCTGTCAATAGGGTTGCACAGAGTCGGACATGACTGAAGCAACTTAGCAGCAGCAGCAGCAGAGAGTAAGATGGAAATTGAAAAGAGATCATTTAGAGAGCAGGTGCAGGGGAAAGAAGAGTAGGAAATCAATTATGTTCATCACCTTAGTCCCTTCCCAGAGGATGCCTTCCAAAATGCTATCTTTTATTCTTGAATTCATTTTTCTTCATACTTAGATGTAACTGCAGCTATTAAGAGAGCTTTTGACCTATATTCCATAGATAAATATTACTCATGTGTTTTCCTTTTCATTACTATAGAAAATATAAGCTGCACATATGTCCTGGCTGAAGTCTCTTCCTCTTGTTCTTGCCTGCTAGCCATGAAACCGTATTTTAAAAATACGCCTGGTTTCACACTAATAACAAAAATTAAATAGCAACATGAAGCCTTTGTGATCTTCCTTTGTAATAACAGAAATAGATATTTTCTTCTGGTCAGAAGGCAAAACAAGAACAAGATGTGACAGGGAGAATAAGAATGTCAGTGGTCTAAGTGACTTCCTTCTGGGGAGGTGTCTGATGTGGTGGTGATGGTGGTGGAGGGGTGCATGTAACCAAAATCATCAATCCTACTACCCAAGCCTGACACTGAATAAAACACTACCCGATGAGGACATCTTTATTACCCTGGAATAAATGTAATTATTTGGAAAAAGATAATACTTTGATCTAGGATGTAGGAGAATGGGGAAGATAGAGAAAGAGAGAGAAGTGTAGCTACCCTCAAAAAAATTGAATACAATCTGAATACAGGGTGTACAGTGGAGGTACACTGACATTAAAGAGCACAGATAGATGAGTCCTAGAAACTTGAGATTGGTTAAGTAAAGTGGATTTGTTCAGATGGGCCGCACGAAGGCGTGTGTGTGTGTGTGTGTGTGTGTGCACGTGTGTTGCGATGCTGGTAAATGTGAATGGGGTAACACTGTGTGAGGATGGAGTGCTCAATGGGAGACCACTGATAATGACCAGATGATTTCCATCAAATTCAGGTTCAGTTCTTATTGAAAAGACTGGAAATCTAGTTCATAAGTGGTGTAGTCTGATAAGTCTCTTGAAAACTGCAGACAGTTGATGGAAAGAAGAGTTTTGATGATGAACTTAACACTGTTGATGTTTTTAGATGATCATATGAGAGAGGTTGGGCTTGATTAGTATTCCTTTTGATTCTTCAACATGCAGCATCCAGTTAACAGAAATGAATGTGTGTTAGTTGCTCAGGCATGTCCTACTCTTTGTGACCCCATGGACTGTAGTCCGCCAGGGTCCTCTGTCCATGGGATTCCCCAGGCAAGAATACTGGAGTGGGTTGCCACATCCTCCTTCAAATGGAAAGGAATACTGCTGGTGAATATATGCCCTTTACCCATAGGTCAAGGAATTAAAATGTCACATAGTTGGGCATGCAGATGGCAACCACTCTAATTCTTGCCTGGAAAATCCCCATGGCAGAGGAGCCTGGCAGGCTACAGTGCACGGGGTTGCAAAGAATCGGACACAACCGAACTGGTCAGAAAGAATCGGCACAACACAGCACAGCACAGGGCATGCAGTAGTCCAGAAGGTTGTCCTTGGTGTATCGTGTTTCTGTATGCCTTCTCTAAAGCCACTTTCTTTTTATGTGATTATTGTTTGATAAAGTATCATGAAAGGGCATGTACAAAGTTCAGTTCAGTTCAGTCGCTTAGTCGTGTCTGACTCTTTGCAACCCCATGAATTGCAGCACGCCAGGCCTCCCTGTCCATCACCAACTCCCGGAGTTCACCCAGACTCATGTCCATTGAATCGGTGATGCCATCCAACCATCTCATCCTCTGTCATGCCCTTCTCCTCCTGCCCTCAATCTTTCCCAGCATCAATGTCTTTTCAAATGAGTCAGCTCTTTGCATCAGGTGGCCAAAGTATTGGAGTTTCAGCTTCAACATCAGTCCTTCCAGAACACCCAGGACTGATCTCCTTTAGGATGGACTGGTTGGATCTCCTTGCAGTCCAAGGGACTCTCAAGAGTCTTCTCCAACACCACAGTTCAAAAGCATCACTTCTTCTGTGCTCAGCTTTCTTTATAGTCCAACTCTCACATCCATACATGACCACTGGAAAAACCATAGCCTTGACCAGACGGACCTTTGTTGGCAAAGTAATGTCTCTGCTTTGTAATATGCTATCTAGATTGGTCATAACTTTCCTTCCAAGGAGTAAGCATCTTTTAATTTCATGGCTGCTATCACTATCTGCAGTGATTTTGGAGCCCAAGTCGTTAGAATATACAAATGGATAAAAAGTGAAGCCTTTTGGGCTTTAAAATGTCTTTTATAATCTGGGGCAACTCATACATTTACAAGTAGTAAAATGAATTTAATAGCTTTGTTTTTTAATGTTTAGTTATTTTGTGAAAAACACATAACCACAAATATTTCAAAGCAATATTTTATTAATGTGAGAAAGTATATTATTTCCTATTTTACTTGAATTGCTGGAATATAAAATTTTCTACAAAAGAAATGTAGTATTTAAAAACATTTAACTATACATAAAATTATCTTGAGTGAACTAAAATGCCATGTATAACAATGTGAAAATTTTACACAAGTGCATGCACACACACATGACCAAGTGGAATAATTTCTTTTGGGGTTGGATTATTATGAGATGACTTTCCTGGGAGGTTGAGGCATGCACCCTGTTAAAAAGATAACTCTGTTCTTTTCTATGCACTGTTGCTTCCTTCCTGGCCCATCTCAAGCCCAATTGTTGATCATCTGTACTACTCTTTCATCAAAAGCCTTGATCTCTTTCATTCTTGTATTGGGTTGGTCAAAAAGTTTATCCAGCTTTAGGTAAAACTAAGATACATTTTTCATTTTCACAAAGAACTTTAGTGAACAGTGTATTCACTAACTGAATGAACTTTTCAGCCATCCCAATATCTCTGCAGCATCTGCTCAATCAAAGCACAAAACTGTTTTGAAGCTACAACCTTCCTTTCCCAGAGCCTGGCTGGAGAAACTTATAAATCCTGCTAGGTTGCTCAGAGGGTAAAGCGTCTGCCCGCAATGCAGGAGACCTGAGTTCGATCCTTGGGCCAAGAAGACCCCCTGGAGAAGGAAAAGGCAACCCACTCCGGTACTTTTGCCTGGAAATTCCCATGGACGGAGAAGCCTGGTAGGCTACAGTCCATAGGGTCACAAAGAGTCGGACACAACTGAGTGACTTCACTTCACTTCATTTCAGGTTGGCACCACTACCCAAGGCCTTATCTTCAAACTCCACTGAATCTTTAGAATAGATTCTCAGTCTTTTATTTAATACTTGTCCTTTTCCTTAACTCAAAATCTTCATCATTCTCAAGTTTCCTTCAATCTGAGAAGACAGTTATGTCTGTTACTTCATCCAGTAGAATTGGAAGCCATCGAGCATAGTTGGCATCAACTTCTTACCATCTCTAGAAATGTATTTGTAATAAATCTATGCCTACATAGTTTTATAGATATCATTATTTATATATTTCCCTGTCTTCACTTTTTTTTTATTCTCAGAGGTCTTTTTAAGTTTTGGGGGGTTCATTCTTATAGGATAATGTGTCCTTTAATCTTTCTAATTTATCCCATAAGAATGAACCAAAAAAAATTTGGTTCTCCCATTCCTGTCACGGAGAAGGCAATGGCACACCACTGCGGTACTTTTGCCTAGAAAATCCCATGGCCTGAGGAGCCTGGTGGGCTGCCATCTATGGGGTCGCACAGAGTCGGACACGACTGAAGCGACTTAGCAGCAGTAGCAGCATTCCTGTCAATCCATTCTTTGATTAACATTGTTCCCACCCAGGTCCCAAGTGATCTCTCAATTGCTAATGCCATTGGATATTCTGTAATTTTTTTTTTTTTTAATTGGACCTCTTCTGGATTGTTGTTCGCCCCATGGAAACATTGTACTTCCCTGGTTTTTAGTATAACCACACTCAACTGGTTTCTTGTGTGATCTTTTTTGTGTGTGATTTCTTTTTTCTCTGCTTTTCTCTGAATGTTGATCCTCAAGGTCCAGCTCTCAAGTCTGTGCTCCTCTTATCCCATACAATCTCTCTTTATGACTTAAGTCTCAGGTATTAGTTATTTGTCAGTGTTGCCAAACCTCTGATTATATATATGCCATCATCTAACTAAATTATCCTTCAGTTTATTCAATGGATGTCTTATATTTTTTATTTTTAGAAATCAAATTAGTTCTCCCTTTTCCCTAACTAGACTGTCTTTTGATATTCTTTATGCTAGTTGTTGAGGCTGTCTTTTGCCAAGTTATTAGACCTGAAATATTGACCATCATTCCCGACTCTTCCGTTTTCTGCACTTTTCCTATTTCTGTAATTATCAGTGACTACAGAAATCACTAATCTGGTTAATTAACTGATCTGCCTCAGTTTCTATTTAGGGTCAATTGGGAAGCTTTCACATTATCCTAGCTCAATTAAAGAAGAAACTCTGATATTGGGGCCTGGAAATTTGTTTTTCTAATGGCAGACAGGAATAAAAACCGCTTTTCTCTATACTTCTCAAATATGTCACTCACTCATCTTTCATCTCCAGTTCCACTGTCTCATTTTAGGTCATCATCATTACTTATTGCCTGTGTCCTGACCAGCTCCCTGCCTCAGTCTCATCCTTCTGCAATCCATTATCAATCTGACCATCTGTGTGAACATTCAGAAATATAAATGTTAAAGTGCCATTTCCTTTGCTTTTCTAATGCAATACACTCTCCCCTGGTCTAAAACACTTAATGACTTCCCATCAAAAAAAGGATCAAACCCAAGTACTTCAACTGGGTACCTGAGGCCTTATTTTAATTTACTTATCACTTGACACATTTTTGCCTTTTATTTACCTTTCTCTGCTTCCCACAAAATGGTCCCACTTATTCCTGTACATAATGTGCTTATTTTCTTTCTTTTTTGCCCTTGCTCATGAGATCTCTGACTAGAATACCCTTTTGTGTTTAACTTTAATCCTATTTACTTTGCAAATCTTGACTTTGTGATCACTTTTTTCCAAGCTGGCTTAAGTGGCTTTACTCAGTTTCTTGTGATGATCTCTGCCTGAAGAAATTACTGTTATTTTATTGCTTGATTTTATAATAATCTTTTATATGCCTGATTTTTTTCCTGAAACAATGACTGGTACTTGATCATCTTTGTATTCCGTGGGGTCTAGCATATATCAGATGCTCAAAAAATATTTATTGAATAAATGAGTCAGTGAGCAGTTAGAAGTTATAGCTGATAAGATAAAGATGGATGCCTAATAGATCTTGTGTCCTGAAACAAGAGATTTAAATTAGAAAAGGATAATTATTGTACACTGAGAATAGGAAACTTTGAAACCAGTAGAGAAGACTTTCTGTAGGGTTAGAATATGTTAGATCTTTATTGACATTATTAGATTTACTCCTGCAGATAATTTATTCGATTTATACATTCATTTTGAGAATCAGTAGTCTTTATTTGGCTTTTTTGAGAAGAAAAAGGAATATATAACCGGTATGTATTAATACTGGTCTGATTAGCAGTTATATTTCCCACACAATTGTTTTTTATACTACACATTAATGTCCTGTGAATTTGAGTTTATTGTCTATGTTTTTTAGGGTCCAATCACCTTGAATAAGTTTGCCAGTTTCCAGATTTGCCAAACTTAGCAATGTGATCAGCACTGCGATCCCCTTCAGCCTTGAAATTCTGAGTTTACATTTTGTTTAATTTAAAAAGTAATTCAATTGTTGTATCTGTGGTATAAATCAAAAGGTGTAAGGACTGTAGATAAATTATTGTGACGCATTCTATCACATTTCACATTATTTACACAAACTCTTGAGGGAAAAGAAAATTATCCATGTTTCTCTGAATCAAGGCATTATTGGAAAATGTACTGTGAAATAAAAAGAATGCAATTGGGGTACAAAAGAATACAGGCTGAGACAAAGCAGTAGGTTTATTCATCACACATATGCTTATATCATATGTACCCTGTATATTTAAATGTCTCATATACATCTCATATATCAACAAATATCAGTTCAGTTCAGTCACTCAGTTGTGTCCGACTCTTTGCAACCCCATTAATCACAGCACACCAGGCCTCCCTGTCCATCACCAACTCCTGGAGTTACCCAAACTCATGTCCGTCGAGTTGGTGATGCCATCCAGCCATCTCATCCTTTGTCGTCCCCTTCTCCTCCTGCCCCCAGTCTCTCCCAGCATCAGGGTCTTATGAGTCAACTCTTCTCATGAGGTGGCCAAAGTATTTGAGTTTCAGCTTTAGCATCAGTCCTTCCAATGAACACCCTGTATGTTTATATATATATAAGCATACTATATAAAACATATATATGTTATTCTGGTATTTCAGATTTTTATTATCTCATGCCACCTGCGATCTCAAGTTGTTTTAAGAACTGATCTAATAATGGTAAGTTTATTTCTTGAACAAGACCTTTGTAATAGTATTTGTTGGTGTTCTGCTAAACATTTATTCACTTCTTTCTCTTTAGAAACAAAACTCAGTGTTTTAGCTGGTTATATTGTTTTCTATAATAAAAAATACATTGCTTTCCAGACATTTTAGCAACTGAATTTGGCCATGAGACTGAATTCTGGACTTAAGCTATTAAAGAGAAATATTTGTGGGAGTTCTCTTAAAATTACTTAAGGGAAATTGATTCAGGGAGGAGTTTGATATACCCTTCTACCTTTCTTCTTAGCTTTTAACCTGAAAATAAGTGGTGATAGCTAGAGCACCAGTGGCCACTTTGGAACATAAGGTGATCGGAGGGTGAGAAACAAGGTGCTGGGATGATACAGAGCAAAGACAGGAACTTGGGTCCTTGAAAAAATTGTGGATCCATTATCCTTACCTGTACTTCCTAGCTTCAGACATTTTCTAGGTGTGAAAGAAATAAGATTCCTCTTGTTTACAGCATTGTTATTTATTGTTGCTTTTGTTGCTAAACAAGAATTTCAGTTGATCCCAAACTAGTATTCAGACTTAGGTAATATCTGATAAGTTCATAGATGAGCATCCCTCACTTCTAGCTACTGTATGTGCTATTAAGGAATGATGGAAATCTATTCCCCTTAACAAGGTGGCAGTGGTGGTTTAGTCGCTAAGTCATGTCTGACTCTTGCGATTCCATGGACAGAGGAGCCTGACAGGCTACAGTCCATGAGACTCTCCAGGCAAGAATATTGGAGTGGGTTGCCATTTCCTTCTCCATAACAAGGTAGGACTTGTAAACCAAAATATGACTAGGTAATAATCCGCTTATCTATCTATAACCTGTGAATCTGTATACCTGGGGGATTAATGTTTTGTGTTGTGTCATTATGATTTTGAGTTGGAGGGGCACTGTAAATCTACCCGGTAGGAAAAGTAACATCTTGTTTGAAATTGTGAATAAAGTGGACTCTCCATTACACAGAAATAGGAAACCTTATACTTTCTATACAATAACCTTAAACAGTCAATTCATTCAACAAATATTTTTTGAGGGGCTATTTATAGATCAAATAAGTTACAGGGAGACTTTGTTATTTAGGCAACTGGTCTAGTATCACATGGGTCACCTGTGAATTTGAAGAAAGTAGAAAGAAGAAAAATTGAATCAAATGGAAAAAACTGTAAATGGTTTCCCCAATAGGTGTCTTATTTTTAATTTTTTTCTCCAGGTTTAAAGACAGGATTCTAAGCTGAATTTTCTCAAATGGCACCAGCCTGTGAGTACAAGCATTAATGTCAGGTATTAATGCTCAAATAACAAGGGTTCATGTCTGCCATTATAGTTTCTCAGCACCTCTGCCATAGCATCTCCCAGTTTTTTTCTGGGAGTCCTGAGGGAAGGGTCTCACATAAACTTACAATCAGTTTGTTTATATAATTCACTTCTTGGCTGTTATGGTGCATGGAAGGAAGGCTCTTTGTTAGGAGTTACATTCTCCCTCATGCCATTCTCCCTCATGCCAGGATCCTCCAGAAGAACACTCCTCCCCTATAAAGGGTGTCACACCCAAGTTCTCTCTAGGTCACAAATATCCATGTTTCTGAAGAATAGCACATTCACCTTAAAGTGCATCGTGTTTGAGATCGACTTGTTCCATGTAGAAACGAGCAGTGTATTTCTCTAGCCAATTCTGTCACCTTGAAGTACTAACGCTTATGCTCTGAGTATCACAACGTCTCCTATAAAAACATTTCCTTGTGCTTTTATTTATAGCCCTCAGCATGCAGTACTTTATTATATTCTCTCTCTTCTGTCTTCATTGGAAGCATCTGGGATGTAAAGTTTCATCCTAGTAGGTCTTTATTCTCCCACAGACATCAACTGCTCCTGCTAATAGTTTGCAGGGAGGGCTATCACTCCCTCAGTTCATCAGTTCAGCTCAGTTCAGTCACTCAGTTGTGTCCAACTCTTTGCGACCCCATGAATCACAGCACGCCAGGCCTCCAGTTCACTCAGACTCACGTCCATCGAGTCAGTGATGCCATCCAGCCATCTCATCCTCTGTCGTCCCCTTCTCCTCCTGCCCCCAATCCCTCCCAGCATCAGAATCTTTTCCAATGAGTCAACTCTTCACATGAGGTGGCCAAAGTACTGGAGTTTCAGCTTAACATCATTCCTTCCAAAGAAATCCCAGGACTGATCTCCTTCACAATGGACTGGTTGGATCTCCTTGCAGTCCAAGGGACTCTCAAGAGTGTTCTCCAACACCACAGTTCAAAAGCATCAATTCTTCAGCGCTCAGCCTTCTTCACAGTCCAACTCTCACATCCATACATGACCACAGGAAAAACCATAGCCTTCACTAGACGGACTTTTGTTGGCAGGGTAATGTCTCTGCTTTTGAATATGCTATCTAGGTTGGTCATAACTTTCCTTCCAAGGAGTAAGCGTCTTTTAATTTCATGGCTGCAGTCACCATCTACAGTGATTTTGGAGCCCCAAAAAATAAAGTCTGACACTGTTTCCACTGTTTCCCCATCTATTTCCCAGTTCATTAGACACAAGCAAATCCTGAATCCTAGTTCTGGTTCAAATGGGAGCCCTACTACACCAGAACTTAACTTGGACTCAAGATGATTTAATAAAATACCTAGTGGAGAATGAAGCTGTAATTTATTCGTAATATTTATAATATATAAAATAAATTATGTGTGCATTGTGTATATGTGTTGTATATATATCTATATATACATAAAACCATATCCCACAAAATTTGTAATTTGTATCAATGTGATATGCTTGATACCATAGTCAGTGCTATTTTCTTACTAAGTCATCTCTTTCAGTTGCAAAGCTAACACCAAAAGAATGCCACATGCTATAACATGTATTTTATTTATTTTGCATTTATCTAGATATGAATATGAGTATAGAATTAGAGTATATGAGTATGAATATGAGTATAGAATATGAGTAAGAATGTATATACTTAGTTGTAATGTTTCCTTAAGCTACTCTTTTCCTACGTGCTGAAAAAACTTTTATATATATATTCTTTTGGGATTTATTTAAATCGTGACCCAAGTTTGTTTTTTTTTTTTCCCTTTTGGAGTCTCTCTAGTAAATTTAGCTACTGTCACTGTGAGTAAAGGAGATATGCATGGGTGGAAGAGATATGGAGAAGCCAGTTCTTTTGCAGATAAACACAATGTGAAAACAAGGAACTACTCTTTAATTATTGGCATAGAAATAATGGCAAAGAAACAAAATTACTTCCTGAACCACATTTTATCACCTGACCAGCTGCAAAGATAACGTTTTGCCTGTTTTAATCAAATGAAAACTTTAACCATCTGTATTTAGGGGTGTAAAGAATGTTAACAAGAAGTCAGGATCCTTGACAGTCATTATCACTAAAACGGTTATTTAACTAGAAAGTGGTTAGAACCACTGAGAAACATCTTATCAGGTTCACTGGTTTAGAGAAATATTTTTTAAAATTAACAAAATATTACAACATCCGAGAAACCGAAGGTGTAAAGTTTATTCCACACGGCCACTGAGGTGGAAAAAAATTCTGAAGCATAACAATCTAGAGCAATTATTAGTAGCACCTGTGGTGGGGCTGGAGCTAATAGAAGACATTTATTTAATCTATGATCTTGTTGAAAGAAGGGCCCCAGAACAGTAGCTTTTTCTTTGTAAGACTGGTCAGATATGGGCTTTTCTAAAGACATTGGGGGTGGAGCCACAGAAAGATTACAAATGCTGGGAGAGAATGGCAGACACAGAGTAAAGGTGACTCAGACAAAATACAAAAGCCGTTTCCTCTTCAGTCATTTACACAGCAACTTGCAGTAAATAAAAAGGTGCAGTGTATACATTAGCAGTTCCTGTAGTCTGGTTCTTCTACTGCCCTGGCATGATTAGTGCAGACAATTTGGCCTGCGTTGTCAATTGTTTACTTTTTCATCAACCTGATGTTTGATCAGCAATTCCTCCAGAACTAAAAGCAAAAGGGAAACACGTTCAGAAATTAAGGAAGCTTTGGTTGGCAATCAGGTGTTAACCCTAGTCTATTCTGTGAAAGGCTTATACTTCATTTTAGAAGCTGAATGACTGTGTGCTGTTTTTTGCTAGTCCACAAGAAGCCATGCTTTAGACCCGTTTGGCTGCTGTCCTGGGTAGAAGTTTGGCAGCCCTAAGGAGATGAATTCTTCAGCCTCGTATCCGCCCAGAGTAAAGAAGCAACACCCTCTCAGCCACTACTCTGTTGCTATGAAACAAAAGACTAGGAAGGTGAGCGAAGCAGGAAGTCCCGCCTTTTAGTCAGAGTCCGCTTTGGCTCCGTTTCCCAAAGCTCACGCCCACCCGCCCACTCCTTATTGGTTAATTCCCTAGTGCTTTGCATCTTTTCTTCCATTTCCTTTACGACTTTCGTTCTCGGGTGAATCCAGTCCCCTCATTTGTCTCCGAATCCTTTTCCATTTGGGACGTGTGGCGAGAGGGCCTTCCTCTGGGGCCATTGTGTACTGTGGGAGACGTGGACCGGGTGGTAGTGCGAGGAGGACGGGCGCCTCCCGTCCATTGGCGCCGCCCGCTGTCGGGTAGGGCAGGGCTGCGCTGGATTGGCCTAGCCCCGAGCGGCCCCGCCCCCAGCCCCGCCCCGCGCCTGGCTCTCTCTGTGTGTATCCTACAGGGGTGGGGTGGCCAGCGAGTGGTCTCCTCCTCCGGCTAGTGCTGCTGCGGCGTCCCGTGGCCTCCCTGAGAGTCGGGCGGGAGGGGAGAGCGGGCGTGGATTGGTTTTGACGGTAATTGTTGCGTTTCCCCACCTCGGTGGCCGGCGTCTCTGGGTCGCTCCTTCCTTGGGAGCGGGGCTTTTACGGTGATTACACACACCCTGCCGGGGCTACCCACGCACCCTGGGCTCGTGCGCGTAGAGTCGGACCCGCTCACCCGCGTGTCTCTACGGCGCCGAGACGCCGGGAGGGAAGGGGGTGCCGGGGAAGCTCGGCGCTGCTTTCCGCCCAAGGGGCTTGGAGCAGCCCGACGCGGGCCTCCGAGGAAGAGGGGACAGCCCCGGTTTCCAGCTGCTGTCGCCGCCGCCGTCACACTTTGAAGAGGGGTATTTAAAGCCGGGACCCGGGCTGGGCCGGGGAAGGAGGAATAGGGAATCAGGGGAGCCAGGGGGCTGGGATTGCAGACAACCCAGCGAGGAGCGTCCTCCGGGGAGCCGAACGCGGAGCGCCCCAGACGCACGGGGCTGCGGGTGCCGGAGCGGGAGGGGTTCTTCGTCCTTTCTCTGTCCACCTCCCCCGCCCCGCCAAGCTGTGGTCCGAGAGTGGCAGGGGAGGAGCCTGAGCCGGAGGCACAGATGTCCCGAGACAAAGCTTTGGACCCCCTACCCCCACCCGACTTGGATGAGATGAAACGCAGGAAGCCCAAGAAGTGAACTCTCTCTCCTTTCTGTGCCCGCTCTTGTCAGTTTCTCACTCTCTTTTAAAATGGGCTATTTGTCTGTTGGTTCGTTTGGCTCTTCACTTGGGAACAACTCCTCAACCGCGTTGTTTGAAGAACTGTGTGCTCGTGTGTTCATGAGTCCGAACTTGTTGGTTTTAGCCGGGAAAATCCAAGTCCTCAGCCTTTGATGACAACAGTCGTGCCCTTTCTGCTCCTGTAGAATAATCTTTAGGTTTATATAACTTGGCGAAATCACACAGTGAAAGTGCAGTTTTTGAGTGAGGCTCCCAAAGTGTTTTCTAGGGGCTTCAGTTCTGGTGTTTTAAATTGGGGTTAAGTCAGGGAGAGGGGGAAACTGATGTGTTCTAACGTAGATAGAGGAAATCTAAGTTTTTATTACTGTTGTTGTGAGTTATGTATTGATCAAGCCTTCACTCTTTGCCATGTGAGAATGATGCGTCTTTAACTCTTAGTGTTCCCAAAACAGATCTAAGGTCATTGCTCCTAAACCTGTGTGTTGTGTGTAAAGATTGTGAGTGAAAAATTCACACGGTATTGAACAGTTGAATCTGGGACCCTGGATTTTGTTCTCAGTGATGGAGGAGGATGTAATGGGTACAAGTTAACCTGTTTGCTGTTGCATAAATATTTTCATGACCAACTAACTTTTTTTTTCTTTCTTTCAAAGAGCTAAGATTCCAGATGGCAAATTCTATGAATGGCAGAAACCCTGGTGGTCGAGGAGGAAACCCCCGAAAAGGACGGATTTTGGGTATTATTGATGCTATTCAAGATGCAGTTGGACCCCCTAAGCAAGCCGCAGCGGATCGCAGGACAGTAGAGAAAACTTGGAAACTCATGGACAAAGTGGTAAGTTCTGTCTGACTGTGTCTGTACAACAGCAGGGTTGACCCTGGATGTGGTTTTCTCCAGTTTTGTTTGTACTGTCATTTAGTAATAATTATTGGTATGGCAACAATATTTTGATTCGGATTGACTGTGTTTCTTATATCTGCTCTGGGTGTTTTGAAAAGTTGAATTCAGAGCCAAGACTTTTTTTTTTTTTCCACCTTCTGTCCTACTCTTCAAGGTTCAAAGTTCCTCTATATGACTCAGATATGCAAAGCTTTTACTGTTGGCTGCTCTTTGTTGGTGCATGGCATAGAATCTTTTGGAAGTGTTTGTTCTGTCTTATGTAAGGTTGTGTTGCTCTTAGATAACAATAGAGTGCATACAAGTAATTTAAGAAAAGTCTCTGACATCCACAGTGTGTGATGCTGAGAATGATTACTGGGGAAAGAACCATATTAGTCTTAAAGTGAGGAAGCAGTATTTGAGAGTTTCCATTTTCATCTTTGAGAATTCATCTTCATTAAGGAACTTTTTGGTTGTTAATGGTAGAGTCACAGTTTGTTTCATCTATTCCATTTTGAAACAGGAAACCTTTTTGATTGCACATTGTTTATTGTGAAAGGAAAATTTATGATGGAGGTGGTGGGACTGAGAGTATCAGAAACCTCTGTGGTTTTTGCATGTTGCTTTCAGGTGAACTACAAGTTACAAGAAGAAATGGTGCTGGATGTCAGTACCCAGACAAGTCTAGGCAACCTGAATACTTTACAGAGGTCTGCTGAGAAAACTGTAGCTGTCACTGTCCTGTCTTACTAAGTGGGATTATGAAATAAATATGCTTAAGATGTAGCTTGTTTAGTCATTAAGTCATGACCATATGGACTGTAGCCCACCAGATTCCTCTGTCCCTGGAATTTCCCAGGCAAGAATACTGGAGTGGGTTGCCATTTCCTTCACCAGGGGATCTTCCCAACCCAGGGATTGAACCCCAGTCTCTTGCATTGGCAGGTGTGTTCTTTACCACTAAGCCACCAGGGAAGCCTAAGATGTAGCTTGCTGCTGTGCAAAATTAATAGTTCTGCTTTTGCATCAGTAGTACTGTAAGCTATATAATGGTAAATATTTGTAGCCCTTTATAGTTTCATTTGATAGATATTTGGGGCTAATTATAAAATTAATTGATGCAGGGCTCTTGATATCTTTATACCTGCAGAAATGGAAGTTTTAAAAAAATATTTCTTTGTAGCTGTGTGCTAAAGCCTTCATGAAGTCATATTATGAAGAGTAAAAAGTAAAGCAGTTACCTTTACTTTTTTCATAACTTCAAATATTTTCCACAAAAAGCCACTGTTGGTGGTGGTAGCAATACTGGAAGGGGATAAGATTTACTTTATTTTTGTTTATCCTTATGAAAAGCACAGATGGGTAGATGAACGATAGGCCTGGCATTCTATGGCTGGTGGCACTAAAGGAAGAGCCAGAATATTTTTGTCAGATAAATATCCTTAGTTTTGGGCTTCAGTGTGACCTATTTAAGCTTCTGCCAATTATTCAAATTGTGATTTTAAAGTACTTCAGATAGAATGATGTCATAGTGTTAGAACATTGCAACTTGCTGCTTGAGGTCAGGTTTTCATTTTAACATTGGATACTTAAGAATGAGGAGCATGCAGTTGGAAAAATTGTGTATATTTGGCGGCACAATACTAGCTGTCTTTGCTTTTCTGAGGAGTAAGCAATTTAAGGTCACTCATGCTTGTATCACTAGTTGGGCGTAAGAGAAGGAGAGTCAAGGTTTTTCTTTAACTTATCTGTTACATGAGTGGGCAAAAATGGGTCAGGTTCTACCAAGGAGATCTCCTCTCTCCCCACCCCCTTCTTTGAGTGGTCAGAGTTTGTACAATTGTAAGTAAATATTAGAACATCAAATGAAAAAGATCTGTATGAGGAAGTGGTAAAATATGGTTAATAGAGTCATTATTTTTGAAACATTAAAAAATGTGTGTGTAATTTTGGCCTGTAACTGATTGTTGACCTAAGTTTTATCCTCTTTTAATTATTTCATCATGGGTTATGGTAAAATAGATGGCTTATGGGCCATCTATTATGGGTTATGGTAAAAAAAAAAAAAAAAAGGCTTCTGCCATTGTTTATTTTATTAACCCTTTTGTGGGTTTGCGTTTAGCTTCTCCAACTGAGAATCTTGACTCAAGAGGAAATCTATTACCTGAAGTCTCTACTTAGTGGAATGTGGGTACAGGTATTGGCAAAGGTGCATTGTATGGCTTTCTCTATTTGTCTTCATTATCTGTCAAGGCTGAATATTGTTGTGTTCGTTTATGTATGCATTTGTGGGCTTTGTGGAGGGAAACCATGTAAATCATTATGAAAGTCCAGTACGTTTATTGCTACTCTATCTCACAGTAATGAAAAAGCACTGATAGTTACTAATTGGAAGAATATTTTATTTAATTGTATAGTGTAGAAGAACCCCCCACATGTGTTTATCTTTCTGCTTGTCAGTGGTGAAGGAAGTGGTTCATATAATGAACACTGTCCTGGTGATTACATCAGGAACTTTATTATTAGTCCAAAAGGTAATCCCTTGACACATTGCCTAACTGTTTTGTAAAATAACTGCCACAGCTGGAGTTTAGCTTGTGAATAACAATAGTAACTTTCAAATCTAACTGGTAGTTATGTAGAAGACAGGGTTAAGTATTCAGCATTTTTCTTTATAAAACCTCTTCAACAAGGTCAAATCTTGGAAGTGTAAATTTGTAAACAAGCTCCAAGTACAGTATGTCTTAGCTACCTACAAAGTAAAATAACTTATCTCACGGGGCTTATGAAACAGTCTTAGACTGTAGGGGAAAAACCTAGTAAGTGTGTAGTTACACCATTCCCTAGCCTCTAGAATTTAAAACGGTCAACTCTGCTTCCAGTTCTAGCTAACTGTTAAGTTTTCAGAGGGCACGCTTTCTATGCAAGGTCACTGAGAGTAGGAGGGAGTAATTGCTCAGTTGTGTTCCTTGTAAGATATAAAGTGTTTTGAAAGAAAACATCAGTGACACAAACTTAACGTGGTATATTTATTAGGAAAAGAGTAGTAACATATCCCAGAGCATCTCATTTATTTTAGATATCTTTTCTGGTCTTAGCTCCATGTGTCAGTGGAAGTCAATAGCTGACCCCAAACTGTTCAGATCAGTGGATGCCTCTCTGATACAGAGACAGAACTATTAGTCATGAATACACAGTGAGGTTCATATACACCTGAAATGTGGAGTCTGTTCCAAAACTCTCACAGAGTTGGAGGTTCTTAAACACCTAAACATTTATTGAGGACCTACTGTGTTTCTATGAAGTCCTTGTTACCTGGAGATGCAAAGCTAGACAAGATATAAATCTGCCCTAGACCTGTCAAGAAAGCTCCAAGACCATCATCAGAGCCAGGTATGTAGGTGGGTAATTGCCATGTCACATGGAGAAGTCTGTAACACAGAACTATACAAAGTACAGTGGGAGCAGAGTCAACAACATCTGCCTTGTTTTTCTTCTGGTCACTTCTTAGACTGTTGTCTCTCTGGATTCTGCTGGCCACTGCCTTTATAGGAAAGGCATTATTTTGTATTCTTGTTGAAAATGCTGTGGTGAGGGTAAGGAAATGATTGCTAATCAGTGTGTAGGAGTGATGATTTATTAATGTGAGGTTCCTGAGTATGGTTTTCACAAGCATCTTAGCCAGGTGATGGAAAGTGGAAGAAACAATTTTCCATCTAATAAATACTAAATGTACTGAGCATACATGGATGTTCAGGAAATTAAAAAATAGTTAATTGATGCCAAAGAGCAAAACAAGTTGAGTACCTGCCTATATTTTTGTCTTGCTGTCCTTGTCATTTATTTGAAATTATATTACTGACAGAGTTTTAAAAGCATTTAAAAAGTGATGATGTCAAACAGCCTTTTCCTGCCTTTTGTCCTTGGTTCATTTAATACATTTTCAAGCTTGGAATTTAATTTATTCTCTGTCTTTGTAATCTCATTTCAACTATAATATATTTTAAAGCTTTTCAGTCAAAATGTCTTAAAATACATACAGCTATTAAAAAATAGTATTCTTTTCTAAATTAATTTACTCATACCTCTGAAAAATATTGCACATAGACTAAAACTTTATTTTCGGATGCTGGTTGTTTGTGTTTGATGGATTTGAGAATATCACCGTCCTTGGGCTCTTGGAATAAGGAATATCATTTATTTGAATTATTCTTCACATATTTCATTTTCCTCAGTGAGGTTGTTCTCTATTAGCAGGATCATGGGCCCAAATAGACTTGGGTAGAGGATAACACAATACATATCTGGCTTATTTTGTTTAATACTGAGTTAGATTTTTGAATTTGTGCTTAGATAAATGAAGTGATCCCAAAGTTTGCTTCCTGTCCTTTCTAGGTAAAACTTTCGGATAAAGTAAAAGATGTAAAGGAATCTTCCCAAGAGTTCCCTGGGTTTATCCTTGTGATATAGAGCATACCTTTAATAGGAGGCTTCATTAGTTAGTAATCATTTAACTCCTATAAAATTATAACCATTCAGATTCTTGAATCAACTTCTTTCTTTCAAATTTGCTTTCTATGCTATTAGTGATTTCATCATTCATTAATTATATGCAAAGTATGGAAAGATAGACAATCATAAATAACCATGTTATCCTGGAAGATACAGTAAGTGCTGTAATACGGTGTAAATAAGGATGGTATCATCTGCTCAATGGACATGAGTTTGAGCAGGGTCCAGGAGATGGTGAAGGACAGGGAAGCCTGGTGCGCTGCAGTCCATGGGGTTGCAAAGAGTCCGACACGACTGAGTGAACCACAGAGTGCTGTAACGTAGTATGTGAGTATCGTTTGCTAGGGTGGAAAGTTGGTGTAGGCAGTATGGTGTGGTATACCTGGTAGTATTATCTAGCTGTTCTTTAGAGGCTGTTTTGGATTCCAGTGAGGATTCCAGTGGATTCCAGCAGGCTGAAGGAGTGATGGGTAAAGAGAGATGATGGAGTGAGCGAAGGAAAGTTAGAGAAGCTTAAAGAGACTTTGAGTGTTTTGTCAAGGAATTTGGACTTTTAGTTAGTAGGCAGAGGACCATTGAAATGTTTGAGCAGAGTGAGAGAATGTCAAGGCTGTGTTGGTCAGTTACTCTT
Source organism: Bos grunniens (assembly GCF_055505025.1). Lineage (NCBI taxonomy): Eukaryota > Metazoa > Chordata > Mammalia > Artiodactyla > Bovidae > Bos > Bos grunniens. The sequence goes on from NC_141165.1 coordinate 106,859,745, forward strand.
TTGACTCTAGAAAGGATGAGTTAAGAGGGGGAAAAAAACCCTTTAAAGGTAGAAATAATGATCAAGAGAAATTAAAACAGACTGGGTAAGAAATAAGGAAGGGCTGTGCTAGAAAATTGTTAGTAGATATAGCCAATGTTGGTTCAAAAGTGGGAGACATTTTGGAGTAAAACCTAAGGTCCTGGCGACCCTTCAGAGATAGAGGATGAAGGAGAAGTTGAAGTGAAAGTGGCTCTTGAGGTTTTCAGCTTAGTTGACTCTAAAAGCAGTGATGCCCTTAATGAGATAAGGAACATACGAAGAAAAAGAGGAAGCTTGGGGCCTGGTGCATGATGTTTGTTTCTTGGCCATGTTGAATTTGACATGCCAGAGTGAAATATCCATTTTGAAGTCAGAAAATTGAATATGCAGTTAAAGAAAGAAATTAAAACTAGAAATGTGTGTTTGGTAGATATGCCCATAGAGGTGGCATTTCAAGCTGTACAACAGCAAGAGATTTGGAAGGCAGACTAGAAGGTGAGAATTGGGGAGAAAAAGTCAGAGATTGGAATTTTTGGCTGTATCACTTGTGTATCTATAATTAGATGGTGGTGAGGGAAAACGAATCCTACAAAGAACAGTGATGGAACAGATAGGAAAGGAATGAGAGCATATTGATTTCCTGGGTAGAGAGAGCTTTATAAGGAAGTAATTTCAACATCTAAGAAAACTAATAAGCTCAAATGGAAAGATCCAAGCTGAATGAAAATTTAATAAATCATTACATTTCTTGAGTCAAGCCATTGTTTATCTTTCCATGTCGCATCAATGACAGCTAGATTGAAGTGACAGCTAGATTAAATTCAGTATGTGAATTCAAGAAAATTGTTCTAGAACTGGGACAACTAGTAAAAGAAAGTTATGATAGCTTGAGGATTTGAGCAGAGCATAGCCTTGTGTGTGTGTGGATGCTATCGTAGAGGTTCATAGAATTGAGGGGAAGGAATATAGGTAGGGAGTGATTTAAGATGGAAGAAGAGGTAATTGATAAAGTAGTATTGTGGATTACAGTGTAGGAAGGAAAGGCTCAGAACAAGTAGAAGGGCAATGCTTGGTAGATAACTAATTTATATGTAGGTAAGAGGGAAATGAGGAAATATACAGTGAAGTTATGGAGGAATTTGTAAATTTTACTTAGGGTTGTCAGGAAGTGTTTTAACTCATATTTGTAATATTTAAACCATATTTTCAAATTGCATATTATAAACAATATAGTTTTCCAGCAGTTAACTGCGTATGTAAGTAAAAAAACTGAAATGGAAATCAGTCTTGAACCTTTATATTAAGATCACCTTAAAACATCCTGCAACTTAAATGACACCACAGTATTACCTGTATCTACTCTGCTTGGGCACATATTTAAGATTTTTACAAATTTATTTGAAAGATTCTGATTTTCTCCTAGTCATTAAAGAACTGTTTGGAAAATATTTGACTAAATTTTTAGCTGTTTAACACATTAATATTTAAATAATTGTTAAGCTCACACTGTTTTTCAATAGGAATTACAAAAATACTACTTAAGTATTCTACCTCTCAAAAGATTCCAGATCAGCTGAGTACCGATGTACTGATTCCATGTGAGGAGTAGTGACTCGGTCTTATTGCTGCTATTCTGCCCAAAGCAGGAGACGTTGTAAGGATTTCAGGTAGTATAACAAACTTTAGGAACTAATTATGGGCTTCAGCAATGGTTCAGTGGTAATGAATCTCACCCACGGGAGATGTGGGTTCAATCCCCGGACCAGGAAGATTCCCCCTGGAGGAGAAAATGACACGCCACTCCTGTCTTCTTGCCTGGAAAATCCCATGGACAGAGTAGCCTGGCGGGCTATAGTATGTAGGATGGCACAGATTTGGACATGACTGAGTGTGCACATGTCTACACACACATGAACCAAATGAAAGAACTCTTAGTGATCCCCAACAAGGTGGCCAGTGCCCCTGGTCTAATTCTCCTACCTTTGCAAAACCTGCAGTGATTCTGCTGTCTTGTGGTCTAATATGGAAGGGGAAGAAATCCTAAAAAGTTGCCAGTGCCCACTGCATGCCAGGTGTTGTGTTGAGCACTTTACTTTTCTTCTTCTGAGACTTTGTAACATCCTTAGAAGTTTCCATGGTTTCCTGAAGAAGAAACTGGCCCAAGGTTGTAAAGCTAGCGAATGCCAGGGCTAGATCCCAGGTCTGATTGATTCTCAGGCCTGTGTTCATGGTACGAAGATTTAAGCATGTATGACTTATGCTCATGATATGAAGATTCAAGCATGTTTGACTCTTCTTCTTTACACAAGAAATAAAAGGACCTTTACCTCTATATTTGTAATGACCAAGTTCTTCTCCAAGCTTTGTACTCATGTCGACAGATTTATTCAATATAGATGGGGATATTCTTTTTGTAATATTACTTCCGAGAGGTTCCTCCTTACTTCGTTTCTTTCCTCCATATCTTCCTACTTCCCTCCATTGAAATCTTTATTTTACACCTACTATATGCAGGGTCCTATATTACGTGATGGAAATAGACCAGTGAGACAGATACACCCTTCACCCTTAAGAAGTTCCATTCTCATATGGGAGGATAGTGAACAAATGAAGACATAATTGACCTCAATACAACTAGACAATTATTTAATGGTGCTTTTTAATATATTAGTCTTCTAAAGAAAACTTTGAAAACCATAAAAAAAATTGGTGGTTTGCCCAGATCCTACTATGAGTAACTTCCAGATTCATAACAAATCATATGCTAACCTACTGGTTTTGCCCAGTTAATACTCTATGTAGAAAGAATTCTATTTTATTTGTCTATTTTTTACTTTTTATGCTATACAAGTTCTTATACGTTTATATACTTAGTGGTGATTTGCTGAGATAAAATGTAAAGAATCTGAAGAACTCATAGATACTTTTTATCATAACAACAAGCTTTTAAGTAACTGCAATAAGGAATCTCTTAGAACAGTTAGTTACCTGGGAAGCACAAATAAGGATTTCTTTCAGACTTCCCATACTACCTTTAAAAAAGGGGATATTTCACTTTGAAGGTATAATACTTGATTTAATACAACTGAGTGCTCCATGAAGTGAGGTGTGTTTTATAATGAACGTCTGCTGTGGTATGCACCCAATTCCTTACTGTTGAAGTTTCCATTTGCTTCAGTAAAATTTCTTTCATAGATTTCAGGGACTGGTTTGAATCTTGTTTGCAGGAAATATGTTTGCTGACCTAATACTTCTTTGTTACCTTTTGGCTAGAAATATTAATTAAGGCACAGTCAGGAAACTCTTTAAATGCGAGAATGTTCCAAAAATAATTAACGGCTTTGAGAATTCGTATAGCACTAGTAAATCCTGTGTTTACATTTGTGTCTTTGCATTGATATGTTTGAATATGTATTTTATATATCTGAATACATATTCATGTATTTATTGAAATACCTAGTGTGTAAAATATATATAAAATGTATTTTTGATGTGTGTGGGATGATGTATATATAGACATATACAGAGAGGTCTACTTAAAAATCTTTAAACACATTTCAAGAATTACATCAGGCAGCTGTCTACCTTTAAGGAGAAAGTGCCTCACTTGTAAGTTCAGAAGGCAGGGTTCTGAGCAGTAAACTCCACTAAGTTCCATTTCTGTGTTTAAGTGTTGTCATGTCACAAGGAAGTAGTTGGTCTTGGTGATCTCCAAAGTCTTCTTTAAAGCCCTTTGAGTCACTGACTATAATGGAATTTTTAGCCCAGTTCCAATACTAAATGTTTTACCTTTCAGTTCAAAAGCAAAGAGTAATGAACCAATCCTTTTATGTACCAGTTAGTGCCTTAAAAAGTCCATCATTTTGTAATGTGACTGTAGATTTGTTCTCCGTGAAAGTTCTTCTGTGTTGGGACCTGCTGTCATTCTAGGGAGCAACTTAGACAGTTCTAGAAGACATCTAAGTCATTTGAATCTGAACTTGAACCTTGTGGTGAGCTTGATTTTTCTCCTTAAAATACTGTTTTTATAAAAGCATTTTTTTTGTCCCTGGCTTTCACAGTTCCTTGCACATAGCGGGCACTCAATAAATATTTATTGAATTGAATTTGACCTGCTTAGAAGAAGTAGTCCTGGCATAAGGTTATTCATTTTCTGCAGGAGCTGTCATAAACCACAGAATTTAATACTAATCCAGCTGATGAACTGCACACTCAGCGGCATCCGGTAGTAGTTCAGCATTTTATGTTGCGCTTGCCCAAGTGCAGGTTTAGAAAACCGTGTGGCCTACAAGGGCTGAACTGCCTCTAGCCTATTTCAGAGCTCTTCATTCCACTCACCACGGGCTTCCTCTGCGTCCACCTTTTAGAGTGATTGCATTGACTCCTTTTCACACACCCTGCTCTCTGGGGCCTCTCAAGCCTTTGCACATCCCTTTGCCTGGAATATTCCTTTTGCAAATTTAGGTATGCCTTTCATGGTACTGCCACATGGACATGTCTGCTTCATTCCTCCTCCAGCACTTTGTACTCTCCTCCATTATAGCGCTCCCATTTTCCTGTCATTCTTTTTCAAGCCACCGATTTTTTTCACTAGAAAACTCCTTGAGGACAGGTCTTTGATTTATTCCTTGCTGTATTCCCTAGGGCTGGAAACAATGCCTGTTGCACCAACGTTTGTAGAATTAACAAATGGGTCCTGAAGTTCATGTAAATTCACAAATGGAATAAAATAAAAATGTAAATGAGTTTAGCCAGGAATCATTAATTATATGCCCAATTCTAATTAAATTGTGATATAGTTAAAAAGAAGACCAGCCTGAGATTCATAAGATGCAGACTCTTGTGTTGGATTAATGATTTTTTAATAGTCCCTTAATCTTTGTAGTTCTTAGTTTCTTTATCTGAAAATGAATGGATTGGACAGGATCTTTACTAAGATCCCTTAGAGCAAGAATTACATTGCTCCTAAGTTAATTATAGAGAACTAGGTCTCTTCTGCCAGACTCTTTAAGGCAGGAAGTATGCTCTAGTCATCTATAATTTCCTGGCACTGAGCTCAGTACCTGGTATATAGTAGTTATCAAACAATTTTACTGAATAAAGCAATAAATTCTCAGATGGAATTACAGTTTAAATAAAGCAAATGAGAAATAAGTTCAGGTAGCGAATAGGAAATGAAAAATCTGTAATGTTTAAAAGAATCTATTAAACTACAGTAATTTGCAATGTCTGAAAAAAATACCTGGGAGAATTTTTTTATTTATCAGTTAAAAAATTCACCAGTTAGAGGAAATGAATTTAAAACTGCCTGGTCCCCTAACTGCAGGTTAATAATTTATCAGTCTGGTGACATGTTGTACCATGTTGCTAAAATTAAATTACCTGTTGTAGGATGTTGTTGGTGATACTTCTGAAATTTGTGTATATTTGTGATACTATCTTTTAGTTTTAAGAATTGAGAAACGTTCTTGATTTAACCAGGATTTGTTAAGTCATTGATTTATTTGAGACTTCATCAGTCTTTAGGGGGGAAAACAAAAACAATTATGTATAATTCAGTCATGAAAATGAGAAAGTAATATAATATTTGTGTGTCAAAATATATATAAAGAATTTCAGAATCAAATCAACCAACCATTTATACATCCATTTATTAGTTATGTACTGCATGCTGGATAATCTTTAGGAGAAGGGGACGACAGAGGATGAGATAGTTGGATGGCATCACCGACTTGATGGACATGAGTTTGAGCAAGCTACAGGAGTTGGTGATGGACAGGGAACCCTGGTGTGCTGCAGTCCATGGGGTTGTACAGAGTCGGACATGACTGAGCGGCTGAACTGACTGATATGCTGGATAATTATTTTAGGCACTGTGTACAAAAAGGAGGGAGATAAAATGCCCATTGTTAATGTGAGAAATGTTTGTCTTAGGAGCTGATGCTTGATAGTTTGAGTCAGATTTTTCTCCTCACAAAAGACGATATGGTTATTTCTCAAGAAAGCAATTGAGAAAGTAAGTTTAAGAGAGCTATCTTCATTTGTTGTTTCCTTGATTCATTGTGTTTGTAGTTCTTGAAAATATTATTGTTCAACTCTTTTTCATTCAGTCCCAGCACTTTTTTGAGTACCCAAAAGTGCATCCATGTTTTGTGGAACCTGACATTTAGAGTGGTCCTTTTAAAGAGAAAAAAAATACAAAATTGGGTATGAAAGTGTATTTTTTTAGAACAATAAAAAGTCACAAGTTATAAATTAAAAAAAAGTTAAGTCCACAAACATCAGAGAAATAATCTAGGCTCTGTATACTTTATGCTTTGACTCTCTACATTGCTCACATATGCCACCAGTCCCAGGTACCAGGAAATTTGAACGTGACCTTTCTGCTCCTGTGCTGGGCTGGTCAGCATCACAGACACTTGAAATGTTCCCAAAGCCATTCTTTTATCACAGCTGCTGCTTTGATTTAACTAGTTTCAGAAGTGACTGTGTTCTTTACATTCATTTTCCATTAAAATCAAACTAAATGTATCTTCAACCCAAATTTGCATTAGCCAGACTCCAGACATGTCCCCCACCACTTCAGTGCCACCCAATAGAAGGCTCAGTTTGACAGAAGGGATGTCACACTGGGAAAAAGACAGAAATCTTAGCCAGTTGTGTTTAAAATACCTTGCTCTTGAAAACTTTGCAGAAAGATCTATGATGAAAGCTTTAGAAGGGGGCCAAGTATCTGAGGGACCATCAAGCTTATGGTTCATGAGCTTCTCGGTAAATCTGCCTTTAGGTGTACGTTTTGCCTTTTGTTAAAGTGGGCATCTTTATGTACACACTCGTGCAATTCCCAGTGATTACATTTAAATGTTTAATTGGATGGCTCTTTATACTGAGGTTGGAGGGGTAAGAATGAGATGGGTTAACTTACTCTTGACTAAATCACATGAATGTGTACCAGCGAATGTAGTAGTAGAATTACAGCCTTTTTTTTTTTTTTCTAACATAAAGTATTTTCAGTTGTGCACGCAGCCCTGAATGCCCCAGTGGTTGGGTGACACCTGATGGAATGACTGAACCGTTATGTAGCAGGTGTTTCTAAGCCTGGGATGTAATGTAAAGAGGTGGAAAAGACTTGTTCTGACCTGACACCCATTTACTACTTAATAATCTGGTTATTAAAATCGTACCTGTTTTAGTCTCCTCAGTGTTTGGGAAAAGTATACCAAAACATAAAATCAATCAAATCGCTTTAGTTGGGAAATTAATATCTGAATGTGAGACATTAAGATAGGCCAGCAGATGAGGCCTGTTCCCTCATTTTTGTTTAAAAAAGAGACTGTTAGTGATGTACAATAACTAGCACATTGGTGTTCTGTTAAGCTGTGAACAATGGGATATTGGAGAGAGGATGAAAACTTTGGGGTTGAAAGTAAAGGTCTGACAGAGAAACTGAATGAGAACAAAAGAAAATAGGATTTAATTGTCTGAGAACAGATGGGAATTTAATTCTTTGTAGGTTGGTGATTATAGTTTTAAAGTCAAAATTTGTTTTATGGAAAGCAAAGAAATAGTACACAGTTTGATAATTTTTCAGTTTTTCTGTGGAAGAAAGTGTTGCAGTTCACATGAAAATGTTTTATTTCTGTCCTTGTTTCTTTTAGGTCAGACTGTGCCAAAACCCCAAACTTCAGTTGAAAAATAGCCCACCATATATACTTGATATTTTACCTGATACATATCAGCATTTGAGACTTATATTGAGTAAATATGATGACAACCAGAAACTTGCCCAACTCAGTGAGAATGAATATTTTAAAATCTACATTGATAGTCTAATGAAAAAGTCAAAAAGGGCAATAAGGCTCTTTAAAGAAGGCAAGGAGAGGATGTATGAAGAGCAGTCGCAGGACAGGTAAGAATATTTCAGATTTTATTTTTCTTAGTGTTAGTCGATGTTGCTTTTTGTTTCATGGTTAGGATAAATGTCACCATGTGTGTGTTTTAAGGGAAATATTGCATTTGTGTATTTGCTTTTCACATTATTTAAACCTTGTAGTTTCACATAAGGTTTGCACAAAATTATCTGTGTCAGTAGCTAGTTCATGAGACGGTGTTCTTATTTTTCTGAATAGGCATTATTTTTCAGAGAAGTTTTAGTTTGCAGAAAAGTTGTTCAGAAAGTAGAGTTCTGTTTACCTCCGTCCTCCAAGTGCCAGTTTCTTCTTAACAGCTTGCCAAGAATGGTACTTTTGTTATACTGATGAACTGATTACTGATACAGTATTATTAACTAAAGTTCATAGTGTCTGTTAGGGTTCACTCCTTGTGTTGCATGGCTCTATGAATTTCCACAAATGTATAATAAGGTCATGTATCCATCTCTCTAGTATCATGGAGAATAGTTTCACTGCTCTAAAAATGCCCCGTGCCTGACCTGCTCATTGTTTCCTTACCGGCCTGCCTTCACCACACCTCTTGAAGCCCTAGCAGTTGTCATCTTTTTAGTCTATTGTTTTGCTTTCTTCAGAATGGCATATAGTTGAAATCATGTAATATGTAACATTTTTAGACTGGCCTCTTTTACTTAACAGTGTGTATTTAAGGTTACCCAGTGTCTTTTCATAGCTTGATAGTTGATTTCTTTTTATTACTGAGTGATATTCCATTATGTGGATGTAGTACAATTTGTTTAATCCACTCATCTATTGAAGGAGATCTTGGTTGCTTCCAAGTTTTGGCAGTTATGTATAAAGCGGCTATAAATACTGATGTGTAGGATTTTGTGTGGACATAAATTTCAATTTCAGCTCATTTGAGCAAATACTTAGGAGCATAATTACTTGATATTATGATAAGCCTATGTGAAGTTTTGTAAGAAGTTTCCAAATTGTTTTGCAAAGTGGCTGTACAGTTTACATTCCCACTGGCAGTGAAGAGTTTCTGTTGCTCCACTCAGCCAGCACTTGGTATTGGACAGTGTCTTTAGGACAGAGTCTTGATTGGATGCGTGGGTGTGCTAGATATGACTGGCAGATGTAACTTCAATTCCTATTCTTTGTTAAGCGAGAAGCTGGAGTGTTGATGCCTGGAATAACATCAACTGAATCCTCATTTCATAGCCAGAATTTTTGACTTGGAGATTCTTCATTAAAATTTGTTGTTTGGCTATTTCAACATTAAATTTCATGATCTGTCTTTAGCCGAATAGAAAAAATAATAGCGTTTTCCGTTTCTGGGACATTTATATCTAGAATACATCTAGATAGTGATCATCTATTTATATTTCTGGACTGTAAAACAAATATTAATTAAAGCATATAATGTCTTAATATAGTTGAGGTGAATTTTAGTTTAAGACTCTTAATGTCTTTGGATTTTAGTTTCCTTAGATATTGGAAAAACTTCTAAGAAATCTCTATTACAGGTCAGAAACAGTTGCCTCCTTTAGTCTAATGAAATATATATAAGATTGTATAACAGAAAATTCAGTTATCTATGTATGTAGACACTGAAGTTGTAAATACCAGCCAAACAAATACACAGAGTGAGTAAAACCATCAAATTTAAATGTAGGAAAACCCTCTGCCAAAGGTAAAATGGCATGAATGTTTACTTATTTATAATTTGCTCTCTAAATTAGTGATGAATCCTAACATAATCATAGGAGTCTAACCAATTATGTAACTGTGGGCTCATCACTTAATATTATTGGACCACAGTTTACACATCTTGAGGGTGGTGAATCTTCCAGTTAGTTAGTTGCCTTTTTAGCTTCAAGCTCTGAGACTCTGTCCAGGCCTATTAATGGGAATTTGAATTGCCACAGGGTTCTGGAAATAAGGAAGAGAACTATCGTAGTGTTGGTTTCTTACAGACTTTCCAAAAATGGTCCAATGTTATGGAAAGGCACATGTTTGTGTTTAAAACTGTATTTTTACCTTGTAGTTTTGCCATTGATCTAATAACACTAAATTGTTTTAGAAATATCTTTCTACATCTTAATCAGATTTGGTAGCCCTGAAATTCTTAACCTAGCAGTGCAGTCCATGAAATTTTACTTTTTAGGTTATCAGGTCAGTGAGAAAGTATATAACTTCTAGGATCCAGGAATTCAAGTGGATACAGTGTTTTAATTGGATGTAGTAATATTTAATGGGGTTAGCTTTATTTCACTTTATATCATTTTTAGAAACTTGAAATATTTTTTAGCTCAGGAGATGTCTTATAATTACCATTTTATACATAAGTTTTGATTTTTTTTTTTGGCTTTTTATGTGTGAACATATCATGGTGAAATTTTATAAATTTCGATTGATCGTGTATAGATTTCCATAGATGATGACAGATTGCATAATGTTAAGTGATCATATTGAGGCAACTCTGTAAATTCTGTGTTTTAAGTATCCAAGTAAATTTTGTCTCTGTTTGAAATTCAACCCTACGCTTACTAGCTTCTGTGCTGGTGTAGCATATTTCTAATTGGATTTTTCTTTCATCCGTGTTCCATTTTCTGATAATGTTCAATGGCCACTGTTTATGCAAAGCTTGCATTTGATAGATGTCTGATCATAATTCGTAATGATGTACTGTCCTTGGTACACTGTAGCAAGATGCAGATTTTCTATTTGTGTTTCTTTTAGTGGTAATATATTTTTAAACAATTCATTCTGTATTCCCTTAGTTTTTCAAATGTTAACTGAGGTTAAGCATGCCATTGTACTTGGAGCTCTGGGACGTCTTACTCTATAGAATTTGAAAGAAACTTAGAATCTTCTCGTGGTTGTTAGGCATTTGAGTATTCTGTTTAGTATTATGACTCTTACCTAACATGTATGATACATTGATTATTGGGAATATTATAAATTCTCTGAACAATATATTTTTTTTTAATTTTGTAAATAATGTCGCTAGGGACATCAGTATTTTTAAGCTAAAAATGAAGGACAGTTATAGTAGAAATAGTAATTTGGAGTTCATTGACAAAACCAGCATTTCCCTGAAAGATTCTATACTTTACTGAAGAAAATTGTCCTGAATGAATACATGAATCAAAATTTTATTTTAATGTTCCTGTTGTATCAAAAATAAACTTCTTTGTGGATTTCTTTTAAATGTAGGGATTAGTGGGGAAAAAATCAGTCATCAGTTTTGAACCAGCTGTGCTTTAATTGATTGCTTAAATATCAGCAGCCTGAATTTTTAAGACAGTTTCACATAAATGTGATAAATATAATAACAAATAGAAAAATAAATAGATATAGCAAAGGGCATGCAGTGTATTCCATGTGTAGAGGGTGAGAGGTAGAAATTAAATACATTTATTTGCCATGGAAATAGATACTAAGAGCACATAGTCCAAGCCTCTTGCTTTGAGAATGGGTGGAATAGAAGCCTGTATGCGTCACTTGAGTTTTATAGTAAACCTCTTTCTGCTCCAGAATCACTTTTTCCCCATATCCCCCCTCCCCAAACATTTGAACCTCACACTGAGTTGGTGCTTTCTGAGCAAGGTCTACACCATTCTTAACTGGCATTTCTGGTAAGAATAATTCACTGGTCTCTGGCACACATGGTGTTTGCAAATGTGGAATAGGAGTTAGGAGTCATGTAGAGAAGGGACAATTTATAGTTTCAAGCACAGAGAAGAGGAGAAACTTTATAACACGTTTCTTAAGTTTTAGTGGCAAAAGTCAAAGTGGGTGTGAAGTAGTTACAGGGTAGCTACAGATGACAACTGTGAAATTGACAGAAGATGCCTCTCTTCAATGATGTGCCTGGCAGTTTCATCAATTGATCATTTTAAAAGAAAAAAGTTTTCTCTCTCTTTTAAAAAGTTATGTATTAATCACCTGTTCTTCACACCCTGGTGTCGGGCACTGTTTTTGTAGAACACCCAGAGGTGATGGCATAATGATAATCAGATTTTCCATGTTTTAGAACTGCTTCAGTGAACCAGAGTGCTACAACCCATTTTTCCCTCCTACACTCTGGTTTGTAACCACTGAAACAAAACCAGAAGTCAACTGAGATGGAAAAATAGCTCTGTGTTTGATAGCCGATCTGAGAAGAAAATAAAGGCCCTAAAAAAATTCATGCCAAAGAGTAATACATAGATGTTGTCTTATTCTTAATATCATGTGAAAGCCCCTGGGCCATTCTTTATGTACATGTGTTGTAGAAAACAAATCATAGTGTGCATAGCTAGTATAATAATAGTCATTCCAAAAAAAGATTTTTTAAAATGTATTTTGACATTAAAAAATTAATTCTAGAAAATGCTAGCCTTTGTTTAAAATTCGTGCAGGAGCATCAGGCAAAAGTCTTTTTCTTTCTTGACCATTTGGCTGAGCAAAGAAAAATGTATAGCCTGCTTCATTAATAAAGTGCCTTTCTCCTTAAAGAACCACAAATCACCATGCTTGATGTTTATGCCTGTGTTGTAATTCATGAAATAGTGTACCAAGAACATTTTGAAACTGATACACTAAAGATAAGTTGAATCAAAACAACATCAGCTACAACAACAGCAGCAACAATAAGGGCAACAACAGAATACAAAGCTGCAAACCAACCTCCTTGCCTTCCTCATAGGGCTGTATGACAGCATTGCTTTGGCCAAAGACTAGTGTTGTATTAACTGAAGTGTTTACATTTGTATAAACATGAGTACATGTTAGCAGTGTTGAAGTTCCTCATGGGTTTCCCATTTCACCATATAAAGATACGGACCTTTGTGTTCTGTGTAGTAGTTTTAATTATTGCTGGACCTCAGAGGTTAGTGGCCTTGTTTATAATCTCTCATCAAGTTCCACGTTTTCTCCTGGGCAGCCCTGTGCATTGTGAGAAGGCCGTGAGGGAAGAGTGCAGGGATCCCGTGGTCTGATGCCATTTCTCCTCCAGTGTTCTTTGTGACCTTGGTTGCTTTTCTGATTGCAGTATGTGTTTTCCAGTCTTTTCTTGTTTTCTGGATATTCACAGTATTTGTTGGTTTAGACATTTCAACGTCAAAAAATGAGGCTGTGGTTTGTTTCAAACTAAATGTCCCTGTTGCTCCATTAGTCTCTTAAATATTTTTTCGAATCCAATAGTAGTTTCTAGTAAAAAATGCTATTTTTTGTTATTATAATAATCATTTGCAGGAGAGTTAATCTTAGGAAAGTTATGTCGTCTGTAAATAATGTGCGGTATTAAATGCATTCCATTTGTTTCATGAAATATCTATTGTTTAATGATGCACGAGAAGGAATGGTTTATACTCTTTTAAGAAAACAATTTTATATTTTAAATATTAACCTAATCTTTCTATTTTCTTTTTTTTTTTAACTAATGGTGAAAATTTCAATTCTTTTGCATTTCATGAGAACAAGGGACAAGCTGCAAGTAGAAAAATATGATTTCTAAATAAGTCAAAATAGGTTGTGGATAGATTTTTGAACATAAATATTTTAATATAAACATACTCCATTGCTATTTAATTTTTTATATGTGTCTGCATTCTAGGCATGTTTTCCTTTTCAGTGTAAGAGTAGAGGAAGGGAAAGATTAATTTGTGATATTTTAAAATGATGATATATAATTTGGATACAGAGGAAAATAGTAATCAGTCCAAGTGTGTCTGCCAAGTAGGAAATGGAATTTTCTCTAGAAAAAGTGAGCATCTTCCTGAGATTAATTTATCATCAATGAATAGTTTATTTAGTCTTGATAAGAACACTTTCATTCATATTTCAAGGATCTGAGAGACATGAATATACTTTTCTAAAGTTTGGACATGAAGGGGCTTTTTTCTTTAATATGCTATGAATATATAGGCCACAAGAAAGTTGTTTAGATAAATCTTTCAAAGTTAGACAAAAGGAGTCTGTTAGAGTGGGCAGGTCAGAGCTTGCAGAATCTTTGACTGTTAAGGACTTTATGACCAACTACATCCATGCTACTTTTGCTAACTGGATACAAAGTAGTTTATTTGTTGATTTTCATACAAGTCAAAAGAGAAAGGGGTTTCTTCAGCAGTTTTCTCTTTGGGATATATTTTCAGAATGCAAAATAATACAACTTATTTTGCTATCCAGATACTCAAATTTAAAGCTGGATCTAGTGCCCACTTTTTTTAAAATTTTAACCAAAATGTTTACATTTAATCCATTTATTTGGTATTTATTTACTTTCTTTCCCCAGCCCTCTATTAACACCATTCAGTCTATAACACCTGGTTTATTAGGTATTAAGCATTTCATTGCAATTTATTTAAATTCCTTCCAGGCCAAAATATATATTATATACACATATTTTGATTTTAAAATTGGAGAATTTTTACTTGCAGTTGATTAAAATTTTTGAGTAATAACCATTGTATCATAAGACAGTAAAGCCAACTCACAAGGCTCAAGAGAACTTGGCTTTACGGTTGAACACCTTTTATGTTTCTCAGTCTTAAGGCAGCTTATTAAAATTGATGTTTTCCTTTCAGTAAATATCCGGTGACATTCAAATTTGATAATTAAAATCCAGAAGCACTCAAGAAAGAATGCCTGTTTTCAGTTTCATGATAACAATACTCCCACAAAGAAGGTTGATGAATTATGTGTTTCAAGTGGCAGATTTGTTATTTATTGATAGTTAAAGAGCGCTCCTTTGGCAGTTTTTTACAAAACTAAATTGTAGTTTGTTTATAAAACAGAAAAGCTGCAGTGATAATTCTATAGCCTGAAGAATGCTTGGAAATCTTGCCCAAGAAGCATTTCTTTCTTTCTTTCTTTTGGTGATTTAATGTAGAAGTGGAGTTTCTGGGAATCCAAACAGATTAGCATCCAGCACTAATTGGTTAGGTCATAAAATAGTCCTCATGTTTCACTGTTTTGAAATAAAGTGCTTCAGGAGTATTCAGTTTTCTAAACCCATTTTTAGTATTAATCTTTTGTCTCTTAAAGACCATTATTGTTAGAGCATGAGTTCTTGTTGGAGTTTTCATTTATGCATGAGTTGTTTATAGATAGGTGTATTAGTTGTAGCAGGTTACACTTACGGTCATTGCAGAAGGTGCCCATTTATAGATTTAAATCGTAAAGATTGAGACTGGCTGTCTCATTTGGTAGAACCACTGAGGAAGAGATTAAACTCAAAGATAATTTAGATTTATTATTGAAATGTGTTACTTTGAACATCTGATCATGTGATGTGATCACATGTAATCACATGTGTGACTATTAATTTCCTAGGGCTGCTGTAATAAACGACCACAAACAGAATGGCTTAAATTGCAGCATATGTTGCCTTAAGTTGATTCTCTCACATTTCTGGAGCCTAGAGTCTGAAATCAAGATGTCCAGAGGGCCATGCTCCCTCCAGCCCTCTAGGGCAGGGTGCTTTCGACTCCTGCAGATTCTGGTAGCCCCAGGCACTTCTTGACTTGTGGCCATGTAACTTCAGTCTCTGCCTCTGAAGACTGTCACTGTGTGTATGTGTGTGTGTGTATGTCTACAGATTTACCTCTTAGGAAGGCCCCAGTCACCTTGGCTCAGGACCTAGCCTAATGACTCTATCTTAATTTTATTACATTTATAGAGAAATAATATCCAAATAAGGTCACATTCCTAGGTAGGGTTGAGGCTAGGATTTCAGTATATATTTTTAGAGGGCACAGTTTACCTATAACATGGATCAAATACAGCAGTGTAAAATTTTTACTATGGAGGTGGAAGAATATTTAAAGTTACTACAATATATGTCATGAAAGAGTGAAAAACTGCTCAGTAGACGATAATGCCAAACAAATTACTGAAAATTATTTTTTGAAGGATCTGTAGCTCCAATAATTTTGTATTTTTTTTTTCAGGTTTATAATGAAAAGCACTGTGAATTAATTTATTAATTTTTACACATTGAAAACTATGATGAAATTTGACTTTAATCAATAAAAAATTATATAAGTTGAAATAAGTGAATTCATAATTACTTTTATTTCAATGTATAAAATGCCATCTCAAGAAATTATTAGTACTATGAGTATGAATATTTAAGTTATAATATTAATAGCCCTAATTATCCCTTGATTAAGAATCCCTGTTTTATTCTATTATTTTGTGATAAGCTCTGGAGGATTAATTAAAGTGGTTAATTATGACTTACTTCATTATCATTAATTCTGTTTAGGAAGTTTTCTGTATTGCAAATTAAAAAAAAAAGATGTGGGAGGTGTTTTCCATGTTGGTGGCATAGAGGCGGTTGTACTTCATGTTCACTTTGTATCTTTAATATCAGTGGTAAAGAATCTGCCTGCCAATACAGGAGACCCAACAGTCATGGGTTCAATCCCTGGGTCGGGAAGGTCCCCTGGAGTAAGAAATGGCAACCTAGTCTAGTATTCTTGCCTGGGAAATGCCATGGACAGAATATCCTGACTGGCTACAGTCCATGGGGTTGCAAAGAGTCAGACATGCCTGAGCGTGACTGATTCTGAATTCTGAAAAGTGTGTTACAAGTATGGTTTCAAATTAAGATTTTAAAAAATAAACTCAAGGATATTAGTAAAACAAGGGTAAATCATTTCTAAAAATGACAGGTTGAGTGACTTAAACCAGGGGTCAGCAAACTACAGAACTAGACAGTAAATATTTTAAACTTGCCAGATGGTCTCTGGCAAATAGTTAGCTCTTCTTTATTATAGGAAAGCAGATATGGACAATATGTAAATGAATTGGAATTGCTGTGTTCTAGTAAAACTTTATTTAGAAAAATATTGTGGTAGACTAAATTAGCCCTGGGGGTTTTGGTTTGCCAAGTCTTGGCTTAAAGTAGGGTTTAAATTTTGTCCAGGTTTTGGACAGTACAATTTTAAAAGCATTCTGTCAACATAGGCTGAGTATATAAGTTGCATAAATTAGGAATGTGTTTGGATGAAAGTAGTAATATGTGAGCAACAGTTGTTTACATATATAGGGATGTGTAACTCTCAGCATGCTGTCGGAGACCCAAGCTCTTTCTGGCTTTGTAGTTTACTTCTTTAGTAAACTACAGTGAGTTGGGTTCATCCTCATTCTAGTCAGCTCTCATGGTTGTAGAATTCCTGCTGCAGCGTCATATATTTTTTGCCTACAACACTGAGGAAGGAAGAGTACGGCTACACACACCTGTCCTCTTTCTGCTGTCCATCAAAAAGCTGTTCAGGAACCTTTCTCCCAGCTTGCTCCCTCCAAGCAGATTCTCTTAGGTCTTTTTAGGCCTGAGAAATTGTTATATCCAGAACAGTAGACGTAAATTTTTTCTCTTCTTGTTGGCTTTCTAGGGGACGATATTTAAAATTAAAGGAAGGAAGACTAAGACAGTTTCATCTTGAACTCATTATCCTTTAAAAGAGAAAACAATTGTTTTCTGTTTTCATTGAGTAATACCTCATTCTCTTCTAAACTTTGACAACTGCAAACTTATGTTCAGACCCACGTAATTGAAAGCGAGTAATTAGTTTCGGTAGGTAAGGAAGAATGAAATTCTGTTTTATAGGCCTTGTATTACTATCTTTGTTATCAAACATGCCTCAGAGATGAGTGCTAAGTATTCCAATTCCATTTTCTATATGGAGAAACTAAACTGATTGGAGGTTACATGACTTGACAGGAATTGTATATATTCAGATGTGATGTGTTTCTAAATAATGTCTTATTACCAGTCAGCATGTGTGAGCCTGCAGCTGTCGACAGCTGAAGGGTATCAGCTTTGTAAGCCCTTTTCAACTTTCTTTCAGGAAGACTCATTTGAACAATTAGCACATTTTATACTTGTGAAAAGGAGGTATTTCCTCATCTTTATTAAGCCATTATTGATATATGTCAAATGCTCAGAAACTTTTTTTTTTTTACAAGACAGCATATATTAATTAAATTCAGGATTGTTTGTTGAAAGCTGCGTTTCTGAAACATGCTTTTTTGTTGCATTTATCTGTGAGAGAGTGTGTGAGAGACAAAAGTTGCCTGTGACTTAAAACTTTTAATTCCTTTGAGGAAATAGGAGAGGTTTACTTAAATATTTTTGGCTGAAATATATTAATGAAGGTAAAATGTTAACTCATCTTCTACATACTGAAAACATTTCAGTTTTTGTTCTGAAGGCTTTTTATGGAGTATATTGATTTTCAGTATAGTAACAGCATGTGGAGCTGTTAGTTTTATTCTTTTCCAGAAAAATTTAGAAAATTTTAATTTGACTATAGATCTCTGTTCTTGTCAGCCAGGTCTCACTTATCCAGTTAAAGTAGGTTTGCCCGGATTCAGTTAAATTTAGTTAAATTCGTCAATATTTAGTTAAATTCTTAAATTTAGTCAAATTCTTAATTCTTATTAATTTCTTTAATACGAAACAGCAAATTCCCTTTAACCATATTTTTGGTGTTTTTTTTTTTTCTTCCTCTGTATAATTCTAATTTTAGTTTATTCTCCAGAGTTGGATATGTAAGATTTTTATTTTTTTATAAAGCAACTGAAGTAAAGTTGGTAATTTGTCACAGTCTTTTCTCCACTTTATCAGTATATGGTAAACTACAGCCTGTGCTTCTTTCTGTAAGTAAAATTTCAGTGGTACGTGGACATGCCCTTCTGTGGCTTCACTGACAGATGTCAGTAGTTGCCACAGAGACTGAATGGCCCACAAAGCTGAAAATATCTACTGTGTGAGCCTTTACTGAAAAAGTTTACTGACCTTTGCACTGTTGATACAATCTTTGATGGTAGTCTTAGAAACTTGGCATTTTTAACTTAAACGTTTTTTTCTTCCTCTTGATTTTTGTTCTGTTCTGCTGCTAAGTCGCTTCAGTTGTGTCCGACTCTGTGCGACCCCATAGACGGAAGCCCACAAGGCTCCCCCATCCCTGGGATTCTCCAGGCAAGAACACTGGAGTGCGTTGCCATTTCCTTCTCCATCTGTTCTGCTAGTGATGCTTTATGCATTACTGATCCTTGTGATATTCTGAGGACAATAAAATGTTAATGGAAGGGAGTCAATGATCAAGAGCTAAATCTTTATTAGACCCCCATTTTCTGTCTTGTGTCAGTATGATATATTTAATTTGTATATAGTTTTAATGTGTGATAAATTTAAACTTTTTTCATAGGGTATTTTTTGAAACACAAGATACACAAGATCTATTATTAATGTCTTTATGCAGTCATCTAATCTAGTGGCTTCTGTACACAGCCCAGACCAAATGATGCATTCTCACCCCCTAGAATGGCTAAGTATAGATCCCTGACTTTCTGCAGTACCTCTGCCTTTACCAGTTGAATTCTAAATGTATCCACATTTTCAAAAAGTGCCCTAGTTATTTCCGATATTCTGCCTGCTCTTAAGATTCCCTAAGTCAAATCGTCTCAGTTTATGTGTACAGTCCCCTGGGATCATTGAGATGGCACAGGTGAGGCTAGAAGAAGCCCAGATCTGTTCAGCACTCCTTTTGCTTTACTAAACTTCCTTTATCATCACCGTAGGTAGATGACCTGGAGAAGGCAATGGCACCCCACTCCAGTACTCTTGCCTGGAAAATCCCATGGATGGAGGAGCCTGGTGGGCTGCAGTCCATGGGGTCGCTAAGAGTTGGGCACGACTGAGCGACTTCACTTTCACTTTTTCACTTTCATGCATTGGAGAAGGAAATGGCAACCCAGTCCAGTGTTCTTGCCTGGAGAATCCCAGGGATGGGGGAGCCTGGTGGGCTGATGTCTATGGGGTTGCACGGAGTCGGACACGACTGAAGTGACTTAGCAGCAGCAGCAGGTAGATGACCACTCCCAGTTGTCACTCAGGGTCCCAAGACAGGTAAGTTTCTGAAAGGCTTTTGAAAGAGTTTTTTTGGACAAAAGGGATTGGAATTCTTTTTCATATTCTTGGCAGATTGGCCTAATCACTGTCCTTAAAATTTACCTTCACATGCAGCCTTTTAGCTTGCTAATTAATTCCTCTTCATCTTCCTATGCACCCCCCATTTCTGCAGCCTTTTCTATTATTATATAGCTGACGCTCCCACTCTGTCCCATCCCTATCTTATTTCCGCATTTTCTGATCACTCCAGTATCTTTTTTCTTCTGATATTTATCAAGACCTTTCATATGACCCTTAACCACATATTGTCATCTTTTTAAAATAGTGATAAGACAGATCATTTAAAATGCCTCAATGTAAGTTGTTTAAAAGCAAAAAGCACTCCTGTGTTTCTCCAACAGTATCAAGAACAGTGCTTCAGAATTGGCCAACACTCATAAAAGTATAGGATTGTTTCTCTAGAATTGGTGTAAACTTATTTGAAGGTTCTGATTTATTCCTTGTTTATGAGCTACTAGGGCCTAGAGACATGAGAAAATGAAAGTGTTACATGGTGTGGGGGAGGCCAGTGAAGTGTCCAAAGGCTTAGTTTTTAGAATTTGTAGATAAACTCTGAATGTAAGCTTCTTCAGACTTGGCAATAAGTGCCATTGATTTTAGTAGGAAAACTGTCCATAAGCACAATAATACCACTATTATTTATTATAGAATGGTTGTATTTTACAGCAATTCTTAATTCCTCTTTCTCTTTTTTTTTTTTTTTTTTTGGCGGTCTGGCTTGTGGGATCTTAGTTCAATCCCTGGATCGAACCCATGCTCCCTGCAATGAAAGTGCAGAATCTTAACCACTGGACCACCAGGGAATCCTCAATATTTAATTCTGTGTATATGCAAAATGTCCTTAATGTAGTGATATTTTTGGATAAAGTTGGTAAAATTTCTTCAGTTTGTAAGCACTCTAATGGAGTGTCTTTATGGTCACCCTTAGTACCTGACATAAACTCCTGAAAAACCCACTGTGTCACCATTCTGCTTGTTGCTGCAAACTGCACATGGCAATGAGCATATTTTTACAGCTTTTCTATTGACATACTAGCTCTCCATCTGAACTCCTATGAATGTTTTCACTTCCTCTTCCTTTACCATTTCTTCAAAGACTGTTTTTGTTTTTATGCTGTGTTGTATTTATGACCCTGAATACCCAGAACTTCTCAGCAACTGGGGAATCCTCCAGAAATCTATGTTCTTCACATGAATAGTCCAGTTTCGTTTGATATGTATTATTGACAGAAGTGCTTTATCCTCTTTACAGCTTGCTGTGCAGCAGATGGTCGTTAAATCATTTCACGACTCTTCAGGGAGTGCATAAATACATGTGCACAAATGAAAAAAGTCTTTATTATGGTGGTCATCTTGTGCTTTTACTGATGGAATTCCCTGTTACAGATAAGGATTTTCAAACTTGAAAATTAGTTTTCAATTTTGAGCTAGGAGGTTTTTTTTTTTTTTTGGCATTTATATATATTTCCTTAACTGCCATTTTTTTTTTTCTTCCCTTTTAAAGGGCAGGGTTGGGCAGTTAGATCTGGAATTCTTGCTGTATAAGCGGAAAGCTTTTTTCCTTTTTTTTTTTTGGCATGAGCATACCAGCTCAGAGGGACATCTGAGACATTTTGAATACGTAGACAGGGCTTTTAAAGAAAGGAATTGCTGTTCTCTTACATCAACCATGCAGACTTAGAAACAGACTTTAAAAGAAAACAGAGACATGTGTGTTCTCACTGTGTATTATTACTGCGCCCCCTCACATAGCTGTGAGGTTTTGTCAGCAGTTTGTTTTGACTCACTGTACCAAGGTGGGGGTGGTTTTGTGTGTTTTTGTAAGTTAACTAGTGTGGGATGTCAGTAATCTCAACTTTACCATTTTGATTGGCCATGATCCATCCATTTCTCAGGCCATATTTTAATACTGAAACTTGCCTGAAAATCTTTGCAAATACTTTTCCTCTTCCTGTAACTGTGGAAGTCCTTAGATTATAACCTTTGTTTTCTGTTTTCTGTTGCCTCTGTGATGCTTTCATAGTATCTCCTCAGACTAATTTAGGAACCTCTTAAGTTGTTCTTTTCAATTTATCTTAATAGTTCTTCTTACATAATAAAATTTAATGTTATTTATTTTGTCAAGATTGGGGACACTCCCAAATTTACTTTTCATTTCCAGGGAGGTGGTTTTAGGCACAGATAACCATGATAAATTATTTTGATCCTGGAAGAGGAAGTCTTTAGTGGCATCTGAAGGAGAGGACATGCCTCCTGGACTTGACCGAATGGGTCTTCTGATCTCAGAAACCATTGACAGAGGGAAGGTGGCCTAGGCAGGTGTGTCTTGATGCTTTTACTCTTTCCTAAGGGAAGTGGTGCTCCAGGAAGTTGTGCAGTGTGGTGGTTCTAGCACATCTTTGGCATGACTTTAAGGCTGGAAAGTAAAGTCTTGTAAATGAGACACAAAAGGCAAACATTATTTTCCTCTAGTCACCCAAAATACCCATTTCATTTAAAGATAGTGTGGATGTCTTCTGTCCCTGATAACTTTCCATTATGTAACTGCTCTTTATTTACTTCCCGTGCTATACATGTGGCATCATTCCCACACCAAGTTGAGAGTCTTCTTAGTATGCATGTATGGTAAACTGTCATTTATGTGGGAGTAAAATAACTAGAATTCTTCTCGCATTTTCAGCACTTGACATTTAAGAAAGAGACAGATGGCAAGTAAACAAGGTGAGAATGGGACTTTATTTGCTGTCTTACAATCTCAGGCTACTGTGAAGAATTTTAATTAGATGTTATTTTAGTAAGTTTCCAATTCACTGCAGGTCACTGAAGCTTTGAAAGAAGCAGAATGTACACCCAGTATTTAATATATCAACAGTCTACTGCATGTAGTTGAGAGTTCATCTGGAACTAGTAGGTTATATCCTTAAGGGTGTGAAAATTTTCCTGGGTCTCAGTACACCTTAGAATGAAAGTATTTTTCTTTGTAATTTTAAATAATATTATATAAAATTTCTGGTTGAAGTTCAGAATTAAGTTGGTTTAAATGTTTAAAAATTCCTAGTGATGTCTTACCTCTCCTTTTTAGTAAGGTCATGTTCATTTTTCTTCATGGTGATTATTTTTAATTTTCCATAGCTCTACTGGAGATTTTCTTCACTATGAGATAGTAACTGTTACAGATAATTCACAATTCAATTCTTCGGTTTTCACAAAGAATTTCTGTGAAATATGACCTTGACCTAAGGTTTTTTTTTTATTTTGAAGATAGTTTTTAGAATGATTTATTATAGGAAAATAATTCATGTATGATGCTTTCTTAGGTTATTCTTTGTAGAATTACATATTTCTTTTCACCTATACAAATAATGTGAATATCTTGAATAAACATTTGCTTCTCACCATTAAAGTAAAAATAAAGAGCCTTGGAAAATGGCTGGTGCTGAGAGTTCATGGAGGTTAACAAATGATATGCAGAAGGCAGACTGTCCTTCGGTTGCAAAGTGTTACAATTGGTACAACTCACCAGCATTGGAGATAACATGTATTCATAGTTTAATTGGTGAATTAGAAAAGCTTCCAATGAAAGTTTCAGAAGATGACTTTTCCCCTTAAGATTATAGCACTTCTGAAGAATGTAGTAAAGATTGAAAAGCGACTTTCTTAATTTGTATACACTTATAGAAGATAACATAATTTCGAAAAAAGAGTGCATGCACTGTGTGTGTGTTTTTAACATGATTGAGTCCTTTTTGTTTCTCATTTTGGGTTTGTAATTCACTTATACAGTGAATTTCCTGCTAAAAATTGTAAATACGACATCATATCAATATTATATAGCCCTTTCCCCTCATTTAGTTATTTACCCTTCTGGTTTCTCTTCAGTTGTTAGGAATATGTTTCCTTCAGCTCTTTTGTTGACTTTTTGTTTGTTTGTTTTGTCTTTTAAACTTTATTTATTTTTGGCTTCTCTGGGTCTTTCGTTGCTATGCAAGGCTTTTCTCGTTGCAGAGAGCAGGGGCTGCTCTAGTTGTGCTATGTGGGCTTCTCACTGTGGTGGCTTCTCTTGTTACCGAGCACAGGCTGTGGGGCACGCAGGCTTCAGTAGTTGCAGTTCTTGGGCTCTGGAGCGTAAGCCCAGTAGTTTTGGTGCACGGGCTTAGTTGCTCTGCGGCATGTGGGATCTTCCCGGACCGGGCCTTGAACCCCTGTCTCCTGCTTTAGCAGGAGGCTCCTTTACCTCTGAGCCACCCTGGAAGCTCCTCTTTTGTTGATATAAGTAGCACTTAGCATTGCTTATCTGAGTAGTACCACCTGCTGTGTCTGACTTTGTAAAAAAGTAGTTTTTTGGTTTCTGAGTGAAAGATTTAGGACAACTACCATCAGAAAGTTTGCTGTACCATTGAATATTACAGAATTTTAAGAACTCTTTCTCCAGATGAAGTCAACACGGTAAAAGAAGTACGGAGTACTGACATTCTTATTAAGGCTTGATTTTGCCTATATAATCTTTTCTTTTATTATTAGAGGTTAACCCAGTCCTTAACATTTTGTTTTCAAATTCTTGAGCTCATTTTACTGTACAGTGAAGATGTTTTGTTTAATCTAGTTTATAAGGAGGTAGAGTTAAAGATCTCTTTTGTGGTTAAAAAAAAAGAAAAAATCAGTAGTAAAACAAAAGGACTGTTTTAATGGATACTTTGAGGAAGTGTTTATTTTGGACCTAGTAATTTTAAGTCTAGAAAAATAGTAAATTTTCAGCCTTTTTTTTTAAACATTTCATTTAATTATCAAGTTTTAATTCTTTTGGGATACTGCTCTTTAGTGATTGTTTTACTTATATAAAGCTTAGAATTTTCATCTTAAAATTTATGCTGCTACAAAATTACAAAAAAAATTATCTGAGTTGTTCATTATTGGTATCAGTAGATTTAAAAGAGAAGCATATCAGATTTTTGAAATTTTGATGAGTAATAAAATTATTTGAATTATGAGGAAAATGCCTAAGAATGTGCGTCTTTTGTTTTTAAATCAGAATTAATCTCAAACATTTATACTTATAGTACCCCTGGATACTGAAAACAAATCTTAACAGCATTTCTTATTCAGAAAGCGACACTGATTACAACCAGAAAGAAAATATCCTACTGTATGTGTGAAAGGCAAAGGAGTTATAAAAAGAGTAAAAAAATCACTAGTTTTTATCTTGCACTATTGTTTTTAACTTTGTCTTTGGTTTTAACTGGTCATGGAAAGTAATAAACCTGTTTGTCCCAGAGAAAGGTGGTTGATCTGCTTTCACTATTCTTCTTGAAGCAAGGATCTGGAATGTTCTCCAGAACTATCATGCTGAATGAGTCGTCATTTCTGTTCAGTTCAGTTCATTCATTCAGTCGTGTCAAACTCTTTGTGACCCCATGTACTGAAGCACCCCAGGCTTCCCTGTCCATCACCAACTCCTGGAACTTACTCAGACTCATGTCCATCGAGTCAGTGATGCCATCCATCCATCTCATCTTCCGTCGGCCCCTTGTCCTCCCACCTTCAATCTTTCCCAGCATCAGGGTCTTTTCCAATGAGTCAGTTCTTGCCATCTGGTGGCCAAAGTATTGGAGGTTCAGTTTCAGCATTAGTCCTTCCAATGAATATTCAGGACTAATTTCCTTTAGAATAGATTGGTTGGATCTTCTTGCAATCCAAGAGACTCTCTAGACTCTTTTTCAACACCACAGTTCAGAAGCATCAATTCTTCGGTGCTTAGCTTTCTTTATAGTCCAACTCTCACATCCATACGTGACTATTGGAAAAACCATAGCCTTGAATAGGTGGACCTTTGCTGGCAAAGTAAAGTCTCTGCTTTTGAATATGCTATCTACGTTGATCATAGCTTTCCTTCCAAGGAGCAGGCGTCTTTTAATTTCATGGCTGCAGTCACCATCTGCAGTGATTTTGGAGCCCCCCAAAATAAAGTCTGTCACTGTTTCCATTGTTTCCCCATCTATTTGCCATGCCATGATCTTAGTTTTCTGAATGTTGAATTTTAAGCCAACTTTTTCACTCTCCTCTTTCACTTTCATCAAGAGGCTCTTTAGTTCTTCCTTGTTTTCTGCCGTAAGGGTTGTGTTATCTGCATATCTAAGGTTATTGATATTTCTCTTAGCCATCTTGATTCCAGCTTGTACTTCATTCATCCCAGCATTTCGCATGATGTACTCTGCATATAAGTTAAGTTAACAGAGTGACAATATGCAGCCTTGACATACTCCTTTCCCTATTTGGAACCAGTCTGTTGTTCCATGTCCAGTTCTAACTGTTGCCTCAAAATCTATTCTCATTATACAGTAGTATCTGGTAGAAATGAGTGGATGTGATGGCTATAACCTTGAGTAAATAGTACGCAAAGCATTGTTTATTCATATGAGTGGTTTACCTTTTATATTTCTTCATTCTTTGCTTCTCTAGCCCCATCTTAAATTAGCCTTCCTCAAGTCTTTTTGCTCCATCCACATCCCATCTTTCAGTGTTCTAGGCCTGCAGAAATGTTTTCTACTATCTATCTAACTCTTGCTCATCCTTCAGATTGTAACTTAAAGTGTCATTTCCTAAGAGAGGCCTTCTTTGCAGATCTCACTAAATTATTCTGCATATTATTTTCTGTCATGGTCCTCTGTTCTCTTCTTTCCAGATTCTAAATGAACTGTATATAAGGTTCCTTCTTGTCTTTGCCACTTTCTCCCCAGGGCCTACTCTGGTTCCTGCATATTGTGGATGCTCAATAACTGTGTATTAAAGGAATGAGGGGGTGAATATACTCTAATACCAACCTAGATGCTATTTAAGCAGCATCATGGAACTTTGCAAGCATCATTAAATCTGTGCACAGACAGGAGCTGTTGTTAGTTTTTATTACTGTTCAGTTTTGTTTTCTTTCTGGGGATGGAATCAGAAATTTAGTAGTAGTTAAGCTGGAGAAATTTAATTACATTGGGTTTGTTAATCTGGTATGGTCCAGAGTTATTTCTTTTAATCAGCTGAGGATTATGTTTTCATGTGATGTTTTAGAAAGGATGAAAAGGGCCTTGCAGCCACATGCATCACTGTTTTGCCTGCTGATCATAATTAGAAACAGGGTCCAGAGTATGTTTTAAAATAAAACCAAATAGCACAGAGACATCAGATTTACAAGTGAAACTACTTTCTACATATTTAATTATTTGTTGTACTTTACTTAAATGCTTAAATTAGCATATGCTTAAAATTAGCATATTTAAAAGTTGTATGGAGAAGCAGGAAACTGGAGCTTGATGTATCCATGTTATATTTCTTCTTAATGCAAGTTACATGAAGTTTCAGAATCCCTGTGACAGAAGCACTGTTGGGTGGTTTCTTGGTTATTACTCTGAAGTTTATGAAATACATGAATATACGCAGGTGTCTTTGGTACACACGTCTCTTTCTTCATGAGGCAGGTGAATAGTATTCAGGTGTTTATACCTTTTTGAAATAATTGTCATCTTTTTAAAAAATAATTATGTATCATGCCAGATTATTTTTTTTAAACAATTTTTTAGTTGTTCCTTTTTTCCAGTTGTATCAATCCAAAACACTTTAGCTTTTTGGCTCCATCCTACATTTCTGAGCCATATTCTGTACTTTCAACCATTGTGCAGTATCTCATATGATGGTGTTCCCTTCTTATAACTTTGTTTGGCTCAGTTTGAAATTGTTAAAAAATATCATGTTACTCACTTACTTAACTCTTGAATAACTTTTAAACTTTAGCCTCACTTGCCTGATTTCAGTTTCTGGATTTTGCCAAGATCTTTTCTACCTTGTTGCCTCTTCAAATTGCTTCCACTTCCTGAAAAGCTCTTCCTCTGAGTCTTCACATTTTTAGAGTAAGGGCAGAGATCCAGGTGTAAGTATCACCTCCTTACATGGGTCTTCTTTGACTACTCTATCTAAAATAGATTGTCCCACTCAATAAGTATTTTGAGTGTTTGATTGTTTTTTTCTTTTCCCAAGTGTTTTACCTATCTTTAAAGGAATAATTGAAGTTCTTATTTTTGAAACATTTTCTGAATAGTGAGTGCTAGCATGTGAGGTTTTTTTTTTTTTTAAAAACTTTTTGCTATTTGTCAAAGCATTGTAGTTGGTAGTGTAGAAGCAGAGTTCAGTCTTGGTTCTTCGATGTACGAAACTGTTAATATTTGAGGGACACTTAGGGTCCTCAGAACTGACAGGAGAGTAGCTGAGCTCACCTGCCGGTCAGGGAAGAGTTGGGTGAGGAGTTATGTAGGAGTAGCAGCTAGATACAGGCTGCGATTGTGTCATGGAAGATGTCATAAAGGAGTATGGGAGGTCACAGCTAGCTCGGGAGTGTGTGAAACCATACTGTGTTGGGGTTCTGAGGTGTTAGGTATCTCAGCAGGGTGGGCTTCTGGGGATTTTGGTTGTCTTTTTATACTTTTTTCTTTCTCTAACCAAGCTATGAGAATGGTTATGTTTCTGATGTAGGGTAGAGGGGAGAGTATATATCAAGAAGAAAAGGAAATTAATAGTGTATCATACAGTTTCACATTTAAATAACTTAAGTTTTGCATTTTGGGTATTCATTGTTAGCTGTTCATTTTGAAGTTTGGTGTTACTGATTAGTACGTTTGGTGCTTCACTCATCGCTTTGTACTAGATCATGTGCCCTGTGCACGCAGGGGATTCAGTGAGCATCTGAAAGAATAGACTCAGATTTTGAGAACAGAAGATGCCCTTTAAGTTTGGTGAGTTTTCTTCATTGTGGCCTAACTCAGTTTACACTAGACACTTACACTTTCCATTAGGCTCCACATGAGATAAGCATTTGATTATATGCAGATGTGTATCTTACTCTAAAACAGTTTTGTCTTGGAAATGATAGAGCCAGATATTTTTCTGCCTTATAACTTCAACTTTAAAATTTATTCTTAGCCTGCAGGATTGTTTGTTTTGAAATAAACTTTCATAGACAGAAATGGTTCTTTAAAAGAAAAAAAATGTAGTTCTTATCTGTGTCCTCTCACAACATAATCTGATTGATCTGTCTTATTATTCTATGATGTTTTATACGTTTGATACTGTATCAAGGTTACCAATACAGAAAAACTTTCAGATTGTGTTGCTGATTCAAGGGAAGTGTAATATTACATACAGAGGAAAATTCTTGAATAGGGAATGTTGCTTCCTCTAGGAAATGAAGTATGAGGATCTAATGTCTGTCATGTAAATAAGGGCCAACCTTATTAGGCAGTTTTGGATACCCATTCAGTGGCTTTATTGGAAGGCTTTTCCTATCATGATTCTTGAGGATTTATGCACTGATTATACCACACAGTCTAACCAGTTGTTTTGATGTTGACAGCAGTACGTTATGGGGGAGGAGGAGAAAGTACAGATTATAAGTGTACATTGTTGCTCTCTTATTTGTTTCTTAACATCTAAAGCAGTAGAATTCCTCAGTAAAGGTTCCAGTGAAAGTGGAGGCAGGTCAACCACATTTGATTGTTAGGGTCCTTGAGTCTATAGGTGTGCTAACTAAATGTGAAATGAGATATATCCCTTTAAGTTAAAACTGTCAGTATGTGCAGATACTATTTCAAATGCTGTTATTAGGACTGTATTGAGTTAAATTTCCAGCAGTGATAAATAAATTTGCAACTCCTTGTAATGTTTTTCAATGCAGGAATTTCTCTTTGACAGGGATAATCAATAAGTGTGAAGAAATGTTTCCAAAATAGTAATAGTGTATCGTAAAAATATTTGTGTACTATGCTAGATTGATAGGAAATTTTATTTTACATTATTATTATTTTTTTAATTTTATTTAATTTTTGGCTGCCCTGGGTGGGTCCTTGTTGCTGCACACGGTTTTTTCCCTAGTTGCGGAGAGTAGGGGCTACTCTTGTGGTTCATGAGTTTCTCACTGTGGTGGCCTCTCTCATTGCACAGCATGGGTTCTGGGCTCACAGGGCTTCAGTAATTGCACTCATGGGCTTAGTTGCTCTGCGGCATGTGAGATCTTCCAGGACCAGGGATCGAACCTGTGTCTCCTGCACTGGCAGGTGTATCCACTGTGCCATCAGGGGAGTCCAGGAAATTTTAAGTGAAAGTAAATGCTAGCTAACTTTGAAAGAATTTTCATTTTAGAATTTAGGTTCCCCCTAAAGATAGTTGGGAGAATTGTGAAATGACACAGGCTTAGGAATTACTAATTACTACTGATAATGGGTCTTCCCATAGAAACTGAGAATAAAGAGAGAATTTTGATTTTAGCAGATCTTCCATATCATGAAGATAGCTACAGTTTTTGTGTGTAGGAGTTAATCTTCCGCCTTCACTGTGAAAAAAACAACTGTATAGAAAAACAGTATTCATTATACTTATTTCACCTGAGTGTTTGATGTTGAAGTGTTTGTCATAAGCACAAAACCAGATTGAAAAGGTTACTTCTGTTTCCTGAAGTAGGCATATTTCATGAGCCTTATAAAAATAATATTTAAAAATTTTATCATTAGAGGATATTGCAATGTCTCTTTAGCAGTTACTGTATAAGAAGATAGGAGAAAAAAATTGAACCCTTAAATTGTTCTTTGTTTGCAGGAAGGCAGTAACATAAAAAGAATTGGAGCAAGTTGTTCACGTTAAATTTTCTGGTCTAGAAATTTGGCATAGAAGTTCCCTAGAAGCTTCTGTTCCATTGTGGTTAAAATGTTTTCTCACCTTTGTGAACGACCTCATTACTGCCGATGTAGGTGAGATGTTGAAATGTGCCTGGAGAAAGTGGTGTAAAACTTCCTTTGACCTTTTCTGGACTCAGGGCTGAGATACCTTAGACCTGCTGCTTATTTTTAAAATCAAGTATGTTGTGTTTAGATGGTAAAGTTGATTTAAGAAACTTCAATTTGTTTTATATATAATCATCTTTTGCTTCTAAATTTATCACTGAAAGAAAGGTAAAGAATACTTTGCCTCAGGATCAAGAGTAATGTTACTTAAATTTATTGATGCGTAGTTGTTTATTTTCTATTCTATGCTTAAAAAAACCCCTTGAGACTAAAATGAGAAAATACTCATTTTGGTGGTGATAAAAGTGTTTAGTATTTCATATAATCCTGCTTTTAATGTAGTTTGGCATCACTGTTAATTTTTTTTTTTTTTCATGTAAGGAAAGACAATCTAGTTTGGCTTATCTCACTCAGTGAAACGTCATTTAATGTCTAATAAAAATCATTTTGGAATTTCCATTGCCATCTCTATTAAAGACAGCTGCTAATTATTCAAAAAACTCATTTTGCTACTTTCTTTCATAATGCATTCCTCCATTTTCATCCACCCATAGTAAACAGTATTTCCTGGGCTCGTGTGGACCTGATGGTTCCTTGTGAGTAAGTTCTGACTAACTGGATGTGAACAGAAGTGAGGCTTCTAGATCATGTCCTTAAAGGGAGTCCACATGCCCTCCTCTCCCTCTTTTCCCGGCTCGCTGCTAGCTACAGTGGGTTGAGTCACCTTGGGCCACATGGAGGGGAGCTATGGCATAGGAATGACCCAGCTCCAAGAAAGAAGGAGCCCCAGTCAATGACTGCGAGCTCTCTCGCAGACGAGAACTGCTGTAGACTTTTAGGTGAGAGGGACAGAAACACCAGTGGAAGCTGCTGCTGTTCTCTGTCTCTGTCACACCCAGCCAAAACTAGATGCCCAAAATCACCACTCTGCTGAGAGTAATCATCGTTTCTGCCACATTCTTTTGAGATTGTTTCAAATTTGTATAGTAGTAATAAGTGAAGTCATGGCCATATGAAGTAGAGCTTTATTAACTGTGCCTTGCTTAGCTAAAAACTAAGCATAGGATTCATGCTAATGAGACTCTTTAATATTATATTGTTGTGATTTATAATGCACATTGACTTTACGTTAAACGGATTTATGACCATCCCTAGTTGTTGGGTTTTATGACACATTGAGGGTTTCACAGGATATTGTCTGCTGATGATCCAGATTTCCTCTGTTTTGTCTTTGTATCTGCTCTCCTATACCTTCCTTCCTTTATTTTCGTTCCCAGGTCTTTCTCTTCTACTTCTCCGTTTGACCCGTGTCTGGGGAAGCTTTTGGTGCATGCTCTGCCTGCCCGGTTCACCAGAGCTCCAGGACCTTACTAGAGACCAGGTGCCTGGCCCTGATCCTGAACACATACACACTGGTGAAATTCAGCTACTTGCCTAGGGAGTTGGCGGGCTTCTATTATAATGGATGGAAAAATGCCCTCTGCTTTGCAACCTTTTAGACTAAATAATACCACTTACAAGAAATTATGAATGTTATAGGAACCACCGTCTGTGTGGGAGATGAGTACGAGGAAAAAAAAAATGTTTCAAAATGATGAGTGTGAAATTTTCAGAAAGCATTGTTTAGTTTGTCATTTTCAGTCCAAAAGGCAACTTACATCTTTGCAGGGGAGATGGGTGGAGCTTCATTGAATGATCTGGTTCAGTCTCAAGTAATTTAGTTATGTTTCATTATAATATTAAAGTACTTTGTCCTTGCAAAGTAATCATGAATTATGTGTGAAGCCCTAGGTGGGGAAGGTTTGAAGGAGGACAGTGTTATAAGAACAACCCAAATCTTCCTGTTGATGTCCTTTCTCATCTCTTATATTTATGGCTCTGCCAAATTCCATCGCATTCTGTATGCATATATATAATTGCATGCAGATACCAGGCATCTTTCATTTTAAAGAAAACTAGGGGATGGCCACATGTAATCTTCCTTGCCTGTGATTCATTCACATTTTGAAATTCAGTGTATATAGGAACGGAAAAGAAGGAACATTTCGTTCCACATCAACCTGTACAAACTTTCAAGCACTGTGGTCTATATCCTGATCCTTGAGCAATATTGAAAACCTCTCATTTTGCTGGAGCAGCTTATAGACCAAAACTCTTCTCTTCATGTTCAGAAAGGTTTCCTGTCTAGGCTTCCAGAGTCTTCTGACTCCCGTTGCAGTCACATCCTTGGAGATGTCAATATTAGTCTTCATACTGTATTCTAGTGTTTAAATGGGACTTTGCCGTACAGTCTTTTTGACATTTCAGATGCAACTGTTATTCTCAGCTTGTTGACTTCACTATCAGGAACTCTTATCGTTATTCTGCTCAGCCGTGTGTATCCCTGCCAAGTCCTGCTACCCTCAGGAATCTTTAATTCCAAAATCTCATTCTGCAAACTCACCCATAGTCCTGCCTCTCTTATTTCCTTGTACCCATAAAATCTTCTCTTCAATTTTAATGATATTCTCCATTATTCCTGTTCCGTTCTCTGGTCTTTTGAATGTCTTCAGGCTTCTTTCATTTCCATACCCATTTTGGATCACCCTAGTCATTAGCTAGACAGATCTGAGTTCAGACTCTAGTTCTCCAAGTTATTTATGGTGTGTTGATATTAATAATATGGCTGATTCATGTTGATGTTGGGTAGAAACCAGCTTTATAGTACTATAAAGCAATTATCCAATTAAAAATAAATACAAAGGGCTCTCAAAGAATAGTAATTTACCTAGCTTCTCTGCATCTCAAAATTCTTACTTGTAAGAAGGATATTATAATACCATCTTGTGGAGTGGTTGAAAGTATAGTATATAGAAAAATTTTGGTTAACTGCCTAATATAGTTCAAGGCCATTAGTTGTTATTCATGTGAGCTGCTTTTATCTTTAATATTAGTTAAGAGAATGATATATGAAGAAAAGGTGAATGAAGTTGGGGACAGAATAATACAGAGTTAAGGAGTATAGATTTGTATGTTCTTCAGCAGTGAAGTAGCACCATTTAAAATTCATGTGAAAGGTTTTCCCCAAAAAACAACAGTTTGTGTGATAGTAATAAAGACTAGAGAACAGAGTAGGAGGTTTGTTGTATGATATTTCCAGGTTAGCATATCTGTTTCATATTTTATCTTTTAAAAATATAGATCATGTTTTCTACTGTACTGTTACATTTTGTACCACATAGTTTTCTTCTTTATGGCTGACTTAATAGAGAACATTTTATGTATATAGTAAATGTGAGTTTATTTCTGTAGTCAAGGGGATAATGGGTTTCTTCTGACGTACCTACTGTCTTGTTGCACTAATTGAATTGTACGATGAACTTGTGTCTCCATAAATAAAACTAGGGACTGGTCATGCTGGAGCCATTGAAATGCCTAAGGTGCTTGACTTTAAGTTTCCAAACCATTTGGATTTGTTGTTTAGGTGCTAAGTCATAGCAGTCTCCTCAAGAACATCAATCTTATTAAATTGATGTCTAATCTCTGAATTTATATGTTATCAAAATACTTTCAAAGGTGCCATTCATATTTGAAATGAAATATGAATGAAAAGACTGGGGTTCCCTTGATGATGTCGTACATTGTTTATTACACTGCAGAGTGAATGCTTAACATCAGCCTAGGATGGTGATGCCGTACTTTCTTATACTATTGTTTTCACACATTTTCGTCAGGATAGGTCAGTGAGAAAAGATAAGAATTTCAACTAATGGCAAACACTTTGTACCTTTTAATAAGGAGTTGTTTTTAATATGAAAACTGAGAAAAGAGCTGCATGGCAGCTCAGTTGTTAGTTTATTTTACCCTCAAACTTTTATGAATTCATTCATTTATTAATTGGTTCCTTAATATGATTTGTTGAACACCTACGCTGTCCTGACCCTGTTGTAGTTACACAGACTAGTTATGAATTGTTGAGCCTGATTCCTCTTCCATATGGATTAGAGAGTAGATAGAAAATATCGGAAAACCTGAACAGTATCTGCATTTTGCTTTGAATGTTTTTTTTTTTTCTGTTCTCCTTTTCCTTCTCCCTTTCACCCTTTTCCTCTCCGTCTCCTTTCCATCCCAGCCCTTCCTTTCTTCCCCATCTCAGGGCTCAAGTTGATGAGGAGAATGGGACCTTGGAGGGGAAGATTGGTTTAAGGAAACTATTTTTCAACCATGAGTTTGAGTCTCATCACAGTGTCTGATAAGCCATTAGCTGCAAAACTTTGAAAAGAAGAGATAGCCATGACTGACTCGGTCCCTTCATTCCACTCTTATCTGGTAAAGGACACTCAGGGTGCCAGTTCTCCCCAGGCTTGAAGATTCACTGGTAACCAAACTGTGCCTTCTGTCCTCGTGGAGTAGACATTCTACTGGGAGAGACAGACCACAAAATCAATCTATACAGCATGTTAGAATCTCGCTTAGTGATATGTTCAAGAAAAAGAGTAATCTCTAGGATAAGAGGCTACGTGGTTACACTCTAGGATTGTTGGCGGGGCTCTGTCATTTCCTAACACTTTCCCAAGGTGTGTGCACAAGTCCTCTTCCTGTGAGGCCGAGAGGGAGACGGTAGATGAGTGAAACCTCCCTCTCAGGGCTGGTGTGAAGGGGAAGAAGGCTGGAGGCTGATCCTGTTCTCACTGCCTCTGCCACCCCATCGTGGTTCCTGTATCAGGCTGAGCTGTCAGCTTCTCCTCCATTTCCACCACCTGGATGTCCCCAACTGGTATAAAAATCCTCTTTTCAGTTGTTAAGCCAGTTGTAAGAATGGGCTAGCTGGTGGGCACTAGGGAAGGGTACAAAGAAGAAAGGGGCCCAGAGAGCAGAGGGTGGAATTCACTCAAGACAGCCTGAGTCTACATCACAGTTGCCCTGAGCCAGTGCTGTGTTTGTGCTCTTCAGCCCTCTTAAGGTGACGGAAATGCATGGCATTTGGTTTAGGTTCTGTTGATTGATTGACCGATAAGTATAGTTGATTTACAATGTCGTGCCAGTCTCTGCTGTACAGTATGGTTTAGGTTCTTGGTACATGTTTGTTGACTATAGCAGCCTTGCTTAGACAGAAGAACACCAGCCGATTGTCCATTGTACATATATAAACAGGGGAGGTGTTTGACATTTGATTTCTAGGCTGTGGTTACAGTCTCCACAAATTGTACCCTTTGCAAGGCCCCTGAAACATAAACTTGGCTTTTAAAGAAAGAAGATGTGGCTATCTCACATTCATCCCTGAAGAGTGACTAGGGTCTTAGAAGATATTCCCGGGGATTTGAGAACCCATAAATGTGGAGTATGAAGAATACAGGAAGAAAACACTACTAGGCTTAGGTTTGAAGATTCCCAGTTAACTACCTGCTTCTCTGAAGACTGATGATAGGGAGAAGAATCATGAAAGAGGGGGAGTTTCAGGGAACCTCTGAGTTCAAAGGGTAAAGTAGGAACAGAGACCATATAGGAAGAAATGGGGAGAAAGAAGCTTACTGTTTTTTTTGTTTTTTTAAGAAGAAAGTGAAGCGTGGCAGGGAGATGGAGAGTCAGCTATTTAGCAGGGAGATGGAGAGTCAGCTATTTAGAATTAGTAGTAGGGCCAGAGCTGGGGAGGGGGAGGC
The DNA here is from genome assembly GCF_055505025.1 of Bos grunniens. Classification (NCBI taxonomy): domain Eukaryota; kingdom Metazoa; phylum Chordata; class Mammalia; order Artiodactyla; family Bovidae; genus Bos; species Bos grunniens. The sequence goes on from NC_141165.1 coordinate 106,896,079, forward strand.
ATTGAGGAAGGTGGATAATAGAGAAATGATAATCCTGGAAGCTCACAGGTACCCTGCAGGGTGCTTTCTGCCCTGAGCCGGGGAGAATTTCCAGGCTCAGAGTTTAGGAGACCTTGGCAAATTAGAGCTCAGCACTAGAGAAGATCAGTTGCAACTTGAAACACAGAGGGTAATTGTGACCAAGACAGAAAAGCATCCTCCTTTCAAAGGTCAGGACTCAGCCCACGGTGGGCAGTCAAAGAGTAACCCAGTCGGAAAGGCAATCATAGCCCAATTTCAAAGTGTGCCGATGGCTGAAGGTTTGAGATAGACTGATTGATTTAGAAGTAGGATAGAAGCTATATAATCACGTAACCTGAAACCTTCCGTGTGTTCCTTAAACTGGTTACTCTGAACTCAAGATATTGGTATAACATAAATGGCAACCCACTCCAGTGTTCTTGCCTGGAGAATCCCAGAGATGGGGGAGCCTGGTGGGCTGCCGTCTCTGGGGTGGCACAGAGTCGGACACGACTGAAGCGACTGAGTAGCAGTAGCAGCAGCAAATGTAGTCTGTGGATCTGAGATGTCTGTTTTGAACTGCTTTGGCCCAGACAGGGGCCTGGGGTACCAAGAGCAGTGCATATCCTAGGGGTTCTGTCTAGAGGGGAGACCGTCCTTCCCCTACTTTACCCTTGGTGGTGTGAGCAGAAGGTCTCCGAGGGAAGCAGAGAAGAGGTCAGGCCAGGGAGCCCTCTGTGCTGTGTGGTTTTGTCAGTGACACTGATCATAGCCAGAAGCAGCTGTTTCAGTGAAGTTCAAACTTGCTGTCTGTTTTCAGTAGAAGCAGGAAGAATGTCAGGGGAAATGTTTGAATTTTAGGGCCTTTTATAAGGGCCTAAGATAAAACTGTTTAGGCCTTCCATCCTCTGTCATTTCACTTATCAAATTCAAGCACAGCCTTTTAATTTCAACACACTTAGTTTCTGGAGATGAATAGGGCATTGAACGGGTTCTATAAACAAGTACATATTTCTGAGGCATAAACAGGAACACGAGCAGCACAAACAGAGCATGTCAGTAGGACAGGGGCTGTGATGAAGGAATAAGGCTGCAGCCCTTTCTCTGCTCCAGTCTGGGGAAGCAACTCTGTTGTCCTTGATTTAAGGAGCAGTGAAGTTATAAATCGGAAAATGCTGATGTACCTACCCACCATTAGTCAGGTCTGCAGACAGTGCCACAGGGAGATGATATATGAGTAATATTATAGGCTGATTAAACACACGTTGCTTTTTAAAGAAATCACAACATGAAATGGCAAAACAAAATGGATAGAATTGTTAGGGTACTAAGAATAGTGGAGGAGACTCTGAAGAAAATTTATACTTCTATCACACGGGAGGTCTGTTTTTTCATCCTCTGAAAAGGTCTGTTCACTCAATTTTAGATTTAACTTGTTTCCCTGGGTTCTGATTGTGTCTATCAGATGTGACAGAGTGAGAGCATTATTTGGGTTCACTCTCAAGAGGATGAGATCCCATTCATGGTACCCCAAATTGAGAGCCCCAGATCATTCCAAAATTGACCAGCCATGGAAGGACTTAGCATCTTTGCATGCTCATCCTGAGCACAGGACCTGAGCTATTGGAGTTGTTAAAGAATTATCATGCCTGAGAACTGTCAAGGCATTTTGTTTATTTCATATTCATCACCTTTTCTTGAGCAGTTTTCCTGTGCCTCTTGTGTTTAGAGATACTGTTTAACATTATCCCATTCAGAAGTGTAATTTGTTGTTAAATAGGTTAAATGCATGCGACTTCATGTGTGTATGTGTGCAAGCGCCCCCCCCACTGTATTCATAGATAAATACATGTGAATAAGATAATTATAAATTAAACTTGTAATTTAGCAAATCACAGCGAATTCGTTAAAGAAATTATCTGTCAATACAGTGAAAATTTATTGATACATTTGTAAAAATAGAGTTGTATCTCTATTTGCTAGTGTAGAACGATTTTTAAAGGTTTTACAGAAATAAAAAGAACACAAAGCAAGGGGCAACAGCGTGTTTAGTATGATAACATGATGTGAACAGGAATATATACAGACTGGTTCACATCTATGCTTGTTTATATTTGACCATGAGAAGAGGTAAAATGGGATGGAGTCATGACCTTGGAAGTGAGAGGCTCTGTTTCTTAGTAGAGAAGAAGAAGTTGAGTAAAGATACAGAGAAATATTGAAATACTGAAAAATTAGTTGAGGAATAAAAGAAGGGAAGTTAGGGCAAATTCTGTATGTGTGTGTGTATTTTAAATGCACATTTTAATTCGTGGGACTTTGGAGAAAGCTGGGTCATTGGTCGGATGATTGCAGCACCTTCTTGCATGTTCAGGTAAGAGTACAAATACATGCTGGGCACTTGCATGCTGAAGTGCGACTCAGCATTGTAAATCAGTTTCTTTTTTTACCTGCCTTGCAGAAATTTTCTTTTCTTTTTTTCTTTGCAGTAACATTTATATGAATCTGTATTCACTGTGAAATTTCAGCATCCGGTCTGTAGACTTTTTTTTTGTGATAGGATACTGCCTATTGGTAGAACTAGAAATGGCTTACTGGTTAGTCATTTTCTCTGGTATTTGACCTTTAGGAGGGTGAATGTGTAAACCTTTGAAACTGTTTGGCTCTGAAATATTGATGGATCTCTTAGGCAGATAAGTATTTGAATAGTATCTTTAAGGGACTAGGATTTTGAATAATGTTAACCAAGCACTGAAATTATTTTGTGTTCGTATCTAAGGGACAGCAGAATGACTACCCAGATCACTTTTCTGAATCCCATACAATTAAGAAAATAGCTGCTGCTGCTGCTAAGTTGCTTCAGTCGTGTCCGACTCTGTGCAACCCCATATACAGCAGCCCACCAGGCTCCTCTGTCCACGGGATTCTCTAGGCAACTGGAGTGGGTTGCCATTTCCTTCTCCATAAGAAAATAGAAATGATGGAATATTTAATTCTTATTTGGCATTTATAGAACAATTAAATGTTGGCAATCACTTCATGTCCTACCTTTAAGGACCTGGTAAAATTTAACCTGGATTTTATGAACTTCCATTAAAATTGTTGGATTATTGGGTTTGAAATTAAAATTTCTCTTCGCCCAGTAGAGAACAAAATGGAATGGGGAGTAGCAAAGTTGGAAAACAAACTTTCTAGGACTTTTTAAGCCATCTAAATGCTCATCTTATCAGTTCTGTTGATTTTCTTGGTGGGACAAAGTCTGGCTTTTCTGTATGTATTTTCTTGATTTTTACAATAAAAGATTCTTTAAAATCATCCTAATGAATTTCTTTCTGTAATTCTTGAGGTTTCACCTTTTTGTGTATGTGTGAGATTCATGTAACTTAGTTTTGATATTGGGTTTAGAACAAATGAGTTGATGTTCTCTCTATAAGAACAAACAGGTTATTTTCCTGTGTCATTGCAAGAACAAAGAAGGGGGTGAGTGGGATAGTTGGGAGAGAACTGCTAACTGATGGGATGAACTTGATATCTTAGCCATGCGTTTATATATGACATTTTTTTTTTCTTAGAATCAAATTATATGTCATTTCCCTCACTCCCTCCCCAATCTTGCTTGTACTACTTTAAACTTTTTCTGCTGGCTGCTTCTTTCTAACTCTAAGAGCTTGCATCTCTGGATTTCATATATAAAGATAACATTTTCATCTTAGAAATATTTTTTCTATATAATAATAGGAAGATAGTGTATCAACAGAATTTTGGATTTATGTGATATTCCATATGTAGGGTGAGTAAAACTGAAAGGAAACATGGTATCCATTTAAAGAATTTTGCAGTGGAGTGATTTAATGACAAGTTCGGATGGTACTGTATTTCTAGAAATGAAAACTGAAACTTTTCAGGAGCAAGGAAACAAAGACACAAGAAGTGCAGCAACAGCAAAACCATACTATTGATTACTTCTGGCCTAAAGCTGAGTTGTAAAACCCCTCAGGCGTGTAGAAGCTAGTATTAGCTACTTCCACCTTATGTGTTTTTGAGTCTGTTCATTTGATTTTCTGTGAAACTTCATGCCTCCACTTTAAATATTTATGTTTATACTTTTCAAGTGGTTTCCACAATGATTGACTACATATAGCTGATGTATGAGTCTAGATGTAGTTAAGTTATATCTAACATTTTACCTAGTATGTTGGAAGCATATTGGCTACATGTAAGTAGAAGGCTGACAGAGGTTGAGATGGTTGGATAGCATCACTGATTCAATGGACATGAAACTTGGCCAAACTCCGGGAGATAGTGAGGGATGGGGAAGACTGGCATGCTGCAGCCCATGGGGTCGCAGAGTCAGACGCAACTTAGCGACTAAATAGCAACAACAACAAGTAGAAGGATTTATGTTTCGCAGATTGACAGGTGCAGTTGTGAAGTTAAGTCAGAGAGAGTTAAGTTGAAACAAACTTTTTCATTTTCCTTTTGCTCTTGAACATAACAGGTTTTTCTGAGGATTTTTTAAAAAGTTAGTAGCACCAAGAGATTCTCATTTTCTAAATTTAACTCTCTGGTCTTTAATTTTTCTATGTCCTACCCTATACTTCATGAACAAAGGCTTCCCAGCTGGCTCAGTGGTAAAGAATGCACCTGTCAGTGCAGGAGGTGCAGGAGATGTGGGTTTGATCCCTGGAGTGGGAAGATTCCCTCGAGGAGGAAATGGCAACCCACTCCAGTATTCTTGCCTGAGAATCCTATGGACAGAGGAGCGTGGTGAGCTGTAGTTCTTGTAGTTGGAAAGAGTCAGACACAGCTGAGTGACTAAGCATGCACACACACGTACTCCACGAACTGTTAATACTTAAGATCTTAAAATGAGAGAGTAGCTTAAAATAACTATATTTTATTGTTTATGATCGTTTCTCACAATTAACCACTTTTCTAAACTTCTCTGAGCTTTTTGTAATTATTAAATAATTCATAATTTCTGTTGTGTTTAGAATTAAACAGTATTTGCATTAAATTCAGTGCTGATGCACAGTTGAATTTATTATTGCCTTAATTAAGAAAAAGTCTATTTCTCCACATTTGTATGATGTACAAAAACTGTGTAGTCATTGTGCTTTATTTTTAAATTGCTTTCTTACTTTCAATAGAGAACCCATTCCATTACCTTTTCAATGTCTTTCCAGTTTCCTTAACTACAGTGTAAATCAATACCTGGAGATTTTATGTCTCAGCCATACTTTTGTCAGTATGGGAATATAATCTTAATAACTTGTTTGTTGATGACGGTCAATCTTAAAATTAATGGCTTATTTACTGTATTGAATTATTATGGCTTTAAGTGTTTTTGTGTTTAAGTGTGGTGTCTGATTTTACAAGATAATACCTGTAAATACATTTTTATTATTACCAATTTATTAGTTTCCATTTTTTGTAGTAATTTTGTCTGAAATTTTTTCAGGATAAGTTTTCATTAAGTTGACGGAGTTAGTGGTATTGTGACATATTTAAATGAAAACACATGGATTTCTGGAAACCGGGATATTTTAAAAAGCTATAATTTAATTCAACCTTTTAAAACAATAGTTGTTTATTTTCATAAGTGTATTTTTATTCCTGGAAACAAGTTTCAGCATAATGATTTAAAATGATAAATTGATAGATATAACACATAATAAGGCAAATCAGATTTTTATTGGCTGTGTTCCTTGCTTTCTGTAAATATCTATATATCTTTCTCTGTAATACTTTAGACATCCAAAATGCTTATTAAAAAAACAGCTTTTTTCTCACATCAAGCTGAAAACTTGCATCAGTCACTTTTCTGCCTACCTTTATTGCTGAACTAGTGGTGCACACAACTCTTCAAATTCTCCTGAACAATGCCTTCTGTTATTTCTTGGATTGGGGCTTGTTATATTCCAGTTTCCAGAACTTGCTGTAAGGTTTCCTTTGACCTCATGGTTCACCTCAGTGGCTTGGCCTCTGCTGCACCACTTACTGCTTTGTGAAATATTCAAGACTGGTTTTTAGTAATGTTTATCTGTCTTGATTCCTTTCTTACCTCTAAACTATTCCATTGGCATTCCTTTTTTGGAATTCCTAAATGCTGGTATTCCCCAAGGCTCAGTCTTCAACTCAAATCTACGTTTTTCTTGGTGATTTCATTTAATTCTCAACTATCTTTTTGTCATATTTATGGTTTTCTTGTCTCTAATCCTTTCTGTTCAAACTAAGTGCTTGTTCCATATTGCCTATAAATACATATGCTTGGAAGTCATAACACTGACTCAGATTAATGGGCCTGAACTCCTCCTCATGCTTCCTGGTCCTTGCTTCTGTTAGTGTCATCAAGCTTCATGTCATCTATGACTACTAGTCCTTTTTATTTATGTATCCTATTCATGTAGTCCTGATTTCTGTTGAATCCTATTTAAAAAATAATCTTTGCTACTGCTTCTTGTTCCCTGTTCTTGCAAATGAGTAATTTCAGCCTTCCCTCACTCGTGGTTAGATCACTGTCGATGGCTGGCCTTTAGTATCTGGTTCCTCCATTGTGCTAAAGCTAGGGGAGTCTTTTTTTAACACTCCAATCCCCATTGGAGGCATTTGCCTTTGTTGCACACGATTAAACATCATCTTTGTAAGCTGGTTTACCTATCCAGTCTCATTTCTCACTACTTCAGACTTGTCACCATCTCTTTTTTTATTTGTTCATTTTCTTAGAAACATGTCATGCTCATTCTTGTCTCTTTGCCTTTGGTCATGATTTCCCCTCCCACCCATCTGGGATTTCTTCATCATACCGACCCATTTCCTGTTCCAATTCTTCCATGAATCCTTAGACCTTTCTGATTTCTTATTTTCCTGAAAGAATTTTAGCTCTTAAAAGCTGGATACTGATGTATGCCAAAGTACACTTTATTTTACATTGCTGTGGTTGTGGTAGACCTGTCACTTCAATTGGAAATTGGATTTCTTTGGAGAAGATCATTTATTTCTGGTATCCCCTTCAGTGGGGCTTCCCTGGTGGCTCAGACCATAAAGAATCCGCCTGCAATGAGGGAGACCTGGATTCGATCCCTGGATTGGGAAGGTCTCCTGGAGAAGGGCGTGGCAACCAACTCCAGTATTCTTGTCTGGAGAGTCCCCATGGACAGAACAGCCTGGTGGGCTACAGTCCATGGAGTTGCAGAGTTGGACACGACTGAGCGACTCAACACAGCACAGCACAGCACAGCAAGCCCTTCAGTAGTGCTGGGTCTCTGTTTTGGTGCTCAGTAAACCTGATGGTTGATTTAATTGATTAAGGAGGTGATAATTCAACATTCATATAGACTTTGTTTCTTAAAAGTATTTAGCTGGATATTGGGTGAACAGACCATGTACTAGACAGACAGGTAAAGAAGAATTCAGTTTATGTACAATTGACTCCTGTAGCTACTTCTAAAAGATACTTTCTGCCTGTTTTAAATTTTTTTCCTGGAGCGCTTTTTTTAAAAAATTGTTTTTAGCATAGGAAATGATGAATAGTCTTTGTAAGAGTTCATTAATGCACTTGGAACCCTAGGTGTACTAAAAGAATTTAACAAAGAAAAATTAAATTTTGAAGGAGTGAGAGCTTAAGTGCTAAATATGAAGATTGGGCAAACATGTTTAGATGAAATTGACAAGTTTACTTGATGTGACTTGGAGGTAGTCAGCTTGCTCTTATTAATTATATAGGTTAGCACAGTGGAAGTCAAGACTGTCAGAGAAGTCAAATGACTACCATGAAATCTTTGTATGTTTCAGTGGAATGGATAAAAATTATCTATTGATATTCCATTGTAATATAAATCTACCAGTAGTCTTTATTCCAGTGGTTTTTCTTGGCATTGTTTGAATGAGATGGATGCTTTCACTACTACACTCAAAGGAAGGAAAGATATTTTTATCAATCATTTAATAAAGGCATGGATGTCTACAAGTGTATAAGGTATATTCTCCCTAGATTTAAAGCTCATTGATATCTAAAGGAGATATCAATCTGGAAAATAATGTAGGTATACAAGAGACATTATGATTTTGTGTAGAAGGGTGCTGGTAATTGATTTTAAAGAAATACAAAGAATAAACTCTTGAAGAGGGAGAGATTTCTTGTGGCAGGCTTGCTTGATGGTGCAGAGTTTTGTGGAGACCATTTGATTTCGTCTCATGATGAAATTTCATCTCATGAGGAAATCAAATCAGCATTTGATTTCAGATGAGATATTGGTGGGTAGAGGATGGGAGATGGAGGGACTGAACTGTGTCAGCCACAAGTACAGCAGACACAAGGTTTGTGGTGGTTTTGGGGCGGCGAGGGTAGGAAATTTGGCTTTGCAGGTGGCCGATACCAAATCTTGGAGGTCCTTGAATCTTAAACTAAAGAGTATGTCTCATTTACATTAGGACATGAGAAACAATTGAAGAGCAACGATGTAACCAAAAGTGTGATTATGAAGATTGGACACCACTGTGCAGAGTACACTGGAATCTGATGAAGTTGATAATCAGAACATTCAGATACTGCTCTGCTAGTGCTATATGACATAATTGATGCCTACATTTATGATGGTGGCAATGAGAATGGGAAGGAAGGGATGAGCCCAAGAGTGATTTCAGACGAATCAGTGCCTTGGTGCCACATCCCTTTACACTTCTATGAATCTATTTAGTTAATTTTTTTTTTTTTAGCACTTATTATGTCTCTGTGTGTGCTGAGTCATGTCTGACTCTTTGTGACCCATGGACTGAAGCCCACCAGGCTCCTCTGTCCATAGAATTTTTCAGGCAAGAATACTGGAGTGGGTTGTCATTTCCTTTTCTAGGGAATCTTTCTGGCTCAGGGATTGAACCCAGGTGTTCTGCATTCTCAGGTGGATTCTTTACTGCTGCGCCACCAGGGCACTTATACATTTATACTATTCTCCTCAAATGTTGTCAGTGGTGGAAGATACTTCACTGATTAAAAGATTTTACTAATAGCATCACAGTCTGTTTATTCTCGTGACAAGTAACTTAGATTTGTCACAACATTTAAATCAAGTTAAATATAACACTTTTATAATAGCACATAAAACTTTGAGATAATTTAATCCTGTCCAAAATCCTTTTCTGATTTTGAGTCTTGCTCCATAATTTCTCAAATTCTGGGGTGTGACTTTGAGTTTAAAGCCAAAGATGATCTTTCTTTTCATTTTCGTTAGAATTAAAAAAACAAAAAACAAATCCAGAAGTGCCTCACTGAACTTCATTTTAAGGCAAACAGTATTTATGTTTCATTATACTGTCAATCAACTTTTTCTATACTAGGATCTTGCTTCACGGGGGACTCTAATAGGCTTTGCAGGCAGAATGTAAGACAGATTTTGTTTACTGAAATGCTCCCATTGATGAGAAGGAGGAAAAAAGCATATTTCCCAGGAGAGGGGAAAACAAGCAAAACAGTCACAGTTTTCTAAAAGTAGTTGAGTAATACCCAACTTGGAGTTCTTGTTATTGATTTTTTCCCCCTTTTTGGTATAGGCTTACCAGTTATCCCTTAGTAATTGGTTCTGTATGTGTAGCTGTTTACTTGTGCCTCAGATGGAAGTCTTCCTTTACAAAATTATTTATTTTCTAATATTTCCGTGACAAACTATAAATGCAGTACTCTTTTTGGCCTTTGGGGACATAACCTTATGGACCTTGAAAGACAAATTTGCAATTGTTATTTGAACTAATATTTTCATAGTCAAAATGCTGATGTTTGGGAGGAGGAAAAATGAAGCCTTCTTATAATTTTACTCAGTTTTTTACTCTGTATAAAAATTATGTTATAAATAAAGTGGTTAAGAAGAACCTACATGTATCTAGTTAAAACTCAGAATAATCAAAGATACTATCTGCGAAGTGGGATTTTTTTTGTTCCCACAGTTGTCTTTATCAATATTTTAAAATACTTTTCCCCACACAACAAGCCAGCAGAGATATGCTCGAAGAGACCCATGTTGTTTTGTTTGATCTCATTCATTTGACTTCTTCCTGCTTTATGTTTGCATCACTCAGAAAGAATGTGTTATTATATAGTGAAATGTTTGCCAGAGTTTTTCCTAATCATTTTATCATCCTTCTTCCTTCCATAGAAAATGATCTACCATTGTTTCCTTCTTGAATTGGATGAGCCAGCTGAGTTTTACCCATTTAAAAATAATTGTTTTGGTAGGTTGGTTTTGATAGTAGTTGAAAGGTTTTTGAAAGTGAAAGTGGAGAGTGAAAAAGTTGGCTTTTTCAGCTCAACATTCAGAAAATGAAGATCATGGCATCCGGTCATCACTTCATGGGAAATAGATGGGGAAACAGTGGAAACAGTGTCAGACTTTATTTTTCTGGGCTCCAAAGTCACTGCAGATGGTGGCTGCAGCCATGAAATTAAAAGATGCTTACTCCTTGGAAGGAAAGTTATGATCAACCTAGATAGCATACTCAAAAGCAGAGACATTACTTTGCCAACAAAGGTCCATCTAGTCAAGGCTATGGTTTTTCCAGTGGTCATGTATGGATGTGAGAGTTGGACTGTGAAGAAGGCTGAGTGCCGAAGAATTGATGCTTTTGAACTGTGGTGTTGGAGAAGACTCTTGGCAGTCCCTTGGACTGCAAGGAGATCCAACCAGTCCATTGTGAAGGAGATCAGCCCTGGGATTTCTTTGGAAGGAATGATGCTAAAGCTGAAACTCCAGTACTTTGGCCACCTCATGCGAAGAGTTGACTCATTGGAAAAGACTCTGATGCTGGGAGGGATTGGGGGCAAGAGGAGAAGGGGACGACAGAGGATGAGATGGCTGGATGGCATCACTGACTCAGTGGACGTGAGTCTCAGTGAACTCCGGGAGTTGGTGTTGGACAGGGAGGCCTGGCGTGCTTCGATTCATGGGGTCGCAAAGAGTCGGACACGACTGAGTGACTGATCTGATCTGACCACTATATTATTTGCTTCATCCTTTAAAATGTGATTTTCCATTTAATTCTCTCAATACCTCTGAGATATAAATGGGCTTGGTGATTTTATTTACATTTTATAAATAAGAAAATTGATAGGCTGTCAGCTTAAGTGAGCTGTGTAAGATGACTAAGTTGAAATTAGAAATTAGAGGACTCTGAAATTAAGATATTGATTTCATTTAACTTAGTTGTCAAGGGGAAGCTTAGCAGTCTCCTGTGTACATTTTTTATAGAAGTGGGAAGAACAAAGAAGAATAATTCTTTGGTAGGTCTCAGATCAGAATCATACCCTGTAAGGGCCTCCCAGGTCTGTCCCTTGTTACCAGCCCCTCTAGCTTCATCTTGGCAGCAGCTTCTTTTCTTTGGGGCATCCATGCTGACTCTTTTTCTAGTCCCTTGGAATTGCTCTGCTCCCTTTTACTACAGAGCTTTTGAAAATGTTTATTTCTCCCTGGAGCAGTCATTTTTTTTCTTTCAGTATCAGTAACTCCAATTTATTTCTCAGATCTGATCTTTCTCAGGAGAGACGATTCAGACTTCACCAGTTGGATTCTTTTGAATAGTCTTTGGTCTGGTTGCAGTGGTAGTTTCATTTGCCTGATAGTTTGACTCCTGCCTTTCTTATACTGATCTGTTAGTTCTCTGAAGACTTCTATGTTTGTTTTTATTCACTCTTGTACCCTGCAGTGACTGGCATAGACACTGAGACGTAATGGGTGCTCAGTAAGTATTTTTTAGATGAGTGGATAGGTTTATGAGATTAACTTTGCTGAAGTTTCCACCGTAACCTTTTAACATTTACAATCAACCAGTCATCCTTATCGGTTTCTGCATTTACTTATGAGTGCCACTAGCAGCAAATCAGTAGTGTAGCTAATACTAGTAGGCTTAAGTCGTTGGAGAATAAGTTCAAACGGCAAACAAACAAAATTTTAAGAAAGGGGAATGGAAGAAAGGGAGGGAAACAAAATAGAAGAAAAAAAGGAAGTGATTTTTACAGGGTTACAGAATTTCAGAGCTAGATGGAACATTGGGATTTATCTAGGCAAACCTTTTTTCCCCCAGATTTTTATTTTTATTTCATCCAGTTCATCCCAGTGTTAACATTTTGCATTACTGCAGCACAGTGTCAATAGCAGGAAATTGGCTTCATCCATGGAGCTTGTTCAGATTTTTCTACTTAAGGACACACTCATTTAAGAGAGTGTGTGTGTGCACTCTTGCATATGTGTGCATAGGTCAGTCATTTTTAACATGAGAAAATGGGAACTTATAGACTTGTTTCAGTGACTTGCTCAAGGTCACCCAGCCAGGAGACAAAATAATTTTTTAACTCCATGTTGCTATATGTCCATCAGCCATGAGTTCTAGCGTGGAATTCTGCAAGTATCAGGATTGTTCATTAGCATTAGTGCCAGAATTGGACTAATTTTCCTATATTGAAACATACTAACTATGCCTCTTAGCCAATTATGTTCATCTGGACTCAGAACATTTAGGTTTATCAACTTGGATCTGTGTCAAAAATTGGAATTGAAGACCTACTTTTGTTTTTACCCAGCAGGAGTCCTCTGGTATTCAGGGAAAGGCCTAATTAAGGTTTCCGGAAACTACCCTTTAATCAGTTGGATTCAAATAAAAAAGAAATGTTTTTAATCACATATGTATCTGCTAATGCTTTTCTTCTGTAAGTAATTGCTTTGATAATATAAAGTAGTAATAAAAGTGGAGGCTTAATGGATTTTAAACATCTGGTTTCTGAACTATATGTTATAGAAAATGCATATTTAATGCATTAAGCAGTGTTTTAAACTTACACCTATGAAGTGCTTAAAGTTTAAAACTGATCATTGGGCAACCTCAGCATTTCTTGGAAGTAGCAGGCCTTTAATCTTAACAAAAAGTATAAAGAAATTATGAGTTTGATTTGATGTTAGAATCTGATATAAAATCAAATTCCTGTGTTGCAAGCAATTCTATTTAATCATCTCTACATTTTATGATTATAGAAAAATGGCTTGTAACTATAGATTATTTTCTTAAACTGGATATCTTTGATTTGAGTAGTTAAGTGTTTTACCATTTGGCATGATGGAGACAGTGTTTAGGCTTCCTTTGATTTTCAGTTTTGAGGTTTAAAAATAAAGTTTTACTAGGTTTGGTTTATTTCTCCCCTAAATTCAAAGTACACCTATACAATAGCTTCTAATTTTTTTAAATTTCACTAGGATAGGCTTCTTGGTGAACTACAGAATACAGCTTGTCTTTTAAAATGTGTGATTCTTCTGAATTTAAAATAAAAATATTAAGCTGCTGTAATAAATCTAATTCACAGAAAATAATTCTGTGTGTTTCAACTGAATGTTTTACTTTTTTGTAAGAAAAACATTTTAAAGAGTTTGGGCTAAGAAACTTTTAGTAATAAAATAGAGAATACTGTATGGAATAGAATCAGAAATATAAATTATATCATTAACTTCATTGAATAAAAATGAGGGAAAAGCATTTCCCAATAGAAAATGTCTTTGGATTATCTCTGTTTCCAGGCAATATTGATTTTAAATGGGCATAAATCCATAGCAAAACCAGTCTCACTTAATTTGTAGCACTCCCAGCAAGACTTAAAGCATATTTCTAGATGTACTTGGTGTAACATTAGCTCATATTTCTTTTTGAAGCTAGTGCAGGAAAAAAAAATTTTTTTTTCTGATATCTACAAAAATATCTAGGAATTTTAGACTTGCTATTTTTGATATGGTATCTAATGCTTTATTAGAGACTGCTGGTTCCCTGTCTCTAAATGTCCCATCTTCATTTTTTACCGAGTCTTCATTTCAGGTGAATAACAGACATTAATATCACATGTCATTTACCATTGCTTTATTTTGTTACAAACCATTAAACAGTGTATGTGGCCTTTGCCCCATCTGAGCCCTATCTGTTTGAGAAAGAAGTTAAGCAGCCAGAATTTGCAAAGAAAACAGTAGGAACAGTGTTTGGCAGTTTGCTGTGTCTGCCTGGGGTTTGTACACATTCCTATCTCTAAGTCCTTGATTTTATGACTCACATAACTGAAAACAACAGTGAGCTAAAGCAGACGTTTTTATTAGATATGTTAAAATTAAAAAAGAAAATACAAGACAGTGATGAGATTATTATTTTTTAATTGACTGTACTTTTTTAGGTTCACCACGAACTTGAGGGGAAGGTACAGAGATTTCCCATATACTCCCTGCCCTCACACATGCGTAACCCCCACCATTATCCTCTCCCACCAGAGTGGCATGATTTTTGTAACTGATGAACCTACACTGACACGTCATAATCAGCCAGAGCTCATAGTTTACATTATATAGTTCACTCTTGGTAGCATACGTTCTGTGGGTTTGGACAAATGTACAATGACACATATCCATTATTATAATTGCATAAAGGGTATTTTTACTGCCCTAAAAATCTTCTGTGCTCTGCCTATTTATCCCCCTTTCCATCTCTGCTCCTGGGTGCCAGCCCCTAAACCCCTAGCAACCACTGATCTTTTTTACTATTTCACTAGTTTTTGCTAATAGGTGATTTTTGCCTTGCTATTCTTGACAGACTATGTATATGCTTAAAAATAAGAAGTCTGAAGGCACTGTTTATAGGCTTATGAGGAGCCATTACAAATGGCTATGCAGTAGAAACATGGTACTGAGCTGGTTGTGTGTCCTGCGAACACTGTCAGCTTTTAGGCTTTGACATAGAAGTCAAATGACTATTGACACAAGTAATATTTTTCAAGTAATAGTACTGCTTTCCTGTCATTTAGTTGGACTGTGTTAATAGTTTCCTATAATTTAACTCAAGTTTTATATATAGTTATTTCCTGAGTTCTTTGTAGATGGAATATGTGTTGCTTATATATATATATGTATATTTTTAAAACTACCTCTGATTTTGTTGTAGCAGAGTATAGTAAAACCAAAGTCATTTTTGTCTGTTTTCATCGGATTCTCCATCCATTCACATATCCAAGTATTTTATGTACATTCACTGCTATATCACTGTTGACCAGAAGTGTGGTTGGTGGATGACTCAATAAATATTTGATGAATGAATGAATGAGTGAATCTACTTAAATGGTAGGTTATTTTGTTTTTTCATTTATCTGTTGGGAGATAGCATTGATTCTGATCTTATAATCTAAAAGCTACAAGGATATTAGCTAATACTTAGTTTTAGAATATTTTTCTTAGTTTACTTTCAGCAATCCTAGTATTTCAATATAGTTTAGCCTTGGATTTGTCCTAAAATGATTTTTTAAATTGTCACATGAAAGCATTTGCATCAGTAGTTATTGACTTCTTTAAAGAAAATAAAACCAGCTTAAGAAATAATAATTTAATATTTGGAAATACTGGAAACAATATTTACTAATGTTCTTCTTTAAACTACTTTAAACTGAATGGATGTTATTGTTGGTGGCTAAACAAGTGAGATTTAAGTCATAGACTCTGTGAAAAGTGTCTTTAAGACCAGCTAGTCAGCAGTTACTCTGTACAAGGCATGTGGGGCAAAACAAAAAAATAGAAATTGTGACTTCCTTGTGAAGCTTAGGAATATAGGTGGGCAGAGTGCAGTGACATAAAGTTGAAGATGGATTATACTGCATGATCTTCAAAGGCCTTTCCAGCTCGATATTGATGTATCAGAGTCTACTTTAGAAGCGGTAATTTTGAGTAGCCTCTGTATTAACAGCATAATCCTGAGGTGGGGGGACCTCCGACTTTTAAAAAGCAAATAAGATTTTTTATTTTTTGGTTTTGTTGTAAATTTTATTATGCTTTGTGCTATCTGTCTATGCATCTATGCTGTTTTGCCTTAATTGTGTGTGTTTCTCTGAACACTGTTAGGTAATTTCAGAAAAAAAACTACGTGTGTGTGTGTGTTTGTGAACACTGTTAGGTAATTTCACAAATAAAACTCGTGTGTGTGTGTGTGTGTGTATGTGTGTGTGTTTTGTCGTGTCTGGCTGGCTGTGACCCTCTGGACTGTAGCCTGCCAGGCTCCTCTGTCCATGGCATTCTCGAGGAAACAATACTGGAGTGGGTTGCCATTTCCTCCTCTAGGAAACTACATAAGAAACTATTAAACGCTTACTAGACATAGACAATTCCTCGCAATTCTTTACAAGATTATGTTGCAAGTTAGTACAATAATTGAAAGTCGCTCTGTTCTGTCTGACTCTTTGCGACCCCATGAACTATACAATCTGTGAGATTCTCCAGGCCAGAATACTGGGGTGGGTAGCCTTTCTCTTTTCTAGAGGTTCTTCCCAACCCAGGAATCAAACCCAGGTCTCCTGCATTGCTCTGAATTACTGATAACGGAAAATATTCTTACCCGTCATAATTTTTAATGAAAAGTAGAATATTTAGGAAAGAAAGTGATTAATCTTTCTGTAAAACTTGATATAGTTAAATTTATTCCAGTGATATTTAGATTTATAAATAGAAATTTACTTAGAAAATG
This sequence comes from Bos grunniens, assembly GCF_055505025.1. Classification (NCBI taxonomy): domain Eukaryota; kingdom Metazoa; phylum Chordata; class Mammalia; order Artiodactyla; family Bovidae; genus Bos; species Bos grunniens. Next base: position 106,912,594 of record NC_141165.1, read on the forward strand.
TAAAGCTTTCTCTAATGGTATTCTATTATATATATGAAGGGCTGTTATAAGTATTAATTGACTTATTAAAGATTTAGTTAGATATTTGTTTAAAAATATGGTTGAACAGTGAGTAAGCTTAAAATAATCTGGATTTGTTTCTCTGAGTAGCTTAACCAAAATGCTCAGTAATTCATATGGTTCTACTTTAAGATTTGTCATGAAAATGAGTTCCTTCAAAATAGGGTTTAAAAAAATTTTTTTGGAAGTTAACAGGAATGTTTTACACAAATTCATATTTAGTTTCTTCCAGTTAACTTAAAATTTAGTTTCTAAATGCGTCTATTATTGATTTATATTTTAACAGTTCTCAATTTTTTTTCTTTTTTGCTCTATTTCTATTTTGAAAATTTCTACTCATTAAGTTTTAGCTTAAAAATACCCTGGTATAACATGTGCTGTTTTCTGTGGCATATCTTTTTTTTTTTTTTGCTTTTCAACCTGCTATTTGGCAAAGCCTAGTGAGGGGTTTAAGGCTCAGCATATCTTTGTGACCTTTAAAAAGAATATCCGCTTGTTGATAACAGATAAGGATCTCAGACTTTCTATCTCTGCCTTTTGTGAGATGTTTTCATGAGTCAGTTCATTAGACCATATGAGTAAAGTATCAAGTTCTACTTTTACTTTGAAGTGGAGTTGGTGAATAGCTGAGAACACAGGTAGCTGCCCTTGGAGGATTGTGTTCATTATCCTAAAATTTCGTTTGCACACTAACATGGTTATGTTGTAAACAAGGTGTCTATCTACCTGAATGTATAGAGAAGCTAAATCATTTATTCATTAACTCAACACATGCTATACATAATGCCATGTTAAAGTGAGAATTTAAATCTCTTTGAATTTCTGATTTTTTAAAACCTGAAATTTGATTCACGTTGTTCTTCATTGAGCAAACATCCTATTGAGTCCCTGCAGTGTGCAGATCGTGGGAATCAGCACTGTAGGAACAGTGTGCTTCACATGATCTGCTTCCTATTATTAATATTCTTTGGTTTGTTTCTCCCTTTCTCCCTTCCTTTCTCCTCCCCCCTTTACATTCTTTCTTTCTTTTTCTTTTTAAAAACTCACAGCAGAGGAGAGAGAAATGTGAATATAGTACAAGGGAAGAAAAAGTATAGATGCTGCACTATTTATGCTGCACAAAGGGAGTATGGGACTTCAGAGTGCAGACAGTGATGAGTGCAGGTTCGGGGACTGGAGGCAGCTTCACTGTGGGCTGAGTGGGATTTTCCAGCACCCAAGTGCGGGACGGATCTTGCAGTCTGAAGTATGTGTAAAGGCCTGGGGTTCTGATTGTACCTAGTTACTCCGGGGAATTCTAAGTAATAGTGTAAAAAGTTCAGTCAAATATTTTAAGAAGAGATGTAATGAAAAATGTGGCTAGGATTGTCTGTTCAGGCCAGACAGAATGGATACCATGCTCAGAGCTGTGGGCTTTATAAAAATTATACTGTTGACATTTATTCCAGGAGGTGAGTGAAGTGATATGACCTGTGCTTTAGAAAGGTGATCATGGGGAAAGTACGTAAATATAGCAGCAGGGCTAGATTGGAGCCGGGGGCTTACATGGTTGTCCTTTGTATATGAGATGGGGAGGATCTGAACTCTGAAGAACCATTGTGTGGTAGATAGGGAAGTTACTGCATGGTGAAGACCACCAGCTGACTAATACACCAATTGGGTATTGGTAGTGGAGGGTTGTAGAAATGAAATGCTTTCTCACTATGAAGTGAGGATAGAGGAACAGCTGTTCTACAGTAGAGGAATATCTAAGTGGATTCAAAGACAAATGAAAACTGAAGAAAAATGTAAACAAAGCCATAGATACAACAAAAGGTGGGATCACATGAGTTCAAAGGACAATGCTGTCCAATAGAAGCACAGGCATTTTTACATTATCTAGTAGCTATTAATGTATTTTAAGTAAGAAGGAGCAGATGAAATTAATTTTAAAAATGTAGTTTGTTTAACCTAAAATGTTATCATTTCAGTGTGTAATCAAAATAAAAAATTCTTAATATTTTATATTTTTCCCCATACTAATTGTTGGAAATAGTGTGTACTTATTTGCGCTCACAGCAGATCCCAAGTTAGACTAATTACACTTGAAGTGCTCAATAGCTTATGTGCCTAAATACTGTCCCCAGAGGAAAATGAAGGTTTAAGAAGATTTTTCCTTAGGTCATCAGCAGTTTATACATATTAACAGTGCTGGAGGCAGGGACTTTAATGTGTAATCAGAGTCCTGTGTGAGAACCACTTATTTCTAATTAATAATTAATATAGTGGAATCATATTTAAGAGAAGACCCTTCGCAGGTTCTTGGGTGAATGGGCGAAATTTCCAGCATTAACCTAGTTAGTCTAGTAACTATTCCTGGATTCAAATATTTTAAAACCAGCAGTACATTTTTTGGGGGGAAATGTAACTTAAAATAGTATAATGAGAAAACAAGTAAGTGGCCACTTTGAGGGATATAACATCATAAATTTCAGTTTGTTCCATTATCTTTAAGAACATGTACCCAACTTTATTAACTTTAGTTGTGTGAAACAACTTCTAGATTATTTTAGTTTCCACTGAGAATGCACCCCATCTCCACATCCCCACCTGCAACTCATTGGAATAAAAGAATAATAAAAAGTAGCACTTGAAAGAATTCTGGGATGCAGCTGAGGAGGGAAGAGCCACACTCTAGTCTGGGCCGCTTGACCTTCCACTCCAGGAAGATGGAAGGCATGAACAGAATACTTCATGTTGGACTTGTTTTTACCGAGCTTTGAAAATCTCGAGGCGGTGCTTCACTCCATGAACATAAGCTGAATGTCTCTATGAAACCTCGTTACTTTGAAAGTAGATGTATTTAATAACAAATAGCAGTTATGGTGGGGAGTCAGACATGCAAACTGCCATACAGAGGTAACTCAGTGGGGGCTTAAAAAGTGAATCTCAAGCCTCCTAAATGTTCTCTCCTCAAATGCTGAGCCTAAAGGAATAAATAGAGGTTCCATAATTAGTCTACAAATTGTGTATTCTAAATCTCTTGGGTAATTATCACAACTAAAAATTACACATTACAGTAATCACAACTAGCAAATTACCTGGAATTGCTTGCTCAGTGAATATCTTCAGTAACCAAAATTTGTGCATGAAATAACTGTGCATGAGTGATATTTATAATGAAGTGCTTGCTGGCATTGGCTGATGCGAAGACTTGGCTGATTTCTCTACTTTTCATCAGTACCACAGATTTAAATGTAACTTGCCTCAGTATCTAAACCAATGACCTGTCCTGTTTTTAGAATAAAGCAGTTAAATTGGTGACATCAAATGCTATATTGAAATATATACATTTGTTGTTGTTCAGTCACTAATTCGTGTTCAACTCTTTCCTACCCCATGGAATGCAGCTTGCCAGGCTTTCTTCTCCTTCACTAAAATATATACAAAGACCTATATATATTCCAAGAAAATATTAACTTCTTTCATATGTTAATATTTGCTAGCTTCATTAATTTTTTCCATTATTAAAAGCAAATTTTAGTGTCTTCTAAATGTTTTAGGGAACAATTAATTTAATGGTAGGATCCACTGATACTGTAACGTGTCCGAGCTGCTTTATCTGGTCGGTTTCTTCCTGGAGTGTGACCAAAGGTATATCTAGATGGAGCCAGCTAACCATCTCCCTCTTCCCTCTTTCTGACCTTCCCTCCCCACACAGAGGGACACATGATTGGTTTTTATTTGTAGACTCTGTTGAGATTTGAACATTTTTATCCTCTTTTCATCCTGGTTGTGAATCGCTTGGAAATTCTGTGGTACTTGCCCTGGTGACAGACGTTAAAATCTGGGACTTTAAAAGTTTGGTAATTGGCGCCTGCACATAATAAAATTTTCACTTAAGTTTTTAGTTGACAGCTCTGAAGGGCACTGGTTCCTAATCTGGTAGAGACCTATGAAATTTTTTTTTCCCCCAAAAAGATGGATGTAAGGTCATGAACAGTTTTGCATAACGCCATGGAGGGATTAGGGAGACTAAGAAGCAAACTGGGAACTGTTTCAGCTGGAGAGGATTGGATATAAGAAGGAAACGGAGCCATTGAGGTAACTGCGAGTCGTGTCTGTGCGTGTGCCTGTCCGCTGGAGAGGATTGGATATAAGAAGGAAACAGAGCCATTGAGGTAACTGCGAGTCGTGTCTGTGCGTGTGCCTGTCCGCTGGAGAGGATTGGATATAAGAAGGAAACAGAGCCATTGAGGTAACTGCGAGTCGTGTCTGTGCGTGTGCCTGTCCGCTGGAGAGGATTGGATATAAGAAAGAAACAGAGCCATTGAGGTAACTGCGAGTCGTATCTGTGCGTGTGCCTGTCAGCTGGAGAGGACTGGATATAAGAAGAAAACGGAACCATTGAGGTAACTGCAAGTTGTGTGTATGTGTGTGTGTGTGCAGGATTCCAGTCTAATGTGGGTAGGTGTGGGGGATTGAATATAAGAAGGAATCAGAACCATTGAGGTAACTGCACGTTGTGTGTGTGTGTGGGATTCCAGTCTGACGTGAGTGGGTATGGTGGTTTCTCCACGTATGTGGTGTGTGTTTGTGTGCACGCACATGCAGGAATCCAGTCTAATATGGGCGTCTGTGGGTGTGAGAGTGTCTCCTTGAAGTGTTGTAGATTTGTATCTCCAGTGGCTTGCTTACAGAATTACCTTGAAAATTATTAGTATGATTCAGCCGGTTATTTTTGGCAGATTGCTATTTTAATCATCTCTGATTCAGGTGTGTATATTTCCCTTTATGTATATGAAGAAATCTGTTTCTGTTCCCTTTTACAACCCAGACAACCTCCTCATCTTACCCCATACATCCTGGCATCTTTTAGGATTCTGTTCTGGGCTACAGCTGTAAGGTGTCCTGTGACAAAGGTGGAGTCCTGAGCTTTTCACCACTATGAAACATGTTCTTGTGTAAACAGGATTCTTCATTCTTAGCTTTAGGTATTTTAACAAATTGTTGTTGTTAGCACTAGGTTAGCTTAGAGTTGTACCTTGCCGTGCCCAAAGAGTAACAACAACACCGTTCAAGTTCAGCAGTGGGCCAGATCCAGCCTGTTTTAGGAAGTCCCCTGGCTGTTCACTGTACCGCCCAGAGGGGAAAAGAAGACCACTATATGTAAATGAATTCAGTGATGTGGTTAAGCACAACAAAGTTCTTTATTAAATGAAAATTAAAATTATTCAGACCTGTCTTAGTGTTTAATATGTACTTAAAAGGCTAAATGACTAATTTGACTAGTCATTTTTTAGAGGATTACTCATTTTTAACCTTTGAGTTCATTATCCTTTAAGTAGCCAAACATATTTTAAATTGTCTGTAATACATTGAAGTATTAAAAATATGATATGCTTTCTTATTAAAAATACTATCTTTTTCCACTTTTATAAGCATGGCATTTAACATAGTGATTAAGTATCATTTAGTCTCCTATACCTGGGCTTTGAAAGCTATTAAAGTTATAGACCATTTATGCATTAATAATGGCTGCTGCTTCTTTTTATGTTATTTTCATGGCTGTTTTAAAGATTACTTTTATTAATAACCCAATATTTCAGTGCCAAAGAAAGGGTAAATCCTCTCTAAAAATTAGCTTTCAACCTGCTCAAGTCATGAGTGATTAAAAAAATTTTTTTCATGAAAATGCGTTAGTTACACATTCAAGAAGTCTTCAGGATTTTAAATCTCTTCCCAGGGTTTTTTTTTTTTTTTTTAAACATGCCGAAGTAACATTCTCTCCCTCTCTGTCTCTAAGTACTTGAATAAGCCAAATGGATCAACGTTATTTTCTCATAAAGTATGCATTTGACTGTCCTTCACAATTTTGGGGCTTATTTACTAAATTTGACTTGTGCAGTAGTTTTCTAAAGCCCAAATTATGTCTTTACACTTGCTCTTTTTATTTCTATGCCAATATGCTATAATTATAATTTCCAATTTCCCAGTGAGTCAGATCATATCAGGGATTTCTTTTAGAATTATCCATGGATGTCCAAAGGATGTTACTCGGTTTATAGTTTCAGGTTGGGGTTCATGGTTTTATGTATATTTTGTTTTTCTAGAAATTTGTATATAATTTGAAGTTTTTATCAACATACCTGTTAACACCAGATAAGAGCTTATCATTGAAAGAATTCAAAAGTTGATTTTTCTATAAATTGAATGTGTGAATCGTGACAGTGTTTCCCACCCACAGTGACCCATTAGAATCATCTGGAGAGCTTTCAAAGTGGCGGTAGTGCCTGATCTGCTCTGAGACTCTGATGGGCCTGGCCTGAAGCAGGCCCTGGTGAAGATTGGCTCTAGAACTCCTCAGGGGACTCTGATGAGAAACCCACCTTGGGAACCACTGAGTGATAGAAGGCACCTCCAGATCCTCCTACTCAGTTTTCAACCTTGGCTGCACATTGATGTCATTTGGGGAGCTCCCAGCAACTCTGCTCTGTGGGTTCCACCCCCAGAAATTTTTATTGAATTGTTCTAGCATGTTGCCCAAGGCATGTGCTTTTATAAAACAGCCAGGTAATTGTAATACAAAGGCATTTTAAGAACTGCTGGTCACCAACTCCTTTTTTTTGTTTTTTTCAGATGAGGAATCTGAGGCTCAAACCAAAGAGATTAAATGTCATGTCCAAGATCCACTGAACAGAACCAGTATTCTCATTTTTAGACTAGAAGTCAAATGTTTTTACCATTACTTATGATATTTTTATAGAAGTGTAGGTTTTGGTATGTCAGAAGGACCCACAAAATCATGTTCCTTGGCTACTTACTCCAGAAAACAACAAATATTTTCTCTATTTTAACACTAGAATTGTGGAAGTTCACAGCCAAGATTCAGTCATGACCTCAGTTATGACATAAGAAAAATTAAGAGCTAAGAATTAGACATATTCATGTTTTCTAGCACTTGTGCACATTATCTGGAAGGAAATTAGGCAAAGAGATAATCCAACTGAAAATAAGTTAGGGCAGGTTAACCCCATGTCATCATTGCGGTAGCAGGAATTATAGATGATTGTGTTTGTAAAATAACATGAGTGGTTCTTTAGGAGAGTCTTTGCAGTTAAAGTTGCAGTTAAAGTTACAACTATAATACACATTACAAAGTGTACTTTATCAATAACATTAGTAGCAAAGATGGAGATTAGAGCAGCTGTTAGAAATATAATTTTCTGTATGTCACAAAAGGGGGAAGAAATATTGACAGAATATAGGCTAACTGTGCAGTCTCTTATTTGAAAAACAAATGTGTATTTGATACTCTTAGGGCAGAGGGAGAGTGTTAAGTTGGCTGTTACTCTTCAGCCCACATCTCATTACCTGCCAAACACACCAACAAGCCTTTCTCTCGGTGCACCTGTAGCCCTCATAACACCTGAACCTTACTTTACTTACTAATGTTCCTTTAGTCTGTAGCCTAGTGCAAAGCCTGTGCATAAAGTGTTTAAGAAGTATTTGTTGAATGAATCTTGGAGACTGTAAACTCTAAGGGCTGTGTTTGGCAAAATGTGATCTGCAGAATTTGCAGCAACTCCTGGGAAACCTGATGAAAAGGCAGATGTTCAGTCTCTACCACAGAGTCACTGAATCAGAGACTCTGAAGTGGGGCTCAGTCATCAGTGATTTAAGAAACCTTTAGATATCTGAAGTTCCCTGTTACATGGTGAGGATTACCAAACCTTTTTGTATTCTTCGAAGGATCTAGAATAAAGAATAAGCAATCAGGTACTATGTTGGATGCTTTACAGATATTATTAGGGTGTTTAGTACTTAGAATCTCTATCAATTTGCTTTTGCTGCATAGAGAGCCTAGTAGCTTAAGAGAACAATTATTATTTCTCATGACTTGTAGGCTTGGCTGGGTGGTTCCTATGTTGTGGGCTACTCAGCTGAGGCTGCATGGCTTAAGGTGGCTTCATTTTGTGTGTTTGGGACCTCAGCGGGGTTGCTGGAGCTTCTCTTCACGCATCATTTGTGATAGCCTAGGCATGATCAGGTGATTGCATGATGGTTCCCAGCAGCAGGAAAAGGGACCCACCAATTCACAGGAACTTCTAGACCTGTTGCATTTACTAATGGCTGATTGGCCTAAGCAAGTCACATGACAAAGCCTTGATTAAAGGGGTGGAGCAAAAGATTCACTTTTTGTGGAAGAAGTGGTCAGGTCGCAAAGGTACCTACATATAGGGATGAGGAATCTATAGCTACTTTGTAACTTAGTCAATAAGTGTTTCTTGATTTGTTTGTTCTTCATAGAATATTAATGGTCTAAAGGTGCAAGATAAATATCCTTTGAAAACAAAAGGATGTTTTAAAAGAATTATCTTTGTGATTATTTTTTAACATCTTGGACTTCCCTCATGGCTCAGATGGTAAAGAATCTGCCTGCAGTGCAGGAGACCTGGGTTCAATCCCTGGGTTGGAAAGATCTCCTGGAGAAGGAAATGGCGACCCACTCCAGTATTCTTGCCTGGAGAATCCCCATGGACAAAGGAGCTTGGCAGGCTGCAGTCCATGGGGTTGCACATCTTACTTTTTTTGTAATGGAGAACTGTTTTATTCCTGCTTTTGGCAGAAATAGTGTCTTTGCAGACAGCATTTTTAAAAAATGTGGATCTGTAACAAAAATGGGTATAATAAATGACAGGTTCAAATTCTGAAATATTTCAGTATAGCATACTTCCTGTTTTCCTCTAAAAATATAATTATATGGATGTTTATTTTGGAGTCTTGGCAAAGATCTTCCTTGAAGTAGATTTATCAGTTATGACAATAGCCTTAAGAATATACATACCTGATTCTGAGTTGGTAGTGTGGAGGGGTGTTTGGTATAGACACCAATTAAAGGTATGCAGTAAAATCTCAATTGCTAGGAGGACATTTTTTCATGTGGTGCCACCTCAGACCTCAAAGCTGAACATTTGAAAATATATTTGATTCCTGTTTGGATTATACATACCAAGTATATATGTCTTAGTTGCTTAGTCATGTCCAACACTTTGCAAACCCATGGACTGTAGTCCGCCAGGCTCCTCTGTCCATGAAATTCTCCAGGCAAGAATACTGGAATGGGTTGCCATTCCCATTTCCAGGGGATCTTTGTGACCCAGGGATCGAACCCAGGTCTCCTGCATTGGAGGCAGATTCTTTACTGCTTGAGCCACCAGGGAATACATACTCATTGTAGAAAATTTGGTAATATGAGTATGCAAAAACAATAAAATTAAATAATATGTATGTAATCTTATCACCCAGAGATAACAGCACAAATGTTTTTTTGTGATCAAATGCTGAAATACATTTTATTTTTTGATTATTCAAGTATTTTAATTGTGGATGGGACTAGTCTGAATTTATAAGATACTAACGCTTCACAATGCAACTATTGATTTATTTCACAAATGTGTACTAATATGCCTATTTTATGTAGTTAATAAAAATGTAAAGACTGCCACAAGGTAGCATTATCATACTTGGATGTCCTTTTTTATAATGTCTATAGTAAATCCTTGTTTATTTTTCCCTACCCTCTATTTTGCTTAATTTATTTATTTTGTTAATTCCTTTTAAGTATTTTCCCTTTAAAAATTTTATCAGATGCAGCGACTTCTTTCTTTTTTTGTTCTTCCTCATTATTTATCACGTGTTATTTTCTCCCACTGCTGTTTTTCTTTCCTAGTTTTCCATCTTTATTCAGTTCAGTTGCTTAGTCGCGTCCGACTCTTTGCGACCCATGGACTTCAGCACGCCAGGCCTCCCTGTCCATCCCCAACTCCTGGAGTTTACTCAAACTCATGTCCATCGAGACAGTGATGCCATCCAACCATCTCATCCTCTGTCGTTCCCTTCTCCTCCTGCCCTCAATATTTCCCAGCATCAGGGTCTTTTCCAATGAGTCAGTTTTTTGCATCGGGTGGCCAAAGTATTGGAGTTTCAGCTGCAACATCAGTCCTTCGAATGAATATTCAGGATTGATTTCCTTTAGGATGGACTGGTTGGATCTCTTGCTGTCCAAGGACTCTCAAGAGTCTTCTCCAACACCACAGTTCAAAAGCACAAATTCTTCAGCACTCAGCTTTCTTTATAGTCCAACTCTCACATCCGTATGTGACTACTGGAAAAACCATAGCTTTGAAGAGATGGACTTTGTTGGTAAAGTAATGTCTCTGCTTTTTAATATGCTGTCTAGGTTGGTCATAACTTTTTTTCCAAGGAGCAAGTGTCTTTTAATTTCATGGCTGTATTCACCATATGCAGTGATTTTGGAGCCCCACCCCCACCCCCATTAAAGTCTGTCACTGTTTCCACTGTTTCCATATATTTGCCATGAAGTGATGGGGGCAGATGCCATGACCTTAGTTTTCTGAATGTTGAGTTTTAAGCCAACTTTTTCACTCTACTCTTTCACTTTCATCAAGAGGCTGTTTAGTTCCTCTTGGCTTTCTGCCATAAGGGTGGTGTCATCTGCATATCTGAGGTTATTAATATTTCTCCTGGCAATCTTGATTCCAGCTTGTGCTTCATCCAGTCCAGCATTTCTCATGATATACTCTGCAATTCTGTTAAATAAGCAGGGTGACAATATACAGCCTTTCCTGATTGGAACCAGTCTGTTGTTCCATGTCCAGTTCCAACTGTTGCTTCTTGACTTGCATACAGATTTTTCAAGAGGCAGATGAGGTGGTATGGTAATTTCATCTCTTGAAGAATTTTCCACAGTTTGTTGTGATCCACACAGTCAAAGGCTTTGGCATATTCAGTAAAGCAGAAATAGATGTTTTTCTGAAACTCTCTTGCTTTTTCGATGATCCAATGTATGTTGGCAATTTTATCTCTGGTTCCTCTGCCTTTTCTAAATCCAACTTGAACATCTGGAAGTTCATGGTTCACATACTATTGAGGCCCAGCTTAGAGAATTTTGAGCATTACTTTATTAAAGTGTGTGAGATGAGTGCCATTGTGTGGTAGTTTGAGCATTCTTTGGCATTGCCTTTCTTTGGGATTGGAATGAATATTGACCTTTTCCAGTCCTGTGGCCACTGCCACGTTTTCCAAATGTGCTGGCATATTGAGTGTAGTGTTTTCACAGCATCATCTTTTAGGATTTGAAATATCTCAACTGAAATTCCATCACCTCCACTAGCTTTGTTCGTAGTGATGCTTCCTAAGGCCCACTTGACTTCACATTCCAGGATGTCTGGCTCTAGGTGAGTGATCACACCATCGTGATTATCTGGGTCGTGAAGATCTTTTTTGTACAGTTCTTCTGTGTATTCTTGTCACCTCTTCTTAATATCATCTGCTTCTGTAGGTCCATACCATTTCTGTCCTTTATTATGCCCATCTTTGCATGAAAAGTTCCCTTGGTGTCTCTAATTTTCTTGAAGAGATATCTAGTCTTTCCCATTCTATTGTTTTCCTCTATTAAGCACTGATCTCTGAGGAAGGCTTTCTTATCTCTCCTTGCTATTCTTTTAAACTGTCCAGCAGAACAAAACTCATCTTTATTACTCTGGTCATTTTTATACATTTCATTTTTCCATCCAGACATTTTGTTTATTACATCTTGATGGATGATCAACAAATTATCACCCTGGAGAGCTTATTTGTGTGTGTGCATCTTTCTATATATATATTCAGAAACTGGGTGCTTCCTGGCTACTTAGCCCTACCACTACGTGGTATTCTTCTGAGGAGTCCAACTTAATTGGTTTTTGTGTTTTTTTGTAATTCCCTGCTGCTACTGCTAAGTCACTTCAGTCGTGTCCGACTCTGTGCGACCCCATAGACGGCAGCCCACCAGGCTCCCCCGTCCCTGGGATTCTCCAGGCAAGAACACTGGGATGGGTTGCCATTTCCTTCAATGCATGAAAGTGAAAAGTGAAAGTGAAGCTGCTGTCATGTCCGACTCTTTGTGACCCCATGGGCTGCAGCCCACCAGGCTCCTCCGTCCATGAGATTTTCCAGGCAAGAGTACTGGAGTGGGGTGCCATTGCCTTCTCTGTGTAATGCCCTGCTGCTGCAGTTGCTGCATCGCTTCAGTAGCGTCTGACTCTGTGCGACCCCATAGACGGCAGCCCACGAGGCTCCCCCATCCCTGGGATTCTCCAGGCAAGAATACTGGAGTGGGTTGCCATTTCCTTCTCCGTGTAATGCCCTGCTGCTGCTGCTGCTGCTGCTGCTGCTAAGTCGCTTCAGTCGTTCCGACTCTGTGTGACCCCACAGATGGCAGCCCACCAGGCTCCCCTCTCCCTGGGATTCTCCAGGCAAGAATACTGGAGTGGATTGCCATTTCCTTCTCCAATGTGTGAAAGTGAAAAGTGAACGTGAAGTCGCTCAGTCGTGTCCCACTCTTAGCGACCCTATGGACTGCAGCCTACCAGGCTCCTCCGTCCATGGGATTTTCCAGGCAAGAGTACTGGAGTGGGGTGCCATTGTCTTACCCAAATAAAATGAAACCAAACCATAAATGCCTCCTTAAATTCCTGACCTCCATACATGCACACATTGACTAACAGTTAAGAGGTTTTGACATCAAGGCTGCAACTGTTTGTTTGAAACCTTGTGTGTTTGCATAAACGCATGTCACTCAAAATAAGCTGTAAGGGGGATGAAAGGGTAGTTCTTGGGTTTTAAAAGAGGAAGTTTCCTCCTTGCCCCTAATCTCAATCTCTAGCATCTGGTTCTGACTACAGATGGGTGGAAAAAAAAAGCACATTTAAATCCCCATTCAGCCTGCTCTTAACCCCCAAACAATTTGATTTGTGATAACATTTCTATTTTTATTGTCATCTGTAGGGTCAGATATTTGGTTAATGACTTGTAACAGGAGATCTGAAAGTTTTACCTAACGCCTTATTTCTCTGAGTGTTCGTAATGTAACATGCCAACATTTCAAATCTCTGAATAGGGTTAAATTTAATCATCCTTTTAATGCAACTGAAGGAAAGAACTCCATGTGTTTTTGTCTTGTTTTAGAGACGACAAAAACCAGACACATTTAATTCATCTGAAGGCATTTTATTTTTATTTTTTAAATATATTTTAACTTTTGCATAGGTATTACATTCATAGGAAGAGGCTTCAAATGGTGTTATGAAGTATCTGTGTATTTTTAAAACTCCACTTAAAATTTTTTTTTAACTAGTCCTTTATACTTCTTTGTTCAATATAACTAGTTTAAATTAGCATTTTTGAAAAGGAAATGTTTCATAATTCCTTGAGATTACTCTGGAGGTTAGCTTGTATCTTGCATGCATGCGTGCTAAATCATTTCAGTCATGTCTGACTCTTTGCGACCCTGTGGACTGTAGCCCACCAGGCTCTTCTCTCCATGGGATTCTCCAGGCAAGAATACTGGATTGGGTTGCCATGCCCTCCTCCAACGGATCTTCCTGACCCAGGGATCAAACCTGCATCTCTTAAGTCTCCTGCAATGGCAAATGGGTTCTTTACCAGTAGCACCACCTAGGAAACCTAGCTTGTATCTTACAAGACCTGAGTGTGTGCCTGCTTCTTACAGTGGGTGTCACCTTCAACTTTGGGGTGACCAGAATGAGGTAGTCTGGATCTGCTTTACATCTGGCACCTGAGTGCAGCTCAGTAATTAGTCCTTGCTGTGCTTTTCCCATTGCAGTGGCTGCAACCGGGGTAACTGCCTTGCTCGAGTTTCAGTAGGTTAGTGAAAAGGAAAAGGCTTCCACTTACCATTATTTTTTTCTGCTTCAGTGTACAGCATTAGGGGATGCCTGAGAAAGGATTCATACCAAGAAAATCCAGTTGTTCTCATATCTGAATTTATAAATTAGAAACTTAAATTAGGCCTAAGTTTACCTGCATTGTTTTCCATATTTACACTAGAAATATAAAAGTACTTTATGGGAAAATGGAATTTTTATTGAAATCTTGAGTTTATTATGAAATTGGATCTTTCTTTGGAAGTTAGATTTATCATAAACAGACAGACAAAAGTATTATGACACCCATGATGGCAGGTTGAAAAAATGATGAGACAGCTTTCTTTCTGATATTAGCTTCAATTTATGGACTCTGGCAGATTCACACTTTGCCCTAGGGTTGTTAAAATCTAACCTAAGGCATACCAAAAATTTTGAGAGTTGATTTGAGCAAAATCAATCGAAATCTGGTATCATCCAATGTAGCAGAAAAAAAGGAGTTCTGAGGAGCTGTTCAGAAGGAAGGACTTCTACAGGCAGGCAGGGGCAGGAACAAGCAAGTCATACTAGGCAGAAAAAATGGGTTGATTGTTGCAAGGTTACTTTCATTTAGGGGATGGCAGGGGTCTCTGGCAGATAACCTTGCTAGTGCTGATCAGGTGATTCTTGATTGACTTGTTTAAGTTTCTATTTCTAGGTGAGCCAAAACTGTAATTTTCATGTTGGTGACATGGGATTTAGCATAAGCAACTCCACTTTGGGGCTGTTGTCTTGTTTTTAATAGGGGGTAAGCTTGGACTGGAAAGTAGCCTGTGGGGAGATACATCTCTTGTGGTTATAAACTTAAATTGCAAGGAGTGAATGTGAAGAAAAGAGGAAAAATCTCTTTCTCTTTTACCCAGAAAGTGGAGGAAAAAAAAATATATGTATTTTACATACACATTCATCATATCTATTCGCATATTTATGGATATCTGTGTGCACTCAATATGCCAGCAAATTTGGAAAACTCAGCAGTGGCCACAGGACTGGAAAAGGTCAGTTCATTCCAATCCCAAAGAAAGGCAATGGCAAAGAATGCTCAAACTACCGCACAATTGCACTCATCTCACATGCTAGTAAAGTAATGCTCAAAATTCTCCAAGCCAGGCTTCAGCAGTATGTGAACTGTGAACTTCCAGATGTTCAAGTTGGATTTAGAAAAGGCAGAGGAACCAGAGATAAAATTGCCAACATATGTTGGATCATGGAAAAAGCAAGAGAGTTCCAGAAAAACATCTATTTCTGCTTTACTGACTATGCCAAAGCTTTTGACTGCATGAATCACAGCAAACTGTGGAAAATTCTTCAAGAGATGGCAATACCAGACCACCTGACCTGCCTCTTGAGAAATTTGTATGCAGGTCAGGAAGCAACAGTTAGAACTGGACATGGAACAGCAGACTGGTTCCAAAGAAGTACGTCAAGGCTGTATATTGTCACCCTGCTTATTTATCTTATATGCAGAGTACATCATGAGAAACGCTGGGCTGGAAGAAGCACAAGCTAGAATCAAGATTGCCAGGAGAAATATCAATAACCTCAGATATGCAGATGATACTACTCTTATGGCAGAAAGAGAAGAAGAACTAAAAAGCCTCTTGATGAAAGTGAAAGAAGAGAGTGAAAAAGTTGGTTTAAAGCTCAACATTCAGAAAACGAAGATCATGGCATCTGGTCCCATCACTTCATGGGAAATAGATGTAGAAACAGTGGAAACAGTGTCAGACTTTATTTTTTGGGGCTCCAAAATCACTGCAGATGGTGATTGCAGCCATGAAATTAAGACGCTTACTCCTTGGAAGGAAAGTTATGACCAACCTAGATAGCATATTCAAAAGCAGAGATGTTACTTTGCCAACAAAGGTCCGTCTAGTCAAAGGCTATGGTTTTTCCAGTGGTCATGTATGAATGTGAGAGTTGGACTGTGAAGAAAGCTGAACGCCGAAGAATTGATGCTTTTGAACTGTGGTGTTGAAGAAGACTCTTGGCAGTCCCTTGGACTGCAAGGAGATCCAACCAGTCCATTCTAAAGGAGATCAGTCCTGGTGGTTCTTTGGAAGGACTGTTGCTAAAGCTGAAACTCCAGTACTTTGGCCGCCGCATGCTAAGATTTAACTCATTGGAAAAGACTCTGATGCTGGGAGGGATTGGGGGCAGGAGGAGAAGGGGACGACAGAGGATGAGATGGCTGGATGGCATCACCAACTTGATGGACGTTGGTTTGGGTGAACTCCGGGAGTTGGTGATGGACAGGGAGGCCTGGCGTGCTGCAATTCATGGGGTCACAAAGAGTCGGACACGACTGAGCGACTGAACTGAACTGATGTCCGATAGTTGTTAATATAATATGAATAAGTAAATACTGAGAAGTGAAATCTCATGGTAGAGACTTTTGGGCCTTGGTTCCTTTGGCTCCACATTATGCTTGAGAGTCATCCTTACCACACGTTGTTGCCGTTTATTCATTTTCATTACTGTTTAGTGTTCCGTTTTATGACTATTCCATTCTTTATCCCTTCTGCTATTAATGGTCATTTGACTAGTTTTGGCTTGAGTAATAGTGGTGTGAAGGTTCTAGAACATGTCGTTTGGTGTACATATGCTTGTATTTCTGGCTGATAAACATATCAAAGAGTGAAATTTCAGATTTATAGGTTATACATGTATTTTGTCTTAGTAGAATATATATGTATATTTTTAACATGTTTTAATACCTTTGTATGGTATCTATTATCAACTTTTTTGGTCATTTAAAAATGAGTTGTGGCTGATCAACTGGTTAGCTCACAAAGTATTGCCTATTTGTCTTGAGGACAAAACATATGTATGGTTTCAATATAAGTAGGAGTTCAAAGATTCAATTCTAGCACCTAATTGGTCTGTGACATTTGACCTGTCATCACCATTTCAAGTTATAGTTCCATTTCTTTAAATGAGAAGGCAGAGATAATTATATGATTTCTAAGTTGCCTTCATCTCTACATATCTGTGATGATTTTGAAATGTCTTAAAACAGTGTTACATAGGTGTGCTTTTGTGATAACTGCTAACTCAGGTGGAAGGAAACTACCCAGTAAGATTGATTTGTTCAGATATTTTTAAAAATTAAGTTAATAATTAAATTTAAATTTTCATTTTTAGTTAAATTTAAACTTTTCATTTTATTAAAATTAATTAAAACTATTAATTTTCATAACATGTAGTACTGGAATATGCAGAAACCTATTTGGTTTTTTTAGTACACAACAATGATTTTTAGTGATAGTCTAACTCATGTAGAACCCATGTAAAGGAAAAAAAAATCATTAACATTGGAACAGTTGTCAAGAAGTTAACAGAAAATACATAAAATTAATTTATGGCACTAAATTTTACTCTCCAAATAATTTGATAATCTGGAATTTCATGTCCATAGAATCTTTGTATTTTGTATTAAACTTTCATTTGAATCCAATGAATTAAATAAGAAGGTTGTCTTCAGTTTTAGTTTTAGTGTTGGCTTTGTATATTTTAATAGTCCATTCTTTTTCTTCAAGGCCTTTCCCCATGTATAATTTGTATTTGCAAGTCATTTCCAGAGTAGGAAAAAATGAACTAATATTTCTTAAGTGAATTGTAACTACTTATGAGCAGTCCATACTTAATGCATTTTTGTGAGAAGTTTCCTTTTCACTTTTTGTTTCATTTCTTTTTCAAAGCTTGTAGTGTGTGTCCCTAGCTCAGTGCTTCATCTGTGATTAGAGGCATGTGAAAGTACCTCGGGCTGAAACCTCTACATTCTGCATGATTGGACTGCTTCTGATGGGTTCCACTTATCTGTGGCCTGGAATTGGAAGTTATAGTAAGCATTTTAGTGAGTCTTTCAGGAAGTTAAATTTACCCATTTAAAAGGAATACTTCTTTATGTTCTGAAATTATGTCCCTCTTGTTCTTGTGGTGTGAAGATATTTCATGTCAAAAGATGATAATTTTAATATTAATACTCTTTTGGTGAAAATGGAATCCTAGGTTAGTTTTCTCTATTTTTGTTTTGAGTGTTGTTAAACACTTCAAGAAAAATTATATTCGTATATAAAGGTGTCTGGGAACAAGTTGTTTATAAAACACCTTCCTCCATGAACCTTTTTATACTGAAAAGGGTAGCTTCTATGCATCAGCTTTTGAGAGCCCCTTTGTTACCTTTATCCTTCATTTGTTACTCTAGGTTGATCTTGCAGGGTGCTGCAAGCTCTCATGCTCTGCCCAGAGTCTGTCTCTGCCTTTCACTTTGCTTCTCTCAGGTGCCAGAATGGAGCAGCATCACCCAGGCTGCTCAGCTGCTCCTTTCAAACCCCAGCACTCCTGGCCTTGTTCCAGCCTCTAGTGTTGCATTCATCACTCCACCACAGGCAGTGCCAAGATCTTTCTCTCCCTGATTAGAGGTTCTCATGATAAAATTAGTCAGCCGGGCTTGATTGACGTTTTCCAAGGATATTTCTTCTTGTGGGTAGGCAGGCAGGCCCTGATTGCTTTTTAATTATTAAGTTACAAGGAGATATATAGCAGTGGGCAAATTCAGTTCTAGGAGGAAATAGCACCTTAATGGCATTTAAAGAAGGTGTTTTTTATTTCTCATCTGGCAGGTCTTTCTTTTTTTTCCAGTCTTGCTATTCTTAAGGAGGTAGAACCAAACATAGCAGATGAAATCCTTGAATTTAGGGATCTCAAAGGGTAACACTGATAGAGGAAGATGATTGAAGGGAGAATAATTTGCTCCCTTCTCACATTAGGCATAGATGAGCCACAGTTACACTGAACTAGTGATGTGTGTGGTTGTCTTCTATTTCCTGTAGTAGGAGGAAGCAAGCCTGCTCCCTGATCTCTGACAATGTGTTAACCAATCAGAAGAACTTAGTTCTTCCAGGGTAGAGATGTGGGGGCTGAGCTGGGGTGTGGTGATGAGGTTATTATCAGTCTGATGTTGATATTTACAAATGGGAATAGTACAGGCTGTCCTAGGTTGGAACCATCAAGGATTAGGGGTGAGTTCTTTAGGGTTATTGAGCAAGAGGGATGAAAAATGAGAGTCCCATCAGCAGTTAGCCTTGTTGAGGTCTGTCCTGGAAGAGAAACTAAATCACTCAAAACAAGGATGTTCCAGCCCAGTAATGATGACTGTGACTCCCAGCATGTTGGCAAAATTACGGGAAGCACTGACGGATAGTATGTGGTGAGGGACAACAGAGTGGAATCTCTTACACGAATCTTTAAAAAAATACTTGGACCTCAAGGGTGCTTTAGATGCAGTTTTACATAGAGGCCTTCCCTGATGGCTCAGCAGGTAAAGAATCTGCCTGCAATGCAGGAGACATAGGAGATGCCAGTTCGATCCTTGGGTGGGGAAGATCCCTTGGAGGAGGACAGGCAACCCACTCCAGTATTCTTGCCTGGAGAATCCCATGGACTGAGGAACCTGGGGGGCTGTAGTCCATAGGGTCACAAAGAGTAGGACATGACTGAGCACAGCGCAGTTTGGGGCCTATAGTGCTACTGCAGAAAAATACTTAAATACTTTACATAGAGGCACCACAGTGAAAAATATCCTTTGAGGTTCCTGCTAACAAAGTGCTTTTCAGGTATTAAACATGCATATGATCACCTGAGGGGCTCATCAAAGTGCAAATTCTAAGTCAGCAGTTCTGGGGTGGGGCCTGAAGGTTTGCATTTTTGACAAGTGGTGGAGTGATGTTTAACTGTGGTCCAAGGGCCGGATTTTGAAAAGCATAATTGTTAGATATTTATTTTTGTTCTTGCCTGGGACTAGACTGCCAAACTGAAATCTAAGGCTCACTCTTATCATATATTCTTCTTCATATTTAGCTTTTCTTTTCACTTGACTATGAAAAGGCTATTGACATGAAGAAGATAATAACTTAATTTTTCCTGGTGGTATGTATATTATGGGTACTATTGGAAGACCAGTGATTAATAATAGATATTAACAGGATCCAAATTAAATCTACCCCCAACATACTGGAAGTTCTTTCTGATCAGAAACCAAATGCTAGGCTGTGCATTGCTATTTTCAGACATCTCCATGCAGTACCTTATTCACATGTGTGTTGTACCAAACAGATGTCTGAGAAACAGATTTTTGTGACAGATTTTGACACAGGAAATGCAGCAGGCTCCATAAAACTTAATGGAAAAATGTGTTGCTTAACTACAGTCCATTTTTAAAGAACAGATTGCAGTGCTTTTCAGTGGAATCAAATGAGTCTTCTCTTAGGAGCTTTGGCACAGTCTCCATACCCAGAGAATTAACTCTTGAGAATGTCACCTGGTGGAATGGTACTTCAGGGGTTATTGATAATGTTGTGTTTGGGGGTTGGAGTTGGTCAGCTCAGAGTTCTACTTTAGATCATGGAAAAAAAGGTTGTACTTCTTTACGACACTAAATATTTATCTGGTGAATCATTTCTGGAAGTGAGGGAATTACTGTGGTATTTTGAAATGGGAACACATCTTCTCAGATGTGCATTTGCAGTGTGATCTATGAGTGGGTTTCAAATGGTAATACACCAGGGGCGGAAAGTCTGCCAGAGTAGAACATCTGCTTCTAAGACATAGGCTTCTGGAGCATTCCTCTCTGAGAGCTCTTTTCTTTTGCTTGTTTTCTCAATTTGTTAAATCTAGATTATATTTCATCAATGACACAGGAAAGAAACCCTCAAAATTCAATTACTGTCTTAACAACAGAGAAATCTTCAATGAAAGCTTTTAAATTTGGCTGAAGATGTGTTCCTCCTTATTAAATTATAGCTTTGATACATTTTATGGAAAGTGGTTTTGTTTTTCAAACTCCCCTTGGCTGTAGTGCTGCCTGGTGGAGTCATGGTTGGATATGCAGGCCTCTGCATCCTTGAACAGCCTGGGTAGGTGATGGGCTGTGCTGGTTTAATGCACAGGGCTACATGATGAAGTGATATCTACAGTGTGGTCTTGCTGCCCTAGCCATCTCTTTCCTGAATACAGATCACTTCTGACCCTGCAGTGTGTCATATTGTGAGGCCAGTCTACACCCACATACTTTGGTATACCAACCTTGCTGCTTTTACCTGGCATGTTCTCTTGCTTTTTTCCTGCTTCTGAACCCTTTTAAAGAGGGCCAGAGTTGAGTACATTATCCTATGGGCTCCTGTGTTGGCTGAAGAACCTTGAATGTATTATACTTTGTTTGTACAATTACACCATATTGTCGCTGTGCATTTTTATATCTGATTATAAACTCCTGGAAGGCAGGGATGTAGCTGGTTTTCATCTTATTAACCCATTGCCTAGTGTAGTGGCAGATTATTACAGAGCCTCAAAAATATAATATTTACTAAATGGAAAAAACTTTATTTTAAAGTCACTGGCATTTCATATGTGTAGATCTCAGTTTCTGTACATATAATATCATTCTGAAAAATGGGGAGAACTTACTTTTGTGCCATTAAGGTAGACTTTTCAAGAAATAGCATGTTTCATCATAAGTGATATGCCAGAAAATGAAAAGATTAATTGGTGCTGCTTTCACAGCCTAATCTTTGTCAATTATTTGTAGTTTTTCTTTGTCTCTTAGTATTTGGTTCCTTAAGAAATACTTGATTAAGCAGGAAATAATTATACAGGAAATAAAATTTTCTTAAGTTAATGCATGATTCTTCTTTCATCATTCTAATATTTAATTGAAATATTAAATGTGATTTCTTTAAATATTTGTAGTTTCTTTTTTCTATTAAGCTTTAAATGATAGGTATCACCAGGAGAGGCATAATGATTGATTCTCATGATTAGTGTATAAATTAAAACTTACAGTTCTTGGGTACAGTAGTACATCTGTTGAATAACCATTTCATTAAATTTATTTACATGGTACAATGATATGTTTAACAGTATCCTTAAATGTCTTCTAAAGATTACTATATTGATGGTTTAGGTACAGCTGGAAGCCAAAATAATTATTCTTTAAAAAAAAAAGTCATTGTGTATACTTCAGTGTTGATAAGTAAGGGATTATTAATAGCACTTGACTTTTGATCAGAGACCCCAGTGAATAGAACTAGACAAGCCAAAATCCAGAATGATTTCTTATCTAGACACATGTCAAATCTAGTTAATGTTAAGTCGTATTTAGAAAATGTGATTTAAATGGCAGTTCAATTAAAAAGACTGCTATACAGTCTATAAACATTTCAGATCTTTGCTTACATTTTATGTACATATAATATTAAGGGGATTCTCTACCTTTGACTGAGCATTTAAGACTTGTAGAAATTAAGTCTGTTGTCAGTATAAATCAGTGGATTAGCCTAATGGTATTTTCACACTTCAGTTCCTTGTGTGGTTATCTAAATAAGTATGTTTTGGAAATTAAATTTCTTCTGATCCAAATCTGAGTAGGCTAACTTTCCAATTAGTATAGTCCAGATTTCTTCCAAAAATCTCTTTTGGTTAGTTTGTTTTAGTATCAAGTAAAATATAGAAGATGTAAAATTTGCAATTTCCAATGTAAAAATACTTTAAGTAGGAATAAAAGTTTTATTTTAAATAGTGTTTGATTCTTTATCCATAAGTTATGTACTTACATTGACAGAAGAGTGTCCCAACCTTTCAACTGCTACTGTTGATGACAATAATGATAATAATAGTAAGTTGGTAGCACTAATAATACTAGTAAAGTTTATCAAATGCTTGCAGTGGCTTATATTTACTGCTGTGTATCAAACCACATAAAATTTAACAGTATTATTTGTTAAGATTCCGTGGTGTTGGGTTCAGTTTTCTGTGGTCTTGGCTGGGGTGTTGGTTGCCCTCACATGCCTAGCATTTGTTGCCCCCTTGTACCTGAGGACTCACTAGGGCCTTTCCACGTGACTGCTTGGGTTTCCTCACAGCATGACCACTAAATTCCAAGATTGTTTTCCAAGATGCAAAGGCAGAAACCACAGATCTCTTAGGGCCCAACCTCAGAATTTACACGGTGTAATTTCTACCACTTTCTACTAATCAAAGCAAGGCGCAGCCTAGCCCAGGTGCGGGGAACAGACTCCATGATGGGAGAGGAGCAAAGGCAGTTTGACTGTCTGTAATCTTCTGCAAATCCTGTAAGTGCTGTTGTAATTCATACTTTAGAAATGAAGGGTTAACTTAGTACGCAAAGTCTTTCAGACACTGAGTGATTTAAGCTCACGTTTAGGTTAATTTGACTCTAGAGCTGGAGCTTTTAACTCTTGTAATGTTTGATCTTCAGAGTGTGGATAGATTAAATATGTTTGTCTTTCTACTCCAAAGCCACTGTCTAAGGGTGGTTTTATTTATGTGGTGGTTATTCCATTGCAATCAAGACTAAAATAGCAGAGAGAGTTGATTCATATTATTGATCAGCCATCATGTGGTAAACATAAGTCTCTCTAAATTAAGATATTTCTAAACTCTCGACTGAGATGAAAGTTAAAATTCTTAGATGTGATATTGTAGTTTGCTTACTGTTGGCACATTTCCTTATCAAGAACAAATAAATAAAATCAACTTTTAAGCCATGTTTCCCATTGAGCATACTCTGTTCTAGTAGTCTACATTTTTCGTATGGTTTCAATATTCTAGTGTTTATTCATTAACATGAAGAGCAGAGCTTTTAAGTTGCCTTTTATGTATGTATTTTTTGTAATTTCTGCTGCTTTGTGGTTTAGTTTTGGAAGACAATGTTATTTAAGTATTTTACTTTGTTGAAAAGGAAAGAAAACATCAGCGATGCCTATTATAGTAATGAAAAAAATAAAAATTAAGGCTTCCCAATGTAATTTCAGTTTTCTATGTTAGATTTTTCTATCCTGTCTTTAGGATTTCTTCAGTCTCAGACTAAAATATATTGAGAAAAGTCTGTAAACTTAAAATGATATATAACACCTTGTACTTCATATTAATTGTAGGTTGTGAAGTATGTTCATAATTTTTACCTAAAGCCTATGGGCTTTGTGAGCTATCTAGTCACCTCCTACAAGCCAAAATAAAGGTGATGACAACTCCATGGAATGTTATGGGGCCTCAGATTATGTGCCTATAGTCTTCTCATTTTTATAGAGGACAAAACTTTGGATTAGAGGCTTTGAAGTAAGAGACAGGGAGTACTGTGTCTAGAGCTTTGTGCTCCCATACTATGCTTTCCTCCACCGTATTCCAGTATTTCCTTCATGAGACTTGACATTGGGAGTGTAGAAACCACTTGTCTGCAAGGTCCTATCACCACTCTGGGAGCAGAATAAGCTAAATGCAGTTTAACTTTGGCAAATTTAAGAAAACCTTAGATCTTTATTTTAACTTAAAACATATACCGATTGTTGCTATACTCAGAAAGTTTAACAAGTTTTTATTCATCCATTAGAAAAGGAAATGGCAAGCCACTCCAGTATCCTTGCCTGGAAAATCCCGCGGACAGAGGAGGGCTACAGTTAATGGGGTCGCAGAAGCATTGCACACTGCTGAGCAGCTAAACAACAGTGGGTCCGGGGAAACTGTACAGCTAACATCTGTTCCAGCTATGTTCTGCGATTATTTCACCTGTTTCTCATTTTGAAAGGAAAAAAAAAAAAATCCCAATATAATCAGTCTCACTGCTTAGAAAAGCACAGCATTTCTTTCTGAGGCTGTAGATCTAAATTAGCCCCCTTCTCTAGAATCATTATCATATGTCTTGTCCGTGTCTGGTATGCTGAAGGGAAAAGGTAGACAATTGAATGCTCTGGTCATATGTCACTATACATTTCTTTATGCTATCGAATGACAAGGATTATATGTGGTGTGCTAATTTATCTATAATAACTATCAGGCAGTCTCTTGCTCCCGAAAATAATTCAACTTGAATGGTGTATTTTTTAGATTATCATAAAGGTAGGAGATAATGTCACCAACTAGATTTAAAAATAACGAGACTTAACCAGAATGAGATGATTTCCACATTTAGTTTGTCAGTAGCTGTACTCTTTGACCTTTGTATTCCCTGCCTTATATCCTAAAAATGAGAAATTATACTATTGTGCCAGTGGTGAATATTCTGTGGTAAAGGGGTTAATAGTTTCTAGAAAATTGGAAGTCAGTGCTCAAGTAAAAGGTTTGAGGTGACTGTGCACCAGAGATAGCTCTGGACCTGAAGTCAAGCTTTGCAGCCGGGATGCCACTGGGGCCTGTCAGAGGTCGGGTTGTTGCAGTGGGTATGGAAATCTAGTCACTCTCTCCTTCAGGCACCTTGCAGATTTGCCTGAGAAAGTCAGTATAATGGCTTGCAATATTTTTGAAAATAGGAATATTTAAAGAAAAAAAATAGAAAAACCATTTATAAACTATCCAGAGATTACTACTGTTTATGTCTTTTACTGTATAGTCTATATTTTCTGTTTGTCTGTATTGTGATACTTAGCTTTTAAATAGTACTTAGTACTGGGCATACTATTTATTGTCTTGCCTTTTTCACTTCACACTTTTTATAGAGCATGTTCATGTGTGTGCACACACAGACACACACACACACACTCTGTGTTATCATGTGGTATCCATATCAGATTGTACCGAAAATAAATGAGAATTGCTTGGCAAAATAAAGTTTATTTTTACATTTGCCTCAACCATTTGAATAAAGATAATTTCAACCCTGGGGAAAAGATGAAGTAAATGTCAGGTTTGTAGTTTTCTTGTCAGTAATGCACAACCTGAGCACCAGCAAAGAGATGAGCTATCTCTCTGCTCTGTGGCTCATTTGTCTTTCACTTGTTCCGTTTCTGGGGAGCTGGGTTGACGTGGGACAAAGGTGTCAAGGAGGAAACTCTAGAGCCAAAAGAGGAAGTAACTGTCAGGGAGCAGGTAATGTGATGGGAAACTGTGTTTATACTTCCTCAGAAAGTATGACAAATGTGATCAGTTTACTTGGGATTCTGGAAACTTCACATTAATTTCCTTTTGCTTGCTGTTGTCATATTTTGTCATTCACAAAGGAGAAAAAGATAGAGAAAAGATAGTGGAACTCACTAAGGTTTTTTTTCTTTTTCTCATTTAGTGTCAAACACTAGATTTTTAATTCTCTCTTACAGCAGCTTTTGGTAAAGTTGATGCTTCACTCTGTAGTGTTCTATAAACTGTTTTTTTGTACTGCTGCTATCGATCTGTTTAGGTCAGGAAATTCTGATGTATTTATTCTTTAAATATTTTAATGGTCATTAGCGTTAAAATTTATTGGGTATCTATTATTTGTAAGAAGCTGTTACAGGTATAGTAAGACTTTCTTCTCCAACAAAGACCTTTGCTTTGATTGAGGTGAAGTGCAATATGTATATAAAATAACTGTGGTGCTTTTCAGAGAGAACTTTCTCCTATGGCAGGTGGTGTGAAGCGGTGGCATTCTATTTAATTTATTGGCTGCACTGGGTCTACGTTGCTGTGCATGGCCTTTCCCTGGTTGCGGTGCATGGGCCTCTCGTTGCAGCGGCTTCTCCTGTTGCAGAGTGTGGGCTTTAAGGCACATGGACTTCAGTAGTTAAGCACTCGGGCTCAGTTGTTGCGGTGTACTGGCTTAGTTGTCTCACAGCATGTGGAATTTTCTCAAACCAGAGACTGAACCCATGTCCTCTGCATTGACAGACAGATTCTTAACCACTGGACCACCAGGAAAGTCCAAGTGGTGGCATTTAGTAGCCTGCTAGATGACATTCCAGAAAGGGGGATGGAAAAGATACCATGGCCATACTAGCTTAACATAAAGCTGGTGCAGACGAAAGTGCAACAAGCTGAGACGTAGGAACTTTGAGTCAGTGAGGAGGAAGAGGTGGCTTAATCCAAAGTGTAGATCAGAAAGGGCAGGAGGCCATTCAGATGCCCAAGGAGGAAACAGAGAAGTGGTGTGAAGAATGATGGAAGGTAGCTTGGTCCCACGGACAGGAGAAATCCTCGAAGAAAATATTATTGTATCAATGTCATTCTCCCAAATCTTCCTACCCTCTCCCTCTCCCACAGAGTCCATAAGACTGTTCTATACATCAGTGTCTCTTTTGCTGTCTTGTACACTGGGTTATTGTTACCATCTTTCTAAATTCCATGTATATGCGTTAGTATACTGTATTGGTGTTTTTCTTTCTGGCTTACTTCACTCTGTATAATAGGCTCCAGTTTCATCCACCTCATTAGAACTGATTCACATGTATTCTTTTTAATGGCTGAGTAATACTCCATTGTGTATATGTACCACAGCTTTCTAATACAATTATGTAAAGTTTAAAAATAAAATAAAATTAAAAAAAAAAAGAAAATATTATTGTAGAAAAGACTTAAACTGTATTCTAATAGAGTATTCTGTTACTCTAGCCTACTGAGTAAAAGTAAAAGCTATCTCTGAAATGTGAATGTGACAAAAAATAGAAATAGTGGTGTAGGGAATGTAGCAAGTAAAAATAATTAAGAATTTTCAGTAGAAACAGTAAGTGCTGACTTAATTGATATAATTCAGATTGCTACTTCATTATAATTTTTATGGTGATCTGAGAAAAGAACAAAAATGAATCTATTAATAGATTTAAAAATTAAATTGTTTTTCATGGCCAAGTTTATTTGATGACAAGACTGTTCTTTTATCACATTACCCCAGGACATAAAAATATAGTTTAAACTTCCAATGTTGCTTTTTCTTTTCAAGAAGAGCCTAGCCAAAAAACAAAAAACAAAAATACACAACGAAGTTCTACTGTGATTGCTTCTGGTCGCTTCTATTTGAGTCATTGTCATGACAGCTTTCCACATAGTTCACAGAAATTTCATTGTATTTTATGTTAAATAGGAATGCAGGAATAGATATGTTTTTCTTTTCTCTCTCTCATGTAATAGAATGGTCTACATTTTTAAGAGTTCTTAAAAAAAAAAAAGGTTTCATAAAAAAGTACTTGTTACCCTTTAGGTTTAATCAAAAGGAGTCCAGCGCTAAAGACTAAAGTTTTTCTTTTTTGAAGTAGATGTTGTTAAGCTTTTAAACCAGATGAAAGTATTAGTGATCATATCATACTGTCATGGTTTCTCATAATAAATTTTTCATATAAAATTATTTGTTGAAATTATCAAAGAGATAATCCTATGTTGGCATAGCTGCAAAGTTAAAATAGCTGACATTTAAAAAAGATTATATGGGAAGCTTTATTGAATGTATTGAGATAAGGCTTATTGTAGTTATTTTTTTTTCATGCAAACTGCTGTCATAGTTGTAGGAAATTTCAAAATCCACGTGAAAGACCCTATTCACCCTTGGAATTATCTAATTCCTTCCTAATTCACCTTTACTGTACTGTTCCTACCCACTTCAGGGCTATATTCTGGTCAGAACTGCATCCATCACCCCCAAAGTTGTAGACTCCTCTGTCTCTCTCACTGATTACTACCTTTATTCTAGTTCTATCTTAGTTTTATTCCCACCACATTGTTCTGTACCTTTGGCAATCTCTTAGTCCCTTAAATTCATTAAAACTGTATGAATTCTTGATGAATTCATCAAGAGTATACGACATAGTCTAGTAGACACTTAGGATATGCAGAATAAATGAATGGATGAGTCAAATACTCTTTCATTATTTGCCGTGGAATTATAAGAAGCCACCATGACAACTGATGATCCTAATATGAGAATGATGATTTTTACCTTATTGAGATAGCCATCAGTTTAAATGACAATAGTATTATATGGGGAGATTAAAGACTAGGATATTTATACTTTTAAACAGAGGTGGTAGGTAGAATTAATAATAATAATAATGATTATTTACTGAGAATTACTAGATGCGTTAGGGTCTTACCTTTATACCTTATATACTCCTCACAAGACAGGCATTTTTATTTAAAATTTTTAGAGATAAGGAAACTGATTCAAAGAGAGAGGTTAAGCGACTTGTTCGCAACTACCAGCAGAGTAAGGATATGCACTCAGTATGTACGGTTCAAGGACGGTTTCTTTAATATAGGGTAGCTGAAGAATTAGACAGAATGTCTTCTTGGTATCTCCCAGGAACTTGTCAAAGGATGTTACATTTGAATGTGATGGGAATATTTCATGTTTTAGTTGTGTTTAGGTAAGACATTTGTAAATTGTCCATTTAAAACTCTTTATGTCATAAAGCAAATTCATTTACCCTGAAAGCATCATCCTTATTTTGTGGGATAGTGTCTTGCACTTATTGGACCTATGTAGGCAACATGTTTGAGATTATACTGCAGAGATCAAAGGATGCCTAGGGTTCATCCTTCCCAGCCACAATTTTGCGCTTGGTCTCCCTGGCCTTGTTAGTGGTGGATGATTTATTTTTTAATGAAAGGGATAAAACCTTCCTTGGTTACCTATTTCAATGAAGCTTTTGGACGGACATAGTTTGCTAAATTCTTTTAAAGTGAGCAGTTCAATGAAGTAACCTGGAGCAGCTTGAAAAATTACCCTACTGCTTGTGTCTCAGGTTAGAAAGTTTCTGCTCACACTTCTCTTATGTCTTGGGTTAGACTCTGGGGCTTGGTCTTTTAAGATTGCTTCATATTCCTTGTAAATTGATGCAGTCACTACGGAAAACATTATGGGGGTTCCTTAAACTAAAAATAGAGTTGCCGTACAATCCAGCAATTCTCCTCCTGGGCATATATCCAGAGAAAACCATAAATCAAAAAGATACATGTACCCCAGTGTTCCTTGCAGCACTATTTAAAATAGCCAAGACATGGAAGCAACCTAAATGTTCATCAACAGATGAATGGATGAAAAAAATCTGGTATATAAACATAATGGAATGCTGCTGCTGCTGCTAAGTTGCTTCAGTCGTGTCCGACTCTATGTGACCCCATAGATGGCAGCCCACCAGGCTCCCCAATCCCTGGGATTCCCCAGACAAGAACACTGGAGTGGGTTGCCATTTCCTTCTCCAATGCATGAAAGTGAAAAGTGAAAGTGAAGTCACTCAGTATTGTCCGACTCTTAGCGACCCCATGGACTGCAGCCTACCAGGCTGCTCCGTCCATGGGATTTTCCAGGCAAGAGTACTGGAGTGGGGAGCCATTACTCAGTCATAAAAAAGAATGAAATAATGCCATGTGCAGTAACATGAATGGACCTAGAAATTGTCATATTAAGTGAAGTAAGAAGTAGAAAGACAAATATCATATGATTTCACTTATATGTGCAATCTAAAATATGGCACAAATGAGCTTATTTACAAAAACAAAAAAAACCCAAAAAAAACAGACTCACAGACATAGAAAACAAACTTATGGTTATCAAAGGAGAAAGGGGGTTGGAGAGGGATAAACTCGGAATCTGGAATTAGCAGAGACAAACTGCCCTATATAAAATAGATGAACAACACAATCCTACTATATAGCACGGGGAACTAGATTCAATATCTTGTAATAAACCATAATGGAAAAGACTATGGGAAAGAAAACATATAAATGAATCAGTTTGCTATACACACAATATTGTAAATCAACTATACTTGAATAAAAAAAAAAAAGATTTGCTTCTTATTCCTCTTAGTTGTGTTGAAAACTTTAAAACATTTAGGCAGGGGAGTGGATGAGATCCAGTTTTACTTCAGACTCTCAGGAGTCATCTTAATAATAGTCTCTGTTCCCAGGATGAGGAAATGAAAGGTGAGACATACATATAATATGTATATGTCTATCACAATCTTCCAGTTTATCCCCTTCTTACCGCTGGTGGCCGTAAATTTGTTTTCTGTATCTGTAACTCTATTTCTGTTTTGTAGGTAAGTTCATTTGTAGCCTTTTCAAAGATTGTGAATGCAGATAGTTTTCTGTATCATCTCTGCCCTCTCCTTTGTCTTTTTTCCTCTCTCCCTCCCGCTGCTTCAAGGCTTCTTTATTTTATTTTATTTTTTTAATTTTATTTTATTTTTAAACTTTACATAATTGTATTAGTTTTGCCAAATATCAAAATGAATCCGCCACAGGTATACATGTGTTCCCCATCCTGAACCCTCCTCCCTCCTCCCTCCCCATACCATCCCTCTTCTTTAATATATTAACATATTTACTGGTTTACCCAGTATTGACATCTAGAAGCTACTTTTTGGTTACCTGGTATATCAAAATACCTTGATTTCAAAATTATTTCTTAAAAACAAAATCTCACACCGAACAAACTTTTTAAATGGCTTGGGGATTCCTACTATATGGATTTCCCTGGTGGCTCAGATTAGAGCGTTTGCCTACAATGCGGGAGACCCGGGTTCAGTCCCTGGGTCGGGAAGATCTCCTGGAGAAGGAAATGGCAACCCACTTCAGTATTCTTGCCTGGAAATTCCCATGGATGGAGGAGCCTGGTAGGCTACAGTCCACAGGGTTGCAAAGAGTTGGACACGACTGAGTGACTTCACTGTAGGGGTGGCAGAAAAAAATGACTTAACTTGTGATTGTTAGTGGGGGATTAATGTGGTAGTAATTAGTCAAAATAAAGTATCTCTTATATTGAAAGTCAAAGTGTTGCAGAATTTCTTGTAAAGTTATATTTAAGATTATTGAGTTTTTTTTGGTTGTTGTTCACTTACTCAGTCGTGTCCAACTCTTTGCAACCCCATAAACTGCAGCATGCCAGGCTTCCCTGTCCTTCACTGTCTTCCAGAGTTTGCTCAAACTCATGTCCATTGAGTTGATGATGCCATCCAACCATCTCATCCTCTGTTTCCCCCTTCTCATCCTATCTTCAGTCTTTCCCAGCATCAGGGTCTTTACCAATGAGTCAGTTCTTCACATCAGGTGACCAGAGTGTTGGAGCTTCAGCTCCAGCATCAGTCCTTCAATGAATATTCAGGGTTGATTTCCTTTAGGACTGACTGGTTTGATCTCCTTGGAGTCCAAGGGACTCTCAAGAGTCTTCTCCAATACCACAATTCAAAAGCATCAATTCTTTGATGCCCAGCCTTCTTTATGATCCAAATTTCACATTTGTGCATGACTACTGGGAAAACCATAGCTTTGACTATATGGACCTTTGTTGGCAAAGTGTTGTCTCTGCTTTTTAATATGCTGTCTATGTTGGTCATAACTTTCCTTCCAATGAGTAAGCATCTTTTAATTTCATGGCTGTAGTCACCATCCACAGTGATTTTGGAGCCCAAGAAAATAAGAGTCTGTCACTGTTTCCATTTTTCCCCATCTGTTTGCTGTAAAATGATGGGACCGGATGCCCAGATCCAGTCAGATAAATATTATTTCCTTAGTTGTTTAGTGAGAAAGATACATATTCTCAATTAGGATGCTTCAAATCCTTTTTAAGTAGTCATCACTTTTGGTCATAGGTTGAGCAGCAATCAAGTGGGCTTAGGGAAAATTGGCAAGGTATGGAAAAAATATCCTAATAGGAAAGAAAATTCATCTGCAAAGAAGGTATGTAGTTGTTGACTTTGTTCCCTCTGTGTCTAGATGATTAGAGGTGACTGTATTCTTGGATTTCAGTTTCAAAATTAGAAGTTATTTATATTTAAATTGGTATATAAAAGTGCATAGTGGAGTGGGGAATTAAAGCTTATAATGTAAAGCAAAATATAGTAAACAAACTCCCACACAGTCATATAAAAGACAAACTCATTTGTTGTGACAGTAAATTTAAATGACATCAGCTGAATTAGCTGTAAGTTATTTTCATTTCTTTGTGTGGATTGCAACCTCAGTAAATCAATCTTTCAGATAAAGGATTTCAAGAATAATCATTTACATATGTATGATATGCATTTTTTTAAAAAATTAGAAAATATATGTTCTGGTATATGTGAAAAATAAGGTAACAGAAAACTTGCATTAGCATGTTTTTAAGAACTTGAATTTCCATTTCTTTAAAGATTAAAGGCAAAAGAGATTTTTCCATTGCTTTAGTTTGTACAAAAAGTCAAATAGAAATGTAATCTTCTTGTAGGAAGAAGAAAATTGAACTATACACACAGTTTATAATTTAACAGTGATTGGTTGTATAGGTAGAAGTGATACTAGGGCTTCTAGACTGAAGATTATAAAGTACTGCTATTTCTGTTTTAAAGCTTAGTGCCTACATAGCCAGTGGATCAAATATCCAAGATGGATAATCACTGGTATTGTGCTTCAGGCTTTAGATCTAACAAATAAAAATGAAAAACATTTGGATATGATTAAAGAACAAAGAAACA
This sequence comes from Bos grunniens, assembly GCF_055505025.1. Taxonomy (NCBI): domain Eukaryota; kingdom Metazoa; phylum Chordata; class Mammalia; order Artiodactyla; family Bovidae; genus Bos; species Bos grunniens. Next base: position 106,945,610 of record NC_141165.1, read on the forward strand.
AGGGGATGGATGGAGAGCAACCAATTCAGAAAATAAGGAACAGTTGGTTTACCCTAATTACAGCCATCCTGATTTTTCTTTTTTGTTTGTGTGTATCAATTGGAAGTTTTGGTCAGAAATTAACTCTTTTGCCTAATTATGGAAATAAATTCGTTGCAGCTTTTCAAAAGTGACTTTATGTTTTTCCTTAAACTCAAATTTCAAAAGACAGTTGCAGTTTGTATAGGCTTCATTGGCCACAGTTCTTTCCTTTGATAAAGTTCATCAGTTCGCTTTTCATTTCCTAAGACTGAATCCTTATATCAACCATCATCTAAATGAGGATGTGTTGACATAAATGAGAAGAACAAAGATTCAACTAATTAAGGGAGTTTTACCTTTGAATTAGGCTGAGTTGTACGAAAGTGTGACTGAACCTAAGAAGATGGTGAAACATTTTGCATCGCCCAACCATAATGATTTTGCAGATTGTTTCTTGTTGTCAATCAAGCACTATAATAAGGCCCAAGTTCTGACCCTCATAAATTTCTTTCTCATAAATAATAAAGGATATGGAAATTGGGACTTTCTGGTTTTTCAATAGAGATGAACTTTTTGAGATGTAAGTTACTTTATTGCTTTCTTCTTTCCTACTTTTCCCACTTTCTATCACAAGTACTTTTATTTATTCTGTGTTCATCTTATATAGGATACATGCTTCTTTTCATTAACTACTGAGAGGTGCTTACTATATAATCTCTTTGGTATGTAGCATGTCTTTTTGTTTGTTATTTGGGAGTCATTAAATACAGATACATGCATAAAAATGAGGCAGATAGCCACAATTTTCAATTTCAAAGTCCTTCTGAAACTTTGTATGGCATTATATGCATTGCAGATTTGATGGCTTTCTCTGTTTTTCCTCTGTATTTACTTGCCTCCTACCTGCCCTTGACCCCTCAACACATACACAAAAGCAGCTAAAGCTTCAAAATGGAAAGATATTATGTATGTGCCTGTTGTGTTCTGGGGATTCTGAATAAGCAGGAATATAAAGAGGCAAGGTCAGCTGAAAACTGAGAAGTTCTTTTGTATTTTATCTTTCAATTGCTTCCTTACTATTGCAGTAACAGTTTGGGGCTGATTAATACAATATATGTTGTAAACCTATGAAAAGCTTGGAAGGAATATAGATGATACTATTAAAGTATGAATCATGATTTGAAACATGCTGTAAATCACGTCAAAACCCCCAGAACTTAACATGGAAGTTAGAAGAGACAACACCTACATTTCCCTCACTCTAAACCATTTTTTCCATACCATAACTTTTTCTTTCTAAAACAGAGACTTGATCATTTCCTTAATCTTTTAGTCCACTTTGGCTCCCCATTCCTTATCACAGTAGTTTTTTATGGACTACCTTGGAATTACCTAGAGAGCTTCTAAAATGTGTACATATCTGAGGCTTATCATCAGAAACTGATTTTTAGATAGAAGTGGCAAGTGTATTTGACAAAATCTGTTCTTTGGTTCAGATGGCTCTTTGTCATGTCCCATCTAAACTTTCTCATCCCATCTCAAGCCATCTGTTCCACTCACCTTCTGCTGTTCTTTAGCCATGCTAAGCCTAGATAGTATCCAAATAGTTCTGTTTCACACTTCTGTACTTCTCTATACACTCTTCCTACTATTCAAAATTCTTTTTTCCCTCCTGTCTTTCCCCCCCTTTCTACTCTGAGTCTTTCATCTGTCGAACAACTGCTTATCTTCCTAGATTCTCCGTAAGTGACACAATTTTCCTTATTACCCCATGTAGAAATAGTTACTCATTTTTGATTAACATTTATATTTGATTATGAGTTTTCTAGGTGTCCATCTCTCCCATTAAATCCATGTAATTTATCTTGTTCATGTTTATATTAAATGAATACATGGGTGATTAATAAAAACCCTGTTAGGAATTTAAATGTATAGTTTCTATGAACATTGTTCTTAAGGGCTTTATTGATTTGACCTAGGTTGGATAATTTCATTTTTCATGATATATATTCCCATTGAAACTTATGTGCCTATATATTTATTCTTCTCTTCATTTTTCCCCCTTTGTGTCTACAGACGAAATCTCACAAAACTATCCCTTATCTTCAGTCACATGTTGGCAGAAATCAAAGCAATCTTTCCCAATGGACAGTTCCAGGGAGATAACTTTCGTATCACGAAAGCAGATGCTGCTGAATTCTGGAGAAAGTTTTTTGGAGACAAGTAAGTACAAATCATTTTATAATTTGGATCCATATTTGAAGAATGAGGAAACCTGTCTCCAGTTCCAAATGGTATAGATTTTGCCTGAGTATTTCTAGAATGTTCTTCAGTGTTTTCGATAAGTACTTTTTGATTGCTTTTTTTTTTCCTGTTTAGCCACCAAAAATATACCTTAGTAACTGAATAATTTTGTTATTACCAAGTAGATATTATGTATTTATTTGATGTGCACTCATTGAATTAAATAGTTTGCTCTAAGAAGCAGAGGTATGTAAGATACAGTATACACGAGAAGCTCATAACTTTATAATTCAGTGAACATAAAACACATATACAAAGTAAAAGGTAGAAAAGGAAAGATACTTTAAAAAATGGCATAAATAAATTGTTCTGACAGTTCAGAGAGGGCAACGGTTGCTTCAGGATTGCAGCCATCAGACACTACTTCCTAGAGGAGGTGAAACATAAACTTGATGAAGATCTGAAATTGAAATGAGAAAAGGCCTTTATCCCTGGGATTCAGGTTTTCTTTGTGTCACTGCACAGAAAGTAAACATGTACAGGCAAGATACAGAAAAGAGGATAATGCTATCACAAAGTTGCATTATCTCACAAAACAGCTAAAGGTATTTTCCTTTAGGTGTTTTCTATCCAGACACAAGCTCAGGTGAGCTTGGTAAATAATAGGAATTAAATATCTGAAGTCTGCATAACTTAAATAAAACTTGGAAAACTTTTATCAGGAATCTCTTGGTAAGATGATCAGGACATGAGCATCAGGAGGCAGATGGTTTCTTTAGTAACCTTTTAAGGGTCCCTCAGTGTGTCTTGCTGGAGAAGGAAATGGCAACCCACTCCAGTATTCTTGCCTGGAGAATCCCATGGACAGAAGAGCCTGTGGCGGGCTACAGTCCACAGGGTCGCAAAGAGTCGGACACGACTGAGCGAGTTCACGTTTTCTCAGTGTGTCTTGAGTGTAAGCAGAACCCTAGCTTAGAGTTAAAAGTGATTGCTTACACTCAGACTGTTGTGTTCTTTTTGTAGTTAATTTCTGTATTTATACATTAGCTGATGAAATGACATAAAACGTTGGAATACACAACTGTGAATAATCTGAGTCCTCTGACACTGATGAATTAACTGTAACGTTAGGTTTCCCTTATTTTTCTTCATGAAGTGCTGTGTTTATCTATAAGCTGCTATGTGATTAGGGCACATACAGAGCAATGCACATTTGATTAGATATACGTTTTTTTACTTCAAAAATATTAAAGCCTTTATCCCACCTCTTAAATAAAAAGTATTCTGAATTATTTTTAAGCACTACTGGAGGTAATACTATTTCTACATTTAACCCTGACATTCTGTATTCCAGAGATCTAGCTATTTGTAATGCTCCTATATCCATTCACAAATGAGGACTTAAAAGAAGAAAACATTTATCCTCCTCTGAATTAGCCTAACACCCGAGTGTACTAATTAAATATTTGTGAATAGTAGAAAGCAGAAAGGGATTGCAGAGTTCTGAAAGTAAGAATTGAGGACTTCTTGAAGTTACAGCTCATATATTAATACTCTGAGCTTAATCCAAACAGTCGGTATCCTTCAACACAAACTATCTTAAAATTTTAAGAAAATCTATCAGATGAATTGCTTGTGGTATTTCTTTTTGAAAACTGAAAATTCTGGTGAGTTATAAAGTTGTTTGCTAGTCAGAAGGCCAGTGAAAAATGGAAAGATTCCTCACGTTTTTCAAGAGAGGAGTTTGTTTTGCCAGTACCTCAAACCACAGAGAATTATGCATTTGAGACATCTTTACTTCCCTTTATTTACAACCATAGACATTAAGGGGCTGAAATTTCTGTCCAACTGCTGTGTGAGTGAAATCACTTCTAAATCAATTGGGGGATTCTTGAAATGCTGATGAAACATGCTCCCTACCACCCAAAACCCTTGTAACTTTGTCTTCTCCTATCTTTGCTTACTTGAAAAAGCTTCTTAATTTGTCTTTAAGATTTTTACTTTTGGGATGAGAGCTAAACTTAAAGCTTCTTCTGGAACGCAGACATATTTCTGTAGTAATCAGAATTATGGTTCTTTTATTAGATCATTGGAAAAACCATCTTTGTATTCTCTGTGGGTTTTCACCATATAGTTCCACGGTATTTTATTGAATTAATGGATGAATGAATGATGTAGCATTTTAAAAGGTTGAATCCTTTTATCTTTTTTATACTCTAATACTAGTCCGCATTTTTGCATAACTGGGTTCTCATTCAGAAGTGTTCCTGTTATTTATCTACATATTGAGGGCATATGACAATGCTTTCATTTGACCTAACTAGTGCCTTTAACGGAGAAGGCAATGGCACCCCACTCCAGTACTCTTGCCTGGAAAATCCCATGGATGGAGGAGCCTGGTAGGCTGCAGTCCATGGGGTCGCTAAGAGTCGGACACAACTGAGCAACTTCACTTTCACTTTTCACTTTCATGCATTGGAGAAGGAAATGGCAGCCCACTCGTGTTCCTGCTTGGGGAATCCCAGGGATAGGGGAGCCTGGTGGGCTGCCGTCTCTGGGGTCGCACAGAGTCGGACATGACTGAAGTGACTTAGCAGCAGCAGCAGCAGTGCCTTTAAACCTGAATGTATTATTGTTTCATAAAACGGAACTATTGAGTGGTTAGTTCTACAAACAGCCAAACAAATTATGATTTTCATAAACCAACTTTAACTTAAGGAATATTATTGTGACATTTTCCCCAAAAGGGAAATAAGAAAAAGTCAATAAGAACACAATGTTCAGATGGAGTTAAAATTGGGAAAAAGTTACTGTTCAAAGGAATTTAGGAAAATCCTAAAGGCAAGTTTAGCACGCATACCTAAAAACCAGGCAGCAGACAAAAATTTTGAGGTATCATGTGCCTAATGCTTCATTTCTGTGCTTCTCAATCTTTTTGAAGTCATGGTAAGGCCGGCCTCTCTGCTCAAGACCTAAGCACAGCTGCCAAGAGGTTCCACCTATCAAAGTCTCGAGGGGATCAGTAATACATCATGTGTCAGGGTAAACTGGTTGGGAAGTTCTGTAGTTGTTAGATTTGGGGAAGTCCTTAGTTGGTAGATTTTTATGTGAGGTTATTGAATGTTTTAATAGTTGAGTTCTGCTTTTGCTTTCTTAGTCTATTGACAGGAGATAGTAGAAGTATGTAGAAAAAGAGGAGTGGCATTATTGAGTGAATGTTTCGAAGTAAATTCTGCTAAATGAGACCAATACCAGACTGAATGTTTACCCTCTGGGTTAGTAGTTTATGACCCAGAAACTTTCAGCATGAGGCTCAAAAAATTAAGGAAAAGATTCATTAATGTGATTAGACTCTGGGTAGCAGTCATTTTTCCAATAAGCAAGTCAGGTAGAAGTTTCCAGGCTCTTCATGCTAAGCATTTCTTGATGTTAAGATTCTGACATGTGGTTCCAACCAGCTTGAAGATTTTATCTCTGGCATAAAAGTTCTCACTGACCCCTCAGTGTTCCTCTTGCTCTTGATTTTTGTTCCTTATTATACTGGATCTTTTAGTTCTTAAATCCCCACAAGCTCTTGCTTATCTCCATATTTATTATTTTTCTCCATATGTATTATTTTTCATTGGCTTCTTTGAGGTTATTTGTCTGGTTATCTTCCCACTGGAGTACAAGCCCCATGAAATCAGGCTGATTTAATCAGTGTTTGCGGTTCCCAGAGTAGTTCAACACAGTGTCTCACTTGGGGACACTCAGAGTTGTTTAATTCTGAGGAGTTGGGGAGTGGAGGCATGTGTGCGAGCACGTGCACGTGGGCAGACAGTGCTTGCTTGTTCTGGAGGCAGTGTCTGAGTTCCAGCTTGCAGCTAGGCCATCCGTGTTCAGGTTCTGACTGCAGCATTTGTGAGCATTATCCCTTTGGACAAGCTGCTTGGTTTTTCCATGTATCAGTTTATTCATCTATAAAATATAGATGATAATACTGAAAAATGTGGATGATAATAACAAGAATACCTACTGTGTTATTGCAAAGATTAAAAGAGCTAAAATATACCTATCAGGCAGGTAGGACAGTGTCTGGCACATAGTAAGTACTCTGTGTTGTGGAATAATTAAACAGTTTAAACCTTTAATCTTGCTCAGTGTCCCAGGAATATATTTACTGTTAATTCTACAAATACTAAAACTAATATTCAACTTTACACGACAGAGATGCCATGGTCTCTAGAACTCTAAAAGCAGAAATCCAGGAAAAGTTAATAAAAGTTTTCTAAAATTGTGTATATGCTATGTAAAAGTAGGGTAGAGTATAAGAAACTGTCCTGCTGACCATGTGGAAAAAAAAATGCTCTGTTTAAAATTCAGTTCATTACATCTACCTTTGATTTCCTGAGGAAGTTGTAGGGACCTTTTGGTTTCCTGTGTTTTCTTTTCACTTTTAATTAGAAACAAATATGCCATAAAATACATTTTTTAGCATACTAACTAGATCAGTTTTCCCTCTAATCAAAGAAAAGGCAACTTAGTCATATTTAATTAAATAATGCATGATAGAAATGAAGAACTGATATAAGGAGAAAAAATAAACTGAAATATAAGTTCTTTTTTAAAAAGAATTATTAAAAAAAAAACCTTAAAGAGCTTCTATTTAATATTTCTGTTATTTTGTCACCTCCTACTGTTGCCTATTTTAAAACAGCCAAGTGTCTTTATATCATAAGGAAAATAAAATGACAGGGCTATTTTGTTCAATTCATTGCAGGAGGATCCCAGATAGAAAAAGCAAATAACATGTGAAATTATAATTTTCTACCTCTAAGCAGTATGTATTCAAGTTGGGGGATACAGTATATACAAAGATGATAAATAACTTAAAATCAGTTCTGTCCTATTACAAAAGTGCTTAAGAAATGTCACAAATAGTGAATTGTTTACTAGAGTGATCAGAATTGTTTACTTGGGCTCCATGGAGGAACTGGTGTTCTGTATGAGTTGCACATGTGTTAATAAGGAGGAGGCAGAGGAGCATGCTCTGAGGGGGATGAAATTTTCATGGTGTCTGCTGTCTTTCCAAAAAAAGATGCAGAGTAACTTGAAGTTTCCATAAATGGCATTTTTATTGTTGTTATTTTCTTTTATCTTCTTTTCCTCACTGTGAACTCCTCAGTAAGTGACATTTACTTCGGTGAAGTCACCATGAACTAAGTTCTGGTTCTTAACCTTGAAACATGGTTTCATCATGAGTGTGTCTATAGACTGGGTATATATTACTGAGCTTACAAACTGATCTATAATACAGAATGATACTTTGATTAATTTACAATGATCAGTGCTACTGTAAAGCAGATGGGAATGCTCTCATCACTTCAGATAAATTATATGTGGAGCCATATCATATCCAGAACATTCTTTGGTGAACATGGAATCTAAATATGGTGTGGTACTGTAGAAATTCCCCTGCTTCAAGGTCCAAAGTACTTAAAATTGTCACTCTTGGACTGTACTTTGAAAGCTCTGTTTGTTTCTGCCTCTTTGGACTTCTTTTTTCCCATAGACAAAGTTACACCTTTTTTAAATTGAAGTATTTTTTTTTAATTGAAGTATAGTTGATTTACAGTGTTGTATTTCAAGTGTATAGCACAGTGATTGAGTGATACATACATACATATGTTTTTATAGATTCTTTCTCTTATAAGTTATTACAAAACATTGTGTAGTTTTCTGTGCTGTGCAGTAGATACTTGGTGTTTATCTAAATAATAGATAATAATGTATACATGTTAATCCCAGACTCCTAATTTATCTCCCCCCTTTCCCATCTGGTAACTGTAAGTTTGTTTTCTATGTGTGTGGGTCTGTTTCTGTTGTATAAGTTCATTTGCATCAGTTCTTTAGATTCCACATATCAGTGATAGCATGTTATTTGTCTTTCTGGCTTAGTATGATAATCTCTAGGTCCATCCATGTTGCTGCAAAATGGCATTATTTCCTTCTTTTCTATGGCTGAGTAATATTTCACTACGTGAATATACCACATCTTCTTTATCCATTCAACCTTTGATGTACATTTAGGTTGTTTCCATGTCTTGGTTGGGCTTCCCTGGTGGCTCAGATGGTAAAGAACCTGCCTGGAATGCAGGAGACCCCAGTTCAATCTCTGGGTCAGGAAAATCCCCTGGAAGAAGGCAATGGCAAACCACACCAGTGTTTTTGCCTGGAGAATTCAGTGGACAGACTGGCAGGAGTCCATAGGGTCACAAAGAGTTGAACAGAAGTGAAAGTCACTCAGTCATGTCCAACTCTTTGCGACCCCATGGACTATACAGTCCGTGGAATTCTCCAAGCAGACTGCTAGTGGCTTGCCATTCCCTTCTCCAGGGGATCTTCCCATCCCACCGATCAAACCCAGGTCTCCCACATTGCAGGCAGATTCTTTACCATCTGAGCTGTAATGCCTCCTCCAATTCATTGCAGTCATTACCTGGACCTCCTTACTTATTTACATTATCTGCCTAGTTTCCAGATACTTGAGTTTGTTATGTCTAAAAACTGTGTGAAGCCATTTGACTAGTTAAAGGGGACCAGGGAGAATGCAGAGGACAGATTCTTAAAGAATTCTGATGAATTACGTATGCACCAGGGAAATTTAAGGAAGTGGAGGCATCACCAGAAAAGTAGGCTTAAAATGTGGGGAGTGTGGAATTATAGATGCTAAAGGAAGGTAGGATTTAAGGAAAGAAGGAGGGAGATTAGCCAGATCTCCGAACTAGATAAAGCCTAAAAAGTTTTCATCAGATATAGGGACAACAAGGCATTTATAACTCAATTTATTTTCTCTTTTTAACATTCTGCAAGTCTTCTTTATAACCAGAGTCTTAATAGGCTCCTCTTGTTGCACTGAATAGGCACAGTGGATTTTGCTATGCACTCAGTTGGTAGATTAATGGATCTGGCCTCCTTTTAATACCATGACTGCTGGTGAATTACATCTAGCAGCCCTAAGAGGAAGAGTCTGAAAACAACGTCTTTATTTTGAACTTCCTGAGATGCCCTTGGGCTTCCCTGGTGGCTCAGCTGATAAAGAATCCACCTGCAGTACGAGAGACTTAAGTTCAATCTCTGGGTTGGGGAAGATCCCCTGGAGAAGGGAAAGGCTACCCACTCCAGTATTCTGGCCTGGAGAATTCCATGGATAGTCCATGGGATAGCAGAGAGTCAGACACGACTTAGCTCCCCTTGGCCTCTAAAGTTAAACCTGTTTATATCCAGATTTTGGCTACTTATTTTACTTCTCCATCTTGAGAAGTATTTTGTTTTTAGGTTTTGTGTTTTTTGGTTTTTTTTTTTTTTTGGCATTTTTTGCCAAATGAGAAAAGTTTGCTGAGGCCATTAATGTTTCATGAATAATTCTGAGTATTAAACCTATCATTATAAATTTCAAAAGTTGTATTTCTAAACTATGATTTAAAAAAGTTCTCCTGTGTATGGCCCTGGTTTTTTTTTTTTTAAAAAAAAAAAAAACCAACAAAACAAGACTTCGCATTTCTCCATCTCTTAGTTTTAGTCACCTGCAGTTTGATTTAATTAAAATCATTTTAAAGTCACTTATATTTTTGTTCTCAGAAGTCTTTATATTGTATTTGGAGAAAGAATTGTTTTCTTAATGAATTATTTAATAATGTGTTCCTGAAATCAAAAAGGTCCTGATTCTCAGTCCCTCTGCACGTGTATTCCCTTCTCTGTGGGATGGTTCTGCCTTGATAGGCGAAGAGAGATGTTTTCTCCTTCTGAAGCAAAGAGCATGTGTGCTTACAACCTTGTAACTTAAAAATAGTTTTCTCTGCAGATCCAGGGACAAGTATACTTAGTGACCATTATGAAGTATTTGGGCTCCCTAAAACCTAGGTTCCTCTTCAGTTACAAAAGTCACTTTGTGAATAGGTGTCACTGCTCTTTGCATCATCTGGTGGGAATTAGAGCTCAAGGAGCAAGTTCAAGAAAATGCTGGTATGCTGACCACTGCTTCCTATGAGTAGCAAAGTCTGTTGACTCGGATGCTCTGACCCACAAATCCTGTATGTTCTGCTAGCATCCATGCAGATGTGATAGGCTAACTTGTTATCTTGCAAATAAGGTAGAATCCTTACAAATAGCTGTGAAAAGACCGGAAGTTAAAAGCAAAGGAGAAATGGAAAGATATACCCATTTGAATGCAGAGTTCCAAAGAATAGCAAGGAGAGACAAGAAAGCCTTCCTCCACTATCAGTACAAAGAAATAGAGGAAAACAACAGAATAGGAAAGACTAGAGATCTCTTCAAGAAAATTAGAGATACCAAGGGAACATGTCATGCAAGGATGGGCTCGATAAAGGACAGAAATGGTATGGACCTAACACAAGCAGCAGATATTAAGAAGAGGTGGCAAGAATACACAGAAGAACTCTACAAAAAAGATATTCACAACCCAGATAATAACGGAGTGATCACTCATCTAGAGCCAGACATGCTGGAATGTGAAGTCAAATGGGCCTTAGAAAGCATCACTATGAACAAAGCTAGTGGAGGTGATGGAATTCCAGTTGAGCTATTTCAAATCCTGAAAGATGATGCTGTGAAAGTGTTGCACTCAACATGCCAGCAAATTTGGAAAACACAGCAGTATCCACACGACTGGAAAAGCTCAGTTTTCATTCCAATCCCAAAGAAAGGCAATGCCAAAGAATGCTCAAACTACCGCACAGTTGCACTCATCTCACATGCTAGTAAAGTAATGCTTAAAATTCTCCAAGCCAGGCTTCAGCAATACATGCACCATGAACTTTCAGATGTTCAAGCTGGTTTTAGAAAAGGCAGAGGATCCAGAGACCAAATTGCCAACATCCGCTGGATCATAGAAAAAGCAAGAGAGTTCCAGAAAAGCATCTATGTCTGCTTTATTGACTATGCTAAAGCCTTTGACTGTGTGGATCACAATAAACTGTGGAAAATTCTGAAAGAGATGGGAATACCAGACCACCTGACCTGCTTCTTGAGAAACCTGTATGCAGCTTAGGAAGCAACAGTTAGAACTGGACATGGAGCAACAGACTGGTTCCAAATAGGAAAAGGAGTACGGTATGTCAGAAAGTGAAGAGGAACTAAAAAGCCTCTTGATGAAGGTGAAAGAGGAGAGTGAAAAAGTTGGCTTAAAACTCGACATTCAGAAAACGAAGATCATGGCATCTGGTCCCATTACTTCATGGGAAACAGATGGGGAAACAGTGGAAGCAGTGTCAGACTTTATTTTTTGGGGCTCCAAAATCACTACAGATGGTGACTGCAGCCATGAAATTAAAAGACGCTTACTTCTTGGAAGAAAAGTTATGACCAACCTAGATAGCATATTCAAAAGCAGAGACATTACTTTGCCAACAAAGGTCCGTCTAGTCAAGGCTATGGTTTTTTCAGTGGTCATGTATGGATGTGAGAGTTGGACTGTGAAGGCTGAGTGCCGAAGAATTGATGCTTTTGAACCGTGGCATTGGAGAAGACTCTTGAGAGTCCCTTGGACTGCAAGGAGATCCAACCAGTCCATTCTGAAGGAGATCAGCCCTGGGATTTCTTTGGAAGGAATGATGCTAAAGCTGAAACTCCAGTAATTTGGCCACCTCATGCGAAGAGTTGACTCATTGGAAAAGACTCTGATGTTGGGAGGGATTGGGGGCAGGAGGAGAAGGGGACGACAGAGGATGAGATGGCTGGATGGCATCACTGACTCGTTGGACGTGAGTCTGAGTGAACTGTGGGAGTTGGTGATAGACAGGGAGGCCTGGCGTGCTGTGATTCATGGGGTCGCAAAGAGTCGGACATGACTGAGCGACTGAACTGAACTGAACTGAAGGCTGTATATTGTCACCCTGCTTATTTAACTTATATGCAGTGTACATCATGAGAAACGCTGGGCTGGAAGAAGCACAAGCTGGAATCAAGATTGCCGGGAGAAATATCAATATCCTCAGACGTGCAGATGACACCACCCTTATGACAGAAAGTGAAGAAGACCTAAAGAGCCTCTTGATGAAAGTGAAAGAGGAGAGTGAAAAAGTTGGCTTAAAGCTCAACATTCAGAAAACGAAGATCATGGCATCCAGTCCCATCACTTCATGGCAAATAGATGGGGAAACAGTGGAAATAGTGGCTGACTTTATTTTTCTGGGCTCCACAATCACTGCGGATGGTGATTGCAGCCATGAAATTAAAAGACGCTTACTCCTTGGAAGGAAAGTTATGACCAATCTAGACAGCACATTTAAAAGCAGAGACATTACTTTGTCAACAAAGGTCCATCTAGTCAAGGCTATGGTTTTTCCAGTGGTCATGTATGGATGTAAGAGTTGGGCTATAAAGAATCTAGTCAAGGCTGTGGTTTTTCCAGTAGTCATGTATGGATGTGAGAGTTGGACTATAAAGAAAGCTGAGCGCCGAAGAAATGATGCTTTTGAACTGTGGTGTTGGAGAAGACTCTTGAGAGTCTTTTAGACTGCAAGGAGATCCAACAAGTCCATCCTAAAGGAGATCAGTCCTGGGTGTTCATTGGAAGGACTGATGCTGAAGCTGAAACTCTAATATTTAAGCCACCTGATGCGAAGAGCTTATTCATTTGAAAAGACCTTGATGCTGGGAAAGATAGAGGGCAGGAAGAGAAGGGGACGAAAGAGGATGAGATGGTTAGATAGCATTACCGACTCAATGGACATGGGTTTGGGTGAACTCCGGGAGTTGGTGATGGACAGGGAGGCCTGGCATGCTGTGGTTCACGGGGTCGCAAAGAATTGGGCACGACTGAGCAAGTGAACTGGACCTGGAACTGACTCTGCAGTTCTTTAGAACCATGTTCTACTGGTGAAGAAACTGTGACTTAAAAGCAAAGAAAGCTTTATAAAACAATTAGTATTTATTTTTCATTAATAAATTGCTAATGATTCATCTTCCTGTTTTCCTTATTCTGAATCTTGATTATCAGTAGGAAATGACAGTAATAGGTTTTCTGTGTAACTTTGTTCTTGCCTTGTTTATCTGCAGTCATTAGTTGTTTCCCTTAAATAAAAGAAAATTTGGGGAGCCTACTTATGCCCAATATTATGTATGTAGTTTCTCCTGTGAGAATTTAGAGGTGTTATTGGAAATTGTATATTTTTTTGCCTCAATTTAGCATATATATCTAGCAGACTTTACTCATTGCTTGTTGATGGAATTGGCCTATGTAGAGAGATTTTAGGGGAATTTTTTCATATTATTACCCAGAAAAAAACATCTACTTCTGCTTTATTGACTACACCAAAGCCTTTGACTGTGTGGATCACAGCAAACTGGAAAATTCTTAAAGGGATGGGAATACGAGACCACTTGACCTGCCTCTGAGAAATCTGTGTGCACGTCAAGAAGCAACAGTTAGAACTGGACGTGGAAAAACAGGCTGGTTCCAAATACGGAAAGGAGTACATCAAGGCTGTATATTGTCACCCTGCTTGTCTAACTTCTATGCAGAGTACATCATGAGAAACACTGAACTGGACAAAACACAAGCTGGAATCAAGATTGCCGGGAGAAATATCAATAACCTCAGATATGCAGATGACACCACCCTTATGGCAGAAAGTGAAGAGGAAATAAAGAGCCTTTTGATGAAAGTGAAAGAGGAGAGTGAAAAAGTTGGCTTAAAGCTCAACATTCAAAAACTACAATCATGGCATCCAATCCCATCACTTCATGGCAAATGATGGGGAAACAGTGGAAACAGTGACAGAGTTTATTTCTTTGGGTTCCAAAATCACAGCAGATGGTGACTGCAGCCATGAAATTAAAAAACACTTACTCCTTGGAAGGAAAGTTATGACCAACCTAGATAGCATATTCAAAAGCAGAGATATTACTTTGCCAACAAAGGTCCGTCTCGTCAAGGCTGTGGTTTTTCCAGTAGTCATGTATGGATGTGAGAGTTGGACTGTGAAGAAAGCTGAGCGCAGAAGAATTGATGCTTTTGAACTGTGGTGTTGCGAAGACTCTTAAGAGTCCCTTGGACTGCAAGGAGATCCAACCAGTCCATTCTGAAGGAGATCAGTCCTGGGTGTTCATTGGAAGGACTATTGCTGAGGCTGAAGCTCCAGTACTTTGGCCACCTCATGCGAAGATTTGACTAACTGGAAAAGACCCTGATGCTGGGTGGTATTCGGGGCAGGAGGAGAAGGGGACGACAGAGGGTGAGATGGGTGGATGGCATTACCTACTCGATGCACATGAGTTTGGGTGAACTCTGGGAGTTGGTGATGGACAGGGAGGCCTGGCGTCCTGCGATTCATGGGGTTGCAAAGAGTCAGACACAACTGAGCGACTGAACTGAACTGAACTGAGATTGTTAACACTAATGAGAAGATCTTTGGTTGTACTTTCTAATTTTATGGTATATAATTTACTAACTTTTTAAAATCTGACCTCAGTAGATCAGAGGCACCTTGCTGTGATCCATGTATTATGAACCTACCAAGTATCATTGAACATGTAGAGCAAATATTGTGAAGAAGAGTCTTGCTTTATAAGGAAAAGAGCCAATACCCAGAATTTCAAGCCTGCATCTTTCTGATTTTCTGTGGTCAGTGGGTACTAAGTAGAAAATTTTTATATGAAATTTTGACATATTTTATGGATTATATTTACAGTTTCTCTTTCACTAATAAATTGTATTTTCAAAGTTGGGAAAGAAGTCAAATTGCAAATTATAAAGGAAAACAAAATATACTTTCCTTGTTACAGTAAGTTTACTATTTATTATGTTCAAAAGTTAGATTATGAGACGATATTATAAATCACATCTCTCATGAGGGAGTTTATTTTAAAAAATCAAGCATAATACTTAATAACCTATTATTTCTGCAATCTTATAAAAATGTTTGGTTCTATGTTTAAGTTTCAAAATGTGAGCATGTGAATACTTGTCGCTTATACATGGCAGTAATGCTTATCTATGCTGTAGAGAAAATGTTGTAAACATTTTTGACAATGAAAAAAAACTATCAGAAATACCGAGCATCTTGAATCTTTCTGTATGTGAGTAAGGAATTTTTACTTATGAGGATGATAAGTTAGATCTAATCACACATACTCTCGGTAACCCTGGTTACCATCCTGTCTACAATGAGTTGTACGGCAACTATTAGACCACAGTGATTTTGATATCTTCTTTCTGTGGGTAGCTGGAAAATAATTGTTTTTTTTAGTGATGGAAGAGTAAAAGGTGTAATAGCTTGTTAACCATCTGTTTTCATTTCCATAAACAAATAGTCATTTCAAAAGAAGATTGGATTTAAGGAAAAACTATATACAGAATATCAACAGACTTAGGATCACGGTACTCATATTTTATGTCATGAAAATCCAAACATACCAAATGGCTTATGAATGTTTTATCTTCTGAACAAAAGCAACTTAAAGGTAGCGCCACTGAACACATCTCTGATCTAGGTGAATTTTCTGAACAAAATTTAGACGAAATTGAAAATAGTAATGGGTTAATATAGTATAATAGATTTTTGTTTTGTCTAAAGTGAACATGAAATATCCCTGACTTAGAATGGATTTTAAACAACTGCTATCACACCACCATCAGTACCTCAGCAACAAAACCAAAAATCAACAAATGTTAATTTCCTTGTTTATATGTGGCAGGTGCTTTGTCCATTCCTACATCTCTTACTCTATTTTAATCTTAGAATTTTAATGTAAACTTTTTTTTTTAAGTTTAGTATATTGGCTTAGCCAGAAAGTCCATTTGAGTTTCTGTAACATCTTACACTATGAAAAAAATCTGGCTTTCTTCACTCTTTATTATATTTATGAAATTCATCCACATTCTTGCATATAGCAAGTGTGTTCCTTCTCCTTGCTCCATTGTATGGCTACACCACAATTTACATACTCATTATGTTGGTGTTGGACATTGGATTCTTCCTCTTTTGGGTTATTCTTAGTAGTGCTGCTATGGACATTTTTTGTACATTTTAAAAAACATGTACATTTCTCTGTTATGTATATCTAGGAGTGGTATTGCTGGCTCCTGGTTTATGCTTAATTTTAGCTTTATTAGCTTTTAGTAAACCACCAAAGAGTTTACCAAAATGATTTGCCACCCTCATCACCAATGAGGAGTACCTGAAGTTTCCTGTTGTTATATATCCTTCCCAACATTTTATAATATTTGTCTTTTTAAAGGTTTTAATAAGTTACTCTGGTGGGGATGAGTGGAATCTCATTTGGTTCTTAATTTGCATTTGAATGATAATAGATGAAGTTGAGTACATATTTGTGTGTATTTAGAATAATTTGATTTTTTGTGTTTTTGACTATAAAAATTATTTGCCCAGTTTCTGAGTAGTATTAATATTTAAAAATTTTTATGTATTATAGACATGATTCTTTTATGTTTATTGCTCTCCCAGTATGGGACTTTTTCACTTTGTTAATGACATTGTTTCATGAACGCAGGTTTTTAGTTTACCTTTTCCTTTATCCTTTGAACATTTGAGGTCCTGTTTAAAATTATTTGCTTGTGCCAGTGTAATGCAGATACTCTCTTCTGTTTCTCTCAAAACACTTTATTGCTTTATCTTTCATACTTAGGTCTAAGGTTCAGCTAAAATTGGTTTTTATATGAAATTAATTCAGGATCAAGATTTATTTTCTTCCATTTGTATATTCATTTGACCCAGCAACATTTATTGAAATCATCGTCCATTCTCTACTACTGTTTATAGAGTGTTGTTACATATCCAGTGTTCAGATATGATTGCATTTGTTCCCAAAATTTGTTCTATTGTCTTTCCTGTGCCAATACCATGCTGTCTTAACTAATGTAAGGACCATAAGCTTGCCAATGTTATTCTTATGGAAGTTTGGCTTGATTTTATTTGGCACTTGGCATTTCCCTATGAAGGTTAGAATTAGTCTGTCAATTCCTACTATGAAAATGTTTCCTGATTGGGGTTGTAATAAATCTATGAATCAGTTTGTGGAGGACTGACCATACAACTTTATCATACTGAGTCTGCCAGTCCATTAAGTCATTATATCTCTTTATGTCTTTTACATCTGATCATGTATGTGTGCGTGTTTATGCTGTGCCTTTGCTTGTACTTTGTTAGCTTTATTACTATTTATTTGATATTTTCAGATGCTCTTGTAAATGTTTTATTTTCTTATTATGTATGCTTATATACAGAAATACAACTGATATTTGTATATTGGTTTTATATTCAGCAACCATGTTGATTTCTGTTATCATAAGTTTAATCCGTAAACTTTTTTGTGTTTCTTAGATATAAAACTATTTCATTGGCAAATACTATTTTGGTTTTTGCTTTTAATTGATTATTTCTGATTATAAAATATACTTCAAACAGTTTTAGTATATCTTTTACTCCTTTAAGCCATTAGAGAATACTAGAGATATTCTTAAAAACCTGCTTGTAATCCTACCATGATCTGTTGTTTGTTGTTCAGTTGCTAAGTCATTTCTGACTCTTTGCCACCCTATGGACTGCAGCATGCCAGCTTCCCTGTCCTTCATTGTCTTCCGGAGTTTACTCAAACTCTTGTCTATTGAGTCTGTAATGCCATCCAACCATCTCACCCCTGCCTCCCTCTTCTCCTCCTGCCCTCAATCTTTCCAGCATCTGAGTCTTTTCCAATGAATCAGCTATTCACATCAGGTGGCCAAAGTACTAGAGCTTCAGCATTCGTCCTTCCCATGAGTTCAGTTCAGTTCAGTCACTCAGTCATGTCCAACTCTTTGTGTCCCTATGAACCACAGCACACCAGGCCTCCCTGTCCATCACCAACTCCGAGAGTCCGCCCAAACCCATGTCCATTGAGTCGTTGATGGCATCCAACCATCTCATCCTCTGTCGTCCCCCTCTTCTCCTGCCCTTAATCTTTCCCAGCATCAGGGTCTTTTCAAATGAGTCAGCTCTTCACATCAGGTGGCCAAAGTATTGGAGTTTCAGCTTCAACATTAGTCCTCCCAATGAACACCCAGAAGTGATCTCCTTTAGGATGGACTGGTTGGATCTCCTTGCTGTCCAAGGGGCTCTCAAGAGTCTTCTCCAACACCACAGTTCAAAAGCATCAATTCTATGGTGCTTAGCTGTCTTTATAGTCCAACTCTCACATCCATATATGACCACTGGAAAAACCATAGCCTTGACTAGACAGACCTTTGTGGACAAAGTAATGTCTGCTTTTAGTATGCTGTCTGGGTTGGTCATAACTTTCCTTCCGAGGAGTAAGTGTCTTTTGATTTCATAGTTGCAATCACCATCTGCAGTGGTTTTGGAGCCCAGAAAAATAAATTCAGCCACTGTTTCCCCATCTATTTGCCATGAAGTGATGGGACTGGAAGACATGGTCTTAATTTTCTGAATGTTGAGCTTTAAGCCAACTTTTTCACTTTCTTCTTTCACTTTCATCAAGAGGCTCTTTAATTCTTCTTCACTTTCTGCCATAAGGGTGATATCTGAGGTTATTGATATTTCTCCTGGCAATCTTGATTCCAGCTTATGCTTCCTACAGCCTAGCATTTCTCATGATGTACTCTACATATAAGTTAAATATGTAGGGTGAGAATATACAGCCTTGATGTACTCCTTTCCTATTTGGAACCAGTCTGTTGTTCCATGTCCAGTTCTAACTGTAGCTTCCTGACCTGCATCCAGATTTCTGAAGAGGCAGGTCAGGTGGTCTGGTATTCCCATCTCTTTAAGAATTTTCCACAGTTTATTGTGATCCCTTGAGTAGTCAGGGTTGATTTCCTTTAGGATTAACTGGTTTGATCTCCATTTTGTCCAGGAGACTCTCAGGAGTCTTCTCCAACACCACAATTCGAAAGCATCAGTTCTTTGGCTCTCAGCCTTCTTTACAGTCCAACCCTCACATCCATACATGACTGCTGGGAAAACCATAGCTTTGACTATACTTTGTCAGCTATACTTTTGACTATACTTTGTCAGCAAAGTGACATCTCTGCTTTTAAATGTGCTGTCTAGGTTTGTCATTGCTTTTCTTCCAAGGAGCAAGTTGCGTTTAATTTCATGGCTATAGACCATACTCAATGATTTTGGAGCCCAAGAAAATAAAATCTGCCACAGTTGCCACTTTTTCCCATCTATTACCCATGAAGTGATGGGACTTAGCCTTTTGAATGTTGAGTTAAGCCAGCTTTTTCACTCTCCTCTTTCACCCTCATCAAGAGGCTCTCTATTTCCTTTTCACTTTCTGTTGTTAGAGTGGTATCATCTGTATATCTGAGATTGTTGATATTTCTCCTGGCAATCTTGTTTCTATGTCTAGACATCATCAGTTAAAATTTGTGTTCCAGATAGTTTTTATCATTGAATCATAAAGGACATACCTTTTTTTCTTTTTGCCTCACTGTGGAGCTTACGGGATCTCAGTTGAATCCCAGGCCCTCAGCAGTGAAAACACGAAATTCTAACCACTGGACAGCCAGGGAATACCCAAGGCCATACAGTTTTAAAAATGCTATTTCCATTTAATGACACAGACAATTTTCTAGAACAGTAAATGTTTTTTCCATATAATTTTTATTTGTTGTAAGATATTCTACTCTATGGATATATGTAGTATTGTTACTTCTAAACATACTTGTTTTAATTTTTTGGTATTATGGACAACAGTGTTAAAGAGACATGAATGAGTCTTTATTGCTGTGTATTTTATTTTAAACAATTTCCTTTTTCAAATCCTTAGAAGTAGGCTTTCTGAGTTAAACTGTTATAGGTTTTTGAAACTTGCTGCCACAATGCCTTCTAGAAATGCTGCGTAAATTTTCGTTCACACCAGAAGTACACGAAAGTTCCTGTTTCCACACACCCAACCTTTGTTCAGATTCACACTTTTATGATATGGATTTTTTTTCCAAACGAGTTAAAAATAAAACCTAAATAACCTTTTATGAACTTGTGGTTTAAAGGAAATGTTTTGTCCTTTTTTCAAGTATCAGTCTGCTTACATTTTTGTCTTCTGTTCCTTATTCTTTTGTGTTAAAACTCTAGGACTTTAAAATTTATCAAGTTATTGTCTCTCCCGACATTGTGTGAATAAACTAGCTCCTACCCCCCAACTTTAAATTATTAAACCATTTCTGAATAGTAGAAGGGTGTTCAGTTCAATTCAGTTGCTCAGTCTTGTCTGACTCTTTGCGACCCCATGAATTTGAGCATGCCAGGCCTCCCTGTCCATCACCAACTCCCGGAATTCACTCAAACTCATGTCCATCGAGTCGGTGATGTCATCCAGCCATCTCATCCTCTGTCATCCCCTTCTCCTCCTGCCCCCAATCCCTCCCAGCATCAGTCTTTTCCAATGAGTCAACTCTTCACATGAGATAGCCCAAGTACTAGAGTTTCAGCTTCTGCATCAGTCCTTCCAAAGAACACCCAGGACTGATCTCCTTTAGAATGGACTGGTTGGATCTTCTTGCTGTCCAAGGGACTCTCAAGAGTCTTCTCCAACACACAGTTCAAAAGCATCAATTCTTCGGTGCTCAGCGTTCTTCATAGTCCAACTCTCACATCCATACATAACCTTGACTAGACTTACCTTTGTTGGCAAAGTAGTGTCTCTGCTTTTGAATATGCTATCTAGGTTGGTCATAACTTTCCTTCCAAGGAGTAAGCGTCTTTTAATTTCATGGCTGCAGTCACCGTCTGCAGTGATTTTGGAGCCCCCCAAAATAAAGTCTGACACTGTTTCCACTGTTTCCCCATCTATTTCCCATGAAGTGATGGGACAGGATGCCATGATCTTAGTTTTCTGAATGTTGAGCTTTAAGCCAACTTTTTCACTCTCCTCTTTCACTTTCATCAAGAGGCTTTTTAGTTCCTCTTCACTTTCTGCCATAAGGGTGGTGTCATCTGCATATCTGAGAAATATTTATATTTCTCGTGTCAGTCTTGATTCCAGTAGAGGGGTGTTAATTGCAGTCAAATATCTAGCTTCCTCCTCTGTGAAGCACTCACTTACCCACCATAGACACAGTTTAATGTCACAGATTACATACTCTTCTGTATTGAGTAAAGATGAATAAAAGATGATTGCTGTTTGCCAGGACCTCCATTCTTTTGGATTCCCATAGCACATGAATGTTTTTCTATGATAACCTTAGTCACATGCATAACATAATTTACTTATAAGTCTTTGCATTTATTAGACTGTGACTTTATTTATATTTTCATTCTGAACCTAGCCAATGCTTGGCACATATAAGGTCTTTCTTGGGTGAATACCTTAACCTCTTTAAGTCCCAGTTTCCCCATCTCTGTCATGATGATAAATATGTTATCTGCCTAACATTGTTACTATGAGAAACTCAGTACTTAATTTGGAGATTGGCAGATAGTAAGTCAACAGTAAATGGCAGCTCTCATTTTTATTCCTATTGTAACTCTAAAGATCCTGAACTCATATTATTATTATATTGAAATCAAACATTATTATATTACCCATTGGTCTTTTGTTCATTTCTTTGTGGATTGATGGCTACTTCTACTTTTTGTTGGATTTTAAATTTAATTCAATTAGTAATTAAAATGATTTATAATTGTAAGTGGCAACAGAACAAATTTAAAGTACTTCTGGAATGGTGAGAGCTTGAAGCTTAGTTGGCCCTTTTATATTCTATTCCTTTTCTCTCTGCCTCTTCTGTTTTCCTAGATCTCTGCGAGTACACTGAAGTTTCTGTGTATCTGTAAAACAATAATTTGCCATTAATATCTTCTCTCACTAGCTAATCTCTAGGGGAAGAGGTGGTAGAAACCACCACTCTGTGGTATTGCTACAGTTTAATTAAAGGTGTGAACAGTCATCCTCTGCCTTTCCCCCTACCCCCACAAACCTCAGGAAAGAATGTGGTGGCAACTTGAAATCTTCTTTAAAAAGTTTAGATCCTTAGTGCAGCACTGTTAGAGCTTTTTTTAAAGAAACCATTGTACTCTGTGTCTCTTCTTCCCATCACGGATATTTGGCTCAGCTGATCAAAGGAAAGGTCTCTGTTGTATATACTTTTATATGTGGTGAGTTAACCAAATAAGGCCCTTTCTTTTTCAATCCTGTTACTACCTTTAATTAAGGTTCTGATGAATGCCTGTTTGTACTTTACACTTATCACAAAGGAGCTTGGGAAAGTCTTATTTGCACAAGTACTGTGGAAATGTAACTTGCCCCTTTGTGAATTGTTGTTCCAAAGTAGTAAGTTAGACTACAGCATTAGATGTTTGCACAGTTTTTAATAATTCACTGTGTGAAATCACTGGGTATTCAAAAGACTTATGATTTGCATGCACCTTAAATACTGGAAGGAGGATAATTTTTTTATGGTAATTGATATCAAATGGTGTCTTATTTGGCCAATCAATTTGTTTTTTATACTATATACACAAGACAGAATTCTCTTAACATTTCCGTACAGAAGAGAAAACACATACCCTTCTTAAATAAGTAGTTCTTTGTTTACTATTTAAAAAATTTTGAATATTATGGTTCATGTCCCTTTTATGTGTTAAATATCTGAAACTTTAATTTGGAAAAGAAAACGGCTTCTTGGGCACTGCTTTTGAGTTAATTGTAATGAAGTTGGACATAATTGCGTACTTACACTTCACCGTAAATAAAAAGCCTCCTCATATTATCAGAAGTTTTCATTGTTATTTTAAAACAGCAGCATCTTGTTAACCTTAATCAGAGCCTGACGTGTGTTTCTTCTAAATGGCTTCTGATGTGGTGTCTCTCTTCAGTTCTCTGTGGTTTCCTGTTTTTTTCATACATAGAGCAAAGCCTTTTGATGTATTCAGCCTCATTTTTTTTAATGGCATATCAAACATAAACTTTCTTATATATACAGTATAGCATTGTTAGGCTGTCTCAGCACTCACTCACTCATCTTGCCACAGACCGTTCCTTCTCTGGAATTCCTCCAGCACTTCCTTAATGCCCCTTCTGTAGTCTTTAGCATTACAGATTTATTTCTACCCTGAAAGTGTGTGTTCTTCAAGGGCAGAGATAGTATCTTGTATTTCCATAATTGTATTTCTCCACAGTGCCCTGCCTTAGCAATTAATAGATACAATAGATCAGTGACTTTCAAAGTGTTGTCCCCAGCAACATCAGCATCACTTGGGAACTTGTTAAGATTGTAAGTTCCAAGGCTCCACCTCAGTCATACTGTATCAGAATATCTTGGATTGATCAGTTTCTGTGCTGACAAGCCTTTCGGTGATTCTGATGCATGCTCAAGTTTGACAGCCACTGCAGGAGATAATTACTGAATGAATTAGAACCTTTTACCTTTATGGTGATGCTTCACTGGAAGGATTAGTATCACACGGGGCCAACTACTTTAGTCCATTCTGCTTGAGTCTTAATTCTCAAGAGATACTAGTAAAGAAAAATCTTTATTTAAATATTTGCAATCTTAGAAGAGAGTGTATATAGCTTTTATAGCCATCCTATTATGAAAACTGGTCTTCTCTGGTGGCTCAAATGGTAAAGAACCCGCCTGCCAGTGCAGGAGATGTGGGCTCAATTCCTGGGTCAGGAAGATCGTCTGGAGAAGGAAATGGCAACCCACCGCAGCATTCTTGCCTGGGAAACCCCATGGACAGAGGAGACTGATAGGCTTCAGTCCATGGGGCTGCAAAAGAGTCAGACGTGACTCAGTGACTAAACACAACAATTATGAAAACTGCAGCTTAAAATTTTCAACATATGAATGATTATTTTCTTCCACTTGTTCAGAAATAGGCATTTAACATTCCCAAAGGAGGAAAAGTGAAGAACAAATAATGAATGTTATTCATTTTCATGGTGGACAGGAGGTGGGTGAATGTTGGAAACTGGTCAGGTAGAGAATGAGTTGGGAGACTTTCCCCTGGGTACCATTCTATGCTCTTCAAAATTTTTGAACCATGTAAGTATATTACCTAAAAAATGTTGATACAAGGGTTTTACTATTAAGTTGATCAGTGAGTGTTGAATAAATAACTTTCCATTTGATACCTAGTGGGGTTGGTTAAAAATTATTGAAATTTCCCTTTGCATTAGTATGAAAGGTTAAATAAAGTGGTTTTCCATCTCTTTAGAACATATCAGGATGGTGGCAGAAATATCTTGATGACTTTCTGCCTGAACTTTCTTATGCAATGAACAAAGAATACTTGCTATTATGTGAACACATCATCCTGTTATTACTTTAAGAAAATAAAGGAAGAGTTCAGACATACAGGACTTTGATCTAATACCTTCTTTGGAAGCATTTTTAGAAATATCTTGATAGTCGAGGACTGTTTGAGAGAAAAATTGATCTGCATTTTGGTCACATTCTTAGCAAATGAAAAATAATCCATTTAGCAAAACCCATTACCTATGTTCTGAATTATAAATAGTATTCTCAACTATTTGTCTTTTAGTACAAATACAATTATATTAATGTTATGATTGAATTGTGCTGTTTCACTGGAAGGTATGTCTTAAATGACACTTGATTCAATTACTTTTTTTTTTCTTGCACAGAACTATTGTACCATGGAAAGTATTCAGACAATGCCTTCATGAGGTGCATCAGATTAGCTCTGGCCTGGAAGCAATGGCTCTAAAATCAACCATTGACTTGACTTGTAATGATTACATTTCAGTTTTTGAATTTGATATTTTTACCAGGCTATTTCAGGTAAGCTTTGTATTTGCTTAATCCTGCCCTCTCTTCTACTCTCTTCCTTCTCTGCGTATGTGTGTCTTTTGCACATGCATGCATAATGTACAGATATATGGGAAATAGTCTCATTTTTGATAGTCTCCTATTTAAAAGCAGACTTCCCTTGTGGCTTAGCTGGTAAAGAATCTGCCTGCAATGCGGGAGACATGGGTTCGATCCTTGGGTTGGGAAGATCCCCTAGAGAAGGGGGATTTCCAGTATTCCAGAATACTTCCATTCCAGTATTCTGGCCTGGAGAATTCCAGGGACCATACAGTCCATGGGGTCTCAAAGAGTCGGACACGACTGAGCGACTTTCACTTCACTTCATTTAAAAGCAAGTTGTTGGTCATTGCTCTAAGTTTAGAGTTTAAGTTTGGGATATCTGGTGTTCTGATAATAAGCAACTGGAAGTTAGTAATAAGCAATAAGCTTATTGCTTATTATGTAAAGGAGCTTTGCTTTATAAAAAGTCCCTATTTAGTTTCTCATTTTACTTTGTTGATCATTCTAGCCCAGTAACTGACAGAATGCAAGTTTTACAGGTGGGCATTTGCTGAGGTTGTATCTCAACAGCTGCCTTTACCTCCCACACCCATTAGATGAGAAGGGAAATAGTAAGCTTTGGAATAAATAGCAAACTTAACCTCTTCTGCATAGGAGATTACTATGATGTATACTGATTCTACAGCTAGCTTTGCTCTTTCAACCGTATGTTATAAACATTTTTCAACGTCAGTAAATATTTTCATCAGTGTAATTTTCAGCTTTCAGTTGCTACAGAATATTCCATCAAAATAGTCTGTTATTAATTTAGCATATCTCTCATTTGGGAAATTAGGTTTTCCTGTTTTTTCCCCTGATATCAGTGACTTTGAGATTAACCTTCTTTTCCTATTTATTGTTTTTGTTTTTGAATCATTCTTTTATGATTGTCTTCACATAGCTATTCAGAAGTAGGTATCATTTAATAAAAGCTGGGTATCATCATTTTGTGCTTTTGTATGTGTAGACAGAATTACCCTAAATATGAAGACTTGCAATTTGCTTTGAATTTGCCTCTGCCATTAAATTGCATATCATCTCTGAGATTCAAGTGGTCATAAAATGAGAATCCCACCTAAAATCCCTGGTAAATTATATAGCAAGTGAGGTTTAATTGATCAAAAATGAGGCTTGCTTATATTCCAACACAGTTTTTCTTTCTTTTTTTATTTTAGTCTGCAGTAAGATTTATTCTGTTTGAAACATACTTTCAACAAATGTTAGAGTATAATATTGGTTTTCATGTTTCTCATGTTGTAAGAATTTTGCTTTTCTGATTTATGACTCTGCTTGGTACTTGCCTGCAAGGATCGGGTAACTGATTTATGTAAGAAAACAAGATTACATGGGATTAACTTTTAATTTATAAAAGAACCCATTAACAGAGGGCAAATTAACTCTTATCGACAGTACTTACAGAATACATTTTACTTTATTACAACTTTATAATCGTAATTCTACCTAGATGTATAGAATAGAAAATTAGATAAGTAACTGCAGAAAGTACGCTTTTGGTTGTTTTCAATTTACAGTAGTTTCATGATTATTCCCTTGGTATATGTATGTTGTCAGTTAATGTTTTTCCAACGACTTTAAGATACATTTTAGGAAAAGGCTGTGTTATCTGATACTGATTATTTTATAATGGAACTTCTCCTTTCTTTAAAAGTTTCTGATAATTTTACATATACTGACTGAACATGATACCAAGACCTTCTAATACTAGGCACTCTGCTTCTTCCCCTTGGGAAGGAAGAAAACTAAGTTGTTTTTTTTTTTTTTCCCCCATACATTAAACCTAACTGTTTATTCTAGAAAGAGTGTATTTTTTTGTGGGGAGCCTGGATGACTTTCAGTCAGAATGTTAAATACTAGAAGGCCTCAGAATTATATATCAAAAGTATGATGGCAATTTAATGTTGGTTAAACACTTACCCAAACAGCTGCTTAATGTGTATACATATTTTCTTATAAGCTGTTTCACTTTAAAATAGCCAAGTAATCTTAACACTCTAAGGTGCATATATCTTCTTTATGCTCCAGGGGATGGGAGAGGAAAAGAACCTTTTAAGTAGAGCTACTGTGAAAAGTATTAGGTAACAGAACAAAACAGCACCAGTGGACCAAAGTATACCTGGTGTCTTTGAAAACCCAGGCTTATAGAAGTAGCTAAAGAACTCTTGTTAGCCCCTGTGTTTTTCTAAGATTCTTTACCTCTCCTCATTTCATTAAGCTTATACTGTAATCATGTATGTGTTTTAAAATACAAAAAAATTGGTTTTGTGTACAGAAAGTGGATGTATTAACTTTTACTGTTCTTTTATTTTTGTATAACTTTAAAAATTGAGTAATATTTCCCTCTTATAGTTGTGTATTCTATATTTAAAATGTAAGTTTTATGGTTACTATTACTGCACAGACATATATTCTGCTCTACTTGTGATATAGATGGTAAAGTGGTTGTGAATTCTTCTGGCGTTAAACTGTTGGGGGTGGAGTATTTAGCAGAGTGGGATCTGAAAGTGGTCAAAGGACACCTTCAGGATTGGGCTTTGTTCTAGAGATCTAGCATCAGATTTGAAGAAGGTGTCAGTTGCGGCGAGGAGATGGAGTTGAGACTTGTCTAGGACATGAAAGAAGAAAGCTGGAGGATTCTGGCCTCCTCTTCTTCCTTTCTTCCCTCATCCTGATATTTTGCCAGAACTTGGACAGTGCTGTGAGTCCCTGGGAAGATCTTGCAATGGCTATGTTCCTCCGTCTGCCTGTTACCTTATCCGTCTCCCCTCCAGGTAGTTCAGAGATGCTGGGATTGTCGAGTGCTCAAGTTCCAGATTGGAAATATGGGCTTTTACATTCTTCTTTGCTCTCCTTGGGGCTGCTGCTCCTTCCTCCTTCCATTTCCCATTCTCTTCTGTAAGAGAAGATGGGATTGTTGAGAAATGGGGCAATAAGTGGGATGGGTAAGGTGGCAGGATAAGAAGTGAGTGATTTGGGGCTATATATAGTAGTGCCTATGGAATGTACACATTGTGGAATAGGGAGAAAAAGAGGTGAAGGAAGTCATCTTTCGCAGTGAGGATTGAGAGAGAATCTGGGCAGACCAGCCAAGGTTCTGCTCCCAGGGTAGGTTGTAAGTCAGTAAATGAGTGTTCCTGAACACGGTGACCTTTGAGAGAATGGAGGAACTAGTCTTTTTAAGATACTTCATTAGTTTCTGTAGTCATTTAAGCATCTCCAAATAGGGGCTTCTCTGGTGGCCCAGTGGTGAAGAATCTGCTTCCCAATGCAGGAGCCACGGGTTCGATCCCTGATCTGGGAAGGTCACACATGCCATGGAGCAACTAAGTTCGTGCACCACAACTGCTGAGCCTGTGCTTCACAGCAAGAGAAGCCATCACGATAAGCAGCCTGTGCACCGCAGCTAGGGGGGAGCCCCCACTCGCCACAACTAGAGGAAAGCCCACACAGCAGTGAAGACCCAGCACAGCCAAAAATCAGTAATTTTAAAAAGAGAATCTCCAAATAATGTTGTGTTTGGTGTGTGAAAAAAGATTTCCTATAATCTAACAACAAATTGCAAAAATAATCACTCTTCAAAGCACTTTATTTTGCCCACTTTATTTAGCCATTCTTTGGCAACATACTTTAAACGCGCACACACAAAATACAAAACTACCACGTGTTTCTGACTGTGGGTTTCATTCTCAAATAAAATAGTGCACAGACTTCCTATTAAGTATATATATTTGCAGTTAGAAGCTAGGCCTTGGAATTATTACCAAGAAATGGTTGCTATATAGCACAGCATTTGGCTCAAAACTCCACTTGTATTTGGTCTGTGCATTGGCTGTCTATAAAGTTCAGCATTGTTTTTTAAAAAAAAAAAAAAAAACAGCTTTCATTAATTTGTGTGGATTCTAATGGAAGTGACCCAAATATTTTATATTCTTTTCATCCTTGTCCTTTATAGATGAGGAAGCAAAACAAAACAAACTCAGTGACTCCTGATAGTTATTATTCAGTTTTTTTTAAAACACATGCTAATACTCTTCCAAGTATTGTTTATGTAATTTTTAGTCATCCCTTAAGAAGAAAATTAAAAACATTTTTTTTTTCAAGTACATAGACAGAACCTCTCATAAGAGTGTTCTCCAGAGCTCATTTTTCCCCAATTAGGTATTTTAGTATGATGGGGAAATACCCTAAAGATTTTTCTTGTTATTTCGGCAAAGGTTAAACTCTTCATTACTAAATCATTCTTAAATCATTCTTTCCCTTGTTATCCTCCTCTCAAGGGATATAATCCTAAAAGAATTCCGCCTTGTAAATTTGAACCTTGCTTAACAATAACAAGGAACAAGTCTCAAAACAAACAGAAGTAGGAGCCCTCCACCAGTAATCGAGTCTAGGATAACTATTTTGACAACTTTCACTTGGCAACACAGAATACTTTTTTTTTTTCTTTTACGTAGAAGATTTGAGTTAATAATTTGGCACATTAGATAGAGTATGCTGCCAATTCCTTGGGATAAATGTAGCTTCAGCCTTAAAGATACAGCAGAGATAATTCATTCAACACCCTCAAGCAAAGTTGTTTATTACTGGCTGCCTTGTTTCCCTTACCATGATTTGGAGGGACAACTAATCCCATTAGAGAGAGTGATAACAAACCCTGTGTGTGTGTGTGTATGTGTGTGTGTGTGTATTTCTGTGAAGGATTTCTGTAGAATTCACCTCTAAACTGAACCTTTTCTGATTTTCTAATTGTACAAGGATGAACCAAATGTTAGAATTGTAGTGTGTTACCATGGGAGTCAAGGCTTTGTAGACAAGTCAGTTCAGAGCAGCTATCCTGGTTGCTCTGCTCTGATGCTGCTTTAGTGCTGGTCTCCCTTTGGGAAGCAAGACAGGCATGTTCCTTGTTCTTATGTAGCTTAGGGTCAGTGTGTGGACTTTGCCAAATCACTCACATTCCTTGATAGTCTTTTGTTCTACAAAATGTGATATCTAAATGTTAGAGTAGTGAATAAGACAGACACACAGGGAGATGAGGCATAAGATGAGAAGTAGTGATTTCGGTCTGAGAAGGCTATGTTGAGGAAAAGATGTTTGAAGAGGAAGGAGTCACATACATATTTGAAGAATTCAGGTAGAGGGATCAGCAGATTCAAAGGCTCTGAGGTGAGAGAGTATAATTATGTTCAAGCCAGCAGCAAAGTGATCCGCGGATCTAGAGGAAAGGCAGAATGTGAGAGAGTCACAGCAGATGGGGATACAGGGGAACTGGGTCTCAACCGCGTAAGGTCCTTCTAGGCCATTTATAAGAACTTTGGCTTTTAGTCAAAGTTAGAGAGTTTTGAACCAAAGAGTGATGTGGTTTATGTTTCAAAATGATTGCAACTGCTGTATTGGGAATAGAATATGTGGAAAAGAGATTATGTGGTTTTCCTTTTTGCTTTCAATATTTTTTTCCTAAAATCTGTTTTCTGCATAATTATATTTCTCCAAAATGAAAGTAAGTAGTTTTATGTTTGCTTTTGGATAATATAAGTTGACCTAAGCCATGTAAACTCATATTCACTTTAAAAATATCCAGAAGAATTTTAGTATGTGTATTAAATAATGGCTTGGTGTGTAAATGATAGTTGATATTCTCTAGGTAACCTTTTAATTTACTTATACTTTTAGCCTTGGGGTTCTATTTTACGGAATTGGAATTTCTTAGCTGTAACACATCCGGGTTACATGGCATTTCTCACATATGATGAAGTAAAAGCACGGCTACAGAAATACAGCACCAAACCCGGAAGGTAAGACTTTTTGGCAGTATGTGATGTATGTAAAGATGGAAAGTCCTTGGTGGTTCATTCCTAAGTAAATCAGTTATACACATGGGTTGAGGGGAGGGAAATGCTAATAGACCAAAACAGTGCTTCCTAATTCAGTTACTCAAATTGGTATGTTATGCTTGTTCTGAAACTTAATATTCATAAAGTGAAAGAGGATATGGTAATATGTAATTTGGTGAATTTAGAGAGTAAGTCTCAGAGTTTAAAATTGGAGTAAGATATTAGCATATTAACTCTCTTCATGACGTGTTTGTGTATAAAATTGTTTATTTGAGTACTTGAATACTGTGCTAATGACAAATCAGTTTCATGTTCATTATTTTAGGGTATTTTTCAAGCCATTCAGTTTGGTTCTATGATAATCACGTAATTACATACAAATACATATTAATGCATATAAGTACATTTAAGTGTACAGATACATGGTGAATGTGTAGCAAGTTCATAAACATAGAAACCTGTTGCTAGCACTCCCAAGCAGTGTCATGTCGTTGAGAACTTCTTCCATAATCCCTCATGCCGGTGTTGAAATCGAATGAAACTCACAGAGTTTAGCTGTGTGATCAGCCTCTCTGGCTTTGTCTAAGAGAGCAGACCTTATTAATGGCATATCTGGGATCAGAAAATCTCTCTCCCCTGGTGCAGACATTTTCCCCATGGCCAGTCTAGAAATGGACCAGGCACATAGTAGGCATTTGTGCTGTGGCATGCAGTCTGCTGGATATGATGGTCATGACAATGAGACTACCCTTCCTTACTTAAAGTATTTAGTAGGAGACACCATCCCACTGTCCATGAGAGCACTGATGTTCATATAGGGGTCATTTCATTTTAGAAGTTGAGTATTTTTCAAGTCTGCCTTTTTCTTCTAATACCGTTTTTATTTGATTTTTAGTGCAAATGTCATTTGTCCTTTAAGAAAGTCTTTTCAAACAGTCAGTTATGGATGGTTTCTTCCCTCTTTGCCATAATGGAAAAATTTCCACCTCTTATATTTCTAAGAATTTTATTGTATATTAGAAGGCAGTTGTAGGAACAGAAAGCAGTGTGGCTCCTGTGGAGTCATGGGTGTAGACTGAGAACTGGTTCTCAATGTGACTACAAGAGCAGTTCAGATACTGTGCACATTGACAGTGGCTTAGGTGAGTCATTTTGTTTCATTCAGGGATCTCTCATAACCAAATTTTTCCATAACTTTTGCTCTCTTGATTGACATCAAAGTATCCTCTTGTTCCTGGAGTATGATTTGAAAGATATAATACCATTGGAATCATTCTATCATACAGATTTAACACAGAAGTTATTTGGGAAATTATCTCCAGTTCTAAAAAAAATAATAAAGTGAGTCCTTTTTGTGTTCTCTTGTTCAAGATCATGGAGATACTTAATGACCGTGTTGGGAGTATTAATAAAAGCCAGAACTCATCACTATTCGAATAGTGCTTTTAAGATAGTGCTCTCTGAAAGGATGTCTTCTTTTCCTTCCCTTCTTGCCTTGTATCAGTTATTTCTTCTAAGTTTTCCTTAATGATGAAATGATCAGTCTGTGGTAAACTGTTGTATGTATGTGTAATAGGGTATTTAAAATGTGTTTAGGAAAATTCAGTGAACAGCCAAATGATTTTAATAAATATTTGCTGGAGTTGTCCTTTCTCTCGGAAAATGGTTCATCTCTTTACTTTCATGGTAAAGAAAATAGTTGGCTATATTTCAAGGACATTTGAGTTCTTAAGGTTGTACTTTATTTGGATCCAACTGACAGTCATGTCTGTGTGGAATTCTTTAGATGATTATGATTAAGGATGCTAAGTGAGAGGTTGATATTTATTTTTCAGCTTTCTAGGAGAATGTTTTTAGACTTCTTGAAAAGTCCTTTCCAACAGTCCAAAACCAGTATGAAAATCACTTCTTCCTTTCTTTAAAGAGCCCAGTTTTCTTCAAAGATGAAACCACATTACAGTACTTGATATCCAAATTAAGTAAATCTAATGACTGTGTAGCTGTTATATATGCTAAATTATCTGTTAAAGTTTTTATTACAGTACTTGTTTAATCAATAGCTAATATAATTAACAGATGCTTATTTCTACCACATACATATAGCAATCAGGTACTCAAATATAGCTTAAGTTGGCCTACTTTCGATCTGCTTAAGGTGTTATAAAATCCAGATATGGATATCATGAATAAGATTGAGTGTAATACACTTAAATTCAGGGAAATGCTGTAAAATGTAGTAAGTTGATAAGATAATTAGCTAATCATAGTAAATAATGAATTTAAAACCAAGTCAGTGTCTTCTGACATTGTCATTAATTTGTTTTTTATTTTAGAACTATTTTTATTTCCTATCACAAGACACTGAACTTGACAGGATTAGAGGGAGACCATGAACTTACCTAGTTTGTTTTCCCATTAATATAGTTCAGCTCTTTGGTCTTTTGTTTAAACATGAGTGGCTGTAATACTTGAAAGAAAAGTATTATTTTAAGTTTTTAAGAACTAGAAGTGCATAATTTTAAGATGACAAAATAATGTATTGAATTCCATAGTAGACTGGCTCAATTTCTGTCTGAGCTAGCCAAATTAATTTTTACTTACTTTATTTTTACTTTCCAAAAATGTCACAGCTGTTTCACACCACCAGCACTTTCATGCAGAGCAAACCTCTAATGATGATGGTGGTAAATTATTTGATGGTTTACAACTTCAATTATTTTTTCACAGAACTCTAGGGATATTTAAATGGAATTACTATCATTATTTCTTTTGCAGATCAGTAAATGGAGAAGGAGAAAAGTGTAAAAATAAGTTTCAAGATAGAAATCCTAAATGATTTTGTTTATTTTGCTTAAGAAAAATCTACCAATTGTTGGGTAGTAGTTAGCGAGCAGACATTTTGAAAGTGTTTAAACATAATTTTCTTATGTTTCACAGCTACATTTTCCGGTTAAGCTGCACCAGGCTGGGGCAGTGGGCCATTGGCTATGTGACAGGGGATGGCAATATCTTACAGACCATACCGCACAACAAGCCCTTATTTCAAGCCTTGATTGATGGCAGCAGGGAAGGATTGTGAGTATGAGACATGGGGGTTGGAGTTTTTATTGTTCACAGATGTGGAAGGTAGAGGCTCCTTTTGATGGTTGGAATGGACAGTGAGGCTGATGGTCTGACTGGTTTTTATTTTAAAACTAAGAAATGGATGATCCTTAGATTTTATTGTTCATTTCTTAAAATAGTCAATTTAAAGTAACCTAATTATTTGATTTTTTTTTTTAGCATGGTCTTCACAACCTTCAGATCTCAGTATTTCCTTAGAAATGTTAGAAAATACTGTACAGTTGGAGAATGGACGCAGCAGAATGATTATTTGACTGTTCCCTATCTAGCTCTGCTCCTGTGCTCCCAATTTGTACTCTCAATCAGTATAGGGTCTTTTAATCCTGCTGTTGGGATCATGGGCAGATTCTGATAGGCTCTGTTCTTGGACTGTTAGTAAAGTTGCAAAGAAGCTCCCTTTGTGGGATTGCCATAGACAGCTCACAAAAGCAGCCCGCCCCAAAGAGCCATCCATCTGCTCTTCTGTCTCAGAAAAATACAACTGGCTATTAAAGGGGCCTGGAATTTCATTTCCCTGGGGAGCACTGTGCTCCTATGTCTCTGAAACATGCCTGCCTTCTCTCCTACCCTCCTCTTTCGCTTCCTCTCTTTTGTCTTTTTTTTTTTTTTTAATTGAAGTATAAGTGAGGTACAATGTTAAATGTTACAGGTGACCAGTATAATGATTCACAAGTTTTAAAGGTTATACTTCATTTGTTGTTGTTGTTCAGTCACTCAGTCATGTCTGACTCTTTCCATGGACCGCAGCACGCCAGGCTTCCCTGTCCTTCACTCTCTCCTGATGTTTGTGCAGACTCATGTCCGTTGAGTCAGTGATGCCATCCAAACAGTTCATCCACTGTTGTCCCCTTTTCCTCCTGCCCTCGATCTTTCCCAGCCTCAGAGTCTTTTCCAGTGAGTCAGCTCTTTGCATCAGGGGCCAAAGTATTGGAACTTCAGCTTCAGCATCTGTCCTTCCAGTGAATTTTCAAGGTTGATTTCTTTTAGGATTTATTGGTTTGCTCTCCTTGCTGTCCAAGGGACTCTCAAGAGTCTTTTCTAGCACCGCAGTCCGAAAGTGCCCATTCTTTGGCGCTCATTCGGCTCCATTTATAGTTATTGTAAAATATTGACTGTATTCCTGTGATAGAAACCTGAGAGGGGGAAGTCTACCAGAAAGAGCAAATAGTTTCCAGTAGCAAAATTTTATTTTGCCAAAGTAAGAACAGAAAAAAGAAAAAGTGATGGGCTCTATGTGAATGGATAGAAGTTTTGAATTTTAAGAAATAGTTATGTAAGAATGAATGGCAAA
Source organism: Bos grunniens (assembly GCF_055505025.1). Classification (NCBI taxonomy): domain Eukaryota; kingdom Metazoa; phylum Chordata; class Mammalia; order Artiodactyla; family Bovidae; genus Bos; species Bos grunniens. The sequence continues at coordinate 106,980,975 of NC_141165.1, forward strand.
CTGGTACTAAAAGTCTGTATTTCTCCTTTTTTTTAATTATAAATTTGCTATTCTGTTATTTATACCTTACCTCTGATACATCAAGGATTCATATGTGTGGCTTTCTATCCACTGTAACAGGATTTTTGTCTTGAAGAAAATGTACTTCAGAGTTTTAATTTATAAAAAGAGATCACAAGTGGGCCAATCTGTGAATGGACTAATTTTGATATATCTTATTATGGGCTTTTCTGGTGGCTCAGAGGTAAAGAGTCTGTCTACCAATACAGGAGACCTGGGTTTGATGCCTGGGTCCAGAAAATGACCTGGAGAAGGAAATGGCAACCCACTGCAGTATTCTTGCCTGGGAAATCCCATGGTCAGAGGAGCCTGGCTGGCTACAATCCATGTGATTGCAAAGAGTCAGACATGAAACAACAGCAACAACAAAAGATCAGTAAAAACACAGGATATCATCTGTCTGACTGTTTCCAACTATCAGGGTCATTTGTCCATTCCTTATAGTTAATCTGATATTGTGGGACATAAGTGATAAAGAAGTTTACTTTGAAAACTAGCCAAGATTCCTTATTCCTTCAATGCCATTGGAAGGGACTGAGCAGCAGCAGCAGTGTTGAAGACCATAATCATTTAATTGCTCCTATACAGAATTTTTAAACCTGTTCTCTGGCAAAATTATTGTGTTTGTAATCTTTTATTTCTGAATTCTCCCTAGAATTCAACATTCTTGAAGTGTGGTGAACAAGTATAAAAAGAAAGTTACCAACTTTTGTTTATCACTTCTATAACATTTGTAGTGTTTTATCCTACCCCTATAATGATGCTCTAAAATTTTTATCACAGTCATATGTAGTCAACTCCTTTTCCTAAATCTTAAAAATACAACAACAAAAAAACCCACTCACTGATTTTCTCCTTACCATATGAAAATTGTCTGTCCTCTAGGTTTATTTTTTCCTGGTTTTCTTGTAGAATTTTAAACACTAACATATTTATAGACTGTTTATGGATAAATATTTTTTGTTCCTTCACATAATAGTTTTAGTATAGTTTTGCCTTTTATTCACCACTGTAGTATTATATTCTTAAGTTATCATTCAGAAATCTAAAACAAAAAGTTAATAAACAAAATCACCGGTAACTTAATGAGTTGATGAAATCCAGCAGTAATATTATTCATTTCCTAATCTATTATAGGTGCTTGCCAATATGATCAGCTTCATTTTTTAAAATGGATTTCTGAATAACTAAGCACTGGTTTAGCACAGCCAATGGCATGATAACTTTTAGTTCTTATTTTACTTCTCTCTAGTCATGGAACCTTGTGTTTATAAGCCATTCTGTTGGTAGCTTCGTTTGAAATGAATGAAACCTAGAGTCGTGGCCTTTGTGTAAGTGCACATGTGTATGTGTGCCAGGGTAAATGGAAGGTGAAACAGAAAGGGAATGGGCAACTAGGGAGAGAAAACACCACAAAAATGTGTGGATAACTTTTATGAGAAAATTGTGGGCTTTAATTCTATTTTTGTTTCCTAGTGGTACTAAGCCTAGTATAAAATGTAACATTAATTGTGCTTCATGTGAAAGACATAATAATTGCAAATAGGTGTATATTCTGAGTATTTTGGAATAGAACATGAGTAACCAGTGAAAGTGTTAGTCACTCAGTCATGTCCGACTCTTGTGACCCCCACGGACTGCAGTTTGCCAGGCTCCATAGACTTCTCCAGGCAAGAAGACTGGAGTGGGTGGCCATTTCCTTCTCCAATACATATAGTAAAGGTATTTAATTGAAAATGATTGCTTAATGACTGAGTCCATATTCATTATATATTTCTATTTCCTAGATTTTAAATTTCCTAAAAATAACATTGTAATATTATGGAAACAGTGATAGAATAAATTCTTGATGTAAGATACATAAAAAGGAAACATCTAAATGTGTGTTTAAATTTAGAAGAATCTGATTACATAACCTTAGAGGCAATTAAGACTTGTATATAGTTATGTAAATAAAATTTCTGTTTATAATCCAGTTATCTTTATCCTGATGGGAGGAGTTATAATCCTGATTTAACTGGATTATGTGAACCTACACCCCATGATCATATAAAAGTTACACAGGTAAGGACAATTTCTGGAGCCATGTTTAAAATTAATAAGTATTTGTGTTGCCTTTGAAATAACATTCTAAATAATTGGTAAAGTCATGTACAGATATTTAATGCAAAATATATTTAAGGAATTCTAAGAGTGTTTGAAAAGAAATTATAGAACTTTCTTCATTTTTTTGATAAAAATCTCTTGTTAATCTTTCTGCTTCCAATATAATACTGACATTTATGTGGGGAAATAGATAAATCTATAGGTAGGCAGATTGATAGGAAAGGAGAGATATTTAGCTTTAGAAAACTTCAAGGAAGATTAGAATAATTGTATGCATTAGTTTTTAGAGTCAAATGAGTAATTGAAACCTACTGGAAACAATAATTGTATTCTTGTAAATCCACTGTTGGCACCCTCATAGGTTATGACTCAGGGGGTTAACTTCGTAAAGTCTTTCTCGAGGGTGATACTGAATGTTACCAAAACCTAAACATGTTTGACTCTAGATTCCATATACATATTACTTGAATATACACACAGAGATCTCTACACCAGGATGTTCACTTTAGCATTTTTCTTAAAAGTGAAATATTCAGTTCAGTTCAGTCACTCAGTCGTGTCCGACTCTTTGCGACCCCATGAATTGCAGCACGCCAGGCCTCCCTGTCCATCACCAACTCCCGGAGTTCACTCAAACTCATGTCCATCGAGTTGGTGATGCCATCCAGCCATCTTATCCTCTGTCGTCCCCTTTTCCTCCTGCCCCCAATCCCTCCCAGCATCAGAGTCTTTTCCAATGAGTCAACTCTTTGCATGAGGTGGCCAAAATATTGAGTTTCAGCTTTAGCGTCAGTGCAATTACAGTATACCAAATACCTATATTCAGTCTTAGGTTAAATACCATAGTATACTCATACTTCATTATCTTGTAAAGTCTTTAACAAGAGGAAGGTAGCTCTGAACACTCACATGGGAACTTCTGCATCTTGTTATGTAAAAAAGTTATGTAAAGCTTAATTATGTAATATTTGATTTTGTAAAATGACATTATGTAACTTCAATTTTATAAATAAAAATTACCATGTGTGAACATGTGAATGCACTTTAAAAAAATAAAAGTGAAAAACACTAATTTGGCAACAGTCTTTGAGAGAGAACTTCCAATATTATGTAGCTGTAGTTAAAACTTTTTTTTTTAATTTTATAATTTGGATATTTTGTACTTTGTATAATAATAAAACTAATAAAACCAAATGGTAAGTTTTAGGGAAAACAGTAGATAATTTTTCATTTCTACTTCTTTAGATTTCTATGGTTTTGATATTAAAATATACTTGTTGGGCTCAGTCGCTCAGATACGGCTCAGGTCAGCGCCATGGCGGCCCAGTTGGCTAGAGTCCGGTGGGGCGCTGTCTTTGCCGCTGCCCAGAAGGGCCCGCGGGTCTCCTGCCGGAGGTGGGCTGGCGCCTCGGCGGACAACGTGTACGATGTGGTGGTGTCGGGGGGAGGCCTGGTAGGCGCCACTATGGCTTGTGCCTTAGGACATGATATTCAAAAAAAAAAAAATAAAAAAATAAAATATACTTGTTGACATGTGTTCTCTTTTGGGCAGTTTTAAAAATTTAATATATGAAAGCCATTTAAAAAGTTATGTACTGATTCTATGTTTTCTAACATATGTAAAAAGACACAGGAGACAATTCCTCATTATAAAGCCATTGTTTAAAAATTGTTTTAAAATTCATATTCAGGAGTAGTATCATTCTCTTAAACTACTCATAAATATTTGAATAGCTTACCTCTTAGGTTGCATTGGCTTCTGCAAGTGTGATTGTATCTTATTTTAATTTTTTTAATAATTGTAGATTGGCCCATTGAATTGCATAACCAGTATATGGGCTACAGTCTACAGGGTCACAAAGAGTCGGACACGACTGAAGTGACTGAGGACACACACACACACATAGATACTTATCTAGTATTTTAGGGATTTCAGTGATATATATGATACCTTGGACTTCTTTTCCATCTTGATCTACTCTTTCCCTTAATTTATTTTAAAATTATATAGTCACACATATACCATTGTAGACAGAATTTATATATGAATGAGTATGTGGGTGTGTGTATCTATGTGTTTATACATATATATTTTTCTCACTGAGACTGTAAGATCTTTCACTAGGCTAGGGATTAAATATTGTCATTTATTCATCCTGTCCAAGGCCATGTATGTAGTACGTACTTACTAGACTAACACATTGCCTTATTTAAACAAATTTTTGTTTCAATAACTCCTTTCCTTTGTATCCCTATTAAGTAACAGTCTCTGTTCATACTTTCTTTATACTTACCAGTATATATGAATCTTCTTTGTGACAGAGACTTTTTCATTATTTGAACACTGAGAATTTAATTATGCCAAAAGCATCTAAACTAGTGAATAAAGAGAATAGATTTTTAATAAAACGGTTTTTGGTAGCTGAAATGATTAGGTTTTTGATAGTGTTAGACTGGGAAAAGAGTATGCAAATAGGGATTTAATATAGAATTTGAGGAAAATAATTTATACTACTGAACCTCAGTTTTTTTTTTTAATTCAGTGTATCTTATTATACTTTGCAGATTATATGACATAATAAATGTGGACAACAGTACATAGCATGCAGAAAGGCCTTGGCAAATTTTCCGTCCTGAAATTTCCTAGATAGATGTCTAAGAAATAAAATTGTCAGCTGTATTGCAATTTTGACATTAAAATTAGATGAGTATGTGGTATTTACAGAGAAAAGTATTGTTTTTTATTGCATTTAAAACCATACGTTTGTCTCTTAAATCATCCTGTTGATGCAGGGACCTTCCTAAAGGAACAGTACAAAATGTTAAATAATCCAAAGTATTAAAAAAGTTTATACAGTTGCTGATAAAATCTTTTTAATTTTATAGACCAAATTGTGACTACCAATTTAAAACATATCTTAAATGGTAGTTTGATCTGACAGGATCAAGTGTGAGGAATTTACTGTAAGTCATGGTATTTGAGAAAATTCAGTATTATCAGTTCATGCAAAAAAATACATTAATGTTGCCTTTTTTGCTCCCCCAATTCCAGGAACAATATGAATTATATTGTGAGATGGGTTCCACTTTCCAGCTCTGTAAGATTTGTGCTGAGAATGACAAGGATGTCAAGATCGAGCCTTGTGGGCACCTGATGTGCACCTCTTGTCTTACAGCCTGGCAGGTATAGTCAAGATTTAATTAGTCACGTTGATGTCTTCCTTATATTCCCTATGAATATGTCTTTTTTCAGTTTTCTTCATCTTAAGGATTCAAAAAGTCACACTGATAAGTGTTTGTTTGAATGGTTGATTTTTAAAAAAATCTCATATGTTTGACTCTTTCACTTCCATCATTTGACTTTCTGTTGGGTTTTCATGTTTTCCTTGTGCTGTGCTGTGCTGTGCTGTGCTTAGTCGCTCAGTCATGTCCTACTCTTTGTTACCCCATGGACTGAAGCCCTCTCTGTCCATGGGGATTCTCCAGCCAAGAATACCGGAGTTGGTTGCCATGCCCTCCTCCAGGGAATCTTTCCAACCCACGGCTTGTACCCAGGTCTCCCACATTGCAGGTGGACTCTTTACCGTCTGAGCCACCAGGGAGGCCCAAGATTTCTGGAGTGGGTAGCCTATCCCTTCTCCAGGGGATGTTCCCGACCCAGGAATCTAACCAGGGTCTCCTGCATCGCAAGCGGATTCTTTGCCAGCTGAGCTTCCAGGGAAGCCCTTTCTTTCACTATTATTTATTTAATATATAAAATTAAAATAACTTAATCTTACAATATAAATCATGAGTAGTTCTGCTTCTATAACACTACTTATTTCAGAATATCACTTACCAATGTTGCAAACTAACCATATTTATTTATTGTAGCCCAGATTCTATTTATAGTAGATCAGATTCTCAAGCTAAGTAAACCCTAGTAGATAAATCTTACTTTGATGTTTCAACACTTCTCTTGAGAAGGTATGGCTCCTGTCTCACGAATGTCTCCAAGTGCTCTGTAAGGCTAAAACAGGAGAATCAGACAGAAAGTTTCCCAAATGTCTTTAGTTCCCAAAGTCACTAAATTTTCCAATTTACAAGGCAAAGCTGCCTTCCATTCTGTAGGCATTCAATAAATAGAAATTGATTTGCTGTTTTAGAATAAGACCTAGAAAATAATTGGTTTTCCCAAGGGCTTCTTTAAAATATTTCTTTATCTGTAATGAAGGTTGGAGATTTTAAAATAGATCTTTGGACAGATTTCTAGTTTTGAGTATTTGGAGGATTCATAGAATATTTTGCTCAAGCACTTTTTTAGCTACTCTGTTTTAACACAGTCAGTGTTGAAGTCAGTAATGTTGATTGGACTTAGAAAACAAATCATTAAACTTTCAAGCCTGTAAAAGAATTTGGAATTGAGCGTTATCATGAGTATCCGTATTTCTGAACCTTCTTTCCAGCCCAGAACCTGTGTATTTCCTCAGGAAGGATGGCCTCAGGGGATCCGGACAGGGCAGTGCAAACTCATAGGAGCATTGATGTTTGTTGAGCTCATTACTTGATGATAGAATATTAATGATTTTCACATTTTTGCAATCTTATGAAGAGGGCCTCTTTTTACCTTTGGGGAACTTTTAAAAATGGATGAAGAAAAAGAGGAAGAAGTAGGAAATGAATTACAACTGATTTACATTTACAGAGCTGTTTCTGAGCTCCCAGATGTCTTTCCTTCGTTAGTAAAGATTGTTCCACCTCCCTACATGGCTCTCTTTCAATATGCATTTGATTTATATTTTACCTGAGGTTTTCCTTGACCTCATTTCCCTTTATCCCTTCATGATGCTTGTGAATTTTGAGTAGTACAGGGAGAAGTTGGAGGAAAAGCAATGCCCAGTATGGCATCAGCAAACTCTGAACATAAAGTTACTTGCTGTTTATGTTAACAAATAATAGTTCTGCAGACATAGCAGTGCCTTTTTTAAAAAATAAATGTTTCAATAAATTTAGTTACACAGGTAGAAGATAAAACTGTCAGTTTGCAAATGGATTTCAAATGTACCAGTAGAAAATATTAGAGATGTTATTAACTCAGTGCCTGGCTGACAGGGAGGGGACCACTTTAAGATTATTTGCTTTACCTGAAACCCTTTAAGTATTTCAGGGCAAGTATTAAACTGACAGAGGCCAAATATGTTTGTCAAGCCCTTTAGACTGAGTTACGTCTTCGGTGCAGTAGTATGGTTCTTACAGGTTTGAAGAAAGTAAAAGTTTGCTTTTCTCCCTAAAGAAAACCAGAATTTTAGGCTGGTACAGGCTCCCAGTACTCTACCTCCACAGGTGCCCTGCATACTTCAGCCCCTTCTCTGTGGTCCTGGGCTTGGAGCATACAAATACAAGCATAGACCTAGCATCTTCATCTTGAAACTTAGCATTTGGAAGTTCAGAGGAAGTTCCCTCTATGGTGGCAGAAACCTTTGGTTAGTAAAGATTATCATTTATAGTGTCATTCAAAATAGCTGTTTACCTTGTGGTTTATAGTGTCATTCAAAATAGCTGTTTACCTTGTGGCTCAGAGTAAGTGAAAGAGTAGAGCTGAATGTAAAACAAAGAGGCTTTACTTATTTTAGTTTCTATATTCTTCTTAAATGAAATTAATCTTTTGAAACTCCAGGGCCAGTGATATGTATTTGATCTAGTGAGTCTGTGCACTACAATAGGTTTGTTACGTGCAAGGACACAGGGGTGTTTCCCAGTATTCATGGCTGTGTTATTAATCCTTCGCCCTTTACATCACCACAGCTTTTCTATATTTTATTCTGTAGTCTCCAAATGGTACAGTTCCTCTTGCTTGTAGCTAATCAGTTACTTGATTCTCTTTATGGTTTTTCATATTGATCTAATGGCCTGATATTAAGATAGGTTCAGTCAATTTGTTAATATTTGAAATTTTTTCTTTTCTTTTTTAACTCTTTAGTACTTCTTAGTTTTAGAGATTGAGGAAGTACATAAATTGTCAAGTGCTAAAAATTGTCTCTGAGTAAAGTTTTAGGAGAAGCTGTGTGAAAAAGTAGTAATAAAGTAGTAGTTGAGTAAGTTAAGTAGGAAAAAAAAATTGACAATATCGGAAGTGCTTAGAAAGTTGAAATAATCAAAATAAATCACACTCATGTCACTAATGAATAATATTATTATCCTAATATAATCGTAGAATTTTGTATATAGGTTAATGAAAAATATGCAAAGGCAGGATTTCAGCATCTTTAAAATTCTTCCCACACAGGATGTTTAATGATTAATAAGCATTTTTCTGATACGTTTTTGTATATGTCTCTGTAATCTGCATGTTGTTCTTGTTTAGTCTCATAGTGAAAAGTGAAAGTCTCTCAGTCATGTCCAACTCTTTGCGACTCCATGGACTGTATAGTCCATGGAGTTTTCCAGGCCAGAATACTGGAGTGGGTAGCGTTTCCCTTCTCCAGGGGAATCTTCTCAACCCAGGGATCGAACTGCATTGCAGGTGGATTCTTTACTAGCTGAGCCACAGGGAAGCCCACGTTGTGTCCAACTCTTTGCAACCCCATGAACTGTGGCCTGCCAGACTCCTTGTCCATGGGATTTCCTAGAGAAGAATACTGGAGTGGGTTGCTATGTCCTCCTCCAGGGGATCTTCCCAACCTAGGATGGAACCAGTGTCTGTTATGTCTCTTGCTTTGCTAGGCAGATTCTTAAGATCTTCCCTGGTGGCCCAGATGGTAAAACATCTCCCTGCAATGCGGGAGACCCAGGTTCGATTGCTGGTTTGGGAAGATCTCCTGGAAAAGGAAATGGCAACTCACTCCAGTACTCTTGCCTGGAAAATTCCGTGGACGGAGGAGCCTAGTAGGTACAGTCCATGGGGTCGCAAAGAGTCCGACATAACTGAGCGACTTCACTTTCATTTTCATATGCTAGATAATATACAGAAAAGAGAAGACTAGGACTAAGATTGTGCTAAATTGCTTCAGTCATGTCCAACTGTTTGTGACCCTATAGACTGTAGCCTGCCAGGCTCCTTTGTCCATGCAATTCTCCAGGCAAGAATACTGGAGTGGGTTGCCATGCCCTCCAGAGCATCTTCCCAACCTAGAATTGAACCAGTGTCTGTTATGTCTCTTGCTTTGGCAGGCAGATTCTTAACCACTAGCACCACCTGGATGTCCAGAACTAAGATGCCAAGTTAAAAGACATTGATATTGAAGATCAGTTGTCAAAAAGCCTTTGTAATGTCTCAGTTCTGTCCATTTCTCTTCTGAAATGTATCTGTAGTCTTTTCAAAGACTCTTCAGTATGCTCAAGATCTGTGAATGAATTCTAAGAATTTCAAGCCTCAGCTCCATTTGTTCCATTCATTAGCTGCTGAGTAATTCCCTTCAGCTTTTCACATTTTGTTTTTTTGCACTTTTTTGGTACTAAACCTATAGCCAGGAAGACCAAGTTTCTATTTATTGCTATTTTAACACCAATAGACATGCAGGTGATCTCTGGTTCAGGTTTTCTCTATGCCAAAGAGAACTGTTGTTGGGTCAACATTTGGGAATTTCAAAGTGATGTTCAGTAGTCTGTATCTCAATAGGAATTTAGTCGTTAAAGAAGCTTCAACTTGTGAACATTTTCGATAATCTGAATATTTCTACCTGTACATATAGATTTCACTCAGTGCCTCTTGCTGCCAAACAAAAAAATCTGTTTTGACAGCTTTCATAGTTTTGTATGGACTGCAGTATTTGACAATCATTTAAACACATTATTGCAAAATACCCCTGTTATTTAATAAAAACAAAGGTCTTATACAGTGAATCTAGTTAAAACAGTTAATAGACATCAGCTATACTAAATCCTCACATGAGTGAGCTGCTCACTGAATTTAACCTAATTGACTGTCAAAATGAGGACAAATGAACACAAGTTTGGGACTTTTCTATAGTTTTATACTGTGCTGTCAAACATTGTATATAAGCTTGTAGATGTAATTGGAAATGTTATGTGTCTCTCTGGATATGAGTACATGTAGTAATATGTGTTGTTTTTTTTTTTTTTTAACTTTTTCCTTATTCAAAATGGTAAAGGGCTAGAATGTATTTTGTGACTTTAAAGCCAGTGTTTTTGTTTCTATATACTTGTTTTTCTGAGAGAAAAAATTGAGTTTTCAAACTTAATTGGGCACAAAAATAATTTGATATCCCTTAACTTGCTTGATACAAGCTGACATGGAATGACAGCCATCATTCTCTAGTATCTCAAAACCATTGTTATTTATTTAGGAAACAATCTTTGAGCATCTTCTCTGTCCGAGGTTCTATACTAAAGACCCAGTCCATTCCCGCAAGATGATAAAATTAGATCTAAAAATTTTATAGAGGGGCACAGTACTAATAATCACTTGAAATGAATACCCTGTTATCTTTCAAATTTAATTATGGATGGGGAATATTTTTGTTACTTTCTGCTACTTTGGTTGGGTATATTGACATGAAAAGGGTTTTAAAAGCTGCATGTCTGCCAAGAAGCTCTGATAAATCAGAGTCCAGTAGGAAATATTAAACCCAGACCATAAAACATTTTGTGTTCAACCATTGTGAATCTTTAGCAAGTCGCTCTTCACTAACTTTTCCTTCCACTTGATGCCCTACTTTGGTTTAATTGAAATTCATCGGAGACTTAAAGTTTATGTAATTAATGGAAACCTAAGACATGCGCAGTAGAGGTGTCAGTCAGTTCTTTCAAGCTGCAAGTGGTTACTCTAATTGCTGTCATAATGGCCCATTAGTCATGCCTCCAAAGAGGTGTCAGATACTTTCTCCTTCTGAAACATCTGTGTTATTTAATAAATTGAATAAGCAAGCCTGAGTTTGCACAGAATACTAAGTAAGCTTGAGTAATCACCTCTCTAGAGGCATTCTTTGAAGCAGTATCACTGTGGGTGAGGCATTTCTGTTCTATCCTTGGCAATGAAACTTGGGAGAGTTTTCTTTCACTTCCACACTGTTCCACGAATATTAACAAAACATTTTCTTCTCTACCCTGAACTCCTCCATGTCTTCTTTTTTGTAATAGCACATTATGTGGAAGTGATGTTGCAGGGTTACTACATAAGGTGTCAAGTAAGGAACTGTTTTTATTTGATTTTTCATTTCAAGAGTATAGAAAATATCTTCTGAGTTCATGAACAGGACAGACTGTAAACTATATTCTTCAAATTTTCCTTCCAAAATAAAAAATGGATATATATATATATATATATGCCAGTTGGATATGTAGCCTTGTTTTTAATTACTGCCAAGGACTTTAATTCAGTTAAAAATAAAATTAATGTTTTCTTCTAGTTATTCCTCCTGCATATTTTTTCAAAATAATTTAGAGGAAAGATATTGGAATATTCAAAATGCTTCATAAAAAGTCAATAGATGAAAATTGATAAGCTCTGATTTTAACATGACATGTGGTTAAAGAGATTTATATATGTCCCATATTTAGAGAACATTATTGGGGAAGAAATATGTAACGGAGAGTTGAGAAGTCAGCTCAAAGAACCACATTCAAGGCACTAAGAAATAATCTTTTAATATCTCTTCCTTCAAAAGCAACCAGGCTTCAAATTTCTAGCCTCAGTGAAACTTTTTAGACTTAGAACTACAAGTACTTACTACATGATAAAATGTTGAAACTCCTCTTTCACTTGAGAGTCATGTAATGGCTGTGGTTTCCTCAGCTATCTTACCTCTTTTGTTTTGTTCCTGAGATGATTTTTGTAGTAATTATAACAACCAGAATTTGCATAGCACTTTGGAAAGCTTTGAATTAATTTTTCTTACTTTACCTTTCAGATATCCCTTAAAATGTGCATTCTTTCATTATATCCAACAAATAAGATGAAATGGCTTACCCAGTGTCACACAGTTAGAGTTTGTGGGTATAGGATCTAGTCCAAGCCTCCAGATCAGAATGTCTGTGTTCCTGATAAACTGTTTCCATGGGCCTCCCAAATTAAAACTAGAAGAGTCTAGATTCATCAATGTCATTTCCACTTACCCATCATAAAAGAACATCAAAACTAAGGATCTCTCTCTCTCTGTTACTTATTCTAATATCATCAACTGTCCTCATTTATTCTTTTTGTTTTTTAGTTTATTTTTTCATTGAAGGATAATTCCTTTACAGAATTTTGTTGTTTTCTGTCAGACGTCAACATGAATCAGCCATAGGTATACATATATCCCCTCCCTTATGAACCTCCCTCCCTATCACACCCCTCTAGGTTGATATAGAGCCCCTGTTGGAGTTTCCTGAGCCATACAGCAAATTCTCATAGGCTATCTGTTTTACATATGGTAATGTAAGCTTCCATGTTACTCTTTCCATACATCTCACCCTCTCTTCCCCACTCCCTATTGTCCATAAGTCTATTCTCTATGTTTTTTTCTCCATTGCTGCCCTGTAAATAAATTCTTCAGTACCATTTTTCTCTATTCCTTATATGTGCGTTGCTGCTGCTACTGCTGCTAAGTCGTTTCAGTCGTGTCCGACTCTGTGGGACCTCACAGACGGCCTCCTACCAGGCTCCTCTGTCCCTGGGATTCTCCAGGCAAGAACACTGGAGTGGGTTGCCATTTCCTTCTCCAATGCATGAAAGTGAAAAGTGAAAGTGAAGTCACTCAGTCATGTCCGACTCTTAGTGACCTCATGGACTGCAGCCTACCAGGCTCCTCCGTCCATGGGATTTTCCAGGCAAGAGTACTGGAGTGGGGTGCCATTGCCTTCTCCGATATGTGTGTTAGAATATGATATTTATCTTTGTATTTCTGACTCACTTCAGTCTGTATAAGTTCTAGGTTCATCCACCTCATCAGAGCTGACTCAAATGCACTCATTTCTATGGCTGAGTAATATTCCATTGTGTATATGTACCACAACTTCTTAATCTATTCATACGTTGATGGGCATCTAGGTTATTTCCATGTTCTAGCTATTGTAAATAGTGTTGCAATGAGCAATGGGATACATGTGTCTCTTTCAACCCTGGATTCCTCAGGGTATATACCTAAGAGTGGGATTGCTGGGTTATATAGTGGTTTTATTCCTAGTTTTTTTTTAAGGAATCTCCATACCATCTTCCATAGTGCCTGTATCAATTTACATTCCCATTAACAGTGGAAGAGGGTTCCTTTTTCTCCACACCCTCTCTAGCATTTATTGTTTGTAGACTTTTTGATGATAGCTATTCTGACTGGTGTGAGGTGATATCTCATTGTGGGTTTGATTTGTATTTCTCTAATAATGAACGATGTTGAGCATCTTTTCATGTGTCTGTTAGCCATCTGTATGTCTTCTTTGGAGAAATATCTGTTTGGGTCTTTTCCCCCTTTTTGATTGGGTTGTTTTTCTACTATTGAATTGTATGAGCTGCTTGTATATTTTGGAAATTCATCCTTTGTCATTTGTTTCATTTGCTATTATTTTCACCCATGTCTTTTCACCTTGCTTATAGTTTCCTTTGCTGTGCAAAAGCTTTTATGTTTAATCAGAACTCTCCACCATGACCCATCTGTCTTGGGTGGCCCTACATGTCATGGCTCATAGTTTCATTGAGTTAGACAAAGTTGTGGTCCATGTGATCAGATTGGCTAGTTTTCTGTGATTGTGGTTTTTATTCTGTTTGACCTCTGATGGAAGAGGATAAGAGTATATTTAATATCTGTAATTGTGTTGTCTCTGAATGTTTATTCTTTAATTCTTCTAGGTCTTTGATTCTTGCATTTTCTCCATTTTGTTTGCAAAGGTTATGATCATCTTTAGTATCATTTTTCTGAATTCTTTCTTGGGTAGTTTCCTTTTCATTTATTTGGACTTCTGTGTTTCTAGTTTGTTCCTTCACTTTTGTAGTATTTCTCTGTCTTTTCATTTTTTTTTTTTAACTTATTGTGTGTGCGGTCTCTTTTTCCCAGGCTTCAAGGTTGAATTCTTTCTTCCTTTTGGTTTCTGCACTCCTAAGGTTGGTCCAGTGGTTTGTGTAAGCTTCTTCTAGGGTGAGATTTGTGCTGAGTTTTTGTTTGTTTTTCCTCTGATGGGCAAGGCTGAGTGAGGTGCTAATCCTGTCTGCTGATGACTGGGTTTGTATTTTTGTTTTGTTTGTTGTTTAGATGTTGTTTAGATGAGGCATCCTGCACAGGGTGATATTGGTAGTTGGGGGATGCTGGATCTTGTATTCCAGTGGTTTCCTTTGTGTGAGTTCTCACTATTTGATACCACCTAGAAGGCAATGGCATCCCACTCTAGTACTCTTGCCTGGAAAATCCCATGGACAGAGGAGCCTGATAGGCTGCAGTCCATGGGGTCGCTAAGAGTCGGGCATGACTGAGTGACTTCACTTTCACTTTTTACTTTCATGCATTGGAGAAGGAGATGGCAACCCTCTCCAGTGTTCTTGCCTGGAGAATCCCAGGGACAGAGGAGCCTAGTGGGCTGCCGTCTATGGGGTCGCATAGAGTCGGACACGACTGAAGCAACTTAGCAGCAGCAGCAGCAGGGTTAGTTCTCTAGTAGTCTAGGGTCTTGGAGTTAGTGCTCCCACTCCAAAGGCTTAGGGCTTGATCTCTTCAAATCTTTATGCTTATGGTAAGTTTTGAACATATATGATGAAAATTTTCAAGAATGTATGCAGTGGATTCTCTGTTTAATTTCCAAGTGTATCAGGGCTGGCTAAGAAGACTCCTTAGGTGGACACCAGAAATGCCATTGAGAAGGGAAGACAGCACTGAAGCCTCTGGGTTCCTGATTACCGTGTATAGCTCAGAGAATCCTACCCAGTGCTCTGTGGAGACCTGTGATTGTCTCTTGTAGCCATCCTCGAAAACAGCCAGGGTATTAGATGTAATCTGTGCGAGGTCTCTGGCTGGAGGTGTGGGTGGGAGGCCACCGCATATGTGGGAAGTCCCCACATATATGGAGGCCACCGGGCTGTCTCCCGCAGTCCCGGAGGCAGTTTGTCCAGTTGTTTCAGACTCCCGGGCTTTGGCTGCAGGGAGAGCCAGTTTGCTTCCTCGTTCATTCTATTTTAAAATAATTTTAGTTACGTATTTTTGGCTGTGTTAGATCTTTGTTACTACATGGGCTTTTACTGTAGTTGTGGTGAGTGCGGGCTACTCTGTATTGTGCTACACAGGCTTCTTATTGCCGTGGCTTCTCTTGTGGCTGAGTATGGGGGTCTAGGGTGTGTGAACTTCAGTTGTTGCAGTGCATGGGCTCTAGAGCACAGGCTCAGTAGTTGTGGTGGATGGGCTTAGCTGCTCCAGTGTGTGGGATCTTCCCAGACCAGGGCTTGAACCCATGTCTCCTGCATTGGTGTGCTATGCTAAGTCGCTTCAGTCATGTCCGACTCTGTGTGACCCCATAGACGGCAGCCCACCAGGCTCCCCCGTCCCTGGGATTCTCCAGGCAAGAACACTGGAGTGGGCTGCCATTTCCTTCTCCAATGCATGAAAGTAAAAAGTGAAAGTGAAGTCGCTCAGTCGTATCCGACTCTTAGCGACCCCATGGACTGCAGCCTAACAGGCTCCTCCATCCATGGGATTTTCCAAGCAGGAGTACTGGAGTGGGGTGCCATTGCCTTCTCCGCCTGCATTGGTAGGCAGATTCTTTACCACTGAGCTACCAGGGAAGCCCTCATTCTTTATAACAAGAATTTGCTGAGTTTTTGTGGAATATATTGTGCTCTGAAAATGCTTAGCCTGGACCCAAGGTACTGTCAGTATGTGTATGTGTATTTATCTACTTAGTTAGTTATTTGTTTATAGTCATTTCATGTTGTAAAAAAAGATTTATGGTAGCTTCTAATCTGTGTGAAGTATAGCATGGTGATATACATTAGAAGTTACTGAGATGAGAAACACACACGCACATAAAACCAGTAAAAATATAAAATGCACTCCAGAATGGGACTCATGAAGCACTATGTATTTTCTAGGACCCTCACTTTATACTGTATTTGCAGGAAGGCATGAAGTGATTGACCTTAAAGTATGCCTCCAAATAATTAATCATCCAGAGGGCAAAATAAATTGTACTATATGTTATATTTATCTTTAAAAAAATAAAAGAAAGTATGTAAGAGATAATATAGAACTGAACAATATTTAAACAAAGAATATGGAAGGTGACTGATATATAAACTTACAGTATTTATTGTTGCCGAATGAATCTTAGAATTTTATCATGAGCATCTTACATAGTTTCAGAGCATGTAGAACTGGCTGTTAACTTTCTGTCTCTTTTGGTTTGGTAGGATTTATTTGAGGAAGTGAAATCTACTGAGTAAATCAGAATGGATGGAGTCCAAGTACTTCCTCTTAACTTTCTCAGAATGTGACTTTTTGGAGCTGATAGAAGGAATTATTTTTTGGTTCTTCTTCATTAACATGTGTTCTACCATCTTATGTTAAGTGTATGTTGACAGAAGCGTTATTTTAATTATTAAGGTGCAATTCTGATAATTTTTATGTCTGTTGAAGACACTCTTTGTGTTTAATCAACCATCTGACAGAAACAAGGGTGAAGTACTGAAATAGCACCCAAATTTGAAAATTTGAGTACCAAATTTGAGAATATGGTCAAACCTAATTTTCATATGACAGTAGTCAGTTTGTAGAGAAAGTAGTGGATGAAATCATTTTGGAAGAGGCAAGTTGTGTGGTCTGTGTTTGCAAATGAAAATTGAAGTACATTGCAGCTGGATTTTGATCCTAATAATTAATGTAAACTCTCAACAAAGATAAAGCTTAACAGAAAATATATTTTGTGACATATACCCATAAAGCAGCTACTCTTACATAAGTAATTGTATAGCATTATACTTGAAGGTAGGAGAGATGGCCAAAAACCTAAGTTCAGTTTTAGATGAACTGTTCCCAGTCTTTTTCTTGTACCATCAAGATATTGTTATTGCATATCACTTTATCCTCTTTCCAAACACAATCTTTTCAGTTATCCTTTATCAGGAAATAGATCATATAAACTGGAAGTTATCTTTAACCAGACAACATGCAAACTGACCTAAGGAATCCTTTGTAGGGGAATGCAGTTGCTTATTCATTCTAGCCACTGTGCTCAAAAGTAATATGATTTTAATTATTTAGATTGGATAGATTAATTGTAGTCATGATAACTGTATGTTAGGTCTTAAAAGATTTCCTGTTTTCTAGGTGCTTATACTAAAACATTTACAAATGATTTATGTGACGTGTAAGCCATGTTACCAGGGCTGCCCTGGTGGCTCACATGGTAAAGCGTCTGCCTGCAATGTGGGAGACCCAGGTTTGATCCCTGGGTTGGGAATATCCCTTGGAGAAGGCAATGGCACCCCACTCCAGTACCCTTGCCTGGAAAATCCCATAAACAGAGGAGCCTGGTAGGCTCCAGTCCATGGGGTCACAAAGAGTCGGACACGACTGAGCGGCTTCACTTCACTTTATGTGAAGCGTGGGATTTACTTCAAGATTATCCAAGGGTGGAGGGAGCAAGTGAACATATAGCTTAAACAGGATTGAGCATTAATTGATAATTGTTGAAGTTGGGAGATAGGTACATACAGATTTATTACACTTTTCTCTGTGCTTCTGTTTATGTTTGGAAATTTCTAATACTTTTTTAAAAATGTCTAAATGAATGAAGTGTCTACCTAGGCCCCAGAGTATTGCTTTCCACCCTTCATGCCTTAAAGACACAGGGAACATCAGCTCCTTTATACTTTAATTGTTTACTTAGTGGCATTTAGCTTACTTAAAGAAAAAAGCTGTATACCCATTTCCTCCACAACCTACTCCCCCCATCGCCCACTCTCAGCGTCTGGCAACCACCAGTCTGTTCTCTGTATCTGAACTTACTTTTCTTTGGAATTAATTGATTTTTAGATTTCATGTGCAACAGAGACCATACTGTATTTGTCTTTCTCTGGCTAATTTCTTGGGCTTCCCTGGTAGCTCAGAGGTTAAAGCATCTGCCTGCAATGTGGAAGAGCTGGGTTCGATCCCTGGGTTGGGAAGATCCCCTGGAGAAGGAAATGGCAACCCACTCCAGTATTCTTGCCTGGAAAATCCCATGGACAGAAGAGCCTGGTGGGCTGTACTCCACGGGGTAGCATAATGCCCTTGAGGTCCACCCATCTTGTGGCAAATGGCAAGATTTAGTTCTATTCTGTGGTGAAATTACATTCCATGTACGTGCATGCCACAGTTTTTATCCATTGGCGGACACTTAGGCTGTTTCCGTATCTTTGCCACTGTAAATAATGCTGCAGTGAACACAGGATGTGCATCTATCTTTTCTAATTAGTGTGTTCATTTTCTTCAGGTAAATATCCAGAAGTGGGATTTGGATGGATTGTATGGTCGTTCTATTTTTGGTTTTTTGAGGAGCCTCCATACTGTTTTCCATAGTGCCTGCATTAATTTACATTCCTGTCAGCAGTACACAAGGGTTTTCCCTGCCCACATCCTCACCGACACTTGTTGTTTCCAGTCTTTTTGCTAATAGCCACCTAAGTGATGTGAGGGGACGTGTCACTGTGGTTTTGACTTGCATTTCCCTGATGATGAGTAACACTGAATATCTTTTCATGTACCTGTTTGTCATGTATATATCTTTGAAAAAATGTCTGTTCAGATCTGTCCATTTTTTAATCAGATTGTTAGTAGTTTGTTTTTGTCTTTTGTTTCCTGTTGAGTTGTATGAGTTCTTTCTATATTTTGGATGTCACTTGCAAATATTTTTTTCCATTCAGTAGGTTATCTTTTCATTCTGTGGATGGTTTCCTTTGCCATGCAGAACCTTTGTAGTTTGATGTAATCCCACGTGTTTGTTTTTGCTTTTGCTGCTTTCAATTTTGGTGTCAGGTTAAAAAATTCATGCCAAGTTTTATGTCAAGGAGCTTACCACTTAAATTTTCTTCTATCTAGAAGTTTTATGGTTTCAGTTCTTACTTTCAATTCTTTAATCCATTTTAAGTTAATTTTTATATATGGTATAAAGTAACAGTCCAGTCTTTATTAATTTATTTATGCCATGTGACTCTCTTATTTTCCTAACACCATGTATTGAAGAGACTGCCCTTTTCCCACTGTATATTCTTGGCTTCTTTGTTGTAAATTAATTGACCATATATATCCATGGGTTCATTTCTAGGCTCTGTTCTGTTCAGTGATATGTGTTTCTTTATGCCAGTTCCATACTGTTTTAATTACTGTAGATTTGTATTGCTCTACTTAGGGCCCAGAATACCAGTTTCCATCGTTCATGCATTAAAGATGCGGAGAACATCAGTTCTTTTGCATCTTGCTCTTTTATATTAGAACTATCTATTTGAAATTTTCTTATGTAGATCTGTAGGAAAATTCCCTGCAGGAACACAATATGGACCCCTTTTGACTTTTATAATTAGGGGATTATACCTGGATGATAACCTATATTGAATATGTACTTACAGTTCTTATTATCAAAAGATATGAGAAAGGTTGAGTTTTCCTTAAATATTTGCTCCTGTGTTAGAAAATATCAGTGTAAGATGGGAGAATTAAGTAACAGTTTTATTATCTGTAAAATGATGGAGCAGATAATTGAATTGCCTTGAAGCCCACCAGACCTGAGCACATGTGGCAATAACCATCAGAGAATTTTGTAATAACCTGTCTATATCTCTTCAACTCTTTTATCATTCCAAGTTTCTTTCCCAAATTATGTAAGCAGTAGATGACTAAAGAATTGTAGTTTTTTTTTTTTTAATTAACCAATCCAACGAACATTTGTTTTTCTTGTTTTGACAATTTGTTTGGGAAAGGAGATGTTCGGTTTGTTAATCAGAGTAAGCCTTGGGAAAGAATAAACCCACCACAGAAATCTACCACAGAATAAATCTACCACAGAATCTGACACAGAATGTATACTAACTCGTCCTGTGAGAGGAGAGCGGAAGTGTTACTCCACCATTGATTAGAGTATCACTGGAGGGCAGGTAGATCACCACGTTCCCATCGAACCAAGCAGACGGGACAGTCTTAAGTACTGAATGGTTTCTTTAAAGATGTTAGCCCTTTTATTCATAGTCTCATCTCTGAAATGATGCTCATTCATGCCATTTCTGCCTTTAATATGATCTTGTATTTTTACTGTTTTTACAGTAATAAAGTACTAAAGTCAGAGTATAATACGGAAACAAAAAGATGGTGGTGAATGTCATATACCATCTGTCTCTAAAAGTCAGGCTTATCTGCAGGGCTAGAAAACAGTCATCATATTTTCCTACCAATTGTGAATTCTTAATGTAGTTAGTTTTTTAGAAATGAAATTGGGAGATTTTTTTAAAACTTCAGTAATTAACTAATAAATGAATTTCTGGCCCCAAAGTATTTGCACAGATCTTTTTGCATTATCTACTTTGGAAGCAAGATGAGGGACAAAATGTGTTAACTCACATATTACTACATTCCATATGGGCTGTGTCAGGGTGACCAGCTGTTAAGACAGTTGTGCCTTCTAAATATAAACTTAATTTTTCCCACTGATTGCTTATAAATCAGGACTTCAAAAGACCTCAGCAATCAAAATGGAAATATTTAGCCATAGTTATGTGCACAGGAACTTTTTTCAAAATTGACTTTGAAAGGTACTGTTCCAACTGATACTACCACTTTTTTTATGATAGAAATTTTTATCAAAATGTCCTCTTTATCAAATGTTTAATTAGGACTACTGCCTTTTGGTAATGAGGTATATGAGTCAATTTTGAATTTTCTGTAAAGTTTGATACATTAAAGTTGTAAATGAACATTCAGTAAAGCTAGGCTCTTTTTCTTTGGCAAATCAAAGGTTTTGTTAAAGAAATTTTCTTTGAAAGTTTGAAATAATGAGCATTTATTTTGTTGGCTCTGTGTTCTACTCCACCACCATCAAGACTGACCTTCCCCCAACCTTACTGCCTATCTCAAAACCCTCTTTTTTCCTCCTAACTTCTTTTTTTATAGTTGTATAGTTTTTCTATAGTTGGCCTCTTTCTGTTTTGTTTTATTTTTGAACAGAGACCAATCAGTACAATTTTTGTGTTTGTTCAGGAGTCAGACGGCCAGGGCTGCCCATTCTGTCGCTGCGAAATAAAAGGAACGGAGCCCATCATCGTGGACCCCTTTGATCCGAGGGATGAAGGATCAAGGTGCTGTAGCATCATCGACCCTTTTGGAATGCCGATGCTGGACTTGGACGATGATGATGACCGGGAAGAGTCCTTGATGATGAATCGGTTGGCAAATGTTCGAAAGGTAAACTAGGAAATATAGGTTTTTTCCATGTGTTGTGTGGACATGAAAAAGAAATGATGCTGTCACAAGTAGGGTATGATTGAATTTGCTTGGGTTTGAGAAAGAAAGATTCCAGAATCAAAAGAAAGGTGAAGATATAAGTAATGTTGAAAGGCTGTTGGAATCATTGGGTGAGAAAGAACTAAACTACTCCCAGTGCTCTTGCTGGTTTTAAACTCCAAAATGAGAGATGGTGAGAGCCTTCATATAGAATTAAACATCATCTGATGTTTAACTGGCAGTAGCATATCCATGAAGAAAATCGAAGAAAGGAAATTATTAAAATTAGAAGTGATGATATTACCTTTGTGAAGTTACCATGGTCTGGGGTTTGCTTATCAATATTGCTCTCGAAGGAAATTAACTTTGTCAGTTCACTGGGAATGGATGCTACTACACAGTTTATGCAACCAAGCCCACAGGGACTAGTCAGTGAACCAAAATGCCAGTTGAGTAATTAACAAACGAGAAATGTAATAATCCAGAGAACTGGACTCTGAGCTATCAGGCTATTCTCTGTATAAAAGGATACATGAAATTCAGCTTACACTCAGAAGTGATTGAGTGATATTTGCTCTTAAAATTAGAGAAATGGTAATGAGTAGTATGAAAGGGTTGGCACACACAGTCTGAAGGTGCCCCCCTTCCGTCTGACTCAGGGCAGGTGTGGCTAATCAGTCATGGTCCTCGTCCCTGCTGGGTTCAGACTTGGCCTGAATGGCCTTGTAGAACCTCTGCTCTAATTTGTTAGGATATGGCAGGTAATATGCAACTTGTTTGCCATCTGTGTAGGTAGAGTGATGATAATGTGTGATGGCACCAGACCATGTCTGCCATATGCATCTGGGTCTCTGAGTTAGGGAGACACCTGGTACAGGAAACAGATGAGGTGATTGGGGGGGTTACTGCTTCTTTTGGGCTATGTCAAAGTTTATTTCTTGGCCCTCCTGCATTTTGTGTTCCAGTGTTCCCATGCTTACCAAGTACTTGTCCTTAGGATTTATTTTTACTCTATTTTTGATTGGAGGATAATTATTTTATGATGTTGTGTTGGTCACTGCTGTACAACAGTGTGAATCAAATTTAAGTAAACATATATCCATCCCCCTCCTGAGCCTCCTTCCCACCCCCCCCCCCATCTTACCCCTCTAGGTCATCATAGAGCACTAGGCTGAGTGCCCTGTTACATAGCAGCTTTCCACTATCTGTTTTACACATGGTCATGTAGATATTTCAGTCCTCTCAAATTTCTGCATATGGAGATAAGATTACCACCACCAGAATGGCTACTCTCAAAGTTTGCTTTGGTATGAGATGATTTTTATTCTTTGCCTCACTGGTTTTTCGTAAAAATGTCATCATTTAAGAGAAAGTACTCTTGATTCTGTCTTTTAATGCTGACAACTATATTCAGTTTTGAAGTTTGTGATACCTTTAGCCCAAGAGATGGAAGAAAGGAAGTAATTATTCCTCAGTTCCTCAGTAACCCTACGTAAAGGATGAACAAGAAACAAAAAGCTCTAACTGAAACAGGGAATTGAGACTTAAATTTTAAGATGAACTCCTAATCAGTATTTTCTACCAGTATTAATATGTATATGAACAAAACTTCTCACATCTTTTATTCTCTCACCTTGAAGAGGAAGATACCCTTCTCATTTTTCAGATAAGGAAATGAGGCTCAGGGTAGGCTTCTGATGTGCTGCATTAGGAAGTTGTGGAGCCAGAATTCAGTTATGTCTGTTGGATAAAAATGCAGTGATGACCAACACTTCATATGTAGCTCTCACATGCAATGTGATGAAATGGTTTCTACCAAGTCAGATTGTGGACTGTATCCTAAAATATTTGTCATATAATATTATTTTAATGAAGTAAAATAAAGTAGTAACATGATTTCAGTGAGCTTACAGTGTTCTAGGTTCTTAAATCTTTGATCTCATTCGGTCATGACACCAACCCCATAGAGAAGCTACTGTTAATGTGCTGTTTTACAAAGGAGGCCATTGAAGAAGGAGGTGCAATGACTTGCCAAAGATTCAAGTGATACTTTAAGCAGAACTGGTGCTTTATTCCAGGTCTTCCTGGTACTTAAAACTTTAGTTGTGCGCCATCATGCAGTACACCTCTTTTGTCCTCTTTGGAACATGTCACACAAGTTGTACTTGATAGTGCATAAGTACCTGTCTTCTGCAGTTCTTTTCAGTTTCATAATATAATGTACATCACGAATAACCAGAAATTAAAAATAATTTGAATTGTGATCTGTTGGCATTAACCTATAAAGTTACTTATGCCATAATTGGTCACTAAAAACCTAATTCATTTAGGCCCTCCTAATTAGATGTGTAAGTAATTATTATGTTTGTTTCCAATATACTCATTGTATGTGGCTATTGAAATGTTTCTAATTAAGATTTAATAAATTAAAAAATTTTGTCCTTCAGTCACACTCAGCATATTTGGCATGCTTAAGAGCCTCTTGTGTCTACCAGCTACACTGTCAAACTGTACAGATGTAGAACATTTCTATACATATCAAAATATCTATTATAGATAGATATAATAGAAATACTTAATAACCAGTAGATAATTTTTTTGGACAGCATTATTAGATCATTCCTCCAGGTTCTTATTAGAAGAAGCTAGGTCTTATTGCAAAAGACCTTTCCTTTTAATTTAGGAACCTAATGGTCTTAGCTTGGTCTGAATATTTGACTATGATCTAGCACTAAAATCATTAATCTATGGCCTGTATTTGTTTTCCTGTGAGCTAATGATGATTTTACATTTTAAATGGTTATATATTTAAATGATTTTTTAGATACCTATGTAATTTCCTTGATTTTGCCTCTTGGTTTGTAAAGCCTTAAGTATTTACTCTCTGGCCCTTTAAGAAAAACATTTCCATCCCCAGATCTGGGACACTTTAAAGCATTTAAAGAATGCTTATTGAATGCATGGATAATAGGGGCTGACAGAAAAGTATTTGAGACAAGTACAACAGCTGAAGTAGTTCCAATGAACTAGATGGTAATGTTTTCTAGCTAGGAAAAAGGCATTTTCAATTTTCTTTACTAAATGGGCTTTCTACTTTCAGTGATTCATGTCAGAAGACGGGGAAAAGGGCCATAAAAGTAATTCTTTCAAGAACTTTGTACACCTTACTGGTTGGGAGAAAATGGTATTTACCCTACGTGAGTTTGGGAAAGGTTGCAGTTTCAGCCTGATTTCCACTGAATTAAGTTGACACTGGAGCTTTGTTTCAGTAGTGGCGCTGACGATTGAAGGAATCACTGGTAACATGAAATGAGCACAGAACAGTCAAAGGTGACTCTGGTGGTTTTCCCTGGTCTTTCACGCACTCTCAAACCATGCATGTTGTGTTCTCTCTGGCACGCTGGTGAACTTTCTGTTGAGGGAGCTGAGATTTTTTGACAATGATCTTCTCTTTCAATTCAATTCAATTCAATTCAGTTGCTCAGTTGTGTCTGACTCTTTGCGACCCCATGAATTACAGCACGCCAGGCTTCCCTGTCCATCACCAACGCTCAGAGTTTACCCAAACTCTTGTCCATAGAGTCATTGACACCATCCAGCCATCTCATCCTCTGTCATCCCCTTCTCCTCCTACCCCCAATCCCTCCCAGCATCAGGGTCTTTTCCAATGAGTCAACTCTTTGCATGAAGTAGCCAAAGTATTGGAGTTTCAGCTTCAGCATCAGTCCTTCCAATGAACACCCAGGACTGATCTCCTTTAGGATGGGGCTGGTTGGATCTTCTTGCAGTCCAAGGGACTCTCAGGAGTCTTCTCCAACACCACAGTTCAAAAGCATCAATTCTTTGGCACTCAGCTTTCTTCACAGTCCAACTCTCACATCCATACATGACCAATGGAAAAACCATAGCCTTGACTAGCCTTTGTTGGCAAAGTAATGTCTCTGCTTTTGAATATGCTATCTAGGTTGGTCATAATTTTCCTTCCAAGGAGTTTACCCCAAAAAATAGAAGACTGTTGCTGCTCTCAGACTTTATTGTCCCAGAAGTCAGTAGTGTTACTCAGCAAAGCTGTCACTTCAGTCAGCGTCATTTCTTTACTTTCCAGGAGCAGTTAGATTGAAGAAACTTAAAGAACTTATAATTATTTGTTTTTAAATTGAGGAATCATGTTTCAATTATATGTCTTTATGTGCGCACTGGCCTGCCTCTTGTCAGTTAAACAGATTGTGAATTTTATAATATTTCATAAATCACTGCCACTTTACTTTCAGTAAAACCTGAATTTTACTGTAACTACAAGCATCAGTTCTTTCTGAATAATTGGGAAAAACAGTGTTATGATATTATGTTCCATAGCACTTTATAGATACTTTTGTTTCAAGAGTTACACTAAATTGTTATGTTTTATTCAGAGGACTGTCTTCTGCATTAGACTGTTCTTAAGGCCAGTGCCAATATCTTATTTATCTTTGTGTTTCTTAGTACCTAGACATATATTAAGTGAAATAATAAATGCACATGCATGTTCACATGGTCTATGAGGGCAGTGGCCTGATTTTAAGCATCTTTTTCATTCCAGTCTTAAGACTTGGCTATATCTGTGCAAAATACCAAATTACAGATTTTATGCAGTTCTGTCTTCAGCTGAGGTTATAAACAAATACCACAGATCATTTTGACACAATAGCTCTTCTACTTGATTTTCTTCCACTCTGTTATCATTCTGTTGCCTCATTCATTCTTTAATTTATTCATTTTAAAAACATTTCATTCTCTCAACTCCATGAGTGACGGTCAGTCATTGTCCAGCATAAGGAATTAATTCTCTTTTATCTGCCATTTCAAATACTCTTCACCTTTCCCTTCTTTTACAACTATATTATGAAATTGTTCCTGTCTGTCTGAAGCATATTACATTATTCAAATTAGTAATGCTTCTATCAAAGCATAGAGAACCTAGCTGTTTGTATATTCCTGTTGTCATGGTGATATCTGCAGCTGGAATTTATTAGTAGTAGCAAACTGAACATATAGAATGTATCTTTATTGTTTGTTTTATAAGTTTATTTAGTAATGCTAATCTTGCAGAAGCAAGAACCTATAAATCTATAATATAGTGTGTTAGTTGCCTTTCTAGATATAGGCTATTTTATGAGTTTCACTAGAAGCTGTTTTAGGTTCTGCTTGAAATTGTACCATTGCTTGAGTTCTCAAGCTGTCTGAATTTCTAGGATAATTGGATCTGAGTGAGCCCTTAGAGGAAGTCCAGGGTGTGATTGGTAAGATCAAATCCTCTCTGACTTTAGTCAGATCAAAGCTAAGAAAAGGTATCTGTTGCTAGGTCAGAATTTTATTTTATTTTGCCAGAGGTGTAAAGAATCTCCACAGTTCCTTAGCAATTACTTTGACAGAACATACTATTTATAAAATACATAAATTACAAACAAATGAAGATTTGGTACAAATACATTGATAGACTGACCTAGTATGTGAACCAAGATTAGTTTCCTTGGTCTTAAACATTATATTATCTTAAAACAATATTTAAAATTTTAGTGAGTGACCATGTAAGAGGAAAATCAGGTGTGACCAGATGTCAAAGGAATTATTATTCCTTTATCTTTTTTAATACATCCTCCTAATGTTCCCATCACTAATTAAAATACATATTGCTAATTGAAAACTTAATATATCATTTAATTCTTCCTTTTCCTAATGTGTGAATAAAGGATCCATAGTACTCCTATTCTGAGCAAAGAATTCATGTGTATAGATCACAGTGGTTTTGCAGTGTTCTTAGGGTGGTATGACCTTTTTAATGTGACTTAGATTCCAGCCACAGGGCTCAAGTCCATGCTGGAGCAGTAAGGACAAAATTTACAATGAAAGTGAAATTCAAAAATAACCAGACATTTGAAATGTAGACCATGGTTTTCAAGTATGGGTGAGTTCTACCTTCAGAAATATGTGGGGACACTTTCATTGTCACAGTGACCGAGAGATCAAGGGAACCACTGACATTTAGTGGCTGGGGTCAGAGATGCAAGCATCCTCCAACCCATGGGACAGACCCATCGAGAAAAAATGACACTGATGCACGCTAGCGGTTCTCATCTCCTCCCATGCAACACAGGCAAAGTCCTGAACGACCGTAAGCAGTCCACAGTCGCAGGTTGTTGTTTGCCGTGTAATTGCATTCTGTTTACTCATTTTCTTAAAGCTTTCCATGCAAATGAGTAGCATTTTCTTTATTAGTATGTGAATATCAAAGGAAAAAACTACCTTGTTCAAGTGTAATATGATATAGGGGACCTTGAAGACCCTGTCACGCATTCCTCAGAAGTAGTTTGAATGTGTGAAGAGGCAAGCACTTGATCTTGGACTTAGTTTTGGGTTGGCCTCCTGCAGTGTAGACTGTGAGCCCTGGAGGGCATGCTTTGCTCTTTTCATTCTCAGAGACTTGCATAGTGCCTAACACACAGTGCAGGCCTTTGGGAAAGTTTTGTTTTTTAATTTTTTCATTGAGTTATCAGTGGTGACCCTGTTAACTATACAGTCCTTAAGAGAGCTGTGGTCCCTGGTGTGCAGCACGCTGGGTTCATGTTCCAGTTCTGCTCCTTAGTATTTGTGTGCCATCATTGGTTATTTAACTCCCTATGCCTCAGTGACCTGGCCTGTGAAAACTTTAGGGTTGAGATTCAATGAGTTAATTAATGTGAAGCCATTAGAACAGTGCTGGTACATAGTACATGAGTACATAAGTATCAGTTATTATTAACATTATTCTTTATATAGTGTTATTCAAGACTCCTACAATTGTTGCTGTACTTCTGAGAATTAACTATTAGTATTTTTGAGATGTCTATAGAAGTATTTTTTCTTTTAGATACTATCATGTGTCATTGTTTAAAAAGAAATAGACATTACAATAGGATTGGTTTGGCAAGAGGTTGGCTGTATTTCTGTATTAATGTATACATAATTAAGATATCATGGGCCACATTAAACTTACCGTACAACTACCTTGTTGTACTAACAGTCACTAAGTACAGTGACTGTACTTAGTGTACAGTTACTAAGTCATGTCTGACTCTTTGCAATATCATGGACAGTAGCACGCCAGACTTCCCTGTTTTTCACTGTCTCCAAGAGTTTGCTCAAACACATGTCCATTGAATCCGTGATGCCATCCAACCATCTCATCCTCTGTCGTCCCCTTCTCCTTCTGCCTTCAATCTTTCCCAGCATCAGGATCTTTTCCAGTGAATCAGTTCTTCGCATCAGGTGGCCAAAGTATTAGAGCTTCAGCATCAGTCCTTCCAATGAATATTCACGGTTGATTTCCTTCAGGATTGACTGGTTTGATTTCCTTGCAGTCCAAGGGGCTCTCCAAAATCTCTTTCTCCAGCACCACAATTTGAAAGCATCAATTCTTTGGTGCTCAAGACTTCTTTATGGTCCAAGCTCTCCTATAGTACGACTACCTTGTAGGTTTAAAACTCAGAAAATGCAAAGTTGCCAACGTATCAGCTGAAATATTATTTTAAGGACTAAATAATTTAGATAAGTTTACAACAGCCTTATTTTCTACAGAAGTATATTCAAATGATTAGGTACAGGTAGCTCAATACTCTGTAATGACCTACCTGTATGGGAAAACAATCTAAAGAGTGGATATATGTATAACCGATTCACTTTGCTGTATAGCAGAAACTAACACAACATTGTAAATCAACTATACCTAATTCAATAAAATTAATTTTAAGACATGATCAAGTGCATATTCTCTCAAGTAGGATGAAGAACTTAAGTAACTAAATAGCAATTGCTTATTGTTCAAAGCAACTATAGTTAGCAAGCAGTAGGGCTTTCACATGAGGGCATTTTTCAGTGGCTAGATAGAATTCCCTTAATTCCCAGGATGTTCTTGTTCCTTAGCCATTTTTATGGAAATATTTCTGAATTATATGTCACTCTTCCCTGACTTCTCAAAATTGGTTATGCAGCTGAATGAACCAAAGGGCATAAGAAGCCACTATAATCAACGTGACATACTTCTTAAGGCTTACATTTTGCTACAGGATTTAAGGGGAAGTTGCACACAGACAGTGGAACCATAGCTTTGAATTAATATCACATGTATATTTGGGTCAGAATGCAAAACTCATATAAATGTTTAAAGTAAAATATGAAACTTCAAAGAAATTTCAGGTTTATGGAGGCTGGTCACAGGCTAGGAGATTATGTCCCTCTTATAAAAGGCACTTCAGGGAGAAGCAGTATAACTCTAAGTAGTTAATAATGTTTAACATTTTAATGGAGAGGGCCCTTGGGGTTATTCCACTTGCGAGGCTGTTTGCACTTCTTTAAAGTAGACCCTATTGGCAGTTTTACTGACTATCTCCCTGTCAAACCTCAAAGACATGTTAGCTCTTAATCCAGTCAATATTCCTCCATATGTAACTTTCTAACCATTTTCCTCCTCTTCATTGCTCATAATTTTTGTATCTAAAAAATTTACCGAAGCTATTAGTGGAATGTAAATAATAATAATAATGTAAAATAGTAAAACTCAGTTTACACACAAATGTAATATCTATATTCTTAGTAAGTTAGCAAGGTGCTTATTTCTTGTTACTGTTTCTAGAGGAAGAAATGCAGAATTTTTCTTTTGAGATGACTTTTCTTTCTTTGATTGGTTTTGTTTTTTAGAAGACTTTTAGAGCAGTGTTAGGTTGACAGACAAATTGAGGGGGGTGTACACAGATTTCTCATGTTCCCTCTGCCTCTCCACACATGGGTAGCCTCCCCCTATTATCAACACCCCCCACCAGACTCATACATTAGTCATAATTGATGAACCTACATGGCTTATCATTACTGTCTAAAGTCCCTAGTTTATAATAGGGTCACTTGTGGTGCTGTCCGTTCTGTAAGTTTGTGGAAATGTATAGTGTCAAGTATAGTATCATGTAGAGTATTTTCATTGCCCTAAAAATCCTGTGTTCTGCCTATTCATCTACCCACCAACCCCTCCAGCAACCATTGCTCTATTTACTGTCTTGATAGCTTTGCCTTTTCCAGAATGTTATTGTAGTTGGAATAATACCGTATGTAGCCTTCTCAGATTAGCTTCTTTCACTTGAACGTGAACTTGAACATGAAGTCGCTCAGTCGTGCTCCACTCTTTGCAACCCCATGGACGGTAGCCCACCAGGCTCCTCTGTCCATGAGGATACTCCAGGCAAGAATACTGGAGTGGGCTGCCATTTCCTTCTCCAGGGGATCTTCCCAACCCAGGGGTTGAAGCTGGGTCTCCCGTATTGCACGCAGACGCTTTATCCTCTGCGCCACCAGGGAAGCTCTTTCACTTAGTAGTATGCATTTAAATTTCCACTATGTCCTTTCCTAGCTCAATGTGGCTCATTTCTTTTTGCACTAATAATATTCCATTGTTTGGTTGTACCACAGTTTGTTTATTACCCATTTTCCTACTGAAGGACATCTTGGTTGCTTACAAGTTTTGGCAATTATGAATAAAACAATTATAAACATCTATATGCAGTTTTTTATGTGAACATAAGTTTTTAGCTCCTTTGGGTAAGTATCAAGGAGCATGATTGCTGCATTGTATGTTAAGAGTATGTTCAGTTTTGTAAGAAACCACCAAACTCTTCCAAACAAGAATAAGATTTTTGTTTTTAGCACCTCCTCATGAGCATTTGACGTTGTCAGTGGTTTGGATGTCATAGTGATACCTCGTTGTTGTTCTAGTTTACATTTCCCTGATGACATATGATGTGTAGCGTCTTCTCATATAGTGATTTTTGCATCTGTATTATCTTTGGTGTGATATCTGATAAGGTCTTTGGCTCATTTGAAAAATCTGATTGTTAGTTTCTTATTGTTGAGTTTTAAGAGTTCTTTGTATATTTTAGATAACAGTCCTTTCTCAGACGTATATTTTCCAAAAATTTTCTTCTAGTCTGTGGTGTTTTTTATTTACTTATTAGTTTCTTTCACAGAATAGAAATTTTTCATTTTCATGATGTCATGGATGGCAACTTTGTGTGATCATCAAAGTCATCTCATCTTTTAATATGGGACTTCTACCATATTATCTTCTAGGAGTTGTGTAATTCTGCATTTTACATTTAGGTTTGTGGCCCATTTTGAGTTAATTTTTGTGAAAGAATAAGGTCTGTGTCTAGAATTTTTTTGCGTCTGGCTGTCCTGTTCTTTAGCACCGCTTGTTGAGAAGAGTAACTGCGCTACATTGTGTTACCTTTGCTCTTAGGTCAGAGATCAGTTGACTGTATTTTGGAGGATCTATTTCTATTCCATTAATGTATTTGTCTGTTCTTCTGCCAATATCACAGAATCTTGATTAGTGTAGCTCTTTGGTGGGTCTTGAAGTCAAGTAGTGTTGGTCTTCCAACTTTGTCCTCCTTTGCTCTATTGCCTATTCTGGGTCTTTTGTCTCTATCTCAACTTCAGAATCAGTTTGACGACATCTAAAATATTACTTGCTGGGATTTTAATTGGGATTGCATTCAATCTGTAGATCAAGTTGGGAGCACTTTTCTTTTTCACTATAAATTCTTCCCTAAATTCCTACATGTTGAGATTTCTTGAAGTGCAACTCTGGATAAGCAGTCTAGGTATAAAATGACCATATTGTTACTCTTATACCATGTTCCTCATGTAAGCATTTGTCATCTAAAAAGGAACAGTGGTACAGTACTCCAAAACAGACAACACGGTTCCTTCGGGTGTCTGTCTGAGCATTTTCAATATACCCTTTTAATATCTTGGCAATTCACCCAATTAAAATCAAGACCATCCCATTATTTAAACATATTAGGCATTTGGTAATTACTTAAATATTAAATTAGACATTACACATGACACATGGGTATGTGTGTGTATAAATATTTCTGTAATGGATATCTTCTGAATAATATACTGCATGGGTTATTAAAATCTTGATTTTGTTATGTTTACAAATGACTATGAGTAAAGAATAACCAAGGGAATAGTTAGAATGGAAATAGAATGTTTTATTTTAATTTTATTTTATTAGGATATTTTACTTAGAATATTATATTTTCTATGATAAGTTTTATCAGTGTCCATTAATTTTCATGTATTTAGACAAATGTCCTTTTATCATCCTTATAATACTTGTATCTACCTTGTTCAGACATGAAAATTCATTAAGTAAAAATCTTCTTAGAAATACTATAAATTTGACTTTGATTATCGCTGAGATTTCAGAACTCTCATCTTATTAGTGATTGGAGAGATTTTCTCTTATCCTGTTTTTAATAATAGCCTGGCAGGGTTTGAAGTTTCTTACCAGATGTTTTGCTATTTCCATAATAATGGATCTTATTAATAAGGCTTTTACAGAATCTCTCTTTAAAAGGTGTGGATAAAATGAAGAGTGACTAAAATACAATGAGTCCTCGATTATTTCTGGTAATTGCTGAGCATGCTGAGATGAGCTTTTAACTACTTTACTTCTTGAGCCTTTTCTCTCAGGATTTTCTGTTAAAATTGCAAATTCATATTTCTCTATTTTTTGTGATAGTTATTCGTGTCCTATTCTAAGTGCTAAAGAATTCTGTAAATTTTGTCAGAAAAATAAAGAACATTTTATCATTTTATGAAGCAAAGGGTTTGGAGAAATTGGTGAACATGTAGACACATAAAAGAACCAAATGTGGTCTTTAAATTTCTAGAACACCAAGACTCCAGTTTCTTAAAGGCAGCTCATCAACAACCAGTATTAAAGAACTTAAGAGAAATTGTTAGTTAGACAAATAGGCTGGTGTGATGATAATATCCCAAAGAAAGGGATAGCCTGGTGTGCTGCAGTCCATGGAGTCGCAAGACTCAGACACGACTGAGTGACTGAACTGAACTGATGATAATACAGGCAGGAATCAAGGCACCCAGCTTTTATATTTTAAAAGGAGTGGAAATGGGACGAGGGGTGGAAAGAGCATATATTCTGAAGTTCTGAAAACAAGGGTTGTTTTTGTTCAGTCATTCAGCTGTGTCTGACCCTTTGTAACCACATGGACTGCAGCACGCTGGGCTTCCCTGTCCTTCACCACCTCTTGGAGCTTGCTCAAGCTCGTGTCCATTGAGTCGGTGATGCCATCCAACCACTTTGTCCTCTGTTGTCCTCTTCTCCTCCTGCCTTCAATCTTTTACAGCATCAGGGTCTTTCTAATGAGTTGACTCTTTATCAGGTGAAGTTGCTCAGTCGTGTCTGACTCTTTGCAACCCCATGGACACCAGGCTCCTCCATCCGTGGGATTTTCTAGGCAACAGTACTGGAGTGGGTTGCCATTTCCTTCTCCAGGGATTCTTCCCTACCCAGGGATTGAACCCAGGTCCCCCTCATTGTAGACAGACGCTTTACTGTCTGAGCCACCAATGAATTGGAGCTTCAGCATCAGTCCTTCCAATGAATATTCAGGACTGATCTCCTTTAGGATTGACTGGTTTGATTTCCTTGCAATCCAAGGGACTCCAGAGTCTTCTCCCACACCACAGTTCAAAAGCATCAATTCTTCGGTGCTCAGCCTTCTTTATGGTCCAGCTCTCACCATCCATACACTACTACTCGAAAAACCATAGCTTTGACTATACAGACCTTTGTCAACAAAGTAATGTCTCTGCTTTTTAATATGCTTTCTAGGTTTGTCATAGCTTTTCTTCCAAGGAGCAAGCGTCTTTTAATTTCATGGCTGTAGTCACCATCTGCAATGGTTTTGGAACCCCCAAAAATAAAGTTTCTCACTGTTTCCATTGTTTCCCCATCTACTTGCCATGAAGTGGTGGGACTGGATGCCATGATCCTCATTTTTTGACTGTTGAGTTTTAAGCCAGCTTTTTCACTCTCCTCTTTCAACTTCATCAGGAGGCTCTTCAGTTACTCTTCGCTTTCTGCCATAAGGATGGCCATCTTCATATCTGAGTTTATTGATATTTCTCCCTGCAATCTTGATCTAGCTTGTGTTTCATCCAGCCTGGCATTTCACGTGATATACTCTACATGTTAAGTTAGATAAGCCG
This sequence comes from Bos grunniens, assembly GCF_055505025.1. Lineage (NCBI taxonomy): Eukaryota > Metazoa > Chordata > Mammalia > Artiodactyla > Bovidae > Bos > Bos grunniens. Next base: position 107,015,591 of record NC_141165.1, read on the forward strand.
GGTGATGATATACAGCCTTGGTGTACTCCTTTTGCAATTTGGAACCAGTCCATTGTTCCATGTCTGGTTCTAACTGTTGCTTCTTGACCTGCATACAGGTTTTTCGGGAGGCAGGTAAGATAGTCTGGGATTCCCATCTCTTGAAGAATTTACCAGGTGTTGTGATCCACACAGTCAAAGGCTTTGGCATAGTCAGTAAAGCTGAAGGAGATGTTTTTCTGGAATTCTCTTGTTTTTTCTATGATCCAACAGATGTTGGCAATTTGATCTCTGGTTCCTCTGCCTTTTCTAAATTCAGCCTGAAAATCTGGAAGTTCTCGGTTCACGTACTATTGAAGCCTAGCTTGGAGATTTTTGATCATTACTTTGCTAGTGTGTGAGATGAGTACAATTTTGTGGTAGATTGAACATTCTGTGGCACTGCCTTTCTTTGGGGTTGGAATGAAAACTGTCCTTTTCCAGTCCTGTGACCACTGCAGAGTTTCCCAGATTTGCTGACATATTGAGTGCAGCACTTTAACACCATCATCTTTCAGGATTTGAAATAGCTCCAGAAAAATTTGAGAATAACTAAAATCAATATAAAGGGATGGAATCATTCAAATAAGCTAACCTATAACTTGAAAGGATGATTCCATCCTTCGTAGTTATTACAATTGCCTCTATATAAATGATTTTCTTTATACTGTGCAATAAATTCTGTGTCCACATCCTAATTTCCACTTCCTACTTTCCTAGTTAATCTTTTCTAGCTTTCCATTTACTTGTTCTAACCTAATACAGTGGACAGAAAGAGAGTAACTAAAAAGGATTTCATGTAAGGCTATGGCAAAAAGGGTATGATCCTTTTAAGAAACCCTTGATTAGTATGGCTTTTTATTATACTAATTAATTTTATTTATTCATTAGAAGATTAAAACCAGAAGTGCAGTAGTAAAGTCTCTTCTTTAAAAATAAAATTTCTACTATTAAAACATTTAAAAGACAAAGTAAGAAAAAATTTTTCACTACTGTTAAAACAGATTAGAGATTCACTATCCTAATATATACAGAGCTCTTTCAAATCACTGAGGGGTAAATAAAAGAATATGATAGATAATGGGCAAAGAATATAGCATGAGTGGGCTTGTGAAGCATTGTGTAAGACTTCTTTTCTTTTTAGACTTTCAAAGAGGAAGGGAAAATATAATTGATTGACCTTTAATGTGACCATCTACTGAAAATGTTCATAAATACTCATAGTTAGCATTTGAATTTTCCCAGCAATAAAAGTTAATACAGAGTTTCCCTATTCTAGTTTCAGAATTGTTCATAGAGACAACAAAAAGGCTTCAGCAAAGAAAAAGGCATTATTATCTAAAGGGTATTAAGACTCTCTACTCTTACATGGGAATTTTACTGTTATTTAGGAGAACTCTGGAAAATGAATAAGTTATGATAAATTTAGGCTACATAATCAATAAAGATAAAAAAATTTCTTTCTTCACTACTGATATACCCTCCATTAAATCCTTATGACTAAACCAACTTACAGATACTATAATGCTTCAAAATAAAGTAGTCTTTCAGGAGGCCAGTATAAAATCTCTTTGAGAATGTAGTATGAACTATTCTTAAGATTTGCTTCAGATTACATTCACAGTACAGTGAAGAGGGTGCTTGTCTGGAGGTGTACAGATGGTCAGGATTACTGCTGCACCATACACCTTGGTTTGGATGTCTGTCTGAGGATCTTCAGTATATTCTTTTAATATCTTAACAATTCACCCAATTCAAATCAAGTGCATCCCATTACTTAAAAATACTAGGAATTTCAGTTCAGTTCAGTTGCACAGTTGTGTCCGACTCTGTGCAACCCCATGAGCCGCAGCACGCCAGGCCTCCCTGTCCATCGCCAACTCCCGGAGTCCACCCAGACCCTTGTTCAGTGAGTCAGTGATGCCATCCAACCATTTGATGCCATCCAACCATTTCATCCTCTGTCGTCCCCTTCTCCTCTTGCCCTCAATCTTTCCCAGCATCAGGGTCTTTTCAAATGAATCAGCTCTTTGCATCAGGTGGCCAAAGTACTGGAGTTTCAGCTTCAACATCAGTCCTTCCAGTGAACACCCAGGACTGATCTCCTTTAGGATGGACTGGTTGGATCTCCTTGCTGTCCAAGGGACTCTCAAGAGTCTTCTCCAACACCACAGTTCAAAAGCATCAATACTTCAGTGCTCAGCTTTCTTTATAGTCCAACTCTCACATCCATACATGACCCCTGGAAAAACCATAGCCTTGACTAGATGGACCTTTGTTGACAAAGTAATGTCTCTGCTTTTTAATATGCTGTCTATGTTGGTCATAACTTTCCTTCCAAGGAGTAAGTGTCTTTTAATTTCATGGCTGCTATCACTATATGCAGTGATTTTGGAGCCCAGGAAAATAAAATCAGCCAATGTTTCCATTGTTTCCCCATCTATTTGCCATGAAGTGATGGGACCAGATGCCATGATCTTCATTTTCTGAATGTTGAGCTTTAAGCCAACTTTTTCACTCTCATCTTTCACTTTCATCAAGAGGCTCTTTAGTTCTTCTTCACTTTCTGCCATAAGGGTGGTGTCATCTGCATATCTAAGGTTATTGATATTTCTCCCAGCAATCTTGATTCCAGCTTGTGCTTCTTCCAGCCCAGCATTTCTCGTGATGTACTCTGCATAGAAGTTAAATAAGCAGAGTGCCAATATGCAGGCTTGACGTACTCCTTTTCCTATTTGGAACCAGTCTGTTGTTCCATGTCCAGTTCTAACTGTTGCTTCCTGACCTGCATCCAGATTTCTCAAGAGGCATGTCAGGTGGTCTGGTATTCCCATCTCTTGAAGAATTTTCCACAGGTTATTGTGATCCACACAGTCAAAGGCTTTACCATAGTCAGTGAAGCAGAAATAGATGTTTTTCTGGAACTCTCTTGCTTTTTCGGTGATCCAGCAGATGTTGGCAATTTGATCTCTGGTTCCTCTGCCTTTTCTAAAACCAGCTTGAACATCTGGAAGTTCACAGTTCACTTATTGCTGAAGCCTGGCTTGGAGAATTTTAAGCATTACTTTACTAGTATTTGAGATGAGTGTAACTGTGTGGTAGTTTGAGCATTCTTTGGCATTGCCTGTCTTTGGGATTGGAATGAAAACTGACATTTTTCCGTCCTGTGGCCACTGCTGAGTTTTCAAATTTGCTGGCATATTGAGTGCAGTGCTTTCACAGCATCATCTTTCAGGATTTGAAATAGCTCAACTGGAATTCCATCACTTCCACTAGCTTTGTTCATAGTGATGATTTCTAAGGCCCACTTGACTTCACATTCCAGGATGTCTGGCTCTAGGTGAGTGTGAGTGACCACACCATCGTGATTATCTGGGTCGTGAAGATCTTTTTTGTACAGTTCTTCTGTGTATTCTTGCCACCTCTTCTTAATATCTTCCGCTTCTGTTAGGGCCATACTATTTCTGTCCTTTATTGAGCCCATCTTTGCATGAAATGTTCCCTTGGTATCTCTGATTTTCTTGAAGAGATGTCTAGTCTTTCCCATTCTATTGTTTTCCTCTATTTCTTTGCATTGATCACTGAGCAATGCTTTCTTATCTCTCCTTGCTGTTCTTTGGAACTCTGCATTGAATGGGTATATCTTTCCTTTTCTCCTTTGCTTTTCGCTTCTCTTCTTTTCACAGCTATTTGTAAGGCCTCTCAGACAGCCGTTTTGCTTTTTTGAATTTCTGTTTCTTGGGTATTTGGTATTGCTTAAATGTTAAATTAGTAATTAAAGCAGAAGTCAAGTTCTGATGGTGACAGTGGGCCGCTGACTCTGTCAGAATTCTCCTTCCTTTTCCAGGTAATTACGGAAGCACGCAGATAGTTGTGGAAGAAAAATGCATGGTGGAACAGAGATAGTCTTTGCAGTGAATGCAACTTGTTGTCACTTGCTAAGTCATGTCCGACTCTTTGTGACCCCGTGGACTGCAGCATCCCAGGCTTCCCAGTCCTTCACTATCTCCTGGAGTTTGCTCAGACTCCATTGATGAATTGATGATGCCATTCAACCATCTCATATTCTGTCAGCCCCTTCTCCTGTGAATGGATCTAGCACTGAAAAATTTCTCTAAGTAACCGAAACAATGACATGCTCTGTATTCTGTGTGTGTGTCTGTGTATATGTAAAACTTACATAAGATAGCTTTGTTTCTTGAATCTTTTTTTGTAAAGAATAATAACCAGATCAGTTTTGCTAGTTCTCAAATAATGTAATTTATCCTTAATGGGAATTGGGTAGAATTAGTTATCTGGTGACCTCTCCTGATCTGAGTTGCTACGTACTGTGATGCTGGTAGTTTGACATCAGGATTTTTTTCTGTTGTGTGATCATTTTTGTTGGTTTTACTCCGTCAGGTTCAAATTCATGACCATCTGAGTCCCCATGGCTTTTGGGGTAAAACTGTTGTTTTACTAATAAGAGTGACTAGCTGCATTAAAATCAGGTTATGACTATTTTTTCTCCTTCAATTAAGTAACAGTTGAATGTTTTGCCTTATCACAAGGTAAGAGATATAAAAAAAGAACCATGAAATGAATAAAAAGAAAATGTTCTTAAAATTTACATGTGAAAGTACATCAACATTTATTGACCTATTTTTCAGTTATTTGGCAGAGAGTAGAGAGGCAGAGAATTGATAGTTTAGTGATGTCATGCCGATATTCAGGTATACCTGAAGTATGGCCTGGAAGCTTCTGCTTAGACATGCTTTTTTTAAAAAGCAAGTCTCAACTCCTTTGATGTGGGCTTCACATAGTAACTTTGTTGCAAAGAGTAGAGTAAAGGAAAGGGTAGAAAAAGTAATTTTATAGTGTAGAAACCCTGACAGTCAATGCCTTAACCAGGTAGTCAAGGTCAACCTTGATGTGATGTGATTAAAGTGTTAGTTGATCAACATGGCCTTCCTCCCAGAAACCCATAAGGCTAGTCTAGTCATGAGAAAAAAAAATCAGACAAACCTCAATTTTAGTAAATTAAAAAAGAAAACCTTCCATGATGTAACTTAGTGTGGATGTGAACACAAATTTATTATCTCATCTCAGTTAAGGAAATTTCTCGCTGTTGCTAGAGTTGAAATTAAATTGACAGTTGACATTGACTACTCTTGTAAAGGTGAGTAATGTTAGGAGGGAAATGGCTTAAACACAAGCTTCAAATTCTTCATAAATACTCACACTAGGAAACAGATGAATATCAAATCATATTAGATTAATGTTAAGTATCAAGCGTAAGCTAGATCTCCAAATAAATAGGTAGCAACTTAGCCTTGAAAAGAAAACTGCTTGGTATTTCAGAATAGAATATTGTTTAATTAATTAGGATAACTTTTATATCAAATATGGAAATCAGGGTATGTCTGACGCACACATGTACACACACTGTTTTGAAATAGAAAGGGTTACATGAAAGTGAAGTCGCTCAGTCGTATCCAACTCTTTGTGACCCCATGGACTGTAGCCTACCAGGCTCCTCCGTCCATGGAATTTTCCAGGCAAGAATACTGGAGTGGGTTGCCATTTACTTCTCCAGGAGATCTTCCCAACCCAGGGATTGAACCAGGTCTCCTGCATTGTAGGCAGACGCTTTACTGTCTGAGCCACCAGAAAAGTATACGTACATACATAACATACAAATCAGAAGGATTACATACATACATACAAATCAGAGTACTTATTGATGGCTTTTTGCTGCTCTTTTATCTACCAAATAACATGGAAGCCCTGTAATAGTATAGAAATCTATCAGTGTTTTAGAAGTACAGAGTTTCCTAGGTTTAATTGTTTTTCAAGAAGAACATTTAACTTGAGGATTTAATTTCCATGTGAAGACTTAGGGGGAAATATTTGGTCTTAAAGCTGTTTATTTTAAATATACAACTTAAAACTGATTTTATTCATTAAAGTAGATTATACGTTAGATAGTATACATGTTTTATATGGAACAGAAAGATTTGTACTCTAAACCAAACACCTAAGAAAATTCTATAACATAGATAACCAAGAGCAATGTGCATCACTGCATTGTGTGTTTCTGGAGACAGGTTTCTAGAAGGCCTGCTGCATTTGATTGTCTTTAAACTGCACTTCTGCTGCTTTTTTCCTAGGCCCTTTGTGCAATATGTAGGAGAAACTAATCTGTTTATTCTTTACATAATACTGCCCTTGAGGGAACAGTGTATGCTCTTTCCATCTATTAATCAGAGTAAACTAAGTGAGTTTATTTTAACAGATGTTCAATGGCAGATACATTCTCAAAACCAAGTGTGTTAAGAGCTGAAGGGTACACACTTCACCCATCACATAAGCAGCATCGTTCTCTTTTTATATTCTAGTGCACTGACAGGCAGAATTCCCCAGTCACGTCACCTGGATCCTCTCCCCTGGCACAGAGAAGAAAGCCACACCCAGACCCGCTCCAGATCCCACATCTAAGCCTCCCACCAGTGCCTCCCCGCCTGGACCTAATTCAGAAAGGCATAGTTCGGTCTCCCTGTGGCAGCCCAACTGGTTCACCAAAGGTAAATCAATATTACTAGAAACACAGATAATAGTTTTATGTGATGATTATTGATTGCTCAGGTTTTTAAATCTCCATTAATCATATTTCTTATGCTCTCGTTTATGAGCTACTTTGATGGGTCTCTCATTTTGTGTGTAGCAAATCCACTGTCATATTCCTTGTCTTTATTACTGTAAGAGTTGCATAATTATTCAGAGAAAGCACATGTCTGTAACAGCCCTCTGATTTGCTAAAATAAACAGTAGAGTAAGTATAGTTATTCTGTAAAATGGATTTAAAAGGTCATTATAGGTATTAAAATAAATTGCATGTTCTTATTAAATGATATTTTGTATTCATTTTCATAGTGTCTTGACAAGAAAAATGTTACGGAAGTGTATTTGCATAAAGGCTTAAGATGTGATAAATTATCACCCATGTTTCAGGGTGACTCAGAAGAGGGAATTGTATGTACCTTTTCTATATGAAGGGATTAATTACAAAGAATTACAGTATTTGCAAAGTAATTATATTACTCTTTAATATTAAAGACATAATTCTATCTGTACATTTAAGCCCACAGTTTATTTTAGTTCTGTGCAGATTTTTTTTTTCCAAATTTGATAAGGGAATATTTTGCTTTATTAAATATAAGATTTTAAACATTAATCCCATTTGGTGATATGCTCTACAGTGTAAAACTAGTTGGAAACACAGTGTTTTAGTAGTACTGGATTTTTCTACATTACAATTAACATGGTTTTAAGATCATATTAAGACTTTTTAGGATGTTTCTTAGTCGGAATTATGTAAACACAACACATTCCTTTTTTCTGCAATATTTTCTAACAATGAAAGCACAAATCATTTGTCAGATGAACTGTGTAAATGAAAATAAAGCCTGTGAAAGTCACATAGATCAGTTTAGCAGCTTATACCTTTATATTTCCATATAAGAATCAAACTGATTTTTTTCCCAAGGATCAATACAATTCAAATAAGGTCTATAAGTAATGCTGCTCTATTATTTGTGATTTTTCATTTTTCTGGGGTGTGTATGTATGCTCAGTCACGTCCGACTCTTTGCAGCCTCACGAACTATAGCCTACCCAGGATCCTCTGTCTGTGGAAGTTTCCAGGCAGGAATACTGGAGTAGGTTACCATTTCCTTCTCCAGGAGATCTTTCCCAGCCAGGGATCGAACCCGCGTGTCCTGTGTCGGCAGGTGGATTCTTTACCACTAGCGCCACCTAATGACTGATAAAGAACCAGAGCACATCTTGCCCTTGTCAGTTGCTTTGTAATACAGAGGTGAAAACAAAAATAACAAAACCAGCATTTTCTGCCTTTCAGAGATGTTGCAAATCAAGGTGCTCTTGTAAAAAGTAGAACAACAACTTCTTGATGGTTTCTGCTGTCTCTCTTAAATCATAGAAACGTGAAAATAAAATACTTAATGACATTATTTTAATGTCAACTGGTCAGAATCATCATATAATTTTGATATTCTGCTTTTTTCCCTGTAGTCCTTATTATCCTAAATTTTGAGTTTACATATTCATTTTTTACAAAGAAATCTTAATGAGATATATTTGAGTTTTTCATAATTTTTTAAACTTTCATTAATTGGTGATAAAAGAAACTCATTAAAAGAAGGCACAGGAATCTAATAAAGCTCTATTGTGGCTTAGAAAACAAAAGCAATAATATATTAGTCTGGAAGATATTTCAGTGCATGGAACATCTTTTCTTTTTTCCTCTTGTGTTTCTTCAGTCTTCTCCTTGCATGGTGAGAAAACAAGATAAACCACTCCCAGCCCCACCACCGCCCTTAAGAGACCCTCCTCCCCCTCCACCCGAGAGACCTCCCCCAGTCCCCCCTGACAACAGACTGAGTCGTCACTTCCATCACGTGGAAAGTGTGCCTTCCAGAGATCAGCCCATGCCTCTTGAAGCCTGGTGCCCGCGGGATGTGCTGGGGACTAATCAGTCAGTGGGATGTCGTCTCCTTGGGGATGGCTCTCCGAAGCCTGGAATCACGGCAAGTTCCAATGCAAATGGAAGGCATAGTCGGATGGGCTCTGACCCAGTGCTTCTCCGGAAACACAGACGCAATGACTTGCCCTTAGAAGGAGCCAAGGTAAGAAATACATAAAGCAGAAGCTAAACAACCTACTTATAATCTTCTGATAGGAGGTAGTATAAAAGGTTGGACGGTGTTTTTTTGTGTCTAGTGTGACATTTCCATGCAAGTCTTTATTTATCTGCAAGTTATAAGTAATAAGTAGCTTATTAAAACTTGAACCTAAAAGAAGTCAGGAAGAAGTGTCTAAGTAATGATTTAAGTTTCATAGGAAGATACTAGACAATTTGCCAGAGGTTTAGTATACCTTCTCTTATTTCATCTGCAGAATATTTTCCCATTAATAAATTATCATGGGAGAATCAGCACTTTTTTTTTTTAACTTGTCTGAAAAAAAGGGAAAAGTGTGGGAAAGTGTGCTAGTCACTCAGTTGTGTCCAACTCTGCGACACCATAGACTGCAGCCTACCGGGTTTCTCTGTCCATGGAATTCTCCAGGCAAGGGTACTGATGTGGGTTGCCATCCCCTTCTCTAAGGAATCTTCCCAACCTAGGGATTGAACCCAGGTCTTCTGCATTGCAGGCAGACTCTTTACTGTCTGAGCCACCAGGAAATCTCAACTCTTCTAGTTCTATCTAATTTGAGAAAAAGTTGTATTATAGCATATCATCAGTCAGTCATTGGAATTATTGTTGCCTGGGAGAGTATGTATACCTTAGACAGGTAAATTAAACTTCTCACATACATCAAAACACCAAGTTTTTTAGTTCATTGTTACAGAGCAAGCTCTTTCTCTGTAATACTGAAGAGACCTTAAACATATAATGAGTTTTAACATGCTATATATTACCACCGTCAGTTACATGTACAGGAAAGAATTTAAGCACACAGGAAACCAAGAGGCAACAGCAGAAATCATTGAGTTTAGACCCCTCAGTGGGCCCTTGACAGAGCTGTCCTGTCATGTTTCCTGGTATTTGCTTCCATGATATTTTTGACTCTGGGATTAGATTGTCACCATCTTCCTGCAGCTGCAGAAGGCTTTGCCTCTTTTGAAGACTGTAATGTTAAAGTGTTCCTATCTCTTTTGATCTTACATTGTTATTTTAGGGGAGTAGACTGTTCCTTCCAGATAATAGTTTGTAGTGGGTGAGTTAATCAAGAAACAAGTGTGAAAAATGGCTTGTACTAAATTCTTCTGTGTATGTGCACATATGTGTGTGCATGCACATGTGTGAAGGAATACTTTGTATAATATTATTAGTTTCCTAATAATTAAATATTATTACAGTGGCCAGGATAGCAGGAGTCAAACTATCTACTCTGGCACTCAAAACAAAGGGGAAGAGTGGTGGCAGTTTGCAGAAAGTTTTTGTTCGTGCCTCCTGTGGGTACCTTCAGTCTTTCATCTATTATAAATATGAAGATCTTTAAATGTTTTCTCCAAGGTCATGTAAAGGTGATGTAAATGGAAGAGATAGTACTTGTAAAAGCATTTTTATAGTATTCTCTAAAAATGGAGACTTTATCCTCAAAAGTATGTTTCTACAACCTAGAATCTTGGTAAGAATGACTTGTCTTTTTTTCCAGTGATTTTTTTTTTTTTCCTCCTTTAGTGTCTATTACTTTTCATTCATACATGGTCACACTTGACTTCAGGAGAATGTTCAGACAAGCTCTGACATGAATAGTTATATCTTAGCAACATATTACAACTTATTTCCTGAATGAACTTGAGAAATACTTAAAATATAATAATTATACTATCCAGTTCATTGAAGACCTCTTGTTTCAGGGTTTTTCTTAGATAATATGTTATATAATCTTAACACTAATATAATCTTGCCCTTCTAAGCCCTAGAACATAGGCTATTAATTTCTCTATGAATAGTGGTGGTTTTTTAAATTAGAGTTATAATTGCTTAGGTTATAGGTAGGGAATTTTATTTTATTATATTAACTATAGGTGTAATGAACTATAGGTATAATAACTTTAGGTATAATAGTGATTTCAGCTATAAAGATTCCTTCGCATGTTTTTTCTGTGAACTTTCATGTCCTGGTCTTTGATACATGTTAATATCCCAGAGGACATTGATTAAATTGCAAACTTTCCCTCTTATTGAAAGCTGGATCTATTTAGTTCTATCTAAATAATCCTAATTAAAATTCTTTAGGGTCTAATCTCATATGCTGTGTGTATTAGCATTGCAGTGCTTATAGTCTCAAAGTTAATTACACGTTACAACTAGACTATTGTAACCCAAATTAGACGTCTAAGATTTCTCATTTCAGTCTAGCTGTCTGACTTTTAAGGCAGATTATAAAGAAGGATTTATATATAATGTATTAAATGCCATAAAACAGAGCATGTCTGCCCTTAGTCTCCTTTTTTATTATCTTTTTAAGGAAACATAGTTCCACTTTGGTAGACCACAGAGCATGTAACAACTGACATAAAGTAGAAAAAGCCTAATTCTTCTCATTTCACTGTTGGGAGATGTAACAGTCTGACTTCAGCAGATGGAAGAATGAGTCCATCTAGAATCCTGTAGTTCGTTTCTGCATGACCTTGGATTGGAGTTTGTTTCTCATCTTACGTCTTTGTAGTTCCTCAATCCAGACTGATTTAATTACTTAATATATATTTGTAAATACTTTCTACATGCAAGACTTTCCAAGTGATCAGGATAACCAGTTTCCCAGTGTTCTCTCTCCTTTCAAATTTAACAAAGTGTTTTTGTAGAAGAGTATCCGTCCAACTGCTTTAGGCAGAAGTAAAAATGATAAGGCAAATCTGATAGCTGCATTTTAACAAAAAATCTCATCAACACAGATCAACCATGCTCTGGAATCAGGCCTGAATTTTACTTCCTGCTCTAGAACTTACTGGCTTCATTGTGTACAAGCAACTTACTACATCCTTGCCCCAGATTCCACTTCCCTTACTTTATGAAATGAACCAATAATAGTACCTCATTTCTAGGGGAAGAGTTATCTATTCCCTCCAGATATCTAAATCTCCATATCCCTTGGTTTTGGAATAAAAACAAACTAGGTAGGGAGTTCATTTTCATTTACAATAATTCTCCTTATTTTTGTTTATAATTTAAAACCAAATCATTATCTCTTTCTCCCCTTCCTCTCTCCTTTTATTCAGCATAGTTCCTAATGAATATTCCAAAGGCACTCTATAACTGGTTGCTGAGTTATTACAGTGCTGAAACTGATGATGGAGGTGAAAGAGTCTGCATGCTGGAGTTGGCAGTGGGCACGAGTCAGGCAGGAAAGGGCTTGGAGGATGAGGACGATCATGGTACACTAACAGTATGAGAGGTTTTTTTTTTTTTAATGTATTGTTCCAGCACTGGCTTTCAGCCAAAAGTTGAATGTTAGTTTTTGTGGGTGTGTTTAAAATAGGAATTTTTACTCTTTTAGACAAGCAGTCATTATACATAGGTAGTCACAGTAAGAGGGAGACAAAGGAGAAGGGAAGAAGGACTGGAGAATGATTTTGATTTAAGAAGACAATAGATGGGGAAACAGTGCAAACAGTGTCAGACTTTATTTTTCTGGGCTCCAAAATCACTGCAGATGGTGACTGCAGCCATGAAATTAAAAGACGCTTACTCCTTGGAAGGAAAGTTATGACCAACCTAGACAGCATATTCAAAAGCAGAGACATTACTTTGCCAACAAAGGTTCGTCTAGTCAAGGCTATGGTTTTTCCTGTGGTCATGTATGGATGTGAGAGTTGGATTGTGAAGAAGGCTGAGCGCTGAAGAATTGATGCTTTTGAACTGTGGTGTTGGAGAAGACTCTTGAGAGTCCATTGGACTGCAAGGAGATCCAACTAGTCCATTCTGAAGGAGATCAGCCCTGGGATTTCTTTGGAAGGAATGATGCTAAAGCTGAAACTTCCAATACTTTGGCCACCTGATGTGAAGAGTTGACTCATTGGAAAAGACTCTGATGCTGGAGGGATTGGGGGCAAGAGGAGAAGGGGACGACAGAGGATGAGATGGCTGAATGGCATCACTGACTCAATGGACGTTGAGTCTCAGTGAACTCCAGGAGTTGGTGATGGACAGGGAGGCCTGGTGTGCTGCGATTCATGGGGTCGCAAAGAGTCGGACACGACTGAGCAACTGATCTGATCTGATATATTTATGAAATGCTAAGTTTTACAATGTATCCTCACCCTGCAAAAATTGTAAGCAGTTTTTAAAAACTTTTTAAAAACATATTATCCTGGGAATAAAGGGTATAGGGACTTAGATACTTGGAGGCTGATGTATTATCTTCAAATAACCCATCAGTGTCTCCAAACGTAAGAAAATAATGTTTTTGTGTCAAATAGTAACAACTATCATTTAGACTTGTTTTATTAAAGGAAATGTCTCAAATATCATCCTACCTTTTTAAAGGTAAGAAAACTTAGATGCGTACTAAAAATTTAAAGTTAAGTGTACATACGGAACACCATAAAGGGAATTCATAAAACGGAATATTCTGTAAATGCAGTGAGGACTCGCTCCCCTTTGCCGTGTGTCCTCTGTCGGTGTGCCAGCCCCTGTCATCCATTAGAACTATTTGCACTTTTTATTTGCATCTTCACTAGATAAATGGTGACGGCAGCAAGAATAAATTAAATGCTAATTGCTCTTTTTGCTAACTGTAGAGAGCTCTAAGGGAAAAAAAGCCCTCTAATTCATAGTTAAAATGGAGTGTAAGAATTTTCTGTGACTTTCATTTACTCCCCATTCCCTTCCCCCATCCCACCTAGCATAATCAAGTTAGCAAAGGTACTACTTTCCTTTTAACATGAGACTTGCAAGCTAAGAGTTATCAGGTTGCTTTATTTTATTGGTATGAGATTTCTTTCCTATAGGACTGTTTCTATTCCCTCAAATTCCAGCCCCATTATAAACCTGTTCCTTAATTCATATTATGTTGGCTAGATATTTGTTTATTATTGCTGGTTTGTTTGTTTTAATTATCTGAGGTAAAAATATTTTGCACTAAATGTTTTAAGATATTGGGAACTTGAAATTTATCTGCTTATGTATAGATACTGACACCGTGTCCAACTGTCTTTATTTGTTCCTCTTAAAAGATTAAGAATGCTACTGTTTCTTATGTGATTAAACACTATCTCTGACTTGTCATGTTACTTCAAGTGACATCATTCTAAAATGACCCTGTGCACAAGAATCTGTTGAAGATACTGCTAGATAAATACATGGAATGATTCCTCTTTTTGATATTGTGGCTTTTGCTATTTTGGTAGAGAGGCACATGTTTATAAGAATGACCTTAAACTTATCTGTGAATCTCAAGTGTCATCTTTCAGAAAATATGTCCTCTGTGTACAGTGTTGTAGTTTTAATCTAATGTTGGTGGAGGATAAATTATAGCATGTTTTCCGTTTTGTGCAGGTGTGGGTTTACATGTGTGGGATGGGGAAAAGGAGGTTGTGTTTCAGATTTTGTATGTTAAAAAGGCTTTTTCTTAATTGTGCTAGCAGTGTCAAATAGTGTTTTCCCTACATCTCGACGGCCCCAAATGCTTTCATGTTAATTTTAGGCGATATCTGAGCCATAAGAAAACATTTCGAACTTCAAAGTTATGATGAAAGGCATGTAGGAAAATATTAATTTTAATATTTATTAAAATATTAATAAAATATTAATTTTGCGGCATGTAGAAAAATATTAATCTAGGGTAACCTAGTTCAGTTCAGTTCAGTCGCTCAGTCATGTCCAACTCTTTGCAACCCCATGAATCACAGCACGCCAGGCCTCCCTGTCCATCACCAACTCCCGGAGTTCACTCAGACTCATGTCCATCAAGTCAGTGATGCCATCCAGCCATCTTATCTTCTGTCATCCCCTTCTCCTGCCCACAGTCCCTCCCAGCATCAGAGTCTTTTCCAATGAGTCAACTCTTCGCATGACGTGGCCAAAGTACTGGAGTTTTAGCTTTAGCAGCATTCCTTCCAAAGAAATCCCAGGGCTGATCTCCTTCAGAATGTACTGGTTGGATCTCCTTGCAGTCCAAGGGACTCTCAAGAGTCTTCTCCAACACCAAAGTTCAAAAGCATCAATTCTTCGGTGCTCAGCTTTCTTCACAGTCCAGCTCTCACATCTGATAATAAATTTTGTGATAACTCAGGTTATACTTCTTCCACAAGTATAAATTCCCCTTAATAAGTATTCTTATTCCTTCAACCTCTTTGAGTTAAATGAGTAGGATATTCAAGACACGGAGGAGAATACAAAACAAATCAAGCAGAGTCTAGTGAGGATGAGACAGATATACAGTTACCTAACAGATGAGGCATAGCAGAAGCATCTAGAAAATACAATGTGGGATCTCCAAGGAGGGAAAACATTCTAATTGAGATGCAGAGTAGAAGAAGGACTAAAGAAAGCTTCATGAAAGACAGTCACTGGTTACTGGCATTAAAGATCAGTAGGTAATGTTTGTGTAGACAGGACAGGAAGGAGTAGCATGTGAGTGGGAATATAAGCACAGTGCAGGAAGTGAATGTTGGACAGACTGTAGTGCATACAGAGAGAGAGTACAGGAGGTCAAACTATGGCAGTAAAAAATGAAAGCAATTATGAAGTATCTTATATTCTATACTATGTTATTTTTAATTTGGTAGACAAAACAGTGCTTTTAAAGCTTTTTTGGCACAGGAATGATAGGATCAGAATATTTTTGTTGTTATTCAGTTCCTCAGTTGTGTCCGACTCTGCAACTCCATGGACTGCAATATACCAGGCTTCCCTCTCCTTCATTATCTCTCAGAGTTTGTTCAAATTCATTTCCATTGAGTCAACGATGTTATCTAACCATCTCATCCCCTGTCATCCTCTTTTCCTCCTGTCCTCAGTCTTATCTAGCATCAGGGTCTTTTCCAGTGAGTGGGCTCTTTGTATCAGGTGGCCAAAGTATTGGAGTTTCAGCTTTAGCATCGGTCCTTCCAAGGAATATTCAGGGTTGATTTCCTTTAGGATTGACTGGTTAGATATCCTTGCTGTCCAAGGGACTCTCAAGAGTCTTCCCCAGCACCAGAGTCCAAAAGCATCAATTCTTCAGTGCTCAGCTTGCTTTATACTCCAACTCTCACATCTATACATGACCACTGGAAAAACCATGGCTTTGACTAGATGGACCTTTGTTGTCAAAGTAATGTCTCTGCTTTTTAATATGCTGTCTAGGTTGATCATAACTTTTCTTCCAAGGAGCAAGTGTCTTTTAATTTCATGGCTGCAGTCACCATCTGCAGTGATTTTGGAGCCCAAGGAAATATAGTCTGTCACTGTTTGCATTGTTTCCCCATCTATTTGCCATGAAGTGATGAGACCATATGCCATGATCTTCATTTTTTGAATGTTGAGTTTTAAGCCAACTTTTTCACTTTCCTCTTTCACTTTCATCAAGAGCTTCTTTAGTTCCTCTTCACTTTTTGCCATAAGGGTGGTGTCATCTGCATATCTGAGGTTATTGATATTTCTCCCGGCAATCTTGATTCCAGCTTGTGAGTCAACCAGCACAGCATTTTGCACGATGTACCCTGCATATCAGTTAAATAAGCAGGGTGACAATATACAGCCTTGACGTACTCCTTTCCCAATTTTGAACCAGTGTGTTGTTCATGTTTGGTTCTAAGTGTTGCTTCTTGACCTGCATACAGATTTCTCAGGTGGTCTGATATTCCCATCTCTTCAAGAATTTTCCACAGTTTGTTATGGTCCACAGAGTCAAAGGCTTTAGTGTAGTCAATGAAGCAGAAGTAGATGTTTTTCTGGAATTCTTTTGCTTTTCCATGGTCCAGTGGATGTTGGCAATTTGATCTGTTCCTCTGCCTTTTTCTAAATCTGGCTTGTACATCTGGAAGTTCTCAGTTCGTGTACTGTTGAAGCCTAACTTGAAAAGATTTTGAGCATTACCTTGCTAACATGAGAAATGAATGCAAGTTTGTGGTAGTTTGAACATTCTTTGGCATTGCCTTTCTTTGGGGTTGGAATGAAAACTGACCTTTTCCAGTCTTGAGGCCACTGCCACGTTTTCCAAATTTGCTGCCATATTGAGTGCAACACTTTCACAGCATCATCTTTTAGGATTTGAAACAGCTCAGCTGGAATTCCATCACCTCCACTACTTTGTTCGTAGTGTTACTTCCTAAGGCCCACTTGACTTCACACTCCAGAATGTCTGGCTCTAGGTGAGTGACCACACCATCTTGGTTATCTGGGTCGTGAAGATCTTTTTTGTATTCTTACCACCTCTTCTTAATATCTTCTGTTTCTGTTAGGTCCTTACTGTTTCTGTCCTTTATTGTGCCAGTCTTTGCATGAAATGTTCCCTTGGCGTATTTGTTGGTTAAAGGGATTTTTAATGTTTAAAGTTTTTCACTGATCTGTACAAAAATTAATATCGACTTAGAAATTTCTTGTCGTAGCAAAATCTAAAAAACTCTACCTTGTTCTTTCATCCATAGTCATAACCTATGATAAAATTAAAGATTTATTGATATTTTTATCATAGTTCATCTCTAGTGTATTGAATGTAATGAGAAATCAAAAACTAGCACAGGGCGTTTTTTTTTAGTGATAACTTGAATGATATAAAATTTATACTGTGTAGCTTTGAATTGCAAACATTGATATATTTCAAATGGATTCTTTAAACATGTTCCTTTTCTTATGTTGACAAGGATGAATGTGGCTGTTTCACTTCTAAAGCTTCAGCATCATTCTAGAATATTGAGGCAGGGGGAAGGAAATTGGTAGGTTACTCATTGGGTTACCTAGAACTAGTTACATCACATCCTTTTTGCCACAGATTAGCCTGTACCATTTATATAGGAACTAATACATAGTTTGGGAGAGAGCTAATCATTACTTAAGGGTCTTAAAATATATTTAATCTGTCTCTTCAAGGTTATTCTTTTTTTCCTTTTAAATTGCTTTAATTTCACATTATTGGATTAGTGAAGAGCAGTTGTTCAGTTCCCATAATGTGACTGAGCAACCTGGAAATCAGAATTCCTGAATTCTGAATAATTAAATGCTGGTTGTTGTATCTTATGAGCAAGGTAACATAAGTTTTGGTTTGTGTTGTTCACACACTGAAAACTATGTTTAATGTTGCTTGCTCTTTGAAAGTCAGACCAGGTCTCTAATTGCCCGTAGTGCTGAAGCTTCGACCTTGAAAGAACAAAGGCATTTCTGATTATACTCCTGTGTTATTTTGTCAAGAACTTTAGAAATGTTCTGTTAACCCCAGAGAGATATAATTTATTTGGGAGGAATTGAAACAAGAATTGCACCCAGTGCTACTTTTTTCCCTTATTAAATCCTTACAGAGAGTGCTAACTTTTCAACAAAAACTCATCATGTTTGGGAACTTTTACTACTTACTTATCTAGTTGATCTGTATCTGATTTATAGAAACTATAGCATCTCCCCTCTGTGTGTTTAAGAATTATGCTGTATTTTATTTTTTCACATAACTAGGTATTATTTTGGGTAGCAGCAGATAATCACTATGGTTCTTCTAAGTAAATTATATGATATTTCACTTGTTCGAATAAGCTGAAATGATATATTCTTTTCAAAATTACAGAATGTCTAAGAGCTGCTATTGTTTTAAGGTCCTCCAGAAGTTAAAATTCTAAGCTAACCCTTTGATTTCCTTTCAGGTCTTTTCCAACGGTCACCTGGGAAGTGAAGAATATGATGTTCCTCCCCGGCTTTCTCCTCCCCCTCCAGCTGCCACCCTTCTCCCCAGCATCAAGTAAGTATTTCTGGATTTGGAGACCAATTTTCCATGCACAGAGTTGCTGTCCAGAGTGGTTTTGAGGTTCTCAGTACGAAAAGTACAGGGTGAATAGAAGTGCGTCGATGAAAATGAAGCAGCTGGATTTTTAAAGTAAAGCAACAGAAATCAGATCCTTTCTGATTCTTTGCTGATAACGACAGCATTTTTGAGACTTATCTACACTCTGAGATTACGCAGAAACCAACAGAGAAAAAGCTAAGTCTTCCCTACATCCAGATGGAGGCTCCAGGAGCACAGTGCTCCCCTTCCCACCCCTGTCTCTTCCTCAGAAGTGTCACATTTATGCCAGCTACCCAGTTTGACATTGTGAAATGATGTTTGGTTCCTCCAGTATTCTCATTCCTCAAATCCATTCAGCCACCCATCCCTGTTGATTGTTCTTTTGAGTTTTTCATATTCATCTAATCTTCCCCATTGCACTAGTTTTGGCTTATAACAGGCCAGCAGAAATAGCCTTCTACCTGATCTCAGAATTAACATCAATGGATTTTAAAGCTAGAAAAATTGGTTTAACCAAATGTCTCATTTGAAAAATAGGGACACAAGAAGCAACATCAGATAGTTAAGTGATAGTGTCTACCCAGATAAAACCTGGAGAAAACCAAATCTCCTGATTGCCATTCTCCTCCTCCCTATATTAAACCCAGCTGCTTGTCTCCCATCCAATATATATTATTCACATAGCTGATTTAATTTAAATTCTGCTTTCCACAAATCACTTTCCTACTCAAAACTCAACATTGTTCTTTCTTTCCTTTTACATTAATTCTGTGCTCTCCTGCTATCAGTAAGATCCACAGAATTCTACTCAACTAAAATATTGTTCAGGAATTCCTAATGCTTGCCCTCTAATCTTGTCTTGATTTTTTTTCTGGTTTTGTGCATCCATACAGTACCCTCCTATGCACCAGATTTTCAGAATCTTTATTCTCAAGATCCATGTCTCAGGCTCCACTTCTTTATGAAAACTGAGACTTCTGTTATAGTGATGATAAAAAGACTGAATCGCATTCCTCTTCTTCCTCAAGTGTATTTTCTACACATTAAATTATGAACTTTACTATTTCCTGATATTAAAGTGCCTTTCCACATTTAAAAGATTATAAGGTTTTAAGGGCAAAAACTTTTTCTTGTAATCTCTGCTTTTCCCTTAATACCTTACAACAATTGTTATTTAGTGAGTATACTAAGAATGCTTTGTTGCTTAACTCTATCATCTGCCAGGTCCCTCATTTCTAATTGAACATCTTAGAGCATCTTCAGTCCTTCTTCTGCTGGTCACTGAATGCAAAAGAATAAGCTAGCCTGCATGTTAATACCATGCCTGCATGTTAAGTCATTTTAGTTGTGTCTGACTCTTTCCAACTCCATGGACTGTAGCCCTCCAGTTTCCTCTGTCCTTGGGATTCTCTAGGCAAGAATACTAGAGTGAGTTGCCATTTCCTCCTTCAGGGGATCTTCCTGAACCTGGGATCGAACCTGCATCTCCTGTATTGGCAGGCGGTTCTTTACCACTAGCACCAACTGGAAAGTCCATACCAGCTCCCAAGAAATTTACAATCTGCTTTAAAATAAAGTTAATATACATAAAATCACAAGAGAACATCATGCAGTAAATTGAACGAATCTAACTTGTTAGTTTTTGTACATGCTTGGAGAAGAGTGCAGTATAGACTTTGTAAGTCAAGGATGTTTTTAGAGAAGTTGGAAATTTACTGAGTCATAGAGGATGGGCACAGTTGGGAAGGAGTGTCCATGAGGAAAAGCCAAGCGTGTGAAATTGACATCATTTAGGGGACAGTGGGGAACGAAGCTAATTGGACCATCCTCCAGTGGCCAGTTTTCCTGGAGCTGCCAGATATGTAGAAGACATGGAAGTTAGAAGCAAATATACATATTCTGTGTAGTGGGCTCTACATTAGTAATAACATATGATATTATAGCCCCAAATGAACTCTGGATATATGTATACATAATTAAAACATCTAAGCTCAATTACCTCTAATTCAGAGAACGTCAGAAAATGAATTACATGAAATCTGGCTACAATTAGAGATTAAAATTTTGCATTCTGTTTATTAAATTCATATTGGCAAATGGGATAAAAGGCAGAGGTTACAATTTGCTTCATTTATATTTAATATGAAGTGTTTGTTTTTCCTATAAATAAAGAACAACAAATTCATAGTAAACTACATTTAATTGATATTTTTATAACATTTCATTTTGTATATGTAGGTGGATATATTTTTGTCCCATTTACTCTTGATTTTTTTTCCCTCAGAAACAATGTAGCTGCTTTACTTAACAGAAAAATACTTTAACAGTGCATCCTTAATAGCAAATTAATTTCCTATTTTGCATGCTGCAAATTAACCATAGTTAAAATTACAAGTGTTGGCTTTTAATAGCATGTTTATCTCTCCATTTTATTATTTACTCTGACATATGGGTAGCAATTATTCATTGTAGAAAATATGGAAAATATATAAAGGAAGAAAAAAATTAAACAGATACATAAATACAAGCATATACATACCCCAAATATCAATCAGTGGCCAGCGTCTTAATATTTTACTTTTTTTTTTTTACTTTTTTATATGATTTAGATTATATTGTAGAGATACTTTCATGCTGTCCTTTGTCAGTATTTTAATAAGCATTTTTCTTAATTATTTATGCTACACTGTATTTATTATGAAACCAGGATGGAATTCTGAGGTGAATATTAAAATATTAATAAAATCAGACTTAGTCCCAGAGGTGACTCCAGTATCAAGTATTTGTCTATCTTTCAACAAGGGAACTTCTCTGAGCCTGACTTTCTCCATCTGATAAATGAAGGGATCTGTTTATCTTAAATGGTGTCTCAAATCCTTTGGGTTTCCGTAGTGGCTTGGTGAAAAACCTGCCTGTAGTCCAGGAGGCGCAGATTCAATCCCTGGGTCAGGAAGATCCCTTGGAGGAGGAAATGGCAACCCACTCAGTATTCTTGCTTGGATAATCCCATGGACAGAGAAGCCTGGCAGGCTACACAGTCCCTGGGGTTACAAAAGAGTCAGATACAATTTAGCAGCCAA
This sequence comes from Bos grunniens, assembly GCF_055505025.1. Classification (NCBI taxonomy): domain Eukaryota; kingdom Metazoa; phylum Chordata; class Mammalia; order Artiodactyla; family Bovidae; genus Bos; species Bos grunniens. The sequence continues at coordinate 107,037,172 of NC_141165.1, forward strand.
ACAAAATTAAATCCTTTAGAACTTCAACTTTTTAGGTTTCATGCAGTGGTTTTCTAAGAGAAAGTTATCTAAAGTATTAATTACAAATGTATACTTGGCAACTTGAATGTCCATTTATATTTAGTTAGTTGGTTGTATCCCATTTTTGAAGCCAGTGTAAATTGGATTACTACTCTTGGGTTTTTTTATTTGCTTGCTTTCTTTTTGGTTATTTCAGCTTCATTAGAGTGTATAACCAGAGTACAATGAGTATAGATTCTCAGCTCTGGAGGGTTGTAGAATAGAGGTCTTAGCAAAATGTCATCAGTGATATAGGGATGTTGGATATTCAAGTCCCTGTTTCCAAGTTAGTGTCTTAGTGCATGGCTCAAAATTATGCCGTAGCAAAATAACAGACTGCTACCCAACATAGGGGCTTCCCTGGTGACTCAGATGGTAAAGAACCTACCCAACACAGACTTTTGCCGGGCCTCCCACATGTTGAAAGCCCCAATGGTGAATTCAGTAATGTCACACCTAATGTCTACTTTTAAATCTATACTGTGTTATTAGTATTTACTGAAATGTAATTGTCAAATCATTTGATGTTACTCTGATTCCCATTATATTGATGAAAGAGGTTACTCTGTGATAGTGTTTACTTTCTTGTAAAACAGTATGATTCTGTGACTTTTACGGTGTAATTTATCTGGTGACCTAGAAGAATATATAATTAATTTTTAAAATATATTCTCGTGAAAGCAAGCTGAAACTACTAGTGTGTGGTGTGCTTAGTCGCTCAGCTGTGCCCAACTCTTCACAACTCCGTGGACTGTGGCCCACCAGGTTCCTCTGTCCCAGGCAAGAATACTGGAGTGCCATGTCCTCCTCCAGGGGATCTTCCCAACCCAGGGGTCGAACCCAGGTCTTCTCCCTTGCAGGTGGATTCTTTACTGTCTGAGCCACCAGGGAAGCCCAAGAGTACTGGAGTGAGTAGCCTATCCCTTTCCAGGGAATCTTCCCAACCCAGGAATTGAACCAGGGTCTCCTGCATTGCAGGCAGATTCTATAGCAGCTGAGCTACAAGGGAACCCCAACTAGTGTGTATAGATTTATTTATTTTTTCCTTAAATGTTTCTATTTAAGATGATTGACACTTAGCTATAAATTCTTAAATAAATGCTTGTAATGTGGAAGGAAAGTTATGACCAACCTAGATAGCATATTCAAAAGCAGAGACATTACTTTGCCAACAAAGGTCTGTCTAGTCAAGGCTATGGTTTTTTCAGTAGTCATGTGTGGATGTGAGAGTTGGACTGTGAAGAAAGCTGAGCGCCGAAGAATTGATGCTTTTGAACTGTGGTGCTGGAGAAGACTCTTGCGAGTCCCGAGGAGATCTAACCAGTCCATTCTAAAGGAGATCAGTCCTGAGTGTTCAATGGAAGGACTGAGGCTGAGGCCAAAACTCCAATACTTTGGCCACCTCATGTGAAGAGTTGACTCATTTGGGAAAGACCCTGATGCTGGGAGGGATTGGGGGCAGGAGGAGAAGGGGATGACAGAGGCTGAATGACTACACTCTCACTGGTCTCTCTGCCCCCATTTCTGCTGTCCTAAAGACGGTTCACATAGCACCGAGTGAAACTCTTTAAACACACAAACCAGCATCAGGTCACAACATTGATCAAAACCCTTCATGGCTCCTAAAACTTATCAAACCAGAGTTCTTGTGCACCGACTTGATGCACATGAGTTTGGGTGAACTCTGGTCCATCACCACTCTGGGAGTTGGTGATGGACAGGGAGGCCTGGCGTGCTGCGATTCATGGAGTCGCAAAGAGTCGGACATGACTGAGCGACTGAATTGAACTGAACTGAATGTGGGTAATTGTAATTTAGGGGAAGAAGGAAAAATTTATGTAGATTCTTTTCATTGTAGTGTCAGGTTTTATCTTGAGATAATTTGATTTTTCAAATTAAATAGAAACCTGAAACAATTAAAAATATTTATTTTACTTTACACAAGATGTTGGCCAATAAGCAAAGCTATTATTATGGGTATTAATGGAATAATTACTTCAGGTAAGATAATGTTCTGAAATGCTGAGGAATATCATTTTTTAAAAGAATATTCTTTTTGTTTCTTGTCCTTTATGAATAGACCTTTTGTACTTTTGACTTACTAAGCTTTTAAATACATAATATTAAATTGAATCAATATTACTTCATAGTTTTGTAAGAAAGGTTTTTTGTTGTGGGAGGTGGTGCTGTTGATCATTGTTATAGATTTTTTTCTAAACAGATAAGGTGCTAATGTTTTCGGTTCAGTTCAGTCGCTCAGTCGTGTCCGACTCTTTGCAATCCCATGAACCGCAGCACGCCAGGCCTGTCCATCACCAACTCCCAGAGTCCACACAAACCCATGTCCATTGAGTCGGTGATGCCATCCAACCATCTCATCCTCTGTCGTCCCCTTCTCCTCCTGCCCTCAATCTTTCCCAGCATCAGGGTCTTTTCAAATGAGTCAGATGTCCGCACCAAGTGGCCAAAAGTATTGGAGTTTCAGCTCAAACATCCATCCTTCCAATGAACACCCAGGACTGATCTCCTTTAGGATGGACTGGTTGGATCTCCTTGCAGTCCAAGGGACCCTCAAGAATCTTCTGCAACACCACAGTTCAAAAAGCTCAGTGAATAGTTTTGCCTTACTATTCTGTTTTCATTCAGTTGCATGTACTGACTGGAGATTCAGAGTCAATTAGGTAAAGTCACACCCTCATTGGAATTTGTGGTCTAGTTAGGGAGAACAGCAAGTAAACAAATAACCATAGTATATTGTCAGGTTGTGGTAAGTGCTGGAAGGAAAAATAAACCAGGGAAAGAGATAAATAGTGATAAGGAAGGTTTATATTTTGGTTGAGGTCATCAGGAAAGGTAATAACTGAACAGAAACCTGAAAGAAGGTAGCAAGCATTGAAGCTGTCAGGGTGAAGAGCATAAAGGGGTAGAACTCAAGTACAAAACAGTGAAGCAGGTGAATCCCTTTGGCATATCTGGAGAAGAGCAAGAGGGACAGGAGGGCTAAAGTTGAGTACAGTAGACAGGAGCTAAATCATATATTGCCTTTAAGGCCATGGGAGAACTCTGGTTTGATAAGTTTTAGGAGCCATGAAGGGTTTTGATCAATGTTGTGACCTGATGCTGGTTTGTGTGTTTAAAGAGTTTCACTCGGTGCTATGTGAACCGTCTTTAGGACAGCAGAAATGGGGGCAGAGAGACCAGTGAGAGTGTAGTCAGTCGGAAGTCATCTGATGCGCTGAACCAGTAAGAGATGGCCAGGGCTTTGACCAGAATGATGGTGATGGAGTTACATGGCCCACCATCCAAGAGTACCTGTTAATAAATTGGATGTCTGTGAGGTATGATAAATCAGGGATGATTCTTACATAGGTTTTTTCATTAAAGAAACTGAGTGAATGGGTTGGTGCCATTTATCAGATGGAGGGAGATTGGAGAAGGAGCAGGTGTGGGTAGGGGGCAAAGGTGGTAAATTTAAGACTTAAGGATTTGTTGAGTTTCAGGTGCTGATTACACACACACGTCCAAATAGTGATGCTGAGGGGACAGTTGGACATACTATCGAGGCTTTAAACTTTATATTTTATATATAAGCAAATTCATGGGAGAAGGGATATTTTTGTTTTGTTTTGCTTGGTTTTGACTGGGGAGTTAAAAACAGAAGAAATTACTAAGCCACAGGAGCTATTAAAGCAAACATCACATGGTAATTTTTAAAAGCTTAAGGGAAAGAAGCTTGATGGAAATTTTTCATCTTATATACAGTGCGTACGGGGCTTCATTGTTTATAGTTAACGGCAAAAGAGCAGAAAAACATGTTCTGTTATTGTTCACTTGAGGATCTGTGTAGACAGTATGCATGTCACTTTTACCTTAATCCTGTTTATATTTAACGATAAGGAATCAATTTCATTGGTTTACAGATAAGAAAAGATGGTAGAAAACTTTAGATGGAAGATCAAGATGTAATTAGCAGCTGCTCTTTTTCTTAACCCTAGTGAATGAACAGTGATGCTCTTGTTAATTTTTGAACCTGCTTTTATTCAAGTAAAAATATTTTCAATATTTGTCAAGGTGATACATTAGTATTGTTTCATTTTTGTTTGCTTTACCTTGGGTAGATGGAAAGGTGCACTGTTATTGAAGATGGCAGTTCTTTGTAAGCTACAATCGACCTAATGTGTAAGGAATGGTATCACTGGGTCCTTCTTTTCAGTTTGTTCACAATGATTGCTGTGGCATTCTCTCATTGATGTATTATGTAGAAATGTGTGTGCATTTGGGTTTGACCTACTGCTATAACTCAGTATTTGAAACTCAGACTTTATTTTTTCTGCATATTCCTATTGATTTATAAATTTTGTTCAAATCTCCTGCAAAGCAGCTTGACCATCCTAACACATGTTTTCTAATGTTTTGTGGTGGATCCCTAAAACCTACTTGTTGACACAGTGATGAAAAGAATTGAGGGCTGCAAGTATATCATTTTAAACTAGTCTCAACAGAAAGAGAATATGTGGAAAAGGTAAAAAACACTATGGATATTATCTTTCTCCTTTTTAGTTTTATAATATCTAAATTCATACAGTATTGTAATCTCTCTCTCTCCTTTGAGGTTAAAATGACATTTGGAGGATGGCTATAATCTGGGTGTGGGAATGCCATGAATTTCACTAATCTTTCGTTTTCTCTGAGTGAAAGCTCAGATGAAAACTGATATTAACATTAATCCCAGTAGTCTGACAAATTTACTTGTAATTTACTATACAACTGATTTATGCTCACAAATAATTAGAAGTCTTAGAAATGTGAGCCACTACATTCTATTTAAATATACAATCTAAACTATATTCCTCATACTGTCTTTTTTTGTCCCACAGTGGCATAGTTTATCATATATTCTCCATTTCCCCATGAATATATTGATCTGTTCATAGAGAAGGCATGTGGTTAGAATGAGATTTTTGTTTTCACATTAAGCACAGGCATCTTGACGTATTCCACCACATTCAAACATTTCTTGTTTCTGTCAACATTTCTCTGTAGGCGCAAATAGAATTAGATAAGTAATTTGAAAGCCACTAAGGATATTAAGCATATTTGTGAAAGATGCCTATCTGCAATATTTTAAATGAGTTAAAGTGAATTTACGGACTTTAAATGAAAATTTTCCAGTTGTTAAAGCATAATTTTCATACAGTGAAATTCACCCTGCTTTATTAGTGTACAGTTTTGTGAGTTTTGGCAAATTCTGAGTCATGTATTCACTACCACAGTTCAGAACAGTTCCTCACTCCAAAAAAATCCCCCAGGCCCTGTGTCAATTTCTTCCATTACCCAAACCCATGGAAATTATCGATCTGATTTGTGTCCATATAGTTTTGCTTTTTCCAGAAGGTCATATAAATAGAATCATACAGTTAGTTATAGTCTCTTTTGAGTTTGGCTTCTTTCTACTTAACTTAGCACAGGGAATTTGACATTCATCTAAGCTGTCAAGCATATCAATAGCTTGTTTCTTTTTTTATTGTCCAGAGTAGGTATTCCATTGTAAAACACACTGTGGTTTATCCATCCCTCTACTGAGGGACATTCGAGTTGTCTCAGTTCAGTTCAGTCGCTCAGTCGTGTTCGACTCTTTGCCACCCCATGAATCGCAGCACGCCAGGCCTCCCTGTCCATCACCAACTCCTGGAGTTCACCCAAACTCATGTGCATCGAGTCAGTGATGCCATCCAGCCATCTCTAGTTATTGGCAGTTATAAGTAGTGACACTTTTAATATCATTGTGAAGTTTTTAATGTTCAGCATTGTTAATAGAAGACTAGATTCTCAAAAAAAAAAAAAAACATTTTCTAAACATTTATCTTCTTGATTTCTAAAACAGTCCTTTTGAAGTGTTAGGAATGAATATTGAGCCTAGATAAGTTAACTTAAAAATTAACTTAAGATTTGTTTCTCCAACTTAAAAGCAAGTTAGTGAAAGTGTTTATACTTAAGGCTTACATTTGGCCTAATAATATACCACCCTGATTGTTCTTGATGTCATAAAAAGAATCCTCAAAATTAGTATGTATGTTTATAGAGCACACTCTGAGATGCTGGGGAAATATTTGGCTTACAGGTGGCACATATGTAATCCTCATTTCAAATACAGCTGGATTATGTGTTACCACTTTGCTGGGCTGTGATTTCTCTGAGTTGGGTGTTTTCTCATTTAGGACCAGGATAATTAGTATAAGACCTATGGACTAAGATATATGCCAGGCTCTGAATATTCAACTTTAATAAAAGATATTTTTTAAAACCTTGCCTTCAGAGATTATTAAAGCTTGTTACATGTGGAAAATAAGCAAAATAATATATTTCAAACATTTTCTACATTATAAAGGGATGCTAAAAATAGCTTTCTTTCCCATAACAGTTTGGTCATGTATCTCTCTAGTAGCCTCTCATTCTTTTTGTCTGAAAGCCGTGAGTGTTCTGTGGGACACACCACGCCAGATCTTGGTTGACTCAGGGTCTACCCTTAAGCATTTTGCAATTAAGACAGAAAAAGAAGGAAGACATAGATGACTATATAGAAAACACAGTGTCAGTGAATGAACATTTACTAAATACATGTAATAGAAAAGATTAAAGTTCAAAGAAAGTTACTGTTTTGTGGGGCAATGTCACAGGAGGTTCATCTGTAAACAGTAAAGATGGATGTTCCTACTTTGCTTTGGTTCTGGAAAAGCTAATGAACTAATCAAGGTATCAGGAACTGCTCAAATGAAGGGAAAAAGTACTTGGTAAGGGTGATGTTTGAGGTATAAGTTATATAGGTGAAGCCAAAGGGCTATGCAGACGGTCACCCCTCTGATTATATACCTCTGAAATCAGGAATGTCGAAGGCTGTAGAGGAGTGTATCTGTGAGCCTTCAGTTCAGAATGCAAAAATCACTAAGAAAAGCATTAGAAAATACATTGTTGTTCTGTTTCAAGTGTGCACATGCAGAAAGTGGATGTATTTCTCACTAAAGGTTTAAATAGCACATGCTGAATTTAACAAGAGGTGTAGGCTGTGGGAAGGATGGGTATGTATCTTCAATATTGTGTGTCTTTGTGCATTACCAGTGTATTAACTCAGAAATGACAGCCACAGTGCAGAGCACTCTGTGAATGTATAATGATAATATAAAGGGAATGAAGTACTGGCTGTAAATGGAAAGATGGTTTACTTGGCAGCTTTAACTTGGAACCAGCCAAATAAAATTGCTCTATTTTATTCCTTTGGTATCCTAAAAATGTCCCATGAGCTAAATCAGTGAGTGAACCTTCCCCCATGTCACGTAAATTACTTTCTCTACTACCAGAAGTAAACATACATGATAGTTATCAAAAGTTCTTAAACTTAATTTTACCAGTTATCTGATTGCAAGTAAAATTGAACCTATATTTTGAATGAGTTTTTGAAGGCAAAAAAACCACAAAATTCCCAAAATAATTACAAATAGTGGAATAATTTTCATAAATTAAGATTTCTTTTGTGGTATTTTATATACAGTAAAATTTTATAGACAAATTTACAGGCAGATTTTATATGAAAATTATCTATTTGTACCTTTCTCATTTTATTAATATTTTAATTTTCAGTTCAGTTCAGTCGCTCAGTCTTGTCCGACTCTTTGCCACCCCATGAATCGCAGCACGCCAGGCCTCCCTGTCCATCACCAATTCCCGGAGTTCACTCAGACTCACGTCCATTGAGTCAGTGATGTCATCCAGCCATCTCATCCTCTGTCGTCCCCTTCTCCTCCTGCCCCCAATCCCTCCCAGCATCAGAGTCTTTTCCAATGAGTCAACTCTTCACATGAGGTGGCCAAAGTACTGGAGTTTCAGCTTTAGCATTATTCCTTCCAAAGAAATTTTAATTTTATTAGAGTATAATTGATTTGTAGTGATGTGTTATTTTCAGGTGAACAGACTAATTCAGTTATATATACATACATCTGTTCTTTTTTAGATTCTTTATTAACACTTTATTTTTTAGAGCCATTTTGATTCACAGCAATATTCCGGAGAAGCTACAGATATTTTCTGTATAGCCCCCACACGTGCCTGAAAGTGTTAGTCACATAGTCGTGTCCAACTCTTTGCGATCCTATGGACTGTAGCCTGCCAGGCTTATCTGTCAATAGAATTCTCCAGGCAAGAATACTGGAGTGGGTAGCCATTCCCTTCTCCAAGGGACCTTCCCGACCCAGGGGTAGAGCATCGGTCTCCTGCATTGCAGTGAGATTCTTTTACCGTCTGAGCCACCAGGGAAGCCCCTACACATGCCTGCCCATCTTCATTTTCAGTGACCTTCATCATAGTGGTCAGTCATTTCAGTCGCTCTGTCATGTCCGACTCTGCAACCCCGTGAATCGCAGCACGCCAGGCCTCCCTGTCCATCACCAACTCCTGGAGTTCACCCAAACTCATGTGCATCAAGTCGGTGATGCCATCCAGCCATCTCATCCTCTGTCGTCCCCTTCTCCTCCTGCCCCCAATCCCTCCAAGCATCAGGGTCTTTTCCAATGAGTCAGCTCTGCGCATGAGGTAGCCAAAGTACTGGAGTTTCAGCTTTAGCCTCATTCCTTCCAAAGAAATCCTAGGGCTGATCTCCTTCAGAATGGATTGGTTGGATCTCCTTGCAGTCCAAGGGACTCTCAAGAGTCTTCTTCAACACCACAGTTCAAAAGCATCAATTCTTCGGTGCTCGGCTTTCTTCACAGTCCAACTCTTACATCCATACGTGAGCACTGGAAAAACCATAGCCTTGACTAGATGGACCTTTGTTGACAAAGTAATGTCTCTGCTGGAATAGTATTCTTATATATTGGCTTATTTTTAATTAGAATATTACACTGATATAAAAAGTCTCCATTAAAAATACAATAAAGAAGAGAAATAAAATCTATTTAGAACTTTATTAAGATGGTGATGAGTGGGATATAAGGATATCCAGGCCTTTTTTTTGGATTTAGATATGAAGCAAATGCCACTCGAAGACTTTCCTTAAAATATATTTAAGCTAACTCTCTACAACTAGTTGGATAGCTCAGTTGGTAAAGAATCTGCCCGCAATGCAGGAGACCTGGGTTTGATCCGTGGGTTGGGAAGATCCCCTGGAGAAGGGAAAGGCTATCCACTCCAGTATTCTGGCCTAGAGAATTCCATGGACTACAGTCCATGGGGTCACAAAGAGTCAGACCCAACTGAGTGTCTGAAACACTTCACTCCACAGTAGGTTTTAGCAGTAAAATATTAGATGCCCTTTGCTTTTCATTTTCTTCAGGATACTCCATCTATTGATTTGCAGCTAAACAGTGCAGGGGGTTGGGGGGGAACTACTTTGATTAAATTCTTTATCATTGAAGAGAAAATCAAACATCCAGATTTGATTTCAAAAATTGTACATTCTTATGTGATAGTACACTGCTTCTTTGAAAACTCTTAAATCTTTAGAATTAAGCTGGAACAAGCAGAACATTCCTGACATTAATGAGTTTTGAATATTTGGTTAACAAATCTTTTTATTTTATACGATATATGCCTCAATTTCCTAGGGGAAAAAAATTCATTGTTCATGAAAGTATGTTAGGACATAGAAAGTATGTGGACTTTTTTCATTTCTTTTGCTAACAGAACCCTTTCTGGCCATTGTGTTAGCTAAATTTATATCCATGTTTATAAGAATTTGTGAAAAGTTAATGTTTGAAATCCCTGCTCTAATTCCCATCAGATCACCATTTCGCAGTCCGTGTACTCAATGGCCTTCATTTGGAATGTACATCTTTCTAGGTTACACCGTGGTAGGTGTAACCCTTAGGTTATTAGCTGTGCTCTGGCTGGTGACAGTGGACTCCTGTCACTGCATCACTGTGCTTTGATTTCACCCTGAACTGTCATTTTGAATCCCAAGGTCTCTCAAACAAACAAGAATTCAAAAATCAGTATTGAAAAAGTCTTCAAAGACGGGCAAAAATAGACTTGAAAATTCATCTCTGAACTTCCTAGAGACTCTGATATATGGTTGAAATTTGAGAACCTTTAGGTTTTTCAGAATGTCTTCTTTTAATGGGCAGGGAGAAAAAGTCTTAAACTTGTTTTCATTCAAACTAGTAAGGAGAAATAAAAATGAAAAAATTGTTTGTCTTAATGGCTCAAATACCAAAGGCCTCTTGCTCCCTCTACAGAAGGTGTTGCAAAATTGCAGTCACAAAGATTTAAAAAAAAAAAAAAAAAAGACATTAACAAGTTTATCTTGAGGTTCATGATTCACAAAATGTTTTGGATCCATATGTACCTCCAGTGTCTTGCAAACTGGTTGGTTGTCCTAAAGTTTGTCACAGTAGGTTTCTGTGCTTCTACTTTGGTGTTTTTCATTGGTGTCAGCAAGGGTTTAGAGTAAACTCCATTAATAATAACTGTTAAAAAAAAAATACTTTTTTCTGGGCTTGTTAATTGACTTTGTTTATTTACTCACATGAATGAGTAAAATGCTTGAAAAAATTTCTTTTTAGGTAATTGTTTTACATATTTTCATTCTTTTTTATATAGCCAGGAAATTTGCACCATGAAAACAATGGGCTCTACTTAAAGACTTAAGTTCTTTTATTATCTACTTCTAATTGTCCCAGTCATTTTTAGATCTTAGTTGTTGTTGGGGCAAAAATTAACAATCTGAATTGTAACTTCGCAGGAGAAAGAACTGTTTCATTAGTGAAACTGGGTTTTTTTCAACTGTACGTAATACAGGAGACTGAAAGTTGACCTATAAATACTTAATGTATAAAACAACCATCTATGCATATATATCATCCTAATTTATAAATTTAAGTTGAAACAAAATGTTAATATTTTACGAACTTTGATATAAATAGTTTTATGCCTTCACTTACAACTCCAGGAACTTTTTGTTTTATTTGATAGGTTACTGGTTTCTCTTATTGTGCCATTTTGAAGTTATAAGTATGAAAATGCTTTTATTTCATCAATAGGGTCTTAACAAAAGATTAAAAATCCTTTTCATTTGTATTTAGTATAAGAATAGCCCTTAGGGATGTTACCCTGTAATTAAAAAATGAACCCAAGTGACAACATAGATTCTTTGATTTAAATAGGTCACATCAGAGTTGCCTGTCCTAAATTATTATGCTAAAACTAGATTGGATTTTTTTTCCCCCTCTGGTAGGTGTACTGGTCCACTAGCGAATTCCCTTTCAGAGAAAACAAGAGACCCGGTAGAGGAAGATGACGATGAATACAAGGTTCCTTCATCCCATCCTGTTTCCTTGAGTTCACAACCATCTCATTGCCATAATGTAAAACCTCCTCCTAGGTAAGACTATGGGCCATTTTTTGTCACCTCACATCTGGATAAGCATTATCATTTATGGTATTTGTTTTTAAACTGAATCACATCTGTCTACTGAAAAACCTTTCCTTTCTTGCTCAAAACCTCTTCCACCTATAATACTGTTTTTCTCCGTGACTTTCAGAGAAAACAAAACGATGCAGATTTCTATTTAACTAGGAAGCCCTCTGACTAAATTAGTTGACTAAAAGTCTGATGGAATAATTTGTTGCCCCCCCTCCACAAAAAAACAAATTATACTCTAGTAAAACTTTGCTGTAGGGTACATATAGTGGTGATTTTCATGGATTTTCAAAAGTAAGCTATTTTCAATGCTTTTTATCACTTCTAAGCACATATCTCATGAAGAAATGCTGTTGCTTAGAAACTAAGGTATTATACCAACCTTCCTTAGAATTTTTCTTTATAATATAAGGACTAGTATAACATATTTATTTTCCTTCTTGGTGTGCTACCTGCTTCAGATCTCGAAGAATTGAAACAAATTATTTCACTTAACTATTTTTATCAGGTACTATTTTACTTTCCCTTGGATTAAACAAGCATGTGAGGAATAGTGTTTGGCTTTCTTTTCTTCTTGTCAGCTGTTTATTCTTCCTCCTATGGAGACAGCCTCGGTCTTCGTTATTAAAAATGGGTGGTGTGTATTGAAATATTAGATTGTCTTTATGATTCTGCATTTATATAATTGAATTAGTAAATCATAATCTAATAATATTTCACTTTTTTTTTTTTTTTTTTTTACATCTGATGTATTAACATTCAGTGAATGCTCAGTCGTGTCTGACTATTTGTGACCCCATGGACTATAGCCTACCAGGCTCCTCTGTCTGTAGGATATTCCAGGGAAGAATACTGGAGTGGGTAGCCATTTCCTTCTCCAAATATATTTAGTACTCAAGAAGTCAAATCTCAGTTTCAAACTTCTTTCCTGAGCTCCAGTTTTCTTTGTATAATTACATCCCTGGAGCTCTGCCTGGTGTATACAGAAGAGGGCTCAGCTACTGCTCATATCCCAGCCTTCTTGCCTTGCAGTATCTCTTTATTGACTGAGGAATAGGAGAGCTGTTGAACACTTCAGTCATCTATGTCATCTTTACTTGTGTGCCATTTCTTTTTGAGGTCAAGTCAGTCAACAGAGTGTTTTATGAGTGGAGTGTTCCTTTCTTTCCAGAAGAAATATCTAAAAAAAATGTTTTGATGCCTTTCTTCAAGTATTGTACTATAATACTTGGAAAAAGAGAAGCAAATTTCCATTTAAAGCATAGATCTGCCTTAATGAATTACATGGTTAGAATTATCACAATTCAGCACTCTGCACAATTATTAACCAGGGTTATTAACACTTAGCCATCCAGCATTTCATATTTCAAAGTGTTATCCGCTCAGTCATGTCTTTTGTGACCCCATGGACTGTTGCCCGCCAGGCTCCTCCGTCCATGGAATTCTCCAGGCAAGAATACTGGAGTGGGTTGTCGTTCCCTCCTCCAGGGATTCTTCCTGACTCAGGGATCAAACCCAGGTCTCCCACACTGCAGGCAGATTCTTTACCATCACAGCTCAGAAGATCCTGGGTTGGGAAGATCCCCTGGAGAAAGGGGATGGCTACCCATGCTAGTATTCTTGCCTGGAGAATCCCATGGACAGAGGAGCCTGGTGGGCAATAGTCCATGGGGTCACAAAGAATAGGACATGACTGAGCGACTAACACTTTCACTTTCACATTTCACAGTGAAAACCAGTGTTCTTTTGCAGATTGCTGGCCTTAAGGGCATTTATTGGTAAAACAATATCATTGAGAAGACAGAGAAATAACTGAGAGATAATAATTTATTATGTTGCTGCTGCTAAGTCGCTTCAGTCGTGTCCGACTCTGTGCCACCCCATAGACGGCAGCCCACCAGGCTCCCCCATCCCTGGGATTCTCCAGGCAAGAACACTGGAGTGGGTTGTCATTTCCTTCTCCAATGCATGAAAGTGAAAAGTCAAAGTGAAGTCGCTCAGTCGTGTCCGACCCTCAGCGACCCCATAGACTGCAGCCCACCAGGCTCCTCCGTCCATGGGATTTTCCAGGCAAGAGTACTGGAGTGGGGTGCCATTACCTTCTCCGAATTTATTATGTTAGAAGAGCCATATGTCCACTGCTCTTATTAGAGAAAAAAGTTATTCCTTAACATCAAATATCTACTGTTAAAATTTTCAGTTCCCCTGGCTCTTAAAAATTTGTAGTAATTTTAAAAACTGAAGTAAGATGAGATTTTGTTTTTGGTCTCCTTGGGATCTCACTTTTTTTCATCACTGGAGAAGTAAAGGGTATAATTTTAAGACTTTAAATTTTAATTGTCACATCATATTGGATGAGACTTTTGGTGACAGGCCTCTGAAATCCTGAAAATAAATTTGATTTATGACCACCATTACCATCTTTCTACAGTTATAGAGGAATAATAAATGTTGATAATCCCTAAATTTAATTGAAGTGAATTTTTTATTTGATTGATCTTGAGAGCTGATGGATGAAGTATCTTCTTAGGTCCTCTACAAAGCACTCTAAACTTAGACACCTTTCTTTCTGCATTTTTCCTCTTTTTGGAATATCAGGAGAAGTAAATTGTCAATATATAGAAAATGTTAAACTGTAGATGAATAATTCAGTTTCAGTAAAAATCCATCATTTTATGAAAATACATGGTAACTATTTTTAAATGAACCATCTCTGTCCCCTTAAAGAGATGTGGCCACCAGAGAGAAAGGAAGTGAATTTCAGATGAAGCGCTTTGCAATAACTATTCAAATGTCCAATATCTCCTCCATTATATATGTACTTTTACTTTGCCCCAAGAATTCAGAGTAAATTGAGGAAAAGTAAAATATAAACTCTGCTTTCTGTAGCTCTTTGTGAGCAGAGTGAGCAGATAGTCTGCTGCACAGTTATATTCTGAAGACAAAATAAGCCCAGTGCTTCTCTTCCTGTGCCTTGGACTTATCCATTGTGTTCAGTTTGATTCCAAAGCATTAAAGCCAACAACAAAAATACCTGTTTAGTAAGTATTGTCCTCTTAGTGACACCCAGATTAAAATATTTGTTGTGTACCCAAGGCCTTTGCTAAAGTCATTTTTCTTTCTTTTTTTTTTTTAATTTTATTTTATTTTTAAACTTTTCATAATTGTATTAGTTTTGCCAAATATCAAAATGAATCCGCCACAGGTATACATGTGTTCCCCATCCTGAACCCTCCTCCCTCCTCCCTCCCCATACCATCCCTCTGGGTCGTCCCAGTGCACTAGCCCCAAGCATCCAGTATCGTACATCGAACCTGGACTGGCAACTCATTTCTTACATGATATTTTACATGTTTCAATGTCATTCTCCCAAATCTTCCCACCCTCTCCCTCTCCCACAGAGTCCATAAGACTGTTCTATACATCAGTGTCTCTTTTGCTGTCTCGTACACCGGGTTATTGTTACCATCTTTCTAAATTCCATATATATGCGTTAGTATACTGTATTTATGTTTTTCCTTCTGGCTTACTTCACTCTGTATAATAGGCTCCAGTTTCATCCACCTCATTAGAACTGATTCAAATGTATTCTTTTTAATGGCTGAGTAATATTCCATTGTGTATATGTACCACTGATTTCTTATCCATTCATCTGCTGATGGACATCTAGGTTGCTTCCATGTCCTGGCTATTATAAACAGTGCTGCGATGAACATTGGGGTACACGTGTCTCTTTCCCTTCTGGTTTCCTCAGTGTGTATGCCCAGCAGTGGGATTGCTGGATCATAAGGCAGTTCTATTTCCAGTTTTTTAAGGAATCTCCACACTGTTCTCCATAGTGGCTGTACTAGTTTGCATTCCCACCAACAGTGTAAGAGAGTTCCCTTTTCTCCACACCCTCTCCAGCATTTATTATTTGTAGACTTTTGGATCACAGCCATTCTGACTGGTGTGAAATGGTACCTCATAGTGGTTTTGATTTGCATTTCCCTGATAATGAGTGATGTTGAGCATCTTTTCATGTGTTTGTTAGCCATCTGTATGTCTTCTTTGGAGAAATGTCTATTTAGTTCTTTGGCCCATTTTTTGATTGGGTCGTTTATTTTTCTGGAGTTGAGCTGCAGGAGTTGCTTGTATATTTTTGAGATTAGTTGTTTGTCAGTTGCTTCATTTGCTATTATTTTCTCCCATTCTGAAGGCTGTCTTTTCACCTTGCTAAGAGTTTCCTTTGATATGCAGAAGCTTTTAAGGTTAATTAGGTCCCATTTGTTTATTTTTGATTTTATTTCCAATATTCTGGGAGGTGGATCATAGAGGATCCTGCTGTGATGTATGTCAGAGAGTGTTTTGCCTATGTTCTCCTCTAGGAGTTTTATAGTTTCTGGTCTTACGTTGAGATCTTTAATCCATTTTGAGTTTATTTTTGTGTATGGTGTTAGAAAGTGGTCTAGTTTCATTCTTTTACAAGTGGTTGATCAGATTTCCCAGCACCACTTGTTAAAGAGATTGTCTTTAATCCATTGTATATTCTTGCCTCCTTTGTCAAAGATAAGGTGTCCATATGTGCGTGGATTTATCTCTGGGCTTTCTATTTTATTCCATTGATCTATATTTCTGTCTTTGTGCCAGTACCATACTGTCTTGATAACTGTGGCTTTGTAGTAGAGCCTGAAGTCAGGTAGGTTGATTCCTCCAGTTCCATTCTTCTTTCTCAAGAGTGCTTTGGTTATTCGAGGTTTTTTGTATTTCCATACAAATTGTGAAATTATTTGTTCTAGCTCTGTGAAGAATACTGTTGGTAGCTTGATAGGGATTGCGTTGAATCTATAAATTGCTTTGGGTAGTATACTTATTTTCACTATATTGATTCTTCCAATCCATGAACATGGTATATTTCTCCATCTATTAGTGTCCTCTTTGATTTCTTTCACCAGTGTTTTATAGTTTTCTATATATAGGTCTTTAGTTTCTTTAGGTAGATATATTCCTAAGTATTTTATTCTTTCCGTTGCAATGGTGAATGGAATTGTTTCCTTAATTTCTCTTTCTGTTTTCTCATTATTAGTGTATAGGAATGCAAGGGATTTCTGTGTGTTGATTTTATATCCTGCAACTTTACTATAGTCATTGATTATTTCTAGTAATTTTCTGGTGGAATCTTTAGGGTTTTCTATGTAGAGGATCATGTCATCTGCAAATAGTGAGAGTTTTACTTCTTATTTTCCTCTAAAGTCAGGAACAAGACAAGGGTGCCCACTTTCACCATTACTATTCAACATAGTTTTGGAAGTTTTGGCCACAGCAATCAGAGCAGAAAAAGAAATAAAAGTCATTTTTCTACTTGACAGAAATACCAGAGTTTTGTTCATGGCAATGGTGAAATCATGCCCCAGGCTCTAGTTCTTTGAAAATGCCTATCTGAATTTTCATGGACTTGCTGAATATTTAATAATTCTCCTTCCTTGATAATTCCCTGATAGCTCAGTTGGTAAAGAATCCACCTGCAAGGCAGGAGACCCCAGTTCGATTCCTGGGTCGGGAAGATCCGCCAGAGAAGGGATAGGCTACCCACTCCAGTATTCTTGAGCTTCCCTAGTGGCTCAGCTGATAAAGAATCTGCCTGCAATGCGGGAGACCTTGGTTCGATCCCTGGGTTGGGAAGGTCCCCTGAAGAAGGGAGAGGCTACCCACTCCAGTATTCTGGCCTGGAGAATTTCATGGACTATATAGTCCATAGGGTCACAAAAAGTCGGACACAACTGAACGACTTTCAGTTTCTTTCCTTTCTTGATAGGTTCCTGGTTTTTATAAGGAAAGCTTAAATTACAGAAATATAAATACACTGTTAAGTATCACTAATCAATAATGAAGTCACTGGGACTTTTACATATTTTTGCCTGCATATTACATTTTTTTTCTTCAAAAACTTGATAATATGGAAATCTTCCAAAATTATATATTAATTCCACAAGTGTTTAGGGTATGAACAGTTTTGTGGCCCTTCTAATTATTGGTTGCAGTTTTTTTTAAAAAAAGATTGTCTTCTATGGAATATTTACTTCTGCTTTGTAAAGGTATTTGAGTAATAGTATGTAGATAACATTACCTGTACTTTTTCCAGAAAAGTCAATTAATTATATTTATTTTCCAACTTTATCATATGAGCAAGGTTACTGGTTCCCATCATCTCCACCCCCAAATGACTTTTAAATGGAAAGCAATGACCCTTACGATTTTTGTCCTTTGATTTCTGCTCTAGATCTTGTGATAACGGTCACTGTATATTGAATGGAACACATGGCACATCCTCAGAGATGAAGAAATCAAACATCCCTGAGTTAGGCATATATTTAAAGGGTATGTATAAAACATTCTCTTTGTATTCTACATCTTAATGGTCAGAATTTAAAGGCAAAATTCCATGCCATTGTTGTACTGAAGATACATTAAGATTTTGTGTTATCCTCTAGGAGATGTTTTTGATTCAGCCTCTGATCCAGTGCCATTGCCACCTGCCAGGCCTCCAACTCGGGACAATCCAAAGCATGGTTCTTCACTCAACAGGACGCCCTCTGATTATGATCTTCTCATCCCTCCATTAGGTTGAAACCTTTAAAACAATTTCAAGCAAACCACTCTGCCATCTCTTTCAATTAACATCTGAATTATCAGAATTCAGGGTTCAATGCAGTGCAGACTTGTTGGGTTCTGAAATTGTCTGAATTAGAATGCAGATTAGAATCTCCAGGTGATGGTGGCTCTCAAGTTCATGTGACCATTATTCCATTTAGATGATTGAAACAGTGCTGTAAGTAGCTGGCATTGGTCAGGGTTTTATCAAGTTGTCTCTTCATGTAAAACATCTTCTGAGGGCACTGTTCATTCCTTCAGGTGCTTGTGCTTCTTATGGATTTGGAGTATTCTTCTGAGATTCTCTTTAAGTACAGTTCTTACTGAATGTGTATTTACTTTTTCTTTCAGTATATAATGACCCATTTCCACTTAGCTAATTACATTATGAGGAATTATGTATTTTATTGCAGAGAGCCAAAAACAAATTCTCTCTTATAATCATTGCAGCTAGAAATAATCTGTTTCAAATTTTACTATGAAGTACACTTAATGTGTGTGTGTGTGTATGTGTGAAGGTACCCACAGGTGTATATGTACATAAAAGTTGTCTGGTGTGGGTGTCTATTTCATTAATTTTAGGTAGGAAGCTTCTCACCCTATTTTCAGAGGAAGACAACTTTTAGAAGTTAAAGCTTCACAATAATGTGTCACCATAACATGAAATAATGTATGATGAAGGTTCTTTTGTGAGCTTATTTGAATTATTAGGCTACTGGAAATGAACTTTTCCATTTTTTTTCCCCCAAAGACACCATCACCTGGTATTTCTGGTTACGCAGTTGAATGTCCTGCTCCTATTCTTTCTGCAGTTGAGTGCTTTACTATCACCTACCTGGATTACAAGGGCCTTCTTTACCTAGTCTTTTTCTTTTCTTCTGCTTCTTCCTCTATGCTGGTTTTTTACCTGTTACCCAAGTCTTTATGATTAGATCAGCACTGTCCTATAGAACTTTATGTGGTGACATAAAAGATCTGTATGTATGACTGTAGAACTGAATTTTAGTTTATTTAAATATCTGTATGTAGATGGTTACTACCATATCGGACAATGCAGAGAAGCATTCCAACCTTCATTTTAAAATTATTTTTAATTGGAAGGTAATTGCTTTACAGTGTTATGTTGGTTTCTGCCATTCAGCAACATATAACTCATCCTTTGGCTCTTCATGTACATCTCATATTTTATTTATACTATTCACTCAACCTAGAAGATACCATCCTTGTATTTGATGTAGTGTAAGGTTGCTCAGTTGTGTCTGACTCTTTGTGATCCCCCGGATTGTAGCCTACCAGGATCCTCTGTCCATGGGATTCTCCAGGCAAAAATACTGGAGTAGATTGCCATTCTCCAGAGTGTATTTGATGAACAAATGTTTTTGAGCCCTAATATCCCAGACCTTCCTTTTCTTGGTAACACCTTGCTGAATGCCACTTTCTACCTTCCTCTTCCCTCTTACAAGGCATCTCTTTCTCTCTCTGTGTGACCTATGGGACTTTCACCTCTGAATCATTTGTGAACTTTTTTTAGAACTCTTTATGGAATCTAAGCTCCTCAGGTCAAGGCCTTATGATTTTGATCTTTACATTATCCATGTGCCTAGCATGGTATACAGGAATATCAGGGTGGGGAAAATAACAGTAGGGGCAGATAAAGGATTTGAATAAATAAGATAGGGTGGGAGATAGCTAAAGGTTCAAATGATACTAAGAACTAAGCTCTCTCTTCTATACTTTCATATATTTTACATTAGAAAAGTTTCTCTAATGATCATTAGCAAAGATATTCAGAATATTTTTCCCAAGGCAAGCTGGATGAGTGGTGAAACCATTTGTATTTAAATAAACCTTTATATTCAAGTCAATATATTTAAATCCAGAAGAATATTTGTTACTATAATATGTAGGTATTTATACTCCATTTCATTCACAAGTATTTGCGATTGCTTACAGAAATACATATACTGCAATTTTATTTCTTAAACAATCAAGATGAGGAAAAATATGAATAGGAGACAGTAAGATGTGGCAAGTGAAACATAAGTAGACATAAAAATCTGCTGCAGTATTTTATAGTTAGAAAAGGCGGGAACTATGCAAATATAAGTAACTAGCTTTGGGACCACCACAAGAGTTATTTCTATATTTAACTGTGTCTCTCTAGAGATATCTGGTAAGTAGAAAAAGATGATACTCCTCTACTGCAGGTACATTTTCTGTATATTTTGACAATGAAATATATGGGGAGCATTAGCTTAAATGAATTAAAATCCAGTGGAGCAAACTTTAAAAGATAATTTAAATTATTGGACATTAAATTTGTGTGCATGTAGTGATTTTCCAGTTAGACTGTGAACTCTTACTGTTACACAGAAATTCTGTTTTGATGATGTTGATCTTATAATATTTAGTTCAACCCTCCAGTGTCTTAATATTACAAAGGTTACACAGCTTTTTAACAGAAAGACCTGAGAGAAGAAGTCTGCATATGTGTGTTTGTGTGTCTGTACTTCTCTCCAGACACCCCCCACAAAATAATCAGCTCCCATTACCAAAGTTGGTCAACTGCTGTATAAACACTGCAGGCGAAGCTCTTTATAAGCAGTAACAGAAGATTATTAGTTTTGCCTGAAGTTCTGCTGCTGATACTGACCTTTCTTTAAATGCAGGCGAAGATGCTTTTGACGCTCTGCCTCCGTCCCTCCCACCTCCCCCACCTCCCGCAAGGCACAGTCTCATCGAACATTCGAAACCTCCTGGCTCTGGCAGCCGACCATCCTCAGGACAGGACCTTTTCCTCCTTCCTTCAGGTAGGAGAGAAAACCCAAGCAAACCTTTCACTTGAAGCGAAAGTATTTCTAAGATCATACTGTCAAATAAGCATTAGTAATTCACTGATTTCTAGTTCTCTAGCTGAAAAATCCTGGGCGGAAAATAGCAGTTGGGTGGGTTTGTCAGTTGTTTGGTTTATTACCAAAAGGATTTTTAAAAATGGTGAAAGCAACAAGGAAAAACAGAATTTAGAAATGTTGCTGTATACTACAGATAACACCTCTATGCTACAAAAGGCATCCCTGAGAACCAGAAGGGCTGTGTTTGAGCTAATAGTGATGGGGACAAATTTAGACTCTCTCCTAATTCTGTGTGATATTTCTAATAACGTGTTTAAAAATTTTTACTAAATATGCTTTAGGGTCATTTTTTATTCCAAAACACAATGTCTTCATAAATTATACTGCTGTAACATTAGTAGGTATGTTTTTCCTGAAATATCTGCATTTGATTGTTGTGTTACTGTTTTTAATGCCTCAGTGTATGTACTAAAATTATTGGTTGAGGAAAAATTAATATATAGCTTTTTGTAAATTCAAGTGAGGAGTAGAAATAAAAAGACTTAGTAAACCATCCACTTCACTAGTCAGAATTATCAGGGAAAAAAAATTCTGTTACATTGAATCTGCTGATATTAACTGTTCGAGTCAGCCCTGTTGGTGATACTGTGATCTGTACTCAAACGTTTGCTTCCTCAGTTTGGTTTGATTAAACATAGGATAAAGATTTTCTTTCTTAGCAACTGCTTTACATATATGTATGAGATAAATCATGAAAGCCTTTTAAGAGTACTAACTTTGTCCTTTGACCACCTACATGCTTCATAGAAAACTTCGGGATCTTAACCATTGTCATTCACCTTTTACAGTTTTCTCATGGTTCTTTTTTTCAATTTGGCTTGATGATTTAGAAGTCTGAGGCAGTTTGTACATATGACACACAAAATTATACACATATAACTTGGAATATATAATAGCTTCAGTTCTAAAGGCAGTTTATAGTTTATGTTCAAGGAATAATTT
Source organism: Bos grunniens (assembly GCF_055505025.1). Classification (NCBI taxonomy): domain Eukaryota; kingdom Metazoa; phylum Chordata; class Mammalia; order Artiodactyla; family Bovidae; genus Bos; species Bos grunniens. The sequence continues at coordinate 107,059,123 of NC_141165.1, forward strand.
TGAGTTTAATTTTTTGTCACTAAATACTGAATTGTCCTGTGTCACTCACCCTGTGAAATGCCTCCCTGACCTCGTAGATCCCATTAATTTACTGAATGCTACTAGTCTGAGTTACATTTAAGCCCATTGAATGAAAGCTAAGTGCAGTGACTTCTTTTAAAATTAAGCTTTCTAGGAATTAGAACATTTTACACACATGCTTTTACCTGTTTCAAAAGAATCAGTTGTAATATATTTCAGTTATCATAATTTCATTGTTTGTTGTGCTTTGTAAAAACCTTCAAAAATTTTTTACTCACAATTAATTACGAGAAAGAAATACTTCAAAATGAAAAGTCCCCTTTTTTATTAGACAGAATGAAACTGTTGTATAAACTGTTTTATTTCATGCATAGCTTTGCTTGACTGCCAGAGAGACTCAGGAGCAGTTATCCTTAGCCTATGGTGTGAGGCTAACATGAGACCAGAGCAGGGTCCTTTGAAACTGTTGACTCACTCTTGACCTGCTTTTGGGTTTTCCTGATGGCTCAGAGGGTAAGGAATCTGCCTGCAATGCAGGAGACCCAGGTTTGATCCCTAGGTTGGGAAGATCTCTTGGAGAAGGGAACGGCTACCCACTACAGTATTATTGCCTAGAGAATTCCATGGACAGAGGAGCCTGGCAGGCTACAGTCCATGGAGGCAAAGAGTCAGACACGACTGAGCAACTAACACACGCACTTGACCTACTTTTATACATGGAAGTACTCTAATTCCATTCCAAATAATATTGACATCTCTTGATACTAAATACTTGTAAGAAGAAAAAAATGCAGCTTTCTTCCCCATTTCCAGTCATTCAGTTCAGTTCAGTCACTCAGTCGTGTCCGACTCTTTGCGACCCCATGAATCAAAGCATGCCAGGCCTCCCTGTCCATCACCAATTCCCGGAGTTCACTCAGACTCACGTCCATTGAGTCAGTGATGCCATCCAGCCATCTCATCCTCTGTCGTCCCCTTTTCCTCCTGCCCCCCATCCCTCCCAGCATCAGAGTCTTTTCCAATGAGTCAACTCTTCGCATGAGGTGGCCAAAGTACTGGAGTTTCAGCTCTAGCATCATTCCTTCCAAAGAACACCCAGGGCTTATCTCCTCTAGAACGGACTGGTTGGATCTCCTTGCAGTCCAAGGGACTCTCAAGAGTCTTCTCCAACACCACAGTTCAAAAGCATCAATTCTTCGGCACTCAGCCTTCTTCACAGTCCAACTCTCACATCCATACACGACCACTGGAAAAACCATAGCCTTGACTAGACGGCCCTTTGTTGGCAAAGTAATGTCTCTGCTTTTCAATATGCTATCTAGGTTGGTCATAACTTTCCTTCCAAGGAGTAAGCGTCTTTTAATTTCATGGCTGCAGTCACCATCTGCAGTGATTTTGGAGCCCAAAAAATAAAGTCTGATACTATTTCCCCATCTGTTTCCCATGAAGTGATGGGACCAGATGCCATGATCTTCATTTTCTGAATGTTGAGCTTTAAGCCAAATTTTTCATTCTCCTCTTTCACTTTCATCAAGAGGCTTTTTAGTTCCTCTTCACTTTCTGCCATAAGGGTGGCATCATCTGCATATCTGAGATTATTGATATTTCTCCCGTCAACCTTGATTCCATCTTGTGCTTCTTCCAGCCCAGCGTTTCTCATGATGTACTCTGCAAAGGACAGATTTCTAGTCTGTTGCTAGTTGCTTTATGAGATCCAATGAGTCACTGTTTTTATTCATTTTTAAACCACATGTATTAGACTTCCTCTTTATCAAAAAAGTATTTTAATTGTTCTTAATGGAATATCATAGAACATGAAGGTTTCTTTCAGCTTATAAATAAGCACTTGACTATATCATTCTGCAAAGGATTAACACATTATAGTGTCTAAAAAGTGAAATAGAAAATCATAAAATCAGTTCTTCACTCTGAATTGAACTTCCTAAAAGAATCATTTATAAATACTAAACCGAAGTTTAACTCAGTAGTTGTAGAACCATATAAGGTAAACAAAGGTGATTGCTAAATTTAAACAGATATATGAGCATATTACTGCCATTTAAAATTTTAGATCAGTGTAATGATAAGCCTTTGCTGGCATTATGAAGATTTGGTTTCCTTGAGGAAATCAGTATCCCTAATTAAAGACAGAGGTTAGATATCTTCATGATGTTAAGTACCTCTTTAAACCAGCCTCTTTATTGCAGCATTCAGTGCCCTGCACACCTGAGTCAGGCCCACCGTTCCAGCCTTACAAGCCCACTGACTGCTCTATAATAGTGATTTTTAAACTACAGGGCCCAGTGTTTCTGCAAAAGAGCCTTAGGGCTCCTATACGATCAAAAAGGGGAAGTGAAGCAGGGACACAGCTCTGATGCTGCTTTTATCTGGTTTCCATTGTAGGCCTTCATGCAAGATTTCTTTTGGCAAAATAGGAATGCCCACCCCACGATACATGAGCCATCTACTCTGGACAAGCCAGTCATATCTTAACAAAACCTGAAGAGTCCTCAAAAAAAGCTTTATGCTTTCCTGTCTACAAACCAGGGCTACTGCTAGCACATATATGCTTTTATGTGCATTACAAAAAGACATTTCTTTTGTGTTGGTGGGTTGAAATAGGCATGCCTCCCTCTGCTTTGTGCCAGAGCCAGTGCTCCAGGAACAAAGCCAAGGCTGTAGTTATGTCTGCTCATTCCCAGTACTGCGTCTTTGTGCAGTGCACAAAATACACAATGTATCTGGCAGCCCTTACTGAACCTTTCCTCACTGTATTTCTACCTGGAATCTTTTGAAGTCCGTATCCAATCTGAAAGTCACAATTCAACTCTGAAAGCTAGCCAAAAAAGCTAGCTATCTTTATTAGAGATAAAGGAGAGTTTTTCACTGGGATCCAGAAATGCAATTGCATAAGTAAAGTACAGAGAAAGCTTGGATCATTAGCAACAGTTACTGGGAATGCTTTAGGGGTTTGGTTGCCTATGACCTTTATGAGGCACACCCATGACATGGTTTCCGAGGGTGTTCATGCCCTTTGAGGGTTGCCCTCACAGAGTTCAGGTCAGAGATCCAGTGAGGCGAGGTCCTCCCTGGGGCACAGCCAGTGTGGAGACTACGATGTCTGAGTGTTGAAGGATTCATGGGGTAAAACCATGAATTGTGGTCTTGAGACCAGCAGCATCAGCATCACCTAGAAATTTGTTAAAAAATGCCAGTGCTTTAGACCTACTCAAGACTTACTAAATCAGAAACTCTGGGAGTAGGACCAAAAGTCTGTATTCTGACAAGCCTTTGGGGTGATTCTGATGCATGCCCAAGTTGGAGAAACCCGAGACTAGCTTATTCCTGGAGGAATGGAATGCAGCCAGCATGAGAAAGGGAAATAAAACCACACCATGTGAACTATGGTACATCAAAGGAGCTGACGGTGTTTTAGCCAAGAGGATCGAAGATCTTAAATATATAGAGTTGCCTTCAACCACTGTATTTGTGAGAGAATGATTAGATTTCTTCCATGTCTCCTCAAATGATCAAAGACTGACCAGTGAGAAGAATTAGGAGTGAAAAAATGCATTCCTCTTAAGCTTCCTGAATTAATAATAATTCATATATCTCAGATGGGTACTGAATTCTCTAACACTGGAAAGCTTAATCAGTGACAAACCACTACATATGGGGATTTTATGAATATGAGTTAAAGAGTGAGGAGTTTTGTTTCACTTCAGTAGCTCTTTAAACCCTATTACAAGCCTATCAGTTACATCTAGCATTGATAGTCTTTTAAAACTTTCAGAGTATTGGATCAATCTTTGAGATAAGTTTTGGGCAGTATCTTTGAGATAATTTGGGGGCAGTCCAGAGGAAAGATGCCATTGTTTTAACTGTTCAAATTGCCTCTTTTCCTACACTTGAGTAAAAGATTGTAAGTATTTCAGATAGTGGGGAAAAAGAATTAAGAAAATTGCATAATGCCTCCTCCCAGAGAAAACCTCTTGTTAGGTTTCCTTCTTGCACAGCATTATTTTGATATCTATTTCTGCACTTTAAAGTGCAGAGCAAACCTTTTCCTCCCAATCTTTCCTCAGTTTTTAATAATCTCTTAAAATAAGTGTTAAAAATTTTCAGTTTAGCATTACCATACTATAAATCACAGACAGTAGTGTCCTGCATTTTAGAGTAGACTAATCCCATCATGTTTATTCATTCATTTCTGAAACATTTATTACTACATATAATGATAGACTGGCTATGGTATTTTCACTTTGTATGTTTTAATCCTAAGTGTGGATATAAAATTTTATTTTAGTGGATTTTTGAAGAATTTATTTTTAAAAACTATTGATTTTCAAGTTTGGTAATTATTGTGCTCTCTGTGGGAACTGTATCATATGTATTTTCCCATTGACGCAGGAACCCTTCCAACATTACAATTTGCTGCAGAAGCCCAGTTTACCCTGTACCTGACCAGTAGCCAAACTTATCATGAAGCATCATAGTGATTCAGAATTGAATTAAATATTCCATGCTATTTATGTTCACATTTCATTGTACCCAGTGACTTTTTAGATGCAATAGATTAATGGTACAATATCATACTACTGTATATTATGTAGTCTATTTATGACTCAGTAATCAGTCTGGAATCTAATATTTAGCCTTAAATAGATGATTAGAAATAGCTTAGGTATATCTAACAAAACTATAAATTTACCCTTAAGGAAACAGAAAAGTTTATGTATTGTAGAAGACAGTCTGTTCTCTGACCCAATAATAAATCTGTGATGTTTTAGAATGAACAAGAACTAAAAGTAAATTTTATTGAACATTTAACTGTAAATCTTTGGAAATTTCCTGTATTTATGCAGAAATAACCATATTTGGTCCCTTTGGTTAGCCTTCCAAAATCGAAAGATTAATATTTGTTGCATGGAATTTATCTTCTTACTTCTTCCTGAAATGTTTCAGCAAAATTAATGAGGCTGATCTATTGACCTTTTAATTATTGAAAACTCAGAATCTAAGACTCATTTTAATCTCAAAATTAATGAAAGCAAATTAAGTAGCCTTGGTTAGGTTAAAAAAAAAGTCTCTAGCAAAGCTAGGGATAATTATTGTATTCAAATAAGGAAAGAAAATAATGACTTCAACTCTTGCCTTACATTATCTAGTCAAACTTTAGTCTGAGTATGCATTTCCTTCTTAAATTATCAAATTCTTACATGTTTTTTAATATCAAACTCAAATGAAATTTAAAACAATGAAATATCTGTTCTTCTTTAATAGTTAACATTTTAGCCTTATGTTAGCAATACAAATTTCACAGAATTTGAATTTATGAAAAATCAGAATCTAAATTAGTTTTTGATAGTTAAAAGTAAATATCTATGAAGTGCAGGCTGTTTACCAAGCAGTGTGCCTGGTACCGTGTTTCTGTTAGGAGATAATAATTCAAACCAGTTGAGTATAAGATAAGGTCCCTGTCCTTTAGATGTCAAGTCCATTTTACAGATTATGTCTGCCTAATGCTTGAGAGAGATTAATTGATATGATAATACTATAACAGGCAAAATTCAAAATCCACTTTTTCTTGTTGACTTTACAAGAGTTTATATTTATTGTACAGGACAAGTTGGGGCATAAAATTAAAATTAGAAACAGTTTTTATCATCAAACAATTTTACCATCAAATAAGAGATCTGAAAGATACAAAATTAGTAGTGTGCATCAGTTAGGAAAAACAGGGAAAAGCATTTTTGCCCAAGTGATGAATAAATTTGAAAATATGCAGGCAGATTAGAAATGGTTACTATCAGTCATGAAATGTTTTCTTACTTTCAAAAATTGATCTTTACAGAGAATTTCTAATTGTTTTCTTCAGCCAGTTGGCAGAGATAATAGTTTTAATCTGAAAATTATCTTTATTTTTAAGATCCCTTTTTTGATCCAGCAAGTGGCCAAGTTCCTTTGCCTCCTGCTAGGAGATTACCAGGTGAAAATGTCAAATCCAACAGAGCATCACAGGACTATGATCCGCTTCCTTCATCTTCAGGTGAGTTGGCTAACAATACTAAGAATAATACTTACATTTGCATAGTGCTTTTTAGAGCACCTTTCATTCATTATATAATTTAACGAGTGCTGCCAGCCTAAGAAAGTATTTTTATCACCTCTGCATTTGCTCATAAAGCATGTATTATGTGAAGAATGCCTATAGAATTGTCTCACAGAAAATATTAAACTAAGCCTTAATATTAATTTTGATCTGTCAGTAAGGCATGTTCTGTGCCTCAAAAATCTATTCATTCTCTAACTGAGCTCATGGGAAGATCCAAGGCATCCAAGTAAGTAAATATTTCATTCTCTAACTTTTGTTTTGCCTTATCAAATATGAGAAATGGGAAAGATGTCTATGTACACTGAAATGTTGCATTCTCTTATTTTTCCATTAAGGAAAAAAAAAATTTCTTTAGAATTACTATTAGCACCAGACTGTTAATTTTCAAGCTTATTTAGGGCTATCATGCAATGTTCAGCTGCCACTCAGTAAGTGCTGGGGTGGTCAAAGAGTTGGTTCAGGATTTTGGTACGATGTTTCGGAAAACCCAGACTTTTTGACTAACCCAATAGAAGGATGTACCATTTCAGTAAGTACAAGTCATACTCATAGCCATTATTAATGAAATGCTGCTGATCTGCTTCTTCAGGATGCCTTCCTTGACCCACCATATCTAAAATAGCTCCCCCTACTTCACACAGTCACTTTCTATCCCCTTCTTTTGCCTTATGTTTCTAAATACCACCTTCCATTAATTTATTTGCTTGACTGTTTATCTCCTCACTCGAATATTAATGTTTTAAAGATATATCATGATTTGGTTCACTGCTATATCCTCAAGTGTCCAGAGGAGTGCCTAGCACATTTTTTTTGGATGAGTGGCTGGATACAAGGGAGGAGGGAAGAGTAACTGATAGATGTTATGCTGAACATACACATATTAAACAATTAAAACAATATATTTGTCTCACAATTAGAAGCATCAGAAGTTTTTCCTATGTAAATTCTTGTCCTGTATCAGTATTTTTTAACTATATTTTGACATTTTTTTTGAAGTACAGTTGATTATAATATGTTACTTTCAGGTGTATAACAAAGTATTATATAACTGAGTATATATATATGTGTGTGTGTGTGTATATCAGTTCTGTTCAGTCACTCAGTCGTGTCCAACTCTTTGCAATCCCATGGACTGCAGCATGCCAGGCCTCCCTGTCCATCACCAACTCCAGGAGTTTACTCAAACTCATGACAATTGAGTCAGTGATGCCATCCAACCATTTCTCATCCACTGTCGTCCCCTTCTCCTGCCTTCAATCTTTGCCAGCATCAGGGTCTTTTCCAGTGAGTCTGTTCTTTGTATCAGGTGGCCAAAGTACTGCAGTTTCAGCATCAGTCCTTCCAATGAATATTCAGGACTGATTTCCTTTAGGATGGACTGGTTGGATCTCCTTGCTGTCCAGTGGACTCTCAAGAGTCTTTTCCAACACCACAGTTCAAAAGCATCAATTCTTCAGCGCTCAGCTTTCTTTACAGGCCAACTCTCAACATCCTTGCATGACTACTGGAAAAACCATAGCTTTGACTAGACGGACCTTTGTGCCAAAGTAATGTCTCTGCTTTTTAGTAAATTGTCTAGGTTGGTCATAGCTTTTCTTCCAAGGAGCAAGCATCTTTTAATTTCATGGCTGCAGTCACCATCTGCCATGATTTTGGAGCTCAAAAAAATAAAGTCTGTCACTGTTTCCCCATCTATTTGCCATGAACTGATGGGACCAGATGCCATGATCTTAGTTTTTTGAATGTTGAGTTTTAAGCCAAATTTTTCACACTCGTCTTTCACTTTCATCAAGAGGCTCTTTAGTTTTTCTTTGCTTTCTGCCATAAGGGTGGTGTCATCTGCATATCTGAGGTTATTGATATTTCTCCCAGCAATCTTGATTTCAGCTTGTGCTTCATCCAGTCCAGCATTTCTCATGATGTACTCTGCATATAAGTTAAATAAGCAGGGTGACAATATACAACCTTGACATACTCCTTTCCCAATTTGGAAACAGTCTGTTTTTCCATGTTCACTTCTAACTGTTGCTTCTTGACCTGCAATACAGATTTCTCAGGAGGCAGGTCAGGTAGTCTGGTACTCCCATCTCTTGAAGAATTTTCGACAGTTTGTTATGATCCACACAGTCAAAGGCTTTGGCATAATCAATAAGCAGAAGTAGATGTTTTTCTGGAACTCTCTTGCTTTGTCAATGATCCAACAGATGTTGGCAACTTGATCTCTGGTGCCTCTGCCTTTTCTAAAACCAGCTTGAACATCTGGAAGTTCACGGTTCATGTACTGTTGAAGCCTGGCATGGATAATTTTGAGCATTCTTTGCTAGCTTATGAGATGAATGCAGTTATGCAGTCGTTTGAGCATTCTTTGGCATTGGAATGAAAACTGACCTTTTCCAGTCCTATGGCCACTGCTGAGTTTTCCAAATGTGCTGGCATATTGAGTGCAGCACTTTCACAGCATCGTCTTTCAGGATTTGAAATAGATCAACTGGAATTCCATCACCTCCACTAGCTTTATTTGTAGTGATGCTTCCTAAGGCCTACTTAACTTCGCATTCCAGGATGTCTGGCTCTATGTGTGTGATCACACCATCATGATTTTGTGGGTTGTGAAGATCTTTTTTGTATGTGTATATATATGTACTGTGTATATATAGTATATCTGTGTGTGTGTGTATAATATATATATATATATTCATCTTTAGATACTTTTCCATTATAGGTTACTACAACATACTGAATATAGTTCCCTGTACCATGCAGTAGGACCTTGTTTTTTACCTATTATATATATAGTACTGCTGCTGCTAAGTCACTTCAGTCGTGTCTGACTCTGTGTGACCCCATAGACGGCAGCCCACTAGGCTCCCCCGTCCCTGGGATTCTCCAGGCAAGAACACTGGAGTGGGTTGCCATTGCCTTCTCCAATGCATGAAAGTGAAAAGTGAAAGTGAAGGCACTCAGTCGTGTCTGACTCTTAGCGACCCCATGGACTGCAGCCTACCAGGCTCCTCCATCCATGGGATTTTCCAGGCAAGAGTACTGGAGTGGGTTGCCATTGCCTTCTCCAATATGTAGTACTATATATCTGCTAATCCCAAACTCCTAATTTATCCCTCCCTGCTCCTTTCCCCTTTTACACCAATTTGTTTTCTATGTGAGTTTCTGTTTCATAAATAGTTTCATTTATATCACTTTTTTCAGATTCCACATATAAGTGACATCATATGATATTTGTCTTTGTCTGATTTACCTCACTTAGTATCATAATTTCTAGGTCCATCCATGTTGGTACAAGTGGTATTATTTCATTCTTTTTTTATAGCTACATAATATTCCACTGTATGTATGTATGTGTATATATATAGTCTCTTCTTTATCCATTCAGCTATTGATGGACACTTGGGTTGTTTCCATATCTTGGCTACTTTAAATAGTGCTGCTATGAACACTGGGGTGCATGTATCTTTTTGAATTTTTTTATCTTTTCCAGATATATCCCTGGGAAATGGGTTGCTGGATCATATGGTAACTTGATTTTTCATTTTTTAAGGAATCTCTATATTGTTCTACATAATGGCTGTACCAGTTTATATCCTCCCCTACAGTGTAGGAGGGTCCTCTTTTCTCCACACCCTTTCCAGCATTTATTGTTTGTAGACATTTGATGATGGCCATTCTAACCTGTGTGAGGTGATATATCATTGTAGTTTTGATTTGCATTTCTCTAATAATAAGCGGTGTTGAGCATCTTTTCATGTGCCTCTTGGCCATCTGTATGTCTTCTTTTAGAAAGTGTCTCTTTAGATGATCTGCCCATTCTTTGTGTTTTGTAAAAGTTGATCTGGATGAATTGTTTATATATTTTGGAAGTTAATCCCTTGGTTTCCTCTAGTTTTATAATACCTGGCTTCTATTTAGGTCTTTAAACTCATTTTGAGTTTATTTTTGTATATGCTACTAATTTCATTCTTTTATATACAACTGTCCAGTTTCCCAACACCACTTATTGAAGAAACTGTCTTTTCTCCATTGCATATTCTTGCCTCCTTCGTTAGAGATTGACCATAAGTGTGTGGGTTTATTTCTGGGCTTTCTATCCTATTCATTGATTCCTGTTGTCTGTTTTTGTGCCAGTACAGTACTGTTTTGATTCCTGTAGCTTTGTAGTATAGTCTGAAGTCAGGGGTTGTGATTCCTCCAGCTCCATTCTTCTTTCTCAAGATTGTTTTGACTACTCAAAGTCCTTTGTGTTTTGATACAAATTTCAAAATTATTTCTTCTCTGAAAAGTGCCATTGGTAATTTGATAGGAATTGCATTCAATATGTAGATTGCTTTGGGTAGTATAGTCATTTTAACAATATTTATTCTTCCAATCCAAGAACAGAATATATCTTTCTGTTTACATCACCTTCAATTTATTTCATCAGTGTTTTATAGTTTTCAGAGTATGTCTTTTGCCTTCTTAGGTAGGTTTATTCCTAGGTATTTTATTCTTTCTGTTGTGACAGTAAATGGGATTGTTATCTTAATTTCATTGATACTTTATTGTTAATGTATAGAAATGCAACAGATTTCTGTATATCAATTTTGTATCCTGCAGCTTTACCTAATTCATTAACAAGCTCTAGTAGTTTACTGGTGGCACCTTTACAATTTTCTGTGTATAATAGCAAGCTATTTTCCAAAGTGACAGGTTTTTTTTTTTTTTTTTTTTTTTACTTCTTCCTTTCTAATTTGGATTCCTTTTTTTTTTAACTTCTCTACTGTGGCTACAACTGCCAAAGCTATTTTGAACAAAAGTGGCAAGAGTGGCATCCTTGTCTTATTCTTGATCTTAGAATGCTTTCAGATTTTCATTGTTGAATATGATGTTCATAATGGGTTTGCTCTGTATGTTCTTCATTATGTTGAGGTATGTTCCCTATATGCCTAAGTTCTTAACAGAAATGGATGTTGAATTTTATCAAAAGCATTTCTGTATCAAGATGATCATATGGTTTTTAGTCTTTAGCTTGTTAATGTGATATATATCAAATTGATTTATGGATGCTGAAAAATCCTTGCAATCCTGGGATAAATCCCACTTGATCATGATGTATGATCCTTTTTAATGTATTGTTGAATTCAGTTTGCTTTCAAGCTCAAATATCAGCTCACAGATTTGTTAATAGTGAGCAGTTGTCCATTCTGTAACATCCAATCAAGGTAGATAGCTACTTTGAGAATTACTAACACAATAGCTCTGTACTTGATGACACGCATGGGAGATACATAAAAATCCCTCTGTAGTTTCATAAGTTTTCACACTTGAATATAACTCGGAAAATTTTACTAACTTTTTCAAATTTTGGTCCATGCTGTCTTTACCAGTTTACTTCTAGCCAGTCCAATATTTCAGATATATCCATGGATACCCACTGAAACACTATTTTCAGTTGAAAGGGAAGATTTCCAGAATGATAGAAAAATGTGAAAGTCAGGAAAGACTATCTAACTATATATATATATATATATACATATATATACATATATACACACACACACATATATATATATAGTTAGAGAAGGAAATGGCAACCCACTCCAGTGTTCTTGTCTGGAAAATCCCAGGGATGGGGGAGCCTGGTGAGCTGCCATTTATGGGGTTGCACAGAGTCGGACACAACTGAAGTGACTTAGCAGCATATATATATATATGAAAATAAAGCAAATTCCTTGAGATGTTAAAGTACAACTTTGAGAACAGTGCCTTGACTGATTTAAAAATAACATTCTGTATCACCAGCTCTGTATTAACAGAAACATATTCTCAAGTTACAAAAAGGATTGTGGCCTAAACATTCTATTTTCACAACTTTATAGTTTACACCATAGCATGCAGGTATTATTGAGCCCAGAATAACATCATTTACATATATGATTTCAACTGGTAGAAATTTCAAGGAAGAACTCTGAGTGACAAACCCGTTGAAACATCCCCAGATAGGCATTTACCAGAAGCCTGAACTGGCTTTTTACCTGAGTGGAAAAACTAGTCTTGATATTACTTTGAGGGTCTCAGCTAGCTGTAGCATCAAATATTTCAACTGACTCCTTGAACTCTCTTTACAAACACAGTCAAACTACGGAAAATAAGATACTTTTTTTCTAGCAAGATACTTGTTCACATGCTCCTTCACAGGGCTACCAAGCTGTCCACTAGTTTATTTCATACTAGGAGAGGGACTTAGCTTGCCTTCTGGATTAGATCTTTCCATCAAAAACTTGAGACTGGATGATACGTGCCTTTGGGATACTAACAGCACTTATTTTGCAGTAGCATTTTTATACCATTAAGGCCTTTTTAAGATGACTGTTGAGGATTCCAGTATAATTTGCTGCATCTTATAAATTCCATTTCTGTTTTTTATGGTGGTCTAGTTGATGGTGACCAATTTATATTTATAAACTTTATGAAAAGAATATTTCTAATTCCAAAATTTTAATTGATTTAAAAGTATTTTCCTTATACACTTACCTAAAAAAGATGTGTGCATGTCTTCATATACAAAGAGCCTTCCAAATGTTTTATTCCTCCCCCTCCAAAAGTTTATAACTCTCTAAAGCTTTTAGATCTAACAGTATTTAATGATATGAATATGTTATAATGATAGTTAATAAGTGGATTTTACCAGCTTGTGTTAAATTCATATATACCTGTATATGGGTGACATATATTAGCAGAATTATTATTTTGCTAACAATCTGCTTATTTCTTCACATGGGGTTCATGTCTATACTAGCTATGCAGGAGCTTTTACACATTCTTCAGTTTGCTTTTCTCTTGTTGTGACACATATGTGCTACAGTTTGAATACCATTCTTTAAAAACCCAGGGAATCCAGCTGACAGAATACAAAGTCATAATGATGATGTGTTTTTGCTCATGCTGATGAGTACAGCTGAGCTTTTTAATATTCTTAGTATTTAGAAGGACATTTAAGGCAACACTTAATGCTAGAATTTCAGCACATGACTTGTATTAAATGTGTTTGTAACAGATATTATTACCAAGTATACCTGCAAAGTAAAGGAGGTCTCATAGAAGGAATTGATTCCAGTACTACTTTTCCTTCATTAGCTTAAAGGAAAAGTGATCAGATGTTGAATGAATTTTATATTAAGACCTCAATTGGAAACTATGGCTTCATTTCACATAAGAGTTGGAATTCTGTATTGTTATTAGCAATGTTTTAAGATAGTGTTTTTAAGGTTTTATGTTCCAGCAAAGGAAATTGCAGTGTTATAGAGTTTTACTTTAGTTCAGCTACCTAAAATGTTTTTCCTTATACACAGCTTCAGGTTTAAAACCACAGAACATAGTGTTGTTTTTCTTACAAACATAATACTAATACTTCTATAACAATTTTCTGAATGTATTAAAAAAGTTATAACCTAGGCTCTGTTTTTAACAATCATAATTACCTACTATAGTGTATGTGAAGATATTTGTAATTTAGTAAAAACTGTGTATCTAAAACATGTCCTTCTAAAATTAGAGAGTATATCGATAGTGGTAGCAATTCAAGTTTACATAATGAGTTTCAGAAATAATTGATCCAACTTATGTGTCAATAATAAAATGAGATTTATGTCTTAATGAGTTATTTATTTTTAATACTCAGGTATTGTTATACATGAACAAATATGTATTCCAAGATTCTTCATGTCCATCCCAAGTGTTGTCAGTGAATTACTAAAATAATCTTAGAAATTATACTCAAACTTTAAAAAAGATTATGTACAGTTTAGCACCTATAATTTTAAATATAGATAACAGAATTTAGTTTAATATGTTTTCAGTAGTTTTTATTATGGGATAAAGATCTAGCCATAACTTAAATGGGGGAGAGACAGCAATGTTTAGTAATGTACCCAAGGTCTCAAAGCTAGTAAATGATGGGATTTGACTCAGTAAGTATGCAGCCATTTATATTGTTAGGTTTAAAAACTTAACTCACCCATTCATATAATAATGATTGCTAAGCTGAGTTTGGAGATACCAATTAGAAAAATCAAAAACAGTAGCGAAGAAAGAGGGTACTAAGAAATCTAAAATTGTAGGAGAGATTTCAAAACTGCATTATGATCACATGACTTTAGGGAGCTACTGTGTGCTTTCTGTACTTTTTTAAGATTCTTGAGTTTAAGAAGCTCAAGAAGCTCAAGATTCTTTAAGATTCAGACTTGTAAAAAGCACAGTAGACAGAATCTTAAGCTTTGTTTAAAATTATTAAAGTAGTACATGGACATTAGAGAATAAAGTAGAATTTAAAGAAGCAAAAGTCACCTGGAACCATGTCATCAATAGAAACAGTATTGCCATTTTGGAGCCCGTCTTTCTAATGGTTGACCATGCACACATTCACACAGTGGAAATCATACTCCACAGTATAATATAGTATCATACCTTTCTTACACATCATTAAACTTTTTTTGAAATGTCAACGTCACTTTAAATTATTGTATGATAGTCCATCGTTTTGATATACTCTCACACTAGCACTTCTCAAATCTTTTTCCCCACCAAAGAGCTAACTCTGAATGACAAGGGGATTACGTCTTTAACTAAAAGTGGACAGTCACATGCAGGGAATTGCCTTAAAAATCTTTGTTATTTCAAAAATGTCTACAAATTTTACTTTTTACTTGGTATGTCTACATTTCCATCTTTAAAAACATTTAAGTCTCTCATATCCTTGAGTAAAACTAGTGACCAGGAAGATGTACTGTTTGTATCTGGTGGCTCCTCATCTTCTTGCACTTACTTGGATAATGTTGCCCTTGCTCCTAGGAGTTCAAAAATACCATGAGCATGGACAGTGACCCCAGAATAAACACATGTGTTTCCAATCACATTTTTAAGTATACATGTATTCAGGTACAGAAATCCCCACAGAGCTTGTAAAATTCACAGTCATTCCAGTGTACTACAAAACTACAACATAACTCCTTTGAGGGAACTCTAAGATGGGTTCATCTGCTCCTTTCCTTCATCTACACATTCCAATGTAAGGACCTGGTGTCTCCTCTTTTAGACACTGTGAGAAAGAAGTGGGGACAGAGAAGGCTGAAGCCCATGAATTTTAGGAAGAGGTATCTAGAGAGAGGGGTTGGCTTTAAGTGATGTGATATAATCATCAGCATGAAGCTTTTTTAACTTTTTTTTTTTTATTCTTAAAGGTTACACTTCAAGTTGTAAGAGATCTTGCTTGTTGGTATCTTGCTTAAAAGTTTATAAGAGCTCACTATAAATTCCAAGGTTTTTTTTTTCCTGTTCCACACTTGAATCCCTATTGATTTATAGTAATTGCTCTTCTGTACAGCATTTGAGTACAGTGGTTACCATTACAGATGTGAATTCATTGTCTTCTCTTTTTCAAAGTCTCCTCAGCACATACACCAAGCATTACATTAATTCATATACTCCCTGAGAAGAGATAAGTTACACCTCTAAAAATGGAGACAGAAAAGTATATTTGCAGAGTGAGAATTATAAAAGCAAACTGCTTACTTAGCTGCAAGTCACTCTAAATCTTAGTGGCCAAGCAGAGATGAATCTAAGTCTCTGAGTGGTGCTCCTCATTGACATCCTCACCTGGAAAAGTTGTAGCTGTCAGTTGCTGGTGCAGAGCTACACTATACAATAAAACAGTCAAACAAAAAATTAAATTCCAAATTGAATAAAATACTCATCAATAAATAGAAATTTATATATAACAGGTGGCAAAAAGTCACAACATATCTTCCACTTACTTCCATTCATGGGCTCTAATACATGATACTGTTCAACTCAGGGCATCTGTAAGATTCCAAACACATGTCAGGTTAGGGTGGCGAGGACTAGGGTTAAATAAGCTGGTATATACGAGAGTTTTGTATTTTAAAAAAAAATGTATTTGTGGACGCACTAATCTTTACTTCGGAGGTTTGTCCTTTTTACTGAAAATATATCCAAAATCTGTTGTGATTCTTTCCACAAGTGGTTTGAATCATTTCCTCAAATATCATATCTATTGATATTTGAAATAGACCAGAGATACGTTAACTCCTCTAGTTTTAATTTAATCATTTTGTGGGGTGTTTCATTTTCCCTAACATTTGGTTTAACCTAACTTGGGCTTCCTGAATTATGCTTAGTTCTTATGATTTTTTAAGAAGAGAATAACTTTCTCAAGAAAAAATTATCATCTGCATGTTCCCATTACATTTGGCCAGTATTACCTACAGCAGCCTCATAGAGCGAATAGATTTCTTGGGGGATTTTCTTGGTGATAGATGTCATATTTTTTAGAGTCATCTACGGAGATCAAAGACATGTGTTTATTAAGTCTAAAATCTAAAAGTTCTAAAACTTAATTTTTTATTATACCATGAGATGTCTTGCTGTTACAGCATCTTTCCCAGTTGAGTAGTCTACACAGCTATACTTATCAAAAATGCTTCATAGTCATGTGTCTTTCTCAGTATTGTAGACAGGAATAAAAGAACAGTATTGGAAAAATTCTTCAAAAACTACAAGGAATTTAACTTTGTATTTAATTCTAGGTCCTTTTCACACCGAAAAATAAGCCAGAACAGACAGTATTTCAATGTATAAATTCCGTGGTAACTGATTAAAGGAAGTCTTGCTAGAATCTTTAATAGTTTTTTGGAAGGGATTAGAAGCATAATTTATTGTCCATCTCTGCATGACATTAATGGAAATACTTAATAGAAAAATAAATGAAACCTCAACAGTAAGAAGTGCAATTTACTAGACCATAATAATTTGAGATGTTTAGTTGCAGATACACAAAACAGCAGACTTTACCAAGAACCAGAAACTAATGTGTGTTCTTATGTCTAAGTAGAATGAGCTTTATCTATAGCTATAATATTTTTTCAAACTAGATATTATTCTGTAAGAAAGAAACAAAAATAAGACTATCATCCAATTTTGTGTAGAACTAAATATTTTCATCCTGGAAGCTTTTGTGTATGTTGATAGTGCTAGAATTGCAAATAGAATTTTTTTTTATTACCTTCTCACACAAATATACTTTTGAGAAAATGTGAAATAATGTATCAGATGATTCTCAGATTTACATTTATTATTGAAAATATCAGCTTACAGTGTTTGCAGACGCCATCAGGAAAGTTGGCGGAGTAGAGATGAGGAAGGACAGGACGAGCACAGGAGTCATGAGGCATTTGTGTTCTAGCCTCACTTCTTCGTTTGTTAACTGTGTCCCTGAATGTTGCACTTGTCAGTCATCTAAGAAAAAAGGGATTAAATAAATATTGATGTCTGTCTTGTAAAATTTATGCCATCAAACATTTATGGGTTTAAGACAACTTTTAATCTCTTTTTAAAATCTAGGCTTTTGATAGTACATACCATGTACAGATAAATGGAAATCTGTGATAAAAGTGCCCCCTTAAGTTACTGGCCCACTTCCTGGTGATCTGCATGGTGGTGGCCTATATTTTCTTTGTTCTTAATGAGATTACTTTCCATTTTTGGACACCAGTGTCATTTGGTTTAACTTTGGGAAACGAATACCAAGAGACTGACCTGGAACCCAGTTCTCCACTGTTTCTGCTGGCTTTGCTTTTTTTTTTTTTTCCAAGCTAAGCTTTCTACATTGGAATCTGGATGAAGTATTTCAGCAAAGCACCAACCTATTGACTAACGGCTGTCTGAAAGCATCTGCTATTTCATTATTTCCCCCAGCATCAGTAAGGCCTCACTTTCCAGCATTCTAACTGGAAAAATATGCTGCAAAGCGTATTTCTCAGAAGTCTTGCTTATGACATGGGGTGGGACGTAGGACCTGATGGGGATGTTCTAGCAGGAATATCATTGAGCTTGTAACAGTTTCTTTCAGTAGAAACTTCCCAGGAAATTATCTCCACCATAGTAGAGAAGGGTTACTGTATTGCTAGAGTGAAAGCTTTTCTTTTTCAGTTATTTTTTTTTCCTTCTATATATTTTATTTCATATGATTTAAAGAATAATATGTAGAAGTGGGAAGACATTTGTGTTAATTTCTCAAATTTCCAACACACCTTACCTTTGTTTTCCTGACATTCAAAATAGGGACAATATAACCTATTCAACCACAGTATATAAAAACGGTTTTTGTAGAAACAATGAAAAACTGTTTTAATATAAAATAATGAAATCCTACTGATGTATAATATCTTTCTTTTTATCTCTTTATTTAAATACTTCTCTTTAAAATCTACTCAGATGGTTCACAAGCACCAGCCAGACCTCCTAAACCACGACCCCGCAGGACTGCACCAGAAATTCACCACAGAAAACCCCACGGGCCTGAGGCAGCATTGGAAAATGTCGATGCAAAAATTGCAAAACTCATGGGAGAGGGTTATGCCTTTGAAGAAGTGAAAAGAGCCTTAGAGATAGCCCAGAATAACGTGGAAGTGGCCCGTAGCATCCTTCGGGAATTTGCCTTCCCCCCTCCAGTCTCCCCACGTCTAAATCTATAGCAACCAGGATCATAAAGACCAGAAGGCGAAGCAATCGCTGACTATCCCAGGCGTGTGGAGAGAAAGAGACGGGATTCAAGAGAGAAGCTTTCTCCTCCTCACGTGGCATCTTTGAGAAGAGAGGCTTGGAAGTGGCTGCTTCTCAGAAGACAGCTGCTGCTTGCTCAGGATGCCAAGGGCTGCGGCTTCCTTCCTCTTGCTAGCCATACTTTTAAATCAGGGTTGAACTGACAAAAATAATTTAAAACGTTTACTTCCCTTGAACTTTGAATCTGTGAAATGCTTTTCCTGTTTACAAGTTGGCAAAGTTGCAGTTTGTTTTTTACTTTTGTTTTCAGATTTTTGGTTTTTTTTGATACCTGTACTGTGTTCTTGATCAACCCTCTGTGCAGTGGTCAGGTCTGCTGTAACATTTCCCACCAGCTCCCTTGCTGTGTGCGTCAACAGCGAAGTCACATATTCATTGTGATCACTCCCATCCCAGCCCCCTACCCAGGTCCAGTTTCATTTCTCCCATTTACAAGATGCTTTAAAGGTTCTGATTTTC
This sequence comes from Bos grunniens, assembly GCF_055505025.1. Classification (NCBI taxonomy): domain Eukaryota; kingdom Metazoa; phylum Chordata; class Mammalia; order Artiodactyla; family Bovidae; genus Bos; species Bos grunniens. The sequence continues at coordinate 107,078,345 of NC_141165.1, forward strand.
AGCGTATCAAACTAATGCAAAACAAGTGCGTGGCCTTCACTACTGAGTGTTCTCTTTGGAAACCATCACTGTTGAGAGATGGGGAAAATCTGAATGTATAAAGCATTTTTGGTTAATGAACTGCCTTTTATAAGGGATTTTCATATAATATAGACAAGCTTCCCTTTTTGGTGTAAGTTTTGTGATCGTTAATCTTCCACACTCTCATCTTTGTCATCCTCGAGGTGTAATGACTATAAAAAGAAAAAAACACAATAATAACCTGAAATATTGGAAAGCAACTACTGCAGAGGTGGGAGAAATACACTTGCAGATGACAGCGCCATGCTAAAGTTAGATCACGAGGTCCCTTGGTATTTATGCCCGCATTACCGATGAGGCGTACTGAGTAAGAGGGCCATCTCCCAGAAGTGTATTAGTAATTTTCAGATAAAATTATGAGCATACCTTTCCCAAAGTGGAACAGACTTCATTTCCTGTTTGAGTGATTACACTCTGGTACCTAACAAGTTTAGGAACCAGTTCATCTTGCAGTGGAAACAGTAAATCTTTGATGCACTGTTAAGTGCTAATGCTACTGTGGCAACGTTGTATTTTTTTTTTTTTTTTTGCAAAATTCTTAATAATTTTCTACCATCAAATTAGAGTTCATATTTAATTTTTAGAGTCTCATTCATTGCTCCACGTTGTTCCATCCAGTCAGGTGAAAGAAATTTATATAGTTTTGCCTTTTTTGCAAAATGAAAGTAGGTTCTTCAGAAACCACATTATTACTTTTAAACCTACAGATATTTATTGGGCACCTGTGATGTGCTCTGTGCTGTCAGGCACTGTGTTCTTAAAGCACAAACCATCACAAAGTGATTGCATTGTGGTATTCTGTTATCCTTTATCCGCACTTTGGATGGTCAGAAAGTGTCTCTGCTAGACAAAAGCATGGAAGGTTTCCACCAGCGCTTCAGAATTTTCAGGCAGTCGTCTTTTTAAATTATTATTTAGTAAAGAATTGAGACAAAACCAGGTCTGTGTTAAATGCTTGACCCACAGGTGGTTTTCTAAATGTGTAGTGCCTGCGGGTTTGTGCACGTTTCTGTTACTCGTTTACCTTCACACAGTGTGATGTAAAAAGATGCATCTGATAATGAGTGCCTCTTTGGGATTTGAAAGCATGTGACCAAACGTGTAGCAGAGCCAAAGGAAACTAAGTCAAGACTTGTACAGTCCTTGTGTTGACCCGGGGAGGGAAGCAGCACATTTCTTTGCGAGCTGACACGTGCCCTGACTTGACAACTTGGTCTCCTAACATGAGGTCCTTGAGGAGTCATAGGCCTTGGGTAGTTTGTGCTCATGTTTTAATTTCTTCATCTGATTCTGAGCTGGTTCATGTCCCTGGAAGAGAATTTTTAATTTGCCTTAAATGTTCTTCCTGTAAGTATATGAGGGCAGTTTTTTATACTTTTAAAAATTGCATTGGCTAATTCTCCATCGCTTTATGAACTCCATGTTACAGCATCATGATTTTTCATTTGTTTTTATTAGTTTCTGATGTCATGCTGAAATAGCACTGTGTTTTGGGTTTGTTTGTTTGTTTTATGAGTTGCTGATCTTCGGTACAGTCTAAAAGCCAAAAGTTGCCACTTCATTGTGATAACATTGTATAACATTCTTAATAGATCAGGGAAGGATGTAAAATGTGAGTGTTAGAAAGCATAGTATAATCTCATTCAAACAATCTTAAAAAATGAGTGAACATTTCCAATGAAAGTGAGAAAAAAAATAGTGACAACATAGTAAGTTTAGATCTGAAATTTTTAAAATCTGTTTTGCAAGAAAACTTACTAGCCTGCACGAAAATCTCTCTGTACCTAGTTCTCAATAGCAACCATTAGTTTTCCCATGAAAAAGACCAAATCAAAAATTTGTATGGAATGGAAAGAGTGGAAACTTTCTATCAAACACTGTCATTGAAAACTTACTGCTACCTATTACTTAACTCAAAAAAGATTTTTTTGAGGAAATAATTAAAAACACAGTTTTTAATCATAAAAGTGACTAGCCATTAATGGCTGGAAATGATCCAGGTTTGGTTTCACTGTGATCCAAAGTTTGACATTCCTCTGATTTCTCAAAATTTGGTAATATGATTATTTTTAAAGCCAGTACAACATGCTATTTATATAATTAAAACAGATCATGGCCAACATTAACCTGCTCTCCCCTGTGCCCTAACATATTCTGGGGCAGAAGTACTTACCTTTAAAGATAATACAGTAAATTATCTCCATAATTAATCTCTCTTTCCCCTTTGATGTCTATAATATCTATCCTGGCCAAATTTTCTAGAATTGAATCAGCAGAGCTTATGTTCAACTTGAACTTCTTTCCATAAAGGTGACCCCTCCCCGTCCATATTCCCTTGCCTATATTGCAAATAGTCTTAATAACAGAACCCTAATTGCCCATGAACCTCAGAGGGCCCATTGGTTAACTCAATATTCCACACACACGAACACTTGCAAAGATTTCTTCATAATGTGAATTTTTCTCTTGTTCAGTTCCAGAAGCATTTCTTACAGTTTGGACATTATTTTTCCTCTCAGATCTTCAACTTGAAGCTTTAATTTGCACTGAATTATCTAACCCAGTTAAATTTTTCAGTTTTTTTTCTCTTATGCTGACAGATTTGAAAGCAAATCACAGTATGTTTTCAACAATACAGGTACTGCCTGTTGACCTGGAATTTTAGTGCTTCTAGGAAGAGTTTGCAGAAAATGACAGCAGTTGAGTGAAGGGTTTTCTTCTCAATTACTATTTTATTTTTAATGCCTTTTAAAAACTTGTCTAATGTGGCAAAATAGCTATGTGTTCAATTAATTTATATTTTATTCATCCTTTTTCAATTCTGGTTATTATGTAAACTCCAGTACAATTTTATCTGTTCTTTTAAGGTATTTTATAAAATGAATGTTAACAAAAGCAGAGTTGGTATATTATTTTTCAAATGAATGCAAACATTTCAGAGCAGTTCTATGTTGTATTTTTTATCTTCACATTCAGAGCTAATGGTCAACATTGTATCAAGTACCCATCCCAAATGATTCAATTATTAAATAACAAAACCATATCATTTAAAGGTATTTCACATAGATAAGCTACTCCCATGCCTTAGAACTGAAAAGTCAAAGTTATATTAAGGCTCTGAGTAAGAAATACCAAATTCGGGAAAAGCTGATTGTCTTCTAATGACATACCATATAATTGATATTTCTTAAAAGTAACATCTATTCTTTATATTCTTTAAATTCTTGATTATTCTAATCATTTGTCACTGACCAGTACATATCAGGGAGAGGACAATGGAGACAAACCATGTTAATAACTGCTTTTATATCAGAAACCATAACAGAATGTTGTGAAAATCACTGGTACATGCATAGTAGTAATAACTAACTATACTTTCAAAGAACACACAATTAAATGGGAGCTGCAAGCACATAATTCCAATACAGAGAACACTGTACAGAAGTTATCACATTATACTGGCATTATGTACATATGGTAAGTGCTAAGAACCCAGGTCTCCTGCATTGCAGGCAGATTCTTTACCAGCTGAGCCACCAGGGAAGTCCAAGAATACTGGAGTGGGTGGCATATGCCTCCAGCAGATCTTCCCGACCTAGACATTGAGCCAGCGTCTCCTGCATTGCAGGCGGATTCTTCACCAGCTAGCTGAGCTACCAGGGAAGCCCCGAAGAACTATGTTGGGCCCTTAATATATGCAAGGAACTTAGTGTTAAAGCATGTAACAACCATCATGCCTCTTCTAGGACTGTCAAAGTAGGGTGTGATATGTTCCTTCTGAAAAGTCAGAGAAATAATAAGACTGAATAGCATTTTGTTAGCCTAAAGAGAAATAAGGTTTTTGTTGTTAAGAACTCAGGAGGTAAAGCTTTTCAAACAGGAACAGCACACATGATAGAACACTTGTTATTCAGACAAAGGTGACAAGTACTAGGATGCTTGGAACACAGAAGGGACTAGGAGGCCACCTTGATGACCGAAGGTGAAGGGCCACGCAGCGTCTCAGGTCCTAGGAATCAGGTTAGGAATCACTTGCTGGAACTCAGATGATAACATCCATGAAAATGCTTAGAGATTGGGGTGTATTTAACAGGAATTGCCACATCAAATTACAATCTGGCTGTAAACTAAAGGGAAATTTAATTTTCAGGCCTCTCTTTTATGTCCCTCTTGATTTTCAAGAGAAACTTGGGTGGTATTCTTACCTATTTTTGCTGCTTTTTCATCCTCACTGCCACCACCCTCTTTGGGGTCTTAATTTTGACTCCCCTAGAATTTTTAATAGCCTGTAATTGACCTCTGTGGCTCTAGTGCAAGGCAGACTGAAGTTTCTGAAATTCAAATTCAATGTGCCGCCTCCATGTAAAACCCCTGAATACTCTATGGTAGAGATCCCTTGTCTGCATTCCTTTTCCTACTCACCTCCTGTCCTAGACCCTCTTCAATTCTGCTGAGCTGGCAACTGTCCACATAGGCTCTACGTCTTTATACTTGCTAGTTCTGACTGTTCTTTCCCCTTTTCCAGCCTAGCCAACTCATTCTTTAAAATCTACCTCAAGTATTTCTCCTGTGAAGCATTTCTTATCTTATCCCACAGTCTGAGTTAAGCATGTCATCGTCTACATCTCACATAGTACCAGTATTCTAATGCTTATAGTGTGGTTTTTGCAGTTACTTCATTCCACAGATGGCCCCAACTAGACTGAACTTTAGTAGAGGAAGCATGTCTAATACATGTCTACGTCCCAAGCTCCTACTATAGAGCCCAGCACATACTAAACAAAATGCTTCAAATAGATGAAAATGCACTCTTAAGCAGCCAACAGTGGAAACAGTTCTGAAAGCTCTGCAACTAGCTCCCTGCATGCAATGCCATCTCTTTAATTGTGCTTTCTTCATCCATGGACCAGGACATAGATAAGTCTACTCACTAATGTGATTACAGTAGAAGCCTAAGTTTTTCTTCACTGTATGGATGGGGAGCAAAATTAATTAGTAAGAAATCAGATTCACAAAAGCTAGATTTTAAAATTTAGAGATAAATTTTTTAATTTATTCTTTTTTAGTAACTTAAGAATACTTAATTCTTCATAAAGAGTTTATGACAAACATGTCCAAGAAACTACTACTCACACATTCCCATGATGTAACAGTGGTTAAGAGTGCAGGAATCTTAACTCTGGAATCAGACTGCCTAAGATCAGTTCCTACCTCTGCTCCAAGTTATATGACCTTAGGTGTCCTAACCTCATTGTGCATCCATTGCTTCATCAGTAAAATAAGAATAGCAGCTAAACCTACAGTAAAGGATTTATAGGGGGCTTGTGAGTCAATACTGATAAAGAACTTAAAATGTGTCTAGTACCATTGAATGCTCAATAAGTGGCAGTTCTAATTACCGCATTCCTTAAAGAACTTAAGCCCCATTTCATCTCTTAGGATCTGCAGAGTAGATGGCAAAGGAGCATGTCAGATCTATCCTGTTACGTCATATAACAAAAGGTAGACGACAAAGGAACAAGATTGTTCTGGCTAAACTGAGAAAACTTATAACTCTGAAAGGTAATGAGCTACACATTCTGTTGACAAATTGTAGAGTTGAGTTTTTTAACATAAAACATTTACTATCATCATGTGCTCTTCTGTACTTGGTACACAAAGCCCAGTACAATGAAAGTAGAGATTAGAGATGATAATGTGGCTAAATCTCCATGGTTACTCTGGGTTCCTCAAGAGCTACATTCTCCCACATTGACACCTCCCCCCCCCAGACCAAATATTCAGAAGCTCTCTTATCAATGATGAAATTTTAAAGTTTAAAATCTAGCTCAAGCACAACAAATAACTTTTTTCTTTGGGATATAGAGAAAAGTGGCATAATTAGCGGGTTCCTTTAGTCTCTTCAAACTAAACCACAGATTGAAGACTTTTCCTAGAATGAGGCTAAAGCCCCAGTACTGAAAGCAACAGGTATTAACTAAATGCCTCCATATTCTAAAACCCACCTAGCAAACCTCTGCAGGATTCATTCTAGGAGCAGCACTCTCATCCACAGCCCTCTAGATATATACACAGAAGATGATGGACTCAGGGGCTGGCCTGGGAGAAGGGAGTAATGGGTGTGATGTTACTGACTGAATCCACCCCTCCCAAGCCAAACAATGTTAAGTCCAGAAGAGAGTCAATTACAGAGATTAAGAAACTCATTGCATTCCACTGAGTATCTGCTTACACAGTGGACTTACTGATGTGCCGTCTGTGTCTGAGCAAAGTGAAAACAAGACAGTGAAGAGAGACTGGCAGCGAATCACCTGAGAAGGAGCCTCACTGTTTGCAGGGCAAGGATATATATTCTTACAAGACAAGCAGACCCCTGTTGAGGCAGCTGACCCTGAGCCATCTTGTCACAAGAACACAATACCCCAAGTACAAAAAGACTATGATCTGTATTCCACTGGACCAGGCATGAGGGAACCCTGCCACTGAATATTTTCTGTCAGATAGTAACAGTGAAAAGGAAAAAAGTTAAAAGCAGCAACAGAAAAAACATACAAGGGAACCCCCACAGAGTTGATTTTTCATCACAAGTTTTCAGTAGAAGTGCCATGATATATTTCAAGTGCTAAAAAGAAAAACTACCACCAAGAATTCTCTATTTGGCAAGGTTATTACCGAGAATTAAAGACAGAATTTCCCAGACAGGCAAAAACCTTTTTAAGAGAGTCCATCACCACTAAAACCAGCCTCACAAGAAATGTTAAAGGATCTTAAGGAAAAGAGAAGAGGGTACACCCAGAAATAAGAAAATATTTAAAAGGAAAAAAGTTTCTATCACTGGTAGGCAAATACATAGTAAAGGCAATGGATCAACCACTTAAATAGTGAGTATCAAGGTTAAAAGACAAAATCAGCTATCACTACTAGGAGTTAAGGGATATGAAAAATAAAAAGGTATTAAATATGATGTCAAAAGCATAAAATATTGAGGTAATGTGGTAATAAAAAAAAACCTAAACCTTTTAGCATGTGTTCAAACTTAGGTGACTACCAGCTTTAAACAAATAGACAGACATGAACCTCACGGTAACCACAAAGCAAAAACGTATCATAGATACACAAAAAATAAAGGAACCTATATAACATTAAAGAGAGTCAAACCACAAAAAGGAAGATTTAAAGAAGAAAAAAGGATTACAAAGGTAAACAAAAAACATTTAACAGATGGCAGTAAGGATATACTTACTGATAATCACTTTAGATAGCAATGGACTAAATGCTCCAATCAAGACACAGGGTGACTGAATGGATAAGGAAACAAGACTCATATACACTGCCTACAAGAGACTCATTTCACTCACTTTATAACTCGTTTAAAGACACCCAAAGGCAAAGTAAAAAGATGGGAAAAGATATTCAATGTAAACGAAAACAAAAAGAAAGCTAAGGTTTTTTTTAAAAAAAAAAGCTCAGATAGCAATACTTAGACAACAGACTTCAAAATGAAGATTATAAGAAAAGGAAGAGCATTACATAATGATAAAGGGGTCAATATGAAGATTCAGAAATACTTATTCACCCAATACAGGAGCACCTAAGTATATAAAACAAATGTTAACAGACATAAAGGGAATAAAGGGAGAAATTGACAGTGAAGCTCTATACAGTCAGCAAAAACAAGACCAGGAGCTAACTGTAGCTCAGATCATGAGCTTCTTATTGCAAAATTCAGACTTAAATTGAAGAAAGGAGGAAAAACCACGAGGCCATTCAGGTACAACCTAAATCAAATCCCTAATGATTATACAGTGGAAGTGACAAACAGATTCAATGGATTAGATCTGACAGATGGAGAGCCTGAAGAATGATGGATGGAGGTTTGTAACACTGTACACGAGGCAGTGACCAAAACCATCCCCAAGAAAAGGAAATACAAGGCAAAACAGTTGCCTGAGGAGCCTTACAAATAGCTGAGTAAAGAAGAGAACTGAAAGGCAAAGCAGAAAGGGAAAGATACATCCATCTGAATGCAGAGTTCCAAAGAAGAGCAGGAGAGATAAGAAAGTCTTCTTAAGAACAATGCAAAGAAATCCAGGAAAATAACAGAATGGGAAAGACTGGAAAATTAGAGATACCAAGGGAACATTTCATACAAAGATAGGCACAATAAAGGTTAGAAATGGTAAGGACCTAACAGAAGCAGTAGATACTAAAAAAGAGGTGGGAAGAATACACAGAATTGTACACAAAAGGTCTTAATGACCTGGATAACTAGTATGGCGTGGTCACTCATCTAGAGCCAGACATCCTGGAGTGTGAAGTCAAGTGGCCATAAGAAAGCATTACTACAAACAAAGCTAGTGAAGGTGATGGAATTCCAGCTGAGCTATTTCAAATCTTAAAAAGATGATGCTGTTAAAAGTGCTGCACTCAATATGCCAGCAAATATGGAAAACTCAGCAGTGGCCACAGGACTGGAAAAGGTCAGTTTTCATTCCAATCCCAAAGAAAGGCAATGCCAAAGAATGCTCAAACTACTGCACAATTGTACTCATTTCACATGTTAGCAAGGTAATGCTCAAAATCCTTCAAGCTAGGCTTCAACAGTATATAAAGAACTTCCAAATGTTCGAGATGAATTTAGAAAAAGGCAGAGGTTCCAGAGATCAGATTGCCAACATCTGTTGGATCATAGAAAAAAAAAAACAAGAGAATTACAGAAAAGCATCTGCTTCACTGACTACACAAAAGCCTTTGACTATGTGTATCAGAACAAACTGGAAAATTCTTAAAGAGGTGGAAATACCAGACAATTTTATCTGCCTCCTGAAAAACCTGTATGGAGGCCAAGAAGCAACAGTTGGAAACAACAGTAGGACATGGGACAATGAACTGGTTCAAAACTGGGAAAGGTGTCCAGCTAGGCTGTATATTGTCACCCTGCTTATTTAACTTACATGCAGAGTACATCATGCACAATGTGGGGCTAGATGAAGCACAAACTGGAATTAGGATTGCTGAGAGAAATATCAACAACCTCAAATATGCAGATGATACCACACTAATGTCAGAAAGGGAAGAGGAACTAAAGACCCTCTTCATGAAGGTGAAAGGCAAGAGTGAAAAAGCTGGCTTAAAACCTAATATTCAAAAAATTAAGATCATGTCATCTGATCCCATCACTTCATGGAAAATAGATGGATAAAAAATGGAAACAGTGAGAGACTTTATTTTCTTAGGCTCCAAAATCATTATGGACAGTGATTGCAGCCAAGATATACAAAGATACTTGCTCCTTAGAAGAAAAGCTATGACAAACCTATACAGCATACTAAAAAGCAGAGACATCAGTTTGCCAACAATGGTCTGTGTAGTCAAAGCTATGGTTTTTCCAGTAGTTATATATGCATGTGAGAATTGGACCATAAAGAAGGCTGAGCTCCAAAGAGTGATGTTTTCAAGCTGTGGTTTGAAACTGTGGTGCTGGAGAAGACTCTAGAGAGTCTGTTGGATTGCAAAGAGATCAAACCAGTCCATCTTAAAGGAAATCAGTCCTGAATATTCATTGGAAGGATTGCTGCTAAAGCTGAAGCTCCAATACTTTGGCCACCTGATGGAAAGAGCACTCTCATTGGAAAAGACCCTGATGCTAGGAAAGATTGAGGGCAGGAGGAGAAGGGGGTGACAGGGGATGAGATGGATGGATAGCATTATCAACTCAATGGACATGAGTTTGAGCAAAATCTGGGAGATAATGAAGGAGAGGGAAGCCTGGTGTGCTGCAGTCCATGGGGTCATAAAGAGTCAGACATGACTGAGTGACTTTCACTTTCACAAAATAGAAACAGACCCACAGATATAGAAAACAAACTTATGGTTATCAAAGGCTAAAGGAGGTAAGAGGGATAAGTTAGGAGTTTGGGATTAATAGATACAAACTACTACATATAAAATAGATAGACAGAGTCCTACTGTAGAGCACAGCAAACTATATTCAATATCCTGTAATAAACCATAACAGAAAAGAAAAAATACCTTGAAAATGAAAACAGAAAGACAACTTTTCAAAATCTATGAGATACAGCAGAAGCAGTTCTAAGAGAAAAGTTCATAGCAATGCAGACCTACATCAATCAAGACATAAGAGAAAGCTCAAAGAACATAACTTTACATTTTAAAGAATTAGGAAAAGAAAAACAAATAATCCCCCAAAGTTAGTAGAAACAAGGAAATAATAAAGATCCGAGTAGAAAAAGATAATATCAATTAAACTAAGAGGTGGTTCTTTTAAAAGATAAAGTTGGCAAACCTTCAGACAGATTCTTCAAGAAAAGAGGGCCCAAATAAAATTACAAATGGAAGGCAGAAGGTATCAAAGATACTGAAGAAATAAAATTAATCCTTGAGCAGTGCAAGAGTTAGTGTACTGACCCTCCACACAGTCAAAAATCTGTGTACAACTTATAGTTGGCCCTCCTTATTTATCATTCCTCCATATCTGTGGTTTCACATACAAATTCAATCAATCATGGGTCTTGTAGTACTGTAGTATTTATTATTGAAAGAAATCCACATATAAATGAACCATGCATTTCAAACCACTGTTTTCAAAAGTCATTGTACAATTATAAGAGACTACAAACAAAGATATGCTAACAAACTGTACAACCAAAAAAACTGATACATTCCTAGAAACATAATTTTCTAAGACTGATCAAAAGAAGAAAAAATAGAAAATCTGACCTGACCAATTACTAGTAATGAAATTAAATCAGTAATCGAAAAAAGCAGAAGCTCCCAGAAAGCAATGACCAGGACCAGAAGGCTTAACAGGAGAATTCTACCAAACATTAAAGAGGAGTTAATACATATCTTTCTCAAATTGTACCAAAAATAATCACAGAGAAGGAACCACTTCCATACTATGAGACCAGCATCACCATTATACCAAAACCAGACAAAGATCAGACAAAAAAATTATAGGCCAATATTCTTGATAGAGATGGATGCAAAAATTCTCAACAGAATATTAGCAAATGGAATTCAACAATACATTAAAAAGGTCATACACACATGAGCAAGTAGGATTTATTCCAGGGATCCAAGGTTGATACAGTATTCATAAAATCAATGTGATACACCACATTAACAAAACAACAAACTCACAGCTAAATCATACTCAATGGTAAAAAGCTGAAAGCTTTTCCCCTAAGATCTGGAATAAAACAAAGATGCTCACTGTCCCTACAGGGGACACAGGTTCAGCCCCTGGTCTGGAAAGAGTCCAAAGCCTTGGAGCAACTAAAGCCTGTGCATCATAATTATTCAGTCTGCACTCTAGAGCCCGCAAGCTACAACTAGTGAGCCCACACGCTACAACTACTGAAGCCTGTGTGCCCAGAGCCTGTGCTCTGCAACAAGAGAAGCCATCACAGTGAGAAGCTCATGCACCGCCACAGAGAGTAGCCCCTGCTTGCCACAACTAGAGAAAGCCCACGTGCAAAGACCAGCACAACCAAAAGTAAATAAATAAAAATTTGGAAGGGAACAAGTAAAGCTGCCACTGTTAGTACACGACATACTATATACAGAAAACCCTAAAGACTCCACCAAAAAACTATTAGAACTAAACAATATCATTTATTTGACATAGTGACTTGATATTTTTATATATTACAAAATAATTACCACATTGTACCACTACAATACACAGATTTATACACTGAAATCTGTTCAGTTTTATACACTAAAAACTATCAGAAGGAAAAATTTAGGGGAAAATCCATTTAACAATTGCATTAAAAAAAATAGCTAGGAACAAATTTAACCAAGATATGAATGACCTATACTCTGAAAGCTATAACACATTAATGAAAGAAACTGAAGGCAATATAAATAAATGGAAAAATACAGCATGCTCATGGATCAGAAGAATTAATATTTTGAAATATCCATACTACCCAAAGAAATCTACAGATTCAATGCTATCACTATTGAAATACTTGAGGCATTTTTTAATAGAAATAGAATAATCCTAAAATCTTAATGTAACCACAAAATACCCCATATAGCCAAAGCAGCCTAAAGAATAAACAATAGAGTTGGAAGTATCACACTCCCAGATTTCAAACTGTACTACAACACTATAGTAACCAAAGCAGCATGGCATCAAAACAGACACACAAATCAATGGAGCAGAACACATAGGCCGAAAGTAAACCCACACTTATATGGTAAATTAATCTCTGATAAAGGAGGCAATATATAATGGATATAGGATTCTATGTATAATGAAGAAAAGACAGTATCTTAAATAAACAGTAAAGAGAACTGACAGGTGCATGCAAAAGAATGAAAGTAGATTACATTTATACACCATATACAAAAATAAAGATCAGTCAAACACTTAAATTGAAGACCTGAAATCATGACACTCCTAGAAGAAAACATAGTCAGTATGATCTTTTGCATTGGTCTTAGCAATATTCTTTTTGGATCTGTCTCCTTTAGGCAAGGGCAACAAAAGCAAAAATAAATGGGACAACATCAAACTAAAAACCCTTTCACACAGCAAAAGAAAACATCAGCGAAATAAAAAGGCAACCCACTGAATGGAAGAAGGTAGCTGCAAATGATATATTCCATAAGAGGTAATAACCAAAACATACAAAGCACTCATGTAGCTCAACAAAATAAATAAATAAGCAATCTGAATAAAAATGGGCATAGGACATAAATAGACATTGTTTCGAAGAAGACATACAAATGGCCAACAGGTACGTGAAAAGATGCTCAATGTCACTACTCACCAAGGAAATGCAACTCAAAACCACAATGAGATAGCACCTCATACACCAGACAAGAGACAAAGTGTTGCTGAGGATGTGGAAAAAAGAGAAACCTCAGGCACTACTGGTGAGACTGTAAATTGGTATAGCCACAATGGAAAACAGTATGGAGGCTCCTCAAAAAATTCAAAATAGAACTACCACACAATCTAGCAATTTCACTTCTGGGCATTTTTCCAAAGAATACAAAAACACTAATTTGAAAAGATATATGCATCCCCCCATGTCTACTGCAGCATTATTCACAACAGCCAAGGAATGAAACCACCCTAAGTGCTCAGTGCTAAATGAATGGATAAAGATATGGCGGGGCGGGGGGGGGGAGTGGTGTATACGAAATATTACTCAGCCATAAAAAAGAATGAACTCTTGCCATTTGCAACAACATGGATGGACCTAGTGGGTATTATGCTAAGTGAAATACATCAGACAGAGAAAGACAAATACCATATGATTTAACTTATATGTAGGCTCCAATACACAACACAAACAAAACAGAAACACACTCGCAGATACAGAGAATAAACTCACCAGAGGATATGGTGGTGGAAGAATGGGCAAAATAGGTGAAGGGGATGAAGACGTACAAACCTCCAATTATAAAATAAGTCACAGAGATATAATAACTTGGTATACTGGCAGGCAGTAACTAGACTCATAGTGGTTATCATTTTGTAATATATAAAATATCAAATCATTATGTCAAACATCTGAAGTTAATATTGTCAATTCAACCTCCATTTAAAAATAAAAGACAATAACCTAGTGAGTGACCTCCTAAAGAACTTGGACATTAATTTAATGGCAGAGTTTACATTTAGGGACTTACTACATAGAGGAACTAAAAAATGCACTACAATAACACTTGTGAAGCAAAAATAACTTTGCTCCCTTTGACGCTTCCTCCCCTGTCCCAGTACTGAATAATCAGAAACATAAATGTGAAGAGGAAGGGTAGAAAAGAGTAAATCTTGCACCTTCTTTTCTCAAATCCCTGAGGTTGAAGCCTGGCAGTGCTGGGATTCAGTGGACAGGATAGATTGAATTAGAATGTTAGTGACCAGACAAGAAAAAAAGAGAACCAATCATCAAAAGTAGCAATTGGAGAGAAAATATCATACATTATTATCTTCACAGCTCATTAGTTTCAAAGTGTTCAGTTAATGGATTACTAAAAATAAAGCAAAAGTTCTTTCACTTCAAAGAGATTTCCAAGGTTTCCTTAGCTTAAAGACAAAAAAAAAAAAAAAAATCAAATGCAGGTGGCTATCTTTAGAGGGTCCTTCTCTGGGAAGATGCTGTGAGCTGGGTGGATCCATTTTCTTTCTCTGGAAAAACTTCCTGCCTGGCAAATTCAATCGTCCAAACCCTTGAGCTGCAAACTCTGGCTAACTGCCATCCCCATCTGCAACAGTCTCTTCACTGGAGATCCTCTACTCCTTGTCACCCAACAGTTTAGGGTCCACTCTCATCCCCAAATCTCCCTTCACTGCAGACATTCTTTCTCCTCCAGTAACTATGCAAAGCTCATGTGTTAGCTTGTTTAGGGAGTAAATATATGGGGCCTAAAATAGAACATCTGGCAGCATCTTACCCAGAATATCAGTGACAGTGCTGAAATTACTCTCAAAAAGAGCTGAACTTTTCCCTGAAGAAATGTTCCAATGTAAAATGCAAGCTATCTTTGCTGAAAATTAAAGTTAATCACAGACACCTAGGCCCTAAGGCTATTCAGACATGAGTCAAAAACGGCAGTACCAAGGTACTTATTTGTATGAATGTTTAATCAAGAGCAACTGGCAATATTATTTATCTGGAATTTCTTGCAAAATAAGGGAGACTCGATGGTCAAAAGCAAGACTAATGTGTCTCTATTGGGCTTTTTAATCAGTGCTAACATCATTAAACATTTATACAGCACTCTGTGCTTGGGAACGTTTTAGCTTTCGTTTTCAAGGTTATATGTTTCCCAAATCTCTTATGAAATGGGAACAATACACTTGGTATATTCTCTTCGCACACAGAGAGAATTCATAAGCCAGAGAACAAAAAAAATTTCCCTCAGTCAGTTAACAATTTACAAGAATAGACAGTTATAATCCATCACTTAGTCCCACTCTACACACTAGATATTAAAAACAGACCTAAAAATACTCAGGCAAGATCTCAGCAATCCTTCTGTGGACAAGAAAGGGAAATGAAAGTGAGCAAGTTGCCTTCACCTCTTACTGTAGCCGGTGTGGGCCAGGACGATAAACGTGTTTGCTTCCTTACCAGTTGTTTGGCTTTTTTTTTAAATTAAGAATGATTTAGTAAGTGGTATACAGTATCAGCAAAGTAAACAGAGGCAGGTAGCTGAAGGTGAACTATGCACCGGAAGTTCTGCAAAGTGATCAGTGATTTGAGAAATGCAGAGCAATCTGCATTTCAAAGTGGCCTAGCACCATGGGTCATTCCAGCTAGCCGTGGTCAATGTGTATAAGTAGCTATTTTGTTAGTAATCTGCTGTGTATGTTAAAAAGAGGCAAAGAAAAGGGTATGTTACAGCATGCCATTTCTCAGCCAAAGTGGTTAACTGCTTGATTCAGTGAGAAGCCAATTAACAGGAAAAGGGAACAAATTAATATTCTCACAGGTTACATCAAAAAGCATCTGTTTCATTTGTGAAGCTCCAGTGTGTAACACAGAAGCACTTTTGGCCGCCAGGCTGTTAATCTCTGAGAGGCTGTAAACTTGTCATGTTAAGGACACTGCAAATTCAGCTTGAATATACTTTGCTTTTCACATTAATAGCATGTGAGGACACTTACACCTCTCATCATCACTTCAGCACCTTGAGAAGACCAATGTTCTTATTCTCCTCTCAAAGGACCACTATTACTTCAGCGCGTGACTTCTCAATCCTTTGTGATATTAACCCCTTAAATTAAACTCACTTGGAATTGAAGACTGGCTCAAGAGCACTTGCTTTCCTTTAGAGTTCCACCTGGAAAATTCAGAAGTATTCAAACCCTCCACTGTTGATTAAAATCTGTTCTGATATCATTGAGAGTCAAGCATTCATTTACTCAGAATGGCAGGGATTTGATAAAACATCACAGATAAAATGCTAAATCACAGCAGAGTTTAGCAGTGCTCCTGCTCTAATTTTGAGTTCTTTAGTTAAGTGAAACTAAGCATTCTCAGATTTTACTTCATGCCCACATTTCCTCACCTAGAGAGAAGTCTTCTGTCCATGGGATTTTCCAGGCAAGAGTACTGGAGTGGGGTGCCATTGCCTTCTGCAGTAAGTCCTCTACATAGGAACAAGTTCTATTCCGAGAGCACATTTGTAACAACAAAGTTAGCCGAGGTACCCAACTAACACAATCGGCTACATAGTACTGTACTGTAATAGCTTTATAATACTTTTCACACAAATAGTGCATTAAAAAAAAAACAAACACACAAAATAAAGAAAACATTTTTAATCTTACAGTACCTTACTTTGAAAAGTACAGTAGTACCAGCCATATCACCACTGCTTTTAACACCTGCATCTGGACATCCTGGGCTTGAAATAAAGATACTGTACAACTGTGCTCTGTAAACTACACAAAAGCACGGTCACTTGTAGAGGATGCACACACCTGACAATGTATGCCAGACGCATGAACCAACCTACATGAGTGGACATGCAAACACAGGTTCAGTTCAGTTGCTCAGTCGTGTCTGACTCTTTGCATGCCAGCTTAACATCTTCTAAAGGTCTCACCTTGAAGGTTGGTATGTAGGGGGCTTACTATATGGCAGAGACACGGTAAAAATCCATGGGCAAGTTTAAAAGACTTTGGTGATGCTTTCTACACTTTTTAAAGTATATATTCTTAAATTATTTACATGTTTTTATTTTTTACAAAAACCAGGAACCAGAACCCTTTCATTGCTTGTTTATAGACTATTTTCTCCCAATCACTCTAATAAACTATCTCCACAGATTGTTCCACATCTCATCCAAGTTCTTAGAGGGCAATTCCAGAAACGTGGTCATCTCAGTGGGAAAAGCCCTGAGAAAGAGTTCTTGTCTCCAACAATATCCATCCATAAATTCAGAAGTAATCAGTTCATGATCTCCTTCTTGTCATATAAAGACACATGAGAAATGTTCTGCCCTCACTCAAGTCAGATGAATGACTGCCATTTTTTGTTTCTGAAACTCTAAGCAAGTCATATCATCTCTCCAGGCCCATTTCCTCATCTACAACACATCAAGTTTCAACTAAACTTTTTCTATAGATTCTTTCAAATCTACATATATCTGGGGAGGAGGGCATTACCAAAATGGCAATATGAGAGGCTCCTGATTTTCCCATCTTCCACAGATGTACTGAATATATAGCAGTACACAATCCAACCTCTCTAAGAGAAATCCAGAAACTAGTTGAGTGACTCCTACACATTGGACAGCTGAGAAAATCTAAACACATCTAAACTAAAAAGCTAATACACACTCTTGCCAAAAGCCCAATAATCGCCCAGCCCCATTCAACCCCAGAGAGAAACCCCAATTTCAAGCTTCTCCTTGAGTAGGGAAGGGGTTGATAAAAGGGTACAAACTTCCGGTTAGAAGCTAAATAATGTATAACAATCGAAAACAAAGATCATGGCATCTGGTCCCATCATTTCATGGGAAATAGATGGGGAAACAGTGGAAACAGTGTCAGACTTTATTTTTTTGGGCTCCAAAATCACTGCAGATGGTGACTGCAGCCATGAAATTAAAAGACACTCCTTGGAAGGAAAGTTATGACCAACCTAGACAGCATATTCCATAGCGGAGACATTTCTTTGCCAACAAAGGTCCGTCTCGTCAAGGCTATGGTTTTTCCAGTGGTTATGTATGAATGTGAGAGTTGGACTGTGAAGAAAGCTGAGCGCCAAAGAATTGATGCTTTTGAACTGTGGTGTTGGAGAAGACTCTTGAGAGTCCCTTGGACTGCAAGGAGATCCAACCAGTCCATTCTGAAGGAGATCAATCCATCAATCCTGGGTGTTGTTTGGAAGGACTGATGCTAAAGCTGAAACTACAATACTTTGGCCACCGATGCGAAGAGTTGACTCATTAGAAAAGACTCTGATGCTGGGAGGGATTGGGGGCAGGAGCAGAAGGGGATGAGAGAGGATGAGATGGCTGGATGGCATCACTGACTCGATGGACATGAGTCTGAGTGAACTCCGGGAGTTGGTGATGGACAGGGAGGCCTGGCGTGCTCTAATTCATGGGGTCGCAAAGAGTCGGACACGACTGAGCGACTGAACAGTTGATAATATTGTATTATGTAACTGAAATTTGCCAAGTATGACATTTGTTTTCACTAAAAAAATAAAGGTAAATATAAGAGGTATGGATGTGTTGACTAACTTGATTAACTTGATTGTGGAAATGCTTTCACAATGTCGATACATTTCAAATTATCAGGTAATACGCTTTAAGTACATTACAATTCTATTTGCCTGATATGCCTCAATAAAGCTGAAAAAAAGAGAGACATGAAAAAGATATATCTATATGGCAAAAACTTTCTATATAAACTATTCTGGAGAAGGAAATGGCAACCCACTCCAGTGTTTCTTGCCTGGAGAATTCCATGGATGGAGGAGCCTGGTAGGCTACAGTCCATTAGTTCACAAAGAATCGGACATGACTGAGCACACACACAGAAACTGTTCAGCCTCTTCATCAGGACTGTGAAGACAATTTTGAAAACTTGCATTTCCTTGACATTGGAGAACCGGTATTGTTGTTTTTCAGTTGCTAAGTCACGTCCAACTCTTTTCGACCCCATGAATTGCAGCCCGCCAGGCTTCCCTGTCACTATCTCCTGTAGTTTGCTCAAACTCATGTCCATTGAGTCAATGATGCCATCCAACCATCTCATCCTCTGTCGCCCACTTCTCCTGCCCTCAATCTTTCCCAGAAGTGGAGAAGTTAGCTCAATGACACAAGAGTTATATACACCTGATCCAATTGTTGGGACCCCTATCAATAATAATCCAGAAGCACATGCATGACATGTTTTAGACAAACGTATACTTTCAGTTGAACTTCAATAATGCAGGAATTTGGAAGCCAACAATTTAAGGCAGAACTGCTGGGAGACTTCTGCACCGGCTTTCACCTCACTACATGGATGTCTCTGGTATGTTATTAATGTAATTAACTTTAGGCACTTCCTAGTTTAGTTCTGAGCAAGATGAGTGACCTTTTGTTTCCATCAGGGCTGTAGGTTTGCTATAAATCCCTAAGTGTTAAGTTCTGGGAGCCCAGAGATAAGTAGCAGCAGCTGAGGGCTTTGCAGTCTCTTCTTTTATCTCAAAACACTCACAGCACATACTGAAAAACCTACCCACTTGAAGAAACCTTTAAAGCAAATGTGCAAAGTGTGAACTTATTTGAGGCATTACTGATGAGTTATTTTCATGGATGGATAGACCCAGAAGGTCTCTCAAGACCTCATCCTGTTCGGCTTCCTGACCTCATTGCTTTGTCCTTATTATCTTAAGAGATATGCACACCACGTGCCATCCAGACCCAAGCTTGCCTGGATTTCTTGACTAAGAGCTGTTTGCTATTTTTGGTCACTTCATGACATTTCTTCCAACTCTAAGAGGGAATTCATAGCCTGCACAGTAATTTTTAGTTATGTAAGTTGAGAGCAAACACATATTCTTAACAGACGACCCAAACTTCTGGTCATACGAAAATTTTTAAAGTATCAGTGGTCAGGTATGGATGTGAGAGTTGGACTGCGAAGAAAGCTCAGTGCCGAAGAATTGATGCTTTTGAACTGTGGTGTTGGAGAAGACTCTTGAGAGTCCCTTGGACTGCAAGGAGATCCAACCAGTCCATTCTAAAGGAGATCAGTCCTGGGTGTTCATTGAAAGGACTGATGCTGAAGCTGAAACTCCAATACTTTGGCCACCTCATGCAAAGAGTTGACTCACTGGAAAAGACCCTGATGCTGGGAGGGATTGGGGGCAGGAGGAGAAGGGGACGACAGAGGATGAGATGGCTGGATGGCATCACCGACTCGATGGACATGAGTTTGGGTGAACTCCGGGAGTTGGTGATGGACAGGGAGGCCTGGTGTGCTGCGATTCATGGGGTCGCAAAGAGTCGGACACAACTGAATGACTAGAACTGTACTGAGAGACAATTATGTTTCCTTAATTGTATAGGTTAAAATATAAATATTCTATATATATTCTAGCTCCCTGTAAGTCAAATATTATCAATGCTTCACCCACTAAGATGGATTATGTTTGACTCACTGGTTCAAAATTGGAAAAGAAGTACATCAAAGCTGTATATTATCACCCTGCTTGTTTAATATGCAGAGTATATCATGCAAAATGCCAGGCTGGATGCAGCACAAGTTGGAATCAAGATTGCCAGGAGAAATATCAATAACCTCAGCTATACAGATGACACCAGTCTTATGGCAAAAAGTGAAGAGGAATTAAAGTGCCTCTTGATGAAAGTGAAAGAGGAGCTGCCTTAAAACTCAACACTCAAAAAATGAAGATCGTGGCATCCAGTCCCATCACTTCACGGCAAATAAATGGGGAAACAATGGAAAGAGTGACAGACTTTATTTTCTTGGACTCCAAAATCACTGTGGACAGTGACTGCAGCCATGAAATTAAAAAACACTGCTCCTTGGAAGAAAAGCAATGTCAAACCTAGACAAAAACGCAGAGACATTACTTTGCCTATAGTCAAAGCTATGGTTTTTCCAGTGGTCATGTACAGATAGGAGAGCTGGACAATAAAAAAGGCTGAGCACCAAAGAATTGATGCTTTCAAACTATGGTGCTGGAGAAGACTCTTGAGAGTAGTGTGGACAGCAAGGAGATCAAACCAGTCAATCCTAAAGGAACCAATCCTGAATATTCTTTGAAAGTACTGATGCTGAAGCTGAGGTTCCAATACTTTGGCCACCTGATGCACAGCACCGACTCATTGGAAAAGACCCTGATGCTGAGAAAGACTGAAGGCAAAAGGAGAAGGGAACAATAGAGGATGAGATGGTTGGAAGGCATTACCGACTCAGTGAACATGAGTTTGAGCTAGGTCCAGGAGATGGTTGAAGGACAGGAAGGCCTGGCGTGCTGCAGTCCATGGGGTCACAAAGAATCAGACATGACTGAGTGATTGAATAACAACAATACACACACACACACATATATTCTGGCTCCCTGTGAGTCAAACATTATCATTGCTTCACTAAGGTGGATATTTTTGACTCACTGTCAAATGTAAAATTCCACCACATACCTTTAGTGATAAATTTTAATATTAGGAACAAACAACTGTAAGCTCTCTATAGTAATTTTACATCAATTAACTGTATGTGTGTATATTTCAGTGCATTGAGAAAGGATGTAATCTGAAATTGGTTTAATGGAAAAATATCCTGAAATACTAGCTGTGTCATCATTAATGATTCTTTACATGATGATGAGAAAGATAACTGTACTATTTGTGACCTAGTTTCCTTATCTATAAGGAAAAAATGGTACTACAGACTCTCACTGATTTAAAATAACTTGGGAAAAATTAAATAAACATTATCTTGAAAAGTTCTGAAAAGACTATTCAAAACTCATTAATAATATCATGGAAGATGCATTGCTCTGACCACTGTGAATCAGTGTGCTTGCACATGACTAGTTATTCCATCTTTAAAGTGAAGGTAGGATGCATTTCTTGTGAGACAGTCACATCCTTACTTGAGGCACCTTCCTCCCCGATACTAATCGGCACACAGCAAATTTCCTCTTTAGTTGGTGTTAAAATTGTGACAGTCTGCTGCGCCTGCTGTCTTGACATAGCAATTACAGTGCAAGAACAAGACATTATTATCAATCTCTAGCTGCTGAACTGGTGACAGTCCCCCCAAAAAGAGACTAAATCAGAAGAAATGGAAGAAAAAGACAAGGAGACGACTGCATACAGAGGATGAGAGTGAGGGAAGGCAAGACACAGAGATAAAACAAAGCTCTAGAGGAGAATAAAGATATTAGAAGGATGGAGAAAAGATGGCACCAAAAATCCACTGCTGAGTCTCATTTTATTTTCAACAGGCATCTTTAACATATTTGATTGGAGTTAATAAATAAAACTTATCAGAACTTGTCAAGTAGGAAGTAAGCCTGCAATTTATTTTCCACCATTAGAGATTTGAAATGAGAGTAGGAATAATTTCAAGGAAAAAGTATAAAGGAGGACAAGGTCATTTGGGAAGATCTGTCAGTCCTTTCCATTTAATTCAACACACATTTGTTGAGAGTGTACCCAGTGTCCCATATAAAATAATGGAAATGAGACACAGTCTTTTTTCAAGGTCTGGGGATGTGGCGGCGAACATAACAAGTTAGAATGGAATGAATCAAGGATCTACTTGCAAGTGTGAACAGTCTCCTTGTTGTTAGTAACACTTAACCCAGAGGATGGGTACCCTCAGGGCAGCCATCCTCAACTACACACTCAGTGTCAGAGGTCCTCTTTAGCTTGATTCTTTTTGGCAATCCCCCATGCTCTGAAATTTTCTTGTCTTTAGTATCCATGTCCAAGAATATTCCTGGAAATTTCTGCAGGACACTGCAGCCTATTACCTACCAACATAAAAGAAACTTCATATTGTAATCTAGGAGCATCATCTAGAAATTTAACATATCTAGGAATTAAACATATTGACTTGGAGTCAGGCAGCATGTAGTCAAAAATCACCGAAATGCATCTTACTGCTTTCATGATTTTTGACAAGTTACTCATCTTAAGTATTTTCCATAAAAGAGATAATCTGTAATTGTATTTACCTCATAGTAAAGTTGAGAGGATTAAATGAGAATATAGTAAATGCTTATAATGTTAGCTATTATTTTCTATTTGGGGGCTTGTATTAGTTTTCCAGGCTGCCATAACAAGATTCCACAGACTTCATGGCTTAAACAACAAAAATTTATCTTCTCACAGAAGATAAATGGAGGGTAGAACTCCAAGATCAAGGTGCCATCAGGGTTGGTTTCTCCTAAGACATGTCTTCTTGTTTTGCAAATGATCACCCTCTTGCCACCTCTTCACAGGGTCTTCCTTCCGTGCACACATGACTCTGGTGTCTCTGCATGTCTAAATTCCTCTTCTAATAAGAATATTCGTTAGAACAGATTCACATCCACTCATATGACCTCATGTAACTATAATTACCTACTTAAAGATCTTAGCCCCAAATACAGTCACATTCTCATGGAGTCAAGACTTCAACATATGAAGTTTTGACTGAATTTAGTCTATAACAGAGTGTATAACATGCTTACAGTAAATTTACACACACACACACATATCTGTAACTACATCTTAGAAGATGACTTAGAAATTTTTCCTTCATTCGAAATGCTCTATCATGTGCTATCCCAATCATTACTATCCTCTCTTCTAGAAATGACCATTATTTTTTATTTCATCATGATAAATTTCACTGCTCTTTGAACTTCATTTGGGCTTCCCTCGTGGTTCACTGGAAGAGAATCAGCAATCAGCAAGAGAAAGCAATCTATAGATTCAATGCAATCCTTATCAAGCTACCAATGGTATTTTTCATAGAACTAGAACAAATAATTTCAAAATTTGTATGGAAATACAAAAAACCTCGAATAACCAAAGCAATCTTGAGAAAGAAGAATGGAACTGGAGGAATCAACCTGTCTGACTTCAGACTATACTACAAAGCTACAGTCATTAAGACAGTATGCTACTGGCACAAAGACAGAAATATAGATCAATGGGAAAAATAGAAAGCCCAGAGATGAATCCACGCACCTATGGACACCTTATCTTTGACAAAGGAGGCAAGAATATACAATGGAGAAAAGACAATCTCTTTAACAAGTGGTGCTGGGAAAAGTGGTCAACCACTTGTAAAAGAATGAAACTAGAACACTTTCTAACACCATACACAAAAATAAACTCAAAATGTATTAAAGATCTAAATGTAAGACCAGAAACTATAAAACTCCTAGAGGAAAACATAGGCAAAACACTCTCTGACATAAATCACAGCAGGATCCTCTATGCCCCACGTCCCAGAGTAATGGAAATAAAAGCAAAAATAAACAAATGGGACCTAATTAAACTTAAAAGCTTTTTCACAATGAAGGAAACTCTAAGCAAGGTGAAAAGACAGCCTTCAGAATGGGAGAAAATAATAGCAAATGAAGCAACTGACAAAGAATTAATCTCAAAAATATATCAGCAGCTCCTGCAGCTCAATACCAGAAAAAAAAAAAATGACCCAATCAAAAAATGGGCCAAAAAACTAAACAGACATTTCTCCAAAGAAGACATACAGATGGCTAACAAACACATGAAAAGATGCTCAACATCACTCATCATCAGAGAAACGCAAATCAAAACCACAATGAGGTACCATTTCACACCAGTCAGATGGCTGCTATCAAAAAGTCTACAAACAATAAATGCTGGAGATGGTGTAGAGAAAAGGGAAATTTCTTACACTGTTGATGGGAGTGCAAACTAGTACAGCCACTATGGAGAACAGTGTGGAGATTCCTTAAAAAACTGGAAATAGAACTGCCATACAACCCAGCAATCCCACTGCTGGGCATACACACTGAGGAAACCAGAATTGAAAGAGATACGTGTACCCCAATGTTCATCGCAGCACTGTTTACAATAGCTAGGACATGGAAGCAATCTAGATGTCCATAGGCAGACAAATGGATAAGAAAGTTGTGGTACATATACACAATGGAATATTATTCAGCTATTAAAAAGAATACATTTGAATCAGTTCTAATGAGGTGGATGAAACTGGAGCCTATTATACAGAGTGAAGTCAGAAAGAAAACCACCAATATAGTATATTGATACATATATATGAAATTTAGAAAGATGGTAATGATGACCCTATATGCGAGATAGCAAAAGAGACACAGATATAAAGAACAGACTTTTGGACTCTGTGGGAGAAGGCAAGGATGGGATGATTTGAGAGAATAGCATTGAAACATGTATATTACCATATGTGAACTAGATCGCCAGTCCAGGTTTGATGCAAGAGACAGGGCGCTCAGAGCTGGGTTCACTGGGACGACCCTGAGGGATGGGATGGGAGGGAGGTGGGAGGGGGATTCAGGATGGGGGACACATGTACACCCATGGCTGATTCATGTCAATGTATGGCAAAAACCACTACGATATTGTAAAGTAATTAGCCACCAATTCATGGGGTCACAGAGTCGGACACAACTGAGTGACTGAACTGAACTGAAAATAAACTAACTAAAAAAAAAAAAAAAAGAAGAATCCACCTGGGAGACCTGGTTCAATCCCTGGGTTGGAAAGATCCTCTGGAGAAGGAAAAGGCTACCCACTCCAGTATTCTGGCCTAGAGAATTCCATGCACTGTATAGTCCATAGGGTAGTAAAGAGTCAGACCTGACTTGGAAAATCCCATGGACGGAGGAACCTGGTGGGCTGCAGTCCATGGGGTCGCTAAGAGTCGGACATGACTGAGCGACTTCACTTCACTTTTCACTCTCATGCATTGGAGAAGGAAATGGCAGCCCACTCCAGTGTTCTTGCCTGGAGAATCCCAGGGATGGGGGAGCCTGGTGGGCTGCCGTCTATGGGGTCGCACAGAGTCGGACACGACTGAAGCGACTTAGCATAGCATAGATAGAATAAAGTATTTGCTCATTTGCATGTCTGGCCTCTTTTAGTCAACAATATATCTATAAAATCCATCCATGTGGTTGGTTCCATGCTGCAAGAATCTCTTCTTTTCAGTTGCTATGTATGAATATATCATATTTTGTTCATTTACCCAGTGAAGGGCAGTTTATTTTCTGTTTAGGGTTATTATGAATAGAGCTGTGATGTACATTCTTACACATTCTCTTGGTAAACATATGCATTCATTTCTCTTGAGTGGAATTGGTTCTTTAGAGGTATATTGCTTAATTTACAGAAAACAAAATGATTATCTTTTTATTTCTAGTTTAATTCTAAAGTAGTTAGAAAATGTACTATGCATTATTTTAATTATTAGAAATTTATTGATATTTGCTTTGATGCCAGTGTATGGCCAATTTTTATAAAAATTCCTTGCAGTTGAAACAATGTTTGTTCTGCAGTTGCAGAGTATGATATTCTATAAATGTAATTGAAGCCAACTAAATTAAGTTGGATACTTATACTTTTTTTTCATATATGTTTTATACTTTAGATTGTTAAAATCTCTAGTGAATTATGTCTTTTGTCTATTTCATATTTTGTTTTACTAACATTATTTACAGGCTTCCCCAAGTAGTGCTGATGGTAAAGAACCCACCTGACAATGTGGAGGCATAAAAGATGTGGGTTCGATTCTTGGGTCAGGAAAATCTCCAGGAGGAGGGCAGGGCAACCCACTCTAGTAGTCTTCCCTGAAGAATCCCATGGACAGAGGAGACTGGCAGGCTACCATCCATAGGGTCGCAAAGAGTCAGACATGAATGAAGCGAGTTAGCACACATGCAACCTTATTTATAGACTTCCTATGTGGCACAGTGGTAAAATATTCACCTGCCAATGCAGGAGACACAAGAGATGTGGGTTTGAACCCTGGCTCAGGAAGATGCCCTGCAGTAGGAAATGGCAACCCACTCCAGTATTCTTTCCCAGAACTTCCCATGGACAGAGGAGCCTGGGGGTCACAAAGAGTCGGACGCAACTGAGTGCACATACACACACACACAACCTTATTTATATATTCTGAAACTATAGTATTAGTTGCATATAAATTTGGGCTGTTACACATTCCTATTGAATTGACTTTTATCATTATGAAATACTATTTCTGATAATATTTCCTCCTTAAAACCTATTTTTCTTCTACAATAAAGCCACACTCATTTTCTTTTGATTAATGTGTTCATGATACATTTTTCAATCCTTTAACACTTTCTCTACATAAAGTGTGTTTCCCATAAATATATATAACTATGTTATTAGCCAGGAAGATAATTTTTATTTTTTTAATTGGAGTATTTAGACCAAATGAACTTCAATTAATTAATCATATACTTCCGTTTAAGACTATGGTCTTGCTATTTGTTTTCATATATTTTTGCTTATGAATTTCTTGATTTTTTTGCCTTCCTTTAAATAAACTTTTTAAAATCATTCCAGTTTTTTATTCCATTATCAGTTTTTTCAATGATACAGTCATTTTTCTCTTGGTAATTACTTAAAGTTACATTTTTCTGTTTTAAAACTGAATTCTCTGACTTACATTTATAAAATCCAAGTATATTCTGAAAGTACAAACACTAATTGAACATACTAATTGCATTCATTTAAAAATCTTTTCTAAAAAAGATTTTTCCTGAAAAAAATCTGAATCATCTTTGTGTCTATTAAGTTGGTGTGTTTTTTTTTTTTTTTTTTTTTGCTTATCTTATTATTCTGATTGTAAGCTTGACATTGTGGATGGGAACTGTAGAGGTTCTTGTTTTAGAGTTCAGGTGAATCTAGAATTCTGAGGTGAGTTTTAGTCTTTGATAGGTCTGAAATCCTAGGATATGGTCTTTTGGGGTCTACAGGAATGTGCAAGTGTTTATTGGAGTCCTCTAATTTAACAGGATTTGAACATCCACCGGTAGGTCCCCCAGATAGCACTGAGATCTGTACTAAACTCTTCAAGTTCCTGCTACTGCTGCTATTTTCATGGTTTTGTAAAATCTATCTCTATGCAGTTTAGGAGTCAATAAGGTAAGGTACACTTATACATGAATTTTTATCCTCTCTTCTCTAAGCCTCCTTTTCCTCTGGGATTGTACTCCTCTTGTATCAGCAGCACTTAAACTGGTATCCTCAGCCCATATAAATCAGAGTTTGGGTTTGTGCTCTATTCTCTTACTTATTTTCTCTCCAGTATCATTAAACACACACACACACTCTCTCTCTCTCCATTTCTTATTTGTTGGCAAATGGGTTGATCCAACACCAGTTACTCATTCATGAGCAGAACAGGCACTTACTTCTAGGCTACCGTTTTTAATGTATTAGTGTGTTTTCTCCAAGATTTGACATTTATGTTGGGTTTTAAGAAGGGGTGGGCTTCCCTGGTGGTAAAGTATCTGCCTGAAATGCAGGAGACCCAGATTCAATCCCTGGGTCAGGAAGATCCCCTAGAGAAGGAAATGGCAACCCACTCCAGTATTCTTGCCTGGAGAATTCCATGGATAGAGAAGCCTGGTGGGTTACGGTCCACGGGGTCAAAAAAGAGTCAGACACAACAGAGTGGCTAACACTTTCACTTTCAGGAAGTGTACAGCGAGAAAAAATGAATAAATGAAATGAGAGTAGATTAGGGAGTTGGTAATTCTGTGAAAAATGGATGTCAAATAAGTATCAAAAAAGTATGGAGTATTTTTGTATTAGTGCTCTAAGACTCTTAAGAGTCCCTTGGACTGCAAAGAGATCCAACCAGTCCATTCTAAAGGATATCAGTCCTGGGTGTTCATTGGAAGGACTGATGCTGAAGCTGAAACTCCAATACTTTGGCCACCTCATACGAAGAGTTGACTCATTGGAAAAGATCCTGATGCTGGGAGGGATTGGGGGCAGGAGGAGAAGGGGACGACAGAGGATGAGATGGCTGGATGGCATCACTGACTCGATGGACGTGAGTCTGGGTGAACTCCGGGAGTTGGTGATGGACAGGGAGGCCTGGCGTGCTGCAATTCATGGGATCGCAAAGAGTCGGACACGACTCAGTGACTGAACTGAACTGAGACACAGCGGTAAAACTGAAGGCTATTTATTTCAGAGTATTTGACCCCAAGAATTTTACAGTTTTCTTGAGCAAAAAAAATTACATGGATAATTGCAAATAAAAATTCAAACACTATACAGAAGTTTAGAAAACATAATAAGATTTCTGAAAGAATTACAAAGCAGAACTCAGCATGTCCATCATATATAGAGCTTAAACCTTTCTCCATTTAAAGTAAGCTGAAGTGAATAAGACAAAAAATCAGGACATTTAGTTCCACTTATCAGCAGGATAAAAACTTAAGTTTCTGTACCTCCCAAAAATAAAATTATGCCAACTTGCACTTTACCACATGGGCTGGGCAGGGCAGAATACACTAGTCTGCATGCCTTAAATGAAAATGTTATGGTTCAAATGAGTGCTTCTGTTTTGCCCCCTTTCTTTCCTTCTTTTTTACTATCAACAAATTCTAGAGCTAGCTAGATTCTGATTTGTAACATTTTAGACTTGCTGTGCCACAAGATTTTTGAGGCCATGAGAGTATCGGGACATATTTGAAGTAGGATTAAGAGTTAATTCCATTTATACATGGCTACACCCTAAATTTACTGAATCACAATCTCAAAATTATTTTCACCAAGCTCTAAAAATTTCTCTAACACAGAGCCAGGTTTACAAACCACTGTTTCAAACTAGAAATTACACTTTACCACTCCTGAATTCACACAGTGGCATTCAAAACTGAACACAGAATACCCTTGCATGTTCAACTTCAGTAAGATATTTTATGAGTCCAAAAGTTAGTGAATACATTCCTCCCAAAATAAAATTAATAGATAATTCCAAATATAAAGAAGAATTAGGAAATCTTTCTTGACCATTATGACTTTCAATATGTGATTCACAGAGAAGCAACTTCCATTTTTGATGCTTTAGAAAATAGTATGGAATTTCTGGTCAGGCAGTATGATTATCTGTGGCACTGAAACATTGCTCCTAAAAGTAAGTAAAAACGCTAAACACAATAAAAGTAATTGGAAATTCATAACAGGGCTTGTAAGGATGGAAAGAAAATCTCAAGATGCAAGAAACGAAGAGCAAACTGAAAGTATGGTAATAAGCATATGAACTCATATCGTTGCTGCTCAAGGGGCTGTTATTATAATGAATCATGCAAGGGGAGAACTGAGGAGCTGGAGAAGACTCTAGAGTCCCTTGGACAGCAAGGAGATCAAACCAGTCAATCCTAAAGGAAATCAGCCCTGAATATTCATTGGAAAAACTAATGCTCAAGCTGAAGCTCCAATACTTTGGCCTCCTGATGTGAAGAACTGACTCACTGGAAAAAAACCCTGATGCTGGGAAAGATTGAGGCAGGAGGAGAAGGGGACGACAGAGGATGAGATGGTTGGATGGCATCACTGACTAATGGGCATGAGTTTGAGCAAACTCCGGGAGATAGTGAAGGACAGGAAAGCCTGGTATGCTGCAGTCCATGAGGTTGCAGTCAGACATGACTGAGCGACTGAACAAACAAACAAATGGGGGGGTCGTGTTTTGTAAAGTTCATGCAAAAGAAAGTTGATAGGACTGTGGGTCCTTGCAACGTAGGAGCTAAAACTGAGACTCTTACATAAAGCTAGGATCTCAAAAGGCTAAAAACTTAGCAAAAGGCAGATTATTTTTTAAAATGTCTGCACAAAAACACAGGGTATTGGAGAAGAAGCTTACCCATCTCAACCTATCCTCCAGACAGAAAACAAGTATCCTTTGAAAATTTGAAGAGCTAAGTTTTGAAAAATCCTGCATATTTAGATCTTAAAAGTACAATACCCTTAAACTGATAATGTGAAAAACAGTACAAAACAAATACAGATCATATTTATTGTGGTAAGGAAAAATTAAAAAAAAAAGACAAAAAAGCAATAAAAATTTGAATAAGGACCAATTAGGACATCTAGATATAGAGACTGAACACTAGAAGATAGAGCTGATTCATTATAGTGATATTCCCAAGGGCTATGAAAGAGCCCTGAAAAACAAATCAAGCAGAAAGATCACACACCTATGAATAAGTAGCCCAACAGAAAAGTTTTGACTTTTTTCTAGCAATGAAGACATAACATGAACAAGACTAAATCTCTGTAAATAATTAACCAGAAAACTAACTGAAAAAAATGTTCAAGAAACAACTGTTTTCAGACATTGGGCAATAAGAAGTTTCCAATTCAGGAACAGAAAGAGGTAAAAATTAAACAGTATATAGCATCTTATAGTGGAGAAGGCAATGGCACCCGACTCCAGAACTCTTGCCTGGAAAATCCCATGGACAGAGGAGCCTGGTAGGCGGTAGTTCATGGGGTCACTAGAGTCGGACACGACTGAGCGACTTCACTTTCATTTTTCACTTTCATGCATTGGAGAAGGAAATGGCAACCCACTCCAGTGTTCTTGCCTGGAGAATCCCAGGGACGGGGAAGCCTGGTGGGCTGCCGTCTATGGGGTTGCACAGAGTCCGACACGACTGAAGCGACTTAGCAGTAGCAGCAGCAGCATCTTATAGAGCTGAAAAATTGGAGGTATCAAGGGAGACCAATGCAAAAGAAATCTGTGGACAGAGTTCCAGAAAAGGAGAGAGGTATGCAGAAAAATTGTCCCAGATGTCTGCACTGGCCTCTCCTTGAGTCTTTGTCAAGGACTATGTCTCACATGCATAGAGTAAAACTCCACAACACAAAATGAAGAACAATGAAGGAGTTCTAAGGTGAGCAATTCCCACAGCTCACAGTGGCTAGGGAGTTATCAGAGTTCCAACCAAGTAGGAAGTCCTCACTGATCATCAGGTCATTCAGTGGAGACCCAGCTGCTTCATGTCTTAGCAGTAAGACTGAATTATCCCTAGAGGGTATGCTGCCCTCGACTCACTCTGTTGTTTAGTCACTCAGTTGGGTCCAACTCTTTGTGACCCCATGGACTGCACCACACCAGGTTTTCCTGTCCTTCACCATCTCCCAGAGTTTGCTCAAACGTATGTCCATTTAGTCAAGCAAAACTTAAAAGAAGGACCTCAAAAAGATAAAACTTTAAATAACTATAAATAACTTATTGTTAAACAATGATGATAAATAAATTATTAAAAGAAAGCCCAGCAGCCCTTCAAGTTAGATAACAAAATCCAGACCTTCAACAAATGATCATAATGTCCAGTAAAAATTATTAGATACGCCAAAAAGCAGGAACATGTAACTCCTCACTAGGAAAAATTCAACCAATGGAATCACTTGCAGAATTGTGAGAAATGACAGAAAAAACATAAAAGTATATCACAATAGCTATCACAATTTGTATATGATATTATTTAAGTGTTTAAGGAAAATATGGATAAAATTAGATATAGAAATGTTAGCTATTAAAAAATAAAAGGGACTTCTAAAGATGAGACCCACAATGTCTGAGGTTGAAATTTCACTGCACTGGCTGAACAGCAAATTAAATATAGTATTTGAAGATACAGACCCAGGTGGCTCAGTGGCAAAGAATCCACCTGCCAATGCAGGAGACACAGAGACGCAGGTTCAATCCCTGGGTCAGAAAGATCCCCTGGAGGAGGAAACGGCAACCCACTCCAACATTCTTGCTGTGAAAATGCCATAGACAGAGAAGTCTTGTGGGTTACAGTCCACGGGGTTGCAGTCAGACAGGACTGAACAGATATGATACACACACACACACACACACATGAAGATACTGGATTGGCCAAAACATTAATTTGGGATTTTCCAAAAAATGTTATGGAAAAACCTAAATTAACCTTTTAGTTATATATATCAATAACATATATCTGAATGAAGCATAAAGAAACAGACTGAAAAAGGAGCATCACTTTACCTGTGATCCATTCCAAATGTTCTAACGTGTATAACTGAAGAATCAAGAGGAGAGAAGGGCTTAGGAAAAAATATGTGGAGAAATGTTGTTTGAAAAATTTGAAATTTGGAAGAGATTATTCCTCACTGACTTGAGGAGTATCATACCAAGTCACACAATTTTCCATTCTGAAAGACAAATATTGAGAGAAAAATCTAAGCAGTAGCTCCTTCCCCATCCAAAAAGAAATATTACATAAAGATAACATTTTTAACATAATAAAAGAAAAATTCTCAATCTAGAATCTATATCCTCCAGAAAACAAAAACAACAAAATACAATTTTCTTTTAGATAAACAAAAGCTAAAGTCATTCAATTTAAGCCCAAGATGACTGGAGGAATAGAAACTTCCACAAAAATATCCAGAGTAGAAGGAGTTCCAGGTTTCCAGTTCAAGACCATTTCATTTGATGCCCAAAAGACAAAATGACTTTTTCTAATCTTTGGGATACGTCATGTTGTAATTTCAAATCACTGGGGAAAACTTAGGCTGTCAGAAATGGCTTTGGAGGGCTTCTTTGGTGCCTCAGAGGCGAAGAATCCACCACCAATGCAGGAGACATGGGTTTGACCCCTGGTCCAAGAAGATCCCACAGGCTGTGGGGCAGCTAAGTCCATGCAGCACAACTACTGACCCTGTACTCTGGAGCCCATGAGGCTAAAAAAAATAAAATAAAATAAACAAAATTATTAAAAAAAGGAAGCAGTCACATTCACTGAGTAATTAGCTCCTTGGATTCATGCACAAAGGGAGATAGCTTGGTTCAATCAGGTTCACATGTCCACATGACACCAGGCATGAATAAGGAGATGATGTATAAGGCATGAATAAGGGGAGGAAAAGAAGTTAATTCCAAGAAGAAGCCCCAGAGAGATAAGAAATTGAGGCACTGTGGGAGAGTAAGGAGATTTTAGCATCAGAAGAGTGGATACCACCATCACACTGCAGAATGGTCAGGTGAAGGATGCCCAGGAAACTGACCAAAGACGATAGGGGCTGTTTGGTGAGAGAAAGGGGTGTCTGAAGGGATGTTTGGAAACTCACAGATAACAGTGGTGAGAAACAGTATAGGACCATGGACAAGATTAGGGCACCGCAAGAGAGGTCAGCTGTCAGTTCGGCACCCAGGATTTTGGATGGGTTAATTAATATCTGCGTGAGTTCATATGAAAAACTGTTACAACTACTGAAGCCCGTGTACCTAGAGCCTGTGCTGTGCAACAGGAGAAGCTATTGCAGTGAGAAGCCTGTGCACTGCAACTAGAGAAAAGCCCACGCAGCAATAAAGACTCAGACAGTCAAAAATAAATCAAGTTTTTTTTTTTTTAATGGCTTTGGAAATTTTAAAGTATAAATTTAAGTTGCTATCTCATACAAGAAATTTGAGCTGGGGTGAAAACTTATATATGAAGGGTGAAACCATAAATGTGCTAGAATACATTGTGGGAGGACTTCCCGGTAGCTCAGCTGGTAAAGAATCCATCTACAATGCAGAAGACCCTGCTTCAATTCCTGGGTTGGGAAGATCCCCTGGAGAAGGAAATGACAACCCACTCCAGTATTCTTGCCTGGAGACAGAGGCAGCGTGGCGGGCTACAGTCCATGGGGTCGCAAAGAGTAGGACACAACTGAACGACTAAGCACACACACAAGTGTATATCAAAAATGATGGTGAGCATGAATAAGAAAGCAACTTTAGGTATAAAATACTGTTTAAAAGTAAAAGATGACTTTTGTAACCAGTAAGCAAAAGAAGAGAACAAAGATTTCCTGGACATCTACTATGTCCCAAGCACTGAGCTAAGATCATCTATCATCTCATTTACTATATATAGTAATACATACAAGGAAATTAAGACTTTGCATAGTTAGATAACTTGCCCAAGGTCACTCAGCTAGTAAACTGTCAACTGAGTTTTCTTCCTAAGGCTGGTCTGACACCAAAACCTATGCTTTTTTCACTGTGCTATGAGAGAAAGTGAAAATTGCTCAGTCATGTCTGACTCTTTGTGACTCCATGGACGGCAGCCTGCCAGGTTCCTCTGTCCATGGAATTCTCCAGGCCAGAATACTGGAGTGGGTAGCCATTCCCTTTCCCAGGGATCTTCCCAACTCAGGGATCGAACCCAAGCCTCTTGCACTGCAGGCAGATTCTTTATCAGATGAGCCACCAGGGAATCCTGGTGCTAGGAGAGAAAAATACCACAATTCCCCACATGGCTGGTCCTAATGTAATTTCCGAGACATTCTCATTTCAAGGCCAGGCTTTTAATAGCAGATCCGTGGCACTGAATCAGGAGGTAACTCGTGTCGGTGATGAGTCCGTGGCCTCCTTGCCCCTGTCTGAGTGTGGTTGGCTCTCTTGCTAAAGAGCTGGAGGACTGGCCCCAAAGGCAGCAGCATTTCAATTGCAGGTGTGTGATTCCTAGATGTGTGTTTTCTAATCAGGTTATAAAGTACTCTGGGATTCCTTCAGATGAAATGTATCCTATAAATGCAATTTGTAGTTTCATTTACCCTATAGTTGGGAGCTGCCTGGTGATTTAATTCTCAGTGCACTGTATTTTTTAAAGTGTATTTAAAAAGCATCTTTCATCTAGCGCCAGACTTTCTAAACTGCTCTCAGAAGTTTTCAAAACAAGGGGGAAATTCTACAGCAATTTCCCCAAATAACCATTTCTTACCTCTGGACTTATTTGCATTTGGGACTTTATACTTTCGTGCTAGCCCCAGCCTTTGAGCTGTTGTGCAGTTAAATTACCTTTCAGCATAATGCAAGATGCTTTAAGGTGAGGTATTAGAGGAGTGTGTCTGCTTATTCAAAATTCCTAACTCTACAATTTTAAAAACAGAAATGCCTTCTGTAGCAACAGGAGTGGCTAACATATTTTAAGCATATTTATTTTCCCGAAAGCGTGAGAAGTTAAATACACATGGTCTCTCTTCTTTATGGGGCTGTAACTTGACACACAAGGTAGAGCAGTAAAAAACCTGCACTTATGTTAGAAGCAGGAGATCCTGCTTTGTCTCCGAATGTAACTGCATATGATTCTGTAACTGTGAGCAAAGCACATCAGCATTCTGCAAAACCATCAATATGGTGATACTACAAAGCAGGGGTAAGCAGTTTCCTCTTCTGTTAAATAGACAGACATCCCATGATTCTGTGAAGCTTATAAATTGACATCAAGATATGTAGACAGTCAGGAAACTTTATGGTGCCCTTGGGTTTTTACCATGATACAGTCCAGTGAAACATCCATCATTTCTTTCTGCGTGTGGTGACAGGCTTTATAAATCACTTAGATCAATTCCTCACCTAATACATAAATATTGACCCCAAATTCCCATCTGATAGAGATCCAGACTTAGTTTAACTAGTTTCCATTTTAGGTCAACCTTTAAGATTTCTTACGTGTTTTGACAGTTTTTCTACAACTGGAAAGCTTTTTAATCAATTACTGCTGTCTTTGTTAGGTGACATAGCACCAGAAAGAGACTGCTGGGCGCACAAACTGAATGGTGTGGATTTAGTTTGTAAGGCACAGTATTTCTCCAAGTGTTGTGAATTTTCTTAGAATCTTTCCGTTGTGAAGAACTGATGAGATTGACAATCAAAAACATTTTGTCATTCACTAATCCAGAATTCTTTATTACTTTTGGCTCTTTGTACTGTCCTTGAAATTAATTTTCACTTATCTTTTGGTTAGATTTCTTTTCTGTCTCCCTTGAAGAAATCCATAGCCCTGCATGCATCATAGCAATTTAAAGGTGGGCAAAGAGGGGTTCCGAGACTGTAGCTATTTAACACATTTTTGAATGAATAATCTCAGCTGTGGATATGAAATTGGCAGATTGGTTTAGAAATGCAGGCAGAAAGTTACTGAAGTAGATTTCATCTTCTAAGTTCAGTGTCTCATTAGGAGGCATCTCTGAACCCTTCCACAATTGAAGAATTATCCTAGATTCTTCTCGTTTACCTTAATAACAGTAAACTCAGTATGATTCATCTGTCCCATTCTTCTGGGATTTTACTATGTTCTTAAATGTGAATAGTATGAAGGTCTTTATCATAAATAAAAGAAAGAAATATGACTTTATTAAGACTCAGGATATATTTCTTTGCATTCACTATTTGGCTATACAATATCTGAAAAAGAGGGTTATAAAGGTATTTGACTTACAATGAAGATTTAAAAGGTACATTTGTATATTTAGCAAAGCAAATGCAAAGTACACCTGTATTAGAACACTGCTCACAAGGTATCCAAAAGGATAATTTAGTTATTTTATTATAATATGATCCAGGGCCATCTGAAGCAGTTTATGGGCATACAAATAAAACAAGGAATTAGTAGATCACCCTTATCTGTGCCTCCATTTTATCTCCAAGATTTTGGATCATCTTTGCTACCATTACTCTGAATTCTTTTTCAGGTAGAATGCTTATTTCCTCTTCATTTGTCTGGTCTTGTGGGTTTCTACTATGTTCCTTCATCTGCTTGAATGTTTCTCTGTCTTTTCATTTTGTCTGATTTATTGTGTTTGGGGTCTCCTTTCTGCAGGCTGCCCCTCCATGGATGGGTTTGGACGAGTGCCTTAAGAAGGTTCCCTGGTTGGGTATACTTGTGCCTGTTTTCTGGTGGATGGAGCTGGATCCTGTCTCTCTGAAGGGTAGTGCCGTGCCCAGTAGTGTGTTTTGGGGATGTCTATGGGCTTAATATGGCTGTGGATAGCCTTTCTGCTAATGGGCAGGTTTGTGTGACCAAGGTAAATCACCTTAAAAAAGAAATTCTCTGGGATTCTATAATTTTCAAAGGGGTCAAATGTTTTATTTCTATTCAAAATATGCAGTTTCATTTTTTCATTCATTAATTTAAAATAATTTGGAAATTTCCACTATGTGCCAGTCTGGGTGCCACTACTAGATACTGAGAATACAATAATGAATAAAAGCATATAGGGTACAAATTCTCATGGCTCTTTCATGGAAAGGCATTGCACAGATAGAAATGCTTATTCACATCTATAATGAACTGATGCAAGTTCTGAGACAGAAATACAGTTCTACATTTAAGGATAATCAGGTGTGTGTGTACTCAGCATCTTTCCAAAGGTAGCCCAACTAGTCAGGTTGGGATTCCCAGACTGACACCCCCCTCCCTCCCTCTTCAGATAATAGTAATAGGGACTGCATCAAACACCTAGAATCAAACACCACTGCTAGCCTTCTAACGCTCTCTCTTCACTCCAGAACTACCCAGTTGTGGTAACAGCTTCAGAACCACATTGAGAAGGGGTACTAACAGGCCTCAGACCAAGGTGAGCCAAAGCTGAACTAAATGCACACTTCTTCCACTCTGCTAGGAAGTCTGAAGTGCAGAAGTCTGCCCCAGAAGATCCTCAAGAGCTGATTATGTGCATCTCTTCCATTTTCAACATCCTGTTGATAGCTCCAAATTGGCCGTGATGTCATACAGAGAATTTACATTCTGAAAACACTTAACATAAAATTTAGGGCTCCTCTACCCCAGTGTTCTTTACCACTCTGGATATACCCCGCCCCAATGTTTTTAAGTGTCCTAGGGTCTGGAGTGTCAGATGTGAGGCATAGAATGATTGATGTGCCAGAGCTATGGTCAATATTCCTATTATGAAGTAAGGAGGTCTGTCTACACTAATCATTCTGGGTGAAACATCAGGCAGGTCTTCAGAAAGAGCTCAGTGCCCCTAGAACAGTCCTGTCTCCAGGCTGCTGGACACCTACTTCCTGGGCACAGGTAGAGTGGGGTCATCATCAGAATGAGGGCCATACATCGGGAATCTACAACAGAAACTACAGGATTTTAACAACATATGACTCCACATATGACTCAAAGCTGCTGGACAAGTATTTAACAAAACAGCATCACAAGGTGTGTCTCTACTGCATAAATTTCTTTTTTGAGAACACTGTTGTTCAATTATTCAGTACAGTGTTAATGACTGTATTCACCACGTTATACATTAGATCCTCACAATGAATTCACCTTATAACTGAAACGTTGTCTCCTTTTACCAACATCTCCCTATTTCTCTATATTCTACCACTCACACACCCCCACAACCCGGTGCCAGAAACCACCATCCACTCTCTGTATCTATGACTTTTTAAAGAAATTCTACATATAAGTGATCAGTTCAGTTCAGTTGCTCAGGCATATCAGACTCTTTGTGACCCCATGGACTGAATGCAGCACGTCAGGCTTCCTTGTCCATAATTAACTCCCAGAGCCTACTCAAACTCATGTCCATTGAGTTGGTGATGCCATCCAACCATCTCATCCTCTGTCGTCCCCTTCTCCTCCCGTCTTCAATCTTTGCCAGCATCAGGGTCTTTTCAAATGAGTCAGTTCTCCACATCACGTACCCAAAGTACTGGAGTTTCAGCTTCAGCATCAGTCCTTCCAATGGATACTCAGGATTCATCTCCTTACTGTCCAGGGACTCTCAAGAGTCTTCTCCAACACCACAGTTCAAAAGCATCAACTCCTCAGCACTCTGTTTTCCTTATAGTCCAACTCTCACATCCATACATGACTACTGGAAAAACCATAGCTTGGACTAGATGGACCTTTGTTGGCAAGTAATCTCTCTGCTTTTTAACATGCTGTCTAGGTTGGTCACAACTTTTCTTCCAAGGAGCAAGCGTCTTTTAATTTCATGGCTGCAGTCACCATGTGCAGTGATTTTAGAGACCCCCAAAAATAAAGTCTGACACTGTTTCCACTGTTTCCCCATCTATTTTCCATGAAGTGATGGGACCAGATGCCATGATCTTCATTTTCTGAATGTTGAGTTTCAAGCCAACTTTTTCACTCTCCTCTTTCACTTTCATCAAGAGTCTCTTTAGTTCTTCATTTTCTACTATTAGACTGGTGTCATCTGCATATCTGAGGTTATTGATATTTCTCCTGGCAATCTTGATTCCAGCTTGTGCTGCATCAGCCTGGCATTTATCATGATGTACTCTGCATACAAGTTAAATAAGCAGGGTGACAATATACAGCTTTGACATATTCCTTTTCCAATTTGGAACCAGTCTATTGTTCCATGTCCAGTTCTAACTGTTGCTTCTTGACCTGCATACAGATTTCTCAGGAGGCAGGTCAGGTGGTCTGGTATTCCCATCTCTTGAAGAATTTTCCACAGTTTATTGTGATCCACATGGTCAAAGGCTTTGGCATAGTCAATAACACAGAAGTAGATGTTTTTTCTGGAACTCTCTTGCTTTTTCAGTGATCCGACAGATGTTGGCAATTTGATCTCTGGTTCCTCTGCCTTTTCTAAATCCAGTTTGAACATTTGAAAATTCATGGTTCACATACTGCTAAAGCCTGGCTTGAAGAATTTTGAGCATTACTTTGCTAGCATGTGAGATGAGTGCAATTGTACGGTAGTTTGAACATTCTTTGGCATTGTTAACCATTCACTCTTTGGTTTCTCTCACTCTTTAGCATAATGCCCTCTGAGTCTATCCACATTATTCCAAGTGGTAAGATTTCCTTATTTTTTAAAAATAATATTTTGTGTGTGTATGTATATACATTTATACATAACATCACATGTATATACATATAACATTGTGTCTGTGTGTATATAGAGAGAGATATATAGACCATTATATAAAACATTTACATAGCTTTTCTTTACCCATTTGTCCATCAAAGAACACCTAAGTTGTTTGCATACCTTTGTTATTGTTATAATGCTGCAATAAACATGGGAATACAGATATCTCACTGCAATAATGATTTTGTTTCTTTGGATATATATGTAGAGATGGGACTGCTGGATCATTTAGTTCTATCTTTAATTTATAGAGGAAGTTACATACTGTTTTCATAGTGGCTTCACCAGTTACATACCCACTATCAGTACAAAAGATTTCTCTTTTCTCTACATCTTCATCAACACTTGCCTTTCTTGCCTTTTTGATAAAAGCCATCATTACAAATGGGAAGTACTGTCCATTTGGGTTTTGATATGCACTTCTCTGATTGCTGTTGAGTACCTTTTCATGTTGGTCATTTGTATGTCTTCTTTTTTAAAATGTCTATTCAGGTCCTCTGCCTACTTAAAAAATTCTATGAGCTCCTTGTTACCTTGGATATTAACTCTTTACTGGATATGTGGTCTGCAAATATTTTCTCCCATTTGGCAGGTTGCCTTTTCATTTTGTTGATGGTTTACATTGCTCTAAGTTTTTTTATGTTGATTTTTGCTTTGCTGCCTTTGCTTTGATGTCTAATTCAAAGTCATTGGAAAGATCAGTAGCAAGGATCTTACCCCTCTAAGGCTTTCTTTTAGGTGGTTTATAGTTTGGGGTCTTATTCAAGTCTTTATTCCATCTTGAGTTGTGTGTGTTTATGTGGTATAAGATAGGGGTCTAGTGTCCTTCTATTACATGTGGATATTCAGTTTTCTCAGTACCACTTATTAATCTTTTCTATTGTCTTTCTAGCCTTTATTTCATTTATTTCTACTCTGATATTTGCTATTTTTTTTCCCTTCTACTAACTTTGGGCTGAGTTTTTTCTTTTTCTAGTTCCTTGAGGCTTACTGTTAGGTTATTTGAGATTTCTCTCTTCTTAATGCAGGCATTTATTATTATAAACTTCCCTTTTAGAACTGCTTTTGCTGCATCCCATAAGTTTGGTATGTTTTGCTTCCATTTTCATTTATCTCAAGTAATTTATTTCCCTCTTGCTTTGTTCTTTGGTTGTTCAGGAGCATGTTGTTTCATACTCATGTTGGTGTATTTTCCAGTTTTCCTCTTGTAACTGATTTCTACTTTCATACCATCATGATGGGGTTTAAATAGGATTTAAATCAGCTTAAATTTGTTAAGACTTTTTTGTGGCTTAACAAATGACCCTGAGTTCTCTGATCCTCTCATTT
This sequence comes from Bos grunniens, assembly GCF_055505025.1. Classification (NCBI taxonomy): domain Eukaryota; kingdom Metazoa; phylum Chordata; class Mammalia; order Artiodactyla; family Bovidae; genus Bos; species Bos grunniens. Next base: position 107,119,961 of record NC_141165.1, read on the forward strand.
GCTAAACTTCTCTACTATAGAACTGCTTATTGCATTTTTCAATTCAGTTATTGTATTTTTCAGTTCTATGGTTTCTAGTTGGTACTTTTTAATACTTTTTAATAATTTTTCCTTGTTGAAATTCTTACTTTGCTCATGCATTGGTCTTCTTACCTCAGTGAGCATCTCTATGACCATTAATTTGAACTCATATACATTCTTATTTATCAGATAAATCACTTATCTCTGTTTCATTACAGTTGCTTTTGGGAGATTTATCTTACTTTTTTGTTTGGAACATATAACCCTGTCTCTTCATTTTCATTAACTCTCTATGTTGGTTTCTGTACATTAAAGAGGCACTTCTATTTTGACAGACTGCCTCAAGTAGATGAACCCTGTCAATAAGCCAGACTGAAGCTCCTACTTGCCTCTCAAACCTTTGTGATTGTCCAAGCCACCATCTTTGTAATTAGTGGCTCTCAGAAATTGAGGATATGCCAAGACCTGTCAGTTTCCCAAAGGCATGGGAAACGTCCTTGTGCCTGTTCAGGCTCTGGGATGACTACTAACTGCTTGCCCCTTCAGCTCCCCAGTGCACTAATTGAAATCTCAACTTTCAGGCAGCAGCTGAGAAAGTCAGGATGTTAGATACACAGTCTAGCCCTGATTAAGGAGAAACTGGGAGCTGGGTATTTTGTCCACTCACACTGTGCTAAGCCAGAGGGAATAGTGTCTGGAATTATTTATGCACCCAAACAGAACTGCCTCTTTATGTTGTGTAGTTCCTGGGGACTCAAGAATGTCAATCCCTGTCAGCTTCTAATGCTAGGTGACTTGGAGTCACTAACAGTTGGGTGACAGCCATAACAGTTGGGGTCCTAGATAGGTAGATATGCTCCTTCCAGGGAGAAAATGGACATTTGATTTTATCATTGGAGGAAGCTGTAGGGAAACAGCAAATGATGTGCCCACCAGCTCTCTCAGATTCCTCAGAGGATCCCAGTTAGCACCTGCAGCAATCAGAAGCCAGAACCTCAAGCAGCAGCTGGGGAAGCATGTAGTCATATCACTTCCAAAGAAACAGGAAGATGAACCTTTTTGCCTGCTTCCTCTGTGCTTAATCCTAGGGAGACAGCTGCAGGAAGCATTTGTTTTGCACATTTGAAAACTGCTTTTTGTGTTTGTTTAATAGGGTCCTGTAGTACTTGTAAAGGCCTCACTCAAGTCCCCAAGTTGTCCAAAGGTGTGGACAAGCTCCTTCCAGGGAGGAGACTCAGTTTTACCAATGGAGTGAGACAGAAGGGGAAGATATGGTAAGTGCATACTGACTCCTCTGGGCTCCTGGGAGGATCATAGTCAGCAGTGAGATTAAGTCTGATCAGAAGCCCAACCCCCAGGGACCAGCTCTGAAAGTACTTAGGCAAATTGCTTCCAGAAAAAGATCTCTTCAAGAAAATTAGAGCTACCAAGGGAACATATCATGCAAAGATGGAAATAAAGGACAGAAACGGTATGGACCTAACAGAAGCAGAAGATATTAAGAAGAGGTGGCACAAATACACAGAAGAACTATACAAAAAAGATCTTCACGACCCAGATAACCATGATCGTGTGATCACTCACCTAGAGCCAGATATCCTGGAGTGAGAAGTCAACTGGGCCTTAGGAAGTGAACAAAGCTAGTGGAGATGATGGAATTCCAGTTGAGCTATTTCAAATCCTAAAAGATGATGCTGTGAAAGTGCTCCAATAAATATGCCAGCACATGTGGAAAACTTAGCAGTGGCCATAAGACTAGAAAAGGTCAGTTTTCATTCCAATCCCAAAGGCAATGCCAAAGAATGCTCAAACTACCACACAATTGCACTCATTTTACACTTTAGCAAAGTAATGCTCAAAATTTTCCAAGCCAGGCTTTAGCAGTACGTGAACCAAGAAATTCCAGATGTTTCAAGTTGGATTTAGACAAGGCATAGGAACCAGAGATCAAATTGCCAACGTGTTGGGTCATTGAAAAAGCAAGAGAGTTCCAGAAAAACATCTACTTCTGCTTTATTGACTATGCCAAAACCTTTGACTGTGTGGATCACAATAAACTGTGGAAATTCTACAAGAGATGCGAACACCAGACCACCTGACGTGCCTCCTGAGAAATCTGTATGCAGGTCAAGAAGCAACAGTTAGAACTGGACATGGAAAAACAGACTGGTTCCAAATCGGAAAAGGAGTACGCCAAGGCTGTATATTGTCACCCTGCTTACTTAACTTATATGCATGCCGGGCTGGATGAAGCACAAGCTGGAATCAGGATTGCTGGGAGAAATATCAATAACCTCAGATATGCATATGACACCACGCTTACAGCAAAAAGAAGAACCAAAGAGCCTCTTGATGAAAGTGAAGGAGGAGAGTGAAAAAGTTGGCTTAAAACTCAACATTCAAAAAACTAAGATCATGGCATCTGGCAAAATAAATGCATGGCAAATAAATGGGGAAACAATGACAGACTTTATTTTTGAGGGGCTCAAAATCACTGCAGATGGTGACTGTAGCCATGAAATTAAAAGACGCTTGCTCCTTGGAAGAAAAGCTATGACCAACCTAGACATTACATTAGAAAGCAGAGACATTACTTTGCTGACAAAGGTCCATCTAGTCAAAGCTTTGGTTTTTCCAGTAGTCATGTATGGATATGAGATTTGGACTATAAAGAAAGCTGAGTTCCGAAGAATTGATGCTTTTGAACTGTGGTGTCGGAGAAGACTCTTGAGAGTCCCTTGGACAGTAAGGAGATCCAACCAGTCCATCCTAAAGGAAATCAGTCCTGGATATTCACTGGAAGGACTGATGCTGAAGCTGAAGCTCCAATACTGAAGTGAAGAGCTTACTTACTGGAAAAGACCCTGATGTTGGGAAAGATTGAAGGCAGAAGTAGAAGGGGACGACAAAGGATGAAATGGTTGGATGTCATCACTGACTCGATGACATGAGTTTGAGCAAGCTCCAGGAGATAGGGAAGGACAGGGAATCCTGGTGTGCTGCATTCCATGGGGTTGCAAAGAGTCAGACATGACTGAGCAAGTGAACTGAACTTCAGGAAAAAGACTGGGAGATGGATGGTTTTGCCTGGATCCTCTGCACTGAGCCCTGGGGGGATAGCCAGTGCTCCTGTGCCTGTTAATGACTGCCTCTTCATTTACTATGGCCTGTGGGACTTATGAATGCAAGCTCTGTTGGCTTTCAGACCTAGGTGACTTGGGGGCCCTTCTCTCAGGGGGTAGTCTTAATAGTTGGGGCTCTAGATATATGGCCCAAAACTTTTGCTCCTCAAGGTAAAGTTGGGAGTGGGGTTCCCTCCCCATTTATGGCCCTATGGCAGAGGTGGGGTTTTTGTTGAGAGTGTGTCTCAATAACTTTCCTGTTTTGATTTTTTTTTCCAGTTGCCTGATGTACAGAAGTCAACTGAGCTGGTTTCTGCATTTCTCTCAGAAGGAACCGTTGTGTGCAGCTGCATAGTCAACGGGTCCATGGGAGGAATAATTCAGTAGCCCCTTATGTCACCTTCTCAGTGGCAACATCCAGATTTTCACTTTTGACACAATTAAGGGCTCATTCTCCAACTGACCATCCTATCAGTCAGATTGGAAGGGTGTAAACTCTATTTTCCAGATTCCCTTGCAACTTAAGATTTTTTTATCTGATTTAGACTCGGTTATATGAACCAGTTTAATATTTGGAAGGCTTAAGAGAGGCGGTGTTAAGCAGCAGTGTTTATATGTCTATTCTCTTTCTTCCTCCTTGTTAAGAGAGAGTTCAACGTCTCATATCCAAGTTTACAAAGCCTGAATCAGAACCCCAGGGGTGTTCTTAAACTCTGAACTCTAGTATTGGCCTCTAGTGAATTAACACTCTAGTGAATCAGTCCTGTATAAATCTGGAAATCAAGCCACAGACCAAAGCTACAGCTTTCTTAAGCCCTTCGAATAATGTTCTAACCACTTAGTTTTCTATATTAAACTTTAACTTCTGAATATAAATGGTTATAAGTGGTTTCTTTTTTCAACACATAAAATATTTGGAGTAAGAAGTTAACACAAAGATAATTATCTGGAATTATTTTACTTGGTTTGGATTAAAGGCAGTAATGGCATACTATCATTGGAAAACAAAATATGCAAAATAGAGTGCATGAAATGATCAAAAAATTTACTTAAATTATCATACAATGTCACCTAGAATAAAGAACAGAGTTTGTTAAAACAATAGGTTTCCAAAATGAGCCCTGACAGAGACACAAAAGAATACAGAGACTGTAAATTGGACTGGTAGCTTGTTAATTCCATCAGATACAGATTAAGAAAAGGGGGGAAGAGAAGGAGGAAAATAGGAAGGAAGAAAAGGAGGGAAGGAAAAAGAGGGAGATGGGGAAAGAAGAGGGGGCAGAGAGACAAAACAAAGGATGGTGGGGAAAAGGAGGGTGCTTTGAAGAAAATGACAAAATCATGATTGACAAAGTCAAAATGACAAAGTCAAGATTTTAAATTCTTTGCTTTAAGATATTACCATGTACCAGAAGCCTGTGCCTGCTCTAAAATGTTCTCTATTAGTGTGATACAGCTAAAACTCAAAGGCACAGTCTGATCACACAGGCTATCAAATTAAAATATAGATCAAAATACAATGTCATCAACTGTCCTATACAATTTAGTGTAATTTTCCAGAAAATTTTTCCCCAGTTTCAATGAATATACCTAGGCAGATTCAAAGAAATCTGAACTCTCTGCCCTCCAAATCTACTGATGTCATGTCAGCAGAAGCAGCCTCTCCTTCCTGTCTTATAAGGTTATTCTACTTTGTTTAGAGATTCTTTAATTCTTTAGAGATTCTCACACATATTAGTTACCTCATAAGCAAAAAACCCACTATCCTCATGACATGCTACAGTCTCCTGACTTAGAATAATTGAACTCTGCATACCCAGGGGTCAACAACAACCAAAAAAACCCAACATGGGATGAGACAGCTTTACAGCAAAATGTTAAGATTTTGCCAATGTATTTGGCTTGACCATGTGAAAAAAATGTGCAAGAATAGATTCCTGAGGTCCTAAATAGGAAGAGAGCTTCAATTTTTCAGGTTAGGTCTAATCTATCAATGTGTGTACATTTTCCAGAGATTTGTAATTCAGTGTGCTAACGAAAGCATTTGGGAGTGCTTCTGACTAAGACTAGCTTACATGGAATGATATAAACATTCCAGAAAATTCTTATTATGATGGAAAAAAGAATACAAAGGTTTAGGAAGATATTTATTATCTATAGCTTACTTATCCTAACTAAAATTACATCTGTAGGAGAACCCAAAGAGCATACTCTTCACCAAAGCACTGACAAATGCACAAGTTAGAGAGGCACCAGCTTATTACAAAGCACTACAGAGACTGTCCCTTACAGGCTAGCATTAATGTGGGAAATGTTGCCATTTACATGGTCTGACTTATTTCATGAGTTGATGTATCTGCAAAAGAGAAATGTGGTGGTTAATGTTATGAGTCAGTTTTGACAGGACAGAGTGCTCAGTTATTCACTTAAACATTATTCCTGAATACCTTGTGAGTGTATTTACTAAATGAAGTTAACATCTATAATCAGTTGACTTTAAGGAGATTAGCCCTGATAATCTGGGTGACCCTTGAAAGCTTTAAGAGCAAAACTGGAGGGGATGACATCACCAATACAGTGACATAGGTTGTTCCAGACTTTGTTCTCCCTCACAAAAAGAGCCATTCAAGAGCAAGATAACACTACAAGAATCCTACAACATGGGGTTAAGGCTAAAACATCCCCCTGAACCATAAAACCCCAAACATACTGCATTAGAAGGTTAAGAGAAGTGGAAATATGTTGACTCATCACCTCTCCCCTAGGTCAGCTCAGCATCTTGCAGAGAAGTCTCCCTTGAGCTTCTGGTTCCTTCAATGGAAAAAGACATCAGCCCACTCCAGCACCGTGGGAGCCCCTATTCCGATTTTTCACCACTGGGACTGCAGGGGCATCTGTGATACCCAGGCTGGGAATTTCACTGGAATGGAGAAGGGGGCCTGCAACATACTAGCACATGGAGCTTGAAAGACAGAGTTCGTACTTCCAGTGCCCAGCAGATACCAGTCAGAGGCTTTGCTCATTCACATATCCAACTTAGTGGCATACACTGACCAGAGAATCCAGCAGGGTGTAGATCTGCCTGATGTAGATTCTCAAATAAGGAATTTAGCTGGCCCTAAAGGTTGATTTGCCCACACCCAGGCAAGGAGCTTCCCAGGTGGCACTAGTGGTAAAGAACCCTCTTGCCAATACAGGAGACCTAAGAGACATAGGTTCGATCCCTGGGTCAGGAAGATCCCCTGGAGAAGGGCATGGCAACCCACTCCAGTATTCCTGTCTGGAGAATCCCAATGGTCAGAGGAGCCTGGCAGGCTACAGTCTATAGGGTCACAAAGAGTCAGACACGACTGAAGCAACTTAGCAGGCAAGGAGCTTAATCACACCTCTACCTGCTGTGGAGAATGTCTTTTGGCCACTTCTGACTAGATGGGCTGCCAGGAGCATTTGGAAGCTGTATAGCCCAGCAACTCTCACGCCAAGAGGAAGGCAGGCAGAGCTGACTTCTTCCAGAGCAAAGCCAACACTGGACACAGGTAGAGGGAGCAATTCATAGCCAAGGCTAAGGGTGGTACTCAGCTCCTCCCAACTGGAGAACCTGTTTGGGAAACTGAGAGTTGCCTGAAGTGGATTCTCCTCCACTCACCCAGGCAAGGGAGCTGAGACACAGCCCTACTGACTGTGGCTCCTGACTCCATCTTGCCAGAAGGGCTGGGAAGAACCTGGAAGCTATGCAGCCAGGGGTACTCAAGCCAACACAAGGGAATGCAGAGCCAGTGGTTTACAGAGCAAAGCCAGTGGTCCTCTTTGGCCAGGGAGCTTGGGGCATAGATCAAGTTAATGACAAGACAATAAACAGAGTTTTACCAGCCTTAGAGCTGCTTCTCCCAATGCATTCATATAAGGAAACAGGTCCATAGCCCATTAATTCCTGAATAAAGCCTCATCCTACATGACCAGGGAACTGAACCAGAGCATAAGAGAAGCTGTATAGCCCATTCAGTGATGCTGCTTACAGCAGCGCTACAGAGAGCACAGCCCATGACTTTCCTCATCTGCAGATCACAACTGGTGATCTCATGCAACCAGGGAGTTCAGTGCACATTGTTGCCTGTTTCAGGTTCCCAGACAGTGAGCTGTACAGGCCCTGGATTTAATCTTGCTGCCCTGCTATGGCTGGGAAGCTAATTCATAGCCTCAGCTACTACTGAATACAGTACTCCATCTCAGTCATCTTGTGAGCCTGAGCAGAGAATCCAGGCAACTGTGGAGCCCATCCTATATATAGGCTATATCACGTAGGTAGGGGACCAAGAAAGCAGTCCTATCCAACTGCTCTCAGCCAGTGGCACAGCCCAATCTTGGAATTTAAATATTTGCCACACTCCCAAAATAGACAATAATAGCAGGTCCCTCTTGTTAAAAGTCATTACCACCAGACATGCCCAGAAACCCAAACTGAGTTGACTGGTGAAGATTTGTCTCTGTCAGAGCAAACCTGTAAAGTCTGGAAGAGGAACCCAGTTATGCAAATACAGAGATGCCAACATAAGGAAGAGTCACGAAAAGGCAGATAAATAGGGCACCAAAGGAAATTAAAGAACTCTAATAAATGACCGAAGGGATGATATCTGTAAGTTGTTAATTCATTTATCATTGTAACAAAAAGAAGACCTAGGAATAAACCTAAGGAGGCAAAAGACTTGTACACAAAAAAACTATAAGACACTGATGAAAGAATTCAAAGATGAAACAAATAGATGTAGAGATATACCATGTTCTTGGATTGGAAGAATCAATATTCCAAAAACGACTATACTACCCAAAGAAATCTACAGATTCAATGCAATTCCTATCAATGGCATTTTTCACAGAATTAGAACAAAAAATTTTACACTTTGAGTGGAAACACAAAAGACCCCAAATAGCCAAAACAATCTTGAGAAAGAAAAACAGAGCTGGAGGAACAAGCCTCCCTGACCTGAGACCATACAAAAAGCTAGAGTGATCAAGAGAGTATCGTACTGGTACAACAACAGAAACATAAATCAATGGGACAGGTTAGAAAAACTAGATTAAACCCATGCACCTATGGTCACCCAGTCTATGACAAAGGAGGCAAGAATATACAGTGGAGAAAAAACAGTCTCTTCAATAAGCGGTGCTGGGAAAACAACAGCTACTTGTAAAAGAATAAAATTAGAACACTCCCTAACAACATACACAAAAACAAACTCAAAATGTATTAAAGACCTAATGTAAGGACACTATAAAACTCCTGAAGGAAAACACAGGCAGAATGTTCTTTGACATAAATCTGAGCAATATCTTTTTTTGACCCACCTCCTTGAGTAATGAAAATAAAAACAAAAATAAACAAATGGGACCTAATCAAAGCTTTGCACAGCAAAGGAAACCATAAACACAATGAAAAGACAGCCCTCAGAAAGGGAGAAGCTATTTGCAAATGAAGCAATTGACAAAGGATTAAGCTCTAAAATACACAAGCATGCCTGAGAAACCTGTATGCGAGTCAACAAGCAATAGTTAGAACCTTGTATGGAACAACTCACTGGTTCAGGATTGAGAAAGGAACACAAGGCTGTTTATTGTCACCCTGCTTATTTAGCTTATATGCAGAGCACATCAGGCAAAATGCCAGGCTGGATGAGTTACAAGCTGGAATCAAGATTGCCAGGAGAAGGATCAACAGCCTCAGATATGTGGATGATACCTCTCTAATGGCAGAAAGCGAAGAGGAACTAACAGCCTCTTGATTAGGGTGAAGGAAGAGAGTGAAAAAGATGGCTTAAAACTCAATATTAAAAAAACTAAGACCATGTCATCCAGTCCCATCACTTCATGGCAAATAAATGGGAAAAAGATGGAAGCAGTGACAGATTTCCTCTTCTTGTGCTCTAAAATCACTGTGGATTGTGACTGCAACCATGAAATTAGAAGACAACAGCTTCTTGGCAGGAAAGCTATGACAAACCTAGACAGTGGATTAAAAAGCAAAGACAAAGGTCCATATAGCCAAGGCTATGGTCTTTCCAGCAGTCATGTATGGATGTGAGAGCTGGACCTTAGAGAAGGCAGAGTGCCAAAGAATTGATGTTTTCAAACTGTAGGGCTGGAAAAGACTCTTTAGAGTCCCTTGGACAGCAAGGGGATCAAACCAGTCAATCCTAAAGGAAATCAGTCCTGAATATTCATTGGAAGGACTGATGCTGAATCTGAAGTTCCAATACTTTGGCCACATAATGTAAGGAGCTGACTCATTGGAAAGGCCTTGATGCTGAGAAAGATTAAAGGCAGGAGAAGAGGGCAACAGAGGATGAGATGGTTGGATGGCATCACCGATTCAATGGACATGAACTTGGGCAGACTCCAGGAGATTGTGACAGTCAGGGAAGCCTGGCATGCAGCAGTCCATGGGGTCTCAAAGAGTCGGATACGACTTGGCGACTGAACAACCACCACCACCAATTACTAGTAAGGAGGTTGAATTGGTGATAAAAAAATCTCCTAACAAAGAAAAGCGCAGGCTTCACTGATAAATTTTACCAAACTCTGAAAGAGGAATTAACATCAATCCTTCTCACACTCTTCCAAAAACATCCAAGAGGAGGGAGTGCTCCTACACCTATTTCACAAGGTCAGCCCTGGTACCTCATACCAAAACCAAAAAGGACAGCACTGGAAAATAAAACTCCAGGCCAATATTCCTGATATAGATGCAAAATCCTCAACAAAATACTAGCAAACCAAATTCAGCAGCACACTGAAAGAATCATTAATCATGATCAAATGGGATTTGTCCCTGAAATGCAAAGATATGCAATATGCAATATACAAAAAAATCAACATGACACATCATATGAGTAAAATAAAATAATCATATAATCATCTCAACAGACGCAAAAAAAGCATTTGACAGAATTCAGTATTCATTCATGATTTAAAAACTTAACAAATTAGGCATATATTAGGAAAATATCTTAACATAATAAAGCCCATAAATGACATACCAAGGCCACAGCTAACATCTTAATGGTGAAAGGTTGAAAGTTTTTCCTTTAAGATGAGAAACAAGACAAGTGTGTCCACCCTCATCACTTCTATCACGGTACTAGAAGTTCCAGCTGGAGCAATTACATCCCCCCCCCCCCAAAAAAAGAAGAAAAGGTATCGGAATTGAAAAGGAAGAGGTTAAAATTATCTCTATTTGTAGATGCCATAATTTTATATATCAAAAAGTCTAAAAACTCAACCAAAAAAACAGATCTAATCAATGAATTCACTAAAATTGCAGATAAAATTAACATACAAAAACCAACAGTGTTTTTATATACTAACAAAAAATTTTCTGAAATTATTACAAAAATATCAAAAAAAAAAAAAAAACTACTTAGGAATAAATTTAAGAAGGTGAAAGATCTCTACTTTGAGAATGCAAGGCATTCATGAAAGAAACTGAAGATGACACCCAACAAATGAAAAGTTATCCTCTAGTCATTAACTGGAAGAATTAATGTTGTTAAAGCATCAGTAATATCAAAATCTTTCTGTAAATTCATATGATCTCTATCAAGATTCAAATGGCATTTTTTATGAAAGTAGGAAAAACACTTTCCTACTTTTATGAAAGTAGGAAAAACACTTTCCTACTTTTATGAAAGTAGGAAAAACACATGACTGAATGTTGCTCAGTCATGTCTTGGAATTCCCCAGGCAAGGATACTTGAGTGGGTAGCCATTCCCTTCTCCGGAGGATCTTCCCAACGCATGGATCAAATTCCGGTCTCCCACATTGCTGGTGGATTCTTTATCAGCTGAGCTACAAGGGAGGCCTCATAAAACCACAAAAGACCTTGAATAACCAAAGAAATCCTGAAAGAGCAAAGCCAGAGGCATCACACGTCCTGATTTTAAGCTATACTATAAAACTACAGTCATCAAGCCCATAAATAAGCCAATGCACCTATGGGCACCTTATTTTTAACAAAGGCGGCAAGAATATACAATGGGGCAAAGACAGCCTCTTCAATAAGTATGCTGGGAAAACCAGACAGCCACCTGTAAACGAATGAAATTAGAACACTTCCTAACACCATACACAAAGATAAACTCAAAATGGATTAAAGACCTAAATGTAAGACCAGAAACTTTAAAACTCTTAGAGGAAAACACAGGCAGAACACTAGATGACATAAATCAAAGCAAGATCCTCTGTGACCCATCTCCTAGTAAAGTTGCTCAGTCATGTCCATCTCTGTCCATGGGATTTCCAGGCAATAGTACTGCAGTGGATTGCCATTTCCTTCTCCAGAGGATCTTTCCGACCCAGGGATCGAACCCAGGTCTCCCACATTGTAGACAGACGCTTTACCCTCTGAGCCACCAGGGAAGTCCTTATATCTCCTAGAGAAACGGAAATAAAAACAAAAGTAAACAAGTGGGACCTGATTAAACTTGAAAGCTTTTGCACAGCAAAGGAAACTATAAGCAAGATGAAAAGACAACCCTCAGAATGGGAGAAAATAATAGCAAATGAAACAAATGACAAAGGATTAATTTCCAAAATATACTAGCAGATTATATAACTCAATATCAGAAAAACAAACAATCCAGTCAAAAAGTGGGAAAAAGACCTACACAGACAATTCTCCAAAGAAGACATTCAGATGGCTAACAAACACATCAAAAGATGCTCAACATCGCTCATTATTAGAGAAATGCAAATCAAAACTACAATGAGATACCACCTCACACCAGCCAGAATGGCCATCATCAAAATGTCTACGAACAGTAAATGCTGGAGAGGGTGTGAAGCAAAGGGAACATCTTCCACTGTTGATGGGAATGTAAATTGATACAGCCACTATGGAAGATGGTTTGGAGATTCCTTAAAAAACTAGGGATATTTCGATATTTGGCAAAACTAATACAATTTTGTAAAGTTTAAAAAAAAAAACAAAAAACTAGGGATAAAACCACCATATGACCCAGCAATCCCACTCCTAGGCATATACCCTGATGAAACCAAAATTGAAAAAGACACATACACCCCAATGTTCATTGCAGCAAACTATTTACAATAACTAGAACATGGGAGCAACCTAGATGTCCATTGACAGATGAATGGATAAAGAAGATGTGGTACATATATACAATGGAATATTACTCAGCCATTAAAGGGAACACATTTGAGTCAGTTCTAATGAGGTGGATGAACCTAGAGCCCATTTTACAGAGTAAAGTCAGAAAGAGAAAGATAAATATCATATACTAATGCATATATATAGACATAGAGAGATGGTACCAAAGAATTTATTTGCAGGGCAGCAATGGAGAAACAGACATAGAGAACAGACTTAAGGACATGGGGAGAGGGGAGGAGAGGGTGAGATGAATGGAGAGAATAACATGGACACTTACTTTACCATACATAAAAGAGATAGCCAATGGGAATTTGCTATATGTCCCAGAGAACTCAAGCAGGGCCTCTGTATCAACCTAGAGGGGTGGGATGGGAAGGAAGATGGGAGAGAGGTTCAAGAGGGAGTGGATATATGTATACCTATGGCTGATTCATGTTGAGGTTTGACAGAAAACAGTAAAATTCTGTAAAGTAATTATCTTTCAATTAAAAAATAAATTTTAGAAAAAAATCAACTAGAAACTGATGAAAAATGGCAAAAACAAAAACAAAAAACTACATTCATCAAAACAGTAGACCAATGAAACACCTTTGAGAGCTAAAATATAAACCAAGTAGAGAGGGTTTACAAGGGAGGGAAGAATACTCAATGGAGAAAATACATTCTCTTCAATAAATAGGTCCTGGGATAAGTGGATATTCACACACAAAAAAGTGAAACTGGATCCCTATCTTACACCACCTACACAACTTAAAATGGATTAAACACTTAAATGTCAACCTAAAACCATGAAACTCCTGAAAGAAAACATAGGAATAAAGCTCCCTGATTTGGGCCTTGGTAATGATTTTTTGCATATGGCACCTAAAGCACAAAGAACAAAATCAAATACAAACAAAATTGGACTACATCAAATTAAAAAGCTTCTTGTGAAACAAAAGAAACAATCAACAAAATGGAAAGACAACCTACAGAATGAGAAAAAACATATCTGCAAATCATATATATGATAAGGGATCTAATACATACATATATATATATATATTTTAAAAACCTCATATAACTCAATAGCAAAATAATAATAATAACCCAACTTAAAAACATGCAAAGGACGTAATAGACATTTTTCTAAAGAATACATACAAATGGCCAACAGGTACATGACAAGATGTTCAACATTACTAGTCATTCAGTTCAGTTCAGTCGCTCAGTCGTGTCCGACTCTTTGCGACCCCATGAATCGCAGCACGCCAGGCCTCCCTGTCCATCACCAATTCCCAGAGTTCACCCAGACTCAACATCCATCGAGTCAGTGATGCCATCCAGCCATCTCATCCTCTGTCATCCCCTTCTCCTCCTGCCCCCAATACCTCCCAGCATCAGAGTCTTTTCCAATGAGTCAACTCTTCGCATGATGTGGCCAAAGTACTGGAGTTTCAGCTTTAGCATCATTCCTTCCAAAGAAATCCCAGGGCTGATCTCCTTCAGAATGGACTGGTTGGATCTCCTTGCAGTCCAAGGGACTCTCAAGAGTCTTCTCCAACACCACAGCTGCTAAGTCACTTCAGTTGTGTTCGACTCTGTGCGACCCCATAGCCAGCAACCCACTAGGCTCCCCCATCCCTGGGATTCTCCAGGCAAGAATACTGGAGTGGGTTGCCATTGCCTTCTCCAATGCATGAAAGTGAAAAGTGAAAGTGAAGTCGCTCAGTCGTGCCCAACTCTTAGCGACCCCATGGACTGCAGCCTACCAGGCTCCTCCATCCACGGGATTTTGCAGGCAAGAGTACTGGAGTGGGGTGCCATTGCCTTCTCCTCAGGGGAATGCATATTAAAATCACATAAGATATCACCACACCTTTTAGAATGGCCATCATCAAAAAGACAAAGATAATAAATACTGACATGAATGTGGAGAAAAGGGAACCCCTGTGTACCACCGGTGGGAATATAAGCTGGCATTGCCACTATGGAAAATAATACAAAGGATTCTCAAAAATGTTTAAGTATAATTACCATATGAGTCAGCAATTCCATCCCTGGGTATGTATCCAAAGGAAACAAAAACACTAACTTGAAAATATCTGTACCCCAATGTTCATAGTAATATTGTATTTACAAAAGCCAACACATGACAACTACCTAATTATCCACCAATGAATGAATGAATGAAGTAGTTGTATAAATACACAATGGAATATTCAAAAGTGAGAAAATTCTACCATTTGGGACAGTGCAGACAGACCTTGAAAGCATTATGCTAAGTATACTAAGTCAGAGAAAGAATACAAATAGTGTATTAATTCACCTATATAGAATCTCAGAAAAATAAAAAACAAAGCAAACTCAAAGAGGTCAGACTTAGTGTTACCAGAGGCTGAGGGCTGAGGGAGAAGAGCTGGAGGAAGGTGGTCAAAGGCACAAATTTCCAATTAGAAGATAAAGAAGCACTAGGAGTTTCATCTACAACATGCTGACTGTAGTTAACACTGTTAAATGATATATAGAAATTTAAGAGTGTGGCTCAGTCTTAACTTAAAGAATCTGCCTGCCAGTACAGGGAATGAGGGTTCAGTCCCTGGGTTAGAAAAATGCCCTGGAGAAGGAAATGGCAACCCACTGCAGTATTCTTGCCTACCTAGCAAATTCCAGGGACAGAGGTGTCTGGCGGGCTACTACTGCACTTGGGGTAACAAAAGAGTCGGACATGTCTTAGCAACTAAACAAACAACATGATATACAGAAGTTTGTTAAGAGAGTTATCTTAACAGGTTCTCATCGTAGGAAATTTTCTTTATTCTTTTTTTATCTATATGAGATGACAGATATTAGCCGAAATCAGACCATGATGCTATGAGCCTCAAACTTGTACAGTGGTGTGTGTCAACCAACTCTTAATAAAACTGGGTGGGGGAGAACAAAACTGAGATGTCCCTGAGTCAGAAGAAATTCCATCTGTGGACTGCAGTTAGCTCCTGCTTGAGAGTGGCCAGCCTGCTGGTCTGCCCTGCAGATATGACTTCCCAGCCCTCACAATCATGGAAACCAGTTCCTTGATCTCTCTTCCCCACTGGTGCAGGCAGAGACAAATGACTGCACTAGAATCAGTAAGCATGGCTGCTGTAATAGAAACCAAGTCCAGAATATTAATCAAAATGTTTTGATAATTAGGAATCACTGGCAGTGGCTTAAAATATTTGGGTGGAATACTGTTGCCAAACATATTTTTCTTTGAACAACAAACAAAATCCTATCAAGCTACAGGTCTGATCTATGTGCCCCTAACTTGAATCTCTATCATTATAATGATAGAGACTGGTTTTATCTAGACTGGCTTATCTAAGACCTTTGAATCAGGAGATAAGGTATCCCTTTGACACTGTCACAAGTATGTAGTGCAAAGCTTCTTTACAGCCTCCACAAAGGTGCTGCATCTCCTTACTAGTTACAGTCAACCAGGAAAGCACCTTGGCTCTGGGAGTCTGGATGCCAGGATAAGACATGACAGGCTGAGGGCAGGGGGTCAGGAGATAAACCAAACTTCAGCCTAAGTGCATATCAGAATAGGCCGAGTGAGTCTGCAAATACACTCTAAGGTCATTTTCCTTATGAATGCATTATTGGTACATACATACGCTGCAACTAACACAGTTCTACCACTGGCTCCCTGACCAAGGGAGTGAAGCCTGCTAAAATGAAAAGGGGATATTTGAAACCCCTAAAGTAATCCTTACCCATAAAACACAATACTGAACCTTTGGAAAAATGTCAAAAGTGAGTACCAACATCAAGTCTTGAGAAGATATAAGAGTGCTAGTCTGGGTTACGTTGTGTCCCCCTCCATCCTCATCCTCAGTACCTCAGAATGTAACCTTATTTGGCAATAGGGTTGTTGCAGATATAATTAGTTAAATTAAGATAAAATCAGGCTGGTGTGGTTTCTTAATCCAGTATGACTGGTGTCTTTGTATTAGAAGAGGAGAGACACACAGAAGAGAATGCTATGTTAAGACACAGATACTCACAGAGGGATGATCCCGTGTGACGATGGAGGCAGAAACTGACGTGATGAGCTACAAGCTAAGGAATGCCAAGGCCTGATGGGCAGGGCCAGAAGCCAGGTAGAGGCAAAAAACGATTTTTCTCTGCAGATTTCTGAGGAAGCATGGCCCTACAACAACTTGATTTTGAATGTCTAGACTCCAAGACTGTGAGACAATATATTTTTTGTTGTTTTTAGACACCCAGCTTATGATACTTTGTAACAGCAGCCATAGGAAAGTACTAGAGACCTGATCCCTTTCCTATCTTCATTTAACTTCCATTTCATCAGTGAAAAAGTTAGATGGGTCTTGAAGAATTCAATGTCTTAGCAGATCAGGTAGTAACCTCAATTATAGCTGACTAATCAGATGGGCCTTGCCTGAAGAAAATCAACAAAATCTCTAGTACATAGTACAAAGTTACTGAGAAGGCAGATGGTTATTTTTTTTTAATGATATTATACATGTTTTAATGCCATTCTCCCAAATCATCCCCCCCTCCCTCTTCCACAGAGTCCAAAAGACTGTTCTATACATCTGTGTCTCTTTTGCTGTCTTGCATACAGGGTTATCATTACCATCTTTCTAAATTCCATATATATATGTGTTAGTATACTGTATTGGTGTTTTTCTTTCTGGCTTACTTCACTCTGTATAATAGGCTCCAGTTTCATCCACCTCATTAGAACTGATTCAAATGTATTCTTTTTAATGGCTGAGTAATACTCCATTGTGTAAATGTACCACAGCTTTCTTATCCATTCATCCGCTGATGGACATCTAGGTTGCTTCCATGTCCTGGCTATTATAAACAGTGCTGCGATGAACACTGGGGTACACGTGTCTCTTTCAATTCTGGTTTCCTCGGTGTGTATGCCCAGCAGTGGGATTGCTGTGTTGTATGGCAGTTCTATTTCCAGTTTTTTAAGGAATCTCCACACTGTTCTCCATAGTGGCTGTCCTAGTTTATTTTAAGCCAAGTCTATCAGAATCCATTTTCTTTCACTTGGAAGAGCCAACAGTATTTTTTACAATCTTAATTAATCTCTATGTTAACGTTCTAATTCTCCATCATACCTAGGTCCACAGGGATTTCTGTCATCACATTTCCATCGAACATTGCCTGTCTGCTACATTAAAGACTTCATGTCTACTGGACTTGATGAGCATAATACACATAATATCTCAGGAAGAAAAATGCATGCAGATAATGCACAATAAACCCCAAGAACATTCAAGGACATGCCAGTTTAGGGAAATTTCTGGATGTCTATTTCCAGGCATGGTACAGCTGTAGAGGAATGACAATTGCTTCACTTTGTCCTACCAACTACAGCGAAAAGGTTAAATATTCAGTGGGCCTCTTTGATTTTGGATGCAACATAATCATATCAGGATGTGCTGCTCTATCTACCAACGGAGAAGGCAATGGCACCCCACTCTAGTACTCTTGCCTGCAAAATCCCATGGAAGGAGGAGCCTGGTAGGCTGCAGTCCAAGGGGTAGCGAAGAGTCGGACACGACTGAGCGACTTCACTTTCACTTTTCACTTTCATGCATTGGAGAATGAAATGGCAACCCACTCCAGTGTTCTTGCCTGGAGAATCCCAGGGACGGGGGAGCCTGGTGGGCTGTTGTCTATGGGGTTGCACAGAGTCGGACATGACTGAAGCGACTTAGCAGCAGCAGCAGCAGCAGCAGCAGAGTAGGTGCCCCAGCTGTCCTAGATTGTGTTCCAAGAGCTCTATCACCTGAGTCTTCAGATGATCAAACAGTGCTTAAATATCCCATGGACCAGAGTGAGTGAAGTCTCTCAGTCGTGTCTGACTCTTTGCGACCCCATGGACTGTAACCTGCCAGGATCCTCTGTCTATGGGATTCTCCAGGCAAGAATACTGGAGTAGGTTGCCATTTCCTTCTCTGTGGGCCAGTGGAATGCTAAAGGGAGCCTGCCACAAACTCCATATGAGTGTTTCAGAGTTTCAAGCAATAAAACACTCTTTTCAACAACTCTCCTTTTGAGACATAGCTTTGGGCTGTTGCAGGTTCTAGTAGAGACTGGAGAAGTCTGTCACCAAAGAGCCAGGAACCTGAACTACCCACGTTACATTGAGCATCATCCATGGCCTAAGCCATCTGGGCATGTGCAGCAGCAGAGCGGCATCTAATGGCGCAAGAATTTTGCATGAGCAGGTGACTGATATGTATACACACTTAAACCCGATGCACTGATTTCTCTCCCTCGTCCCACATTTTTAGTCTCATGAGAAAGCTCCCTATGAAAAGTTGACTGAACAATAAAATGGCAACTGCTTTACTGACATTCTCTCCAAAGATATGGAAGATCTATCCCTTTAGTGTGAAGTGACAATCATTAATAGAAACCAAAGAAGGATGCAGAAGTCTAGGTAAGTGCCACAGATGTTCTAATACATAAGGTCAGCGTGACAGTTGTATCTGTCCTGAGGGTACAATAAAGGGAGCTTCCAATACGTGAAACAGAGCTGACTAGAGGGAGGGAGTGGGTGTATGGAAAAAACCTAGCAGGGAGATTTTTCAGAAGAGACTAGGCAAACAAGTATTTGAAATTTGAGTTAGATTGGATGTTACTATGTGTTATCTAGTAAAGAGAATATACACATAAGTATTTAAGCCTTCACAAAAGAATCGAGCTTTTAAACATTTAAATTAGAAATTCTTATGTGGAATTCTAACATTTAAAATACACAAAAGCAAAGACACTCTGATTGAATGGGAGACATGCTGGAAGCTGACTGCTTCCCTGTCTTGGTCTCCTTCCTACTGTTAAGCTGCCACTGGTTTAAAAGCCATCAGTGTTTAAGTTTTTACTGAGAACAAAATCATACCTGCGTTTTTAAAAAAACAGCATCAAATTAAAATGGAAGACAACCCAAGCTTTCCCCAAAAATGTATTTGAAAATTGTAAAAATGGTAGTTATAAATTATCCTCCTGTATATTTGACAATTTTTACACTTACAAGTCTCTTGTTTTTTCTGCAGTCTCAAAAAAGTCTCAGTGTGATTCTAGAAGTACAGAGTAATGTAAAGGCTTGAAATAAGGATAAAATATGTGTTTACCAAGTGTGTCTGGGCCCCATGGGGATTTAATAGTCTTATCCTACACCTACCTTGAAGGGGGAATTAACATTTCAGTAAAACCTATAGCAGTTTCTAAGGCTTTGTGAAATTAAATTCGTTTTGGGGGATTCAATACAAATTTTGTAGGAAAGAGGAGGAGAGGGCTGTATTTGCAAAAATTTTGCCACACAAAAATACTCAATATAACTCCCCCCTTAGACTTCTGAGTTCTGTCTCCAAAGTTCTAATGCATCTACAGTCATGTTATTTCCCTCCCATCCTTTCAGAACTCAATGTTTCCAGCTCTCTTGACTTTGGATTTCACCAACACTTCTATTCTCAGGTCTTGCTATTAATATAATCTTTCCCTTATTTCCTCCCCTAGATACAGAGCCTTACCATTTGCTCAGCAAAGCGTGCAGTCTTCCTACACTCCATTTTTCTGAGAAGTCAGTAAATAGCTGATTATTCTGTCATTATTTTCTATCATATTTTTAACTTACTTAGGTTCATGTAACTGGTGGAATAAATCTCCATCGACACCCAGTTATATATTTTTCCCACCTCCTTCATTAATTATATAGTTCCTACCTACCCCTACCTATGGCCTCTTCATGGCATTATTACAGCAAACTTCATAATACTATACAGGCAGAAAAAGCTAGATTAAGTCATAGTAACAAAGGAATCCAAAATCTTGGTGATAGGAAAAAAATCTAAATATATGTCTTGCCCTTTCTGCATACCTGCTGTGGCTTCCCACCACACTCCAGAACTTAGTCTGATGAAGCAAACACCATCTCAAACATTCCTGGTCACAGTAACAGGAGAAAAGAGAGCTCTGCTGGCGGGGAGGTAGGGGTGCTGGGGGTGGGGAGGTGGTTTGAAAGCAATAATTGAATGCACAGGTCCAGATGTGCTATATATCTTCTTATACCTTATTACCCATCCACAGAGAGGCCCAAAACACATTATTCTATATGTGGAGAAGGCGGGAAGCCAGAAATACTTGTAGTCATCATTAATGATTACCATGCTGTATTAATAACATCTCAACCCACCTCTCATTTTTCTCCCCCACAAATGCAGAGGTGTAATTTCTAAGGTTTTGACACAGTTTGTTTCTTGCCACTTATTTTATATCTTGAAGGATGTACTGCAAAAACAGCTCTTTCTACTCTACTGTCTCCTTTTTCTCTTCTGAATCTCCAGTTTCCTTTTTTCTAAGTATTGTCAACAAAATATTTTATACACGCTATAGAAGAGCTGGAGGATGAAGTGTGGAATTTTGCCAAATTCACTCTAAAATGTTGCCTGAAAGCTTTCTTGCATGAGAATTGTCAGAAAATAATCTGAAGATTCTCAGTCTCTTCAATTACCCCAAGGAAAGACAAAAGCGAGCCAAAGATTAGTAGTAGATATAAACCAAAATGAATTTTTGTCACTTATATCATTTAGTCTTAAAGTGAGGGCTGTGTGTGTATGTGCACGTGCTTGGTCATTCAGTCGTGTTTGGCTCTCTGCAGCCCCATAGACTGTAGCCCACAGGCTCCCATGTTCATGGAATTCTCCAGGCAAGAATACTGGAGTGGCTATTAATGCTTTGGCCCAGATTCATTTGTCAGAACATATAGTTTGAATTTCAAACCCTGAACAAATGAAACACAATAAAGGTGAAGAATACTGCAGTTACAAATAGAGAGGAAGAAAGAGCATTAAGAAAAGGGACTAAGTGAAAATGAAAATGGCTCAGTCACATCCGACTCTGTGACCCCATGGACATACAGTCCATGGAGTTCCCCAGGCTAGAATACTAGAGTGGGTAGCCTTTCCCTTCTCCAGGGGTCTTCCTAATCTAGGGATGAACCCAGGTCTCCTGCATTGCAGGAGGATTCTTTACCAGCTGAGTCACAAGACAAGTCCAAGGGTAGTGGCTAACGAGGGCATTATCAGTGGTGATGTTATCGGTGATTGAAAGTGGAGGACAGAGTTAGGAAGAAGGGACTGAACCAAATACACCTTCACAGAATTGTGTGTATGTTCTTATCTCCAAGGACAGTCTTCCTTAAAATTCTTAAGAAAATAAAAGTAACCTAGAGTGAAAAAAAAGAAAGAAAGAAAGAATACTAGAATGGGTAGCCATTTCCTACTAATGGGGACCTTCCCAAACCAGGGATCAAACCTGCGTCCCTTGCATCTCCTGAATTGGCAGGTGGGTTGTTTTTTTTTTTTTTTTAACCACTAACACCACCCAGGAAGCCCATAGTGAGAGGGCAGCAGTAATTCACCATTGGCTTATAATCAATTTGTAAAAATTTCTCCTTTCTATTTAGATTGGAGTTGATCAGTGGCTAACCTCAGATATCCAGATGACACTACTCTTATGACAGAAAGTGAAGAAGAACTAAAAAGTCTTTTGATGAAAGTGAAAGAGGAGAGTGAAAAGTTGGCTTAAAGCTCAGCATTCAGAAAACTAAGATCATGGCATCTGGTCCCATCACTTCATGGCAAATAGATGGGGAAACAGTGGAAACAGTGGCTGACTTTATTTTTCTGGGATCCCAAATCACTGCAGATGGTGATTGCAGCCATGAAATTAAAAGACGCTTACTCCTTGGAAGGAAAGTTATGATCAGCCTAGACAGCATAGTAAAAAGCAGAGACATTACTTTGTAAACAAAGGTCCATCTAGTCAAGGCTATGGTTTTTCCAGTGGTCATGTATGGATGTGAGAATTGGACTATAAAGAAAGCTGAGCACAGAAGAATTGATGCTTTTGAATTGTGGTGTTGGAGAAGACTCTTGAGAGTCCCTTGGACTGCAAGGAGATCCAACCAGTCCATCCTAAAGAAAATCAGTCCTGGGTGTTCATTGGAAAGACTGATGTTGAAGCTGAAACTCCAATACTTTGGCCACCTTTTGTGAAGAGCTGACTCATTTGGAAAGACCCTGATGCTGGAAAGATTGAGGGCAGAAGGAGAAGGGAACAACAGAGGATGCAATGGTTGGATGGCGTCACCGACTTAATGGATATGGCTTTGGGTGGAGTCCGGGAGTTGGTGATGGACAGGGAGGCCTGGCGTGCTGTGGTTCATGGGGTCACAAAGAGTTGGACACGACTGAGTGACTGAACTGAACTGATTGGTGGCTGGTATTATAAATGATTTTTTCATCACAACATCCAAGACTGATTTGCAGATAGTAGGCAGTTCCAAACTGTCAGTTACATTGTACAATAAGACACTAATTGCTTCTAGGAATGTTTAAATAGGCCAGTAGAAGCAAGGATTTTTTTTTTTTTTTCTGCAAAGACCCTTTCTTGATTAGAATTAATTTTAATACTCTATATAATCTACTTTCACAACAACTTTATAAGTATGCATTATTTTGCCAAATTTTAAAGTGGAAGAAAATGTTCTCCAAAAGATTAAATTACTTTCTCAGTTGTAAGTGATGATTTGGTCATCAGGAAACCTACAACAGGAATTCATGCTTTCATAAATCCAGGATTGTTTCCATTAAAAATCTGTTATAACTCTTGAAGCCAGATGTATCATTTAGGATTGGGTTTCGCTGCATTTATCCAGAATGGAACAAGACAGAAGTTCTTTTCTGTTGTCTCTATGGGGAGGTGGGCAGATTTGAGCCGCTGTGATGATCCTAGGGAATGATTCAGGACTCCCTCTGCTGTCTTTATTCCTCAACATGGCTGCCACCCTCAGCAACAGTTTATGCTCCAAGAGCACAATTGGTCTCCTGGGGTTTCCAGCCATCCCCTCCCTATTGAGGGTTAAATGGAGAATTACTAAAAATGAGCATTTCCCAACCAAGTCAACTCTTAAGCTGTGTACTTTGAAGTCCTCACGACACTTCCATCTCTGTGTCATTGGTCAGAACTTAGCATGTGACCAATCTCATTCTAAGGGTGGCTGGAAACCTGTGGAATTAATATTTAGTTCCGAGAGATATGAACTCAGTAAAACTCATGGACCTGATACCAAGGAGGAGGGGAAGAATGGACATGACATAGGACAGTGGCTGTCTCTGCAACAGTTTGGTACCTATTTTAATCTGAATATTCTCTCCATCTTCAGTTCAGTTGCTCAGTAGTGTCTAACTCTTTGCGATGCCATGAACCACAGCACACCAGCTTCCCTGTCCATCACCAACTCCTGGAGTTTACCCAAACTTATGTCCATTGACTCAGTGATGTCATCTAACCATTTCATCCTCTGTCATCCCCTTCTCCTGCCTTCAATCGTTCCCAACATCAGGGTCTTTTCAAATGAGTCAGCTCTTTGCATCAGGTGGCCAAAATAGGAGTTTCAGCTTCAACATCAGTCCTTCCAAAGAACACCCAGGACTGATTTCCTTTAGGATGGACTCGTTGGATCTCCTTGAAGTCCAAGAGACTCTCAAGAGTCTTCTCCAGCACCACAGTTCAAAAGCATCAATTCTTCTGTGCTCAGCTTTCTTCATAGTCCAACTCTCACATCCATACATGACCACTGGAAAAACTATAACCTTGACTAGACAGACCTTTGCTGAAAAAGTAACATCTTTGCTTTTTAACATGCTATCTAGGTTGGTCATAACTTTCCTTCCAAGGAGTAAGCATCTTTTGATTTCATGGCTGCAATCACCATCTGCAGTGATTTTGGAGCCCAGAAAAATAAATTCAGCCACTGTTTCCCCATCTATTTGCCATGAAGTGATGGGACCAGATGCCATGATCTGTTTTCTGAATGCTTAGCTTTAAGCCGACTTTTTCACTCTCTTCTTTCATTTTCATCAAGAGGCCCTTTAGTTCTTCTTCACTTTCTGCCATAAGGGTGGTGTCATCTGCATATCTGAGGTGACTGATACTTTTCCCAGCAATCTTGATTCCAGCTTGTGCTTCTTCAAGCCCAGCATTTCTCATGATGTACTCTGCATATAAGTTAAATAAGCAGAGTGACAACATACAGCCTTGACATGCTCCTTTTCCTATTTGGAACCAGTCTGTTGTTCCATCTCAAGTTCTAACTGTTGCTTCCTGATCTGCATACAGGTTTCTCAAGAGGTAGGTCAGGTGGTCTGGTAGTCCCATCTCTTTCAGAATTTTCCACAGTTTATTGTGATCCACACAGTCAAAGGCTTTGGCATAGTCAATAAAGCAGAAATAGATGTTTTTCTGGAACTCTATTGCTTTTTTGATCATCCAGCAGATGTTGGCAATTTGATCTCTGGTGCCTCTGCCTTTTCTAAAACCAGCTTGAACATCTGGAAGTTCACGGTTCACGTATTGCTGAGGCCTGGCTTGGAAAATTTTGAGCATTACTCTGCTAGTGTGTGAGATGAGTGCAATTGTGCGGTAGTTTGAACTTTGGCATTGCCTTTCTTTGGGATTAGAATGAAAACCGACCTTTTCCAGTCCTGAGGCCACTGCTGAGTTTTCCAAATTTGCTGGCATATTGACTGCAGTACTTTGACATCATCTTTTAGGATTTAAATAGCTCAACTGGAATTCCATCACCTCCACTAGCTTTTTTTGGAGTGATGCTTTCTAAGGCCCACTTGACTTCACATTCCAGGATGTCTGGCTCTAGGTCAGTGATCACACCATCGTGATTATCTGGGTCATGAAGATTTTTTTTTTGTACAGTTCTTCTGTGTATTCTTGCCACCTCTTCTTAATATTTTCTGCTTCTGTTAGGTCCATACCATTTCTGTCCTTTATTGAGCCCATCTTTGCATGAAATCTTCCCCTGGTATTTCTAATTTTCTTGAAGAGATCTCTAGTCTTTGCTATTCTACTGTTTTCCTCTATTTCTTTGCACTGATCACTGAGGAAGGCTTTCTTATCTCTCCTTGCTATTCTTTGGAACACTGCATTGAAATGAGTATATCTTTCCTTTTCTCCTTTGCTTTTCACTTCTCTTCACAGCCATTTTGCTTTTATTAATTTCTTTTTCTTGGGGATGGTCTTGATCCCATTCTCCTGCACAGTTTCACAAACCTCCATCCATAGTTCATCAGGCACTCTATCAGATCTAGTCCCTTAAATCTATTTCTCACTTCCACTGTATAATCATAAGGGATTTGATTTAGATCATACCTGAATGGTCTAGTGGTTTTCCCTACTTTCTTCAATTTAAGTCTGAATTTGGCAATAAGGAGTTCATGATCTGAACCACAGTCAGCTCCCAGTCTTATTTTTGCTGACTGTATCGAGCTTCTCCATCTTTGGCTGCAAAAAATATAATCATACTGATTTTGGTGTTGACCATCTGGTGATGTCCATGTGTAGAGTCTTCTCTTGTGTTGTTGGAAGAGGGTGTTTGCTATGACCAGTGCATTCTCTTGGCAAAACTCTTATTAGTCTTTGCCCTGCTTCATTCTGTATTCCAAGGCCAAATTTGCCTGTTACTTCAGGTGTTTCTTGACTTCCTGCTTTTGCATTCCAGTCCCCTATAATGGAAAGGGCATCTTTTTGGGTGTTCTAAAAGGTCTTGTAGGTCTTCATAGAACCGTTCAACTTCAGCTTCTTCAGCATTAGTGGTTGGGGCATAGACTTGGATTACCGTGATATTGAATGGTTTGCTTCGGAAACGAACAGAGATCACTCTGTTGTTTTTGAGATTGTATCCAAGTACTGCATTTTGGACTCTTTCGTTGACTATGGCTACTGCATTTCTTCTTAAGGATTCCTGCCCACAGTAGTAGATATAATGGTTATCTGAGTTAAATTCACCCATTCCAGTCCATCTTAGTTCGCTGATTTCTAGAATGTCGACGTTCCATTTCCAATTTACTTGATTCACGGACCTAACATTCCAGGTTCCTATGCAATATTGCTCTTTACAGCATTGGACCTTGCTTCTATCACCAGTCACATCCACAACTGGGTATTGTTTTTGCTTTGGCTCCATCCCTTCATTCTTTCTGGAGTTATTTCTCCACTGATCTCCAGTAGCATATTGGGCACCTACCGACTTCGGGAGTTCATCTTTCAGGGTCCTATCTTTTTGTCTTTTCATACTGTTCATGGGGTTCTCAAGGCAAGAATACTAAAGTGGTTTGCCATTCCCTTCTCAGTGGACCACATTCTGTCAGACCACATTCTGTCAGACCTCTCCAGCATAATCCGTCCACCCTGGGTGGCCCCACATGGCAAAGCTTAGTTTCATTGAGTTAGAGAAGGCTGTGGTCCATGTGATCTCCATCTTAAACCTCCAGTAAATAATGATTAATGCAGAAAATTACTATGAAATTATAGTTCTGCATTTTTATCATTTGTGAGGTATACTCTTTCACCACCACCTTTTCACATGATGTATCTTATTGTCAGTAGAACCAATACAATCAGTGAGGAGAAACTTATCAGTACTTGTCACCTGCCCTAACAGCCAGCTTCTGTTTGCCTAAGTTTACCATAGATGATGCATAGATGTCGCCTTTTGTTGTTGTGTTAGTTGCTCAGTCATGTCTGACTCTCCATGACGCCATGGACCGTAGCCTGCCAGGATCCTCTGTCCATACTGGAGTGGGTAGCCATTACCTTCTTCAGGGCATCTTCCCGACTCGGGGATCAAACCTGGGTCTCCTGCACTGCAGGCAGATTCTTTATCATCTGAGCCACCAGGGAAGCCCAGGTGTAATGGAGACTTACATTAATAAGAGCTCCAGAACCTGAGCCTCTTTTGACTGAAGGACAAAATTCCATTCCTTGCCACACTTGGATAAATTTAATAGTCATTTATTCTTTCATTTACTCCATAATTCAGAAGTATTTCTTGAGTATCTAAAAACAAGTATTGTCCTGGGCCCTGAGGATATGCCAGATACCATGTCTTTGCTTTCATGGGTATGGCAATCTTCTGGAGACAATGTGACACGGAAAACAAATTATATAAATATATATATATATATATACATACACACACACACACATACATACACACCAGAAGTGCTAAGCGCCAAGAAAAATAAAACAGGTATGTGATAAGGGGTGTGCTGTGGGAAGCAGGGTCATCTTGGAATTTACAATCAAAGAAAGTCTGGTAGGTGATACTTTTGTGGATAGTTAATTGAAAGCAGAGTGCTGACGTGCATGCCCAGAGGAAAGACACTCCAGGCAGCAAGGGATTTAGGATTAACCTTATCTCTCAGACACAATATTTGATCCAGTGACAAAAAAAGAAAAGAGCTATCAAACCATGAAAATACATGGAAAAAACTTACATGCATATAGCTAAATGAAAGAAGCCAGTTGGCAAAGCTTCTCCACTGTATGATTTCAATATGACAGGCTTGAGAAGGCAAAACTGTAGCAACAATAAAGGATCAATGGATAGATACTAGAGGTCTGTTAGGAAGGAATGATGAACAAGTGGAAAGCAGAGGCTTTTTAGGGCAGTGAGCCTATTCTCTATGATGCTGACAGTGAACACACCTCATTATGCATTTGTCAAGACCCACAGAATGCACAACAGAGTGAACCCTAATGTGGACTACGGACTTTAGGTAATTATAATATAGATATTGGATCATCAACTGGAACACATGTACCATACTAATGCAAGTTATTAATAACAGGAATGTGCATGCGTGTGAGAGGGGGGAGAAAGGAGGGTTGGGGAAAAGGAGTATATGGGGAATCCATTCTTTTGGCATAGTTTTCCTGTAAATTCTCTAGAAAGCCTTTAAAAAAATAGCTAGGGGAAGAAATACGCATAAAAGGATAAGATGAATTTGTGACTGCTTTTGCGATCTACCACAGCATCAAAGACCATCTGCCAAACCTCCGGATTCATCTCTTAATTCATCTCCCCAGGCTTCTGGTCAAATGGCTTAGCAACTCCCAACCCAGGCCCTGAATACAACTGCGTTTCTACACCCTGGTACATTTCCTGATGTTCTTCCCTTAGCTCGAGGGCTCCAAACTCCCCTTCTCTGTGTATTAAAGTTCTTTTCATTTCTTAACCAGATTCTCTTATTTTCTCCATAAATCTTGTTTGTATCCTTTAGTCAAAAATTATCCTCCTCCTCTTGTTTTCCAACAACATCCTGCTAGTGCCTTATTATTGATCCTGGTTGGCCTTATGTTATGCTGTTGTTGTATGTTTTTGAATCTGTTCCCCTTGAGGGCCAGTTCTTTATCTTAATTTTGATTCAATTATAACACTAAGCACAGTGCAAGGCATGTAAGTGGGACCAAGTGACTGTTAATTGGAAACAGTAATTTAAAACGTAGAAGAGAAGTGATAATTTAGTCACAAAAGTCTTGTTTTCTTGGTTTTCCAAAGCAGTTTGGATTTCCTGGTCCTCTTTCACTGCTAATGACCCAAATTACATTTTACTTGTAAAATAGAGAGAATGATATGGAGAGACAGTGTATGTTATTAAATTACACAAACAATAATAATAGGAAGTGATTTCATGTAAAGTATGTAGTGGAAAGGGAAATCGGATCTATTGAATATAAAAAATATCACATTTAACTTAGGGGCTGTGGTGAAGGAAAATACATATAAATTATTAGCTATTAGAGCTAGCAGATTCCTATTGTAATTGACAATGCTAACACTATAAACACAGTTTCATGAGAATAAATTTGGAGTCAATGCTATACCATTTGGGGGTATATTTTTCTTTATTACCTTGACAATCAGAAACAGTGGGGAGTTGAGTTGCTGATTTTAATTGATAAGCAGATTGCTTTTGCCAACTATTGAGCTCTAATGGCCAAGGTCTGCTCATTTTTTCAACATCATTTCTGTGCAATTGAAATAAAATGATCAATTATTCTTTTAAACACAGCATCTGTGTTTCGAGGGCAAGTTAAGAACGGATGTAAAAATTGATTTTGTGGATGAGTCTCAGAGGGGTACTGGCTCTTTCCCTTCAGGAAAGTTCCCATCTTTGAGCAGAAGGCAGCTGCTAGAATTAGGGCACACGTGGCAGATATGTGCAGGTTTAGTACACAACCTATGGAGCAGTTTAAACTGGTAACAACTGACATAAGTGAGAGCTAATCTAATGCCACATTAGCTGAGAAAAACAAGTGACCTAAAGAGAGCAATAACTACTCAGTGTTACATACCTAGAAGGGAAAGAAGGCCATGACCCTAACAATACACAGCCTCTCCCGCTGCCACTATGAGGGACATGTGGGGTAGGGACAAGAACCAAGGAGGGAGAATCTCCATTGATGGGAAACTTTATCTTCTTCAAAATTCAGTAACAGCTTCACATAATCCCCTGGGCTTTGTAATATACACTTATTAATACAAATGTTTGTAGGGATGTGCTTAGTGATAGAACATGGTGCTTACAGATGTATGTATTCTATTATATCTGTATGCATATCTGTATTATGTACATCTGTATATCAGTTCAGTTGCTCAGTCGTGTCTGACTCTTTGCAACCCCATGGACTGCAGCATGCCAGGCTTCCCTGTTCATCACCAACTCCAGGAGCTTACTCAGACTCATCCCCATTGAGTCAGTGATGCCATCCAGCCATCTCATCTTCTGCCATCCCCTTCTCCTCCTGCCTTCAATCATTCCCAGCATCAGGGTCTTTTCAAATGTCAGTTCTTCACATCAGGTGGCCAAAGTATTGGAGTTTCAGCTTCAACATCAGGCCTTCCAATGAATATTCAAGACTGATTTCCTTTAGGATGGACTGGTTGGATCTCCCTGCTGTCCAAGGAACTCTCAAGAGTCTTCTCCAACACCACAGTTCAAAAGCATAAATTCTTTGGAGTTCAGCTGTCTTTATAGTTCAACTCTCACATCCATACATGATTACTGGATAAACCATAGCTTTGACTAGATGGACCTTTGTTGGCAAAGTAATGTCTCTGCTTTCAAATATGCTGTCTAGGTTGGTCACAACTTTTCTTTCAAGGAGCAAGCATCTTTTAATTTCATGGCTGCAGTCACCATCTGCAGTGATTCTGGAGCCCAAGAAAATAAAGTCTGTCATTGTTTCCACTGTTTCCCCATCTATTTGCCATGAAGTGATGGGACCAGATGCCATGATCTCAGTTTTCTGAATGTTGAGTATTAGCCAATTTTTTCACTCTCCTGTTTCACCTTCATCAAGAGGCTCTTTAGTTCTTCACTTTCTGCCATAAGAGTGGTGTCACTGGATATCTGAAGTTATTGCTATTTCTCCTAGCAATCTTGATTCCAGCTTGTGTTTCATCCAGTC
The DNA here is from genome assembly GCF_055505025.1 of Bos grunniens. NCBI lineage: Eukaryota > Metazoa > Chordata > Mammalia > Artiodactyla > Bovidae > Bos > Bos grunniens. The sequence continues at coordinate 107,150,610 of NC_141165.1, forward strand.
CAGCAATTCTCATGATGTACTCTGCATATAAGTTAAATAAGCAGGGTGACAATATACAGCCGTGACGTACTCCTTTTCCAATTTGGAACCAGTCTGTTGTTCCATGTCTAGTTCTAACTGTTGCTTCTTGACCTGCATACAGATTTCTCAGGAAGCAGGTCAGGTTGTCTGGTGTTCCCATCTCTTGAAGAATTTTCCACAGCTTGTTGTGATCCACACAGTCAAAGGCTTTGGCATAGTCAGTAAACAGAAGTAGATGTTTTTCTATACATACACACATACATACATAAATGCATGCATATCCATATACATACATAAACGTATGTATATCTGTACTTTAGAAAATGTATGTATATCTGTATGTATTCTATTAGTTAGAAAATAGTATAAAATTAGAAAAAAAAAGAGAAAGGATCTGTAATCAAAAAAAAAAAAAAAGAAAATAGTATTCATAAATGTATGTATTCTAAAGTGTATACCTAGGATCAAGATAACACCAGAAGAAATAATCTGTAGAAGAAAGAAAGAATCTTTCTTCTACATATAGCCCAGAATGTAGAGGGAAAAAATGAGCAAGACTATGATATGCATAAACCCAACTCAGTTAATACTCTACATGACATCCAAGACATGCCTAGTTCGAAAAGCTCCACCAATTCACTGACATCCCCAATTTTGATTAAAAAGATACCCTCCTGTTGTTTCATTTTCAGTGATGGAGCCTATAGTTCATATGATCCATTCCTCTGCTGTGAACACCAGCCCAGGCAGCTATCTGTATCCCTACCCAACCCAACACACACACACACATCGCACTCCAACCTCAAGGGAGGAAAGACAAAATTCTTCATTTACCAAAACCATAAAAGCATTTAATTCATTTAGTTGTTTTGACTAGTAACTGAGCCAAATTTTATAAAATTCCTTGTACATGGCAATCTCATAAAAACTGCTGTTACTGTTACTACTGTTGCTGCTACTGTCTGATTCCAAGGCAACACATAATCTAGGCATTAACCGTTATGCATAATGAGTTCATTGTGATATAATGTAAAGTGCTGAACCTGGAATCACATTCAAGAGAGTTGGCTTATTTACTCTACCTCCCTGAATCTCCACTTCTCCCTCTGTAAAATGGAGCAGTAGCATTTACCTCAGGATTGTTGTAAGGAATTGATGTACAATAATTAGGAAGTGGCTGGTGATGGATAAATGTCAGTATCTTCTGCGATCTTCTTCTAAACCCTGCCTGTGAGTGTCTCCACTCGAGATAAGAGGTCGCAGCACTTGAATCAGTGGGTTGTACACCTGCCATCCCTTCCTACTCTGAGTGATGGATGAAAACCTGTTATCTCTTTCTAAGCAGCAGCTGCTGTTGACTGCCACACAAGTGTTCCTGGAACATGTTGTGAGCAGACAGTGACGCATTATGGCCCACAGTCAGCTGACCATTTCTCTGGAGGAGTGAAAAACCCAAATATGGTATGTGAACCAGTGCAGTCAACCTATTCAGAATTTGGACCTGGATGGGTACAAGAGTGATCGCATCCTTAACTACCCCATTTCCAGCAACACTGCATGCTTAAGAAGCACTTAAAAGCCCATTCATTGTAATTGTGCATTTAAAATGCCCCAGTTTTTATGTTTATCTCTAAAGCCAATTATGTTCCTAAATTTGTTTTGCAAGTTTTCTCCCAGGAAATTTCCAGTCATTCTCCAGATTTAAGCTATTGTATGACTTTTTATCTCTTTCCACCATTCTTATCTATTCTACTGGCCACCAAGAAGTTTGTAAAGAAATTCAAGATGAATATTAACATGAATCCTGTACTAGCACTTCTTCAGAGAGGCAGAGTAATCTGGGAGGCAAGCAGGATACAGGATACTGATCGTCTCTCTGTAGGGGATCTGTATCAGTCAAGCCTCGCTTCTCTCAATTATGAAAGAGAGAAGAATGCATTCTGGTAAAGAATGGTTGAAGCTTAAGTGAACACACGAAAGGGAAATGCCTAGCACATAGCTGATGCTCAACTTTTCTATGGGTCTTCCTTCTCTACACACAGATTTGCTCAGTCTATCCTTGATTCCCCTTGTTAAAAACTTACTCTGAGCCTCTTGCCTATTTTAACTCAGCCCTGTCACAACTTCAGAGAAGCAATTTGTGAGCACGTAGCTGCAGAAATACCCCAACTGTGTAATTTCAGAGCTCCCGTGCTTGGTGGCGGGGATGGGAAGGATGGAGCCTTCCTGGGAAGAAGCAGTGACACTGTGGCTCCACCCGCTATGAGACCACAGGCGGCCTGACAGACAGGCACGTTTTCCAGGTGCCCACTGGGCTCAAAGCACCTGATTAGGCTCAGTGAGGGCAGACAAAGGAAAGAGATGATGGACCTCCTGCCTGGCTGCTCCTTCCACCAACTGCTCAGAAGCCTGAGAGAAGCCAGGGAGTCAAGGTTAGCTGGAAGATGTCATACCACAATGTACTCTACTCAAGCAGAGCTCATTTTGAGCTGGCAAGTATTGTTAGCACAGAAAATATTCACTCCTGGAGTAAGGAAGCTGGAAGTTAACCAGATTCAGAGCACTCAGGGGGCCTTGTAAATCACAGAGCTGCTGAACAACCTGAAAACTCCACTGAGAACAATGAGAGTATGTATTCCAGTCACAAAGGAGCATAGAAGCTTTTTGTAAACCCAGTGAAGGTAGATGCTGTGCGATTGCTTAACAGAGAGGACAAAATCTAGGACAGCAGCTACAACAAAGCCACAGAGAAGCCACAGTCCTGGTGTCTTTATTTTTACTCAGTACTTAAGTTTTTGGATCTGTCATTTGTGAATATTGCCTGATCAAAATGAAAACCTCCTGTGTGAACAGAGAAGGGCTGGGGAGGGCAGAGGCTAGTTTATCTCTGCAGTGGATCCGTCCCTCTGCCTTGCCTGAGGAGCTTGGAAGAGCAGACTGTTCCAGCTGGAGATAATGGGGAGCATGATCGCCCCACTGTCTCAATTATTTCTGAAATGCAAAAGTGCAAGGGCAGATTTGTATTTAGGAAAAACCCAAGCCTTCCCACACAGTTGTGGGCTTTGTTCTCCCAGTTTTCTTCTCAGAGTTCCACTCTCTCTGGGAGAACTAGATTCTCGCAGAAACTGAACCAAACTGGGAAGATTAATCCAGGTGGGTTACATGCCAGTTTTTCAACAAATCTTTGAAGGTGGATGTGTAACAGACATTTCTAATTATTTATAATGACACTTCTATTACTGTGGCTCTTTTCTCCTAAGGACTTAGATTTCAGCATGCTCTAGGGTACTGCTATTCATCACAGGTTATTTGTTTAAAAATTGAAGTAAGGGGGATATGCAATAGGCAATCTAAAATCACATTTTATTCATCTTTCCATTATTAACATTTTTATATTACCAAGAGTGACTACTTTCTTGTGTCAATTATATTTTTTAAAGACAAATTTCAAAGTTGTAACTTAAAAGATTTAAAGTCAAAGTCAACAATAAACTTCAGTATAGGAGAAAGAACTTCAGATTTGAGATATAACACTAGGTTTAGTTTAACTGTATCACTTTAGAAAATGTTATTTACCCTTTCCAGCCCCAGTGTCGTTAGGTATAAAACAAGGATGAAAGTGTCTATGAAAATGAAAATGTTGTGGTTATTAGAGTTGAATTGTAGCTATAAGAGTTGAATGTGATCAATTAAATACACAAAAGCTACCAGGTGAAACAGTTTATGACAGTGTTTTCTTGGGTAGCGGTTCACGTTCACAGACGGAAGGATAGCTTTAAACAGAGGTCCCATATTTGAGGACCATGGATAAAGTTTCAAAGATGGAGTTCCCCAGGAAGTCCACAAATACCCTGAAAACAATGAGCAAAACTTCTGGGCACCTGTGTATGTTAGGACTCTGAGTTGCAAGTGACAGAAACTGAACCCATATCAACTTACCCAGACAAGAAAGTACAGGTAGAAGCCTGAGGAACTTGGAACAGGTGGAACCAGGGCTTGGAATACAGCCAAGTTGCTTGCCCCACTTGGTAGCTGTTTCTTTCTCAAATGGGCATTATTTGTAAGCAGATAGGGTGTCGGGGGGTCCTAGAGAAAGAGAACCAGGCATGGTTTTCTTTACATAAGAGAAACTATTTTGGCCTTAACCATTTTGTGATCTAAGCCTAGCTAGAATGCTTGCTCTTGAGCAGGTCTCAGTAACTGATGTTCTTAAGGAAATGCAGAAACAAAGGAAAAGTAGTCAAGAAACAGTCATTCAAAATACAACAGAAAAAAAAAAAAATACAACAGAGTCCTGGTTCCTTCTCCAAGGTATACACAACAATCTGATACAAATCTGAGTTCTACAGGAACTAGGTCCCCCCACCCAGGTGGAGGATGGAATGATGATGTTGATCCTCCAAACTTCAATCAACTAAAGCTTGGACTCTGGCAACCTTTGCCCCAATTCTATAATGAATTCTGCTCTGCTCAAGCCCCTTCAAGTACACACATACCCTTTTGTCAAGGGTTCCTTCATTTTGGTGTTGGGGAGACACTACTTTGTGAACGATCCCTCGCATTCTTCATACTTGCTGCAAGTAATAATAAATCCCTCCTCCCGATCTCTGGGTTGGTTGCGTATTTCAGCAAACCTAGTTTTTGCATAACATATTCACTTTTACACAGCTGACCAGCTCCTCAAAAACATGTTGAGGGGCATGGATTCAGACTATCACTCACCCATACTCGAGAGGAACTGGTTCTCTCTCTTCCCAAGAGGTCTCAGGAGACGACTCCTTGTAAAGAGACTTCTGTCATTTTAGAACATCACTGTGACCAGGAGGCAGAGTATTGAAGATGCTAATGAGTACCACCTGCATGATGCAGAGTAGGAAAAAGGAAAGCATTTCCCAGGAGAAAAGGAGATTGCGTATGCGGAGAGAAAGTTCACATAAATGGACTATTTTGTGGGAATTCTTTATCAGATTTTCAAATGTTTACATTCACCATAGAGGAACCACACATATCTACAGATTTGAAAATTAAAAGGGTATTTCCTCTTGTGGAAATGTCTTAAGGCAGATATTTCTTAAAGAAACCTAATGTTCTGTGATACATAAAAAGTTTTCACTTAAGTTTAGTTCTGTGATTAAAAAATTAAGTTACTCACTAAAACTTTCACATAAATTAATATTCCAATTGACATGCAAAGAAGACTACAATTAAATTCTCAGTCAGCATCTTAGGTTCCATAAAATGGCTAATATCTGTAAATAGACATCCGTTAACTTCAACAAATATTTGAATACTTCTTATGCATAAGATTTTGAGCTTAGATAATGTCAAAATATAGTTGATCATTTTGAGGAAACATCCTTAACATTTGTGATGATTAATTTTACTTGTCGACTTAACTAGGCTATGGTGTCCAATCGCTTGTCAAACACCAATCTTGACGTCGCTTTGAAGGTACATTTTAGACGTGATGAACACTGCAATCAGTAGACCCAGGAACGCAGATTAGTCTCTATACTGTGCACAACTCACCTAAACAGCTGAAGCCCTTAAAAGCAAAAACGGGTTTCTCAAAAAAGGAGTTTGGCCTCAAAACTGCAGCATAAAAACCTCACCTAAGTTTCCAGCCAGCAGATTCCCAGCTTTCAGATTTTGGACTGAATACTGCAACACTAACCCTACCTTGAATTTCCAGCCTGCTGTACAGATTTCAAGACTCGCAAGCCCCACCATCATGTGAACCAATTCCTTAAGGCAAATCTCTTTCTTTCTCCTACTGGCTTTGTTTCTCTAGACTCTGGCTAATACAAGATCCCTAAAATATAAAGAGTATCAAAAATTGAGCCGAAAACCCAAAAATTAAATCAGCAGAAGAAGCAGACCTTCTGCAAGGTCACCTACCTTGACGTGGACTTCGATCACCGGCTTGAAAACATCCCACCAGCAGCGCAAGCAGCGGGGACAGAGCGGCGGGCGGAAGAGACCTTTGCAAGAAGCCTGCTCTGGGCCAACGCGGCTGCGTGAGGCTGAAACCCAGGCGCCGCCCACGAAAAGCCTGAGATGGTAAAGATGCATGTGTGGGTCATGATCGTCCTGCCTGAGATGGTGGTTAGCGTGGGATGGGGTGGGTGGGCTACAATTGCAAGAGCTTCAACCAGGTGCAAATCAAGCCTGATGGGCCCCCACCTGAGCATGTTCTCAGTCACCTATAGGGCCTCTGAAGCTCTTGGGGGGCGGGTGGGGGGGAGTGGACCACCCACTCCAGTGCTCAAGTAGCCTACTCTGCCAATAAAGGCACAGAATTCTCAAAAAAAAAAAAAAAAAAAAAAAAGACAGTTCTGTGACTGTTTCATGTAAAAAGAAATACCAAAGACACTTAATGTTTTTCAAGATTAGGGAAAGCACATTAACAGTAAATTAAAATATCTATATTACATATCAGAATGACAAAAAAAGAAATAGTTTCAATTTGTACTAGTAAACAAATGAACTCTGTTATTGGTAACCACACAGAGATAATTTTTTTAACCTGTGGTCACTTAATTATATTAAGGTAGTTAAAGAGACTTTCAGTGTGAGAAAACAGAGAAAAGATATGCAAAGTAAAACAAGTTAAATGTAAAACTGCTAGCTTAAATTTGAATTGGAAACTCATTTTTCTCTTAAAAAACAAGCACATTTCTTGACTCTGTTCACAGAAAACACCTAATAGCAACGAGAAGCTGTGTGGTTTGTGAATATAATTTCTACTAAAATATTCCAGGGCTCTTGATGAAATAAGTGTTTATAGCCAGACCTGGGGCAAGTGATGGGAACATGAACTTGAGACATCTTACTGTACAGGAAATAAGGAGTTTGTCTAGACCAATGTCCTCACATCAAAAGAAAACAGAAACCAAAATGTAAAGTGCTCTCTCCCTATTGGCCTAAAATGTGGAGCCCTATAATGGCACCCCACTCCAGTACTCTTGCCTGGAAAATCCCATGGATGGAGGAGCCTGGTGGGCCGCAGTCCATGTGGTCGCTAAGAGTCGGACAAGACTCAGCAACTTTGCTTTCACTTTTCACTTTCCTGCATTGGAGAAGGCAATGGCAGCCCACTCCAGTGTTCTTGCCTGGAGAATCTCAGGGATGGGGAAGCCTCGTGGGCTGCCATCTTTGGGGTCACACGGAATTGGACATGACTGAAGCAACTTAGCAGCAGCAGCAGCATACCAAGGTCACAGGTGTGGAGCCGTGGACCACAGTCACAGGAGAAAAATCTCTGGAACTTACCAAGCCCCATAGCAACTGTTGCCTTGAGCCTTGTGATCTAAACTGGCCAGGTCCCTGACCCCATGTTTGGTAAAAATACCCATGCTATTACCCACCCTGTAGCATCCTAACCAATCACCTAGTGCCACCTTTCTAGAAGGAATTTTCTCTGTCTCGAGGCTATAAAAATTGGCTACTAGCCTGTGAAATGGTTTTGCTCTCCCTTGAGCAGGCCTGCTGTTCTAACAGCATCTCCCACTCTAATAATTTTATTTTCCTCTCATTCTGCCTCGTGTTTGGAAATTCTTTTTCAACCTGCACACAGACCATGATGAATAGGACAATGTGAGCATCAAAATAATAATAATGCCAATGATAGATTGAAATGCATATGATATATAAAAATCCATTAGCTCATTAATATTCCTGAGGAAAAACTATTCCTTGGTTACCATTTGGAGTTCGTAAGACCCAATGTTGTTCCTCTAAAAACTGATGCAAGAAGAACCAGGCATCTATTCTTCCTTTCCTGTAGAAACTTTAGGGTAGGGTAACTAAGTAATTAATGTGTGTAGTTATTTATAGAAGACTCTCCTCTAATATCGGAGAAGGCAATGGTACCCCACTCCAGTACTCTTGCCTGGAAAATCCCATGGATGGAGGAGCCTGGTGGGCTGCAGTCCATGGGGTTGCTAAGAGTCAGACACAGCTGAGCAACTTCACTTTCACTTTTCCCTTTCATGAATTGAAGCAAATGGCAACCCACTCCAGTGTTCTTGCCTGGAGAATCCCAGGGACAGGGGAGCCTGGTGGGCTGCTGTCTATGGGATCACATAGAGCTGGACATGACTGAAGTGACTTAGCAGCAGCAGCAGCTCCTCTAACATATGCTGAAATAATGGTATAATTAGAAAATCACCATTTGCAACCTCCAGGTTATCAATGGAGCTGGAAAAAGGTCATCAATGTATGTTCAACCATTTGTTAAAGATTGATAGGGAAATTCATAAGAAATACTTTGAACCCCAAATCTAATAATCATTAAAAGTGTGACTACCACTTAACAAGTATTAGTGAGAATGTGGAAAAATTGCTACCCTTGTGCACTACTGGTTGACATGTATACAACTGCTGTGGAAAACAGTACAGCAGGTCCTCAAAAAATTAAAAATAGAATTCCGATATGGCCCAGCAATCCCACTTCTGAGTGTATATCTACCAAAATTGTAATCAGGGTCTTGAAGAGATATTTGGACACCTGTTTTCATAGCAGCACCATTCACAATAGCTAAAATGTGGGAGCAACCTAAGTGTCCACTGAAGGATGAATGGATGAGCAAAATATAGTATACACAAGCAATGGAATACTATTCATGCTTAACAAGGAAGGAAATCCTGAAAATACTACAAGATGGATGAACCTTGAGGTTATAATGCTAGGTGAAATAATCCAGTGACAAAAGACAAATATCCTGTGATTTCTCTTGTATGTGGTACTTCTGATAGTCAAAATCATAAAGACAGAAAGTGTAATGGTGGATGCTAGAGGCTGGGGAAAGGGAAAGTAGGTTGTTTTATAATACTTTTAGAGTTTCAATTTCATAAGATAAAAAGCTGTAGGGCTAGATAGTGTTGACAGTTGCATAACAATATAAATGAATATGATACTCCTGAACTGTACATTTAAAAGTGGTTATGCTGGTGCCTAGGTGGTGCAGTTTTAAAGAATTGCCTGCCAATGCAGGAGATGCAAGAGACTTGGCCTCAATCCTAGGGTTGGGAAGATACCCTAGAGTATGAAATGGCAACCCATCCCAGTTTTCTTGCCTGGAAAATTCCATGGACAGAGGAGCCTGGTGGGCCACAGTCCGTGGGGTCACAAAGAGTCAGACACGGCTGAGCAACTGAGCACAGCACAAAGTACAGCATGCAGGCACATTTGATGCTATGCATATTTACCACAATTTTTTAAAAACTGAGACTATTAGGCATGAACCTCCTGATGTGATACAAAAGGAACTACATATTACAACCTACAAGAGATGTTTGCCTAGATAATTGCAACTAAATCTACTCAAGCATCTGCATTTAACCACGTGTTTACAAGGAATGTATATGTATGTACTCAGTGCCTAAGTTATGTCAAACTCTTTGCGATCCCGTGGACTGTATCCCACCGGGCTCTTCTGTCCATGGCATTCTCCGGTCAAGAACACTGGAATGGGTTGCTGTGCCCTCCTTCAGGGGATTTTCCTGACCCACGGATCAAACCCACATCTGCATTGGCAGGCAGATTCTTTACTGCTGAGCCACTTGAGTTGAATTTGGAATGATAAGCAGATTGAAGTTTGATAGGAGAAGGGAGGGCTTAGAGGAAAGCATTGAAAGCAGGGACCATATCACAAGAATAAAGGAGGAGCAAGCTGTTCCTGCAGGAAATAATAGGCATTGAGCTGCATTCTGGAAGCCCTTGAGTGTAGACGTGAGAAGACACAAATAAATAAAAATAATGGCAATCACTCATGAGTGCTTTATAAGGGCAAGGCACTGGATTTTTTGTGCTCATTTATTTCTCAGCAATCTTGTATGAGAGGCATTGCTTTCATTGTTATACAGATGAAGAATCTGGGGCTTACAAAAGGATAAGTGATATCCTCAAGGACGTGTGTACTCACATGCTCAGTTGTGTCCAACTCTTTGTGACCCCCTGGACTGTAGCCTGCCACGCTCCTCTGTCTGTGAGATTTCCCAGGCAAGGATATTGGAGTGGGTTGCCATTTCCTACTCTAAGGTCCCCAAGGACACTCAACACTTACAAACAAAGACGATTTCAAAGGTTCAACATCATTGCTTTCTTGACAATAGAATAGGAAATTCTTGAAGAAAGTATTGCTTATACCTCTCTAGCTAAAATGCAAATCACTCTTTATGACTTTTCCCTGGATTATTTATCATATATTATATTTAATTGATTCAAATACCTTCAATTACAAGACTCAATGATTTCATGTACCAAGAAAAATGCTGTCAATTAGGGTAAAATACAATGTTTCATCATTTAGAATTTTTATTTGCTACCCATTGAAGGAATCTCTATGGTATTATTTAGACATTTATTTTGCATCACCTATCACTGTTATTATATATAAAATTAATGATATTAGCAAACTATGTTGGCTAAGGATTCCTAAAATTTCTTAGCATGCAATGTGGACTCTCCTACATTGCTTTTCAACTCAGTCAGCAAGGTCTATATTCTTCTATACATTTTCCTCTGTGCCATCAAGAGCCAAAATATACTTAAAGTCCACTGGTGTTGGGTACTTGTCTGTTTTGCCATAATATACAGATAGTCTACTTTTGAATTCCACTTAGAAGTTAATCCATTTTTTTTTTTTTTCATGTCCTTCCCACCTCCTCCTGCAAATGCCTTTATCCTATGAGGTAAAAGAGTGCTTCTGATTTTCCTCCAATATACTGAAATTTAATTCTGCAAGTTTCGATGCTATAAATTTTCATATTTTCTTGTAAAATGACATCTATGGCACAAATGCTGTGAGGCAAAATAAGGTGTCATTGGGTATAACTTGTATCTTGATTACAGAGGTGTTAAAATGTGAGAAAGAAAAATGAAGGCCTTTGCACTGCTAAATATGGTAGTGGAAAATAACATATTTGCTTAAACATTATGAGGTGTGGAGAGAGAACCAGCTGGGAGACTGCCTGGGTTAAATCCTCTCTTAAATTACTTACTGCAATGGCAACCCACTCCAGTACTCTTGCCTGGAAAATCCCATGGATGGAGGAGCCTGGTAGGCTGCAGTCCATGTGGTCGCTAAGAGTCGGACATGACTGAGTGACTTCAATTTCACTTTTGCTTTCATGCGTTGGAGAAGGAAATGGCAACCCACTCCAATGTTCTTGCCTGGAGAATCCCAGCGACAGGGGAGCCTGGTGGGCTGCCGTCTATGGGGTCGCACAGAGTCAGACACGACTGAAGCGACTTAGCAGCAGCAGCAGCAGCAGTGTTTCAGCAACAGCCTCCCTTTCTCCCTAATTTCTCCCTGTCTTTCCTTTCTTCCTTCCTGCACATATTTATTGAATGTCTGTCATGAACTAGACATTAGTATAGGTATTTGGAAGTCATTAGAAAAAAAAATAAGGATCACACCCTTATCCATTTTGATTTTAATCTTAAGGAAAAGAAACATCTGAAAATTGTAGAGAAAAATAAAGATACTTTAGATGAGTGGGCTATGCAAACAAGTCAACAATCAAAACAAAAACATTTTTTCCTACAGTCAATTTAAACTCTTCAGAAATTACTTTCTGATCTTTATATTAATCATTTGCATAATTATGTGAATAAATTACGTATGTGTGTGTATTACTCTTTAAAATTGAAATACATATGGAGCTATTTGTACAGAACATCATGTATTCGTCAAGGTGAAGAAGAAAGACTTCTGCCTAAAATGATGATCAGTGAAATGCAAAAAAGGCAGCAGCATGAAAATGAAACATAAATGAGGTTTATAAAATTATCTTGGATATATTTCTCTGTGGTGTTGTTTTCAGCCCAGATGATCCCCACCCCACACCTTTAGCACATGAGTTCTTGTTTAAATAAGATGTCTTTGGAGTTACTTTGCTGTTACTCATATGTGTTATGAATTTTATTTTTCCTCCCTTAAATCCATGGAGAATATGTATCCTCCCTAAATGCATTTAGTCATCTTGAACTTGAAATATTTCCTTGGATTCCTCATATAGGAACAAATCTATTATTTTGTACAGGGAATATTTTTTTTTCTTTTGCTTGATATCACAGGATAAATTTTCAGCAATTTAAATTTAAATGAATCAATGTGGTAACTTTGATTTGCCTCTGTTCCTTCACAGCCATATATAGTAGTTTGCATTAATCAAATTAATAATAAAGGGATTAGAATTCGAACGTTTACCTTTCGGGTTGGCGCGCGCTCTGGTGGCGGCACCTGCGGCAGAGGGGATAGAGACCAAAGCTAGACATGTCCGAGAGACGAACCCGGTCCGGAGGGGCCGTCCAGTGCCCCGGACCCAGCGCCCCAACTCCCACTCGGTCTCTGCGGAGGTCCCAGCGGAAATCAGGCTCTGATCTCCCAAACACCCTTGCGGAAGTCTGTCCTAAGGCGCCTCAGGAGGCTCCAGTCAGAAAACCCATCGTCTTGAAGAAGATCGTGGCCCATACTGTAGAGGTGAGGGCTGAGAGAGGAGTTGTAGGTGGAGAGCCAGGATCGGGAGTCGGCTGTGTGATCAACTCGTCTCCACAGATCCCATCCATTAACTCTCCTCGAAGAAGCCCCCGGATCGCTTCTTTATTGGAGAAAGAAAACAACCCTCCTAGCAAGAAGCTTACTAAGGAGGACCTCTTCCAGACCTGCAGTGTCCCTGTCACCGCCCCCTCCACTCCTGTGCTATGCCCCGTGAATGCTGAGTCCAACTCCTGGAAAGGAGACTTGGACGCCAGAGACTTGGAAATGTCAAAGAAGGTCAGGCGCTCGTACAGCCGCCTGGAGACTTTGGGCTCTGCGTCCACCTCCACCCCAGGCCGCCAGTCCTGCTTTGGCTTTGAGGGGCTGCTGGCAGCTGAAGACTTGGCTGGAGTCTCGCCAGTGGTGGATTCAAAGTTAGCTGAGGTCCCCAGGGTTTCTGTGAAGCCCTGGGCCCCAGACACAACTCTCCCTGGAATCTCCCCTCTGGTTGTGAAAGAGAAATGAAAGAAGAAAAAGGTGCCGGAGATCTTGAAATCGGAGCTGGATGAATGGGCCGCGGCCATGAATGCTGAGTTTGAAGCGGCTGAGCGCTTTGATCTCCTGGTTGAATGAGATGAAGTGGGGGTGTCCCTGGCCAGACTCTGCCCTCCTCCTGTTGTACATAGTTCCCTCTCCTTGTGGAAAAGACGCTTGGGGTCCCCTGCCCTGGTCTTGTTCCCCACGCATGTGCTGTTGCTGCACGTGGGGCCTGTCCTCTGGGGGTTGGTGCAGCGGCGGCAGCCATCCGAGCTTCCAGAAGGGGGACCTCCCTGGCTCAGCATCGCATTGGTGTCCCGTCTGTCGTCAGTGACCTACCATCCTCTCCCCCTACCTCCCAGAGTATCCCAGCCAATTTCCAGTCAGGCCACAGACTAGGGAGCAGGCATCACTGGCCCAGCCAGAGGAGGTTAAAGGGCTGGGGGTCGGGGGGAGAGAGGGCACCTCTCTGCTCCTATGGGGAAGTGCTGCTCTTCTGCACCAGCCCACCGGAGACAGGTGCGGGGGCCATGGCCAGCCTCTGGCTTTCTCTACTGAGTCATCTCTGCTGGGGCTTGGTTCCCCTCCTTGAGCCCATCTAGGTAGTGAAGCTTGGGTTTCCTCTTAGATTCTGTAGATGGTCCGGGAGCACTGAACCCATGGATTGGAGAAGTACTATCTGTGAGGAAGAATCTGGACCCTGGGCCTATAGAGTCTTTTTTGTAGGAGAGAGGGAGGCCTTGGTTGCGTCTCAGACGGTAAATGTCTACTACAAGGAAGCTGTATTTTATAGTTCTATGTGTTGCTGCTGAGATGTTGGGTTAAATGCAGGCTGATGGAGCAACGGCTGCTTGAGGTGAAGAAGGTGTCTCGAGAAAACGTAGAACCTGAGGCTCAGGGATTCTGGGGCGATGCCTGCAGTGGCCCGGGAAGGGGCCCATGGCTGAAGGCGCCTGCTCTTGTTACTCATACCTGTTTTTTACAAAGTGTACAGTCTACTCAGCTCTAGAAGAAAAACTTTGGGGTTGTATGGTCCTGGTGACCTTAGTGTTTTGTAAAGTTCTAGGAAGCTTTCCTCACGTGCCAGAAAGGGGCCAGGTTGAGAGCAGCTTTAACTTTCAGCTTCCTTAGCGTCCTCTCACACGAGGACCCTGCCTGAGGTAGGTACTAGGAGTTGAGCTCGGGGGAGGAAGGGGTCATCTCATTGTCTCTGGTGAGCCGCATGCCCCCTCCCTTGTTTCTCTTTTCTCAATGTTGGTAAAAGGTGAGCTTGCAATGGCTGCCCAACCACAGCTTCCGCTGTAGCCCAGGCCACTGTACCTTTTGATGATTATGGATTCATGGAAGTAGAAGCTAAGAGGAGTGCAGAGGGGCTAGTGGATAGCAGAGGACATCAGGGAAGATGAGTGTTTGCTTGGTTAGGGTCCCTTAAATGGCACAGGCCTGGTGGGTATCAATTAAGCTCTGCAAGGCTGAGGAGCCCTAGGCTACCTGTCCGGTGCTTCATGCTTTGTCACGCAAGCCCCTTTGCCAGGGTGAACCCAGACGCCCTTGAAGTGGACTGTACCTGGAGAGTTGTCCTCGCTGACTGGCAGGACAACTCCTGGGAAATGTCTTTGTCCTGAAAGCCGGAAGTCACCAGATGATGTTCAGTTGATGTTGTTACTACAGACTTTTCTCTGTCCCTGAAAAACTAAGAATAGAGTTGAAGAGAAAACTGGGACTTCTTTTCAAAATTAAAACAAACAAACAAAAAAAAAAAATAATAAAGGGATTAAAATGCTAACTTCTAAGGGAAGGATGTGTCAGTGGTATTAAATGTTGAACTTGGAATGATTGTTCTTGCATGTTAATTATTAGCTGCCTGAGATACAGAAGAAATTCAAGGAAATGATACTCTAACCATATGTTACCTTAATTTAGGAAAAGTTCCTTTAAAGGATGAACTGCATTGCACTGGGCTTTCTAATCTGACCACACACTAATTTAGATCAATGACCTCTAGTCCTTTAAGTCCACTGTCATTGGCAGTCATTGGGAGGCTTTTGTAAAGCTGTTTACAAAGTTACATATCAGGACACAACAAAAGATGCATTTGTTTACTAAATCGAATTTGTAATTGTGTGCAATAGAAAGGTCATCTCATTAGTTGTAGTGGTGAACAGATAATTTGTGGCATCCTGTTTTTGGTGTGTGGGTAGACTTGAGAAAGAGGAGAAAGTGGAAGGAACAGTAAGCAAGAAAGGGTCACAAATGTGGTTTTTATCAACTGCTTAATTTCTTTCAGCAGCCTAACTGCTGCCACTTAATGGATTCCACAACACAGATGACCATTTTTCCTTCGTTAAGCCTAGGTATACAAATAATAATGGGGCTAAATCAGCAATTGTTTGGTTGCTGTAGTGTCCATTCAATGACTTTCAGTCTAAAGAACCAGACATCCCAGAAGAAAAGAGCCTTCTTTTTGAGTCCCCTATCCCTGGATGGAAACTTGGACAGGACTCATGACTTTTTGGCTCACTGAGAGCTAATAGACAGTTCTGTAATTACTTGAAATCACAAAACATAGTCTCATTTCAGCAAGGAAGAATGTTCAGTCCAAGATATTAATCAACAATTTGACAACTCAATCTTCATTGTGAAGGAAGGCTTTTCATTTTCTATTTTGCTCTGACTAAAGCTTGAGCACAGAAGTGTAGTGTGACTGCTTTTTCCCCATTACCACCACACACTTGCTTTGTATCTGGAGCTTTGACTTTTGGGACTTGGAGCATGGGGAAGGAGGAGGGAAAAGCCTAGAGAGGTAGGAAGTTTATTTATTGATGGTTTCAAGGTCTCTGGCCTTGGAGGATATTTAAAGCTATCTCTTCTAATTATTCAATATTCTCCCCCTCCAATATAGCACAGTAGGTCACAGACACAATAGACTAAGCTACAAAATTCTCCAAGCCAGGCTTTAGCAGTACGTGAACCATGAACTTCCAGATGATCAAGCTGGTTTTAGAAAAGGCACAGGAACCAGAGATCAAATTGTGAACATCCGCTGGATCACCGAAAAAGCAAGAGAGTTCCAGAAAAACATCTATTTCTGCTTTATTGACTATGCCAAAGCTTTTGACTGTGTAGATCACAGTAAACTGTGGAAAATTCTGAAAGAGATGGTACAAGACCACCTGACCTGCCTCTTGAGAAACCTATATGCAGGTCAGGAAGCAACAGTTAGAACTGGACATGGAACAACAGACTGGTTCCAAATAAGAAAAAGAGTACGTCAAGGCTGTATATTGTCACTCTGCTTATTTAACTTATATGCAGAGTACATCATGAGAAATACTGGGCTGCAAGAAGCACAGGCTGGAATCAAGATTGCCAGGAGAAATATCAATAACCTCAGATATGCAGATGACACCACCCTTATGGCAGAAAGTGAAGAGGAACTAAAAAGCCTCTTGATGAAAGTAAAAGTGGAAAGTGAAAAAGTTGGCTTAAAGCTCAATATTCAGAAAACTAAGATCATGGCATCTGGTCCCATCACTTCATGGTAAATAGATGGGGAAACAGTGGAAACAGTGTCAGACTTTATATTTTGGGGCTCCAAAATCACTGCAGATGGTGACTGCAGCCACAAAATTAAAAGACGCTTACTCCTTGGAAGGAAAGTTATGACCAACCTAGATAGCATATTGAAAAGCAGAGATATTACTTTGCCAACAAAGGCCCATCTAGTCAAGGCTATGGTTTTTTCAGTGATCATGTATGGATGTGAGAGTTGGACTGTGAAGAAAGCTGAGTGCCGAAGAATTGATGTTTTTGAACTGTGTTGTTGGAGAAGACTCTTGAGAGTCCCTTGGACTGCAAGGAGATCCAACCAGTCCATTCTAAAGCAGATCAGTCCTGGGTGTTCATTGGAAGGACTGATACTGAAGCTGAAGCTCCAATACTTTGACCACCTGATGCGAAGAGTTGACTCATTGGAAAAGACCCTGATGCTGGGAGGGATTGGGGACAGAAGGAGAAGGGGACAACAGAGGATGAGATGGCTGGATGGCATCACTGACTAGATGGACGTGAGTCTGAGTTAACTCCAGGAGTTGGTGATGGACAGGGAGGCCTGGCATGCTGTGATTCATGGGGTCGCAAAGAGTCGGACACAACTGAGCGACTGAACTGAACTGACCTGAAGCTACAAAGGAAGCAAGTAACTAAATGATTGAATTAGAAGAGGTGATGTCACCCCAAACAACACTCTATCAGTCTTAGTTGTACTGGGTCATGTGCGTCCATATTGCTACAAACTGCAGTAGACTAGAACAGAGTAAGGTGAACGTACATCCATCCAGTGTCTCCTGTTCAGCTGGTCCTGTGGTCCTTTTGCTTATGTCAGACCTTGACAGGGCCATTGAGCGTGCTGACAGTGGCACAGATCGACTTTAAGCTAGAATGAGGACCCTTCCATGGGTGTTTTCCAAGGTCTTGTTTTCCAAGACCATTTCCAAGGATAACTACAAACAGATAGGCCAGAATTTGCCCAGGAGCTAATCTATTAGACCACATAGCACCAGCACATCAGCAGTTCTCAGAGACTTTGTCTTTCTAATGCAGAAAAAGATACTGTTCATGGTTTTGATATTTTAAAAAAATACCTATTTTTTTTGCTTACTGCCTCCATCTTTGTAATCTACACTCTGTTTTACCGGGTTTCCCTGCTCTGCCAAAAGCTCCAATTTGCATTCAGTAGTGCACACAGAGTCATTTTCTCCTTAACATTTGTATTTTATTCTTTAAAAGGCAATAGTCTCTGATGTAATCACCATTCTTGCCATTTTACAGATGAGATAAGTGAGGCTCAGGACTTTGAGTCTTGCGCTCCAGGCCTCACTGCTAAATAAGTTACAGATCCCTATTCATTTGGGAGTCCATTCAAAGACTGCAATTTTTTCATTAAACCAATAAGTACCTCTGTCTCTCAAGAATAATCTGTGCCATTTGGGGAACACAAGAAATAAAGTACCCTTCTCTCCCTTCATACCATCGTCACCATTACTTTATCTCGGAGGTAGTGGAGAGTTGGGTCTGCAGGATCTGCAAAAGTTGCAAGAGAATTCAGTGAGGATGTATGCATGTGTGAAAGTGAAGTTGCTTAGTCATGCCCGACTCTTTGCGACCCCATGGATAGTAGCCTGCACCAAGCTCCTCCGTCCATGGGATTTTCAAGGCAAGAGTACTGGAGTGGGTTGCCATTTCCTTCTTCAGGGAATCTTCCCAACCCAGGGATTGAACCCAGGTCTCTCACATTGTAGACAGACGCTTTACCATCTGAGCCACCAGGGAAGTCTGTACGCATGTGTATGTCTGTTTAATAACGCCATCCCAATTATTTGCTATTTAAATAGCCCTATTCATATTTTCCTCTGCTTACATTGAACCTTCCTGCTGAGAACTTTTATGTCTTTAAAACTTGGTGCCTGAAATGTGAAAACACAGGAAAAGGTTAATGAAAGCATAGAGAAAACTTTCCTGATATCTTTTGGGTTGTTGCCTGTGCTCTTTTAGATTCATGTTCTGACTTAGTGTCTGAATACCTGAGTGCTTGCTGATTTGTATGATTGTCCTAATGACCAATGACATGAATTACTGAAAACGTAATTAGGCCTTTTGAGCTAAGAATATTTTTTAAGAGACTCTGACATTTGGTGAGAAATGTGGTGTCAGCGGAATATCTAGCCTGAATATAATTTCTAATTTGGGAAAAGTATTGGCATGTAATTATATGAGCATATAGAGAGAGCAATTATATGAACCTGTCTTGAATGCTGAACTTTGGAACAATGAGAAGGGATGAGTGTGGGCCAGAGCCAGACAGAACACATAATGTGCCCAGTCTGCCCAGAAGCTTGTATATACACTTACAACTTATATACTTAAGATTGCTGGATAGCTACTTGGCATTGCTCCAGATAATTCTATGTGTTGATGCCAAAGTGCATTTAATACCACACAGAAGAGTTGGAGGTCCTGGTGGGAGAACATTGATCCCAGAAAGGTCAGAGAAGAGGGAAGCATTTCAGAAGCGCAAAAATCTAATCATTGGGGTTTTAATGAAATGTCTCTGATTTTTAGAGGAGAAATCCTTTTGATATTAATCTGACCTCAGAAGTCAACCAGGAACTTATTTGCCTCTGCAGAGGTGTGCCAGTTATTTACTGTCATATAACAATAGTCTCAAAACTCAGTAGCTTGAAACAACCCTCTATTATTATAACGCTCATGTCTGTGGGTCATCTGACAGCTGATGTGGCCTGGGCTCAGGTGATCTTGGCTGAGCTTGCTCACATGACTGTGGCTGGTGAGGAGCTCTGATCTAGCTGAGGCTTGTCTGAGGCACTTGACCTGGTACAGCTATGGTCCAAAGGTCCTCAGCCTCCTACTGGCATTAACAGGCTTGTCTTGGCTCATCCTTCTCATGGTGATGACAAGAAGGCAAGAAGAAATGTTGTAGGCCCCTTGAGGCCTAGGTCCAGAATAAGAAAATGGCTACTGGTCACTTCTACACAATTTTATGGGTCAAAGCAAATCATATGGCTGAGTCTAGAGTCAAGGGGTGGGAAAATATGCTCCACCTTTTTCTAGGAAGAACTACAGTCACATGCAAAGAGTATGAAGACAAGTTAGGGAAAATAATTGTGGTAACTAATGTAACAGATAGACCATAGAAGAAACAGGAATGCTGCTTGCAAAAGCATTTAATTTTAGGAAACATCTTCTGAAACATACAAAGAGAGGAATGGAAGGAAAGGACTTATCCTATGGTAGAGCTGTGGTGTGTCTTCTTCTAAGAAGAAATGTGAGCCAAGGAGAAAATCAAAGGTTGTGGAAGCTTTGTGACATGCTTCATATCACCAAGTCATCTTTTAGCAAAAGATCAGTTAACTGCAATTCCAAATACATGTGCTTTAAATCTGGGAACACGAACTGATTTGGAGAATCAAATCATAACTGAACAGTTCCCTGTGCACCTCTAAGTTCCCCGACCTCTGCTGCTCTGTTCTGCTCTTTCATTTCTAAATTGGAATGTAAATTATTTTGGTAAAGCCCATTTGACTTTGCTTCCAACCACATCATTTCTCCATTGGATCAAAAGCCTGGAAAAAACATTTTAAAGAAGAAACTGAGAAGTTGATTTCCACCCTCAGCTATACACATCCATATACTACTTCCGCTGGTTAAGAATGGGGAATAATGGAGCTAGCCTGACAAGAACTGTCTTACTGGCAGTTTTTCTTAGGTACAATGCCAACAGTCACTGGGTAATGATACTGAGGGGGTTAATGTAAATTTCATTCCATCAACAATACAGCATAAAAACCACAGCATTACTATTTATAAATCTAAACAACCCTTTGGATGGAACACTAATTCCATATATTGCTATTGTCATCAGGACAACAAAAAATATAATGAGTCCAGTTGCTGTCTGAGGAGGCCTTACAAATAGCTGTGAAAAGAAGAGAAGCAAAAAGCAAAGTAGAAAAGGAAAGATATACCCTTTTGAATTCAGAGTTCCAAAGAATAGCAAAGAGAGATAAGAAAGCTTTCCTCAGTGATCAGTGTAAAGAAATAGAGGAAAACAATAGAATGGGAAAGACTAGAGATCTCTTCAAGAAAATTAGAGATACCAAGGGAAGATTTCATGCAAAGATGGGCTCAATAAAGGACAGAAATGGTATGGACCTAACAGAAGCAGAAGATATTAAGAAGAGGTGGCAAGAACACACAGAAGAACTATACAAAAAAGATCTCCATGACCCAGATAATCACGACGGTGTGATCACTCACCTAGAGCCAGACATCCTGGAATGTGAAGTCAAGTGGGCCTTAGGAAGCATCACTACGAACAAAGTTAGTGGAGGTGATGGAATTCCAGTTGAGCTTCTTCAAATCCTAAAAGATGATGCTGTGAAAGTGCTGCACTCAATATGCCAGCAAATATGGAAAACTCAGCACAGGCCACAAGACTGGAAAAGGTCAGTTTTCATTCCAATCCCGAAGAAAGGCAATGCCCAGGAATGCTCAAACTACCACACAATTGTGCTCATCTCACACACTAGCACAGTAATGCTCAAAATTCTCCAAGCCAGGCTTCAACAGTACATGAATGGCGAAATTCCAGATGTTCAAGCTGGTTTTAGAAAAGGCAGAGGAACCAGAGATCAAATTGCCAACATTTGCTGGATCATCAAAAAAACAAGAGAGTTTCAGAAAACATCTGTCTACTTTATTGACTATGCCAAAGCCTTTGACTGTGTGGATTACCACAAACTGTGGAAAATTCTTCAAAAGATGGAATATCAGACCACCTGACCTGCCTCTTGAGAAATCTGTATGCGGGTCAGGAAACAAAAGTTAGAATTGGACATGGAACAACAGACTTGGTTCCAAATTAGAAATGGAGTATGTCAAGGTTGTATATTGTCACCCTGCTTATTTAATTATATGCATGGTACATCATGAGAAACACTGGGGTGGATGAAGCACAAGCTAGAATCAAGATTGCCAGAAGAAATATCAATAACCTCAGATATGCAGAAGACACTTCCCTTATGACAGAAAGTGAAGAAGAACTAAAAAGCCTCCTGGTGAAAGTGAAAAATGAGAGTGAAAAAGTTGGCTTAAAGCTCAACATTCAGAAAACTAAGATCATGGCATCTGGTACCATCACTTCACAGCAAATAGATGGAGAAACAGTGGAAACAATGGCTGACTTTATTTTTTTTTGTCTCAGAATCACTGAAGATGGTCACTATAGCCATGAAATTAAAAGACACTTACTCCCTTACACTTTATTTATTTATTTTTTTGGCTCAAAATCACTGAAGATGGTCACTATAGCCATGAAATTAAAAGACATTTACTCCCTGGAAGGAAGTTATGACCAACCTAGATAGCATATTAAAAGCAAAGACATTACTTTGTCAACAAAAGTCTGTCTAGTCAAGGCTATGGTTTTTCCAGTAGTCATGTATGGATGTGAGAATTGGACTATAAAGAAAGCTGAGCACCGAAGAATTGATGGTTTTGAACTGTGGTGTTGGAGAAGACTCTTGAGAGTCCCTTGGACTGCAAGGAGATCCAACCAGTCTATTCTAAAGGAGATTAGTCCTGTGTGTTCATTTGAAGGACTTATGTTGAAGCTGAAACTCCAATACTTAGTCCACCTGAGGCAAAGAGCTGTGTCATTTGAAAAGACCCTGATGCTGGGAGAGATTGAGTGCAGGAGGAGAAGGGGATGATAGAGGATGAGATGGTTGGATGGTATTACTGACTCAATGGAGATGAGTTTGAGTAATCTCCGGGAGTTGTTGATGGACAGGGAGGCCTGGCATGCTTTGCTCCATGGAGTCACAAAGAGTTGGAGACAACTGAGTGACTTAACTGAACTGAACAGGCCAGTATCACTGATGAGCATAGAAGCAAAAATCATCAACAAAATTCTAGCAAACAGAATCCAACAACATATTAAAAAGATCATACATCATGACTAAGTAGGCTTTATCCTGGGATGCAAGGATTCTTCACTATTCACAAATCAATGTGATACACCACATTGACAAATTGAAAGATAAAAACCATATGATTATCTCAATAGATACAGAGAAAGCCTTTGACAAAATTCAACGTACATTTATAATAAAAACTCTCCAGAAAGCAGGCATAGAAGGAACATACCTCAACATGATAAAAGTGATGTATGATAAACCCACAGAAAATATTATCCTCAATGGCGAAAAATTGAAAGCATTTCCCCTAAAGTAAGGAACAAGACAAGGATGCCCACTCTCACCACTTCTATTCAACATAGTTTTGGAAGGTTTAGCCACAGCAATCAGGGAGTAAAAAGAAATAAAAAGAATCCAGATTGGAAAAGAAGAAGTAAACTCTCCCTGTTTGCAGATGACATGATCCTCTACATAGAAGACCCTAAAGACACCACCAGAAAATTACTAGAGCTAGCCAATGAATATTATAAAGTTGTAGGATATAAAGTTAATTCACATAAATCCCTTGCATTCCTCTACACTAACAATGAGAAAACAGAAAGAGAAGGAAACAATTCCATTCACCATTTTAATGAAAAGAATAAAATACTTGGGAATAAATCTACCTAAAGAAACAAAGACTTAAATATAGAAAACTATAAAACACTGATGAAAGAAATCGAAGATTTCTTAGATGGAGAAATATACTATGTTCATGGATTGGAAGAATCAATATAGTGAAAATGAGTATACTACCCAAAGCAATCTATAGATTCAATGTAATCCCTGTCAAGCTACCAATAATATTTTTCACAGAACTAGAATAAATAATATCACAATTTGTATGGAAATATAAAAAACCTCGAATAGCCAAAGCAATCTTGAGAAAGAAAAATGGAACTGGAGGAAGCAATCTGCCTGACTTCAGGCAATACTACAAAGCTACAGTCGTCAAAACAGTATGGTACTGGCACACAGACAGAACCATAGATCAATGGAAAAAAATAGAAAGCCCAGAGATAAGTCCATGCACCTATGGACACCTTATCTTTGACAAAGGAGGCAAGAATATACAATGGAGAAAAGACAATCTCTTTAACAAGTGGTGCTGTGAAAACTGGTCAACCACTGGTAAAAGAATGAAACTAGAATACTTTCTAACACCATACACAAAAATAAACTCAAAATTGCCGGAGCAATTCCAACTCCAGCAACCAGGGATTCAACCTGAAGAGGTGAACGGTGTCGGCGAATGAGACAGCCTCTTATTTTTCTTGGATTGCCTGTTTATTTCAAGTTTAAGATTCTCTTTTATACTTTTACAAAAACATTAGGCCAGAGGTTTGACATTTTCAGTTCCCCCTGTCCCAGATTTATTATCTCCATAAATCATTGTTGCTCTTCAAACAGAGTTCCTGCTTCAGTGATTCTTTTGGAATCAGCCTTATCATCTATTATCTACCTCCTCTAACGTGTCCTATAGTTAACTTGTGATTACCTAGTAACTCATGCTACATTCCTCAGTTTAGTACTTATCTTCCTAAATCCTGTTTGCCCCTAACATCCTGAGCTCACTATCTCTTAAAAAGGCTTCTAGCTATAGTGTCTCTAAAAATTCCTAACTTCTAAAATAAAATAAAATTTCCTAACTTCTATAAGCTATAGTAAAATATGTTAACTTTACAACATTCCTTAAATCTTTAACTTCTAACTGTTTTAATTATTTCTAAGCCCTAAATTCAGTAAACTCCTTTGCCATAAACATTCTCCTCACAAATAGGCTTCAGATAGCAATCCCTCCCATGGCCCCAAGCTATGGCCTATGTGCTCATCCTGGAACACTCTTTTGTAAAAATCCTTGAACAAATGTCAATGGTTAACTTTATGAATTATTTTCTGAGCACAGCTGCAGAAGGCTTTGTGCCTTCTCATGCTCTTCTCAGGAACAATAAGCACCTTAATATTCCTTTTCAGTCAACTTAGCCAAGGAAAGGAAAAGACAAGTCAGAATTACAAGGCCTAACTCCTTCATCCTGGGGCAGTGCCTACAGAATGAGAAGAGGGGTCTGGGGCCGTGCCTTCATTTTGTCAGTAATGTCTAATGAGGCTCCCAACACAAAATGAATTAAAGATCTAAATGTAAGACCAGAAACTATAAAACTCCTAGAGGAAAATATAGGCAAAACACTCTCTGACATACATCACAGCAGGATCCTCTATGACCCACCTCCCAGAGTAATGGAAATAAAAGCAAAAATAAACAAATGGGACTTAATTAAACTTAGCTTTTGCGCAACGAAGGAATCTATAAGCAAGGTGAAAAGACAGCCTTCAGAATGGGAGAAAATAATAGCAAATGAAGCAACTGACAAACAACTAATCTCAAAAATATACAAGCAGCTCCTGCAGCTCAATATGAGAACAATAAAAGACCCAATCAAAAATGGTCCAAAGAACTAAACAGACATTTCTCCAAAGAATACATACAGATTGCTAACAAACACATGAAAAGATGCTTAACATCGCTCATTATCGGAGAAATGCAAACCAAAACCACAATGAGGTACCATCTCACTCTGGTCAGAATGGCTGCTATCAAAAAAAGTCTACAAACAATAAATGCTGGAGATGGTGTGGAGAAAAGGGAACCCTCTTACACTGTTGGTGGGAATGCAAACTAGTACAGCTACTATGGAGAACAGTGTGGAGATTCCTTTAAAAACTGGAAATAGACCTGCCATATGACCCAGCAATCCCACTGCTGGGCATACACACCAAGGAAACCAGAACTGAAAGAGACACGTGTACCCCAATGTTCATCGCAGCATTGTTTACTATAGCCAGGACATGGAAACAACCTAGATGTCCATCGGCATACAAATGGATAAGAAAGCTGTGGTACATATACACAATGGAATATTACTCAGCCATTAAAAAGAATGTATTTGAGTCAGTTCTAATGAGGTGGATGAAACTGGAGCCTATTATACAGAGTGAAGTAAGTCAGAAAGAGAAATACTAATATAGTATATTAACGCATATATATGGATTTAGAAAGATGGTAACAATGACCGTATATGTGAGACAGCAAAAGGGACACAGATATAAAGAACAGACTTGGACTCTGTGGGAGAAGGTGAGAGTGGGATGATTTGAGAGAATAGCATTGAAACATGTATATTACCATATGTGAAATAGATCACCAGTCCAAGTTCAATGCATGAAACAGGGCACTCAAAGCTGGTGCATTGGGACAACCCTGAGGGAGGGAGGGAAGTGGGAAGAGGGTTCAGGATGGGGGACACATGTACACCCATGGCTGATTCATGTCAATGTATGGCAAAATATACTATAATATTGTAAAGTAATTGGCCTCCAATTAAAAAAAAAAAGTTATGTGGTGCATGTATATGTGATATATATATATATGTATGTGTGTGTATAGGAAGTACTTAACAATGTGATGTGATATATTAAATTTAAATACAAAATTGTTTGAACACACATTATACAATTTAAATATATAATTTCTAATATATAATATTAAAATATTATAGTATTTGTATATTTAGTCATTTGAATATCTAGGAATAATCCTTTATAGATGGTATAAGCAGTTCATGTACCAATTAATATTTCTCAGTTTTACATATCATGAAAAGGAGGATCTCTTTATTAAAGAAGTGTGGAACTATAATAGATTTTGGTGAGCCCAGCCTTTAGAATCAGATCTGGTTTGATACCTTACTTACCTACTTAGAAGGTAAATGTACTCAGGAGTTATAGTATCTCTCTAAAGCTTAATTTTCTTCTCTTAAATGGAAGATATTTAATACAACTTATAACTTTTAAGGATTAAATAAGATAATATATAGATGGGCAGAGCTCACAGTACGGGCTCAACAAATATTAATTACTTTCTCTGGCATGCTGCAGTCCATGGAGTCACAGAGTTGGATATGACTGAGCGACTGAAATGAACTGAACTTTCTCTGACACACATAG
This sequence comes from Bos grunniens, assembly GCF_055505025.1. Classification (NCBI taxonomy): domain Eukaryota; kingdom Metazoa; phylum Chordata; class Mammalia; order Artiodactyla; family Bovidae; genus Bos; species Bos grunniens. The sequence goes on from NC_141165.1 coordinate 107,177,194, forward strand.
CTAGCTTTACCTTATTTTGAGGGGGAAGCATTTCTAGGTTCATTCCTAGGTAATGTCAAATAGTATGCTGAATGAAGTGTTAGAGAGGAAGTGAAGAAATAGGTAAGGGTCCTCTTAGTTCAGTTCCGAGGACAGCCACATGGGACACCCACATAAGCATGATCCCATGGTTGAAAATGGAGACACATATTATAGAAATCACCACTTGTGAAATCGAGGACTAGCTGAAGTGGCCCACTTGACATAATAGGAAGGCAGAGACAATTTTATTTTGCTGCATTACCTCTCCAGGGCGATGGGGACTCACAGTGAGTTTTCAACTCTATAATAAAGACAACTACTTTCTATGCATTGACATCCTAGTTTAGACAAGAGGCAGACCAGCTGTGAGAGACGTGAAGACATATTTCAGTTTTATTATTTTAGGTATAGATGGGTATGTTAATCCATTTCCACATACAATTCCTGTAATCACAGATAGGGAGTGAACCGTGAACTGGCAAACAACTGTCTCCTGTTGTCAAAGAGTTAAGTTGGAAAGATGGAACCTCAAAGTTGAGAATTGGTGTATCATCTTCCTTCCCAGCCTTGCTGTGCTGATGGTTGCGGGCACACACACAAGCTTTCTTTTTTATCCAGGCACTGATCCACAGTTAACAATATTGTCTCTTTCTTCCCCCTGGCAAATTTTCTGCTTTCAGTCCATAGCTCAGAGTTTCCCATGTTCTGCTCTCTAGGTTCTGACAGCTCTTTTCAGACTTATTAGAAGCCAAGAAATAATTGTAGTATAAAACTCTCTTTCTATTGTCACATTGCTTCTTTCTGCAAATATATCTCAGGAGTTAAACTTTGAACCTTTGATCTCTCACACCAAAAGAAAAAAAATATTTATATGAAAGTAACTTAATTTTAGTGTTCATGGTTTATTATGGAAAGGAGGTGTTTAAAATTTTTAGAATTTTTTTAACAAAATTCTAAGATAAAAGAAAAAAAGAAATCACAGTATTTACAGAGATAACAGAATGGCATAGCCATGCAGAACAAATAACTTTGGTTTTTCCCCTTTCACTTTGGTTTAAATATTGACCAAGATTCAATTTTTTTTCTGCCAAATAAAACTTCAATAAATCAAAGTTTAGAGGCAAAAATAACATATTTTCTTTTTTCCCATCATATTTTATACAGCATTGAGTCTAAATAGGATATTTTATGTATTTAATTCATACCAATACACTATAGGAAGCTTTTATTAAACTGAGTCACTATTGCTCAGACAGCAAACGGTTTACAAATGTACAACAATGTGTATTTCTAAATAATGCAAAAGTGGCAAAGTATTTATTCCTAATATTCTTCTGACTTTAACCTTTATTTTTCATTGCCTTCCTAATTAATTATTCCATCAATCTAAAAAACAAACACCAGTTTTCCTTTCCTCCCAAAGAACACAGTTCTATACCTGGGAATCTGATGTTCATTTTTTTTTGGATAAAATTATGTAAATCTTGGGACAAAAATGGCCATGCCATGTTCTCCCAGAAACCAGGCTTCTACTTGAAAGAGCAAAGTTTAAAAGTCTAGTCACAAGTAGCTATTGGCCCATATCCAGTCTACCTCAAAAATTTTCATTTAATACTACCACCCTATAGAGTTCCTCCAGCATAAAACATGTTTATAAAGTTACAAATTTGAATGTAACTAAAGATACATAGACATTTTATTATTACACTTTAACATACTGCTTGATAAATTATGTACCAGTTAAAAACACTAAATGATCTCAAGGTGCATTCAATATCTGTAGCATAGTTAACAAAAACACACACGAAAAAAATATATATTCTATATTCTGTGGAAAATAACACAGCTTTGATAATGATCACTGTTAAAAATCTCCAATTCTGACTGGTATCTTTTTTTTAAAGGAAATAGGTATAATTTTAAGGCAGTGGATAACCCAAAGGATTTAACTCCAATTTTCAGTTCCAGTGATTTACATTGTAACCTATGAAAATGGGAATGTTAGCCATGAGTTTTCCAAACTGTCTCTTATACACTGACTTTCTTTTTATTTTGACAGAAAATAATTTACTAGCAGGTGTCTCTAAAGGTAAATGGTACCCAAGTTCTGTGTGCTGCTTTTTTTCATAACAAGAAAAAGCCTCAGTTTGGGAGTACTATTTATTATTATGTGTATGTCCATATGTGTGTGTGATTGCTTCTGAGAGTCAGCTGGTGGCACATTCACAGAAATAGTTCATCTGGTGCTTATCAACCTGACTCTCTGCCTGCTCCTCCCTAGTGATAAAAATCAGTTTTTGATTAGGGCAATGTGTGTCCCCAATCTTCACAAGCTTCCACCTTTGGGATTTAGGTGCTTGTGAGAAAGTTTGGGGGGATTACTGATAGCAATCAGAATCAGAAAGGTACCTGCTCAGATTATTCATATAAACAATTAAAATAAAAATATCACATTATACATCAGATTAACAGCAACTCCCAGAACAAAGCTTACAGTGTATAAAAATAGCTACGTAAAAAATTTACATAAAAGGCAAACCAAAAAGAAATTCTCAGTGCAGACATTTACAGAAAAAAATCAAACCAACACAACATATGACCTATCATCATGGCTGCCAAAACTTGTTATTGTTTGTAATTTCATTTCATTGTTTTACTTGAGATAATTCCTGAAATCCTGTGACAGCTTGGTAGAATGAACTGCTTAATACTTGAACCATGAATTGCTATCAGTGTCTTTGTATATGTCTTAAATACAATCCACGTTCATGCTTCAATTGTTCTATATAGTTTTTTTCTGAAATTATAAAAAAAACACAATTCAGATAAGTTACCATAGCAATCACTTTTTACAATTGGTATATGCTTTATACTAAATGTGATACTTCACAAGAACTTTTTTTTTTTTTTCACAAGAACTTTTTATAAAACTCTATCATTCCTGAACCTAGCTGCAATCCCAGGTATTGTTGCAGCTCTTTGATTAATAATTTTTTTTTTCTGAATTGTTGAAAGTCTTTATTTTGGGGAATCTTGCTTAATTCTTATGAAAATTATAAGGTTTTCCAGGAAAATATTTCATTCTGTTTCTTTTCAGGTTAAAAATCTCATTTATCCCTTCAAATCACACCCTATTTTGTAGGCTTTGTATGCAAGCTCATTTTCCTTTGAGAATTTACTCTATCTGATTTTGAAGAAAACAGAAGGCAAACTCCATGTTTATAAAGGATTGAGGAATGAATCCTAGAGAAGCAGAAATAAAAATCAGGTGGGAATGCTGCATGCTTGGCCTGCAGTGGAAGGCAGTATGGGGAAGGAATTCAGTTTTTACTCCTTTCACCCCATCATTTTGAAATTCTGGTTTTCAGATTTTAAAAATGTCTTATTTCAGTCATTTTATTTTTCTTTCCTTTGTGCATCCCTCTAATTTCAATTCCTTCCCTTGTTCTCATCTCCTTTATGAGATAAACTTAGGTGACCTACTCAAACTGTTAAACTTGTGGTTTACTTACAATCAACCAAATTTCACTGTGGTTGTTGGGGACTTTTACATATATGAATAAAGTATGGTAACACTTATTCTCAAGGACATAAAAATAATTTGTCCAAATGACTTCTCTGTTGGACTGGCTTGAGAGAACATAAATAAAAATAAAATGTTCAAATTGCAGGTGGCAATACCATGGAAACATACCTCTTGGAAACTGTCTTTAAAATCAAATTCATATAGCTATTATATATAGATATATGCAATATATATGTATGTATATAATATCAATATGTACATTATATACACATATATATGCATATATAGATACATACATATATACACTATTTGGAAAAGTTGTGTGTACACACATACAAATTTGTTCATCTTTTCATTAGAATGATTTGAGAAATGGCTGCATAAATACACTGACCCTTCTAAGTATATTAAACCCTTGGATTAAAATTTTTATATTTTAAAATTGTTCTCATAATTGCTTTTTAAAGTAAAATATGAGAATGGCTCTTACCTAACCAAAACATCAATTTATAAAATTAAGCTTTTTGTACTCAGCAAAATTTTTGGCATTAGACTGAAAATGCTCATTGAATGTTAAAATCTCTAAATTGAGTTCAATTATCCTGAGGACAATGATTTGCTTGAGGATGGGGAGTCCATTGAGATTCCATTCTTCTGAGAATACCTTTCTGAGTAGCCAAAGTTTTCTTTGGAAAAAATTTCTTCCTGTTTTTAAAGCTGCAATTATAATGCATGTTAATGTCAAGGCCTTCCCTTTTATCACTAGAATGTTTCATATTTTCCTGGGAATTATCTTTGTAAACCTCACACAGCCTACCCACCTGGATGACAAGTGGAACAATTTCTCTCTTAGGCTTCTGTTTTGTGATTGTTTTCTTCTAACTTTTTGTTTTCTTCCATATTACCAAGGTCCTTGTTTACGTGTTTTGATGCAGTCCTATAAGAGAATTAAATACACATTATCACATTGACAAACATATTTAACTTTTCTTAAAAACTGGTTTAAAACTCAACATTCAAAACACAAAGATCACAGCATTCAGTCACATCACTTCATAACAAACAGATGGAGAAACAATGGAAACAGTGACAGGCTATTTTCTTGGGCTCCAAAATCGGTGGACAGTGGATGGTGACTGCAGCCATGAAATTAAAAGATGCTAGCTCCTTGAAGGAAAAGCTATGACAAACCTAGACAGTGTATTAAAAAGCAGACACCTTACTTTGCTGACAGAGGTCCATGTAGTCAAAGCTATGGTTTTTCCAGTGGTCATGTATGGATGTGAGAGTTGCACCATAAAGAAGGCTGAGCGCCAAAGAACTGATGCTTTCCAACTGTGGTGTTGGAGAAGACTCTTGAGAGTCCCTTGAACCCTAAGGAGATCAAACGAGTCAATCCTAAAGGAAATCAGTCCTGAATATTCATTGGAAGGACTGAGGCTGAAGTTGAAGCTCTAATACTATGGCCACCTGATGTGAAGAGCCAACAGATTGGAAAAGATCTTGAAGCTGAGAAATATTGAAGGCAGGAGGAGATGGGGACAACAGAGGACAAGATGGTTGGATGGCATCACTAACTCAATGGACATGAGTTTAGGCAAGCTCTGGGAGTTGGTGAAGAATAGGGAAGCCTATCCCATGCAGACCATGGGGTTGCAGAGTCAGACACAACTGAGCAACTGAACATTTTTAATATTAGAGGTCACATTAATGTACCTTTTAAAAGCAAATGTTTTACATCAAATACACATATGCCCTTAGGATGAACAATTCCACATCTGTGAGCCTTGACTGGTAATAGAACACATTTCACTGAAACTATCTTGACCCTGGGGTTGCATTACATATATGCTAAGAGAAATAGAAGTCATCAGGGAAACCACAGTGATGGTACTTCAAATTATTGTTGCTATATAATTCCTAGTAATTGTTATTGTTGTTCAGTTGCTAAGTCATGTCTAACTCTTTGCAATCCCATGGACTGCAGAATGCCAGGCTTCCCTGTCCTTAACTTTCTCTCAGAGTTTGCTCAAACTTATGTCTATTGAGTCAATGATTCCTAGTAATACTTACACTTTTAAAAATTATATAACACCAGATGTGTTTCTTGATTAAAGAAGCTGGGGTAGAAAATGCCATTTTTCCCTAAAAGTGAAAAATTTTAGAGAATATGCTATGCTTTAAATAGAATTCTGTAACTCATTTGCCAAGAATCACAACTTAAAAGTGTTAATAGTGTTTAAGAGTGTATGTTTTATGTCCAAGTGAGATAAAGACATACAGCTCATTCATATTGGGACATTAATTATATTTAGCCTAAATTTAATTTGTGATTAAAAGATTTTTAATTTAGCTTAAATGACAGTCTTCTAAATTGTTCATAAGCAGGAGAGAGTCCTATAATATGTGACAGGACAGATATGAATTTCAGTTCAGTTCAGTCGCTCAGTCGTGTCCGACTCTTTGCGACCCCATGAATCACAGCACACCAGGCCTCCCTCCGTGTCCATCACCAACTCCTGGAGTTCACTCAGACTCATGTCCATCAAGTCAGTGATGCCATCTAGCCATCTCATCCTCTGTTGTCCCCTTCTCCTCCTGCCCCCAATCCCTCCAGCATCAGAGTCTTTTCCAATGAGTCAACTCTTCGCATGAGGTGGCCAAAGTACTGGAGTTTCAGCTTTAGCATCATTCCTTCCAAAGAAATCCCAGGGCTGATCTCCTTCAGAATGGACTGGTTGAATCTCCTTGCAGTCCAAGGGACTCTCAAGAGTCTTCTCCAACACCACAGTTCAAAAGCATCAATTCTTTGGCACTCAGCTTTCTTCACAGTCCAACTCTCACATCCATACATGACCACTGGAAAAACCATAGCCTTGACTAGATGGACCTTTGTTGGCAAAGTAACGTCTCTGCTTTTCAATATGTTATCTAGATTGGTCATAACTTTTCTTCTAAGGAGTAAGCGTCTTTAAATTTCATGGCTGCAGTCACCATCTGCAGTGATTTTGGAGCCCCCAAAAATAAAGTCTGACACTGTTTCCACTGTTTCCCCATCTATTTCCCATAAAATGATGGGTCCAGATGCCATGATCTTCACTTTCTGAATGCTGAGTTTTAAGCCAACTTTTTCACTCTCCTCTTTCACCTTCATCAAGAGGCTTTTTAGATATGAATTTACATATATAATATAAAGGTATATATACCATTATATATGTATATATCTATAATATAGATGGTGTATATATATAATGTAATGGTATATATATATATAATGTAATGGTGTGTGTTTGTATATATATATATATATAAAATGTAGATGGATATATATCCAGTATTCTTGCCTGGAGAATCCTGTGGACAGAGGAGCCTGGTGGGCTGCTGTCCATACGGTCACACAGTTGGACACGACTGAAGCGACTTAGCATGCATGCGTGCATTGGAGAAGTAAATGGCAACCCACTCCAGTATTCTTGCCTGGAGAATCCCAGGGACAGAGTAGCCTGGTGGGCTGCTGTCTATGGAGTCTCATAGAGTCGGACACGACTGAAGCGACTTAGCAGCAGCTGCATACATATCACAGATTTTTTGAGTTCTACTGTCTAATTAGTTACTTTGTGTGTGTGTGCTCAGTCACATCTGACTCTTTGCAACCCCACAAACTATATCTCACCAGGCTCCTTTGTCTATAGGGTTTTCCCAGCAGGCATACTGGAGTGAATTGTCACTTCCTTCTCCATGGGATCTTCCTGACCAAGGCATCGGGCCCGTATCTCCTGCATTGGCAGGTGGATTCTTTACCACTGAACCACCTGAGAAGCTTAATTAGTTACTTAACTAGTAACAAATAAAGTCTTAGTAACCTCAATAATGGAGTTTTCCAGGTGACTAAGTGGTGATGGACAGGGAGGCCTGGCGTGCTGCAGTCCATAGGGTCGCAAAGAGTCAGACACAACGAGAGACTTAACTGAAGTGAAGTGGTAAAGAATTCACTTGCCATTGCAGGAGACCCAGGAGATGTGGGTTTGATCCCTGAGTCAGAAGATCCCCTGGAAGAGGAAGTGGCAACCCACTCTAGTATTCTTGCCTGGAAAATCCCATGGACAGAGGAGCCTGGTGAGCTACAGTCCATAGGGTCCCAAAGAGTTGGATGTGACTGAGCAACTGAGCATGCACACATGCAACCTCAATAAAATCCATAGAAGATAATGTACCCATAAAAAGTGTACAATGAATTTTCAAAAGTGGATGCACGAATGTAACTGGTAACTGGCAACTAGCTCAAGAAACAGAATGGCTTCAGATGTAGAAGTCCCCCATTATACTCCCTTCCAGTCACTGCTACCTCCCCAAAGGTTATCACAATCCAGATTTTTCATAGAATGGTTTTATCTGTTTTTATAATTTGTTATAAATGGAATCATACCACATGTATTCATTTCTATCTGCCTTTTATTTAAACTCAACTTTATGTTTGTGATATTCACATATAATGTTGCATGTAGTTGTAGGTTGTTCATTCTCATTACTGTATAGCTTGTTATTGGGCTGATTTATTTCATTGATGATGGACATTCTTACTCTTTATTCTTTCTGGGATTTCACTTATGTTGATACATAAGGTAGACCTTTATATGTGTCCCATGTGTCTCTTATTCTCTTAAGCATCCTATGTATTCTTTTCCTCTCTGTGCCTCAACCTCTATGTGTTCTATTGATCTGTATTCTAGTTTGCTTCTCTTTTGTACTGCTGTGGCCAATCTACTTCTAAATTTATCTACCAGAGACATATTTTTAATAACCCAAACCCTAACCTATTTTAATATATTTCAGACCTATTTTAATATATATTTTAATATTATATAATGTAATATGGTGGCTTAGACAGTGGCTCAGATGGTAAAGAGTCTGACTGCAATACAGGAGAATTATATTTAATATTATATTTTAAAAAATATTTTAAAGTTAATTTCAATTTTTGACTCCATCTCCTTTGGCCATCTTTCTTTCACTTTCAATATATTATTTATAGTTTTATTAATATCCTTGTCTGTTAACTACAATACCCAAATAATTCACAGATCCGCTTGTCTGCTTTTCCTCTTGATTATTGATTATATTTTCTTGACTCTTTGTAAATCTAGTCCTTTTTATTTTGCATGACACCATATACAAAATAATAGAAGAGTCTACACACAATGTTATTTTCCATCAAATAAGGTCCCCCCTTTACTTTGTTAAGCAGAAAGGTGAGCAGATAGGATGACTTCAATTCGGTCAGGGTTTGAGCTAGGTTGAAGCTCAGTTGCAGTTTTAGTAAGATTCAGTCTACATCTGGTTTGTCCCTATCCCTAAGTCATGGCCTTCTCAAGCTTCTGATTGAGATTCTGACATGTCTCGCTTTCTCCAGACCTTAAACATAGAGAGATCCAGCTCTTCCCATCATAAAGTCTCCACCCCGGTCTCCAGGCATCTGTCCTGTAACATTTCAAATGTGGTCAATCTCTTTAGTCTCCTTGACTTGAATGTAAACTCCTTGATAGTAAGGACCATGTTTTACTTATACCTTCTTGTCTGAATAAGGTAGGCACCCAAAATATATTTCTTTTACTGAATTGAACTAACTGGCTTTATTACACTTCTTATGTATTTCCTTTTACTGTCCCTTATGATATTAGTGTTCACCAATATCAAGTCTAAACTAAAGAGCCTCTTGACAAGGGTGAAAAAGAGAGTGAAAAAGCTGGCTTAAAACTCAATATTCAAAAAATTAGGATCATGGCACCTGGTCCCATCACTGCATAGCATATAGATGGGAAAAAAGTGGAGGCAGTGACAGATTTTCTTTTTTTGGGCTCCAGAATCACTGCAGACAGTGACTGCAGCCATGAAATTAAATGATGCTTGCTCCTTGAAGGAAAATTATGACAAACCTAGTGTTTTAAAAAGCAGAGAAGTCATTTTGTTGACAAAGGTGCATTATAGTCAAAGCTATGGTTTCCCAGTAGTCGTATATGGAAGTGACAGTTGGACTATAAAGAAGGCTAAGCACCGAAGAATTGATGCTTTCAAACTGTGGTGTTGGAGAAGACTCTTGAGAGTCCCTTGGAGTACAAGGAGATCAACCAGTCAATCCTAAAGGAAATCAACACTGAATATTCACTGCAAGGACTGATGCTGAAGCTGAAGCTCCAATACTTTGGCCACCTGATGCAAAGAACCAATTTATTGGAAAAAAACCGTGCTGCTGAGAAAGATGGATGGCAGGAGGAGAAGGGGACGACAGAGGATGAGATGTTTGGATGGCATCATCAACACAATGGACATGAGTTTGAGCAAATTTTGGGAGATAGTGAAGGACAAGAAAGCCTGGTATGCTATAGTCCACGGGGTCTCAAAGAGTCAAACATAACTTAGTGACTGAACAACAACAGTATAAAGTCAGAACACACCCAGCTGCTTTTTCACAGATAGGTAAAATAGAATACTTTTGATAGCAATCAGCATAGTGATTGCCTAAGGGAAAAAGGATGACAGGGCTGTATAGGAAGGAATTCCAAAGGGGTGATGGGGTGCTCTATATCATGATTGGAATAATGGCTACAATGGTGTCTACATTTACCAAAACATATTTAATTACATATTAAATGTAAGCAAATTTTACCTTAATATAAAATTATTATATAGAGAAAAACTAAAGCATTATCCTCATGGCCAAGAATTGCAAGAATCAGGCAAAAAGTACAATGAGAAACTGGATACCATTCCTACTTCCAATTCTACTCACTTTATAGGTGGATTTAGTATTTGTGTAGGGATGAAGGGTAATTTCTGTGATTTCAAAAAATTCTATCAAATAAAAGAAGGGGGTCTTGAGAGGAAGGGAGTGACTAGAATTCTAAGGAAGTTGTGATTTTCAGGGAAAATCACAATATTTTTCAGCATATTGGTCAGGTAAAATCAGGCTAAGAATCACTGCTTACAGTTTGGTATTATGAAAAAGAGTTTGTTAAGGGTAACATGAAACATATTTGTAGAACATGTTTGTAGAAGGAGAGTTGAGCAACTTCAAACTGATTATTTTTAAAATCAAAAAAAGGAAAAAAAATTCCCATCTTTTCTTAATCTCACTGTCCAAAAAAAAAATAACTGCTAAAACTCTTATTATGCCTCATTGTGCCCCAGGCCAAGCATTTAGAAAAGGGCCTGGGGCACACTGAGGCATAATAGCTTTAGGATACCTCTGTTTTACACTGAAGTACACTAATAAACTTGCTTGTGGTTACACAGCTAGCAAACAGCAAAGCCAGGATTCAAACTCCAGTAGTCTGGCTCCAGGACCTATGGGCCAAGTTACACAGTTATACAAATATGCCAAGTGTTAACCACTGTGAAATGTTTTAAATAGAAATAAATTAGTGTTGCTGCTGGGGGAGGGAGGTATTCACTGAGTGCATGTATGTAAGATTTACTTGAAGATTTTACAAATTTTTGTTACTGAGAGTCTGCTCTCTCTAACTGGGAAAAAAACTCTAGAACTTACTCTTGGGCTTGATTACTTTTGGGCTCAGTTTAGAGCTTGATGTGGTAAAAATAAATATAATTTTATGGATGTGTCTTTTTTTTTTAATTTTATTTTATTTTTAAACTTTACAATATTGTATTAGTTTTGCCAAATATCGAAATGAATCCGCCACAGGTATACCTGTGTTCCCCATCCTGAACCCTCCTTCCTCCTCCCTCCCCATACCCTCCCTCTGGGTCGTCCCAGTGCACCAGCCCCAAGCATCCAGTATCCTGCATCGAACCTGGACTGGTGACTCGTTTCATACATGATATTATACATGTTTCAATGCTATTCTCCCAAATCTCCCCACCCTCTCCCTGTGTCTTTTTTAATTTTTGGAAATTTTAGTGGTTTGAAAGCATTACACAGGTTAGAAATCTATCTACTACTGGAAGAGAACAAAATTTTATTTAAACCATTCTTTTGAGCAATATTTTCAGTCAATATTTTTTTTTAAGTTGATTGATTTAAGGAAGGAGGTTAAGACATTTATAAACAATGAGCATTTCGGTTAAAATACAAATTATTACAATTACTTGTCTGGAGAGTTATGCATCAGTCAACTTTTTTATAATTTTAAAATGAGATAAAATTTAAATAATAGAATAACAAATTAATATTGGAAGAAGCTCTGGAGGTGACCCTCTAATCAGTAAAGTGGAGAGAAGAGTCTTAACCCTGAGGTTAGTAAACCTGGGTTCTAATCCTCATGTGTCAAGTGTGAGCTGAGTCCTTAGACAAGTCCCTCCTCTTAAGATGTTTGCTCTTCTGTAAATGGGGGACAGTAGGGTCTACTCCTAGGGCTGGTGTGAGGATAAATGTAGAATATATGTGAAAGTCCCCAGGAAGTGACAGGGACTCAAAACAATGGTGAGTCCTGGATTGTTGCCCAGCCACATAGCTACTGAGTGGCTGAAGAGAGTTCAATCCTCTCTCTCAACTACTCCTCTGTGTTATTTCTGTAAGTGCAGTGCTGTTAAGCATTCAAGTTGCTTTTAAGTAACATTTTAGAAGATTCTTTAACTTTTTTGTGAGATTTTCCCCAGTACTATAAATTTGTTACCAGATCTCTTTGAAAGAAGGTAAGGAACTAAATCCAGCAGTGTCTTCTAAATGTGCCTTTGCTTTAGAGTTACTAAGAGATGGGATAGAGATGTTACTAATGCTACAGTGGAAATCACATTGCAGTATATAAATGTATCAAATCAACACATGGTACACTTTAAATTTATTCAATGTTATACATCAACTATAGCTCAACTAACATAAATTTAAAAGGGGATAAAGGAGGTAGGAAAAGTGAAGGGGGTAGGAATGGCAGACATAGCCAATATATCATAATCTTGGAATGTGGTGTCATTTGAAAGGATACATAAAGTGTTCTAACAGAGTTGCACATTTGGAAAATAAAAACAATAGCCATGTATAATAACTCATACATGAAAGAATTCATAGGACTTTAGGTTTTCCAAATGTAGGCATATGTATAACAAATTCGAAAACTGAGAGGCAACATGAGGAATTAATACTTCCCAGTTTAAAAGGGCATTTTCTATGATTTCTACTATATAGCATGCCTGGAACACAGCACAGAAGGGCACCAGGATCACAGGTATTTACAACTGGGACCCTGGCAGTGTGGAATTGCCACTCTCAGCAAACCTGCCATTGATACCTGTGCAGGTAATCAGGATCATAACCATGAGAATAGTTATTTTTCTTTATTCCTTGGTCACAGCTCTCAGCAAAGTAAGCTTCCCCCTAGGCTAACCTTAATAAAGACTTAGAAGAGGAGAGGAGGGCTCTAAGCCCCACATCTCTGAAGGACATTTGTCAGCAGTTTTGGGGTTTGAAGAAGGAAATAAAGAAAAATGAATAGTTGGACTTCTTAAAGTTTTGATTTGATATCTTTAGCATTTCTTCAAATGACTGTCCGAAGAAACTCTCTACCAAAACAGGAAATCCTAATACTGGCAGTGAAAAATAGAAGACAGCCTTTCATTTGGGCAATAGCAGATATGGGAACCACCATTATGTCAGTGGATCAGTGGATCAAAATAAATGTAACAACACTGAATGTGCACAAAAGCAGGATGCCACTGGCATGTATTCAGCATCATGGTTCAAAGCATTTCCTTTAGGTGGGTGATTTAGGCGTTTCCTTTAGGTGGGTAATTTAGGTGTTTCCTTTAGGTGGGTAATGTGGTAACAGTATGGGCAGAAGCAGAAACTTGAGAAATAGGACTTCCCTTCACTTTTGAAACAATGATTAAAAAAAAACAAAACATGAAATTAAACAAATTAAGTGAAATGCTAAAAGACACTTACTCCTTGGAAGGAAAGTTATGACCAACCTAGACAGCATATTAAAAAGCAGAGACATTACTTTGCCAACAAAGTCTGTCTAGTCAAGGCTATGGTTTTTCCAGTGGTCATGTATGGATGTGAGAGTTGGACTGTGAAGAAAGCTGAGTGCCAAAGAATTGATGCTTTTGAACTGTGGTGTTGGAGAAGACTCTTGAGAGTCCCTTGGACTGCAAGGAGATCCAACCATTCCATCCTAAAGGAGATCTGTCCTCGGTGTTCATTGGAAAGACTGATGTTGAAGCTGAAGCTCCAATACTTTGGCCACCTGGTGTGAAGAGCTGACTCATTTGAAAAGACCCTCATGCTGGGAAAGATTGAGGGCAGGAGGAGAAGTGAACGACAGAGGATGAGATGGTTGGATGGCATCACCAACTCGATGGACATAGGTTTGGGTGGACTCCAGGAGTTGCTGATGGACAGGGAGGCCTGGCATGCTGCGGTTCATGGGGTTGCAAAGAGTCAGACATGACTGAGTGACTGAATTGAACTTAACTGAAGTGAAATGCATGTATATAGACAGGCTTCTCTGGTGGCTCAGTGGTAAAGAATTCACCTGCCAATGCAGGAGATGCAGTTTTGATCCCTGGGTTAGAAAGATCCCCTGGAGAAGGAAATGGCAACCCATTCCAGTATTCTTGCTTGGGAAATCCCATGGACAGAGGAGCCTGGTGGGCTACAGTCCATGGGGTTGCAAAGAGATAGACAGGACTGAGGGACTAAGCACTCAAAGAGAGATAAAAATGGAAATTTTGATGCTATCTCTTCCCACTGGAAATGGTTCAATTCACATGTAGTAGGAGAGAGCAGGGCCATGGACACTTCTGCTCTTTTGGGGGGCCACGACCTTGTGACTGACTGAATGGGGACTCAAGCATTCCCACATTGTCTTATTTCCTATTTAGTCTCTTCTATTATTTATGCTTTGATAGAATAATGGGGCATTGTCTTTTATTCCTCTTTTGGCTGCCTGCCAGGCTATAGGGTAGTGAAGGAAAAAGAAATCAAAGCTTGGATTAGCTTGATGTCTAATATAAGGCAAGAGGCCACATCAGCTCTGCACTTGAAAACACATCCTCCAACCCCTAGCACTACATAAAATGCCAGCATGCAATTAAAGTCAGAGATGAAGTTTTAATTCCAAAGAAGTCCTTGTGAGGCAGCAAAATATATTTGAAAGTTTATACGGGATACGGAATAATATACTGCATGCATTAACTTGGGCAGGTAATATTCACTGAGCCTTAGATACTATGAAATATGTTTAAGAAGGCAATGGCACCCCACTCCAGTACTCTTGCCTGGAAAATCCCATGGACGGAGGAGCCTGGTGGGCTGCAGTCCATGGGGTAGCTAAGAGTCGGACACGACTGAGCGACTTCACTTTCACTTTTCACTTTATGCATTGGAGAAGGAAATGGCAACCTACTCCAGTGTTCTTGCCTGGAGAATCCCAGGGATGGGAGAGACTGGTGGGCTGCCGTCTATGGGGTCGCATAGAGTCGGACACAACTGAAGCGACTTAGCAGCAGCAGCAGCAGCAGCAGCAAACTTATCTCATTAAATTTTGAGGATTTCAGTTAAGTAGTAATACACTAGGAAAGTCACTCAAAATGTACCATAAATGGTCCTTTAACCCTGTATTTTCAAGTCATTCAGCGGGGAGTCAATCTTTCCTTATGGGAACATTGATTTTAGAGAGAATATTGATTGAAAATAGAATTCAGTTAAAATTAAATTTCTTGCAAGATCCTCTTCCATATACTAAGAGATACTAATGAGAAGAGTTTTAGAAAGGCTTAATATAACCATATTTCTTAAAGTTTTGAGGTTAAAGACTAGTCTTCTTTAGTCTTTTGCCAATTTAGGACTGCCTGGTTTTTTTTTCCCTAAGACAGTAGGAGAATAGTAAAGCATTATATAAGGCAGAACTGACAAAAGATATTTGTGAATTTTAGACTTCCACATTGTCCTCATATTGTACAAAAACTTCATGAAAATAGTCATGAGTTTCACAGTTGCAAAAGATAAATCTCTTGGTAAATTTCCAAGATCCATACAACATGTATTTTGAGATTATAAATGTTTGGTTGGTGCTTACTTTCAGTTTAGTGATAAGAAGTATGGTGGCCAAGGGTCTCTTAAATGTAACCCATCAGGAAATTATGGTTTTAATATACTTCTGAATAAGCTTGTGGCTACATCATGCTGCCTTACATTTTTTCCTTTATCTCTGACTCTTTCAATTTTTCAGTAGTTCTTATACTATAAAAAATGTGGGAGAGAATTTAGAACTCAAAAAGTAACATTTAACTTCCTCCAAATATAAAAACAATGTTCAGAGAATATGATGGATTGAATGGAGTAAATAATTTTAAAAGTCATTGAATTATCTCTAGGTCTAGGTCTTCATGTTTCCATGTTTCCTATTAAACATGGCTCAGATGGTAAAGAATCTGCCTGCAATGTAGGAGACTGAAGTTCAATCCCTGGGTAAGGAAGTTCCCTTGGAGAAGGAAATGGCAACCCACTCCAGTATTCTTGCCTGGAGAATTCCATGGACAGAGCAGCCTGGTGGGCTACAGTTCATTGGGTTGCAAAGAGTTGGACATGACTGAATGACTAATATTTTCACTTTTTTTCACCTGTTAAACAACTAGATATGAACTGGGTTTAGTCAGTTAATATCTTTTGACTGGAAATGACAGTTAATACCCTGCATACATAGGAAATTGCTGGGAGCCGGCATATTGCATATTGAGTGCAGCACTTTCCACAGCATCATCTTTCAGGATCTGGAATAGCTCAACTGGAATTCTATCACTGCTGGGAGCCAGCGTGAGGAACTCTGCCCATGACAAAGGTCATGAGGAAGGAGGCTCGGCATACGCAAAGGCGGGATCAAGCCTCAGGAGTCCCCCTGGAAATTCTCGAGCATCTACCCCCAAAACCAGAGTCTGCCTACTTTCTGCTTTGTGCTTTCACCTACACCTCTGACTTTACGGGGGGCTGTCCCCCACTACCTCTCTCTGAAACAAGAGTTAGCTTACAGCTCCAGTTAATAATTCCTGGGTGTGACAGTGTTTAACCTACAAACTCCTTTGGAAATCCTCTAGCCTACCTGAATAGGTTTTTCCGGCCACATGGGATTGTTCAGAGCCTCCCAACTGTGAGAGGCAGGAGATGTTCTAAACTGTCTAAACACAGATTCCTTTGAGTAGTTAAAAGATTGATTAGAAATTGTATTGGTGAAGGGTTTTTCACTTATTGGGCCAATGTTTGCTGCTAAGTCTCCATACTCTTTACCTACTGTGTCCTTGGCAGTGTATTGATTGATATAATGGGTGTATAGAAATGTAAGTAGTAGCCTCAATGTTTGTAACCTTGGACCCTTGAGTTAATTCTTTTCTTGATTGAGCCCACCTCACCTTTGCCCTACAGGAATGCAGCTTTGTCCAGTGCTTTTTTGGAGGCTGGTGCCTGACTTTGGAATAATCACCTTTAGAAAAAGATAAGTTTCTTAAAATGTTAACAGGCCTCCTGGCCAGAAGATGATGTAATTCACCTGAACTTTTGCATATGATAAGTTTGAAAGCCTGGCTTCAATTAGGACCAGGAACTGCTGTCCTTGCATGACTCCACCCCTTCCCCCATTATCCTCTATGCACAACTTAAGGTATAAAAACTACTTTGGAAAATAAAGTGCGGGCCTTGTTCACTGAAATTTGGTCTCCCCATGTCGCTCTCTCTCTCAAATTCTGGCTGAGTCTCCATCTGGAGCGCGGAACCCGCCATGCTTGCTAATTATGCCTGGGCTTCTAAGATCCGACCGGGGAGGCCTCAGTGTCTCCTCTCCTTCGGGAGAACGGAAGGACGCCTGCGGCCTACGTAAGTGGTGCAAACTTCTTGTCTTGAAGTTTTATTGGTCTCCCACGTAAACCAAGCTACTCAGCCTCTTTTCTCCACTGAATTTTCCTACTGAGCTATCCTCATTCTATTACTCTTTATATCTTTGATAAATATTTAAATAAATAGGTCGCCTATGCCGTCTCTTCTTCGAATACCCTGGATCAGCCGGGGCTGGACCCTGGCAGGAAATGATGAGTTATCCATTCTCACTATCAAAATATCTCAAAAAAAAAAAAAAAATTTCCAGTGAGCAGTTATATGAATCAAAACAGTAGAGAAAGCACGAGTCCTTATTCTGCAATGAACATACCATATCACAACGTCAAGCACCACTGCTAAGCATTTCCTGCTGCAGTTTTCCATATTTAAAAATAGATATAAAAATATGTATCTCATATGAATGTAATGGGGAGTTCCTGGTTTTTGAGTAGTCATTAGGTATGTTGTACTCAAATTCTGCTGCTAAGTCACTTCAGTCGTGTCCGACCCTGTGCGACCCATGGACGGCAGCCCACCAGGCTCCCCCATCCCTGGGATTCTCCAGGCAAGAACACTGGAGTGGGTTGCCATTTCCTTCTCCAATGCATAAAAGTGAAAAGTGAAAGTGAAGTCGCTCAGTCGTGTCCAACTCTTCATGACCCCATAGACTGCAGCCCACCAGGCTCCACCATCAATGGGATTTTCCAGGCAAGACTACTGGAGGGGGTGCCATTCTACTTGGGCATAAAAGATTGTTTCTCTCATTTCTCTCTCCACTGACATTAAATTGCCAGTGCAAAGAACTAATTTAATTGTTGCTACAAGTTGTTTGTAATAATGTGTGACTCACTAAGATTTTTGATGGCATCATTTCACAGGAGGGTAAACACAGGGGTATATTTCTTTAGGTATCTGAGAAAAAAAGTCTGAACCATATCTTTATTATTAAATTGTCTCATATCCATATAAAATGGTGATGAATTAAGCTAAACGTAGAAATGAAACTCATATTGATTTGTAAAGGTGAAGTTACCTAGAAGAAAAGGAAGAAAGGGAGTATAGTGGACCCAAAAATAGACTTAAGAACTCTTAACCTGAAAGCTCTTATTATGAATCTGCATTTACTCTGGGCATAAGTATTAACAATAACTCATATAGCAAAAATGCTTGCTTATCTCAGAGGGGAATAAAAAAGCTAGTCAGGAATGTGAAGCACTTTCTAGGAGAAGGAAATGGCACCCACTCCAGTATTCTCACCTGGAAAATCCCAAGGATACAGGAGCCTGGCAGGCTACAGCCCATGTGGTTGCAAAGAGTTGGACATGACTGAGTGAGCACAAATGTGAAGCACTTAGCAAATCTGAAGAGTTCTGCAAAGTCTTAATAAAAACACTTTGATGCTTGAGGTAAAACTGCAATTTATTTTGATTACCAATAATACTGACTCTAGCAAAGTTGGTGCACTTTTCAATAAATAACAGTTATTTAGACAAATGTCCAAGTCAGATGGTAAAATAAACACTTAATTAACTGAAGTACTTAATTGATGCTTTTGAACTGTGGTGTTGGATAAGACTCTTGAGAGTCCCTTGGACTGCAAGGAGATCCAACCAGTTCATTCTGAAGGAGATCAGCCCTGGTTTTTCTTTGGAGGGAATGATGCTAAAGCTGAAACTCCAGTACTTTGGCCACCTCATGCGAGGAGTTGACTCATTAGAAAAGTCTCTGATGCTGGGAGAGATTGAGGGCAGGAGATGAAGGGGACGACAGAGGATGAGATGGCTGGATGGCATCACTGACTCGATGGACGTGAGTCTGAGTGAACTCCGGGAGTTGGTGATGGACAGGGAGGCCTGGCGTGCTGCAATTCATGGGGTTGCAAAGAGCTGGACACGACTGAGCGACTGAACTGAACTGACTGACTTCAAAAGAAATGTATGCAGTCTTAGTCCTTAAACTAAAGACATTATGAAGCTAAATGTCCAGCATTTATTTACCCATGATTTTAATTCTGGGTTACCATATGGTAATATACAATGACATAACAACCTCCCTGCCCTCCACACACAATATTTTTTTCCTATTCATAGAAAGACAAATAGGATATGATGAAATATTGGCAATCAGAGTAGGATGATTAAGGACACTGGAGAGTGCCATGAATTTCACATTCATTTGATCATAATGTACAAGACTGCTGTTTATTTTTCAGTGAAATTTCAGGATACAGAGAAATTTTATTTTTATTCTTTAAGAAGTAAAATTACTTTGAAGTGCCCTAAATAAAAATTACCTTCAGAAATCCTAAATAAATAAAACCAAAATACTTTAGAGGCCAAGTTGTTAGATTTGTGAGCACCTCATTATAGATTATAAAGGAAGGATAAGATTTTGATAGTCGGGAAACTTAGACACATAGAAGGAGAATATCTAATAAGATAGATACTGCCTCTGGGAAATTACATTTCCTTTCTTCTACATGGTACAGACAGTCTTCTAAACTTTCCATGGAAACCATGGGTACAAAGCAACAATGAAGAGTTTGTAGGTAAAATGTTCACTGAGAAAAAAACCCACATTTGTTATCAAGTGATAGTGTGGACTGTTTGAGACTGAGGACTGAAGTGCTAAGACTAGCAGTGGCTATGCCCTAGTGTGAGAGTGGACATGCATATCAACTACAATACACAACAGGAATGTGTTTCTGCCTCTCTGAAGAGAGAAAAAGTAAGGCATAATGAGAGAAAATAAGACTTAGGAATTAAACACCAAGATTCTAAAACACTACTGCCTTAAATAAAATATAATTCTGTCGCTTACAAGTGTATGATCTTAAGCAAGCCTTATAACCATTCTCTGCCTTAGTTTGTTTCCAAAGTGAAATATGTATAATAAGATTATCTACTTCAGAGATGGACTGTGAGAACAAGGCAGAACTCAATCCATGCTCATATTATGTGAGTTTAAAAATTCTAAGCTACTACCTTCCTTTGATGGCAGATCCGTTCAAATATTACTTCACTGAAATTTGTATCTGTAAAGAGTAGAACCATGGATCTGATTCAGTCTGTTTTTTCTTTTGATTTTAAATTAACTCAACCTGAGTTGTTGATAGGGGTTATATCAAAACATCAAGAAAATACAAAATAAAGTCCAAAGTTACCACAAGCTACACACATTCCCTTGTAAAATTCAATTTCCTCATTTATAAGATACAGGGGTTTGAAACTCATGATTGAAACCAAGGGTACGCCACAGAATCACTAATGGAATTTACATAAAATGCAATGCAAGAACTCCATCTCTGTCCAATTGCATCTGAATCTAGGGTCAGAGCTGGGGCAATGAGGAGTACTAGGCACATGTGTATGTTAAGAATCTTCACTGTTAAGGGTGAAAGAAGGAGTAAAAAAGCATGTTTAAAACTCACCATTCAGAAAACTAAGATCATGGCCTCTGGTCCCATCACCCCATGGCAAATAGAAAGGGGAAAAGTGGGATCAGTGACAGATTTTATTTTCTTGGATTCCAAAATCACTGTGGATGGTGACTGCAACCATGAAATTAAAAGATGCTGGATCCTTGGAAGCAAAGCTATGAAAAACCTACACAGCATAGTAAAAAGCAGAGATATCACTTTGCCAACAAAGGTCTGTATAGTCAAAGCCATGGCTTTTCCAATAGTCATGTACAGATGGGAGAGTTGGATCATAAAGAAGGTTGAGTGCTGAAGAATTGATGCTTTTGAACTGTGGTGTTGGAGAAGACTCTTGAGAGTCCTTTGGACTGCAAGGAGATTGAACTGGTCAATCTTAAAGGACATCAACCCTGAACATTCACTGAAAGGACTGATGCTGAAGCTAAAGCTCCAACTGGGCCACCTGATGCAAAGAGCCAACTCACTGGAAAAGAACTTGATGCTTGAAAAGATTAAGGGCAGAAGAAGCACGACAGAGGATGAGATGATTGAATGGCATTGCTGACTCAATAGACCTGAGTTTGAGCAAACTCCAGGAGACAGTGAAGGACAGGGAAGCCTGGCATGCTGCCGTCAATGTGGTCCAGAGAGTTGGACACAATTTGGCGACTGAACAACAACTGTTTATTGGATTTTCATTATAAAACACTATTAGATGATTTGTGAGGTTGACTCTACATTTATTATTGTATCATTCTAATAATCTTTAATCTAAACACCATTTAGTCATTTTTAAAGTAATTTTATTACTTTAATCATTTTTTTTAATTCAGCACAGCATAATGATGACTTTTCCTCTGAATTAGATCCTCCTATAAAACAAAGTGACCTAACTAGAATCTAAGAGGAGTAGTGACAGCAAGGCAGCTTGACCTCACCAACAATTTTGCTGCTGGCCTGTCACTGTAAAGACACCTGATGTCCCCATGGGATATACTAACCACTTTTAATTAATGTCCACAAACCTCCATCAAACAGTTCAGAATAGCTGACTCCTAGGGACTATGTGCTTTTTAAAAACCTACCTATGCATTGAGAAAAATAAGATAATTCAATTTGGACTACTGACTGAAAAAAATAAGGGGACACGTGTGAAATCACTCCAAGCCATGTCCCCAGTGTTGGTAATGTAGCCACGGTGAGCTGAAGCAAAATGTTATCAGCCTGACTTTGGGCAACATGTCTTTCCTCTTAGAGAAATTTACATGCTCAGCTGAAATAAACATAATGAACACATTGAATTTTCTCCCTGTGAAAGTCAATGAACAATGAAGATCTTTTTTCTTCAACTTACTTTGATTTCTTCATGTATAGCCAATAGACGACACCAGCAACTAGGGCAGCGAGGAGGAGACCAACAACAATTCCCACAATTAGTTTTGCCTGGTCATTAACCTTTTCTTTGTTTTCATCTACAACAAAGAAGAGAAGCCCATGCAATTACAGACAATGCCAAGCATTTCTGAAAAGAAGTCAATCTAGTTATTATTTCTGATTAAAAATGACCAAGGCTCACTACTAAGAGTAACATGCAAACTTGTGCTTCTAAGGGATTAAAATTTTAGCATTCTTACTATCTTGTCTCATTTGCTATTTTAATTCAAATCAAAATGTGGCAGCTAGGAAAATTATTTATGCAATGACACTTCATAAATCTTGAGCAGATAGTCAAGGAAGAAGAGCCGGCAGCATAGTACCTACCACTTATCTCGTCTGCCTCATCGTGTTCTGGAATACTTACTGAAATGAAAAATGTTAATATGAAATTAAAAACAAAATTTGTTGATATATGAAAGTCACCTTTACCATTATAGTATGATGTAATAATACTCAAAGATAAAATATCTATTCTACAGCTGAGGGTAGAAAAACTTACATTTAATAAAGCATGAACTTCCGTACAAAGAAATTCATCTTGTTTTAAAGAAAAGACAGTAGTTAAAACTGCAAAGGTATTGATCTACCATAGAAAACTTCACAACTGACAAGCTATAGTATTAATCTGAAATCCATAACTTTCCCACTATCTACCACCTTTTAATAGGATTTCTTTTTTTAGGAGAAACAAGTTGCAGTGCATGGAATCTACAGTGTAGTGTTTCTCAACTTCAATTTTCCTGCCTCGGTGGAGGAGAATTTATTTTCATACTCTAGTGTCAGAAATTTGCCACTTAGAGACATTTTCAAAGTGATAGGAGTGGTGGTTAAAACTGGGGACATCTCAGAGGTGAAGGTGCAATATATGTGATGCTTGTAAAAACCCTCCAAATGACTAATAGCACGATGATCTTGGCCCATTTAGAGGATTGTCACTGTGGTGGATTATCATTTAATATTAGACTAAATAAATATTTTTCTATGAACATGGGCTTCCATCAGAATTTTCAGTGATCATTGTTAAAATGCAGATTCCTAGACCCCTCCTCATACCTACTATATTGGAATTTTAGCAGGTGCTCATTGACTTTGAAAATGATGGTATTAAATGTTGATCAAACCACTGCAAGGTCTATAAGCCACTATTCAATGGGTTAGAATTAAAAAGAGAGACTTGTGTTCAGGAAGAAAGGATAACTCCTCTTTTAGGTAGGACAAATCAATACTCACTGAATTGAATTCAGAGAAGTCAATGCTCCTATTTTAGAGTTAAATTCATTTGGCTCTTTTCTCCTGTCAATCCAAAAGGTTTTTATATTCCAGTCATATTCTGTTAAGGGCCATTATCTTTAGAAAATTATTTTCTCCTAGCTTCAGCTAATTCCTAGCCAGTATATCTCTATCTTGCTAAAATCACATAGAGAATTCCAACTGACTGAAGAATGAAAGTTTGGAGAGTCAGTTGGTATCCTGCCCAGATCTGAGTCTCAGTCTAGGCCAGCCCTGATTTAAGACTAACACAGCAAAATAAAGAATTATAGAATTGAAGATGAGAGATAACTTCAACTTAAATAAAGAAGCAGCTATTGGTATCCATTACCTTGATTTCAGCATTGACAGATTTTTTTTCACTTTCTCTGAGATTATCTAATTTGTTTGATTTTTTAACCTATGATTCAAATTTGATATTCAAATGCATCAATTTTTGAAACTAGATTTTTGGATTCCTGATATCAGTTTTACTACCAATTTTCTGAGTGACTTTACGCATGTGGCATTCCTTTGCAAAATAAGAATAGGATAAATACCACAAAGAATTGAAATGAAAAATAATAGATTAAAGGGAATTAAAAATTTACTAAAATTAAAACTGTTAGAGAAATGTTTTCAGGTAATCTTTGAATCATCTGAACACAAAACATGGATTAAGTAAGAGCAACATAGTCCTTATCCTCTGTTGATCTTGGAAATATTCCTGTACAAGATAAAGTCTCTGATCCATAAAACATGAAATGATTTAACTGTCAAGACAAGGATTGTAAAGAATGGACACCAGGAAGAAAAAAAAAAGAACCTTATGATGATGATACCAAATGCAAAATAAATAAATAAAACTTACCATAATGCAGTACAGGAAGATGGAATTGAAGATTTTAAACTAATGAAGAATAACTTCAAATTTTCTTACTTTTTTTAATGCCAGAAAGGAAATACTCACTAGCAGAGACATTCAAGGAGTTTACTGTTCTCTCCAGCTGGTTTTCTGCTGTGCAAGTTAATGTAACATTCTCTTCAGGGGAAATGATAATTTTACTATAATACCTGCCATTGATATACGGAGATTCCTCTGTCTGGAAAAAGAAAAGGAACATGGCTTTAGAAATGGAAATGAATTAAAAACATAGGAAAGAGTAACACTGAATGAAACAAGATAGGTGCGGTGCTCTGCGGCATTATCTGGCATGCAAGGGTATATGTAAGTTCATAGATGAGACCATTTCAGGTTTATAACTACATCAGAGAGGAAAAAGAATAGTGAATCCATACTTGGATTTCTCTTTATGTTTCTATTATTAATTTTAATAATTAAACTAAGCTGTTCTTTTTCAATAGATGCTCATTAGTTTATATTTTGGCATGATAGTACCTATCTCAAAATAATTAGAGATTAACTCATCACCAGTTTTCTTCTAATAAACTTATGAGTTTAATTCTATTTGTAAACTACATCCTCAGTTAGTAGAGCATGAACCTCTTAATCCCAGGGTGATAGGTTCATGCCCTAAGTTGGGTGGTTGCTCTCCTATGTTTAGGGCTTCCCTGGTGGCTTGGCAGTAAAGAATCTGCCTGGAATGCAGGAGATGTATGCAGGAGATGTGGGTTCAATCTCTGGATCAGGACGATCCCCTGGAGAAGGAAATGGTAACCCACTCCAGCATTCTTGCCTATATTCTTGCCTGGGCAATCTCACGGACAGAGGAGCCTGGTGGACTACAGTCTGCAAAAGAGTTGGACGTGACTTGTGGACTAAACAACAAAACTCATTCCCCTCCACTATAATGGTGAATTCTTTTATTTTAAACCATGATACATACGTGCATAGGTATGTATGGTTTTCTCATGGGAAAACCAGACTCTCTTTCTCAATTTATTTGAGTTAAATACAGAGGATGGGTTCTTTTTCAGTGACTAGTGATGAGGGTAACCACTGCTATTTAATTTCTTCAAACATAAGAGACAATTCACATTACTCTCTTCTGGATTCTCAGTCCAACTCCACTAAAGCAAGCACGTACTTGCATTGTTTTCTGAGACATATTATACACACCACGTCCTCTAGTCCTCTATTGCTCTATATGTGCTTTCTTCTCAAATGCATTGTAAAGGCCTTGAGGACAGGAGAGAGCTTCATGATTAGAGATATCATGGAGTCCCTGGGATAGGGGTGGGACAGAGGTATCAGCAGTTGTAAAATAATAGATTCACCATGTGATTGAGGAAGGAACAAATAAAAAAATTATGGCTGGATCATCACAAGCCTAGGACAAGAAAAATAACATATCACCTAGTGGGCCAGAATCAATCCTTCTCCTTGACAATGAAGAATGGATTATTATTTTTTATCCTCATAGTAAGTTCACCTGCTATTTTTCCAATTCCCACCAGTATTTTTCATATGACTTTCTCACTGGACTTTTCTCATATGACTTTTTTTTGTTTTTATTACTTTATCTCTACAAAATGCCTTTGCCTATTTCTAGGTTGACCTTTTAAATCTTTGTACCTTTTTCTTCATTAAACACTTATCTGATACTTATTTTTCTACTTTTTATGTTTACATTATCCAGAAACAAAAGGTTTTTTTGATATAATTATTATTAAATTGAACTAGAGAGCAAAAAAAAGAATAGAGTAGAATAGAAACAGTCATTTTTGATGCTAAAAAAGAGATCTAAACATTGTTAGCAATTCAGGTCTTTATTCTGAAATCAAGAGCCTCTTTGTCATCTTCAGGCATATTCTCTTGCTTGTGTGTCCCATCACATATAACCAAATCAGGAAGCATTTGCTTGTGTCCACTCCTTTAGGGACATTCCATACTTGAGTTATGCAAGTAAACATGCATCACCCATAGCTGAAAGAGCCAAAATTCACCAAGTTCCGCAAAACTAGACTACATAAGCTGGACCACTAGCCCACCTTCCCTAGACAGAGAAAGGGTGGACACTTTAAATTATGATTCTGGTTTATGCATGCCTTCTCAGATTTCAACTGAGTCTAAAGCTGGGAAAGAGGGAACACAGAAGATTCAAATAATCAAATGGCTCATGGGGGTATTCCTGAGGAATCTTTAAGTGGCTCCACTGAGAAGAGAGACATGAAGACTGTTGTGGAGAGAATGGAATTAACCAGTATGTCAGTAACCCAAGTTGACTGGCAATTTAATGCGATTACATATCTAAACAGTTTGTGATAAGCCAGATTCTCATATTTTTTTTTCAAAGAGAAAATTATTGGTAGTGTTCATACATTCTTAGCCTTTTACTACTGCAAACTAAAATGGTGTGACAAAGGTACAAATATTACTGCTTGGTTTACATACAAGTTTGTTCAGCAGAAATCATCCTAGATACTATATATTTAGCTAGCCATACTTTGGCCCCAGTACACACAGATCAGACCATATGTTCACAGTGACTATGTTCTTCACCATTCCCCAGGGCCAAGTCTCAAGAAGAAATGACCCATAATGTGCATAAAAGTAAGCAAAGTATAAGTGAGGCCACTTATACTGAGATGTGGAAGTTCAGGATGTAGGTAATATATACCTTAATGTTTTAATCACCCAAATTTCAGGAATTAGTGACCATGGGGTAATACCTAATTTATATATTTTTAAAATTTATTTTTAATTGGAGGATAATTGCTTTACAATGCTGTGTTGGTTGCTGTGGTACAACAATGTGAATCAGCCTTAAGCATACATATATCCCCCCACTTGAGACTTCCTCCCACCCCCCACCCTATGACACCCCTCTAGGTCATCACAGAGCACCCTATGCTATATAGCAGCTTCCCATGAGATATCCATTTTATACATGGTCATATACGTATGTCAATAGTACTCTCTTAATTTGTCCAGATACTGACCACAACAAAATAAGTCTTCCATGCTCCATGACCCTAGGATTTTAAATTTCTCTTTGAGCTACGGTCTTCCTTTGGGAGAAGTTAGCAAAAGCTTCCTCTGAGGACATAGCGTGAATTTCGTGTTGATAATGTTAGCTTACAGTTTAGATACCTAAATAAAACCCTACACTGCACCAAGTACAGCACTCAACAAGAAGACAAATACTTGCTTGGTTTATGACACTTCCACTGCCAGTAATTGTCCACTGTATAGCTGGCTTCGGAAAACCTTCCACATGGCAGATTATTGTTTTAGACAGTCCACTGGGATCAGTTTTCTTTGTCATTTTGATTTGAGGTTTTCCTAAAAATATTACAATTAAAATAAGATGTTGAACTGAGATCATAAAAGAAACAGATATTAAATTCTCAAAGAAAATTTTGAATTGGTGCTCACGTATTTTATTACCTTCTACAATTAGAGTCAACGACTCTCTTTTCTTTAATCCTTCAACCTCTTGCAGAGCTGTTTCACAGACATAGTTTCCAGCATCCTGATAATGAAGACTAGAAAATGATGGGCTAGATCGAAGCTTGACGTTATCCTGATTAAATAAAAAGTTAATTATGTCACATGGCACAATTATAGCTCTCCATGTATTTATTATATAATAATAAAGACTGAAATTATTCTTCTGGGTCTAATGAAAATTTCTTTTCTTAACTTCAAATGCTTTCACAAATAGACTTCCTTTTTCCTCTGAACTTTTAGAGTTAGACAAATCAGAGTTTTATTTCAGACTCTTCCATTTACTGAATTTATATTTGGAACAAGTTCATAAACTTCTGAGATTCAGCTTCCTTACTTGTAAATAGGGTAGTAATCTTACCATATTAAAGACAGTTATCAAGACATGGAATCTATTACAGAACAATTAAGACAAAAATGTTTTTTAAAGAAAACTTTTAAATGGCTTACTATACTAAAATTTCTATGAACAAATAAAATGCAACATTTAACTTTGAAAATAATTTTATATATAGAAAATAATACTATTTACCAGGAATTGAAATGCTCCTAAGGCAACCAAACACAATCTTAAGATTATATGGTCTTTGTACACTATAATTTTTTTTCCATTTCCATCAACTTACCAACAGGCAGGCAACATTGATCAGCACTACTGATATGAGTTATTTAATCAACAACAGTAACTGCAGCTTCTGTGGAAACTGGTTTAACCAAGTAAACTTAGCTTCTCTAGTTCTGAGTAAAACACACCATGAGTGTTCATATACCAAAAACCTATCAAGCCCTTTGACCATTAACTACCACAAACACATCATGTTAAGTATTCAGTCTATGGAGTGACATTTTAACTATCTGAGCAAATGAAATGTTGTGATGAGGCTGTGTTTAAGAGAAAATGAAATAATAAACTGAGTTTTAAGAGTTAAGATAACAAGTAACAGAGGATCTGGCATGAAAAGAGATCAAAAACCAATAGAAAATAATTTACATTTTCATCTAAAAGAAACTGGAGCAATATACTTCCCACAACTTTTTACAAAGATAATTCTTGTCAACCCCTATTTTAAGTGGTTTGATGTGTTTTTGTCAACTCAATACTGCTTAAGTGCTTCTGCTACATGTCACATTACAGGAATAAACAGACAGGGTGTATACTAGTTAAGGATTTGAGTGGAGGGAACATAGTAACAACTATGTTACTATATGTTACTATGTTACTATAGCCTACCAGGCTCCTCCATCCATGGGATTTTCCAGGCAAGAGAACTGGAGTGGGTTGCCATTGCCTTGACACAGGGATTGAACCCAGGTCTCCCAGATTGTAGGCAGACACTTTACCATCTGAGCCACCAGGGAAGTCCTGGTGATAACCTTATCTATGTTGATAACCTTAGTTAATAACCTTATCTCAAATCACCAATTTCCAATCCTACTAATCTCACTCTAAAAAGATAACAGCAATGCTTGGGTCCCCAGATAATGACCTACATTTCAGATGATAACAAGAACATTAGCGCTCAGGACAGCATATTAAAAAGCAGAGACATTATTTTGCTGACAAAGGTTCATCTAGTCAAAGCTAGTAGTCATGTATGGATGTGAGAGTTGGACCATAAAGAAAGCTGAGCACCAAAGAATTGACGCTTTTGAACTGTAGTGTTGGAGAAGGCTCTTGAGGGTCCCTTGGACTACATGGAGATCCAACCAGTGAACTGTAAAGGAAATCAGGCCTGAATATTCATTGGAAGGACTGATTCTGAAGCTGAAGCTCCAATGCTTTGGCCATCTGATATGAAGAACTGACTCATTTGAAAAGACCCTGATGCTGGGAAAGATTGAAGAGGGGAGAAGAAGGGGACAACAGAGGATGAGATGGTTGGATGGCATCACCGACTCAATGGTCATGAGTTTGAGCAGGCTCCAGGAGTCGGCGATGGACAGGGAAGCCTGGCATACTGCAGTCCATGGGGTCGCAAAGAGTCGGACACAACTGAGCGACAGAACTAAACTGAACTGAAACACTCAGGAAATACAGACTAAGCTCTTAGTATGTTCCAGGTGTTCTACTACGGCCCAGGGGTGAAAAAAGATCACTACCATCAAGGAGCTACTAATTCATGGAACCCACATTCAAACACTTAAGGTCAGTCTCCAGAAAGGCAGAAGGTTATGTAACTATAGTGGTGTTTATGCTGGGTAAGGCCTGAGCCTGAGCCTCTACTCTGTCACCTATGAGCTCTCCGATTTCTCTCACTTCAAGTTCTTTGAAATAATGTAGGGAACTAACCATTTTCTTGCATATTTCACAGGGTTGTTATAAACACACTGTTAACAACATTATGGGTTAAAACACACTGGAAATTGCTAAAATATATAACTGTATATGCGTGTGTGTCCATATGCATGTGTATAATTATTTAGTAAATACACATAATTAAATTAATGCCCCAAACTAAGTTTCAGAGCAACAATTATGGATGCCATAGTGATGTTGAGTACCTCTAAATTTTATTGTAGTAATCTTTATTATTATATATAAAAAAAGAGAGTATGAGTTTTTGTGTATAAACATATTACACATGAATATACAAGAGAAGCCTAAAAGGAGTCAGTCCAAAAGTGGAACATTACCAAGAATACTTACTTTCATCCACACCACAGTTGCATTCCTACTGGCAGATATTGTGCATGACACAGGCAGAGCATCGCCAATCTGCTTAGTCACCTCCCCGCTTGGGTTTAAGGACAAATCCAAATCTGTGAAGCAGAAAAATATGCTTGAAATACAACTCCAGAAAGTAAGACAGTCAAAATATTTTTGGAGAAAAAAAATAGATGAAAGAAAGAAAAACTCCTGCTAACTCTACTTGAAATTCAGAAGTGATTTATGTGACTGAAATAACTCAAGTGTAGCATAATCACTCTAGTTTTTCAAGCCAGCTTTGAGACCAGTTTGGACAAGTGCGAATGGTCAATTTAATTGATTATGCGTTTATATGCAGTTAACATGATTGATATTTTGAATGCATGTAAGTATTCATCTGGGGTCTATCACCTTCAGAAAAAAATTCTTAAATCATTTCTGGAAGAAAATAAAGATGATGACTAAGTAAATATTATGAGAAGAATTGATAAGACATACCATGGGAAATCAAGTATATTTAGACAGCAGGTGATAAACTAAATTATCATAAGGTGTTTACACGTTTCTTCAGAGAGAACTGACTACAGTAGCTAGATATTTTAAAAAAAAATGCTATCCCATTTCTCATGCAGTTGAAATTTTAAATTTAATTTTTTTTGTTGAAGGATAATTGCTTTATAGAATTTTGTTGTTCTCTGTCAAACTTCAACATGAATCAGCCATAGGTATACATATATCCCCTCCCTTTAGAACCTCCCTCCCATCTCCCACCCCATCCTACCCGCTAGGTTGATACAGAGCCGCTGTTTGAGTTTCCCGAGCCATACAGCAAATCCCCATTGTCTATCTATTTTACATATGGTAATGTAAGTTTCCATGTTACTCTTTCCATACATTTCACCCTCTCCTCCCCTGTCCCCATGTCCATAAGTCTATTCTCTATGTCTGTTTCTCCTTGTTGCCCTGAAAATAAATTCTTCAGTACCATTTTCCCAGATTCCGTATATATACATTAGAATACGATATTTATCTTTCCTTTTCTGACTTACTTCACTCTGTATAATAGGCTCTAGGTTCATCCACCTCATTACTACTGGCTCAAATGTACTCCTTTCTATGGCTGAGTAATATTCCATTGTGTATATGCACCATAACTTCTTATCCATTCATCTGTCTATGGACATCTAGGTAGCTTCCATGTTTTAGGTATTGTAAATAGTGCTGCAGTGAACAAAGGGATACATGTTGTCTTTTTCATTTTGGTTCCTCAGGGTATATGCTTAGGAGTGGGATTTCTGGGTCATATGGTGGTTTTATTCCTAGTTTTTTAAGGAATCTCCAAACTGTCTTGCATAGTAGCTGTATCAATTTACTTTCCCACCAACAGTGGAAGAGGATTCCCTTTTCTCCACACACTTTCCAGCATTTACTGTTTGTAGACATTTTGATGATGGCCATTCTGACTGGTGTGAGGTGATATCTTATTGTAGTTTTGATTCGCATTTCTATAATAATGAACAATGTTGAGAATCTTTTCATGTGCTTATTAGCCATCTGTATGTCTTCTTTGGAGAAATGTCTGTTTAGGTCTTTTCCCCATTTTTTGATCGGGTTGTTTGTTTTTCTGGTATTGAGTTGTGTGAGGTGCTAGTATACTTTGGAAATTAATCCTTTGTCAGTTGTTTCATTTGCTATTATTTACTCCCATTCTGAGGGTTGTCTTTTCACCTTGCTTATAGTTTCCTTTGCTGTGCAAAAGCTTTTAAGTTTAATCAGGTCCCACTTGTTTACTTTTGTTTTTATTTCTGTTACTCTAGGAGATGGGTCACAGAGGAACTTGCTTCGATTTATGTCATCAATTGTTCTGCCTTTGTTTTCCTCTAAGATTTTTATAGTTTCTGGTCTTACATTTAGGTCTTTAATCCATTTGGAGTTTATCTTTGTGTATGGTGTTAGGAACTGTTCTAATTTCATTCTTTTATATGTAGCTGTCCAGTTTTCCCAGCATTTATTGAAGAGGCTGTCTTTGTGTCATTGTATATTCTTGCCTACTTTGTCAAAAATAAGGTACCCATAGGTGCATGGGTTTATTTGCTTTCTATCTTGTTCCATTGGTTTATATTTCTGTTTTAGTACCAGTAGCATGATGTCTTGATGACTGTAGCTTTGTAGTATATCTGAAGTCAGGAAGGTTGATTCCTCCAGCTCCATTCTTCTTTCTTAAGACTGCTTTGGTTATTTGGGGTCTTTTGTGTTTCCATATGAATCATGAACTATTTTGTTCTAGTTCTGTGAAAAATGCCATTGGTAATTTCATAGGGATCACAATGAATCTGTAGATTGCATTTGGTAATATAGTCATTTTCACAATATTGATTCTTCCTACCCAGGAACAAGGAACATCTCTCCATCTGTTTATGTCACCTTTGATTTTTTTCATTAGTGTCTTATAATTTTCTGTGTACACTTCATCTCCTTTGGTAAGTTTATTCCTAGATATTTAGTTATTTTTGTTGCAATGGTGAATGGGATTGATTTCTTAATTTCTTTTTCTGATTTTTCAGTTAGTATATAGAAATGCAAATGATTTCTGTGCATTGATTTTGTATCCTTTGCTAAATTCACTGATTAGCTCTAGTAATTTTCAGCTACTTTCATTAGGGTTTTCTATGTACAGTATCTTGTCATCTGCAAACAGTGAGAGCTTTATTTATTTTCTGATCTGGATTCATTTCTTTTTCTTCTCTGATAGCTGTAGCTAGGACTTCAGAACTAAGTAGAACAATAGTGACAAAAGTGGACACCTTTGTCTTGTTTCTGATCTTAGGGGGAGTGCTTTCAGCTTTTCACTATTGAGAATAATGTTTGCTGTAGGCTTATCATATACGGCCTTTACTATGTTGAGGTAGGTTCCTTCTATGCCCATTTTTTGAAGAGTTTTAATAAATTGGTGCTGAATTTGTCAAAGGCTTTTTCTGTATCTATTGAGATGGTCGTATGGTTTTTATCTTTCAATTTGTTAATATGGTGTATCACATTGATTGATTTGTGTATATTGAAGAACCTTTGCATCCCTGGAATAAACCCAGCTTGATCATGGAGTATGAACTTTTTGATGTTTTGCTGAATTCTGTTTGTTAAAATTTTTTGAGGATTTTTTCATCTTGTTCATCAGTGATATTGGCCTGTAGTTTTTGTGTGTGTGTGTGTGTTGTCTTTGTCTGGTTTTGGTTTTAGGGTGATGGTGGCCTCATAGAACAAGTTTGGAAGTGTTTCTTCCTTTGCAATTTTTGGAAAGAGTATTAGAAGGATAGGCATTAGCTCTTCTCTATTTGATAGAGTTCTCCTGTGAAGCCATCTGGTTCTGGGTTTTTGTTTTTTGGGAGATTTTTGATCACAGCTTCAATTTCAGTGCTTGTAATTGGGTTGTTCATAATTTCTATTTCTTCCTGGTTCAGTCTTGGAAGATCAAAATATTCTAACAATCTGTCCATTTCTTCCAGGTTGTCTATTTTATTGCCATATAGATGTTCATAACAGTCTTTTATAATCCTTTGTATTTCTGCATTGTCTGTTGTAACCTATCCTTTTTCATTTTTAATTGTGTTGTTTGCTTCTTCTCTTTTTTTCTTGATGAGTCTGGTTAATGGTTTGTCAACTTTGTTTATCATCTCAAAAAACCAGCTTTTAGTTTTATTAATCTTTACTACGGTTTCTTTCATTTCTTTTTCCATTATTTCTGCTTGGATCTTTATGATTTCTTTCCTTCTACTAATTTTGGGATTTTTCTGTTCTTCTTTTTCCAGTTGTTTTAGGTGTAAAGTTAGGTTGTCTATTCAATGTTTTTCTTGTTTCTTGAGGTAGGATTGTATTGCTATAAACTTCCCTCTTAGAACTGCTTTTGCTGCATCCCATAGTTTTTGAGTTATCATGTGTTTATTGTCATTTGTTTCTAGAAATTTTTTGATTTCCCTTCTGATTTCTACAGTAATCTGTTGGTTATTTAGGAATGTGTTGTTTGATCTCCATGTGTTTGTGTTTCTTACACTTTTTTTCTTGTAATTGATATCTAGTCTCATAGTATTGTGGTCAGAGAAGATGCTTGATGCACTTTCAATTTTCTTAAATTTACTGAGGCTTGATTTGTGACCCAAGATGTGGTCTGTCCTGGGGAATGTTCCATGTGCACTTGAGAAGGTGTATTCTTCTGCATTTGGATGGAATGTCCTGAAGATATCAATGACATCCATTTCATCTAATGTATCATTTAAGACTTTTGTTTTCTTATTAATTTTCTGTTTTGATGAATTGTCCATTGGTGTGAGTGGGGTATTAAAGTCTCCTACTATTATTGAGTTATTGTTAATTTCTCCTTTTATGTCTGTTAGTCTTTGTCTTATGTATTGAGGTGCTCCTATGTTGGGTGAATATTTTCAATTGTTATGTCTTCCTCTTGGATTGATACCTTGATCACTATGTAGTGTCCTTCCTTATTGCTTGTAATCTTCTTTATTTTAAGGTCTATTTTGTTGATATAAGGATTGCTACTCCAGCTTTCTTTTGCTTCCCATTTTCATGGAATATATTTTTCCATCCTCTGATTTTCAATCTGTATGTGTCTTTAGGCCTAAAGTGGGTTTCTTGTAGACAGCATATATATGAGTCATGTTTTGTATCCATTAAGCCATTCTGTGTCTTTTGGTTGGAGCATTTAATCCATTTACATTTAAAGTAATTACTGATATATATTCCTGTTGCCATTTTTTTAATTGTTTGGGGTTGATTTTGTAGATCTTTTTTCTTCTGCTGTATTTCTTGACTATATAAGTCCCTTTAACATTTGTTGTTAAGCTGGTGTGGTCATACTGAATTCTCTTAACTTTTGCTTCTCTGAAAAGCTTTTTCTTTCTCCATCAGTTTTAAATGAGAATTTTGCTGGGTACAGTAATCTTGGTTGTAAGATTTTTCCCTTTCAGTACTTTAAATATATCCTGTCATTCCTTTCTGGCCTGCAGAGTTTCTGCTGAAAAATCAGCTCTTAAGAATATGGGGTTTCCCTTGTATGTTACTTGTTGCTTCTGTGCTGCTTTTAATATTCTTTCTTTTGTATTTAGTCTTTGTTAGTTTGATTAGTATGTGTCTTGGCATGTTTCTCCTTGGGTTTATCCTGTATGGGACTCTTTGTGTCTCTTGGACTTGAATGACTATTTCCTTTTCCATGTTGGGGAAATTTTCAACTATAATTTCTTCAAAAATTTTCTCATACCCTTTCTTTTTCTCTTCCTCTTCTGGGACCCCTATAATTCGAGTGTTGGTGCATTTGATATTGTCCCAGAGGTCTCTGACACTATCCTCAGTTCTTTTCATTCTTTTTACTTTATTTTGCTCTTCAGAAGTTATTTCTACCATTTTATATTCCAGCTTACTGATTCATTCTTCTGCTTCAGATATTCTGCTACTTATTCCTTCTAAAGTAGTTTTGATTTCAGTAATTGTATTGTTTGTCTTTGTATGTTTATTCTTTAATTCTTCTAGGTCTTTGTTAATTGATTCTTGCATTTTCTCCATTTTGTTTTCAATATTTTTGATCTTTACTATCATTATTCTGAATTCTTTTTCAAGTAGTTAGCCTATTTCCTCTTCTTTTATTTGTACTTCTCGTTTCTAGTTTGTTCCTTCATTTGTATAGTATTTCTCTGCCTTTTCATTATTATTAACTTATTGTGTTTGAGGTCTCCTTTTCCAAGGCTTCATGGAAAGTTGAATTCTTTCCTTCAAGAAGGTTTAATTTTTTCTTCCTTTTGGTTTCTGCCATCCTAAGGTTGATTCAGTGGTTTGTATAAGCTTCTTATAGGGTGAGATTTGTACTGAGTTTTTGTTTGTTTTTTCCCTCTGATGGGCAAGGCTGAGTGAGGTGGTAATCCTCTCTGCTGATGATTGGGTTTATATTATTTTTTTGTTTGTTGCTTAGATGAGGTGTCCTGCACAGGGTGCTACTGGTGGTTGGGTGATGCTGGGTCTTGTATTCAAGGGGTTTGTTTGTGTGAGTTTTCACTATTTGATACTCCTTAGGGTTAGTTCCCTGGTAGTCTAAGGTTTTGGAGTCAGTGCTTCCACTTCAAAGGCTCAGGGCTTGGTCTCTGGTCAGAAAAGAGGATTCCACAAGTGGTTTTTTAATGGCATTAAGTGAAATTAAAACAAATATCCAAAAATGAGAAACCAAAGATGAACCCCAGACAAATGGCAGTTACAAAATCAGGCAAATAATAATTAAGATAATGGAATACATACACACACACACACACACATATATATACCCATGAGCAAAGTCAAAACTGTCCAACAAAAATAAAGTACAGTTGATTTATCCAGCAAACAAAGGAAATAAAAAATTATATTTA
The DNA here is from genome assembly GCF_055505025.1 of Bos grunniens. Classification (NCBI taxonomy): domain Eukaryota; kingdom Metazoa; phylum Chordata; class Mammalia; order Artiodactyla; family Bovidae; genus Bos; species Bos grunniens. Next base: position 107,214,122 of record NC_141165.1, read on the forward strand.
CCAGTTAAGAACAAAACTAACTAAAGCACAAACTCAAAAAAAAAAAAAAAGAAAAACTAAAGCAAGGTGCCAAATGAGGAATAAAGCTATGAAAACAAAACTAATAAATATGTTGAGAGGAAAGAAAGAAAAAAAAGAAAGAATAGATATGCAAAGTTAAACAGAGGTAGATGAAGATTTATACTTATTAAAGATTAACTGCAAGGGGAAAAGAACAGTAGGAAGGGCAAACAAAGGAATAAATGTAGAGAAAATATAATAGGTTTAAAAAAATTAAAAATTAAAATTATTAAAAGGAGAAAAGAAAAGAAAACAAAACAAAAACAGAAGAAGAAAAAAAAAAAAAAGGAAAGGAAAACTCCACTGAACTTCAAAAGCCCAATGTAGAGGCAGAGGTTTATAACAACAATAAAAAGTGTGACTGAATATATACATATACATCTATAAGCAAAATCAAAACAGCCCAACAAAAATAAAGTACAGTCGATTGACCCAGCAAATAAAGGAAATCAAAAATTATATCTACCAGAACAAAACTAACTAAAGCACAAACTGGAAAACAAAACTAAAGCAAAGTGCCAATTGGGGAATAAAGCAATGAAAATAAAACTAACAAATATGTTGAGCAGAAAGGAGAGAAAGAAAAAAATATATATGCAAAGTTAAATAGAGGTAGATAAAAAAGATTTATATATGTTAAAGATTAACAAGGGGAAAAGAACAGTAGGAAAAGCAAACAAAGGAATAAATGTAGAAAAAATAATAATAGTTTTAAAAAAATTAAAAAGAAAAAAAATAGGAAAACTCCACAGAACGGCAAAAGCCCAACATAGAGGCAGAGGTTTATAACAATAAAAAAATGTGACTGTGAAAAAAAATCTCAAAAGCTTAATTGGATTTCATAGTGCCAATAAAACAGACAACTACAACAGAGGGGGTTCAAAAAAGGAAACAAAAAGAAAAAAGTCCAAAAGATTTTACAGAACAAGTCAAAACATAAGAATAATAAATGTTTTTCTTGAGTCACTGCTGTCAGGGTCTTTACCCTTGCTGGGAGTCACAGTCTACCTTACCTCCCTAGGATGCCCTCCAACACTGTGCTGATCTCTGGACCTGCTTTGGGCAAAGCAACTCAGATTCAACTCAGATTCTGGTCCTAGTCCTGTGTGTTCTTGCCTCCAATGTCCACAGCTATCAGAACTAGTGCGTTTTCTTTTGTGGAAGCTCTAAATGACCTTTTATATATTCCATAGATACAGAGTCTGCCTAGTTGATTGTGTGGATTTAATCTGTAGCTTGCACAGCTGGTGGGAAGGTTTTGGGTCTTCCTTAGCCACACTGCCCGTGTGTTTCAGTTGTGGTTTTATTTCCACCTCTACACGTGGGTCATCCACTGAGGTTTGTTCTTGAGGCTGCCCTGGAGGACTTGGATTTGTCCCTGTGAGGGCCAGGTGGAGGTGGTGCAGCTGCTTGGGTTGCAGGGGTTCTGACAGCAACAGGTACCCAGGGAAGTTGGCAGTTAGGGCAGCAGGAAATATAGTGCTCTAGAAGGGTATGGCAACCAGTATTGGCCAATATGCTCCAGTATTCTTGCCTGGAGAATCCCCCTCCCTGACAGAGAAGCCTGGCAGATCACAGTCTACAGGGTCTCAAAGACTCGGACAGGACCGAAGTGACCCTGCGCGCATAGATGAAAGACTTTTTTGGCCTGTGGCAGCTCTGCCCCACTGAGAGTTGAGTGTGAAGGTGGCGCAGCTGTTTGCCTTGCAGGGACCCTGGCAGTGCCAAGTGTGTAGGGACACAGACTGCCTCCGCTGCAGGAGTTATGGCCCTATCAGGGTCTTTTTTTGAGCCTCTTGTAGCTGGCGATCAGAAGGTCTCTTTGGCCAGTCTTTCTCCATAGCTCCACCCATTCAGGCGTTTAGTGGGTTCCCTTGCCTGGGGTCCTTCTGTGTTATTTGGCACATAGAAGGGCCCCCTAGCTGGGGTCCTACTGTGTAGATTGGTGTGTCAGGTACTTACAGGGGCACCCTGGGTGGGGTCCTACTCTAGTTCTGCACCTGGGTGGGGTCCTACTTTGTAGTTCAGTGCGTCAGGTGTTTGATGGGCCAGCGTCTGTATTGTTCAGCTGCTGATGCTGGCAAGTGGGGAGAGAGGCTATGGTGATGGCTCCACCCCCTACGTGTGACTCAGCATTATTGCCTTGCTTCCATGGCTGCCTGGTTTTCCTCCACTGGCATTTCCCACCACGATCTCCTCCCTCACATCCCCTCGATCTGTCTCTCTGCAGTCAACAGTATCCCTTGCTCTGGGATTGCTCCACAATTTCTAAACCCCAGCTCCCAGCCGCTGCACCTTCCAGGGGACCAGCATTCCTGTTTGGGATGTGTATGGCTGCAGCAAGGACTATCTGATTCTCATTCCATTTAGACTGCCACAGATCAGCTGTTTCACTCTCAGCCTTAAATGCTTCTCCTCTGACTTAGATAATTGCCTTGATGTAGGGATAGGACCATCGCTTCAGTTCCCCTACACAAGAAGTGCAAGTCCAGTGCTACTAACACTCCTGTTTTTTCCCCTAGTTTCTTCATCCTACTGAGCTTGGCGTGGTTTTATATAATCTTTTCCACTGATCAGGTACTCCTGTCTGCTCTCAGCTGGTGTTCTGCATGCACTTCTGTGTCTGAAGGTGTATTCCTGATATATCCGTGGAGAGAGATGTGTTCCACATCCACCTACTCCTCACCATCTTGTTCTCTCCAGTTGAAATTTTAAATAAGATTTATTGTTAGGTACATTGTCAGCAGATACCATTTTTTAAAAACACAGCATAAACACATCTAAGGAAGTATAATCTTTCAGATGGAAAGTAATTTCTATAAAAAACTACTGTCATAGTATGATTTGTATGAGGAAAATCCAGTTCAATAGAACCTTTATTGTACAGCTACTAGGTTCCAAGCACTGACAGGAGATACTGAGATGAATAATGAGCTTACAATTCACAATTTGAGGTAGAGGTAATATGCACTGTATGTGATGACACTACATAGCAGCATGAAATCAGTACCTAGTGGTAAAGGTGTTATAGATTAGGAGCTCAAGACATATTTGCTGAAAAACTAGAGTAAAGGCTACAGACAGAGGTACAAGCAAAGACTTATAGGAGAGTGGAGAACAGAACCAAACTGGGTTTCAAGGCAGTAATAAAGGTTTTGTATGGGAGGTGATATCTGTCTGTGGCCCCTGATGGTTGAGAAGGGCTTTGATAAGTGGAGATGTTGGTAAAACTTCTGCCACATAAGTAAAGGCAAAGAGGTAAGAGAGGGTGGTGGATTTCACAATGGTGAGTAAAATGGTATCAGTGGTTAAAACACATGGAAGATAAACCTATACAAGTAATTAAGGCGAGCCTATGAGGGACTATGCTTCCCATACTAAGTGAAGTGAAAGTACTAGTCTTTGCAACCCCATGGACTGTAACCTGCCAGGCTCCTCTGTCTTTGGAATTCTCCAGGCAAGAATTATGGACTGGCTAGCCATTCCCTTCTCCAGGGGTTCTTCCTGACCCAGGGATTGAACTCGGGTCTCCTGCATTGCAGATGGATTCTTTACTGTCTGAGCCACCAGGGAAGTCCATTTCAATTTGGTGATTTAGATGTATTCATTCATTAGTTAAATAAACATTCAGAGATGACAAAGCCTATTAGACATTATTAGAGTTATTGTATGCATCTGTGCTAAGTTGCTTCAGTCGTGTTCAACTCTGTGCGACCCTATGTACTGTAGCCAGCCAGGCTCCTTCTGTGTCTATGGGATTCTCCAGGCCAGAATACTGGAGTGGGTTGCCATGCCCTCCTCCAGGGAATCTTCCCTACCCAGGGACTAATCCCATGTCTCTTAAGTCTCCTGCACTGGTAGGCATGTTCTTTACCAGTGGCATCACCTTGGAAGACTGCCATATGGAGTTGGGACTCTATCCTATGGCAGTGGGGATTTGCCATTGCACCTTGTCCTTCCCATTGGTTTTTCATGTTATAATCACAATTTGTTGATTGTTTGCAACATTATTTTTAATACTTGTTTCACCTACTAGGCTATAAGCATCATGAGGGTAGGGACCATGACCTGAGTCGTCACTGTGTATCCACAGTGCCTGGCACATTGTAGTCCTTCAAAAACTATTGTTGAATGAAGTGAAGAAGCATGTTTCTCAGTTTCTCATTAATATAAAAATATACATTATCACATAGAAAAGTGGAGTTTCCTCAGACAATTTTGTTGAGTTATATTTAGATGAGAATTCAATTCAGGTAGAGTTAAAGCCTTTATTAGTTGGACAGATAACTTGCCAGTGAGAAGACAGAAGTTTTTTTAAAGAATGATGATGGAGTTTGAAAGCTCAGATGAAGAATCTATATGTGAATGAATCAGCAGAGGACTAGTACTTCAGCAACTATGATTCTGTGGACTGAAAGCCTAATGAGAGGTCTGTTCTGCTATCATGTGCAAGTGCTGGTGGGCACTTCTCTATCCACTCCCTTTAGTCATCTATGAAAAGAAAACAAATCTTGATTTTTTGGAAACAATTTAGGATAAGTAGGCTAAAGTAGGATTTTTATGTTTTCATTTCATGTGAAAGTGAAAGTGTTAATTGCTCAGTTGTGTCTGACTCTTTGCAACCCCATAGACTGTAGTCCTCCAGGCTCCTCTGTCTATGGATTTTCCAGGCAAGAATACTGGAGTGGGTTGCCATTTCCTTCTCCAGGGTTCATTTCATGTAATTTAGAGGAAAATCTTGATTTACTTGCAATGTTGGTAGCTCAGCTGGTAAAGAATCTACCTGCAATGCAGGAGACCCGGTTCAATTCCTGGGTCAGGACGATCCTCTGGAGAATGGATAGGCTATCCACTCTAGTATTCTTGGGCTTCCCTGGTGGCTCAGCTGGTAAAGAATCCACCTGCAATGCAGGAGACCTGGGTTCAATCCTGGGTTGGGAAGATCCCCTGGAGAAGGGAATGGCTACCCACTCCCAGTATTCTAGCCTGGAGATTCCACGGACTGTATAGTCTACGGGGTACCAAAGAGTTGACACGACTGAGCAACTTTCATTTTCTTCACTACTTTAGCTTTTAAAGAGCAATACAGGCTTTAAAGCCCAGTGTTAGAGCCTACCTTGCAAAACCTAAATGTATTTAAATTAAATTTAATTAAATTGTGCTGAAATTCAATTAAACTGTTGCATGCTTTTAATTTTTCTTTTTTTTTTTTAACCACAGCTGATCACTGAGTTATTATGCAGCTGCAGCCAAGCCTTGTGTCTAATCCTTCTGCTCTCTTTCCCTTTCTGCCTGATATCCAGGTGGGTTCTGAGTAGCTAGTATCTCTTAAACATAACCACATTGTACCATCTCTAAGCACTGGATTATTGAATACTGGTCCAAAGATCTCATGAGCAATGATTACAGAAAATTATTCCACAGGCAATTCTATTTACTGGTTATATTCCCTCACTTCACTTCTTTTTCCCTATGGAGCAAACTGAATAAATGATCCCAGGACAGAATAGTTCTCAGAGAAAAGGTAGCACAGTTGTTATCTGAGAAGTTGCTGCTTTCTCTCTAACTTGCCCCTGATGCCAGACACATTCTGATCTGTTCAACATGAAAATGAGCAAACAGAGAAGTAGCTTGGTTGTGAATCTTAATATTCGACTGTCACCACAGTGCCCTCCAGGGTGTGCTCCCAACATGAGACACTCAAAAGCAACCGTCTGGTTACTCTATTCCCCAATGTACTGCCTTACATCTCCTTCAAAGTTTTAACTCCTCTTCTACATGTTTTCCAAGCATTATCGGTAAAGTGAAAGATTTAGAAACATTTTCTCAGAACAGTTTCTAACATCTCTTTTCATTTTGAAACAAAGAAACACAATGAATAGGATTGTAATGGATCATGTCTAAAGAAACCTTACTGTAATGGGTCATGGCTAGAGGTGTTGTTGGGACTTATGGACTTATTAAAAACTTCCATCTATATCTCTAAGCAAAACTGACATTTGCCCAAAGAATGCTGTGAATTCTAGTGTCACCAGGGAGAAGTTCAAATTAGTTGCCCATTTCTACAATGCATTGGGTACATCAGTACTATAGACAGTCAGGAATTACAAAAAAGAGAATTGAAATAAAGGTCTATTTTCTATATATATTTATTATTTTAAATCTCCGGGAATAAATATAACTTTTGGAGCATCTTGTGTATAAAAGAGGGTTAAAAAGTATGTCCATGGTGATTTTCAAGTTATGTTTCCAGAAAATTCTTGTCCTTCTGTACAGAGACCATTAAACAACTCTTGGTGGTATCTACCTCCTCCTCCAAAGGAGGAGGTAGATATTCAACTTTGAGTCTATTCAACTTTGTGTTGCTTGGGTTGAGGGATTAAGAGTACTCTGTAAATTAAAAAAGATACTTAATCTATACTTTTCTAGGCCAAATGAAAAGTTTTTAAACTTCAAGAATACTCTAATATTAACTTAAAATATAAAACAATTTGTTACTTTAAGGTATATGTATTGTTGTTATTGCTCCTCTCGGCTGCTGCCCCTGATCTCGGACGTGGGGTAACTCCTCCTGGTCTTGGACCCTGACCTCGGATGCAGGGTAGCTCCTCCCAGCCGCCGCCCCTGACCTCAGACATGGGGTAGCTCCTGTTGGCTGTTCCTGCGCGTCGCAGCCTGGCACTCTTGGCCACTGACCCTGACCTCGGACGTGGGGTACTCCTCTTGGCTGCCTCCTCTTGGGCATGGGGTCCTCCCGGCTTTTGCCTCTGACCTCGGACGTGGGGTAGCCACCCGTGCTAAATGCACCGGTTGCAGCCGCCTGCGCCGGAGGCCAGGGGCAGGGGCCGGGAGGACCTACCCCACGCCCGAGGCCAGGGGCAGCACCCAGGAGGAGCAACCCCACCTCCAAGGAGTGGTGGCTGTGCGGGCACAGGAGGGCCTAGAGGAGCTATTCCACGTTCAAGGTCAGAAGTGGGGGCAGCAGTGAGGAGATACCCCTTGTCCAAGGTAAGGAGCAGCGGCTGCGCTTTGCTGGAGCAGCCGTGAAGAGATACCCCATATCCAAGGTAAGAGAAACCCAAGTAAGATGGTAGGTGTTGCAAGAGGGCATCAGAGGGCAGACACACTGAAACCATAATCACAGAAAACTAGTCAATCTAATCACACTAGGAGCACAGCCTTGTCTAACTCAATGAAACTAAGCCATGCCCATGGGGCCACCCAAGACAGGTGGGTCATGGTGGAGAAGTCTGACAGAATGTGGTCCACTGGAGAAGGGAATGGCAAACCACTTCAGTATTCTTGCCTTGAGAACCCCATGAACTGTATGAAAAGGCAAAATGAGAGGATACTGAAAGAGGAACTCCCCAGGTCAGTAGGTGCTCAATATGCTACTGGAGATCAGTGGAGAAATAACTCCAGAAAGAATGAAGGGATGGAGCAAAAGCAAAAACAATACCCAGTTGTGGATGTGACTGGTGATGGAAGCAAGGTCCGATGCTGTAAAGAGCAATAATGTATAGGAACCTGGAATGTCAGGTCCATGAATCAAGGCAAATTGGAAGTGGTCAAACAGGAGATGGCAAGAGTGAACGTTGACATTCTAGTAATCAGCGAACTAAAATGGACTGGAATGGGTGAATTTAACTCAGATGACCATTATGTCTACTACTGTGGGCAGGAATTCCTCAGAAGAAGTGGAGTAGCCATCATGGTCAACAGAAGAGTTCAAAATGCAGTACTTGGATGCAATCTCAAAAACGACAGAATGATCTCTGTTCGTTTCCAAGGCAAACCATTCAATATCACAGTAATCCAAGTCTATGCCCCAACCAGTAACGCTGAAGAAGCTGAAGTTGGACGGTTCTATGAAGACCTACAAGAGCTTTTAGAACTAACACCCAAAAAAGATGTCCTTTTCACTATAGGGGACTGGAATGAAAAAGTAGGAAGTCAAGAAACACCTGGAATAACAGGCAAATTTGGCCTTGGAATATGCAATGAAGCAGGGCAAAGACTAATAGAGTTTTGCCAAGAAAATGCACTGGTCAAACACCCTCTTCCAAAAACACAAGAGAAGACTCTACACATGGACATCACCAGATGGTCAACACCGAAATCAGATTGATTATATTCTTTGCAGCCAAAGATGGAGAAGCTCTTTACAGTCAACAAAAACAAGACCAGGAGCTGACTGTGGCTCAGATCATGAACTCCTTATTGCCAAATTCAGACTTAAATTGAAGAAAGTAGGGAAAACCACTGGAGAAGGCAATGGCACCCCACTCCAGTACTCTTTCCTGGAAAATCCCACGGACAGAGGAGCCTGGAAGGCTGCAGTCCATGGGGTCGCTGAGGGTTGGGCATGACTGAGCGACTTCACTTTCACTTTTCACTGTCATGCATTGGAGAAGGAAATGGCAACCCACTCCAGTGTTCTTGCCTGGAGAATCCCAGGGATGGCGGAGCCTGGTGGGCTGCCATCTATGGGGTCGCACAGAGTTGGACATGACTGAAGTGACTTAACAGCAGCAGCAGCAGCAGGGAAAACCACTAGGACATTCAGGTATGACCTAAATCAAATCCCTTATAATTATACAGTGGAAGTGAGAAATAGATTTAAGGGACTAGATCTGATAGATAGACTGCCTGATGAACTATGGATTGAGGTTCGTGACATTGTACAGGAGACAGGGATCAAGACCATCCCCATGGAATGGAAAAGAAATGCAAAAAAGCAAAATGGCTGTCTGGGGAGGCCTTACAAATAGCTGTGAAAAGAATAGAAGTGAAAAGCAAAGGAGAAAAGGAAAGATATAAGCATCTGAATGCAGAGTTCCAATAGCAAGGAGAGATAAGAAAGCCTTCCTCAGCTATCAATGCAAAGAAATAGAGGAAAACAACAGAATGGGAAAGACTAGAGATCTCTTCAAGAAAATTAGAGATACCAAAGGGACATTTCATGCAAAGATGGGCTCGATAAAGGACAGAAATGTTATGGACCTAACAGAAGCAGAAGATATTAAGAAGAGGTGGCAAGAATACACAGAAGAACTGTACAAAAAAGATCTTCATGACCCAGATAATCACGATGGTGTGATCACTCACCTTGAGCCAGACATCCTGGAATGTGAAGTCAAGTGGGCCTCAGAAAGCATCACTATGAACAAAGCTAGTGGAGGTGATGGAATTCCACTGGAGCTATTTCAAATCCTGAAAGATGATGCTGTGAAAGTACTTCACTCAATATGCTAGCAAATTTGGAAAAGTCAGCAGTGGCCACAGGACTGGAAAAGGTCAGTTTGCATTCCAATCCCAAAGAAAGGCAATGCCAAAGAACGCTCAAACTACCACACAATTGCACTCATCTCACATGCTAGTAAAGTAATGCTCAAAATTGTCCAAGCCAGGCAAAAGCAATATGTGAACCATGAACATCCAGATGTTCAAGCTGGTTTTAGAAAAGGCAGAGGAACCAGAGACCAAATTGCCAACATCCACTGGATCATCGAAAAAGCAAGAGAGTTCCAGAAAAACATCTATTTCTGCTTCACTGACTATGCCAAAACCTTTAACTGTGTGGATCACAATAAACTGGAAAATTCTGAAAGAGATGGGAATACCAGACCACCTCACCTGTCCCTTGAGAAATTTGTATGCAGGTCAGGAAGCAACAGTTAGAACTGGACATGGAACAACAGACTGGTTCCAAATAGGAAAAGGAGTACGTCAAGGCTGTATATTGTCACCCTGCTTATTTAACTTCTATGCAGAGTACATCATGAGAAATGCTGGGCTGGAAGAAGCACAAGCTGGAATCAAGATTGCCAGGAGAAATATCAATAACCTCAGATATGCAGATGACACCACCTTTATGGCAGAAAGTGAAGAAGAACTAAAAAGCCTCTTGATGAAGGTGAAAGAGGAAAGTGAAAAAGTTGGCTTAAAACTCAACATTCAGAAAATGAAGATCATGGCATCTGGTCCCATCACTTCATGGGAAATAGATGGGGAAACAGTGGAAACAGTGTCAGACTTTGTTTTTTTGGGCTCCAAAATCACTGTAGATGGTGACTGCAGCCATGAAATTAAAAGACACTTACTCCTTGGAAGGAAAGTTATGACCAACTTAGACAGCATATTGAAAAGCAGAAACATTACTTTGCCATCAAAGTTCCATCTAGTCAAGGCTATGGTTTTTCCAGTGGTCATGTATGAATGTGAGAGTTGGACTATGAAGAAAGCTGAGCGCCAAAGAATTGATGCTTTTGAACTGTGGTGTTGGAGAAGACTCTTGAGAGTCCCTTGAACTGCAAGGAGATGCAACCAGTCCATTCTGAAGGAGATCAGATTTCTGGGATTTCTTTGGAAGGAAAGATGCTAAAGCTTAAACTCCAGTACTTTGGTCACCTCATGCGAAGAGTTGACTCATTGGAAAAGATTCTGATGCTGGGAGGGATTGAGGGCAGGACAAGAAGGGGGTGACAGAGGATGAGATGGCTGGATGGCATCACCGACTCAATGGACGTGAGTCTGAGTGAACTCCGGGAGTTGGTGATGGACAGGGAGGCCTGGCGTGCTGCGATTCATGGGGTTGCAAAGAGTTGGACAAGACTGAGCGACTGAACTGAACTGAACTGATTGTTGTTATTGTTTAGTTGATAACTTGCATCCGACTTTTTGTGACTCCATGGACTACAGCAAGCTAGGCTCCCCTGTCCTTCACTATCTCCCAGAGTTTGCTCAGATTCATGTCCATTTAGTTGTGATGCTATCTAAACATCTCATGCTCTGCTGCCCCCTTATTCTTTTGCTTTCAATCTTTCCCAGCATCATGGTCTTTTCCAGTGAGTTGGATCTTCGCATCAGGTGGCCAAAGTATTACAACTTCAGCTTCAGGATTGGTCCTTCCAATGCATATTTGGGTTGATTTCTTTTAGGTTTGACTGATTGGATCTCCTTGCAGTTCAAGGGACTCTCAATATCTTCTCAAGCACCCCAATTCAAAAGAATCATTTCTTCGGCACTCAGCCTTTTTTATGGTTCAACTCTCACATCCGTACATGACTACTGGAAAAACCATAGCTTTGACTATATAGACCTTTGTCTGCCAAGTAATGTCTCTGCTTTTTAGTACACTGTCTAGATTTGTCAGAGCTTTTCTTCCAAGGAGCCAGCATCTTTTAATTCTATGGCTGCAGTCACCATCTGAGGTGATTTTTAACCCAAGAAAATAAAGTCGTCATTGTTTTCATTGTTTCCCCGTCTGTTTGCCATGAAGTGATAGGACTACGTGCCATGATTTTCATTTTTTGAACGTTGAGTTTTAAGCCAGCTTTTTAACTCTCCTCTTTCACTTTCATCAAGAGGCTCTTTAGTTCTTCACTTTCTGCCATTAGAGTGGTAACATCTGCATATCTGAGGTTGTTGATATTTCCCCCAGCAATCTTGATTCCAGCTTGTGATTCACCCAGCGCAGCATTTTGCATGATGTACTCTGCATATAAGTTAAATAAGAAGGATGACAATATACAACTTTGATGTACTCCTTTCCCAATTTGGAACCAATCCATTGTTTCATGTCCAGGTCTAAGTGTTGCTTCTTGACCTGTATACAGGTTTCTCAGGAGGCAGGTAAAGTAGTCTGGCATTCCTATCTCTTTAAGAGTTTTTCACAGTTTGTTGTGATCTACGCAGTCGAAGGCTTTAGTCAGTGAAGCATAGTCAGTGAAGTAGAAGTAGATGCTTTTTCTGGAATTCCCCTGCTTTCTCTATGATCCAACGAATGCTGGCAACTTGCTCTGGTTCCTCTGCCTTTTCTAACATCAGCTTGTAAATCTGTAAGTTCTCAGTTCACACACTGCTGATGCCTTTCTTGAAGGATACTGAGCAGAATCATTTGAAATGAGTACAGCTGTGTGGTAGTTTGAACTTACACACAAGAACTATACAAAAAAGTTCTTAATGACCAGGATAACCACAACAGTGTGGTATCATTCACCTAGAGCCAAACATTCTGAAGTGTGAAGTCAAGTGGACCTTATGAAGCCTTGCTACAAACAAAGCTAGTGGAGGTGCTGGAATTCCAGCTGAGCTACTTCAAATCTTAAAAGATAATGCTATTAAAGTGCTGCACTCAACATGTCAGCAAATTTGGAAAACTCAATAGTGGCCACAGGACTGCAAAAGGTTAGTTTTCATTCCAATCCCAAAGAGAGCAATGCCAAAAAATATTTAAAAAAAGATACACATGAATATTTTAATACCACAAATTGAAGACATTTAGATAGGAGACAGAGGTTTATCACTGCCAACAGTTACAATTATTAGATCTGTTCAAGATTTTAATACTGTAGGGCAAATTTAATATTGTAGGGCAAAGGGTAACATCAGATATGCAGATGTTACCACTCTAATGGCAGGACCAAATTTGGGTTCACTCTGATGGTCTCTAGTATATCTATCGAAATCACATTATTTAAGAAAAATAGAGTACAATTTATTTGAAAAGACAGCAGAGTTAGACTATGAGAAAAGGCCTTTCAAATGAAGTTAGTAAAGAAGAATAAATTGACTTACAGTGAACTGTGATGGCTGCTGAAGCAATCATGCTTTTTTTGTCTACCAGGGAGCATTTATAGTCTCCTGTTGCATTGCGTTTCACATCTGTCAGTGTGTAAGTATTTGAACTTCTAATTCCTTCAGGCTGTCCCTTTTGATAGAGGCAAAAACATCAGATGATTATACTTGGTAGCTACAATAAGAACAGTTGTATTTGTTGATAAAAATGACATTTTTCTCAGATAAGAAAAACAAAGGAATATGTTTCTTTGATTGGAAAAATGATATTAGATTTTGTATGATCTGAATCCTGGGAAAATAACTGATAATTTGATTCTAAGGAAATTGAGAAGGTAATTTACATTGTATTGATGGCATATATTTTGACATTATGGCTTGTGTTAAAGTAAAATTAAAAAAATAGCTAATATTTTATTTTTACATTTATCTCTTAATTTAACAAAAAGATTTGAGAGAGCTTAAAAGAAAACATAACATATATCAAATTAAAGAAAGAAAGCAAGGAGGGAGAAAAGAAAGGAAGGGAGGTAGAAGGTGAGGGAAGAAGGAAGGAAGGAAGGGAGGAGAAAATAAATTTTTAAAAGAAAAAAGAACTAGTAACTAAGAATTAAAAAATATATTTTAAGTATTAGGAGTATATATTAACAAAAAACATAGTGACTGCTAAAACTAAGACACAAATTTGGCTCTGTAATCCCTGAAAATCAATGTAGAAACGTAATTAGTTTAAAATTTTCATTTGCATATCAGACAAAAACACTATGTCAATTTATTAGGATACATAGAATCATCTGTCAACATTTAAGTATAAAGGTGAAAGTGAAAAGTGTTTAGTCACTCCGTCGTGTCCAACTCTTGGCGATCCCATGGACTGTAGGCTACCAGGTTCCTCTGCCCATATTCCAGGCAAGAATACTAGAGTGGGTTGACATTCCCTTCTCCAGGGGATTTTGACCCAGGAATTGAACCTGGGTCTCCTGCATTGCACGTAGATTCTTTTCATCTGAGCCACTAGGAAAGCTCCTTAAAGTAAAAAGAAATCACTTATACTTGTCTTCTGAGTAATCTGTGGTTGATAGTCTTAAGCATTACTGAACAATGCAGTGGGTAGCATAATGAACAGACCCCTGCAGTAAACACAGTAAGAGTTGCATATGGCTTCTCCCAAAGCAATGTTTTGTCAAACACAAACCTGAGAAGGCTATGGGAGAGCAAGCAAGTGTCCTCAGACGTAGCTCTCACCTAGTCTGGTTCCACAGCACTATGACATCTAGAACACAGCCAAATTATCCTCTAGATGTCACTTCTTTCAGTTCCAATACTGATAAAAGTTAAGAAAATGGCCCTTCATGACCATGTATGATGGCAAGATATAGCCCATTGCTTTCCTCTATCAAGCTAAATATAATGGGCAACACAAGTGTCCCTATATTGGAGGTGTTCAGGAACACCCTCTGTGTGGATTTAGAATCCACATCAAACCATTTGCTATCATCATTCTACATTTTATATTTGTCTGCTTATGAAGAGCAGATTATTTTGGTTTATTTGGATGATGAGACTTTGAGTTTCTACCATTATGGTTTCCTATGATCAGGTCTTCTCCTGTTTGTCCCTGATTCCACTTAACATTGAATAAAAAAAGGCAAGAACACTGGCATATGCCAAAAAACTTTTAAAGGACATTCCACAGGTGTCCATTGTCTCTAAGAATAACATCCTTTCTCACTTAAGCTGCCCAAGAACATACAATTCTTAATGTCAGCCAACTGCCAAACAATAGGACAGAATGATAGCCGTCTAGCTCAAGTAAAAATCCTGAATCACTTACTGGTAAGTAAAACAAAAACTCCTCAGGAGGAGGGTTACCATTTCCCAAGCATTTAAGAGTGATATTGTCCCCTTCTTTGATGGCATTTTTTGATGGCAGCACTTGTATTGTCACCTGCTCTGTAGGATCTGCAAGAGTCACAAACACAAGTTAACCATTTCATCAAGTACCAAATTACTTTGTACATATAATGTAAGTGACTAAATTATACACAGTTTTCTCAAGAAGCTAGTAATGGTAATTACTTAAATGTATCTTTTTATAGAAGGACTGAAGTTAATAGCTACTTGCTATAACAAGTACTAATCTTGGTTAGAGCAAACTACAAAGAAGCTCTGTTACATAAAAATCAATTTCTTCTTAGCAAAATGTCTTTACCTGAAATAGGAATGACCATAATTATTTTATGTGTAAAAGACCAGTAGGAACAATCTCATTGTATAATCTCATTATAAGGACATTTAACTATATTACACATATCTTACAGTTTGGAAAGATTGCTAGAAAAAGAGCTAAAACTATCAGGCACCCCCACACTCATATTACACAATAATATCTTATATTAAATAAAAAGGGACATGAGCCAAATAATACCAGGAAGATTTTTGATCTGCAGGAGAGCAGATTTGCTTTCAGAAAGATGAATCCCATAAACAGAGCAAGACCCTTAATATAATACAATCAACAGAACTGTGAATGTATTGTAATTCTTTTCTGTTCATTGGAGCCAAGATGCAACCTTAAATTCCATTTCGGTCATTTTTAAGGAGAAAATAGGGCTAAAGGGTATTCTTTGGTCAAGGCTACTGCTCAACAGTAGAATGCTAAAGGAATTAAAAGCTGGATGCACAGTGGACCATATCTACCCAACAGGAAATCAAAGGAGGCGGTGTTGGCAGTTATAAATGACCCATTTTCTAATATATTCACTTGTTATGTAGCTGGTAATACAATGAACAATGAATTTGGAAATCATATAATGTAAAGGTTTATTTTAGAGAGCCTTTTCCACAAGGCTTAATAACTACTGAGGCATGTGTCTATATTTCCAAACTGGCAGCACTAAAAAGAATCCATCTATGAAGACTTACTTTGCTATTAGCTAATAAAGTGAGATGAATAAGTAGTATAGCTGTTTTTCCTTCTATCTCTTTCAATCATTTACTTGCCTTTCTAAGATTAAAGGCAGAAAAAAAAAAGAAACCTAGAAGGGTTGTTATAGATTGCCTCTGACTTTTTTCATGCTTGGGCATTTCTGAATATTTGCCCAGAAGGTTCTGAGGCTAAACAGTAATTGACTTAGTATATTTGTTCATTTTTCTGAATTTGCCCGAGGTAATTCCCTGACCAGTTCTCAGTACAGTGGGAAAGTAAATAAAGTTTGTCCCCCACTGGCCTTCCATTTTTAGGCCTCCCTCACTCATTCACATGGCCCTTCTCTGCCTGGTTTGGTCTGTCTCACGTCACTGCAGCATATCTCTGACCAAAGCTGACACCAGAACAGCCAGGAATCATAATCGATCTTACTTTCTGCTTTATTTTAACCCTGCTTGTCTGTATCCCTTCTTCAATAGGCTCTGCTCTGTACTGGAGAGTTGAAGACCTAGACTGAGATGAGGGGGTTAATGTAACACGTTGGAGTTTTAACAGTGGCTTTCTGGATGCTGGCTAATGTGCGTCCAACAAAATTAATGATCTCATACTCTCCCTTTGACTTTGAATTTTACTCTATTAGTAAATCATCAGTCTGCCAGTTACTCCAGCTTTCTCCTTTGTCTTCTCTTATCCACTCAATCACCCAATCTTAATGACTAATCCTTATATTTTGCATCTGATTCTTCCCTTCTCTTCTCCCAACACTTCCCTAGTGAAGGCTCTAATTAATCTACATCTGAAACATTGCCACTAAACGACATTTAGTTCCTCACCATAAGCCTTTCTGTTTTCTACATCTTTATACATATTTTCTCTAAATCAGTTTTGGAAATAGTGCTTTGACTATTACAATGATATTTAAAAGTCTTCATGCATTCCCAACAAGCAAAGATTGAAATAAAAATTTCTTAATCTGGTATCCACAACTGCTTTGAACTTACTTTGGGTAAGAATCATATATCTCATTACTCCATATATACCCCTACATAATAAACAAAAGGGTCTACTCAGTTTTTCTTTTTCTCATCTCTCCATTTATCTTATGTTCATTCATTTGGTTAATACTTGTTTAGTTCAAGTACTAAGTGCTGGAGTTACAAAGTTGAAAACAGCAATTCCCTGTCCTTAGTGTCCATCATAAATAAAATTCTTTTATTTATGATGACATCAAACTTATAAATTAAGAGTTACAAAGTTTAAAACAGCAATTCCCTGTCCTTAGTGTCCATCATAAATAAAACTCTTTTATGATGACATCAAACTTATAAATTAAGACTGTAACAACATTAAAACTGCCTAAGATGCATAAGCATAGCAATCACTGGTAGCTTATAGATTCACCAGATGAGGAAGCTTCCAGTTGGAGCTGACCCCAGAGCTAGGTTTTGAAAAATAAGATGTTTGCTGGATAATAAAGGTGACAGCGTGACAGCATATAAATAGGAATGTACACAGCATTCTACAGGAGGGATCTGGAAAATAGAACAGATTACAGAAGGCAGTGAAGTGGTGAAGGTTGAGAAAGGAAAGGGCCACGGCTATAGGAGACTCAAGGCATCTTTGAAATTGAAAATGTAAACATCACCCTGAAAGATCTGGGGAGTTGCTAAAGAGTTTTCATCACAGGAGTAACATGTTCCCATTTGTGTTTTAGAAAGATATTTCTGGCCACAGCTTGCAGGGAAGTTTGGGGTGAATAGACAGGAGAACTATTTTTGAAGCTGTTACAAAAATACCAGCAATGAGGAATGGTGGCATAATCTTAGGCAGTGTCAAAAGGCACAATTAGATACACACAGATGAAAGAGGTACACTGTGAATCAGATATACACAGATGAAAGAGGTAGATTCTATAAAACTTTCAAGATGAATTGATCACATTTCTTTATCTTGAATGTATACTTCTGTACTTTTCATTTAGTTCCTCTTTCTCTTCTCTGAAGTCATACTGGAGCAATGAAAATCGCTCAGTCATGTCCAAGTCTTTGCGACCCCAGGGACTATACAGTGCATGGAGTTCTCTAGGCCAGAATACTGGAGTGAGTACCCGTTCCCGTCTCCAGGGGATCTTCCCAACCCAGGGATCGAACCTAGGTGTCCCTCATTGCAGTACCAGCTAGGCCACCAGGGAAGCCCATGAATACTGGCATGGGTAGCCTCTCCCTTCTCCAGTGGATCTTCCTGATGCAGGAATCAAACCTGGGTCTCATACCTACTGGATGAGAAACTCTAGAGCCAGGTCCAATAGTCCGTATTCTCACAAGTCCTTCAGGGGGTTCTGATGCACAATAATGTCTGGGGATCACTATTCTTGCACACCTGAACTCTCAGGACTATTCACTGAGTCTCTGTGGCACTTACCAGTTGCAACCTTGCACTGACAATTTCCTTCTGATGCACATATCTTCTCTACTGGAGAAACCTCTTGAATGTCAGGACAATGTCTTAAACACTTTTGGGTCTTAGCTTTGAAGGCCAGCACTGCATACATTGTGGCTTCTCAAAAGCTCTGCCAAATATGTCCCGCACAGCCAGTCACAGTAAAATCATTTCTTTCTTATTCATCCAAGGACTTTTCTACCCATCTATTTCCCCATGCCTGATATTCACATAGATTCTGTTCTTTCTAAGCCAATTTTCCAATCTTTTCCACTCATCTTGATGTTCTTTCCTATTTTGTACTTCTGTACTTACACCAAGATAGTTTATTTCCAATTGAATATCCCTGAACAGAGTTCTATTTCCACATACAGAAATAATAGTTTGATTTTAGATAAGCTGTACATGATGAAATCCTCTCAATCCTTGCTTTTAAATCAAGTTGAAATTTGTTTACAAAGTTTAAGGCAAAACATCTCATGATGGTTAGAGCAAGTGGAATTTCAGTTTTGCTCTTTATATAAGATTCTGCACTTCATGGAACCCAAATAGAAATGTAGCTGAGATAAAACTCTTTGAAGGTTTAATGGGCATTTCTACTCTTTCTCTCAAATAGATGTAGAAGTATTAGGTTATTCTACAACATATGACAGTATTATGGGAATTTATAATTCATTAAAAATAGTGAAATATTGTGTATCATTCCCTGAAATATATGTCTATATATTTTTCATTCCCTGAAAAATATGTCTATATGCTTATTAGGTAAAAATGATAATAGTACTTATTAACAGGCATTTAATGTGCTACATATAGTGCTATTTTAGATTTTTCATTTCACTTAATCTCCATAACACCACCATGAGTTAAGTATTATATTTTTCCTATTTCAAAATATGAAAACTGAGACAAAGTAGTTAAGCTTATTTTCTAGAAATACATAGTAACTGACAGCAATGAAACTTGATTGAGCCAGCATCTTTGCTCTAAATCATATTATCTTGACTTCCATCTTATAGGAAGGAACATAGCATTGGAGAAAAGGATTCTAATCCAGTTGCTAAAGCTAATTTAGGGCAAGTCTCTGAGTCTCATTTTGCTGTTAAATAAAATAATGGACTTAGATGATCAAGAAAGTTCCTTTGTAGTCTAATATTGCAGGTTTTAAAATCTGTGGTGTAAAGTTAAACAAAATACCTTGGAATTCAACATCCTATCTAACTTATGCAATTGATTGCACTATTAAAATATTTCTCTTTATTAAAATGGAAATTCCATATCTAGAAAACCAATCAGTCATAAGTCTCTATTCATCTGTCATTCATTCAGAAAACCATCAGCGGCATTCTGAACTCCTACAAAATCCATGACTATGTACCAGGGTTGAGAATTAACAGAAGAAATCAGACTAAGTTAGAGAATACAGAGGAGATGATTATAAATAACAAAGTAGAGACTGAAAGCTATCATAAGATGGGTGAGCATTTATTCTATAGGTCTTGCAAAAAGGAAGATATTATTTGGGTACTATGGAATAGGGATGGGAATTTGGAAATAGATTCCAAAGAACTTATGAATTGGGACTTAACATTGGAACATTTTTTCCAATATATTAAAATTGTATAATTATATTGAGGTACTTACAGTAAATATCAAAAACTGCTTGTTCAGAGTAAACTGTTTTCTGGCCAGATGGTCCATAATATGTCACAGAGCAGGTGAATGGCATTTGTATGTCAGCCTTGGTTGTCTTGTACTCCAGGGATGAAGTCATGGTATAGAGCTGAGTTACTGAGTCCATTTGCTTTCTAAAAATTATGACCACCGCTGAAGAAAATAAAGAACACTAATGGTAGGATCTTTCATCGGAAAATCACAGCCCTTAATTAACTGTCATAGCAACTTTGAGAAGTGGTTCGTCCTTCTTACTGCATTTAACAGGAGGGAAAATTGACATGTAGTGAGGTAGATGTCTTTTCAAAAGCATGAATTAGAGACATGGACAGAAATAGAATCCTGGGAATTGTATCTCCCACTCACTTTAATTAACTTCTAGAACATGCCATATACAGAGATAATTTTCTCTGCTCTTGATTCTTCTGCACAAGGTCTAAAATGACGGGTTTTAAAAAATCCCTTACTGATTTAATGGATACTTAAGTAACAAAGAATATAGAGTCATAAATCAAAAGAGGGCAATGCATTTAGACTCAGGATAGACTAAAGAATGCTTAGACAAGAGAAAGGCAAAACAGGTCACCTGAATTTATTGCCCACTTCTTACCCACCTCCTTCAAGAGGTTGCAGAACTTTTCCATTCCTGTACCATGTGATGTTGCCATCTGGATAACTGTCTTTTGAAATGCACTCACCCAACTGCAATATAGAGAGGAAATATTACAACCTTGGTTCCATCACGGGTTGTCCATTTGAAAGTCCCAGACTCCTCAAGGGATGCAGAGTTACTCCAATGATTTCTTGATCCATTCATTTTACAAGTCCCAACTAAGGACTGAATGAATGCACTCTTACATAAAAACAATGTCTTGTGTTTAAAATTATAGTCTTGCCCATTTTAAAATGTGCAGTAGATGCTGCCACCATTAGTAAAATCACATTCATTTAAAAGCATTACCCAATTAATTTTGACAGTCTTCATTTTTAACGTTAACTAAATAATATAACTGCATTAACATTGGCTATTACCATGGTTGATAGATCTGCATTTGAAAGAATCATTAACGGTGTTAAAATGAGGCTGCCTCTCCAACTTCATGCTACATTTCAGATGACATATACTTACAATGAACTGTAATCCTCACCACTGTACTTCACATGTGTTTTTAATATTTGTGTGTGTGTGTGTCTGTGCATGCGTGTACATGCTCAGCCATGTACAATTCTTTGCAATCCTGTGGACTGTAGCCCACCAGGCTCCTCTGTCCATGGGCTTCTCTAGGCAAGAATACTGGAAATGGAGTAGGTTGTCATTTCCTACTCCAGTTTTTAATATTTGCTGCTGCTGCTGCTAAGTCGCTTCAGTCGTGTCTGACTCTGTGCGACCCCATAGACAGCAGCCCACCAAGCTCCCTTGTCCCTGGGATTCTCCAGGCAAGAACACTGGAGTGGGTTGCCATTTCCTTCTCCAACGCATGAAGGTGAAAAGTGAAAGGGAAGTTGCTCAGTCGTGTCCGACTCTTTGCGACCCCATGGACTGCAGCCTACCAGGCTCCTCCATCCATGGGATTTTCCAGGCAAGAGTACTGGAGTGGGGTGCCATCGCCTTCTCCGTTTTAATATTTAGTGTTTATCAAATAATATTATGCAGTCAACTTTAATCTGATTCAAGGAATTTTGAACTTGCTTTTTCCTCCAATAAAGGAAATTTGGGCTATTCTAATTAGTGAAAATGAGATTATGAATCAGGTGATGTGCTCATATATGGAACTCCAGTTTTGTCTTTCCTTCAAATCTCTGCTAATATGATTGTACAAATCTGATCTTATACCTTTACTTCAACTTTTCAATAGTTTGTCAGTAAGATAGAGACCAAACATTATACATGACAGAAGGTTTGTCAGAATCCAGCCTCTCTTAACCCTTGAGATTTACTTCTTACTGGGCTCTCTTGCCCACTGGCTTGAGCACCCAAAATTCCAGCAGTACAAATAATGTGCTTCCCAACCATGCCGTTTCCTTTCACATGGTATTATTTCATATTGTTGGGAAGCCCTTTCTGACTGTGGTGTGCAGAAAATGTACTCATCTACCATGACTTAATTAAACGTTCAGTTCATTCAAACAAGAAAGACTTATGCTTTTTTTAAAAAGAAACTCTCATCTCCCCCTCCTCCCTTCAGAAATAACCACATCTTCCTCTGTGTCTCCTTTCTACCTTGTGCAGACTTTCTAACTGGTGCCTGGAACACCGGCAACTCCACAGAGCAAAGTCTATCTTATTTGTCCTGGCATCTGGGGACAAGAAAAGGCATTCAACAATAGACTAAGGAAAGGCAATCAATCAAAAATAAGTTCTTACCTTTTTAAGCTTGTCTGTCTCAAGAAATGGGGCTTTGCTTACAATTTCAGGTTTAGATGGTTGCTCTAAAGTTAAACAGAGAAATTTTAAGTGTATGTGGAAGAAGAAAATGGACATTTGTGATTTGGTTTACAGAAAAATAATTTACTCAAAGTAGAAAAATAAGCAACACAATAAAGTTTTCCCATATAATCTATAATTAATAAATCTGGTTAGCTACCCATTCCAGATATTTGCTTTATTATATTAAATATTATTTTAAATGCTTATTACTCCTGTGAATAAAATATTGGTGACATTTTCTGGATGCTTTATAAACAGTGAGTATGGTTTAGATGGTAACAGAGGTTAATGTATTAAAGAGGACATATTATCTGCAATTGATTACCATGTGCACTTTCTACTTATCAATAATTTCCAACTCTTTAGATGAAAACTGGAGTTCACATGAATTTGAATCACAGGGGTGCTTATTTAAAATACAGATTTCTGAGCTCTACCAGGCCAACTGAATCATATCTAGGGGAAATCCTATAAACCTATCTATTCTTAAAACAAGTTCCATTGGGGATTTTGGGGCACAGTGTAGTTTAAGAATCACTGCTCTAAAATCAAGGGAAATATATAGTGGTTAAGGGATGTAGAAACTCAAGTTTCCTATTATCTCAAACCTTGTCTTTTAAGTGAAGTTATATTATGAAACTATAAATGTGAGAAAATCTTTCAAATTTGGAACCTAAGATAATGGACAGAGGCATTTTCAATATAGGAAGTTCTATAAGCATATATTCTAATAGAGGCTTTGGGAAAAACTGATTACAAATTGGATCAGCATGGTATTATTTAAACTTATTTTATTCTAGCCTTTAGTTGTCTATCACTGATGGATTTTTTAACTTATTAATTGGCCTAACAATTAGTCTATAGAAAATGGATATTTCCTCACATTGTCATTGATTTTTATGAGTTTCACGGAGAACTATTCTATTCTCAAATAAATAGACAAAGACAACCAGCTATCCTTTCTTCCATAATCTTACTGTCTACCACTGTACATTTACTACCGAACTAAACTTGTTTTTCTATAATTATTATTCAGTTTGGAATTCAGTTATCAGACATGTTACCTAACCAGACCATTATAGGAAACATGAAAGAAGACAAAAAGTCTTTGGAACAGCAAAATGGGTATCACCAAGATTCCAGGCAAAAATAATGTAATCTTCTTCAAGTTAATATCCAGCGTTAATTTTCCCTTTGCAATTATTTTATATTAGAAATTAGAACAATGAATAATAATAGTGAATTTCCCTATGTGTTGAACTTGCACTTCAATTATAGGAGGCCTGCTGCTGCTGCTAAGTCGCTTCAGTCGTGTCTGACTCTGTGTGACCCATAGACGGCAGCCCACCAGGCTCCCCCGTCCCTGGGATTCTCCAGGCAGGAATACTGGAGTGGGTTGCCATTTCCTTCTCTAATGCATGAAAGTGAAAAGTGAAAGTGAAGTCTCTCAGTCGTGTCTGACTCCTAGCAACCCCATGGACTGCAGCCCCCCAGGCTCCTCCATCCATGGGATTTTCCAGGCAAGAGTACTGGAGTGGGTTGCCATTGCCTTCTCCAGACTATCTACTGTTAATTCTAGAAATATAATTTTCTTGATACAGTTTCCTGAAGACCAATTATCTATATTCTAAATGCACAGATTCAGTTCTAATGAGGTGGATGAAACTGGAGCCTATTATACAGAGTGAAGTAAGCCAGAAAGAAAAACACCAATACAGTATACTAACGCATATATATGGAATTTAGAAAGATGGTAACAATAACCCTGTGTACGAGACAGCAAAAGAGACACTGATGTATAGAACAGTCTTATGGACTCTGTGGAAGAGGGAGAGGGTGGGAAGATTTGGGAGAATGGCATTGAAGCATGTATAATATCATGTATAAAACGAGTCACCAGTCCAGGTTTGATGCACGATACTGGATGCTTGGGGATGGTGCACTGGGACGACCCAGAGGGATGGTATGGGGAGGGAGGAGGGAAGAGGGTTCAGGATGGGGAACACATGTATACCTGTGGCGGATTCATTTCGATATTTGGCAAAACTAACACAATATTGTAAAGTTTAAAAATAAAATAAAATTTAAAAAAAAGAAAATATAAGAAAGATTAAAAAGTGAAGAAAGACAGAAAAATAGAAAAGAATAACAAACAATTACATTAACACAAATAAGAAGTGACCTGGCTATCTCATTGCTAAGAATGTGACCAAAAATTATGAAAAACTACTCAAAATAAATAGCAATTTCTTGGAAATATGTAGCCTTCTACACATCAGCAAGTCCTAATTTTGTCACTATTTTAAAATACAATAATTAAAGCTCATAATTACAACTTGAGTTATTGATAAAACCTTAAATTTTGTTCAGAATCCAATGTTTGATGGCAAATGTCCAATGCCTTTGCGATAGGGCTACATCCAAAATATTTAAACAGAATGAAAATCTTGGGGTTTGAGTAAGTGAAAGTTCTCTGGGAACTAAAGTCAGCTACTCAGTGACACCTCTCTCAGAGCTCAAAAGAGGAAAAGTATTATATTAATTTATGTGGTTGATGAAAAGTCAAGATTAACAAGAAAAAAAGAGCAAATAGTTTTCTGTTTCCTCTTCAGTTACTATCTACGCCTGGAATATATATAGATTTGAAAAGATCCTCTAAAAAATTAGATTTTTAATAGAAAGTGCAGGTGGGCAGTTTTGTTAGGTTGCACTAATGTCTAGTTCATGAAAATCAGATGACAACTCGGTTAGACACATATTTCCTCTAATGTAGAATATATTCCTCTACTGTAATTTATAAACTCTGTATAACTGTCAATACTGGTGTGATAAAACTGTTGGTCTTTTCCACATGTCCATGTGTGCTTGTTTCCATAAACACTCTCTAAAATTTATTATTTCAATAAAAGAAAGTTGCAGCAAACCCAGGGAAACCTGATGAAAGGATACTTAAAATTTAGTTCTATTTGTACAGTTGTTCATTTTCCTATTTAGAAGAAAGAGTCATATTGAATACTGAGGAAGTAAGGCTAATACCAATTGCATTTCTTTGAGTTATTTTCTCAAACTTTTGTTTCAAATATTTCATATTAAATACATATTTTTCAGGTAACTTTCTCTCATATTAGCTTATAACAATCGATGAGTATCGGTTACAGGACCATAAAAGAGGACGTGTACTATTTTAGCAAAATTGCATATTGATTCCAAAGTGTTTGAAAAAGCTTTATGTGAATTACATCTTAATATGATTCATGGATTCATAACTAAGTATAGAATTGAAAGGAAAGGTCATGTCACAAATTTATTAGCATTATTAAAATAATTTTGTCAAGGGTTTCACAGCCAGGTGAGGATGAAGTGATGAACACAAAACTACTCTATATCACCCACAATGCACTAGAGTTATTCTCAAAAGCCACACAGAGGACAGCTCAATTTGATATGGGAGGAGAGTAAGAGGCAGGTGCACTGGCTACAGTGAGTCAAGGATGCTTCTCTCAGTATTTTCTCGACAATCACCTCTTGATGTACTTTAAGTAATCATCATGAGCATGAAATTATAGTTTATTTTCCTTATGAGATGGGAAGAGGTATTATTTTTTACATTTAAAGGATCAAAATTAAATATACAGGGTAGATCTCATTTGTTGAAAGGGTTATTTTCTGCTTCTTTCATTAAAAAAAAGAAGTGACTTGCATTTGAAGTTGAATTATTTTCACAGGGAGGGTTGGAGGAGGGATGCTCAGTTCTGATAAATATTGAGCTCAGTGTCCAAATGAAAGCTCTAAAATAACACTGTGATGTCAACCATTACTAGGAGAAGAGCTGGCTGGTCCAGGTAGACACCAGACTCGGAGTCACAGAAATAGTCTTCCTTTAACACCACACACACCAGTGCAGAAGATTAGTCTAGACTGTGATTTTCAAAGGCTTTTTAGTGCTCAAGCCCTTCTCTCATTTTTTTTCCCCTGAAAAAAATATCATGAAAAAACTTTGAAACATTGAGGGACTAGAATTCTAGTTAATCAAGTAGAAGCAGCTCCTCACTTTCCTCAGCCTTTTTCATTATCTCCTCAAGAGAATTCTAGGAACAGAGTGGGAAAATCAGCACTTAATCTGAAGTACTCACTTACAGATGAAGAGAGACTTGCACCCCTTGCCCTGACTGGTGAAGTCACTTGTCCAAGGTCAGAAATTAGTAGCAGATCTAACAAAGCTAGATCTCCTGATGCCCAGTTCAGTGATTTTCCTATTATACCACCGACAGCCATTTAGCCATTTGGCTCTCTGGGCACGCATTCAACCTCTAAGACTTTTGCACAATCACAACAATGAATCTTTGGGAGAACTTTTAAAGGTTTGCTCTTGCTAAGGGATAGTTTTATTAACTTCAAATGTACATTAAATGCAAACAGTCTGATTTTAGTGCCATTTAACTACCAAACAAAAATGCCTTATTAGTGGTGACAAAGCACCGGACTTATTTTGGATCTGGTCTGCTTTACCGGCATGATTTCTTGCATGAGAGATATAGCTTAGAACTGAATAAACAAACCTTCATCAGAGTAATAAAGTCATCAGTCATGGCCTCTAGTTTGAACGAAAACAGTTTGACTTTGCTTATGAGGCGGACATTCTGCAGCAAGCTGATTTGGGATTAGCTCACGTTAACCATACTCATTCTGTGGTACACAATGCATGTTGCTAGGTGACTCGACAGAAGGAAACAGAGGACTGATTGATAAGCCTAGTAACTCTTAAGTGACTTCAATATGTACATGCACAGAATGAAAGCCTCCATGTCACAGCTGCTATTTGCTTCACAAATAACGATCCAAAGTAAATTCATTATTTTTTAAAAAAGCAAAGTACCTATATGCTCTTGCAAACTCTTTCTTTATCATGAGCTGTGCTGTTTATTTAATTGGACTTGGAGGGTCCCGCAGTTTCTAGTATAAAACCCCATTTTCAAAAATGTATAACTCATCTATTTAAATTCTTCCTGGCCCAGAGCCTGGAATGCAAATTCTGTTTCTGAGAATCACTTTGTTTTCAACAACATCCAAAAGAGAAGGGGGGTAGCGGGAGCTGATGGTATACAGGGTGTGAGTTTGTTTTTACAATCATAGATATCCCTGTATTCCAAAGCAGCTTACAAATTTTATCGAATTAAGCCAACTGAATTTCTGAGCATTTGAAAATTATATTCTAAAAATTGTATTCTGAAAATGGAACAACCTGGATTTTCTCAACTTTCTTGTAGCTTGTCTTGATATTTGGTAATTTTAACATAATAACAAGAAATGTGACAATGACATCAATACACATAATCTTTAGAGTGATGTGACTTAATCTCTGTACCTACTGCAGTATATTCCTGTATACTTATATTTATGACATCATGGCCTAATTAAAAGATTTTGGATGCTCTCTTTAGAAAAAATGTTTCTAGGAGTGCAAAATTCATCTTCCTAATAACACAAAAGTGAAATAAAAGGAAAGAAAAAAATACATGGGACTTTGGCAAATACAGGATGGAGATTATTTGGGGTGTTTACTAGAAGGGGGCATAACTGAGAAACACTTGGTACTTGGTTTGATCCATAAAATAATTGAGTTGAGTTGATGGTTTCTGGAAAGTGCCTTCTAAGCTGAAAGGTAATCAACTGAAACATGTAATATGCTTTTACACGGTTCTTCTGGAGAACAAAGGCTTCTTTGATAGTATAAGCACTCTTTGAATCCTTGTCGTGAGCCCAAAGGAGCTTTGAAATCCATATAAATGCTTAAGGGACCATCCTACTTAGTTGCATGGGCTATTATAAGAGAAACAGGAAAAATCCAAGGTTACTTGCTGTAATAGCAAGGCCCTCTGGGTTTCTTTCTTCCCTGTTTATTTTAATAATTTCTAGGTGCTGTCAAGTTATCAGAAAACAGTGGAAAAAACAGAAAAGTAAGACCTTCTTGCCTAATTAAAAAAGACTGGCATTCTGAAACCTTTGAGACCTATTTTTCTCCCTGTAATTTCTAAGATATTATGATGTAATGAAGGTGGGATATTTTAAATATTAAAACATAAAACATTTTAATTAGAACTTCTCAAGTCATTTATTTGCAGAGCTATTTGCACCCTCACATTAACTACATAGTATCATTAGCCAAAGTAACCTACAGTAATTATTCCAAGCTTCTTTACAACTTTCTCTTCTTCCAATCCTACTCTACTTTTTCCCCTGATGGATTCCACATACACCTTCAGAGTGTGGTGAACTTCTTTATTTTATGGCAATTTTCTAAACCATTTGAACACTCTCAGAATGTAAATCAACAAGCATTAAGTGCTTAAGGTCAGAATGTGTGTGTGTACACACACATATACACATATACATATACAGAAAACTTAGGTCTCCTGCTTGCATTTTGTTATTGTTATACATCAAAATGGCAATTTTATATGGTTTAGCTTAATGTATACTTATATATGCATTGATATGCATGAATATGTGTATCAAAAATGTTCAAATTTTTCCATAACATTGTACAGAAAATCCCAATGAACTTTCTGGCCAACCCAGTATTATGTATCTATGTATTAGTATTTATCACATAACATTTATTTGTACATGTCAGTGAAAGTAAAAGTTCACAGGCTAGTTTTTATTTAACAGTACTTCATATCACAGGAAATTGTACCCAACAAAACAACAGAATATTCTTTTATTCCCTCACTGCAAATAAAAAAATATTCTGTTTCTTTGTTGGATAAAATTCTTATTTGAATTTCAGGTTTTTGTTTTTCTCATTGACAGTATGCATGAGCAGAATGAAGATCTCTAGAAGTCCTCTTACGCGATACCTGCTATACTACAGGTATCACTACAGAGAGTGATAGTACAGGAGACACTACCGAGAGTTCAGCCTTGTTTCTAAAGAACATTTTCTAGGACCAGTCATCAATCCCACTTAGCAGTTACATTCGGACTACTTACTGAACACCTTGACTACTGTAGGAGCCTCAAACACGTCGTCCTCAGTTACTAGCATGCACACAAATCTCTTTTCATCACTGATCTTTGCATTACTGATAGAGAGAGTATAGTTTTCTGAGAGGTTCAATCTGTCTTTGTATTCTGGTACATCGTCGTACTGCACACTTTTCTTTGTAGAGGACCTGAAGGCAATAAATACTGGGGAGCCATCGGGCTTTTCCTAAAAGTTAAAGTAACAATACATTAAAAAACAGGCATATTTAGACATTTCAGTATTACAGTCAGAGCAACAAAATTTTCTTGGTCATGTTATTCCATCAATATTTGTAGTTCTGTCCAAGAAGAAGAATTTTGGATATGAGCCTCCCATAAACCTTTGGTTACAGAGGATCACTCTTCATAAGGGAAAAGCTTTAAGTTCTTTTACAGCCATCAGCAAGTATACAAACATGAAAGGATGGAGCTTAAGTGATCCCAGCTTTTCTTGCATCTGAAGGACAGAATTGGTATGTTTTGAAATTGACAAGGGTTGGCCTTATGTATAATATAAAAGAAAAATAGGTGAAAACAAATGTGTTTTGTGTTATGCTACAAAAGGATTTTCATCTAACTATCACAGTAACATACACTTGAGCTGCAAACACTCGTTTAGAAATCCTAGGCAATTACCTTTAGCATGCTCATTACTTTAATCCATATACTTTATGTGCCCACACTTTTCAGTTTCAGTCAGAACTGACACAGTTGACCTTTACACATAACATAGTTTAATGAATCCTCATGGAGGAACAGTATATTTGCCCTTGCAAAAGGATCATGTCCATTAAAGCAATGGAATCCAATTAATCACTAAAACCCATGGTTTTGCTATCTGAGTCATAAAACTTAGCTCAGAGGGCTTTCATACAAAAACTTATTATCAAAATAAAATATAATCTGGCATATACACTTATGCCAAGAGAACTGAGACATATAATTCATTTCTTCCTTTGCTCTCACAAACATTCTCTTACCTAATAACAATAATCAAAAATAAGGGGCAATCTCTCTTCTACTTGGGGCTTCTCAGTGGTACTAGTGGTAAAGAATCTGCCTGCAATGCAGGAGCCACAGGAGATGTGGGTTCGATCCCTGGGTCGGGAATATCCCTTGAAGGAGGGCATGGCAACTCACTCCAGTATTCTTGCCTGGATAGTCCCATGGATAGAGGAGTCTGGCAGTCTACAGTCCATGGGGTTGCAAAGTATTGGATACGACTGAGCAGCTGAGCACACATGCATGTACTCTCTTCTACTAAACTCACAAGGTCTTGAAGAAAATAAAATATAATAAAACATTTTAAAGTGTATGACAAATTTCAAGGTGTTAAGAGAAGTAACATTTAAAAAATTGTTTTATTTACTACCGTTATGAACTCAATGCTTGTGACCCTCCCAAAGTTGTACGTCTAAGCCCTAAGCCCCAGTGTGGGCCTTTAAGAGATGATTAGGTTTAGATGAGGTCTTGGGGATGGTACCCTCATGATGGAATTAGTGCCCTTATAAGAAGAGAAAGAAGCACAAGTGCTCTCGCTCTCTCAATGAGAACACAAAGAGGTCCTATGAGCGCATAGCAAGTGGCTGCTGCTGCTGCTGCTAAGTCACTTCAGTCTCGTCTGACTCTGTGCGACCCCATAGACGGCAGCCCACCAGGCTCCCCCGTCCCTGGGATTCTCCAGGCAAGAACACTGGAGTGGGTTGCCATTTCCTTCTCTGATGCATGAAACTGAAAAGTGAAAGTGAAGTCACTCAGTCGTGTCTGACTCTTTGTGACCCCATGGACTGCAGCCTACCAGGCTCCTCCTTCCATGGGATTTTCCAGGCAAGAGTACTGGAGTGGGGTGCCATTATAGCAAGTGGCAGGTGTTGGCAAATTGGGAATAGAGCCCTCTTCAAGAACTGAGTCAGCTGGCACCTTGATTTTGGACTGCTCAGCCTCCAGAACTCTGAGAAATAAACATCTGTTTATTTAAACTACCAGTCTGTGGTAGTTTGTTATTGCAGCCTAAGGTGATTAAGACAATTACTAAGCTAAAATTGGAGTCCAAAAGGTTCAGTTGGTTGAATATCTGAATACATAAGTAACATTCTCTTTAAATCTTTTAATATTGCTACAGGTTTACAGCACGAATCCTTGTACTAAATCATTCCTTCATTAAGAAAAATATGTTAGACCAGTAACTTAAATTTCTATAGTTGTTCACTCATGCAAGAAATGACAGTTATTACATTTTGAGCACTTAACTATAAGCCAGGGTACTTTCTTTGGGCTTCTCGTGCATTAATGGATTAAATACTTATAACAACCCTGTAAATGAAACATAATACTGGCCTCATTTATAGACAATGGAGACAGAGGTTGGTTAAATAACTGGTCTAGAGCCCCAGCCAGTGTATCTCAGCAGGGCCAAGACTGGAGCTTCACAGCCTGGCTCCAATATGACTACACTATATCACTCTTGACAGCCTCAGATGCTTCTTCTGTACCAGGCACAGAGGTGGATGCTGGTGAAGAAGCAGTGGGAGTCGGGTAGGATGGGGTGCACAGGGAGGTATGATCTCCATTATGGGAGATCTCCATTATGGGAGATTACCATGCAGCAAGAGAGAAATGAATCCATCTTTCCTCTGGGTTTGCTCCCTTTCACTCCTTCCAAATCTGCTCTTTGTCTTTCAGGTTACATTAAATTGAGGTTGTATACTGCATCTGGGAATCAAGACTGCTTTCAGAGCATATGGCACTTCAAATATAGCTCATCAGTTTATTGCTGAAGCTTTTTATTTCATTAACAGTTTGAAACCTGCCATTATTGTTTGTTTTCACTGCCATTGTGCCAGTTCAGTTTAGGTGAAAAGTATTCCCTGAGCATCAGAAATGTCGATAATCACAGAAGTTTTTCACCACTGGATTCCATTTATGTTAGCACTAAGTTTGACTCTAGGTGGTAGCCTCTCAGACCCTTGGGATTTTAGGATTGTGAATAGACTTTGTCCTCATAGGCCTTAACTTTGTATTTCCATTTTCATACGGAACCAGAAATAGTTAAAAATTACCCAGGGTGAGCTGGATATTAGGAGGAGGGAACAGGGAAGTGCTATGCTGCCTTGCCTTCTTCTTCTGCCTTCACCTACCCCATCACAGACTGTGTTTAGAACTCAGTGGTACCACACTCACAACAGTTTACATTTTTCACGCAATTATCATGTGCCCAGTACTAGGTAAGTATTCTTATATAAATTACTTCATGTAACCTTCACAACAGTGTAAAGAAGATTATCATTATCATCTCATTTTTTTTCCATGAGAAAGTGGGGATTAATTCACTTGTCTGGAATTCTATAGCCAGTACATGATAGATTATGTCAGTCTGACTTCAGAACCTGTACTTCAAGAGATTGTGTTTCACTATCCCTTGGATGCAACTATGCACATTTCTATTCTGTGGAACATTTGTTCTTGCAGATATCTGAGAGAAAAAGTTGTGTGGTTCAATAAACCTAAGAAATGAATGAACTCAGACAATTCATCATGTAGCTGTATATAGGAAAGGCTCTGAGAAGTATTAAAATACAACAGTTTTCAAGAATTATTGGACCATCAAATCCTTTTCCTATTCAAATATCTTTTAACATTTCAAGGACCTAGGGAAAATTTGCCAATTGTGTTCAATGAAACATATGTCCTCTGTTCAAACTTGCAAACTATTGTGTCTTATGTGATCTAGCACTGGGAAATGGTGCCCACAGATGCTTTTTGTTGGTTTTGGTAAATAGATTGAGGTATTTTATCAGTCAAAGTTTTCAAGCCTTTCCACTTCACCTACTAGGATAGCTATCCTGCATTTCCAACCTTGATACCTGAGAAAATATGATTTTGCTATCTGTAAGAAATGAATGGATGAGATGGTTGGATGGCATCATCAATTCGATGGACATGAGTTTGAGCAAGCTCCGGGAGTTGGTGATGGACAGGGGAGCCTGACGTGGTGTCCATGGGGTCGCAAAGAGTCAGACACGACTGAATGACTAAACAGAACTGAAAAAACGAATAAAATCAGCAATGTTAAATTTTAAAAGAAGCTACCACATCAACTGAGTTGTAAGACCAAGTACCAGAAATAGGCTGCTAATACTGATGACTAGTTTTCAGTGAACATTTGAATGCTCTGGTTCCTGGTACATCTTGCCTTTAGAGTAACAACACCAAACAAAACATGAGTATGTAGAGAATGGCAACCATTTTCCTCTAAGCTCTGTCCTATACTCCTTGAGTTTATTCTGGAATTCTGCCATTTCTTTTGCTTTGAAAACTTCAGGGTGACTCTTTCAGACTAATTTGAGCTAAGAATGATCTGTTTATTGGCTTTATTTTAAAATAGCATTTGTTATGTAAGGAAGTATTCTTTTGATATACTCAACACATTAATTTCATCTTCTTACATTTATACCCACAGTTAAATGTTACCATTATGTTATTTGAAATTCACATTTACTCATAGAAGGAACTTTCTTTAAAAGACTAGAGGCAACTAACCAAGTCCTAGATAGGTCACACTTACATATTTCCATTTGCCAAACATGAGATTCTGAGGTACATCAACTCGGCAAGGCATGATAATGGTATCTCCATATGCTGAGTTTACAGTATACCATCCAAGACCTTTAAAGGAAAGGAACAAAAGAGAGACAGAAGAGTTCAAATATTCTCTTGAAGCAGCAAAGCCAATAACTTTAGTACAAGATGCAAGTCTTAGCGAAGGTTTTGTATTATAATTTTATCCTATATGAAATTTGTATTTCATTAAATTACGCAGTTAGAACATATTTCCTATTTAAATATCAACAGCTCTTATTTAACTACTAAGCCTTTGAATGTTATATGATTCAAATCCATAAATCTCAGTTTTACCAGGGAATAGATAAGTGCATGGGTGCATGGTAAGTCATTTCAGTTGTGTCTGATTCTTTGCGGCCCTGTAGTATGTGGCCTGCCAGGCTCCTCTGTCCATGGAATTCTCCAGGAAAGAATACTGGAGTGGGTTGCCATGCCCTCCTCCCGGGAATCTTCATGATATAGGGATAGAGCCTGCATCTCCTGTGGCTCCTGTATTGTAGGTGGATTCTTTATCACTGCTGCTGCTGCTGCTAAGTCGCTTCAGTAGTGTCCGACTCTGTGCGACCCCATAGATGGCAGCCCACCAGGCTCCACCGTCCCTGGGATTCTCCAGGCAAGAACACTGGAGTGGGTTGCCATTTCCTTCTCCAAGGCATGAAAGTGAAAAGTGAAAGTGAAGTCGCTCAGTCGTGTCCAACTCTTAGCGACCCCACTTACTGCAGCCTACCAGGCTCCTCCATCCATGGGATTTTCCAGGCAAGAGTACTGGAGTGGGGTGCCATTGCCTTTATCACTGAGCCCTGTATAAATAAGTAGTATTCACCCACTGGTGAAGCCCCATATAAATAAGTAGTATATGCCAAAGGAACCATATAGCATCTGGGATTTATTTTCACCTTCAACTGTATTATATAAGGAGAAAATTCACTGTATTTCATAGAAACGTAAGACTATACAAAGAGATTAATATGCTTAAATTTTTCAAAACTGGGTTCAAATATATTTGTGATTTTTATTTGAAAATACTCTTAAATTTAACTTCCAGAAAATTGCAAAAACTATCAAAAACTAAGAACACGTACAAATAAGCCCACAACTGAATCTTAATTATAAGTGGCAAAATGAGCATGAAAGTGTCCTGCTTTACTGTAATAATGGTTAAAGTACTAGTTTTCATTTTAACTCTACACAAAATATTAACATGATAAGAATCTGTAGGGAATTCCCTGGTGGTCCAGTGGTTAGAACTTTGCACTTTCACTACTAGAGAGAGGGTTCAATCCCAGGTAGGGGAAACAAGATCCTGCAAGCAAGGAGAGGGCAAAAAAGAAAAGATTTGTAGTATGAAATTTCTTCATGAAATGATTACACTGCTTTTTCGGTAGACAATCTAACTTGTTACTAAAGTATAGAAAACTTCCTTATTCAATACTTTATTGAAAAGAATGAAAATTATAACTAATTGAATTATCAATAATTTCCACATTTTTCGTAGATATGTAACATACTATTCAAATTTATGACATTTAAAGAAACATAGGCATTTAATTTGGCAATAATATAGTATTTAGCAGATCTTTTTACTTTACTTTATTTACATCTGTCTTTAAGATTAGATACATTTACAATTATTTAATTGTATTAAATGATTTAATATCTATTAAGATACAACCAGTACTTTTGCCTGGAGAATCCCATGGATGGAGGAGCCTGGTAGGCTGCAGTCCATGGGGTCGCTAGGAGTCAGACACGACTGAGTGACTTCACTTTCACTTTTCACTTTCATGCATTGGAGAAGGAAATGGCAACCCACTCCAGTGTTCTTGCCTGGAGAATCCCAGGGACGGGGGAGCCTGGTGGCTGCCGTCTATGGGGTCACACAGAGTCGGACACGACTGAAGTGACTTAGCATAGCATAGCAAGATACCTCATAATGGGATGCGGAGTGTGAAGGGGCTAACTAAATTGAAGAGAAAAACAAACGATATTTTGTCCACCAGGTGGTGCTAAAGTGCAAAGCTAAGGTATTGTACAATGCATAAATAAGACCATCTTATGACTTTCTGAACAAACAAGACAGGGTGGATACTATCTTTCACTGTTACCCATCAGTCACAACATGTACAAAAATTTCATATTAACCTTAGTAAAGAAAGAAAAGGAATTCTGTCAACTGAGGAAGGTACTTTCCTTTAAAGCAATTTTGCTCCAGTGAACAAAAACATTACAGAGAACACAAATTTTCACAAAAATAAACCACACAACTACTTTTCAGGATTTTTAACATCATTAAAATGAAGAATACAAAGTATAGTATAAGCCATAGAATGTGTTTTTAACTTGCTATTAGAGACAAAATTTGACTAAAACTTTCATTACCTATTATTTTATAATGAAAAATTAATTTTTATCAATAATTTTCAATTGTTTAATGCCAATCATATTGTGATTTAAATTTCTTTTTACAATAAATCATTGAAGAGCATAAGACTGTAGATGAAGAAATGGTCTCTTCAGCTTTATTAAAATAAAAATTGTAAGGATTTAGATATGTGGTTGCAGACAAGCAAACTTCTGGCAGTTAAGAAACTGTTTTATTTCACAAGTAGAACTTGGTTTTGTACAATACTTTGGCTCCTAAATGTGGAACTTGTATCATGTATTTTAGGATCTGTTCAAGCACTGTACACAGGGTCTTCCAAGCCATGGAAACAATTTTGTGATTTAGTATTTTTTTTCATGACTATATAGCAAGACACTTGAATATGTAATGACTCTAGAAAGTTGTGAATCTCTTCCTTAAATTATGGCAAGACATGAATGTCTAATTATTTTCTGTATTATAAAAACATCTTTTGACAACTGATGGTGTTCCCACGGTTGGTCCAGGAGTGAAAACAGATTACAGGGCTTAGGTACCAATGAGGTGATCCTTTGCTAGGTAAAGGGAAATAAAAAATGCCTTTTCTAAAAAATGTAATGCTCTGCTCTATCTTACAGACCATTTTTCTTTCCTCTTGTCTATAAAGCTTCAATATACAGCAAACTTTATAATTGATTTAAAATTTTAAAATGCTATAATTTTATAATTGAAATTAAACCTATGTGAATTTCAAGTACATAATGTATTAGCATGATGAAAGCACAATTATAGCAGGGAAGGGAACACATTTTTTTTAACCACAGTATCCCAGGAATAATTTCTGGCACTTAATGGGCATCTAATAAGATAATTTTTCATTTGAATCTTGTGGAATCCTTTCCACTTTAGTTATCAAATTAACATCTTTGAAACCAGGGAGGCATTGACAACACCAGAACTTTCAAAATTCTTATTCCTGTCACCTACTGTAAAGGCTGTCATGTACTGTCTTCAATGTTTAGGGAACATGGATTTCAGCTTGAATGGCATGCTCTTACTTGAAGAGAAACAAACACAAATTCGATGTTTTTATGAGTTTATGGATGAAACTACAGGAGAGAACATTTCTTCCTTCCCTTTCAAGAGAAATGAAGCACTGTTTGTACTCCATAATTTACAAAAGTCCTTAAGAAATACCTTTTCCTTACCTGTGATGACCATTATACCGAGTTGTTTTTTAAAGCATTTGCAAAGTTATGGACTGGGTCTTTTACTGACAGCTCGATATCCAAAATTAGCCATGACAGGACTTCCCAGAAACATAGAGCAATAAGACATTTGACAAGAATGAGCATAGTAGGTAAAAGAGTGAGAAGAGAGCGAAGCCCTGGTCCACAGACTGAGGGCAGAATGAGTGATAATCATTTGGAAGGCATTAGGAGCCACAATCACAATGATTTTAGAAATAATTTTCAAGTTTGCCATATTCATCAACTTTCCTGTTCAGGTAGGAGTATAATGACTCCCAGGTTCATCTGAAAGAAAGACTTGTACCTGTGGGAGAGCTAATATTGTTAACCCTCTAGGGATAAAGTAGCTATAAAGACTACTATGATTTCATGATACATTGGCTTCCTGACACCTCTAGGGCACCTCAGTCTTTGAGATGGAAGTGCCAGGTAGACCCAAAGCACCTGTCAACACAAATAATTTTGTTTATACTTTTCATGGAAGCAAGAGATTTTATCTTTGAATTGCCAAGTCTGAATTAAATTTAGCTTACTAGAATCTCCCTGCAATTATTCCCTGTAATATTAGTTTGTTAAATTATTCATGGTTTCGTAGTCTAGAGATTATTGGATATTATTGCAAATATAAAATACCTATGATGTCCTTTCTCAAAGAGGCTAAATAGAAAATATAGAAGGAAATGTGTGTGTGCACAAGGGTTTGCATTTCTGTTCTATAACATGTTATGTCTATATGTACATGTCAGAAGATACTTTAAACTGGGCTAAATCACCTTCCGTATTAAATGTGTTCTAAAAATTTAGTGTAATGTTATTCATTATTATTACTGTTGCTATCAAAATGTCATGACATAGAATAAAACATAAATATGTGCTGTACTTGAATTGCATTGTGTAGTTATTTAGTCATTCTTATGAAGAATTATTAGCTACAGATAAAGAACTATAGAACTAGAAAGGTGACATAGGAGAATTCAGTGAGAAAAAAATAAGACAAGCACAGACCAAGAAAAATCTCTTGACCAAATAATTTCACATATAGCATTCTCAGGCAAGTGATCATAAAATATAAGATAATTATAGTTATGTATTTTATACAGCAAATAATTTAAAGAGGCACTAAAACAGACTCTGGCAACCTTTTGAAGTCAGGTGAATGCTTTATATTTCTAATTAAAATAATAAAACTGTAATAATTTGGGCCATATTGGTGAGAATTTCTTTTTCTGTGTAGAGTAATTCTTAAGGATGGTCAATGTCTGAGTAATCATTCTTTTTGCATTATTGACAAATAGACATCTGCATTGAGGTCACTTAAAAGTCAGAATCTGCTACCATATTTCAAGCAAAAGTGCAGCAAATAATATAGAATAGTATAAGACCAAAATTCATCAGAGTCTGTTTTACAGGCTGTAATTTAGTGTGGTTAATTATTTTTTATTGCACTGATACTTTGAAAGCATCATCATCCTTAAAAGCATTTTTTTTTTTTAGCTCTGTAGCTCTGGTCGGTGCCATAGAAGGGTAAATCATTTTGCAATGGGCTCAGAGCTTATGACATAAAAACTAAATTCCAGTTCTACAGAAATGTTAGAGAAATTTATTTGTGCAAATGAACTGTTGGGGGAGGAAGTAGGTAAAAATGAGAGTTATCCTTAGAAATTACTTTCATATGTATTTGACTGATTTTGACAAACATGCCAGTGTCCCTATTTGCTTTATTAATGAATTAAGATATGTACAACTCTAATTAAAACAGGTAGTGTTTCTTAATTTCATCACTGTTGACATTTGGGACTGAACAAATCTTTACTGTGGGGGGCTGTCCTACATAATTCTAGCAGCACCCCTGTCTCTGCCCCTCAGATACCAATAGCACCTTCTTCTCAGTAAGACAACAGGAAAATCTTCAATCATGGCAAATGTCCCCAGGAGGCAAAACTGCCCCCAGAAATCCCAACTAGTTAAGAACTACTGGTTTAGACCTTCATTCATTTAATAAAACTGTGGTTTCCAATAAAGGGATCATTGTTTTAAAACAGAATCTTAGCATAGGACTAAATAATCACTGAATATGAATGAAGGGATGGAGGAAGCAATTGCACATAATAATATCTATCAAATTGGTTTTCTTCACAGAAACATATTATATTAAACTACAATAGGAGGATTGATTTCTGACTTTGAAACATTGGGATCCAATCCAATCTAAGAAATTACAAAAGATCTATTTCACAGAAATCTACTTCATATATTCATTATACTGAAACAAATTGTATCTACTATATATACTTTCTAAAGTGTATATATCACATGTATCTTATTTTTTTTAATTTAAATTTATTTATTTTAATTGGAGGCTAATTACTTTACAATAGTGTATTGGTTTTGCCATACATCAACATGAATCCGCCACGGGTGTACACGCGTTCCCAATCCTGAACCCCACTCCCATCTCCCTCCCCATACCATCCCTCTGGGTCATCCCAGTGCACCAGCCCCAAGCATCCTGTATTGTGCATCGAACCTGGACTGGTGATTCATTTCTTATATGATATTATACATGTTACAACATGTACCTTATTTGATATGATAAAATATAATAGCTCTACTGATAGAAGATTAAGCTGATGTCTTTAAAGAGTCTTCCAAACCTGATTTTATGATTCAATGACACATAATTATATCTCATAATTCTTCTCATAAACTACTATATTAAACAAGAGTTTAAAATCTTTGTCAAGGTCATGTAAAATACAACAAGTAAGATTTCTGTGTGTGTGTGTGTGCGAGCGTGTGCATGTGTGATATGAGTTCTTGTAATTCCCAAATAACTTGGTTGCATGGCAGATGGGAGAAGACATCTAAGGGAATCCAATGTCACTTTGTGAAACTGAGAAAACAGCTATGCAGCCTCTTTTTTCTAATTCAATTTCCTTCATAAACATGGCCACATGGGGGGTCAAATTGGGTCTTTGCTGAATCAGAATTAGGAATACAATTTTTCAAAGTTTACTTCTACATTGCCTTTCATAAGTATCATATATTATAATGTAGATATAGTTGTGCAATGGCTACATATCAGAAAAATAGTAATTCTTCCTTTTTTTTTCTCTCACCAGTTGCTACAATTTTAGATATGCATTGTGTGCATACGTGCTTCAGTCATGTCTGACTCCTTGCAACCCTTTTTACTGTAGCCTGCCGGCTCCTTTGTCCATGGAATTTTCCAGGCAAGAATACTGGGGTGGGTAACCATTCCCTTCTCCAAGGGATCTTCCCAATGCAGGGAGTTAACTTGCATATCTTGCATCTCCGCCATTGCAGATGGATTCTTTACCATTGAGCCACTGAGGAAGCCCCATAAATGCATTATATTATGTCTTTTAGATAAATGGTTAGGCCACTGTGGAATCACATTCAGATGAAAAAAATCTTTTTACTAAATTATAAAATACTGCTAGTATTCAGGAATACACTATAATATATGTGTTTTTAACATTACTTCCAAGTTTGGCATGTTATAATGCTCAAAATATTTATCTTTTTAGTGGAGTATAGGTCAATTTAATAATCCATATTATATCACAGAAGGGACATCTAGAAAAACAATATAATTTTAAAAAATATAGTGACCAGTTTGCATTACTGTGCTGAAAATTACCTTCTCAATTTACCATGTGAAAATAAAAGTGGAAGTTACTCAGTTGTGTCTGACTCTTTGTGATCCCATGGACTGTACAGTCCGTGGAATTCTCCAGGCTAGAATACTGGAGTGGTTAGCCTTCCCCTTCTTCAGGGGATCTTCCCAACCCACAGATCGAACCCTGGTCTCCCACATTGCAGGCGGATTCTTTACCTGCTGAGCCGCAAAGGAAGCCCAAGAATATTGGAGTGGGTAGCCTATACCATATGCCTCATTATATAAATATCCTAAGCATATAATGATATATGAGCCTGATAAGTCACACTTATTTCCACTTAGTTTAGGTTTTACTTCATCTCTGCTTCATTTTTTATCATTGCTCCTTGGGACCATCTGCTTTGACTGAATTCCTACATATTCTTCAAGGCCCATCTCAAAAAATCACCTATTTATACATTAAACAAGCATCAAGTGTTTACTGAACACCTACTACAATCAACACCTACTACTACTATCAGGGCTTCCCTGATAGCTCAGTTAGTAAAGAGAATTTGCCTGCAATGCAGGAGACCCTGGTTCAATTCCTGGGTTGGGAAGATCCCCTAGAGAAGGGATAGGCTACCCCTCCAGTATTCTTGGGCTTCTCTTGTGGCTCAGTTGGTAAAGAATCCGCCTGCAATGCAGGAGACTGGGGTTTGATCCCTGGTTTGGGAAGATCCTCATTTTTTATTATAGTAATTTTGACAAATTATATCTTTGCTTCTCATAAGGAACATGTCCTAAAACTGGCAGTTTACCCAAATTCATAAACGCACATAAAATTTTCTTAATAAAATGCAATAAACTGTTACATTTTTTTACTTTTTCTTTCCTTTCACCATCAACACCAGCATTTGGATTCCATTTGGGGTCACTTTTAAATTATAAAGCAAAAATTTTACTTAGAAATGATTTAAAAGCAACAGAAATGATTTAATTTATGGACTTTTTTCTTACTTTTTGTGAAATGCCTCAGGAATTTTAAACCAGCAAAACACAAACTCTACTGTACTTGTTAGAATTTCTTAACTTGGGATCCATAAATGGACTTTATGGCATCTATGAATCCTCTAAAGTTATTTTTTAAAAAACCCAAATTGTAGTATACTGAGGCATCTCTTTTTAAAGAAAGAGAATTCAGAACTTTTATTAGATTGTCAAAGATTGCCTTGAATTAAAAAATAAAATATTTAAGGTTCATTCTAAATTGAACAGAACTTATGGAAGCATAATTTGATGCTATCTATCAAATTTAAAATGCAAATACCCTTTGATCCAGTAATTATACCATTGAGGATCTAGCCTACAAAAAGTTTTTGCACAAGTGCATGATTATATACAAAGATAACACAGAATTATTTTGAATACTAAACAACTGAGGAAACTAATGTTCATTAAAACAGAAATATAAGCTACAGAGTGTATCTACACAATGCTCTCCATGAACCCACTGAAACAAATAGGCAAATACTTTGTTTTCCTTTTTGTCTGCATATATTTCAGTATTTATTCTTTATCATTCATTTATTGGCTATTGAGTGCTCGCTTTGTGCCAAGGGCTGTCTAGGGTAGGCAATTCACATTGATAAAAGGAAAACACCCTGTATTCAGAGTTTAAATTCTAGACATATATATATATATATATATATGAATTTTAATTTCTTTTCAAAAGAGGGAGAAATTATCTGTTTAATTTCTCCACTATGCTGCAACCTATTTGAAGGAAAAACCTACATTGCCCTCACTTTGAAATTCATCACAGCGCCATGAAGGTTGCAGGTGCTCAATAATAATGGGTAAAATAAAGCCCCATTGCAGTGCACTGAAAGGAACTCTATCAGATCATATTCTTACAGCCCTTAACTTTTAGTCTTTATTTAACATTTCAGAAAACCATATACTATTCTTTGGGATTCTAGGGAATCCAGGAAGGTGGGGATAAAGCAGATACTGAAGTAATTAGAATTCAATATCTTAGCATTGTCCACCACCAAAAAGCTATTGTGTTTTAAAAATATTTTTAATGGAATAAAACATACACTCAAAACAGTGCACCGACCTAGATTTACATTTGAAATGTCACCAAGAGCATCAGGATTTAGGGTTTCTTTGACAGTTTTCTTCACATTCTTTGTTCTGAAGATGAAACTGGGGTTTCCAAAAATTTGTTTCAAAGGGGAGCTGTGTGTCACCAAGTCCTCATTCCTCAGTGATGAGTTTTTGACTGGACTACACAGTCTCTGTAAACACTGGTCCCTTTGTGGGGACAAACTCAAATAAAAATACTTAAAAACACTTCATGCTCTATTGCGAGGCAGGGGGAAGGCAAGAAGACTACATTGAACCAGAAATTTAAAATTTGTATATGAAAATACTAATCTTCTATATTTTATTTTAAAATGTAGTAAAGGAGACTAAAGAAAAGTACGTTTAAGCATGTTTCCCTTTATATTCTACAGTTCACACATTATAATAATTACAAATATTTATGCAACTAATAATTTATGTAAGTTGAAATTCATAAAGTTGACTGTTTTCTACTATCATGCTTCTCTCCTAATTATCTAGGACTTGATGCTATGTCATTAAGGAATTAATTAATCAATAAAATGAAAAGAATCAGTAAACATTATTTTCCTTTTGTTTCTCTCCCTCAATTCAATTTCCTGCATTAATTTTTGCATTGTCTCTATTCAGATCCTGAGGACTTCATTTGGGAACCAGCTTAACTAAAGAGGTAGGTAGAAGAAACCCCTATTTGAATACTGTCCCATGTTAGATGCAAAGGAAGGATGAAAACATTTATGCTCAAAGTTTAACTAAGTGTATCAGTTCTATTTGAATACTGAAAAGTTACATTTTCCCATGTAAGTTGTATTGAAATTGTGAATATGACTTAATTATTTTAGCAAAGACAATAACTGTATTGTATTCACGAAAACACTATCAACAGGAAAGCAGGCACAACGCTTCACAAAAGACCTTAAGTGCATCATCTGAAGTAATGGGAACTTTTGGAATTTAGACTAGAGCCTGTCTTCAGAAAGAGTTCAATAGTTATTGTGACATTATTAAATTTGTTGTGTGCAAATAATTTAATGCCATGACAACAAAAAGACCTCTTGATTTGAGATAATCAAAGCTGTCCTTGATAACACTCTCCAACTCCCAAACAACAAATTCCTAATAGCTTTTACATTTCTCAAATGTCTTAGAAAAAACATATCATAAATATTTTTAGCTGATAAGATCATCATTGTTTTCAGAGAGCTTCTGTTAATAATAGCTTGTGCTAATTTTATTGCTTTAGCATTTAAAGTAATATTCTATAGCATTAGAGAATTTTACCCAATAATTGAGGTAATGAATTACGGGGGAG
Source organism: Bos grunniens (assembly GCF_055505025.1). Taxonomy (NCBI): domain Eukaryota; kingdom Metazoa; phylum Chordata; class Mammalia; order Artiodactyla; family Bovidae; genus Bos; species Bos grunniens. The sequence goes on from NC_141165.1 coordinate 107,258,553, forward strand.
AGGGAGGGGATAGCAAATAAGTTGTCAAGGCTCCTGAATGAGCAGAGTAGTAAACTTTTGCTTCCTAATTGCTTGAGTGATCTTGTCCAGGATGCCTGCTTCTGGAATATTCCTGGTTAAGTATTTAACTAGGTACCAAAAAATGTTTACATAGGTTGAAATAGCTTTTTGCTCTTTTCTTCACATGAGTTCCAATTAGCACTGCCTATGTCTCCTGAGGATATAGATTTGTACAATCAAACATGGTAAGTAATAAAGGTTAAAAAGCTATTTAATAGATTTCCCCACATATTTCGTGAAGATTGCTGGCTGATTTCCAAGACTTAGATTCGTGTAAATTCCATGCTTTTAAATTGACAACTTCCCACAGGAGTTGTACTATAAGTTAAGGTCATAGGAAGAAAATGATGGCTTTCTATGGCATTTGCCCTTTTTTAAGAACTAAACTCAGCTTACTATGAAATCTAGTTTTCTAGTTCTTATGAGGAAGAAGAAATAGAAACACTTGTCCAATACATATTTTTTGAAAGCAATTAAGACCACAGGAAAAATAAAATTTTCTTTAAAAAATTTAAAAGTAAAACAAATAGTTGCACAATAGGAAATCAACATAATATACTACATAAAAATGAAATCATCCTCCAGTCTTAAGAGGTTTTGTGTTGCTTCAAGGACAGGTCAGCATAGAGAATGACACCCACAGTAGCTTGTCTACAGCACAAGCTCAGTGGTATTGCTCTGAAATGCATGAACTTAGACAATATTAACAATAACTTTGATATATTCCACTTTCCCTGACAGTCATTACTCTTAATTGATGAGTGGGAGGAAAAGTGGGAAAGAGAACAAGATAATTTAGGAAAGCAATGAGTAGAAATGAGAAATATAGGAAGTTGTATTGAAAGGTAGTTTTAATCTTTTCTAAGGATATCAGAATGGGGAAATGCTTTTAAAGACCTTGTAAAATCTGGACCTTAATTTGGCTGAGCTTTGAAACTCTTCCTTACTCTTAAATAAGTTGCTGAACACTTTGTAATCCCAGAGGCTCATTGTAACTTTAAAATGTGTCATATTTATACTGTGATTTAGGAAAAGGTTTAATGATCCGCAGAGTTTCTGGAAGACTAACCATCATGGACAAAATGGCAAAAACGATAACAACAACAAACACCTAGAAAGGTGAGCAAGTTCTTACAGCAGGAAATGGCTCTTTTGCATTCAGCTGAATTATCTAGGCCAAAATACCAGAGTGGGTAGCCTTTCCCTTCTCCAGGGATCTTCCCTACCCAGGATCGAACCCAGGTCTCTTGCATTTCAGGCGGATTCTTTACCAGCTGAGCCACAAGGGAACTGGCCCTCTAAAATTAGTAGGTTATTGGATCCTAGAAAATTCAGATTGCAATAGGGGTATAGTGAAAAAAAAAAATCAAACCTACAGTTTGATTTAGTAAAGAGTTAGCCAAATTAAAAGCAAAAAATACATTAGAGCAATTATAGCAATAATAATGGACATTTTATGGTGATTTATAGTTTGTAGTACTCTTTTATGCATATTGTACATTTTTGCATTTGAATCTCACAATAGCCCTATATGATGAATGAATAAATGTTTATGGTGAACACATACTATGATGCTTCCTTTGCTGATGGGATCCTGTTCACCCTTCAAAGCCAAGAGACTACTACACAAGAGACTACACCAACAATATCAAACCAGTGTGTAGTGAAGCTAGAGCACCAAATTAATTCTCACCTGAAGTCCAATACTCATCACTATTAGATAAACAGAAAATGATGACACATTCTTATTTCATTTTAAATTGTGGTTAAGCTAGGAATATTGTTTGAAAAGTATAAAATGTTTTCCGTATGTATTAGTAAATAAAACTTTCATATTTAACATTATAAAACCTATAGATCAGAAGGACAGAAGGACTAGCAAGAAAATAAACTATCAAGTACCACCTCTTTCTCAATTGGATGTTATATACCAACTGAGCATTTATTGCCAGGAAATATGTGAAGTCTTGTCTATGACAGCTCATCTGATTCTCAGAACACAACAGAAAACTGCTAATATCTGAAATAGATATCTTTCATATAAGGAATCAGAGGTATAAGAAGGCTTTTAAGTGTAGACGAGGCACCTTTGACAGGTGGAATAGCACTTTATTTAAGCATTTCAAACACCCAGCACAGTAGAGAAAATAGAATAGACTACCAAGAAAAATTTATTGGATGAATAAAATGAAGGTTAGGATTCAAATTAAATTCAAAATCATGCCTTTCCTCTCCATCAAAAAGAGTTTTCACAATTACAAGTTTTTGAAAACTTTTTACTTTTTTTTTTTGTTTTTCCTCTACTTTTTACTTTTTATTGGGGGTATAGTTGACTTACAACGTTGTTTTAGTTTCTAGTGTTGTAGTTTAGTCCCTAAGTCGTGTCCAACTATTGTGACCCCATGGATTGCAGCCTGCCAGGCTCCTCAGTCCATGGGATTTCCCAGACAAGAATACTAGAGTAGGGTGCCATTTTCTTCTCCAGGGGAACTTCCTGACCCAGCAATCGAACCTCGGTCTCCTGCATTGAAGGAAGATTCTTTACTGACTGAACTATGAGGGAACTCCATCAAAGTAAATAACTTTATCAAAGTAAATCAGTTATACATGTACATACATCCACTCTTTTTTAGATCCTTTTCCCATTTAGAGAAGCATCCTTTTCCTATTATAGAGTATTGAGTAGAGTTCCTTGTACTGAGTTAAAAATGTTTAAGTTCACAAAAAACCTTAACATAATGTTTACTCATAACTGCCAAATTCTGGAAGCAACCAAGATGTCCTTCAATAGTGAATGGATAAACTAGGTGGTACATGCAATGGAATATCAGCAATAAAAAGAAATGAGCTACCAAGCTCATGAGCTCAAGCTCATGAAAAGACAAAGGAAACTTAAATGCACATTGCCAAGTGAAAGAAGTTAATCTGATTGATCTTCTGTATCAATCTGTATGACTCTGACATTATAGAAAAAGGTGAAACTATGGAGATAGTAAGGAGAGGAGTTCCCAGGGGGTTGATGAGAGGAAGGATGGGATGGATAGACAGAGCACAGAGAATGCTTTGAGTAGTGAAATTATTCTGATACTATGATGGTGGATACAAATAATTATACATTTGTCAAAACCAATAAAACATACAACACAAAGAGGAAAACATAAATTATAGATTTTACTTAATAATAATAATGTGGCAATACTGACCCCTCAGTTGTAACAAATGTACCACACTTATGCAAGATGTTAATAATAGGTAAATAGGGGGATGGGGACTGTTTAAGAGTATAGGGGAACTCTTTTCTATTGAATTTTTCTATAAACCTAAAGAAGAACAATGTACATAGTTTCTTCAGCCTATGGAATGTATACATTCTATATTCAGACAATCTCATTTAAATTCCCTTGGTTAAGATGGAAGGAAGGACATAAAATCTTCAAGGACAAAGCTTTGCATCCACCAGCAAAGGTGATCTCTGTCTAACCAGCTGCATCCCCAGGCAGCTCTCTGCAGGTGCAGACAACACCAAGACCTCTGCTGAACAGTATCCTGGGTGGTTGTGCTGCAGTAAGAAATGGTGTTTTATGATTATGTTTTCTACATATTCTCAATCCCACCAAGGTGCTAATAATATATTTGGTTCATCTTTGGATTAAAAGAGATAATGTCTTTGATAATTCGTTCATGGTTACTTCTCGGGAAGATAATGATGCTCAAAATCCCCCTAAACTTCATTTTATAATATTTACCTCCTTGGCTCTGCTATTCTTAACAGTTTTTAAAGACAATAGTGTCATTAAGGTTAAAAAAAAAAATCACTGTCCCTACACATTAAAAGAATACCATGTTACAGAGATGAGCTGCTGGAGTGTTAGCAAGGCTTCATGTTATATCATGTGTTTGGTTTATGAATCTCATTTGAGTTCTATAACTGAAAATACTCCTAAAGCTTCCTCTCAAGGAAGAAATTAATTAAAAACAAACAAACCAAATAGAAATGACTGGGATGCTTAGACTGTGTCACTGTCTGAAAATCCAATGGCAATTTTCAAGTTAGTTCCCCCTTAAGAGCTTTACCAAAACATGCTGTAAGTGTGCATTCTTCAGCTACAATTTTACCTGTGTATATAGAACAGATGATAAAGCACATCTCTGAAATCAGCTTTAAAATGTTTTCTTCATTATCATTTTTTCAATTGTCAGTAGCCTCAACATACAAGTATGAATATTGATGCATATTCAATCTCTCTCTCTCTCTCTCTGGAATATATATATATATATATATTCCATACCTTTATAGGTAATCAGTATGATTTTAGAATTTGTTATTCAGAAATTCATTGTTTCTTACCTCTAATTTTAAAACCTGAGAGATATTTTACAAAGGAAATTTCCAAACCAACATCATACCTAATAGTCACCCAAGGTAAACCTATATGGTCAGTGAAAATAACTCATACACAAGTACTTCAGAAAGATATCATTAGGGAAGTGTGCTATTCATTCTAAAACTTTTAAAGCTAAAAGATAATTTATAATGATGTACATTGGAAAGCCAGTGCAATCTACTGAAAATGGAAAATTGCATGTGCCTGAAGAATAGTCTATAGTAATTACAAGTTAAACATTTTTCCAATATTGTTGATGTAACTGAGAAACTATAAAAGATATATGCTAAACACCAAGAGCCACAGTTTGCATCTCAATATAAGTATTTTATTATTGACTTGTGTCATATTTTCCTTAATTTTTTCTAAAAGCCTAAGAAAATAAAATTTCCTTAACCCAAAAGATTGTATTTCAGGTAATTTATAAAAGCATTGTACCATAAAGCAATTGGTTGGCTACAATATGTCAGATACTGTATTCCTGTTCAGCACACAAACATAAAAAAATTATCTATTCGAAGGAGATTAAAATCTAGAAAAAGAGGCAACAGACAACACTACACAGGTATGGTTCAAGCCCTAATACTAAGAAGGTAAGTGACCTACAGAGTTAGTTGAACTATATGTTCTCCTGTTTTCCAGCCATTAAATAGAAGATAATAGTATCAAGCTCAAAGGGTTATTGTGAATATTAAATAAATTAATGTGTAAGCTGCTTAAAGGGCTTCTCTGGTGGCTCAAACAGTAAACAATCTGTTTGCAATGCAGGAGACCTGGGTCCAATCCCTGGGTTGGGAAGATCCCCTGGAGAAGGAAATGGAAACCCACTCCAGTATTCTTGCCTAGAGAATCCCATGGATGGAGGAGCCTGGCGGGCTACAGTCCATGCGGTCACAAAGAGTCAGGCATGACTGAGTGACTTAATACACAAACTGCTTGAAAGAATACTTTTCATACAAATGCTCAGTAAATGTTAACTATTAATAAAAGATGCTCAACATCATTAATCATTAGGGAAATCAAAGCCACAAGATACCACCTCATACCTCTTAGGATGGCTCTTACTAAAATGGTCAAAAGGTACATGCTAGTCAGAATGTGGAGAAAAAGGAATCTTTGTACACTGTTGGGGGGAATGTAAAATGGGTACAGCCATCATGGTAAAGTACAGATATAAATAGAAATACCATATGATCAGCAACCCACTTCTTGGTATATATCCAAGAAAACAAAATCACTATGTCTAAGTGATATTACACTCTCACAGTCACTGTGGCATTATTCACAGTAGCCAAGATATGTGAACAATTTAAATGTTCATCAATAAAGAAAATGTGATACACACACATACATACAACCACATAATAGAATGTTATTCAGACTTAAAAAAGAAGAAAATAAGGAAATTCTGCCATTTGTGACAACATGGATGAATCTAGACATTTCACTGAGTGAAATAAGACAGACACAGAAAGACAAGCACTGCATAATCTCACTGATATGTCGAACATAAAAAGCCCAACACACAATAACAGAGAGTAAAATGGTGGTTGCTAGGGCTTGGGGGAGGGGGAAATGGGGAGATACTGGTCAAAGGCTACGAGTTTTCAGTTATGAGCAAGTTCTGGATACCTAATGTACATGCATGTGTGCTTAGTCGCTCAGTCTCTCTGACTCTGGCGACCCCATGGACTGTAGCCCACCAGGTTCCTCTGTCCACGGGACTCTCTAGGCAAGAATACTGGAGTGGGATGCCATTCCCTTCTCCAGAGGATCTTCCCAAACCGTGGATCAAACCTGGGTCTCCTTCATTGCAGGAGGATTCTTGACTGACTGAGCCACAAGTGATTATGCTGCTGCTGCTAAGTCGCTTCAGTCGTGTCCGACTCTGTGTGACCCCATAGACGGCAGCCCACCAGGCTCCCCCGTCCCTGGGATTCTCCAGGCAAGAACACTGGGGTGGGTTGCCATTTCCTTCTCCAACAAGTGATTATAATTATTAGTAATGCACACATGAAATTTGCTCAGATTAGATATGAAGGTTCTCATTCTATCCCCCCAACAACACACAAAGGGAAACTATTTGAGGTGATGGATACACTGGTTAGCTTAAATGTGGTAATCACAATGCAATATGTGTATCACAGCATCATGTTACACACTTCGCACACATACAATTTTTTTTCTGTCAATAATATCTCAGTAAAACTCAAAATGTTAGCTATTATACCTCTGTCTTTTATTATTTAGGGGAATCAAAGAGATTATGTGCCAAATGTTGTACAAGCAGAGGAGAGATTGATGAATAGACTGAAGAAGGCTTTATTCCAAAAGGACATTCATATTGACCTTCACAGACAAGGATTTCTTCAAGTGAGAAGGAGAATGAAGGAAAGTGCATGCAGATGAAATGCTGGGAACAAGAAGTATGATCTCATTCAGCCAGTGTGGCTAAAACTTAGGGCATGTGGGAGGTAATGGAAGGAAATACAGCTGGGAAGGCTGCTTCTGGAGTGATACTTAAACAACAGCTTAAATAATCTGGATTTTACCCTATAAAGAATGTGGAAGCAATAAAAGGGTTTTTTGGTGTATTTTAAGGATGGCAGTGAAGTGGTCAGATTTTTGCTGTTGAAAATTCTCCTTAGCAGTGTTGTGAAAGATAATCAACTACAGCAGAGACTAGGGGATGGTAACCTTGTTAGAAACTTACAATGTTTAGAAGGTCAAGTAATCATAGTGAAATATGGCAAGAGAATGAAGAAGAGAAAGCACAGTGAGGAGGAGACACTTCCAAAGTGGAATCTATGTGAGCTTCATGTGATCACAAAGTTCACATTTCCCAACCCAGCTGGGTACACTGCTCATGTGAAGAAGAGATAACACTTTGTCTCGTAGAAGCACATCATGCACCATGTGTGAAACCACACACAAACTAGGCAAATAGGAGAGCTGCCTTTTTATGTTAGCTTTTTGGAAAAAGCTTGAGACTAAACAATCAGAACCGTCCAAAGCAAATATTAAGTCTGGTGGTGTTAAGTGCTTGGATTTCTAAATGCAAATTGTTAATGTAACTTGCATTTTGGTTTTAACACATGCAAGCCCTTTTTGGTAAACACCGCAAAATACAGAAAGAGAAAAGCCATGGTGCTGGAACTTATATAGTCCTAAAGAAAATTTCCTGCTTATTATTCCACTAAGGCTTTGTGTTTACCAGTTAGAACTTTTGATGAAAAGAGCAAAAATGAAATGTAAAAGAAAAAGACCTACAATATTGAGCTTTTAGGTCACTACTAATTTTTCTTTTTTAGAGCAGTTTCTGAATTCAATTGGGATTCCAGAAGTGTTTCTTCAAGCACTGATGAGTGGGTCAAGGATCTCATAAAGCTTTGATATAAAATACAAAACCTGATACTATGTATAAAATAGAGAACTAATGAGAATATAATGTATAGCACAGGGAACTCTGCTTAATGAACTGTAGTGACCTGAATGGGAAGGAAGTCCAAAAGGAAGGGAAGATATGTATATGTGAGCTTCCCCGGTGGCTCAGATGGTAAAGAGTCCACCTGCAATGTAGGAGACCCAGATTTGATCCCTGGGTTGGGAGGATCCCCTGGAGGAGGAAATGGCAACCCACTCCAGTATTCTTGCCTGGAGAATTTCATGGACAGAGGAGACTAGTGGGCTAACGTCCATGTCCACAAAGAGATGGACATGAATGGGCGACGTGGGCCCATTTTTCATGTGTATATGTTTAGCTGATTCATTTTGTGGTACAGTAGAAACTAACACAACATTGTAAAGTAATTATACTCCAATAAAAATTAATTAAAAATACAAAGCCATTGTACTATTATAGTTTAAACATTCCAATTCAAGTGACAGTGTGACCAAAGATGGTTGCCAAAGACTATAAAGGGAGAGGGTGGAAAATATTACTTCTATATCTTTCAAATACCCCTTTCAGAAGTTGCTGGTAGCTGGGAGTTAGCAGCCTCTGATGGTGTTCTCTTTCTTTCCTTGCTGAACAAAAGCATAATCAAACAATCTGTGCCCTTGCTGCCAGGAAGTCAATCAATTCGACTAACCTGCACCTGCCTGTCTAATGTCCTTTCTCCTGTTCACCATTCAGCTGCTTCTGCGTGCTCTCCTTAAATGCCTGGACTTTAGGAAATGATTTCCAAATTATGGCCTCAAGTCCCCAGGATCATGGACTGTCATCTCCATCCACTTTTTCATTCTTAAAATGTCTGCCATTGATGTGATAGAGATTATCAACTGTCTTTATTAATAATTCAGTATAAAATATTGAATCTGCAACTCATAGTTGAAAGAACTCTGATGTGGTAGTCTAGGAACCTGAGTTCTTGCCTCATATTTGCCTTGAAATCATCAAGAATATGCTTTCTTAGGCCTCCATTTATCCATGTATAATATGATATAAAACAGGGCTTAAATATTCTAGGCTTAACATTCCCAAATATGAGAAAAGGATTCCCATGTTGGATTCTCATAAAGAATTCTTGTTAATTTTCAGCTGGCATTTGAAGCCATATTACTTTTATGTCTGGGCTGGCAAAATCTTTAAAAAAAAGAGAGAACATGTCAGATTTCTTATTTTCGCTTTATAACTTAAATTTGCTGTTGGCATTTCCAGTGAATATTTTAGAAACTTGACACTGACAAACTTTGGTTTTGGTTTCTAACTTCGCATCAATTGATGAGTGTTTTTAATTTAATTTTAGTTGGCTTTATATTGGTTACCAGTATCACTCAAGGATTATTAAAAACTTTTATACATTGGCTCAGCATGTAGTATGTTTTCAGTATGGGCATGTATCATATTTTGCATTACTCCAACAGTATGCAATACTATCATAACAGGCTCATGAGTCTAGAAACAGTGTTACAGAAAATTCTAAACTGAGCACATAATAATTTTGTTTAATTGTGGAGCAAAATGAATTAATATTATTTTCATCTTAATTACTTCTACTATAGATAATAAAAAATTACTGCCTTTCAAAATTAGAGTAGCACTTCATATATTTAGGATTACTCAGATATAATTTTTAGGCAATTGAAATCTAGCCCATTATGTACCATATTACATTAAATTTTTAATTCTTTCAGATGGAAAACATTTGTATCACATTGCATACTGTCCTGAAATTCAAATCAAATTATATGATAATACCTAACATTTATATATTACTTAAAAATGCACTTTCCAAGAAATCATCTCTTAAACCAAATATTATTCAGAATATAAATAAACTTTCTTGTGGTAATTCAGTTATTTCTACAAGCACATACTGTGCTATAATTCAGACAGGATCTTGGAAACTATTGAAATGATTAAACCTATTTGCTCTAGTATATGAAACAGCACAGGCCAATAGAATTTTGACATCACTATGTTTGTCTGAAATGACTTATCTTTTCTCTCACTGTTCCTGTCAGGTGTCATTCTTACGAATGATAACAGCTCAGATTTGCACGGTACTTGAGAGCCTACAAACCCTTTCCCATACATTGTTCCATCTTATGATTGCCTCATAGTCCCTTTCCAAATTGCCAGGCCTTTGAAAACAAGATAATCAAACTTAAAAAGAGATTCTATTTAAAGAGTAAACAATCTCTGTGTGAGGGCCCCAAGGACTTTCCCAAAGAATAAGGTTAGGAATGGTCATGGACACCAGCATTTATTTTGGCTGCTGAGAACCTATGTGTTTCCCATAGATTCTTGGCTGGGCTCTAAAGGGTTGAGTTTGGCAGATAAGAAGCCTCTGACTCTACAAAATACTCTGTTATTGCACTTTATACAATGGATTGTCTAGTGATTTAAAGGCATTGTACATTGGAATGAGAAATAACCTTAGAGATTATTCACTAGAGGTTACTCATCATACAACTAAGGAGGCTGAAGACTAGAGCATTTTTAGAGCTAAAGGTGGAACTGACTTCAGGAAACAACTCTTCTGCTCCCAATCAATGTTCTCTCTATTAACACCACAATGTGCACTTGTTCTAAATCTCTCTGATATTTTTAAGATACTGAGCTTTTGGAATCTAGCCAAATGATATGATGAAGATAATGTATTTTCAAGTGTATGTAGTACGACATACGGTGAAGCATGTAACAGAATGCCTGCCTTTCCCACTATTAAACTGTAAATACTTTATAGGTATTTTCTCCATAGTTTTGAAAGTTGGAGAGAAAACACTGTAAAAGACATACTGAGTTTTAAAAAAATGTTATCTGACTACTCCCACATACAAAGCCTATATTTTGAAAATACAAAATCCTAAAATAAGAGGCAAAGAAAAAAGAAAAGGAGTGAGAAAGGGAAGAAAGGGAAAAAGTAGGAAAGGAGAAAAGAAAGGAGGGAAGAAAGGAGGGAGGAAGGTAGAAAGAAGGGAAGAGATGGAGAAAGTAAATCATTCTTTGCATTTTAATAATAAGGAAGTATAGCAATTTTTGTGTTTCAATAATTTTCTCCCATTCTATTAATAATATGAACTATAATTAGTTTATGGTTAAATCAGCATAGGTATTTCAACTATAGCTTTCTGGCAGCAGGGAAAGAGTGGCTAAATTGGTCACTTGTATTCTAAGTGATGGTGTGTGAAAAACTGATTACTATTCCCCCTAAATTCTTCAGTTTCAACCAACACAATTAATACCAAACACTTTGGTGTTCAAGTGAGTGACAGTTTTGACTTGATATTTAGTTCTTCTCAGGTGTTCAGAGTAGGAAGAAATAATTGCCTATTACAATCTATTAGTAGTTCATTCTGACAAACAATCCTGTTTGTCAAATGACCGCAGTGGAATAGAAGAAAAATGGATCAAGTACTTTTAATATTTTATTTTAATAAAAAATGCATAATTTTTATGCATATGCATATGCATATTTTATGCATAATAAAAGCAGACTAAATATTTCACTGTAGAAAAGTCAGTTTTTTTGTTTTTATTACCTAACAACTTTTCACCATGTTCACACTTAACAACAACAATAAAAATGAAAGTACACTTTTTTCCTTGGTTAGGAGAAATTGACTTGAATATTTGCAGATTTATTCTCATGATAAATTAATGATGATTCACATATTAGCTTTGGAAGTAGAATTCTGGAAAATAAATTCTACTATTAATTAATGTAGAAACTGTGCTGGTAAATCAAGTATAACATCTGAGAAATAAATTGGAGGACTTTAATTGGTCAATATGGGTCCTAAACAAAACCTATAATGAGGACCCTGAGTAGACTGTGTGAGTTAAGCAAATCCACAGCAGGTTTATCTTCTCCAAAGAGGCTCTGAAAGCAAAGTGATTGTTAGCTAAAATATTTTGAAATAAAAAACAGGCAATATCATATTAATTTAAAGAACCAGCCTTCACCAGTACAGCAATTCTAAAATTCCCACTTTAAAAAGTAGTTCTCCTGGGGATTCCAAGAGTTAAGTGGAGATGGAAGAGTGAAGAATGCATCCATATCTGAACTGAGGTAATTAGGGTAAGATGTTCTCTCTTGAAATCACATCAGCTTTCCACCTAAAGATCCTGAGGATATATGTTTGGTTCTGTCTGCCACCATTTACTTATTTGATCATGTGTTTAAATACAATAGGCCAATTACACCAAACAACCACATTTCCACCTCCAGAAGACTATAACCAATGAATACAATTTAGTTGGAAGAAAGATAGGCATGAACTAATTTATAAAACATATCTTTAAGGTAAAACATATTTCTTGTCACTAGAAGTTCAGTTCAGTCAGTCAGTCGTGTCTGACTCTGGGACCCCATGGACTGCAGCACGCCAGGCTTCCCTGTCTATTACCAACTCTTGGAGTTTATTCAAACTCATGTCCATGAAGTCAGTGATGCCATCCAACCATCTCATCCTCTGTTGTTCCCTTCTCCTCGCGCTTTCAATCTTTCCCAGCATCAGGTTCTTTTCCAGTAAGTCAGCTCTTTGCATCAGGTGGCCAAAGTATTGGAGTTTCAGCTTCAGCATCAGTCCTTCCAATAAATATTCAGGACTGATTTCCTTTAGGATTGACTGGTTGCATCTCTTTAGAGTCCAATGGACTCTCAAGAGTCTTCTCTAACACCACAGCTCAAAAGCATCAATTCTTCGGCACTCAGCTTTCTTTATAGTCCAACTCTCACATCCATACATGACTATTAGAAAAACCAAAGCTTTGACTAGATGGACTTTGTTAGCCAAGTAATGTTTCTGCTTTTTAATATGCTTTCTAGGTTGGTCATAGCTTTTCTTCCAAAGAGCAAGCATCTTTTAATTTCATGGCTGCAGTTACCATCTGCAGTGATTATGGGGCCCCCAAAAATAAAGTCTGTCACTGTTTCCATTGTTTCCCCATCTATTTGCTGTGAAGTGATGGGACCAGATGCCATGATCTTAGTTTTCTGAATGTTGAGTTTTAAGCCAACTTTTTCACTCTCCTCTTTCACCTTCATCAAGAGGCTCTTTAGTTCTTCTTCACTTTCTGCCATAAGGGTGGTAGCATCTGCATATTTGAGGTTATTGATATTTCTCCCAACAATCTTGACTCCAGCTTGTGCTTCATCTAGCCCAATATATTGCATGATGTACTCTGCATATCAGTAAAATAAGCAGGGTGACAATATATAGCCTTGACATACTCCTTTCCTAATTTGGAACCAGTCTGTTGTTCCATGAACAGTTCTAACTGTTGCTTCTTGACCTGCATACAGATTTCTCAGGAGGCAGGTCAGGTGGTCTGGTATTCCCATCTCTTGAAGAATTTTCCAGTTTGTCGTGGAAAGTCAAAGGCTTTGGTGTAGTCAATAAAGCAGAAGTAGATGTTTTTCTGGAACTCTCTTGCTTTTGCAACGATCCAATGGATGTTGGCAATTTGATCTCTGGTTCCTCTGTCTTTTCTAAAACCAGCTTGAACATCTGGAATTTCACATGCTATTGAAGCCTGGTTGGAGAATTTTGAGCATTACTTTGCTAGCGTGTGAGATGAGTGCAATTCTGTGGTAGTTTGAACATACTTTGGCATTGCCTTTCTTTGGGATTGGAATGAAAACACTAGAAAGATAGAATTAAAGGACTTTTCTATTCATAACTCAAAGCCATGTTAATATTATGTGTGTGTTTTTGGCCTGGGGATTTGGGAAAGAATTAATAAAACATACCTTATCACTAAAATGATAATATTATAGTATGAAGATAAAACTGCATGACTTCTATATTCTGTTTTAGCTATAATTTACATTCTATTCTGATCTTTTGTCTTAACTGATAATCCACTTATCAATTTCTGGTTTTCGCTTACCTTAGTTCATTTACTTTTAGGGGAGATGAATACAGGCATTTAATTTATTTTCTAGGTCTTAGATATTGAAGATATGAGATCTCCATTCTACATGGCTTTGAGAATTCAACTTTACTTGGATTTTTACAGTGATCTAAATATCATTTCTAGTCAGCTGGTATATTTTAAGCACTTTCATGAACTCAGAAATAATTTGTGACATTGTACCATCGAAATTTATTGCCATTCATTTGCTTTTAAAAAGGTTGAGATAGGTTGAGTCCTTCTCATTCCTAAACATATACATCATTTTTACCATATACAATATAATTCAAAAAACTGTGAAAAACATTAGTATTTACATAACCTAAGGAAGAAACTGTTTCACTCTATTTTAGAGCAGCTTGTGATGAATTACATCTTCATTAATGGAACAAAGCCACTATCTAATATCACAATGACCATACCATGGCAAGACAGAAAAACGCACATTATACTAATAGATAAGGTAGCTGCCCACCCCCCAACCCCCGCCCCGCGTGCGTGCACACACACACACACACACACACACACACAGCAAACTGACAAACATAACATGCTGGTAAAAAGGTTGTCAAACTTTAGACAAACTGCATTATGATTCTTCTTCTCTATTTAGTATGGAGACCTAAGTCCAGAGCACGTTATTCACACACTCAACATTTAGAAAACTTCTCAGTAATGCTGATGATTCACATTTAGTTTGTCTGACCAGAAAGTATGGAATAGCAAGCAGAATATTATACAGCAGGGGTCCTTGACCTCTGGGATCTAATGCCTGGTGGAGCTGAAGAAACATAATAGAAATAAAGTGCATAATAAGTGTAATGTGTTTGAATCATCCTGAAACCACCCCTCCCTACCTCACCCCCACCCCTGGTATATGGAGAAATGTTGGGGACTGCTGCTATAGAGCATGAGGGAAAAGCCCAAAGTTTTGCTATTCAAGTGTTCTGGTTTGAAGCCTAGCATCATGACTTCCTAGATGTAGAAGTCTTGAGTATATCATTTAATCCTCTGTGCTTCTCTACTTCACAAACTGTAAAATGGGAAAAAACTGTATCTCTCTTCCAGCATTAAGTAGATAATGAATGTAAGACATCAGTCACTCTGAACATGGTAGATGCTTCACAGAGGATAGCCCAATTTTCACTTTCAAACAATAAGAGCCGAGGAAATTCTGCTTGGCAACATATGAATTCAGTGACCACATCTTCCAAATGAAAAATTGAGACATAGTCTGCCAAGTATGAATGCGTTTTTGGTGACAGCAGGACAGAGCATTTGAAACTGGAAATGTCACTGCAAAACCATGATGGGTGTTTATCATGCTATGAGGAATATAGCCATCAGGAGCACATCCAAGAACATTCATTTTTAAAGGAATTTTATTTAACAACCTTTGGTATTTTCACTTCAAAAAGAAAGGAGACTAACTAGAGCACAATACACACCCCAAAAGTCATTTTCTCTGAAAAAGATATTCTTATGACAGATTTCATGTTGTTATAAATTGTAGAGATGAGCAATTCTGATGAATTGCATATAAAGTCAAATATAAAGAGCACTTAAAGGAAGCTCCTTATCAGTTAGGATGACTTGGGAATGCTTTCCTTCCTTCCATGAGAACATCCTCATGGTTTTCTGTGCTTCAGTGGGAAGCACACTTTATTTGAATTTCTTCCTTAAAGGATACCATAAAACTTTCTTTTCTTCATTGATTCAATTCAAAAATAGAGTAGAAAATTTTTTTCTTTCATTACTAAGAATACTTAGAGGGAGGTAATAGAGTGAAAGAGGAGATGTAAAAAGCTTATACAATTCATATTTGAGGGATAATCTTTACTGAACTTCTTCATTGCTCCTTTTGTGTCTTCCTTATACTTATGCCATAAATACATACATACATATTTTTTCAAAAAACTGGACAATCAGAATATCTAACATCACTGAGTATGGTAAAAAGCAATCTCTTTACAAACTATCTCTTCTAGTAATAATAAATTAGCCCACAACTTTACCCAAGATTGTCTTATCTATCTCAATTACTGTATTCTGTTATTGTACTTAACACTAAGAATGTCAAAAGACCTTGTAGAGAATGGAGAATGAGCGAGTGCACGCAGAATGATGTCTGCAAAGTCAAACAAAACTGAAGACAAGGAGGGAGCTAGGAAATATAATTAGGTAATTTCAAAATTCATTTATTTTAAAGAAAGATCTCGACATTTCTAATAAGCACTTCAAACTTACCACAAATAGAAGTATTTATGCTTTGAGAACATCCAACTGTTGAAAGTTAAGAAAAAGCAAGAGATGGAAAGCAGAAATAGTTCAGTTCTCTTTTATTAAAAAGTTTATATGCATGGCTCATAAAATACACTCCGTAATTCTATGATTTTCCATGCCCTTAACATTTTCTTTATCTTTAGACAGAATCATCAACCCATTCTTAGCTAATCATTTATTTGCTGTCAAAGGTAGTCAATGGCACTTGATCTGGTTTGCTAATTTTAGACATAAACTGACTCTAATCTTTTGCTGCACTGTGTAAAATGTATCCCACCCTGCTTGCATATTTTGAGTACAACCTCAAACTCTTCTACAAAAACAAATTCTTATTCATGTTGCTTTTTTTGTTTCTACAAGTTTGGCATCTGATTCTTCCATTGCTGGAATTTGAGTCTGTCATTTTTTTGGAACCAGGACTCTATCTCTCATAGATTCCCTTTCTGTCTACACCCATCATCATGTTTTTCTTCTCCTGTAGAACAAACAAGCTTCATTCTCCCCCTCTTCATACCAAAGTGTCCTTCTTGTATTGCAGTTCATATCAAAGAGGATTCTTCTTAAAGAGAGATGAAAATACTGCCAGCCCCTAAGTGGCCTCAAGGGCTTGCAGCACCAAAGAGGAAGAAACTAAAAGGCTACATTACTGTTGGAGGATCAGAAATCATCCAGATTTCTGATGTGGAATGCGGGGTCAGGTGAAGCACCAAAGAGACCTCAGAGCTCTCAAGAGCATGGGCTCATCACCACAGATGTCACTCAGACACAGAATAAGTGGTGTTATTTTGGTGAAGAGGATATAAATGGTCAAAGCTCCCAGGTAAAAAAAGAAAACAAAAGAAAAGAAAACTCTCCCAACTTAAATGAGTAATGAGTAAGGAGGAAGCTAGGAAAGCTTTTGAAAGAAGGGAGAAAGAAGGATTAATGCATCAAAGAAAAGAGAGGCATCTGGGAGTAGCAATATAAATAAGAGAGAAGACAAATAGATGAGGAGCACCATAAAAGTAAGGAGAAAGCATTGCTGCCTGTCAAATTGGCATTGAAAAAAATTGTTTTAAAAAAGAGGTTCGATGCGCGATACTGGATGCTTGGGGCTGGTGCACTGGGACGACCCAGAGGGATGGTGTGGGGAGGGAGGAGGGAGGCGGGTTCAGGATGGGGAACACATGTATGCCTGTGGTGGATTCATTTTGATATTTGGCAAAACTAATACAATTATGTAAAGTTTAAAAATAAAATAAAATTAAAAAAAAAAAAGAGAGAGACTTAATTTTTTCCCTTCTTCTCAGATACACAAGTTTAGCTGCTTAGGCTTAGAAAAGAAAAAGAGAAGGAATGAGAAAAGGAAGGAAGAAAGGAAACTCCATCATCAAATAAAAGATCCTTTGCTACATTCTAGAATATGTCATCCTAGTGATGTTATGCTTAATTATTCCCTTAAAAATATTATCAAAATCACTCATATTACAAGAAAAGTAAAGTTGATGATTTTAGAAAGATAAATATACCTAATTAGGCACAATGAGCACAGTAATTTTTTTCTAAAGGACCCCAAATCCTCACAGATATCCTCATTGGCCCTTCTTTCCAGCAGGTAACTGGCAAAGAAAAATTGATTTCATTCCATAGTAGGAAAAATGAAACTCTTGCGTGGTTTTGATACATAAAAGGATTTTAAACATATCATCTTTAGAAGAAGACAGTCCAGGGATCAAATGCTGGCTTCATCATTTATAAGCTAAGCTTGAGAAGTTTTCAAACACCCTAAACCTCAATTTCCTCATGTATAAACTGAGGATAATGAGAGTCTTTATTTCCTAAGGTTGTTGTGAGGTCAAAATGAGTTCATTTAAATCACTGTAGCAGAGAGCCTAATACATCAGAATTTTTTTATTGCTGCTGTAACAAATTACTGCAAACATGAGGCGAAGTGTTAGTTGCTCAGTCATGTTTGACTCTTGCAACCCCATGGACTGTAGCCCATCAGGCATCTCTGTCCATGAGGTTCTCCAGGCAAGATACTGGGGTGGGTAGCCATTCCCTTCTGTAGGGGATCTTCCTGACCCAGGGATCAAACCCAGGTCTCCTGAATTGCAGGCAGATTCTTTACTGTCTGAGCCATTAGGGAAACCACAAACATAGTGACTAAAAACAGAAGAATTGATTATGTTATAGTTCCTGGAGGTCAGAAGTCTGACCTGGGTCTCATTGGGCTAAAATCAAGGTGTCAGCAAGGTTATGTTCCTTTCTGAAGGCTCTGTGGGAGAATCTACTTTCTTGCCTGTTGTTGCCGTCTAGAAGCTGTGTGCAGTGCATTCCTCTTCTTGTTACCCGACTCCTACATCGTCAAAGTCAGCAAGATTGCCTGTTTTTCTCACTGCAGCATCAAAGCTTCTCTGCTTCCAAGAACTCATGTAATTATGTTGGGGCACCTGGACAGTCCAGGATAATTTCCTCTTAATCTCAATGCCTTTAATATTAATCACATCAGCAATGTCCCTTCTGCCACGTAAAGAAATATATTTCTGGGTTCCAGGGAACAGAAGGTGGGCATGTTGGTTGGGGTCAGGTCATTACCCTACTTCCCACAGCTTAGTACCTCAGAATTTACTACATAAATGTAATTACTTTATTATTTTTATCATTACCATTACTAATTTTATTGGTATTAGCGTGGTCATAGGCCTACAGACTCTCATAACTTAGGTGTTATCAGTGACCCTGACCTCCCATACATATCCACACCTCTCATTTCGCAGTTGAAGAATTAGAAACCAAGAGATGGGAAATGAATTACTCAAGGCCATCCAGCCAATTGATGCTGATTTTCCTCAGTTCATCTCATTCTTGGCTCCACATAGTGCTTCCCCCATATTACATAGCTGAGAAAAGTAATCTTAAAAGTACACCTAATATTTATACTGAAGTTTATTTGCATAGAGCCTCAAAAATGTCAAACCAATTATTTAAGTTGCATAACCAACAGCATAAATTAAAACAATAATTATTCTACTTTTCATAGACTTAAGATATATTAGGGAGGATGCTTATACTTGCTAAACTTCACTAAAGCCAGATTAGAATTTTGATTTGGAAAAAGTAAGTTTTTAGAGCACAGATATTTTATCTATAAGCCTCTCCTTTCCTTGCTTGTTTTTTCTTGTATATTTCTTTCTTTGTTTTGTACCCATAGTTCTGAACGAATATGTTGTTTGTTCAGCAGGAAAAAATTAACACCACAAGAAGACAACAACTTATTTCATTTCTAATTTATGATAGCATTATATCACTCACCTATTATTCAATTTTTATTCAAAGGGTTTCTATGTTGATTCAAATAGGTTACCCATTGGGATTGTTTGATATATTCTGGGTTATAGTTTGAAAATATCCATCTGTATACTTTTCTACAGGGAAACAAGCAAAGACTAATGATATATTACAAATCTAACAGCCAATGGTCTGTTTTGATTTGATAGACACTTTATATAGACAAATTTTAGACATAACTATGTTTCTGTTCTCTAATACATATCAATCACATTATGATAAGGTGTTTGATGGCTATCCTTTCTTAGTCCCCTAATAAATTTATGCGCCTCACTTTTTAGTTGTTCTTCATGGTATTCCCAGGTGGCGCAGTGGTAAAGAATCTGTCCTCCAATGCAGGAGACACAGGTTTAATCCCTGGGTTAGGAAGAGCCCCTGGAGAAGGAAATGGCAACCCACTCCAGTATTCTTGTCTGGAAAATTCCATGGACAGAGGAGCCTGGTGGGCTATAGTCCAGGGGGTTGCAAAGAGTTGGACACAACTGAGAATGCACGCCTAATAGGCTAACTTTTCAAATTTCTTGACTTCTGATGCATGGCATCAGAATTTACTTGAATTGAATTTACTTGAATGAGAAACAAACTACTAAAACTACCTCACAATTGCACTCATCTCACATGCTAGCATGGAGAAGGAAATGGCAACCCACTCTGGTATTCTTGCCTGAAAGAATGGACAGAGGAGCCTGGTGGGCTACAGTCCATGGGTCCTCAAAGAGTCAGACACAACTGAAAAACTAAGCACGCACATGCTAGCAAAGAAATGCTTAAAATTCTCCAAGCCAGGCTTCAACAGTGGGTGAACTGTGAACTTCCAGATGTTCAAGCTGGTTTTAGGAAAGGCAGAGGAACCAGACATCAAATTGCCAACATCTGTTGGATCATCAACAAAGCAAGAGAGTTCCAGAAAAACATCTACTTCTGCTTTATTGACTACGCCAAAACCTTTGACTGTGTGGATCACAGTAAACTGTGGAAAATCCTTCAAGAGATGGGAATACCAGACCACCTGACCTGCCTCCTGAGAAATCTGTATGCAGGTCAAGAAGCAACAGTTAGAACTGGACATGGAAAAACAGCCTGGTTCTAAATGGAAAAGGAGTACATCAAGGCTGTATATTGTCACTCTGCTTATTTAACTTATATGCAGAGTACATTACGCGAAATGCTGGGCTGGATGAAGCACAAGTTGGATTCAAGATTGCCGGGAGAAATATCAATAGCCTAGGATATGCAGATGCCACCACCCTTATGGCAGAAAGTGAAGAAGAACTAAAGAGCCTCTTGATGAAAGTGAAAGAGAAGAGTGAAAAAGTTGGCTTAAAACTCAACATTCAGAAAACTAAGATCACGGTATCCAGTCCCATCACTTCATGGCAAATAGATGGAGAAACAATGGAAACAGTGACAGACTTTACTTTCTTAGGCTCCAAAATCACTGCAGATGGTGACTACAGCCATGAAATTAAGAGACGCTTGCTCCTTGGAAGAAAAGCTATGACCATCCTAGACAGCATATTAAAAAGCAGAGACATTACTTTGCCAACAAAGGTCTGTCTAGTCAAAGCTATGGTTTTTCCAGTAGTCATGTATGGATGTGAGAGTTGTACTATAAAGAAAGCTGAGTGCTGGAGAATTGATGCTTTTGAACTGTGGTGTGGAGTCCCTAGGACTGCAATGAGATCAAACCAGTCAATCCTAAAGGAAATCAGTCCTGAATATTTATTGGAAGGACTGATGCTGAAGCTGAAACTCCAATACTTTGGCCACCTGATGCAAAGAATGGACTCACTGGAAAAAACCCTGATGCTGGGAAAGATTGAAGGCAGGAGGAGAAGGGGATGACAGATGATCAGATGGTTGGATGGCATCACCGACTCAATGGACATGAGTTTGAGCAAGCTTCGGGAGTTGGTGACTGACAAGAAAGCCTGATGTGTTGCAGTCCATGGGGTCACAAACAGTTGGACATGACTGAGTGATGGAACTGAACTGAACTGAATTAGAAATGTTAACAGAAAAGTTCTATCAATATCTAAATAAATCATTCTTAATCATTACTCTTTTGTGAAAATTCTTCATCCTTTTTTTTTCTTTAGGACATTGTGGGAAGAGGTTAATATTTATTAACAGAATAACTGGTATTATCTGGCAAGAAGCCTATCCACAATAAATTTAGCTATTTGAAATTTCTAGGTGACGGAATTCCTAGTTTACATGTAACTGATAAATGGCAAGTATATTTTTCCACAATGTTCCTGCCTTGTTAAATATATCTTCTTATGGAAGTGCTCATATATGCTCAGTCACTCAGTCATGTCCAACTCTTTGCGACCCCATGGACTATAGTCCGCCAGGCTCCTTTGCCCATGGGATTTTTCCCAGCAAGAATACTAAAGTCAGTTGTCATATCTTCCTCCAGGGGATCTTCCCGACTCAGTGATCAAATACACATAGCCTGCATTGGCAGGTGGATTCTTTACCACTGAGGCACCTGGGAAGTATTATATTCCTTAATATCCAAGTGTCCTAAGTATAAACAAGCATAGCAAACATGATACTCAAAGTATGTATTATTCTGTGACAGACTGGATTTTTTTGATAATTCTTCCCTGTTAATTTGTATTCAAATTATACATTAACATTAACAAGAAACTGCAGACACTGGAAATTCATTTTTCATTTACAGGAGCCTGCTGCTAAGTTGCTTCAGTCGTGTTCGACTGTGCGACCCCATAGACGGCAGCCCACCAGGCTCCCCCGTCCCTGGGATTCTCCAGGCAAGAACAGGAGCCTGCCTATACAGGGTCAAAGATAATGGCTATTCAGAAACATTAGTGCCAAAAACACCGAAGATTTATTGAGTCCAATTCAATAAATGATGAAGAGGGGAACAGTCCAATAGGAAAGAAAGTGAAAGTGAAAGTGAAGTCGTTCAGTTGTGTCCGACTCTTTGCGACCCTGTAGACTGCAGCCCACCAGGCTCCTCTGTCCATGGGATTCTCCAGGCAAGAATACTGGAGTGGGTTGCCATTTCCTTCTCCAGGAGATCTTCCTGACCCAGGAATCGAACCCAGGTCTCCCACATTGCAGGCAGACACAGGCAGAGCCGGGAAGCCAGGGTTTATTCTCAGTCCAATAGGAGTATATTTTAAATTTAATTTTACATGAACATTTAGAGACCACAATCCTAAATCCTAATGTATATCCTGCTTTTTTCTCACCCATTTCTTCCAACCAACACACACACACACACACACACACACACACACACACACACCGAGTTACATTTCAAATAACAGAAAATATATAGGAAACAAAGAATCACAGGGCACAAGTGTGTACTTATGAAAGTAATATTTCACTTCTGTTTTCAAAGGTACTACAGGCTAAGAGAATTCAGTGTTACAAAGTAAACCTGAACAGTTATCTTTATTTACCCAATTTCTTTCACTAAGTGTTAAAATAATTCTATTGAGTACGGTCATTTGACATCACTCTTCTAGCATAAGGTATCAACGAAATGTTTCTGAAAGTCTAGGAACATAAGAGGCTCAAACATTTGGTGTTTAGAAAATGAGAGATTATAAAAACTTCACTACAATGCCTAAATAAGGAAGACACTTGCAACCTAGAAATTCTTAATAAAGAAGACTTTCAGGAGGGAGGACACTTGCTGCCTAAGATATCATATATTTTTAGCCTCACTTCTCCAAATTCCTTACTTTGCTAGGGAAACAAAAGTTCTTAAAATGTACATTGGAATCAGACCTGAGAGGCAGGAACTGATAGCAGCACTAACTTTACTTAGAAAGTGTTATTGGATCTCCTTGCAGTTCAAGGGACTCTCAAGAGTCTTCTCCAACACCACAGTTCCAAACCTCACCAAGGAAATGCTACTCAATCCTGAATATTCATTGGAAGGACTGATGCTAAAGCTGAAACTCCAAAACTTTGGCCACCTGAAGCGAAGAACTGACTCATTGGAAAAGACCCTGATGCTGGGCAAGATTGAAGACAGGAGGAGAAGGGGATGACAGAGGATGAGATGGTTCGGTGGCGTCACCATCCTGATAAACATGAATTTGAGCAAGCTCCAGAAATTGGTGATGGACAGGGAAGCCTGGCATGCTGCGGTCCATGGTGTCGCAAAGACTCAGACACGGCCGAGTGACTAAACTGACTAAGTGTTTCCTTGTCTTATATAAATGTACAAAATTTCTTATCCATGCATCTGTGGATGTATAGTATGTTTTTTTCTGTATCTGTGTACTGTAAATAGTGCTGTGTAAACATTTCCAAATTACAGTTCTTTCCAGGTAAAGGCCCACAGTGCAAGTACTGGACCTTACGGTATCTCTGTCCTTGGGTTTTTGGGGAGTCTCCGTGCTGTTCTCCACGGTGGCTGTTACTAATTTGCAGTCTCACCAGTGTCTTAGGAATGTTCTTTTTTCTCCAGTTCCTCTCCAGCATTTATTGTTCATAAAATTTTGAAATTGACCATTATGACTGGTGGGAGGTTATACCTCCATGTATTTTTGATTTTCATTTCTTTAGTAATGATTGATACTGAGAGTTTCTACTTTTTTTTTTTTAACGTGTTTGAGTAAAATTTTCCCACTTAAAAAAAAAAAGAAAGTGTTATTGGCACACCGACTGGAATGTGAAAAATAAAACAGGTGAAAATCATTAAATGGTGACCTAGCTAAGTGAGTTTAAGTGATGGATGGGGAAAAGTACCCAGATAAATTTATTTATGGTAATAAGTCTTTTCTCTATGCCAAGACAGTCTTCAGAAAATGCAGTTTATATTCAGATTGAATTATACCTAAAGGCAGCATAAATGTACATATTTACACTGACACTTCTTTTATATATCTTTCCCTGGAGAATAAAATGTTCTGGATGAGAAAATTTACAAGATAACTAAAGCATACTCATTTAATTATAAAATTATATCAAGAAAACATGTTTTGACATTTTGGGTGGCAATTTCTCTAAAATGCACTGAACATCCCACTGATTTATCCATCAAACTTGATCACATGCTAAGCAGAAACTATCCTATTTTAGATGATATAAGGGTCAAAATTATTGCCCTGTTATTTAAGCAAATGAATTCTCTGGGAGGTACTATGCAGTTTGAGTGATGGACTATCCACTAAATGCCTTCTGGATTGCTGCATTTCTCTAGATTGTGATACTTCAATCTCCTTTATCACTGTCAACCTCACTTCTTTATCGTGTCTGGTTTAAGGATTTTCCCTTCCTTTCCTTGCTTCTTTTAAACGATGCTTCACTAAAATGAACTAAACCATAATAGAGAATCAGACAACTGAGATATAAAATTCAGGAGTCTTAAATAATCACACAAGAACCTACAGGTAGCACTTTCTTCTTCTTGCATAAGGATAGATATAGAACTAGTTTTGGATGAATATTATTGAAATAATTGTTAAAAGTCTGACTTATGAATATGGTATACATGAATTTGCTGTCTTTCACCTCAAACTATTAGAATATTAATATGGATTAGGATATGAAAAATGTGGTGCTTATTGATATCACATGGGAGTTTGCTAGAAAAAAGCTCAGTACTACTCCATCTTGAAATCCACTGAATCATAATTTTGACAATATCCCCACAAGAGCTTAATGCATATTAAATTTAAGAAACACTGATTTAGAACATAATACTCTCCAACAACAGGCTCTACAATGACGAAATTTCATTACTATCACCTGAGAAATCAGGAATTTCTGTTCTGAGAGCTCAATTTTTCCCTTTAATACTCTTCAATTTACCTTCATGGATTATTTTTACTATCTTACATACCCTCAGAAAATTGTTATTTTCAAGGAATTTTCAGGTAAGAAAATTGTTATTTTCAAACCTGAGTTGAAATAAATTTGTTGCAGATAAAGGGATATATTACTCAATTCATTTAGAGCCAAGAATCATAGATTTTTAATTCCTTGAGAACATTATAAATTTTCAGGATCAATCTAATCCCCTCAATTTACACAAGAGAAAACGGAAGTCCAGGAAGATGAAATGACTTGGTTTAACACACTAATCAAGTATTAGCATGCTTTATTCTATCTTAATCACAGATCCACTCAATTCCTTTTGTTTGTTTAAAATATTTTTTTCTGTTGAAATTCATGCACTCTTTTCTACTCATCAGTATCAAAACTGTTCAGTGGGTTCATTCTCCCTTAGATTAAACTCTACATATCTTTATCAAGACTTATAGTAGGAGTCCCATGTATTTATGCCTCACACTTAGTTCAATCTCCAGTATTCTTGCCAGAAAAAATCTTATGGATAGAGGAACCTGGCAAGGTTACAGTCCTTGGGGTCGCAAAGAGTTGGATACAACTGAGTGACTGAGTCTAAGTTAAAGCTTCATTCATTTTTCCACAGAGTTTTCCTGATCTCCATTTCTCCTTTGCATTCAGGTTAGTGGCACTCTATGCAAGCTCCTTAAATTTTACTGGCTCAGCCTAGGAACTCTTCTTAAAGTAGCAACTGAAACTTTCTCTACTACATCATCAGCTCTCAGGAGCTAATCTTACTCTCTACCTTTATAAGTCTTTAGTCACATCTTGTAGGGTTAGGATAAAAAACTCAACTCCACCTTCCTCTCAGACCTCATAACTCTTAACAATAAGTACTAGTGTTAGTCATGGCAAAGGCATGGTTGTAGAAGATTATGAGCTCTGGTGAAAGAGACAAATATTAAGAGCTTTTTTGTTTCTGGCCTCTCTTTCTTGAGGTCTCTTATAGCTCTTGGATTACTTGTTCTATTTGCATTATTTTCTCTTATTCTTTCTATGTAGCTAATAGGTGAGCAAAGGACAGGAATACATCATTTTCTTCTCACAAGCCTACGCCATAAACCAGGAAAATAGGGAATAGGAGTTGACCCCAAAATCAGATCTTAGTCTCAGCCTTTTTAGCCTAATCTGTGCTCAGCCCAGGAGCACAAATTCCATATGGCTATAAGTTTAAATCTAATTAGTAATAAAAGGTATACTTTACCTAGAATCTCCCTCACACAGAACTCTCCATGAGGATTTGGGAGATGGATGTGAGGGGAAGAAAAGAAGGAGGGGCTTCTTATTAAAAATATAAATAGGCTCCAAACAGTTTTTATAGTTAGATTTTTAAGAAATAGTTATTTCACCTCTAAAATGTATGCTCTTGTATCTTAGCTGGTTTTCCCAAATCCAAATGAAAGCTTTCTTTTTTGTGTGGCTTATAGATAAAACTCTTGCAAAACTAGGCAAAAATCCTCTTCCCTCATTGGTAACCTATTTTGAATCTGAGCCTAGCACAGCAACTAAATAAATAAATATGTTTGTAGTCTGCTCAGAGAGATAGCGTAAGAATAATTCACTATTAAAAATAACCTAATTTTTAATGCAGGTGTTTAATTTCAAAATAAAATTCATCCATTTTAAAGTTAGACTTCATGCTAACCAATTCGAAAATTAATGTTGAAAGATAAATGTAACCTAATTCCTGAAGTATTTTTCATCTATATTTTTAGGAATGCCTTTGGATTGGTTAACTATCAGAAGCTGGCCTTTCTAAATGCCCCATATCTAGCAAATTAATTTAGCTGTCAGTATATGCATCTTGTTCTGTGGTAAATTATTAGTGAACAACCAGTGCAATTATAACAGATGAATACTCACTAAGATGCATAAGATGAGAATTCAAAATGATGCAGAACACATTCTCTCCTTATTAAAAACAAATACTAATTCCCCCAATATGGACTTTGTTTCGCATTTTGCTCTCCCTGGCCTCTCCCTTAAAGAAGAATTACTGAGTTACAGCTAAGTATAGTATAAAGACACAATTGAAGTTTGTTGAATGCCCACTTGAAAGGTAGAAAATATATCAGGCTTTACAAGCTGATATAAGTCTTATTTGGAGAATTGCAATTCATGCAAAAATTCAGTAAGTGCTACATCTCAAATAACTGAGTACAGTAAGCATCCACTAAGCATGAAAGAATCCTTAAAGAATCAAGCTGAGCTTTAGAAGTATCTATCACAATATTAAGATCTTCATTCAATAAATTGGATTGGTATCTCTCCCAGTAGGATTATCATTGTAATGACACTGCCCAGCAGGATACTATTTTATAAAGCATAGGAAGATCAGTGCTTTCATCTAAAAATATTAAATTTAGAAAGGTTCAAAGTTGCTACAAATAGGTTAACTCTTTCAAAGCTTTCGCTAAATGTTATTGAAAGAACTGTTTAATCCAAATAGTTCTGTAAGCAATAACTTTCTAAAAAGATATATGATCTTGCTATTTTGGTAGCTGGTAAAATATCAAGAGGAGCAAGGCCTTGCTTGACAGATTGTAAGAATTATTTTTTTTGGTAAACTGATATAATCTGTGTAACAGAGTCAGAGTTTAAATTTGCACATCATTATTTGGGTTCATACAGTAATAAATTTGTACTTTTCTTAAATTGCCTTTATAAGCTGTTGATTAACACTTACCATTGGAGTATGCGGGGATGAATCAAATACCGGATTCAAAAATATGAAATAGCCCTTTTTTCTGAGCTAAAAAATGGCCATAAGTGGATAATTTCATACTGTTTAACCTAAAGCCAAGGTTAGTAGATATATAATTTCATTAATATCATGATTACTATTCAATAATCCAGCTGTTTGGTCTGTAGCAGAGTGAGCATAGTGAAATCGCTCAGTCATGTCCGACTCTTTGCGACGCCATGGACTGTAGCCCACCAGGCTCCTCCATCCATGGGATTTTCCAGGCAAGAGTACTGGAGTGGGTTTCCATTTCCTTCTCCAGGGGATTTTCCCAATCCAGGGATTGAACCCAGGTCTCCCGCATTGCAGGCAAGACACTTTACCGTGTACTACATATTTATTAAGTGAATAAATAGTGGAGAGTTAACACAACTCTTTCATCTATTAGTCTTCTTATACACATAATGCTTAAATCCAACTTTCTGGGTCAAACTATATTGATTTAGTGTATCTTCTGTATTCCAGAAAGCACAGAAGCAGATGAGTTCCTTCTATTTTTTTTTTTGTTGTTATATGCAATGCTTTTAACTCTATTTCTCTCTTTTCTTCTCTTTCTTCTTCCCCCTCCTCCCTTCCCTTTCTCCTTCCCTCTCTCAAACACACACACACACACACACACACACTACAGTCCTGTCTGACATCTCAAAAATAATCCTAGACTATTGACTGTAATTACAAGATTTCTTTCAAATATAAATCAGTGAAGTATTCAAGGCAAAACACAAAGGCATTTTTTGACCAGAAGCAGTCTGTGTGTGAGTGTTAATGCTAGCAACTGAATGCACCATCCACAGGCTTCTTTTCATACTACATTAGAGATGCAATATTTGGTTTTGCAAGAATATCTTTTATTTTTGTCTTCTAAGTGGAATTTATTTTTTTAATTTGAAATTTGATCATTAAACACTGGACAATGAATAAAAGATTGCTATTTATTTTAATTTTTGAGCAAATATTTAGGGGATGTTTGGTAAATACTGAGAATGTTTTCAAGATTTCTACTATTTTCCAAAGAAATCCATCCTGATTTTAAGTTTGTTTATAGGCTTAATGAAAATTATTTGCTTTCCTAAAGTATGAGCATGTACAGGGTCACTAGCTTCTGAATAGTTTCTCTAGTTGAGCTGTTTTCATTTTGGTGGCACATTTCCACAACAGCTGTTTATTCCACATGTTTATGTTGAAAACATATTAATCTGAGCACCTGGATATAATTATCATTATGTACAAATGTCTTTGGATGTTAATGATCCCTCTTCTGCCCTTTCTCTATTGTCTGAAACCTGATGTTATTAAGAAATAATATCTTTGTGTCATCGTGGTACTGCTAACATCCTGAAAGTCATCCACATTGATTTTGGTTAAGAAAGCTTGAGTTCCGGTAAATATTCTTCAGTTAACTGTGTATAACTCAATAAACAGATATTGCTTTTTTTTTCCCATGGGAGTATGTATTAATATTGACTTGGTAATAATAATATAACTCACTGATCTTTGTTCATCTGGAAACATTTAAATTTAACAATTTTTTCCTTGAGATCTGGGTGTGACAAACATGTAAGATGCCATTTGGATTAAGCTGGTAAAGGAAAATATCGTCATTGCTCAGATTATTGATATTCTTGATATGGTTTCCCAGTTGATATAATGAATACAATTCATCTAGTAGAGGAAACACAGCAAAAGTTGCTCTCAAACTTTACTCTTTATATTATTTCAACATTTCCTTCCATGGTTGATATTCTGATATATGACATGAACTTGACATATGATGGCTCTATTTGTCTACTTCTATCCCCTAGGAAATTGCTTCTTGTCAAGAATGCTTACTTGTTTACTTTCAATACTGTACATAAAATATTGGCTCCTGAAGAACCACTTTATTAAGTCCCTAAAGTTTACAAATAAAAGAAAAAGATAAAGACTCATTGAGACTTGTTTAAGAACACTCAGCTTGTTAAAAAGCACTTGTAACTTAATTGGGTTTTGTAAAACGCTAGACAGGCTAAGCTCTGACATTCAGAATAAAGCAAACTATAAATCTGAAAAAAATTATTCATTACCACATGTACTTCATTTCACCCCTTTCACTTGTGGTCACATGCATTTTAAAATACATATTTCTTTTTTTGACTTCATGGTATCTTGCTCTCCTGATACTCTTCTATCCTCTCTGGGTTATCCTTTACTTTCAGTATCTGCCTGGATGTTTATGTTGTATCAACTGCATCCAGTTGCCAGGATCTGTCGGTCAGTATAATCAGCCCTGACCATGCTTCTGTGAAAATCTTCTTCACCTGAATGTTTCACACACATCTTTAACTTAATATGGCCCAAACTGAACAACTATTTTCTTGCTCTCCTCACTCTATCATCCATAGGCAAATAATTTTTCTCCTATATTTTCTACTTGGTTACTAATTCAACAATCTATACAAGCAACCAAACTGGGCAGGTGAATGTCACTCTAGATTTCTCTACCACTCTCAGTTCCCCACACTTAATCAAACACAAAGTCCTCCTAACATCTTATATGGATGTCTGTCATGTGTCTTGTCCTCATTCTCTCCGTTCTACCACAGTTCATATAATGCCTGTGAAAACACATAATATGTGCTTTATAAGTTTTTATGGATGAATGACTAGAACAAGAATGAACAAATGAATGATGACTAAGACATCGTTCCTATCCTCATTTAGCTCACTGTCTAGCAAACAGAGAAAGATAAAGACATATTTTTGTGATGTATGATGTTCCAAGAAAAGTCGTATATAAGAGGTCACCTAAGCTGGGGTGTGAGGAAGTCTTTCTAAAGAACAAAAATCTAGGTAATGAATAAATTTACTTACTCATTTATAATCTATTTAGTTTTCTACTAATCTTTTCAGATTTTGTAGGGGAGAAATTTGGATGGGCTTTCCTCATGGCTCAGATGGTAAAGAATCTTCCTGCAATGCAGGAGACCCGGGTTCAATCCCCAGGTTGGGAAGATCTCCTGGAGATGGGAATGACTATCCACTCCAGTATTCTTGCCTGGAAAATTCCATGGACAGAAGAGCCTGGTGAGCTACAGTCTATGGGGCTGCAAAGCGGAACATGACTGAGCGAATTTTCTTTTCACTTTGGGTGGTTAACAAAAGGAAATTCAGTGGTTTCCACAAAGACCAGTTTGGCTTTTCTGCTCCCCAGGTAGCCATGACTGCTTAGATGTTCTTGGGCACATTTTTTTTCCTAAAAGACCTATTCTGTTTTACAAAATTAATGACTCACAGCAAAAGACTTAGCCCCAGATTTTGATAAAAAATCATGAAACATAAGGCTTTCATTAATTAGCAGATTATGTTGTTCTATAAACTTAAATGAATTCAGATGAATCCTTATGTTTTAATATAAAGCATAGGCTACACAAATACACTGATAAAGCTATAGGATAAGATTCAGCTTCAGCCTTTGTGTGAGATGAGCTCCATGGGCTGCTCTCAGCTATATGATGACACTCAAAATGAACAGGTATTCCTAGTGGTCTTTACTACTTTTATTTGGTCTGAGATGGACAAATAATGTATTAACAATAATAATAGTCATAATTCAAATTTTCCTAATATAATTTCTAGAAAAAAAAATCTCCTTGAAAATTTATAAAATTCTTCCCATATAATATTCAATATGAATTAATATTAGTAGTAAATTATCAAGTTTCAAGCAGTATTTCCTGGCTCTACGTTAAAGTTTGTTTTCCATTAAATTTTCTTTTTGGGGTTAATTAGTTTACAGTGTTATGAAACCTATCAAATAATAACTTTGTTTGCTCTCTAATTACCAGACATGATTCAGTAAATAGTGAAGAGATCAATAGATTTAATTCTCATTTTTAATTTAAACATACAAATTATCTTTAATGAATCAGTCTAGCATCTCAAATAACGCCTTTATAGTTTCATAAAGAAAACACTAAATAATACCTAAACAACAGAGGGAAAACATAGCTTTCTTTTATATTTTCCATCAAGAAAAACTCTCATCACTAAATTTGTGCAACTCTCTATCTTAATTCAGTGTATGAAATATGTGGAGAAATTTATTAAACAAAATATTCCTCTATTTGGTTCCTTTTGGTAAAGGCACTATTTAAAATCTGTACTTAATGCCAAATAGCCAAAATAATCTTGATAAAGAACAACACTGGAGGTATCATGCTTCCTGATTTAAAACTATAAAATACAAAATTATAGTAATCAAAACAGTATAGCATTAGCATAAAAACAGACTATATTATTGTAACATATATATTAATGTTATATAATGAGATACATATTAACAGAACAAAATAAAGAGCCCCTAAATAAACTCACACATATATGTTCAATTAATTTACAACAAAGAAGGCAAGAATATATGATGGGAAAAGGACAGATTCTTCAATAAATGATGCTGGGGAAACTAGATGCAAAAGAATAAAACTGGACCAGTCTCTTATACCATAAAGAAAAATTAACTCAAAATGGATTAAAGACTTAAATGAAAACCCCAAACCATAAAACTCCTAGAGAAAACAAAGGTGGTAAGCTCTTTGACATCAGTCTTAGCAATGTTTTTTTGGGATCTAACTTCAAAAGGCAAGGGAAACAAAAGAAAAAATAAATAAATGGGACTACAGCAAACCAAAAAACTGCACAGTGAAGGAAACCAACAGAAAATAAAAAGGCAGCCTACTGAATGGAAGATGTTTGTAAATCATAATCTGATAAGGGGCTATTATCTAAAATATATAAAGAACTCCTACAACTCAATAACAAAAAAACAATCCAATTAAAAAATGGGTAGATGATCTGAATAGACATTTTTCCAAAGAAGACATACAATGAATAGGTGTATGAAAAGATGTTCAACATGACTCATCGTGAGCGAAATGCAAATCAAAACCACAGTAAGATATCACCTCACAACTGTGAAAAAGCTATTATCAAAAAGACAATATAGCAGGTGTTGGTGACAATGTAGAGAAAAGGGAACCCTTGTACACTGTTGGTGGTATTGTAAATTGGTGCAGTAACTATGGAAAACAGTATGGTGGTTCCTCAATTAAAAATAGATCTACCATATGTGATCTGGCAATTTTACTCAGTAATTTTCCAAAGGGAAAAACACACACACACACACCAATTCAAAAAAGATCTATGCATCCTCCAGTGTTAGCTGCAGCATTATTGACAATCGCCAAGATACGGAAGCAATCTAAGTATTCATGGATAAATGAATGGATAAAAGAGATGTAGTGCATATATACTGTACAGTGGAATACCAGCCGAAATGAAGAATGAAATCTTGTCATTGTGACATGGATGGACCTTGAGGTTATCATGCTAAGTGCAACAAGTCAGAGAAAGACAAATACCACATGATTTCACTAATATGTAGAACCCAAAAAATAAACAAATAAAAAAACTAGAGACAGACTCATAGATACAGAAAATAGCCTAGTGGTTGCCAGAGGGGAAAAGGATGGAACAGGTGAAATAAGTACAAACTTTCAGTTATAAAATAAATACATCATGAGGATATAATATACAGCATGAAAAATATAGTGAATAATATTGCATTAATTTTATACGGTGGCATATGGTTACTAGACATATTGGGATGACCATTTCACAATGCACACAAATGTTGAATAACTATGTTGAACATCTGAAACTAATTAATACTGTATGTCAACTACACCTCAAGAAAGACCAAATCATTTTAATAGTAAGTTAACTGAAAAGGCAAAATAATAAAATAAGATCTGTATTCAGTCTGGACTACTTGTAGAATTAGTTTTTGAAAAAGATGATAAAAATACTACTAATTCAGAATTACACACCACATTCTATCATCATTTCACTTACTTTTACTTTCTTTCCATGGTAAAATTACATTTTTAACTTAGTATCCTATAACCTGTGCTATGAATGATCTAGCTTTTAGAAAGGAAAGGGAAGGCATCACTTACATCAGTAAAAAATGAAATTCCAGTTATTTCCCAGTATGGGAAGAAGAATAGCATCAAGCTATGTATAATATGTCTGCCCTGACTCCCCTCGCAATTGTTGAGTAACATTGAAAAGGTGTTTATACACTACAATTATGTGCTCAGTTTTTGGTTTTAGGAAACAAAAATATATTTATGTCTTACATAAGTGCAGAGTCTGATAGCATTTGCTTTATTGGCCCCATTAAGTAACCCAAACTCACCAATTTTCTCAGTTTTCTAGCTAAAAAATACATTTTACTTTCCACTATCATGACTGCTAATGGCTCTACTCTTATAAACAGTGTTAGGAAAAAAACCAGAACTTCTTATATCCCAAGGTTGTGCTACTTTCAGCCTCTGTGAGGGTCAACAGATAGGGCAATGAGAGAAGTTATGCACTGTCACAGCCTGAACAAAATCTCATCAATCAGAGAACAAGATTTTACTCTCTGGTGCTTTCTTTTCACTGGAGTGGAAACAAAGGAAAGAATCCCCAAACAAGCAATTCTGATGAATTACCATGTTAGACTATGAGAACAAAAGGCAGTGCTTATATCTCAAGTATGC
Source organism: Bos grunniens (assembly GCF_055505025.1). Classification (NCBI taxonomy): domain Eukaryota; kingdom Metazoa; phylum Chordata; class Mammalia; order Artiodactyla; family Bovidae; genus Bos; species Bos grunniens. The sequence continues at coordinate 107,293,140 of NC_141165.1, forward strand.
AGTTTCCAACATGAATAAATAGTTCTTAGAAAATACATTTTATCTGAATTTTATTTCATAAACACAGGAGGTCCAAAGTAAAAGCACATAAAAGCTAAAAAAGATCTGAAGTCAAGCTTTATTCTATGTATGGAGAAGAGAAATGTTCTCATCCTGACAAGAACTTTTTTTTTCACTGCATGTTAGCCTAGCACACCCCTTACACAACCTCAGATGTCTGGCCATGGTGAAGCCATGCTTTGGAGGGATTTTGATCGGAGCTCTATGAGTCTGTTAAGTCAATGGATCAGAATTCAGCTCACTTCTCAAACCACCTCTTGGAAACTGCTTCCAAAACTTTACAATATGTATTTACACACACACACACACACACACACACGCTCCAGCAAGCTGAGGATTAAAAAGCACTAAACAGACCAGAAATCTGAGGCCAGTGAATGAATAAACTTTTGATTTATTCTTACTTCCACGGTTTTTCCCATATATCTTTGTTAACATACTATGTCAAAATGTGTACATTCATACTGTTAGGATGGGTAGTAAGGAATATAGAGATTCTACATTCAAGGTTGTACCTAGTATAGGGTAGGAATAGATTAGATATAACCGAGTGGAATCTCCACGGTACATGATCTGTTCAAAACTTTGCAGACATAAACATTAGGCGTAACTAGATTTTAGGAGACTGATTCTCAGTATCTAAACTCATAAAGAATGGCTATTTAATCCAACTAAAAAGAAATAGTTTCAAAATAGATGTGTATAAAACAAGATTGACCATGTTAATAACAAGCATAAGAAACATGCAATGGATATTTTATGTCAAATAAAATAGACTCAAATGAAGAGTATTACTAATATAAAAGAAACATTTCAGGGTAATAAGAGAATTAAAAAGATATAATCCCATGGATGGAGGAGCCTGGAAGGCTGCAGTCCATGGGGTTGCTGAGGGTCGGACACTACTGAGCGATTTCACTTTCACTTTTTACTTTCATGTATTGGAGAAGGAAATGGCAACCCACTCCAGTGTTCTTGCCTGGAGAATCCCAGGGACGGGGGAGCCTGGTGGGCTGCCGTCTATGGGGTCGCACAGAGTCGGACACAACTGACATGGCAGTAGCAGCAGCAAGCAATCATAAATGCATACAAACCTAATAACAGAGCTTCAAAGTACATGAAAGCAAAAATATATAGAATTAAAGGGAACAATAAATAATTCTACAATCATAGTTGGAGATTTTTAATATCCTCTTGGCAACTGATAGAACAAGTAGTCACAAAAACACAATACAGAGATATATAATCGTAAATAACAGTCAACTACCTTTGCCTATTGATATTTGTATAATATAAATATAAGACCTTAAAAGAAAGGAATATGAATGTAAAAAATAATTATAAAATTGAGTATCTATTTTTGCTACAATTCCAAAAACATTATTATTTTGCAAAACTCATTAATCAATCTTTGGTATTCAGTCTCTTAACAATCTTTTCACTGATTGTAAATCTATTTGTTATTATATAATTAACCTTAGAAATCTTTGTTAAATATGTATAATATGTTGTACAATAAAAGGAAAGTGTTTGCAAAATATTGATTACACAATTTAAAATACAGTAACTGAACGATTTGTAACCTGATCAAACATCAACAAAATATTTAATTCAATTCTTTAAGTGTGAATGACAGAAAGCTTTAAAAAGTCTCAATAAAGCTTTAAACATTTACTTTTATTTAACATACATAATCAAACATCTATTTTGTATTTTGCTTTAGTTTTTGAAGCACTTACCTTTTAAAATCTAATTAGAGAAGAAAATTTTCAATTATGTATTTAGTAGCTTGATAATTATTTTTAAAATATCCTCTATGTACATGTGAGGCATTATTCCAGAAGCTAGGGATATATTCATAATCTCTGCTCTAATAAACTTTATATTCTAATGGGGAAGTAAGAAAGCAAATAAGAATATAAAAATAGCTAACTATTTAATTATAATGGTGCTATAAAGGTGAAGTAAACAGTGATGCCTGGAGAAGGAAATGGCAATCCACTCGAGTATTTTTGCCTGGAGAAACCCATGGACAGAGGAGCCTGGCAGGCTACAGTCCATGGGGTCACAAGAGTCGGACATGACTTAGCGACTAAACCACCACCACCACCAAACAGTGATATCAAAGTATGTGGTAGATAGCTTCAAGAGACAGAAAATGGAACTGAACTTTGAAGAATGAACAAAAGTTAATTAATCAATGAAGAGAGTCTAAGAAAGAGAGAAATACGTGAAGCTTGAATCAAAAAGGGGAAAATGTATTTGAAAGACCCTAAAGAAAGCCTGTTAATGGATCACAGAAGAAGGAAGAATGGTTACCAGGTAAGGCAGGCAAGGTTAGCTAAGCCTGGTAGACCAAGTAAATGATTAATAGCTTTTTCTCTAGTTGCGGTGGATAGTTAAAGCACTTGAGACAGGTGATTTAAAATTGAAAAGTAGATATTCTGAATTTAGAGAGTCAAAGAGAACAGCAAACTATAGTTCCTAGGTTTCTAGCCTAAGCAACTAAGTGGATGGTGATGCCACTTGCTGAGATGGGAAAAATAGAAAAGGTAGAAATCTGTGGAAGAATTAGAGAGTACTTTTTGGGACATACTGAATTTTAGTGGAGGTGCTGTAAGACATTCAAAGGAAAAAGTTATGGGTACAACTCAATATAGAATTGTATATCAGAGAAATGTTTTAGTTTAGAGGTATAAATTTTAAGGATCATTATCACACAGATGACAATGAATGCTATAACTGTGAATGAGAACATTTAGAGACAGAAGAGAATTGCTATCAAAATATGACACTTGAAGCTCAAGCAACTTTACCACTTGGAGAAGGTTAGGTAGATGAGATAAGCCAGCAAAGGAAAGAACAAGTGTGTGCAGTGCGGTGAAGGGCAAGAAAGTAGTGCCTAGAGGAAGCAATCATCATTAGCTTGTGGTGTACCAGAGAAGCCATGCAAAATGAAGAACCCCGAATTCTGTTGCTTTAACATTATGGCCTACTATTGATTTTACACTGAATCACTTTTTTGCTGGAGGGATGAAACTTGGAGGAAAAAGCTTAATGAAAAAGGCATGTGTTATTAAAAAGGAAGCTGGGTTGTTAAAAAGGAAGAAAAAGAAGGTGGCCATTGGAAGAGTGAAGAAAAGTAGGGTTATATTGATAGAAATACATTTTTTTTAAGTTGGTAGCATTTTGGGAATGGTGATGAAGGCAAGGATCAAGTTCAGAGGCAGAGAGTACAGACAAAGGAGAGTGTAAAGCACCTGAGAAACTGAGAGAGGCTATGACAAAGTATGAGTTAAGTTTTCATTAATTCAATAATCAGAGACAACATTTAGAAGAGCTTTCTCTTAGATTTATTCAAATAATCTGATATTTTATTTAGCATGAAATTTATCAGTTATATTTGATGCTAAAAAACTTTACTGCCAAATTATGTATGTGATTAAGTCTTCTTTATTTAAAATGTATGCCCCAGTTAATGAAAAGTTATAGATATGTCTTATCTACTTAGCAAAGTCTACTTTAAAGGGAAATGTTAACTTAACCAGCAAATTAGTTTTAAGCAAGTATACAACTGAAACAGATGAACAGAATACATACTACAATTTACTGTTTTATTTCTGGAGATTTACCTGAGTGATTTCTTCTCAGAGAAACCAGAGTGTTTTAATTCAGAATACAGGCTTTAAAACAAATGCCCTCTACCTACCTACAATGTAAACAAACACCATCAAGAATATAATAGGTTAGAAAGTGTACTGCCAGATTTTTACCCACAGCAGGGGGATAAGTAGGTGACTCTGGATGTAGCTACAAGAGCATGGCAGTTGTAGATATTTAGATATTGTTTGCTCTAATTGAGCTGCTCTGGGGATGAACTTCAATGGGCCAGTTGAATGAGTGGGCTGTCTGTAATGTATTTTACATGTGACACAAATAAAAAGAACCAGGAATCCAAAGGAGAGAGATACAATAATTTCAGTAAATATAATAATAATATAAAGTTATGGTATGTCTACTGCAGAGGCTTCCCTGGTGGCTCAGTGGTAAAGAATCTGCCTGCAAATGCAGGACACATGGCTTCGATCCCTGGTTCAGGAAGAACTCCTAGAGAAGGAAATGGCAACCAACTCCAGTACTCTTGCCTGAGAAATCCCATGGATAGAGCAGCCTGGCAGGCTACAGTCTATGGGGTCACAAACAGTCAGACACGACTGAACAACTGAACAATAACAACAAAAATGAATAAAGGTACATATGGCTGCTATAATCTTATGTCCTAGAGACAGTTTAACAAACTGAACAACCTCTCATAGAACAAGGGAACATAAATTGTCATAAAATTTTCCACATAATGCTTCAATCTAGTCTACAAACTGCAATGTGGAACAAGTTGGAGCACATACACAAACACATGAAGCTGCTTCATGAACACCACAGAGAAAAGTTGACATGCGGATTGCATTCCAATAGTTCTATTTAGTGTCTAATTACATATTTAACTCAAAATTATGGGAGGGCAAGTGACAGAACAGCATCAAAATTCTTGTAACAAGGTCTACATAATCCATTTGATGTTGTTGGAAAAACAGCATATGTTTTGGGTAATTGCTGAAATCTCAAAGGATATTTTCCCAACTTCTGAGAGTGAAACCAAATGCTACAAACCCCAACCACTACCTGTGATACTGATGGAACCAGGTACATAATCACAGTGATGGGGTCAATAATTAAGTAGTCATTAACTCTTAAAAGCATGGTTTCAACCTTGAATGTAACTCTTTGATAACTGGGTATAACAGACATTTGAAGACAGCCACTTTTACTCTTTAAAGAAAAACTGTCCTGTTTCCATTGTTAGCAGCGGCCCACATTGGCTAGGTGGCTTGATTGACCTAAATACCTCTCCAGGATTTAAGAGGGAAAGAATGGAGCAGGAGATGGAATGTGCCATGAAACTATGGGTAGGAGCATTACACATATATTCTTTAGTCATAATGCTTTTTGGTGAGAAATGTAAGCAAATAAGAAAGTATCTGCTGACCTTTTAACAGAACAATAATCAAGCTTTTTACAGCCAAGATGTTCTTAGAAAATGACATCGTTACTTCCCATAAGTTTCTTTTTCAGGTAACTTTTCCCCTTTTCTCAACAGTTTGGCCAGAGTAAATATAAATTCTGGCTTCCAAAAGAGAATGATTTAACCATTAAACAATAAAGAATCTTATTCCCCATGCTATCACATTTGACCTATTCCACATTAATAAAATTTTCCAAGCAATATTCTAATTAAATGAAAATAAACCAATAAATTAACCTACATGTATAAGAAAAATGGTCCTGTAGATGGTTCTCTTATTTCTCCTATTTTCTTCCTTCTCCTTCCCCCAGTCTCATTCTTTTGGGGGAGTTGATATTGAGAAGAAGGACAGAAAATTAGTGTAAAGTAAATGTAGCATTTCACTGAGCAGCTTCGAGAGTTGAAAAATTCAGTACAAAGCTCAGAAAATGGAACGTTCTAATGCAATTTTCTAGTGAACTTAAACTAGGGAGGAAAAACAGTCTTTAAATATTTCAATTATTCTTTAAAACCTTTTGAAAGTGATTTAACCCCTTTATTGGCTTATTAATTATAGTCTATGGAGAAAAAAAACATATTTGATGAGTTAGATTGTATAAATCAGAATCACTGTTATTAATAATAATTCTCATTGTACATTTCTGGGATGATATCAAAGTTTGGACTGATCGTAAATAATCTTCAAAAAATGCCATAGAAAGTTCTCTTCTGAGTAAATCCTGTTTATCACTTGCTCTTTTTTTCTCTTTTCTCTTTCATTTAAATCTAAGCACTATAAAATTCTGATAAAGTGAGAACTATAGTTAATTCTATTCATAGTAACTTTAATTTTTATATGTATAAATAATTTTCAATTATCAAAATATGAATTATTTTAATTATATTTTAACCTCTAAGCACTTGCTTCCTAACTTCCACTAACATGGTTGATTAACTCATTATTAACACAAATATATTCATTATTTATTGTGGCAAAGTAACACCTGGAATGATGGTTCTATTTATTTATAAATTAATTGTGTAAGTTCACTCTCATTCTGGTAAATATATGAAGAACTTTTAGGATGGGAGAGATTACATACTGTCTTAATCTGTAGCACGTGGAAGATGGAATGCTAATCCAAAGGAGAGGAGAGGAAAGCTGCATAGTAATTTTTTTTTTTTTAAAAAAGAATGATTCTCAGTTTATCTATTTATTAATAATATGAACCTACTATGTACAAAGCACACTTGAATTCTGGTACCCAGTTTCCACCTTTTAAGACTTTAGAGAATAATTGAAAAAAAGGATGACTTTCAATTTAGGTAAAAATTGTAGACAGAAATTAAACCTATCATTTGCTGAGTACTTACCAAGTATCAGCCACATTAAAATACTATATTTATATATACACACACACATATATGTGTATATATATGTATATGTGTATATACATATATATACACACATATATGTGTGTGTGTATATATAAATATATATATAGAATGTTATATATATATATATAATGTTATGTATAATATACGTATATATCACAAAACCCCACACATACAACATATCATAGTGTCTCTAGGGAATAAGAGTTATTATTTCTGTGTTTATAGATATAAAAACTGAGGCTCAGTGAGGTTAAGTAAACCAGAGAGTTTATGAGTTCATGTTTCAATATGAGAAGGAGATCGCACTGTCAGCTAAAATAGTAATGGTATATATTTTCTACACACACCTTATTTATTTGGTCCACCGACAAAATCCTATAAAACCAAGAAACATATGAATTTTCCCAGTGCCATTATCTATTTCTAAGTTCAACTCTCAATTCTTCCACTTTCTGCTTACTTTTGGTCTCTTTAGTGCCTTCAAATTACATAAATAACTTCAAATTACATAAATAACAGTAAGATCCATAGTCTTACTGACTTAACAAAGCAGAGTTTGGAGCTAACAGCATCTGAAGCAGGGTTGGGTGGAGGAATCTTGGAAAGGAAAAAGCTGAAGAGGGGCAGAGGACAAATACTGTAGATTACATTTGCCTAATAACTAGCAGAGCCCTGAACTATATACACATGAGCATTGAAAATTCTAAGAAACCCAATTAAGGCTAAAAGATATGAACAAATTGCTAGCTACTTCACCAAGCTGTGGAGACAAAGCTTGAAATTAATTGCCTCATAAAGCAAACAAACAAAAAAACACTCTTTGGGAGAATATAACAGAATCTAGAGTCTTTACAAGGAGAAGGCAATGGCACCCCACTCCAGTACTCTTGCCTGGAAAATCCTATGGATGGAGGAGCCTGGCGGGCTGCAGTCCATGGGGTCACTAAGAGTCAGACACGACTGAGCGACTTCACTTTCACTTTTCACTTTCATGTATTGGAGAAGGAAATGGCAACCCACTCCAGTGTTCTTGCCTGGAGAATCCCAGGGACGGGGGAGCCTGGTGGGCTGCCGTCTATGGGGTCGCACAGAGTTGGACACAACTGAAGTGACTTAGCAGCAGCAGCAGCAGAGTCTTTACAATGCATTCATTATTCACAAGTCCTGGACTTGTGTATAATAATAATGAATAATCTGATATTATCACACATATAAAGAAATAGAATAATGTGATTCACATGTATGGAAATGACAGCCAAAGAAAACTGGCCTTTGTGTGACCCAAATGTTCAAATTAGCAGGCAAGAACTTTTTTTTTTTTTTTTTCAGGCAAGGACTTTTAAACAGCGTATTATAATTATACTCAAAGATATTTACTAAAAAAATCAGTAAACAAATAAGAAATGACACCAGGAAATAAAAAGAAACCAAACAGAATTTTATAACTGAAAAAGTCAGTATCTGAAATAGGAGGTTGAAGTGGACCTACAACATTCATTTAGATAAATACCAGTGTTTTCAGACATGCCAGCTTCACATTTTAAGTATGAACTCACAATAAAACTAAACTGAATATTATTTTATGTGCTCTCAGTCATCGTTTATGACTCTGTTCAGCCCTGTTAGTAAGAAATTCTTTTTCAGAAAAGGAATAGAGATGACAAAGTAAATTATATCAGCAACTTGTCACATGCACTGCCCACGAGACATGAAAACACAACCTTTTCACAATGGACATGCAGTTTCATGGGTTGATTTTCCTGCAATGCCAACAGGATGCAAAAAGCATTCATATGATCTATTCCTCTATAAAAATAACACAAAGAAATGGTTTTTGATCAAGTTTACAGACACAGTCTATATGTTCACCATATGATATTGCTTAGGAGGGGTATCAAATAGTCAAAGCTATGTTATTAGATCTCTTAGGATTAATCTCTAACCAACCAATGGTTGATCAACCAAACTTCTTACTAACTAATGGAAAATCCCATGGACGGAGGGCCTGATGGGCTGCAGTCCATGGGGTCGCTAAGAGTCGGACACGACTGAGTGACTTCACTTTCACTTTTCACTTTCATGAACTGGAGAAGGCAATGGCAACCTACTCCAGTGTTCTTGCCTGGAGAATCCCAGGGATGGGGGAGCCTGGTGGGCTGCTGTCTATGGGGTCACACATGACTAAAGCGACCTAGCAGCAGCAAGGTAGTTTTATTATATATTTTATAGTTATCCTAGTCTGTAGCAGAAAGAGCAGTAAAGCCAAGAGTTTGGTATAAGGTTGTTTTATTATTTCTTGATCAAACATGTTGTGTGTTCAATTTGAACCATTTTCCTTCTCCTAAGAACCACAGTTTGTTCTATTACACCATATACATGGCTCAATGATAAAATTAGCCCATTCTATTGTAATTGTCCTTTTCTTGCCTACATCCTTCATCACATTCAAACTTCTTGAGAGAGGTATAAATTACTGCTTTCTCATTGGCCAACAGGCAACCACATGGAAAGAATCACAAAAATTGACCCCTCAGTTCAGTTCAGTCACTCAGTCGTGTCCGACTCTTTGCAACCCCATGAATCGCAGCACGCCAGGCCTCCCTGTCCATCACCAACTCCCGGAGTTCACCCAGACTTACGTCCATCAAGTCAGTGATGCCATCCAGCCATCTCATCCTCTGTCGTCCCCTTCTCCTCCTGCCCCCAATCCCTCCCAGCATCAGAGTCTTTTCCAATGAGTCAACTCTTCGCATGAGGTAGCCAAAGTACTGGAGTTTCAGCTTTAGCATCATTCCTTCCAAAGAAATCCCAGGGCTGATCTCCTTCAGAATGGACTGGTTGGATCTCCTTGTAGTCCAAAGGACTCTCAAGAGTCTTCTCCAACTCCACAGTTCGAAAGCATCAATTCTAAGGCGCTCAGCTTTCTTCACAGTCCAACTCTCACATCCATACATGACCACAGGAAAAACTATAGCCTTGAGTAGACGAACCTTTGTTGGCAAAGTAATGTCTCTGCTTTTGAATATGCTGTCTAGGTTGGTCATAACTTTCCTTCCTCACAAAACTGAAAATTTAAAGTGAGAGATGAAAAAGTGAAAAAAAAAATTTCAAGATGTCTGAGGCAGTGGTGGACAAATGCAATAAAATTGTAAGTACCACAGTGCTGTTCTGCAAAATGAGATCCCTCATTTGTATTGCTCATAAGTGCATTTTTTATTTGGTACACTGCAGGCACCAAATAATTTTTCTCACTTTAGAATCAGGGTCTGAAAATCATCTGAAATTTAAGCTAGGAAGAATCAATATAAATCTGAAGAAATGATGCTGAAAAATCATTTATTTATTTCAGAAATAAATCTGAAAAAATTTAAGGTATCTCCAAACATCACTGAAGATCTTGAAATTTTTCCTAATTAAAAATATGTCACAAAAGATCAAGAGTCAAATTATCTACGAAAGTCACCTTATAGGAAAGATTATACTACGAGAAGCATGCAATTAATAAGGAATATTGAAGAATAAGAGTCATATAGTAAAATGTCTCTGTACGTCTCTTACACACTCTGTGGGAGAGGTTTTTTTTAAGACTAAAATCCAATATTGGTTATCTACAGAGAAATATTCCTAGGTTGAAGAAGATTCATTTCATTAAGCCTGCACTAGATGAAAATGTCACTCTTTATATAACTCTGTGTTTATGAAATATCTATTTAATCTGTAGACTGACTTTCTGAAGGAATCTACCTACTAGTGCACCAAGCTCTCATTAGGTAAACATTTCTGTGCTTAACAGGAATGAAGAAAAATAAATCAATATTTACTTAGCCAATAATACATTCCAGAGAAGTTCTTATGCAATTTTCATATATGGTCTATGTAATTCTCAGCAGAGTCCTGAATAAGTATTATATTCATTTTACAAATAGAAAAATTAAATTCAGAGGGATTAAATTATATATTCAAGGTTACACAGCTGTTAAATGGTGAGGTTCAGAATTAAACCTCATTCTACATGGTTCCAAAGTCCATACTCTTTCTTTTCTACTATAAATTGATAAAATGCCATTTTGCTTCATAAATCAATTTCTGATGAGCCTGCTTAGAGCAAATCACTTCTACAGAGTCTACTCAATTACCCTATGTGGAACTGATAAAATCAAAAGTCTAACTCATTCAAGCAGTTGAGATTAGACCTTGAGTCTCCTGGTGGAAAAATCCAACAACCGGGCTTCTGGCATTTGAGGCTAGAAGTCAAATATCTGTTTGCTCATTTGACCTGGATCTAGACAGAATCAGTTCAGGTCATTTGTCACTAATTAATATGTGCTGAAACAATGTTCTAAACATTTAGGGTTTATAACCTTTTCATTCTGCATGTCTTAGAGATGCCAGAGTACAGTTGCCTCTTGATTAAGCTGGGTGGACAAGTTAACCTTTGAGCTACATCCTGGAACATGAGAAAGAATGGCTTTGTTAACAAATGGAGCTGGGAAGAGAAGGATGTTTTTTAATATAAAAAGAACAGATGGATATAAGAACAGCATTTAAACACTTCTTATACAAAAGCAAACTCTTCAGAACATATGCAGCCTTAATAAATGAGTAACCATTAAATAAAAATGTGAAGATGGCACAATGCTAGAGAATGCTTTTGCCTGATCTCTGGCCCCTGATGGCTGAAATGTCTTGTGATTTGCACTTAAGAGCATAGTTACTCTGGCCTATTCATCCATGATTTTTTAGAGAACATTCAAGATGACCAGAAAGGCACTTATTAGGTATAGAGAGCACTGGAAATTAGGGGAGTCTGGACCTACAAAGACAAGTGCTCCCCCAAATACTGAAGAGTTATGAAATCAATCATAAAGCTGGGATAACAGAATAGCTGTCATCACATTGTTTGAGTTAGAAATCAAGGACCAAGAAGTAAATGGTGGCAGGAAATAAAAAAAAATTAGATACTAGGGACTATTTGAGTGTTTTGAATAAAAGATGAATGTAAAATTAATGTTGTATGAAGATGATGGCCACTTAGAGACTGGCATTGCTTTGATTTTTAATGAAATCATCATAGATCTGAGGTTTGAAGGACAGTGACTGCCTCTCTTCTTGCAGTATTTTTTTTGGTGTTTAAAATCAAAACCTATTTACCTCTTTGGTAATACACAGTGGTCTAACTCTCCTGTTGTTGTTTAGTCACCAAGTCCTGTCCAAGTCTTTTGTAACCCCATAGACTGTAGCCCGCCAGGCTCCTCTGTCCATAGGATTATCCCAGTGAAAATACTGGAGTGGGCTGTCATCTCCTCCTCCAGGGGATCTTCCAATTTAGGGATTGAATCTATGTCTCCTGTCTTCACATAATATAAACCATGCTAAGTTACTAATTATTCAATTTTTGTTCTATTACACTGCATTTCATAGAGTCAAATATTCCTCTACATAGAAGCTTTCAGTGAAAATTTTGGTGGAAAAAATATGAATTTGCCAACACTGTAAATATGCTTAGACAAGACAGGACTGTCTCTGTTCTATGCATTACCTCGCGCGTATATGGAAGTTGACAGATTGGCTTTTGTAGAGCAGCAGATATTTTACATGCATTAAATACTGAGAAACAAACTGCACATCTTGTTAGCTTATTTTAATCTTGCTGTGGTGAACAAAATATCTGCGCATTATAAAAACCTTCCTTAGGAAGGATACAAATTTTATAAATTGCCAATCCTCCAGATAAAGTAATCTGCAGTCCCTGGGAAATTGCTATTCCTTCTATTGATTGAGTAACTTCAAGGAAAACACTTCAGTAACAGAACAAAATCTCCCATATTCCTAAACAGCTTCATTGCATCTCTGAATCCATGGCCCCAATATTCCACAGTTATATATTATAACACATTCACTATGAAAAATGTAATAGACATCTGTGTTATCTCCAAAAGTCAACAAAGGAATTTTTTAGAGTAATTGCAAATTTTAAACTTTTCAAGAGAATTAGTTTAGCCTTGTGATGCAGGTGGTACTCACTGAATAATCCTCCTTTTCTAAAAACCCTCCAAACGTTCAATTCATATAAATTGCAAATCAAAAGACTTAACAAGAAAATGTTATATTTTCATCAAAATGCTTTAAGTAAGTGTTTCAAGTTGTTCACTGTTGGAAAATTCTGTTCTTAAAGTTATGTCACTTAAAGGTTTCTGCACCTTTACCTTCTTAGCATATAGACTTACTGGGCACAGAAATAGACAAATTAGAAATATATGGTGAAGATAAAAATTCCATCACAGCAGGCAGGAAAATGTATGCAAGAGAACCACCATTAAATAAACAACCACCCTAATAGCTGCTGCCGGAGATAATGTTGTGCTGACACAGTAAAACAGGGCTGAAATATTACTGAAATTCAAATGCTGGGAAGTTCCTTTTGGGTATATAGTTTTTAATAAAAATTATTAAGTGATACTGACTTTTATTCCTTTTCATGATTGAAATATGGTTTTCTGAAAGGTATGCAACAAAATAAGGTTAAACTGCATTATATTTGTTATTTGGTATGTCAGCTATGAAGGAGTAGCTTTAAAAAAAATAATATCCATGATACAGATTTAAGATGGTCATGCTGACACTTTATTTTTCTTGTACATATGGATCTGATCTCTCTCAATTTTCAACTTAAACTTGGAGAGTGCACAGCTAATATTCTGTGTGTTTTGGAACAGTGCCTGGAAAAGAAGACTGTGAGAAATGGATAGAGAGGTTAGGCTAGCAATATAGCATTTTTGAGTAGAATGTCACTATGCAATACAAGCTTTGTAAGTACATATTTTATATTAAACTACCTAGACTTCAATACTTTTGGAATGGTTTTCAACTGTTTTATCATGTTTTAAGAGTAATACTAAGTTTGAAACAACAACGTATGTTAACTTTATGTGCAGCAATTTCCTTTCCTATGAGCAGTGAACAACTGAATTAAACTTTTCCCACCAGTACTTACTCATATTCATTGATTAGCAATGTAATTATTCTTTAAACACATTACATTTTACTCTGTTAAATATGGGTCTTTTGACATATATGTCAATCTGTAAAATTAATATATATCTCAATCTATAGTTTAGAAAGTATAAAGGCATCTGCTGAAGCTAGAATGGCAAATATTTTAAATTCTTATACATGTATATTATATAAAATGAAATATTATATGTAATAAAAAATATTTGGGTGGATATACCAGTACTGCTCCCATTCTCCAAAATAGTTGTTCTTTCTCTTTTATGCTTCTCTACCTATCTCTCTGCAAATCTATGTGGCACATTCTCAAAGGGCATGAAAGATAAGAAAGAAAAGTATATAAATATTACTCATACTGATTTTAATATTTATCCTAATGATAAGTATTCATTTGATAGCTGTTGAATGGAATTTATTCATTAACTGACCAAAAGTTTGGCTATCCACTTCTAACTTTTTACAAACTTTTGATGAACATGAGATGGTTTTATGTTCATTTGCTTCTAGAAATATTTTGACAATTATATTTGACATGCTACAGAATCTTATATACAAAATATCATTTTTGATTATATTTTCACAGAATTATGGAAATTCTCAAATAATTCCACTTTCTTCTAGAATAACTGAAGTATATCTAGTATGACTGTCCATGTAATCAATTTGAAATAAGGTTGGTTTGACTTGCGTCCATATGCATGGGAGACCATGTATTAATAGGAATTGTCATCTAGAGTCTGAAGTAGTACATGGAACATAGTAGGTATTCAATAAATATTTTATTACTTAATGAACATCTCTATGTTATCCCAAGTCAAGATAGGAGGTGATAGAGCATGGAAAAGAAAACAATGGACTAGGGTTTAGAAGAAATGGTTTCCGTCCTTTCTTTTTCTCACTTAGTATAAGAAGGCAATGGCACCCCACTCCAGTACTCTTGCCTGGAAAATCCCATGGATGGAGGAGCCTGGAGGGCTGCAGTCCATGGGGTTGCTGAGGGTCGGACACGACTGAGCGACTTCACTTTCACTTTTCACTTTCATGCATTGGAGAAGGAAATAGCAACCCACTCCAGTGTTCTTGCCTAGAGAATCCCAGGGATGGGGGGGCCTGTTGGGCTGCCGTCTATGGGGTTGCACAGAGTCGGACATGACTAAAGTGACTTAGCATAGCATAGCATAGCATAAGCTGTTCACTTAGCTTATTTGTATTCCATATTTATTCCCAATAATTTGTCTTCCCAAATTATTGTATCTAGGCTTCAAACTGCTTTTGCTTGGAATGCTGCCCCCCCTGCTTATTGTGACCAATAGCCACTCATTCTTATTAAATTCATTAAGTTTCAGATATCATCACACTCCTTCACATGATTCTGGTTTAACCTCAGCCAGCATTGATCTCTTTCCTTTTACACTTATAAGTTCTTTAACATGTTGTAAGTCTTACTTCCCCAGTACAATCTCATGTTCATCAAAAGTTTATAAAAACTTAGAAGCTGATAGCCAAACTTCAATAACAGTTTGGTCAGTTAATGAATAAATTCCATGCAGCAGCCATCAAATGAATATGTACCATCAGGGACATCCAGAGGTCTCAAACTTACAACTGAATTGTCTCAAATATGTGTTTTATTTGACCATCACACAATTTCAATGTTTAACCAATCGCAGATATTCATGTGAGAAAGGATGACAAAAAAATAGTTTTCTAATTTCTCTTAGAAAAATACACAATCTGGTCCCACTGGGCCTGCTTCTTGTCTAGCAGTGATCAACCAGAGCTGAATAACTACTGCCCTATTTAGTCCAGGCACATATTTACATTAATCCCCACCCAGCATGAACCTGTGAGATTTTAACTCCTGAAGATACTTCATCCTAATATACCCACCCTCAGAACCACTCTGAAACATCCACCCCATACACACAGACTCCAAACTTACTTGGTCTCTAAAAAGACCCAAGGTCTCTATCTATATATCTGTTAGGCATTTCATATTTTAAATGTTTAAATTTTAAAAAGCTATCTAAATTGTCAGGTTATCTTCCTGTTTCCTATATGTCCGTAAAGTGAGATTCAACTTAAAAATGGTGTTGAATCTACTTCTTATTTCCCATCTTCACTAATGATACATTGAGCAATTAGAAATCAAAAAGCCATTTTGACTTCTTCATCTACATATCCAGTTATTTCCCAAGTTCTGTCAGATTTACTGGCAGAGAGAGCAGTTAGGGTGATCGTGGTGGTGGGAGGGGGACTCATTTTCTCCTCTCCATTCCTATTGCTTCTTGCCCTCAGTCTGCACTTGGTGAAATGGTGCCCCTCACTCTGTGAGGGTACCTGTCCTTAAAATTAACAGAGCTGCACTAAGCAACTCCATTTAGCTCTGATTTCAGATTCCAGAAACCAGAGTCAATTTATAGTCAACAGTAAAAGAGTTGTTTTAGAGCCCAAATTCACTTTCATGGAGCTTGCAAAATGGCACTTCGAAACATTTACAATGATCTAAGAGACGATTGGTGAAATGTTTTGGCACCAGCAAGTCTGCTGTGCAGCTCTCAAGACAAGTGGCATTTCAACCTATATCCTACTTGACTTTATTAGAAGCACTGTATGTGAGAGAAACAGGAAATTTGCACAGCACTTTTAAAGTAATGCGGTGAATTATAAATTAATGAGGGTTTAGTATGGGAAGGGAATAACATCTGCAGAAGAGCGGATTTCATAAAGACAAAAGGGAAAAAGGTTTCCCTTAATAAAACATAACCTTTCTGCACGCACAATCAATTCTCAATTAGTCATACCAGAGAGAGTATCCACCACAGACTGTCAAACTGCCTCTCTTTAACTGCTTCCTTTCCCCCACACTGTTTTCTGATTCTTCCTCCTCTCACCCAAGATGCTCCTTGAATTAATATTTCCAACAATTTTCTTCAATCTGTTTCTGCCATCAAAAAATCCAATTTTCTTTTTATTTCAATGGAGTCTCTATTGCATGATA
Source organism: Bos grunniens (assembly GCF_055505025.1). Taxonomy (NCBI): domain Eukaryota; kingdom Metazoa; phylum Chordata; class Mammalia; order Artiodactyla; family Bovidae; genus Bos; species Bos grunniens. The sequence continues at coordinate 107,309,669 of NC_141165.1, forward strand.
CAGCTTTTCCTCCCACAGTTTCCTGGCCTTTCTCTGCTCAAGCCTAATGTTTAGTCAATCAAATTGGGTAAGAAGCCAGAAGAGAACAGGAACTCAGAGGAGAAATGATTTCCCTAGGAAGTTCTCCAATTCCTTCTTTATACCTCTTTAATGAGCATACAGCAATGAAGTCATCACTTTGGAAGTGCAAACAGACAACAGAGAAATTTTTGGAATGCTTTCAAAGTTCAATTCAACAATTATGGATTGAGTACTTACTTACTATGTGCAAAGCCTTTAAGTGGGTACATAGGAAAAAGAACTCTCTACCCTACAGGGCTTACACTCTAACTGGAAGGGGAAGTAGAAGATAATTTTACAAATAACGAAGACCCACACCATGACTTGTATCATAGTAATACCATCAATGTTTCATTCAATAATGTCAGTAGACAGTAACCAAACATTCACTACTTTTTAGATGCCCTATAAAGCCCTGGGGATACCAGGATAAACAAGATAATACCCTATCTTCACAGTCTATTAGGAAAGTAATGCAAGGAAACAGTTACAAACATCAAGATTAAAATGTTCACTTAAGTGCTATGTAGAAAAGCATGGCTATATGTGTGCCAGAAAGAAAGTTTCTATCTCTGCCCAGGAATGGGCAGGAGTGCCAAGAAAGTTTTCACAGAGAAGGAGCTGCATCTTGAAGGGCAAAGAGAGAAAGGCATTTAATACTGAAGGACCAGGATGTGCAGAAGCCTGGAAGTATGAAAGAACATTCTGCATTCCAGAAGAGTTCATAGTTCTGTAAGGCTGGTGTACTCACAGGACCTGACCGGGGGTGCTGGGAGACAAATCAAGGAAGAAATATGATCCTGGAAAGCTTTTAGGAGTTAAGCACCCAAATAGGTGTCAAAAATTTGTGTGAATGAATGAATGAATAAGGAGTTTGGCTTTTATTCTAAACGTGTTGCATATGTATAGAAGGATTTGCATTTGGGAAAAGGTTCCAGAAGGTGAATGTGATGGTTGGATTGCAGGGGCTAAGATGAAAGGTATAGAGACCAGACAGGACATTCCTGCAGTTGTCCATGTAAGATGACGTGCATGTGTGCATGCTAAGTTGCTTCAGTCATGTCTGACTTTGCAACCCTGTGGAGCCTGTAGCCCACCAGGCTCCTCTGTCCGTGGGATTCTCCAGGCAAGAATACTGAAGTGGGTTGCAATGACCTCCTCCAGAGGATCTTCCTGACCCAGGGATCAAACCGAGTCTCTTATGTTTCCTGCACTGGCAGCTGGGTTCTTTACCACTAGCACCACCTGGGAAGCCCCATGTACAATGATATGAGCCCTCAATACAGGGAGAGCTGAAAAACCAGAGTAGAACTGTTTCAGAGGTTAAATGGCATAGCTTGTTGAATAACTGGATATGAGGAGGTAAGAGAGAGCTCAAACATGAAGTAGTTTTTCAGGTTTGTAGTTTGGATAATTGAGTAGATTTTGGTGCCCTTCATACAGATAGGGAATCTGAGAAGAAAAGCAAGTTTTTAATTCTACCTAAGCTACCACATGCTCAGCAGAAATTCCTCAGGTACTTATTTGAGGTTCATTTGATCTTTACTTGTGGGCTTCCCTGGTGGCTCAGATGGTAAAGCATCTGCCTGCAATGTGGGAGACCCAGGTTCAATCTATGGGTTGGGAAGATCCCGTGGAGAAGGAAATGGCAACCCACTCCAGTACTCTTGCCTGGAAAATTCCATGCACTGAGGAGCCTGGTAGGCTACAGTCATTGGGGTCGCAAAGAGTCAGACACGACTGAGCGACTTCACTTTCTTTCTTTCGTTCTTATCTTTACTTAGATAATTTAAAAATAAGCCTGAATACCTAGCTTACCAATTCAGCATAAGTTAGAAACTGAAATTTTTGAGTAGGTAGGTTTCACAGAGCATTAAGAAATGAGAGCCAATAGCTTAAGAGAAAGAGGCAAAAAAACCTTAAAAGCAAACAAAACCACACCAACTGGTGCAGTTTTTATTTCTGGCATTGCTTAATGACATTTACCATTTCTCTATGTGCTGAAGTAGAATGCTACCCTGGCCCACATATGCCAAGGTAGGTTTTCCATACAAAACTTAACAGTCCACCCAGCTTCACTAATGGGTTAAGCACATGGCTCCTCATTTAAAGGAGCAGCTTAGAACTACTGCATTCAAGGTACTTTCCAGGGAAAGTAACCTTGAACTTAATATTGCTTAATACACAGTAGCGCCACCTTTTCTGTAGTTTTGATTTCCATGGTTTCAGTTACTTTTAGTCAAAAACAGTCTGAAAATATTAAATGGAAAATTCCAGGAATAAACCATTCATACATTTTTGAAATTTCTGGCTTTCTGAGTAGTATGATAAAATCTCATGCTGTCTGCTCCATTCCACCATTCCTGGAATGTGAATTGTCTCTTTGTCTAGAGTATCCAGCCTGTAAGTCACTGAGTAGTTGCTCCCTTAGTAGCCATCTGAGTTATCAGATCAACTGCTGGGCTATCACAATGCTTGTGTTCAAGTATCCCTTATTTCACCTAAGAGCCCTTCAGCATAATAGTGGTAATGCTGGCAATTTGGATATGTCAAAGAGAAGCCATGAAGTGCTTCCTTTAAAGTGAAAAGGTGAAAGTTCTTGAATTAATAAGAAAAGAAAAAAAACTAGGCTGTGGTTGCTAAGATATATGCTAAGAAGGAATCTTCAATCCATGAAATCATGAAGAATGGAAGAGAAATGTGTGCTAGTTTTGCTGTAGCACCTCAAACTGTAAAAGTTATGGCCATAGTGCAGGATAAGAGCCAGTTAAGATGGAAAAAGCATTCAATCTGTACAGTAAGATATTTTCAGAGAGAGACCATGTTCATATAACTTGTATTACAGTAAATGGCTATAATTATTATATTTATCATTGTTATTAATCTCTTACCATGCTAATTTATACATTAAACTTCATCATATGTATGTACATATAGAAAAAAACATTGTATATATTTGGGTGCAGTATGCCGGCAGTTTCAGGCATTCATGAGAGATTGCTGTATATCAAAAATCTGGGTTAAAGAACTTTTAAAGTTCTGTAATGATTCCTGATCCAACCATTCCTCTAAAATTTATTTTCTGAGTTAAATGATTACCCTGGATGTAGATATTCAGTTGTAGTGTGCTGGTTCAGCTATAAAGTTGTTTTTCTGAACTGCATGTACAGTAAGGATGATTATAAGAAATAGTTCTAGGAAACTAGCTTTTCTTAATCTTTCTAATAAGTGTATTGCTTAAGAGATTCTTTAGTACAATATCAGTACCCTTTCATTCATTCAAGATATATTCATTGATTATCTATAATTTTTCAGACACTGTGCTAGATTTTAGAGATAAAATATGATGAATAACATAGCACCACTGCTATTAAGAAACTTTCAAAACCACGGTGGAGAAAGATGATTAAACAAGTAATTATAATACAATGTTGTAAGTGCAATGATACTGATATGTCTCAAATGACAGTACTACAGAGGAGGGGCACCTAACAATGCCATTGTAGGAATGCATGTGGAATTTCTAAGTGTTCTGAGTAAGTCAGTGAGAAGTGGTACGACATGCCAGGTAGAATTAGAGAGCATATGGGAAGGCATGGAAACACTGTAAAGTTTTTCTCAGTACCAGAATAGCTCTGATTCTTCTGCACATCTGAACACGAGAATGTGCAGCACATATGACATCTCCCTATTTTTGTAGGATGCTAGTCACTTGTGCCTTCCTTTAGCAAATGAACAGCACTTCCTAATACACACTTTGTAGTATTATCATCCCCAGCCTCATCTTATTGGTTTTACTTAATTCATCTGTGTCCTGATTTCCTTGCTTTTTAACATTATTTTAAAGTCATTAAAATGCATTTTGTAAGGAATAGTAAACCCTTTAGCATAAAGTGGAGTATAGATAAATAAAAAACTCTAATGGGGGGTCATGATAATAGTAACATCTTTTAGAACAAAGGCAAATAACTCCAAACACTTGATCATCAGTGTGTAACTGATATTCATGATGCTCACCCCTAAATCATCAAGAAAAGTTTAAACCTTTTATGTTTTATATAAATCAGGATGGGGAGCACATGTACACCCGTGGTGGATTCATGTTGATGTATGGCAAAACCAATACAATATTGTAAAGTAATTAACCTCCAATTAAAATAAATAAATTTAAATTAAAAAAAAATAAAGTTCACTTGTTTTAAATACCCCGATCATTTAAAAATGGTTAATTTAACATATTAGCGTGAATAAACTTATAAATCTTTAGATCAAAAACATGTCTAACTGGAATTGCTTTTCCCTGAGGTCCATAATAAGTAGAAGCTTTCATGTGCTTGATTTAGAAATACTTTTAATATAATGTAAAAATCTACTTAGCTAGTAAAAATAAAAATCTCCAAGCTAATAAATTCTCTTTTTAGCTTAAAATAGTTTGTTTACTGTTAGTTGCCACTAAGTGAAACCTAGCTAATAGTTAATCTGTTGGATAACTTTGTGATTAATCTCTATGAGTATGAATAAATTAAGGAAAGTATTATTTGATTATAGTATTAGTTGATAAAAGCAAAGCACCTGTCATAATCCTGCTAGAGTTTTCAGAATTACATTAAAAATATTATAAATATAATGCTATCTCCCTTTCAGTTAGTGACTTGAGCAAGTCATTTAATCTCCGAGTGCTTAAGTTTTCTCATATGTATAATGAGTGAAGTACTAGCATAAAGGGCAGATTTGAAGATAAGATTAAATGAAATAATACATATTTTATATAAAACATAAAATTGTACCTGACAAATTAAAAGTACTCAAATAGAATACAAATATTTTTATTAGTATTAATTTTCTCAAAGGGGTTTCTGACACCCACACAATTAAAGAAACACTGCCCTATATTTTCATGACTTTTATTTTAGAAATTATGTGAGTAACCAAGATTGATTCAAAGTATTTAAAATTATTTTTAAAATGATAAATGGGCCTATGTGAGGTGGTGCGGGAGATGACAGTTGGCCCAGGATATTGAGAAGATGAAGGATAATCTGAGATCTGCAAATCTGCATACCAATTTTTGTAGAACTTCTACCAAAATGCATCTGCTTCCACAGAGCAAAAAGGAATGACATGGAGGGATAATATAGAATCTCAGTCAAGATCAGGAGGAAAAGAATAAAAGAGGAGATTCCAACCACAGAAAACAAAAAAGGAGAAGAAAATACCATGACCCTGTGATTTAATTGGTGGAGTATCTCAACCATTACTTAGATTGGCTACTCTATGCAACATATGAAGCACCTTCAAACTGATAAATTTGTGGTAAATATTCATGGTGCTATTATTTGAATTATTATTAGTAGCATTTGGGAAGCAATAAGTAGTACCCAGAAGGCAGTAACCATGTGGAACACTTTTTTGCTTCAAAGACACAAGGACCTATCATTCTTTATTTTTTAATGAGAACTGTGGTAGTTTGGCATCATAGACTAGTTTGGATTCAATCAGCAACATTTTTTTAAATTCATCATTTAGGAAAAAAGAAAATGAGAAAACAATCCATTTGATGAAAATAGTATACTTCCATTGAAGTACACAGCAATACCACCATTCTCTTGGTGATTTTCCTCCTCTATTTCTCATTAGCTTCATCCCATTAAAATTTTTGACAAATATAAATCCTATAAACCTGATTGGTTTGATTAACCTAATAAAGAAAAAAAAAGTCAGCCACTTATCAACCTTCACCTGACATTGACATAAAGTCTTTACATGGCACAGTTCCTGGGCTTTGTCATTTGAAATGGGACAAGGGATAGCTTAGTAGAATGAATAGGGTTGCAGTGCAACAGATTAATTAAGCAGCTCACAGGAATGATATTGAGAGGTAACTGATTAATTGAACATTGAAGCCATCTAATCAAATAGCAGACACAATAAATATGTTTCTTCAGAGATAAATTATGCCCTGATTAGCATATTCATTCACAGAGTTGAATTAACTCTTTATCTGCTTTTAAAACTTTGCTTAGCTGTAAATAATTACCTCTTTCATGTTGTTCTAAAAATGCCTGGTGAACATGCCTGTATCCTTCAAGATTTGAGCAGCTTATTCATTAATTATGCAAGCTTTCTGTTCACAAAAGAGGTAAAAAGTCCACTGAGCCATTATTATTATTCCACACAACCACAGGCAGACAAAGCATACAATATAATTGAAGATGAATCAGTAAGAAACAAGAACCTAGGGTTTAATAAGAAAGGGAGAATAGATAGTTGCGAAAATATTAAAATCAAAGATCTACCAAGTCATTTATAAATGAAAATATGCCTTTTGAAGTGTGAAAGCATGGTAATTATTTTTTTCATATGAGCCTATGGAAAAGATGGTCACTTTGCGTTTATAAAGTTTCAGCAAAATAAAGGGTTGAACTTAAATCAGGGCAACTGGGGGAAGATGAATTCACAGAGCGTAAAGCAGTTCATTTGTACTTAAACTGTCTTCCCTTTTGCTAATACTGGAGCCTTGCCCCCTATTTTTGACACCCGGGCAGAATCCAGTTGTCACAGCTGTGTAGCTCAATGAATAGCAAGAGTCTGCTCCCTGTGCTTGTGGATGCTCATCATCAAAGAGGGTCTGTCACCCCCTAGTCCAGAGGCAAGTTCCCTGCCAGCCTGAAGGAACTGAGCTTCATGGGGGAAGGGCAGAAAGTCCCAGAGATAAGAAATGTGGCCTTGTCAGCATCTGAGCCCTGGCAGCATCTAGTCCTAAAGCAGAGTCCTGATTGAATTCCTGTGTCAATGATTTTCTTACAGAAATTCAAGCTCCACCAAGGAAGAGCTCTCCGGGAAAGAGGTCCTATGAATGCCTCTGCTGCCACAGATGTCATGTGGAAAATTGGATGGAGCCATGGTTACTCATCTCTCTGAGTTGGAATTGGCTAAAAGGGCAGTATCATGTGTAGAGGCAAGATGTTATAGAGCTGTTGGCTGAAAAGAGATTCAGATTACTGGAATTATTTATTCTAATGGAAACTAAAGGACTATAAGTGAGATTTTTTTTCTTTCAGCTTAGAAGAATTTCAACATATCAGGGGTGATAATGCCTAATATTTTATGCATATATTTGCATTTTGTATATACATGTACAGATGAAGACTGCTTAAAATTGATGAGAAAGAGTAGGTCTCTCTCTGTGTACCTCACTTCCTCTCTGTTTTTTATTATTTATTTACCACATTTCTATAGTTTACAAAATCCTAAAGTTGAAAGATTTGTAGGCAGAAAGAAATAATATGTAAGATGTATTTCATATATATGATAATTATTTTAAAATGATCAGAACAAGGAAGTCTCTAAACTGGAACTGAAATGATTTCATAATGTTACTGAAATACTTATAGTTGAACTTCAGATGACTTTTAAATAAATAACTCTAAAAGAAAATAGTGTATCTATTAGAACTTCACAATCACAACTGCTTTTATTTGGTTGTTGTGGTATCTACATATCGAGGGTTCATGTTAAACACATCCAATTGCAATAATATATAAATCTATATGAAAAATATAATCAGGACCCAATCAAACATCTTTCTCCTCATATTTTTGATCTACTCCTTAGAGCATTAAAAAGATAAAGTGAAGTACACCTTTTCAATCTATTCGTGTGTTTATTGGCAACAATGTTGTGAAGGAAGACAGAAACCCATTTCACTACCAAAACCCAGCATTATTTGATAACAAGAGCAGTTCAGTTCAGTCACTCAGTTGTGTCCAACTCTTTGCGACCCCGTGAATCACAGCACGCCAGGCCTCCCTGTCCATCACCAACTCCCGGAGTTCACTCAAACTCAAGTCCATCGAGTCAGTGATGCCATCCAGCCATCTCATCCTCTGTCGTCCCTTTTCCTCCTGCTCCCAATCCCTCTCAACATCAGAGTCTTTTCCAGTGAGTCAACTCTTCGCATGAGGTGGCCAAAGTACTGGAGTTTCAGCTTTAGCATCATTCCTTCCAAAGAACACCCAGCACTGATCTCCTTTAGAATGGACTGGTTGGATCTCCTTGCAGTCCAAGGGATTCGCAAGAGTCTTCTCCAACACCACAGTTCAAAAGCATCAATTCTTCGGCACTCAGCTTTCTTCACAGTCCAACTCTCACATCCATACATGACCACTGAAAAAACCATAGCTTTGACTAGACGGACCTTTGTTGGCAAAATAATGTCTCTGCTTTTCAATATGCTATCTATGTTGGTCATAACTTTCCTTCCAAGGAGGAAGAGTCTTTTAATTTCATGGCTGCAATCAGCATCTGCAGTGATTTTGGAGCCCAAAACAATAAAGTCTGACACTGTTTCCACTGTTTCCCCATCTATTTCCCATGAAGTGATGGGACCAGATGTCATGATTTTAGTTTTCTGAATGTTGAGCTTTAAGCCAACTTTTTCACTCTCCTCTTTCACTTGCATCAAGAGGCTTTTTACTTCCTCTTCACTTTCTGCCATAAGGGTGGTATCATCTGCATATCTGAGGTTATTGATATTTCTCCTGGCAATCTTGATTCCAGCTTGTGCTTCTTCCAGTCCAGCATTTCTCATGACTTACTCTGCATATAAGTTAAATAAGCAGGGTGACAATATACAGCCTTGACGTACTCCTCTTACTATTTGGAACCAGTCTGTTGTTCCATGTCCAGTTCTAACTGTTGTTTCCTGACCTGCATATAGGTTTCTGTTATTCCCATCGCTTTCAGAATTTTCCACAATTTATTGTGATCCACACAGTCAAAGGCTTTGGTATAGTCAATAAAACACAAATAGATGTTTTTCTGGAACTCTCTTGCTTTTTAGAGGATCCAGCGGATGTTGGCAATTTGATCTCTGGTTCCTCTGCCTTTTCTAAAACCAGCTTGAACATCTGGAAGTTCACGGTTCATATATTGCTGAAGCCTGGCTTGGAGAATTTTGAGCATTACTTTACTAGTGTGTGAGAAGAGCAGAACACTTGTCAAAAACAAGCTAGAGCTTTGAGGATTATATTTTTCAAAATTATAAACATAAACTTGTCTTCCTTTTAATATGACAAGTGGTGATTTACCTTTAAAAATATATTTAATCTCATTAAATTCTGAAATTTAATGCTGCACTGAAATTACAACGCTTTTACATCTTTCCCTCTTAGCTAATCCTTCCAATGTTTAAAGATGAAAATTACCTGTTCATGTATTACTTAACCAACATTTATTGTATTTGAATATGTGGCAGCTGTGTAATGGAGTGAATTAACTTACGTATGTCTTCAGTGTTAATTTCTCCAATTATTTTTGTTGTTGTTGCTCTTTAAGTTCATTATAAATATAATTATTGTCTGCCAGACTAAGATGAATTAAGGTCACAAAAATAATTTGTTTCATAAATTATTCATCAAAAAAACTGCTAGTTGTTTCCTGGATGTACTTGGAATGTATGAGTTATATACATTTGTGTATATGTATCAGTTGAGTTCAGTCCCTCAGTTGTGTCTGACTCTTTGCAACCCCATGGACTGCAGCATGCTAGGCTTCCCTGTCCTTCACCAACTCACGGAACTTGCTCAAACTCATGTCCATCGAGTCGGTCATGCCATCCAACCATCTCATCCTCTGTCGGCCCCTTCTCTTCCCACCTTCAATCTTTCCCAGCATCAGGGTCTTTTCAAACAAGTCAGTTTTTCACATCAGGTGGCCAAAGTATTGGAGTTTCAGCTTCAGCTTCAGTCCTTCCAATGAATATTCAGGGCTGATTTCCTTTAGGATGGACTGGTTGGATCTCCTTGCAGTCCAAGAGGCTCTCAAGTGCCTTTTCCAACACCACAGTTCAAGAGCATCAATTCTTCGGTGCTCAGCTTTCTTTATATTCCAATTCTTACATTCCTTACATGACTACTGGAAAAACCATAGCTTTGACTAGAAGGACCTTTGTTGGCAATGTAATGTCTCTGTTTTTTATTATGCTGTCTAGGTTGGTCACAGCTTTTCTTCCAAGGAGCAAGAGTCTTTTAATTTCATGGCTGTAGTCACCATCTGCAGTGATTTTGGAGCCCAAGAAAGTAAAGTCTGTCCCTGTTTCAATTGTTTCCCCATCTATTTGCCATGAAGTGATGGGACTGGATGTATGATCTTCGTTTACTGAATGTTGAGTTTTAAGCCAACTTTTTCACTCTCCTCTTTCACTTTCATCAAGAGGCTCTTTATCTTCTTTTCTTTTTGCCATAAGGGTGGTGTCATCTGCATATTTGAGGTTATTGATATTTCTCCCAGCAATCTAAATTCCAGCTTGTATTACATCCAACCCAGCATTATGCATGATGTACTCTGCATATAAGTTAAATAAGCAGGGTGAAAATATATAGTCTTGACATACTCCTTTCCCAATTTAGAACCAGTCTGTTGTTCCATGTCCAGTTCTAACTGTTGCTTCTTGACCTGCATACACATTTCTCAGGAGGCAGATAAGGTGGTCTGGTATTCCCATCTCTTGAAGAATTTACCAGTTTGTTGTGATCCACACAGTCAAAGGCTTTGGCATAGTCAATAAAGCAGCAGCAGATGTTTTTCGGGAACTCTCTTGCTTTTTTGATGATCCAACGGATGTTGGCAATTTGATGTCTCGTTCCACTGCCTTTTCTAAATCCAGCTTGAACATCTGGGAGTTCATGGTTCATATACATATAAACTTCTTCCTAGGGTTGTTGTTGCTGTTCAGTCACTAGGTTGTGTCTGACTCTTTGTGACCCCATAAACTGCAGAATGCCAGGCTTCCCTGTCTTTCATTATCTCCCTGAGTTTGCTCAAACTATGTCCATTGAGTCAGTGATGCCATCCATCTTTCTAGTGTTGCTTTCAATATTTTCAAAATGAAAGGTCATTGTTCATATTTGTTACGATCTGCATAGGTGATTACTTACCTGACTACTTATCTTTTAAAAAGAGCAGAAAGATAAAAAGCATGAATATTTTTTAAAAGTATATACAATAAAAATAATATTACTAAGCATTTGGTTCTATTTGTAAAGATGAATACCTTGAACATTGGAGGGACCAGATTTAAATAATCATGGCATTTTGAATTATTTTTTCATCTTTAGAACAAATTTTAAATGTGTTTTGTGGCTTTTTGAATTTATTTTATTTGGTCAATATTTTTGTTTACTTAAAGAAAAATCCCAGATAATCTAACTGATTAAGGGAAGACATAAAAAGTCTAAACACACCAATCACTAGTAATGAAATTGATTCAATAATCAAAAAACCCACCAAATAAAAGTTCAGAACAACATGACTTTACACCAAACTTTTGTAGAAGAGAAAACACCTATCCTCCTCAAACTATCCCCCAAAAAATTTAAAAGGAAGGAATGCTTCCAAACTCATTCTATGAGAGTGAGTTACCATTACCCTGATCCCATAACCAGATAAAGACACTACACAAGCAAATATTAGAGTCCAATATGCCTCATAAACATACATGTAAAAATCCTCAACAAAATATTAGCCAACAAAATTCAACAATGCATTAAATAGATTATATACCATTATATACCATTATCACGGAGAAGGCAATGGCACCCCACTCCAGTACTCTTGCTTGGAAAACCCCATGGACGGAAGAGCCTGGTAGGCTGCCGTCTCAGGGGTCGCACAGAGTCGGACACGACTGAAGTGACTTAGCAGCATACCATTATCAAATGGGATTTATTCCAAGGATGGTTCAGTATGTGCAAATCAATCGTGTGATACACCACATTAACAAAGTGAAAGATTAAGAATCCTGTGGTCATCTCAATAAGTGGAAAAAAAGCATTCCAGAGAATTCAACACCCATTTGATATCACTGTCAACAAAGTGGGTGGAGAAGGGACATACATCAGCTTAATACAAACTATGTATGATGAACCCTCTGAAATCAGGAACAAGACAAGAATGCCTAGTATCACCAGTCTTAATCAAGATAGTATTGGAAATCCTAGATAAAAAAATAAGACAAAAAAAGAAAAAGAAAAAAGGGAGAGATAAAAGGTATCCAAACTGAAAAGAAAACAAAACAGTCACTATTTGAAGATGACATTATGCTACATATAGAAAATTTAGGTATTTTATTCTCTATGATGCAATTGTTTTCTTAACTTCTCTGTCTGATAGTTCTTTTCAATGTAGAGAAATGCAACAAATATCTCTATATTGATTTTTTTATCCTGCAACTTTACTGAATTCATTTATCAGTTCTAATAGATTTTTGGTGAAAACTTTAGTGTTTTCTATACATTGTATAATGAAGAAAATCCAAAAAATAGGGGGTATATGTACATATATATATATATATATATGATTCACTTTGCTATACAGTATAAATCAGCACAACCTTGTAAAGCAACTGTACTTTAATAAAATTAATTTAAACAAGAATAAAATACCTAGGAATAAATTTAACCAAGGAAATGAAAGACCTGTATTCTGAAAAATATAAGACATTGAGGAAAAAATGTGAAGATGATGCAGATAAATGGAAAGATATACTATGCTGATAGATCAGAATTAATGTCATTAAAATGTTCATAACTACCTAAGTAATCTGCAGATTCAATGTAGTCCCTATCAAAACATACATGACATTTTTTCATAGTACTAAAACAAGTAATCATAAAATTGTATGAAATTCCAAGAATCCTAATAGCCAAACAATCTTAAGAAAGAAAAATTGTAGCTGGATGCATTATGCTCTCTGATTTCAAAATATACTACAAAGCTACAGCAACCAAAATTGTATAGTACTGGAACAAAAACAGGGACATAGATCAAGGTAACAAAATGGTGAACCCAGAAGTAAACTCACACTTATTTTGTCAATTAATTTATGACAAAAGAGCAAAGACTATACAACCAGGAAAAGAGAGTCTCATAAATAAATGATATTGGGAAAACTGGACAGCAACATGCAAAAGAATGAAATTGGACAACTTTCTCACACCATATGTAAAAATAAACTCAAAATGGATTAAAGACTTAAAGGTAAGACCTGAAACCATAAAACTCCTCCAAAAAGACATAGACCGTGTACCCTTTGACACTGTCATTACCAGCATTTTTTTTGGATTTCCCTCTTCAGGCAAGGGCAACAAAAGGAAAAAATAAACAAATGGGACCACATCAAGTTAAAAAGCTTTTGTGCAGCAAAGGAAACCATCAACAAAATGAAAAGGCAACCTACTGAATGGGAGAAGATATTTCAAATCATATATCTGATAAAGAGTTAACACCCAATACATATAGGAACTCACACAATTCAATATCAGAAAAAAAAATAATAAATGGACAGAGGACCTGAATAAACATTTTTCTCAGGAAGACATACCAATGGCCAACAGACACATGAAAAGATTCTCAGCATCACTAATCATCAGGAAAATGCAAATCAATACCATAATGAGATATCACCTCACACCTGTCAGAATGGCGATTACCAAAAAAAACAAAAATCAAGTTTTGGCTAGGATATGTGTAGTTACTAGGATTGAATACTATTGTAGCTACTATGGAAAACAGCATGGAGATTTAAATTAAAGATGAAACTTCCCTGTGATCCAGCAATTCCACTTCTGGATATTTTCCTAAAGAAAACAAAAACACTAATTCAAAAAGGCATCTTCCCCACTTGTTACACTGCTATATACAATAGCCAAGAGATGAAGACAAAACTGAATATTACTCAGCCATAAAAAGAATGAAATCTTACCGTTTACAATAACATGGGTGGACCTAGAGAATATTATGCTGAGTATTGATATATGTCAGACAGAAAAAGACAAATACTGTATAAGTTCACTTATATGTGGAATCTAACAAAACAAAACAGAACATAAACAAATTCAGATACAGAGAACAAACTAGTGAATGCTAGAGAGGAAGGAGGTGAGAAGTTGGGTAAAATAGGTGATAGGGATTGAGGAACAAACTTCCAGTTATAAAATGAGTAATTCACAAGGATGTAAATGTACATAGCAGGGGGCCCCAACTCCTGGGCCCTGGACTGCTACCATGCATGGCGTGTTAGGAACTGGGCCACACAGCAGGAGGTGAGAGGCAGGCGAGCGAGAGAAACTTCATCTGTATTTGCGGCCACTCCCTATTGCTTGTATTACCATCTGAGCTCTGCTTCCTGTCAGATCAGTGGCAGCATTAGATTCTCTAAGGAGTGTGAACTGTATTGTAAACTGCATATGCAAGCTATCTAGGTTGCGTGTTCCTTATAAGACTTATCCGAAACCATTCCCACTCCTGGTCTGTGGAAAAATGTCTTCCATGAAACCAGTCCTTGGGGTCAAAAGTAAGGGGACCACTGATGTACAGTATTGGGAATATAGTCAATAGTACTGCAGTGCCTTTGTATGGTAACAGATGGTTACTAGACTTGTGGTGATCAATGAATAACATATATAAATGTTGAATCACTATGTCCTAAACCTGAAATAACATAATGTTATATGTCAACTATATTTCAATTAAAAATATATATTTTGTCTATTTGTAGAAAATAAATTGCAATACTACTGTAAAAGCAAATACAACTACCTTTATTTTGAGTGATTATAAAAAGCCATATTTCTTGCCCTGTTATGAACAAATCATGCTATTCTTACAGTCATTTTTTAAAAATTTATTTTTAATTGAAGGATAATTGCTTTACAATATTGCATTGGTTTCTGCTACACATCAACATGAATCAGCCATGGGTATACATATGTCTCCTTCCTCTTGAACCTACCTCTCGCCTCCCATCCCTTCCCACCCCTCTAGGTTGTTACAGAACCCTGGTATCAGTTCTCTGACTCATAGCAAATTCCCATTGTCTAGCTATCTTACATATGGTAGTGTATATGTTTCCATGCTACTCTCTTCATTCATTTTTTTAAAGGCCTTTTAAGAAACTAGTAGTGGTTTCATTTTATTCAAAAGGAATAAAATCAGTTCAGCAATAGACTATATTATACAATTATCCCAAATTCTTTTTATCATATCAGGAACTTTATTAAAAATTTAGTCTATGTTTTTGTCATCATGACAACAGTCCTCTGAAACTGGGTATAGATTGAAAGTAGGCATTAAAGAAACATTTGATTTATCTTCTAATACTGTGAAAGTAAGAGTTCTGAATTTGATTCAAGGTATGAAAGCTATAATTGGCCTGATTTAAAATTATTCATGTCAGCAAGTTTATATGCAACTTCTCTAAGCCTATTTTAATAACAAAACTTCTCTCAGCCTATTTTTATAACAAAGATATTTCATTTTACATTTGCCCAGTGTTGAAGACACAAGCATACATATATATTTTTTAATTATAATTTCAAGAGAAATCATATTTTCTAGTTTAAAAAGCCTATTATTTTACACAAACCTCTGCTATGGTTTTAATTACTGATTAATTGAATTTTATTATATACCTTTTACTATTATTCAATGTATAATGTTGAATTGTATTTTGTATAGCTGTGATTTAATTCATTGGTTCTAAACATTTCTTCTGCTTTTAGGAAGCTCATTTGCACAATATCCTTTATTCAGAAACATCGCACATGGGCAGTATGAATTTCAATGCAATAGAAATGAGGGAAACAGGGAGGCTGCTGCTGCTGCTGCTAAGTCGCTTCAGTCGTGTCCGACTTTGTGCAACCCCATAGACGGCAGCCCACCAGGCTCCGCCACCCCTGGGATTCTCCAGGCAAGAACACTGGAGTGGGTTGCCATTTCCTTCTCCAATGCAAGAAAGTGAAAAGTAAAAGTGAAGTTGCTCAGTCATGTCCAACTCTTCGCGATCCCATGGACTGCAGCCTACCAGGCTCCTCCGTCCATGGGATTTTGCAGGCAAGAGTACTGGAGTGGGGTGCCATTGCCTTCTCTGAAACAGGGAGGAGGCATTTCAAATTTAGAGAAAGTTGGAGAGGGAGGATGCAATTTGTAAAAGGTACCTTTAAGGACCATGATTTAAACCTTATGAAAATATGCTTGTCCTCATATAAAAATTAACAACTAAATGAATAATCTTTCAATTTAGTTTTCCAAGTAATACATATTATTTTAATCATATATCTTAGGGTGTGCTGAAAAACGAAATAATAAAAAAAATCCTTAGGTTAAAACAACTCTCTTTATGAAAAAGTATCCTATTGATATTTCTTGTAATCATGTTTTGACATATTGTAGGCTTCTTCCAATCTGAGAACTTTTGAATTTAATTATTTAAAAAAAGTAATTCTTTCTTTTAAAAAGTCTTTTTTTTTCCCTTAAAATATTTGACTTTTTCTTATTTATCCTAAGGCACAAAGTAGAAAGATATCTTCATTATTACCTTGAGGGGAAATGTTTTAATTTAAAATAAATTTGTAAAATTACTTGGCTCACATCCTTCAACGTTTTAATACACTTTGAAAACAATAAATGTCATTAAGTTCATGATGTCTCTGAGAGTTAGGATGGCCCTAAGTGTACCCTGGTACCTCAAACCTGGGAGACAAAAAGAGGTGCAAAGGCCAAAGATAGATTGGCTCTGGTCATATTCTAATTCTAATTAATAATATAAAATCTCAGTCAGCCTCAAAACCAGCATCAACCCATTTATAAGCTTTCAATCTTCTACTCTTCCCAGTGTGCACGTGTGTGTGTATGTGTGTGTGTATGTGAATCCCCTTGGTTATTTTAAAAAGCAGAGAACAAAAAGTCTTAAAGTAAATGATAAAAATTGAGGCTTGACTATAAAGTACTGAAGTTTGAAAACAGGTTCTAAATGCCATTCCAAAAGAACAACAGCAATAACCTACATGTAATGGCAGTGGCCTTGGAATAAACATATTGCTACTCAGGGTGACTCCTTACAAGTATGTAGCATTCATTTAGATATTTAAGTAGAGTTGGATTTCTTTAAATATCAATCTTGTTAACATTATCTTACAGTCATACTTCAAAACTTAGAAGAAATGCTAAACCCTTCTTTTATGAAACATTAATATGAGGATTTGGAGCCTGTTGGACAGGGAAAAAAAGTTTTGCAGAAGTTTTAGATATGTAGAAAAACAGACATTTGAAGGTGAGTTGTGAATGGGCTAGAATACTATTTCATTTATTGATCACAGGATTTACAAGAGGCAACATGGGAAGGATGCATAGTCAAGGTCAGCTGCATCTTTACATTTAAGTTCATATATTAACTGATGAGCTATGGCTCTATATATTTCCTACTGGAAATCTGTGAAGGCTTTTTCTTTCAATTGATTAAAAGCAAAGGAAAGTTGACAGGGGAACTAATGAGCTATGCATAATGAATAAGATGGCAATGTTCTCTTCTAGTCAATATTCCCTTTTATAAAAATGGGAGCAGAAACCTGATTCGATGCATTGCCATAGAGGCTGATCTGTGAACTTCGGCCACTGTAGCAACTACACTGTTAAGAACCTTTAGTTACCACAGTTAAAAAGTATCATTTTGATATTTGGCAAAACTAATACAATTATGTAAAGTTTAAAAATAAAATAAAATTAGAAAAAAAAAACTAAAAAAAAAAAAAGTATATGTAAACATGAAAACAAAATCAATTATCTGATTCTGGACTTAAAAAATGGTGAGCCTGCAAGAAAAGTCATATCTAATATTTAGAACTTGTGTTTCCTTTTATTCTTGTTTGGTCACTAAGTACATTGGTCCTTTGGCAAATGGCCAAATGATATTTGGGCTTCTATTCAAAATCCAGTGATTATGGTTGATGTACAGAACCAAATTGTAAATTCAGGTCTTATTATTTATTCAGGTCCTATTTGCTAAGGCTTTAGCTGGACAAGGAAATGGTAAACCAACCCAGTATTCAGTCAGTTCAGTCACTCCGTCATGTCCTACTCTTTGAGACCCCATGGACTGCAGCACATCAGGCCTCCCTGTCCATCATCAACTTCCAGAGCTTGCTCAAACTCATGTCCATCGAGTAAGGTCATGCCATCCAACCAGCTCATCCTCTGTCCCCCTTCCTCCTGCCTTCAATCTTTCCCAGCACCAGGGTTTCCGCAATGAGTCAGTTCTTCGTGTCAGGTGGCCAAAGTATTGGAGCTTCAGCTTCAGCATCAGTCCTTCTAATGATATTCAGGACTGATTTCCTTTAGGATTGACTAGTTGGATCTCCTTGTAGTCCAAGGGACTCTCAAGAGTCTTCTCTGACACCACAGTTCAAAAGCATCAATTCTTCAGTGCTCAGATTTCTTTATGGTCTTCTCACATCCATACATGACTACTGGAAAACACCCAGTATTATTGCCTGGAAACTGCCTCTGCCATGGACAGAGGAGCCTGGTGGGCTATAGTCCATGGGGACGCAGAGTTGGGTATGATTTAAAAGACCGCATGCACAAGGCCTCAGCAGCTAAGAACAAATGCTCTTGAAAGGGTTTTCTAACTCATACAAAGCCATAGGTGAAATTTTTTTAAAAGAGGATGTTTCTTTTCTCTGTTTCCACACCCTTATTCTGTTATCCCAAGAAGATTCACCAAGACCCAAATGGCCTGGACTTCCAAAGAAACTCACACCTTTCCTCTATTGCCTGAAAAGAAATTTTCTGGGGCAGCAGATCTGAGATAGCATTAACAGAAAAGCAATTTGTTTGGTTATCTGATGGAGGTAATTTATGTAGAAGTGTGCAATGACTTACATTTCCTGCCTGACTTGCTTTTTAAAAAAGGGATTATTAACATAAATGAATCTTGATTACTGACAGGAGATGGTAGGCTCAGTGCTCTTTGCTAACGTCTTCCCTAGGGCATGTTGGAGGTAAGAGGTCAGTAACTTGGCAACCCTTTAAAGACTGCAGCGACTTTTTAGTTCAAAGTCTCTTATTTGATGGCCTCTGAGCGAAGTGCCGAAGACAGTGTCATAAAAGAGACACTCCAGTCCCCATCCTTGAGAAGTTGTAACTTGAGGAGGTTGTCTCCTCACCATCTCCCCTCCTCTAGCAAGAACAAAAAAATTAAGCAAAACAGAGCAAAATAAAACAGGTCTGAAAAGACTCTATGCTACTCCAGGATGGGCAGCAGGATAATCAGTAAATATTTTGCTTTTTAGCTTTAGAGTTGTTCAATAATATTTTTTTTCTTATCAAAAGTGGTACCACTTAGGAGTTTCTCTTTCCTGTTTCATTTTGCTTTGACTTTTCTGCCCCAAGGTTCCCTTCAGTTCACTCGCTCAGTTGTGTCTGACTCTCTGTGGCCCCATGGATTCAGCATGCCAGGCTTCTCTGTCCATCACTAACTCCTGGAGCTTGCTCAAACTCATGTCCATTGAGTCAGTGGTGCCTACTCAAGGTTCCCTTACTTGATTTAGGTGTTATTTCTTGTGCGGACCACAGCTAAATTACTCCCAGGTGTTTTCTCTCATCTGAATTTGTTTTCTCCTTATCCTGTTAAGAGTTTTACCCTTATCACTTTAATCTGCATTGATAAGTATTGTCCTTTGCAAATATTAAATGATCTTTACATATGGTTGAATGAATGATACACAACTGATATTTTTCCCATAGGAAAGAAGTAATACTGTGTATTTAAATCATCTTTAGAAAGAAAAGTTTACCCAAAGTAAGACCATAGCTTCATATGCTTTTAGATTCAAGACAGTAAGTCAAATGCTGCAATCCATGAAAAAATTTTCTTAATTTGTATTAAGATGGAAGAAGAAAAGAATTTAAAATAACCATTAATGAAAAAAATTATTCAAGTTTTACTGAA
The DNA here is from genome assembly GCF_055505025.1 of Bos grunniens. Taxonomy (NCBI): domain Eukaryota; kingdom Metazoa; phylum Chordata; class Mammalia; order Artiodactyla; family Bovidae; genus Bos; species Bos grunniens. The sequence goes on from NC_141165.1 coordinate 107,329,515, forward strand.
CCTTTGACTCAACAAATTGATGAAAACTGATTTTGAAGCATTAACAGTTGACTGTGTTTACAAAAGCACCATAATGGAAAAGTACATCTAAATTTTGTCATTCTTATCTGTTTTTTTAAAAGAAATATTTAAAAATGAAACTAAAGGACAGCACTTCAATTAACCATGACAGTATTCATTTAAAAAATCTCTCCTATAATGGTTAAATATTACTAGATGATTTTAAATTGTTTACTGTACCAATAAACAATTATTATAAATGACATAAATATTTTATTTTTAGTCATAAATCATAAGGTAAAAGAAAATCACAGCTTGTCTGACTTGGTATTTTGAACTTAAAGCTAAATGGAAAATAACTACCATCTTTATGATTAATGGTGCTATAGGTTGAGGGCTTTTATTCAAAATATTGATTTAATTGATTTATGCCCTGAACTAAATAAGTAAGGAAATGAGAGAAGAGAAATAGCATGGACATTCAGAAATTACTGAATATAATGTAAAATTCTGAAAAATAAATTGCAAAGATACAGCAATAAAATAATTTTCTTTTTTAGAATACAGGATAGTGTCACACAAAATTTTATTTTTTACAAAAAGCCTGAATGTTAATGTTAAAACATAAAATGTAATTCATTTTTATTCATTTATTTCTTTCCATCATTTAAAAAAAGAAATAGAAAAAATGGTATTACCTATATAGCTTAATCTAGTTTTTCTGTTATTTGTATTCCATTCATTAGCATTTCATGCTGGAAATCTTACATTTCTTTACTTTTTGTGAAAGTCGCTCAGTCGTGTCTGACTCTTTGTGATCCCATAGACCGTAGCCTGCCAGGTACCTCTGTCCATGGAATTCTCCAGGCCAGAATACTGGAGTGTGTAACCATTCCCTTTTCCAGGGAATCTCCCAACCCAGGGATCAAACCCAGGTCGCCTGCATTGCAGGCAGATTCTTTACCAGCTGAGCTACCAGGAATCTTTGATTTAAATTTTAGGCAGTAATTATTGATATGCATTTTTTTATGATGATATTTCAGAGCAAGGGAAAGTAAAGAATACTTATGAAAAGAGAGTGGATATGTTCTACAAATTCTGCTAGAACTTTCACATGACATGCCTAACTTTATTTAAAGACAAATTTAAAATCAAAAAGAAAAATTACTGGCATACACAAAAATGGTACCTATAGTTTAATGTAAAATAAACTGTTATAATAGTAGAATATTTATTAACACTTTGAGCTTTATTTCTGATGATACAGACCAGAACTGAACTGTAAAAGTATTCTTTTAACCACACTTTTCCTTTCATGTTATAGCCAATAAAAACAATGACAACAACAACAAAATAGCAAGTTTTGTAGCCACAGGGAATTCTGCTCTCTATTAAGCAACTATACTTATTGTCCTGACCTGCAGCCTGGAAGATTCCTTCAGGAAATATAAAATAGAATACAGAAATTACTCACTCAGGATTGGGATTGGATTCATTCTGTGCTCTGTGTACTTGTATCCTGATCTTACTGCACCTGACCTTTTTAATTCTAGATCAATACTTGCTCCAACTTTCCATTTTAAGATACAAGAAGGTCAGAATTCCACACTGAGTCCAGATTCTTTCCATCCCCAATTCTCATTCATGTGTTTTACTTATCTTATTTCTTTCTTCCCAACAGAATCACAAGCTCATTTTAGAAAGAGACTGTTTCTTTACCCAGATCATAGTAAGTATAATTTGTTGAGTACTTACCATATGGAAAGTGAATTTCATGATTTTCTACACATACCAACAACAACAACAAAAAATCCCAAACATATAAAGTGTTTTTGTTTAGTTTCATTTTACAGTTGGCCCTTGAACAACATGGGTTTAAACTGCTTGGATCCACTTATATACAGATAGTTTTCAATAGTAAATATTACATGATCTGTGGTTGGCTGAATCCAAGGATGCTGAGCAATCTTGGATATGAAGGGCAAACTATAAATTACAGGCAGATTAACCACTGCATTATCCAAGGGTAAACTGTTTTACTTTGTCATTTTTATTGATAATGAAACTGAGTGAGTGCTGTTGCATTAGTCATATCTGACTCTGCGCAACCCTATGGATGGTAGACGGTCAAGCTCCTCTGATGGGATTCTCCAGGCAAGAATACTGGAGTGGATTGCCATATCCTCCAGGGGATATTCCCAACCCCAGGATCGAAACTACAGCTCCTAAGTCTCCTGCATTGGCAGGTGGGTTCTTTACCACTAGCGCCACCTGTGAAGTCAATGATCTTTTTTTTCCTGAAAGATGAGTGTGAAAAAAGCCCGAAAGATGACTTTGTGCATATGAGTTGTTGGGCAGAATCATATATTTACAAATAGGGTTTGAGTTTAGGCTACAGCTTTTCTTTTAAAGTTTAAATGGGGCCTAAATTTAAAATTGATAAAAATGTAAATTTTCCTTCAATGAGAGCTGAGGAACCTTTTCATATGCGTAGATGTAAAAATAGGCTGCTTCTAATTTGTATACAATGGTTTAAGTATGATATTTTGTATTCATTTGTAACAAAAATGAATACAAAATGAAAAGGAATTCATAATACTGTAATAAATTTTGGGATAGATTTTAAATGAGAAACTTTTTATGTTAACTTACATCCTTTTTCTCTCTTGGAGGAAAAAAAAGTGTTAAATCAGATTCAGGAAGAGCCTATTACCCAGGAAGATGATATGCTATTAGGACAGTAGTTCCTTTAATATTAGAGCTAACTAGATTTTACTAAGTTCATGTAATATAGTTGAATTAATTTAAATGTCCTTATGTATTAAATTTCCTTTCTTATTAGCTGTTGTTGATGAAGTGTTCTAATGTTTTAATATGTAAGAACCAGCCAGAACTTCTTTCACAAAACACCTAGAATTTTTAAAAATCATTTTTATTACTTTAGAAAAGAAAACAACAACAACAAAAAATCCTTCTAGGTAATATCAAGAATGTTAAGGAATAGTCTTTAAAATTTTTCCTTGTCTCAAGATATCTGGGGACCCTGAGGGGTAGAAGTGATAGAAAAATAAAAACTAATTTTATCTTTGCCATGAAATTATATACTGTCACAGCAACAGTAGTCCAGAAATTCAAAAAGGTTGTTCTAAAGAATACTGAATGAGCCCCCCCCAGAAGGTATATGAAAAATAATTAATCTTTTTACTAATAAAATTAAACAAAGGTTACTATTATGTATGACATATTACAGGTTTAAAAATTCTGTTATTAAGTTTTTAGAGGACTGTAATTATTATAGTCAATAATCAACTATAAAGAGAATAAAAGAAAATTCTTAGTATTTCTCCTCAAAATTATAGTATGTGGAAGTGAGAAATGAATTAATGCAAATACCCTCTTGAATCAAACTTGAATCTAGTTCCCATATCATGAAGTATATTATGCCAGGTATCATGAGCTGAATGTGTATGTCCCCTTAAATTTACATGTTGAAGTCCCAACTTCAATATGATAGTATTAGGAGGTGGGGCTTTGGGAAGTGATTATGTCCTAAGGGTGGAGCACTCTTGAAGGAGATTAGTGTCCTTATAAAAGAGACCCCAGAGAGTTCCCTTGCTCCTTCTACCACATGAGGACCCGAAAAGAAAAAGATCATTTATAAATCAGGAAGTGGGCTCTCATATGACACTAAACTTGCTGGTGTCTTGATACAGGACTTCCCAGTCTCCAGAACTATGAGTAGTATTACGTGTCTATTATCTTTAAGCCAACCAGCCTATTGTATTCTGTTACAGGAGCAAAAAGGTGAAAGTGAAAGTCACTCAGTCATGTCCAACTCTTTGCGATCCCATGGAATTCTTGAGGCAAGAATACTGGAGTGGGTTGCCATTTCCTTCTCCAGGGGATCTCCCTGACTCAGCAATCAAACCCAGGTCTCCTGCACTGCAGGCAGATTCTTTATCATCTGAGCTGTGAACAGACCATAACATTATTTTGCCAGAGGTCAACACATATTTGGTCTCTCCCACCTGGGCTCCAAAATCACTGCAGATGGTGATTGCAGCCATGAAATCAAAAGATGCTTACTCCTTGGAAGGAAAGTTATGACCAACCTAGATAGCATATTAAAAAGCAGAGACATTACTTTGTCAACAAAGGTCCATCTAGTCAAGGCTATGATTTTTCCAGTGGTCATGTACGGATATGAGTTGGACTATAAAGAAAGCTGAGCACCAAAGAATTGATGCTTTTGAACTGTGGTGTTGGAGAAGACTCTTGAGAGTCCCTTGGACTGCACGGAGATCCAAGCAGTCCATCCTAAAGGAGATGGGTGTTCACTGGAAGAACTGATGTTGAAGCTGAAACTCCAATACTTTGGCCATGGGATGCGAAGAACTGACTCATTTGAAAAGACCCTGATGCTGGGAAAGATTGAGGGCAGGAGGAGAAGGGGATGACCAAGGATGAGATGGTTGGATGGCATCACCAACTCAATGGACATGGGTCTGGTAGACTCTGGCAGTTGGTGATGGATAGGGAGGCCTGGTGTGCTGTGGTTCATGGGGTCACAAAGAGTCGGACACAACTGAGCAACTGAACTGAACTGATGGGCAGGAACTAGGGATAATCACAAGGTGTACTCTAAGAAAATCTAGCAGTGTTTGTGTTCTCTTTTAATTTACTCATATTAAATTTAAGAAGGAGAAAAAATAGCATTTATTTTTCTGTCAACAGCTCTAGATGGTATGTTTTACCTTGTGTGACTTGCCACTGGTGGCTTCAGCTGTGCTGACTACAAAATTGAAGATAATTAATCATTACTTCTTTCTGTCAATATCATACAATGATAAGCATGGTTTAAAAAAAGAGAAAGAACAATCCAATCTCCACAGAAGGAGTTGCAATTTACTAAATCATACAGAAGCCTAAAATTTCTTGAGGAATCAACACATATGCCCTCATTTCACAATTGAAGAAAGTTAAGAGTTTTGCCTAATGTCATATCACTGCCTTGTAGCAGAAGCAAAGACTAAAACACAACAAACCATACTAGGATTTTACTTATCTTCATACTATAATTTCTTTTCAGAGACTTCCTTTTAAATCACAAACATAAGAGTTTACAATATTTAGTTAGGCTTAGAATTCTATTCACATGTAGAAAACTGGTTCACAATTTCTACATATATGTATTATCATTAGGCAGAATTTCATACTGTGCACTACTAAATAAGAGTTCAATAAACAATGATTTTATTAGCACCTTCAAAATTCCAACATAAGCTTATGCAAGAGTTAAGAAATAAACAGCTTCATTTCTGGAGAATTGGTTATCTTTTAGGTCAGTGGTCCATAATTTACCTAATGCTACTTTAGTGTCCTGATAAATTTAATTTGTTTTCTCACCAGTAAGAATGGGTCTATGAATTACTTTAGTAATTCCCCAAGAGGATAGAAAGGCCAATGTAGAATATATTTAGATATATTAAAAGATATAAAACTTTTAGTAAAGGAAACTCAAAATCTGAGACAAAATATTCTCTATATTACACTTTCAAAAAAAGGACAAATCATTTAAATTAAAATCTAATTTAAAATAAATACTGTATGTTCAACTTAAGTGAGAAAAGAATTTGAAAAAAAAATAGATACATGTATATAAATAACTGAATCACTTTGCTGTACAGTTGAAACTGCCACAACAATGTTCATCAACTATACTCCAATATAAATTAAAAGCTAAAATAAAAAAAAATAAGTAGATCTTAGCAAAATGAACTTTTCACATTTCAGTCTCATTTACCATGAACTCCACTATTCTTGACTGGAGAATTCCATTGACAGAAGAGCCTGGTGGGCTACAGTCCGTGGAGTTGCAAAGAGTTAGACACAACAGAGATAAAAATTTTATTTTATTTTATTTTACTATGAACAGAAAACTAAGACAATTGATTAAGATAAAATCTTAGGTATTTGAAAGCTTTCCCAAAATTGCACTCTGTTTTTCTTAATGGTTTCTCACTTCTATGTCAATCACAAAATTTATAGTCATATTAAATTAGCTATAGTATGAGACAAAAAATGCTTTGAAGTTCCTGAATGAAAAGCTCTGTTTTAATGCAACACATTATTAATTTCATAAATGCCAAAGAATTTAAAAGAGAAAGTCATTTTATGAGAATAGGTTTTGAAATTGATAAGAATAAGAAATTCTTACTATCAAGGGCACCTTAGTCTTATTTTTTAAGATCAGTTAGTCTCATAATTAAGACCCTTCCATATATCCCCAGTGGTGGGACAATGAGGTAAGTAATTTGGGGCGAGGGGAGAAAATATGAAGAAACTCTTCTATTGCTCTTAATTAATCACTCAGTCTTCTTTGTGGCAGCAGATCCAGGAAAACTTCTCTGCAGTGAGATAAAGCCTAATTGGAGGATTCATTCTGACCAGCTCATAATGTCTATCACAAAATTTAAAGACACTGTCTATAACCCACTTACAGGGTGTCAGCTTGTCTGAGAGTGTGCATATATTTTCGTACTGTGAAGGAAGTAATGTTAAGCTCTGTTTAGAAACTTCCTCAGCACATTCCAAAGACAGTAGAGGAGGAATTTGGTAGCTTAGACACAACTTTTTCATGGATTCTATGAAAAAATATTCAGGGTCTTGTAGTGAAAAACTACTTGTCTGGAGTATCTGAATGTTTTATTGAATCAGAGGAAGATCTGATTTGAAACTGCACACTGAACATTTATTTATTGATAGAGCCTGTTTGTCCTTAACAAATCTTGGCATTGAGGACCTGGCATCAACTAGGATATTCTGTGACAAGCATCCAGCAATAACAGAAAAATTAAACCAAGAGTGGTTCTTAGAAATGTATCTAACATAGTACCTGATTATTATAGCAATAAGCAAGAATTTTCATTGTCTCTGGAAGGAGGAAAAAATGATATCTAAACTTAAGTGTAATATTTGCACATTCTCTCTGCTTTACTACATGGCCATTTCTGAAAGTTCAAAGTGTTATGAACAGAGTTCTCCAGTTTAATTTATGTGTGTGTGTGCATATTAGCTGGGCAATTAGTTGCATTACATTTAACTGGTTAATGTTCATGCTCCTATTGTTTCAGAGACTATGATTAGAACAAAAGTGTGTATATAAATCCTTGTAACACACTGGTTACAAAATGTGGTCCACTGGAGAAGGGAATGGCAAACCACTTCAGTATTCTTGCCTTGAGAACCCCATGAACAGTATGAAAAGTCAAAAAGATAGGAAAATAAAAGATGAACTCCCCAGGTTGGTAGGTGCCCAATATGCTACTGGAAATCAGTGGAGAACTAACTCCAGAAAGAATGAAAGGATGGAGCCAAAGCAAAACAACATCCAATTGTGGATGTGACTGGTGATAGAAGCAAGGTCTGATGCTGTAAAGAGCAATACTGCATAGGAACCTGGAATGTTAGGTCCATGAATCAAGGCAAATTGGAAGTGGTCAAACAGGAGATGGCAAGAGTCAATGTCGACATTCTAGGAATCAGCGAACTAAAATGGACTGGAATGGGTGAATTTAACTCAGATGGCCATTATATCTTCTCCTGTGGGCAAGAATCCCTGAGAAGAACTGGAGTAGCCATCATAGTCAACAAAAGAGTCTGAAATGCAGTACTTGGATGCAGTCTCAAAAGCGACAGAATGATCTCCATTCGTTTCTAAGGCAAACCATTCAATATGGTTTGATTCAGGTCTATGCCCTGACCAGTAATGCTGAAAAACCTGAAATTGAATGGTTACATGAAGACCTACAAGAACTTCTAGAACTAATACCCCAAAAATGTATCCTTTTCATTATAGGGGACTGGAATGCAAAAAAAGTAGGAAGTCAAGAAACACCTGAAACAGGTAAATTTGGCATGGAATACAGAATGAAGCAGGGCAAAGGCTAATAGAGTTTTGCCAAGAGAACGCACTGGTGATAGCAAACACCCTCTTCCAACAACATAAGAGAAGACTCTATACACGGACATCACCAGATGGTCAATACCAAAATCAGATTGATTATATTCTTTGCAGCCAAATGGAGAAGGTCTACACAGCAAAAACAAGACGGGGAGCTGATTGTGGCTTAGATAATGAACTCCTCATTGCCAAATTCAGACTTTAATTGAAGAAAGTAGGGAAAACCACTGGACCATTCAGGTATAACCTAAATCAAATCCCTTACAATTATAAGTAGAAGTGAGAAATAAGATTCAAGGGATTAGATCTGATAGACAGAGTGCCTGAAGAACTATGCACAAAGGTTCATGACACTGTACAGGAGGCAGTGATAGAGACCATCCCCAAGAAAAAGAAATTCAAGAAAGCAAAATGGCTGTCTCAGGAGGCCTTACTAATAGCCATGAAAAGAAGAGAAGAGAAAACCAAAGGTGAAAAGGAACAATATACCCATTTGAATGCAGAGTTCCAAAGAATAGCAAGGAGAGATAAGAAAGTCTTGCTCAGGAATCAGTACAAAGAAATAGAGGAAAACAATAGAATGGGAAAGACTAGAGATCTCTTCAAGAGAATTAGACATACCAAGGGAACATTTCATGCAAGATGGGCACAATAAAGGACAGAAATGGTATGGACCTAACAGAAGCAGAAGATATTAAGAAGAGGTGGCAAGAATATACAGAAGAACTATATAAAAAAGATCTTCACAACCCGGAAAATCATGGTAGGATCACTCACCTAGAGCCGGAGATCCTGGAATGCAAAGTCAAGTGGGCCTTAGGAAGCATTACTACGAACACAGCTAGTGGAGGTGATGGAATTCTAGCTGGGCTACTTCAAATCCTAAAAGATGATGCTGTGAAAGTGCTGCAACCAACATGCCAGCAAATTCGGAAAACTCAGCAGTGGCCACAGGACTGGAAAAGGTCAGTTTTCATTCCAATCCCAAAGAAAGGCAATGTCCAGGAATGCTCAAATTACTGCACAATTGCACTCATCTCACATATGAGCATTGTAATGCTTAAAATTCTCCAAGCCAGGCTTCAACAGTACATGAACAGTGAACTTTCAGATGTTCAAACTGGTTTTAGGAAATGCAAAGGAACCAGAGATCAAATTGCCAATATCTTCTGGATCATCCAAAAAGCAAGAGAGATCCAGAAAAACATCTATTTCTGCTTTATTGACTATGCCAAAGCCTTTGACTGTGTGGATCACAAGAAACTGTGGAAAATTCTGATAGGGATGGAAATACCAGACCACCTGACCTGCCTCTTGAAAAATCTGTATGCAGATCAGGAAGCAACAGTTAGAACTGGACATGGAACAACAGACTGGTTCCAAATAGGAAAAGGAGTACGTCAAAGCTGTATATTGTCACCCTGCTTATTTAACTTATATGCAGAGTACATCATGAGAAATGCTGGGCTGGAAGAAGCACAAGCTGGAATCAAGATTGTTGGGAAAAATATCAATAACTTCATATATGCAGATGACACGACCCTTAGGGAAGAAAGTGAAAAAGGACTAAAGAGCTCCTTGATGAAAGTGAAAGAGGAAAGTGAAAAAGTTGGCTTAAAACTCAACATTCAGAAAACTAAAATCATGGCATCTGGTCCCATCACTTCATGGCAAATAGATGGGGAAACAGTGGAAACAGTGACAGACTTTATTTCGGGGGGCTCTAAAATCAGTGCAGATGTTGACTGCAGCCATGAAATTAAAAGACAATTGCTTCTTGGAAGGAAAGTTATGACCAACCTAGACAGCATATGAAAAAGAAGAGACATTACTTTGCCAACAAAGGTCCATCTAGTCAAAGCTATGGTTTTTCTAGTAGTCATGTATGGATATGAGAGATGGACTATAAAGAAATCTGAGCACTGAAGAATTGATGCTTTTGAACTGTGGTATTGGTGAAGAGTCTTGAGAGTCCCTTGGACTGCAATGAGATCCAACCAGTCCATCCTAAAGGAAATCAGTCCTGAATATTCATTGGAAGGACTGATGCTGAAGCTGAAACTCCAATACTTTGGCCACCTGATACGAAGAACTGACTCATTTGAAATGACTCTGATGCTGGGAAAGATTGAAGGCAGGAGGAGAAAGGGACGACAGAGGATGACATGGTTTGATGGCATCACTGACTCAATGGATATGAGTTTGAGTAAACTCCAGGAGTTGGGGATGGACAGGGATGCCTGGCATGCTGCAGTACATGGGCCACAGAGTCGGACATGACTGAGTGACTGAACTGACTGAAGATACTTGTTTATACCAGTTATTTGTTTAGTTCAGACTCTGCAGGATGATTTTCTTTCTAATATGCATTTTCCAATGCCTATATTTGAACCAAAGTTTTGATATATGGCAGATAGTCTCAATCTGAGAATAATAGATATACAGACCATGGCAAGTGACTGAAAGAGTTTTTTAAAGCTAGTATTGGAAAGTAAGGTATTAAATAAATACAAGATTATATACATCAGTGGTATCAAATTATTACTAATGATCATCTTATGTATTAAGCACAGTACTAAGTTTGACAGCCTATCATTTAATTCTCATTAAAAACCATATAAGATAGACTCTATACTTCCTTTTTACAGATAAGGTAACTGGGGCTCACAGAGGATAAAAACCCTAGCTAAACCAATTTTTGAAAAGACAGAATCAAGATTTCAACCCAGATCTTCTTGGATTTTAAACTCTTATCTTTTTCATTACAAAATGCTACCTCAAACATAAGCAGCTTTCTAAGACAAGTGTAATAGAAACTGCTTCTTTTAGGATTGTATTTAGAATATGAGATGTTAACATATAAGTTTATATTTAATTACATCTCATACATTATTTTCAAATGTTTTAAGAAAAAAAAGCTATTATTTGTTTGTTTCAATTTTCCTACAGAAAAAAATAGGATTGATATGCATGAATTCTGAAAGGCTTATTTTATTTCAAACAAACCCTAAAACAACAAATATGCAAGTTGCATGTTTTTCAGTTGTCAATAACACTATTTTAAAGAACATTTCCATGGAGACCTCTTTAGAAGTATGAGTTTATCCTTTCCTGAATATTCACTAAGAATAGATTATTCATATGTCTAATTCTGGCATAAATGTATATGGGGGAGATTTATAGGCTTAGCTGATTCTTTCATTTTACAGAACTGTTCATTATTACACTTCAAATTTTGCCACATGAAATTCTTTTTCATATTGAAAACACACTCCTATTAAAAAGCTTTTGTTCAATAAGATTTTATTATAGCCAAGATGTGTGCAGAATTGAAAAGTAAATTACTATCTTATACTTTTAAATGATTTGGTCCTCAGTTTGGATAGAACAGCTTTTGAAATATGACAGTTAATGAGAGCACTGCACTTCCATTTACTTTCATAATTCATAACAAAAACAGGGTGGCAACACCTTGAAAACAATAAACACACACCCAGGAGAGCTTAGACACTTTTCCTTGCATAGTTAAGCTCCTTAGATTGATTGCTTTAATGGCCCTATTTTGTACCCCTTCCCGTACAGCCTATGCTTGCCACATGATCTTTTAGTTCTGCTCACTAAGGAGGCACAGATCTCTTTCTCTCTTCTTAAATTTGGGCTCACATTGAATCTTGCTTTGACCACTCTAATGATAGCAAATGTGATACAAGAGTCTTCAGAAAAGTGCTTACACATTGCTGCTCACTCTTGCCCAAAACATGCCCAGACTGGTCTCCCTCATGAAAAGAGATCTTGGATTGGAGCTAATTTGCCCCAGTTATGATCCCTGAGCCAGCTGATACCTCTGACCTCTCTCCCTCCCCTCTGACACCTGCACCTAAGCAAACCTAGCCAAAATCAGCCAAGGTTAGACCAGACTGGCTGAACTCCATGGACTCGCAAGCTATATAAATGTTTATTTGTTATTTGCTGCTAAGTTTTAGTGGTTGTTTATAATGTCACATTACTGCAGTTCAGTTCGGATCAGTCTCTCAGTCGTGTCCAACTCTTTGCGATCGCATGAATCACAGCACGCCAGGCCTCCTGTCCATCACCAACTCCCGGAGTTCACTCAAACTCACATCCATTGAGTCGGTGATGCCATCCAGCCATCTCATCCTCTGTCGTCCCTTCTCCTGCCCCCAATCCCTCCCAGCATCAGAGTCTTTTCCAATGAGTCAACTCTTTGCATGAGGTGGCCAAAGTACTGGAGTTTCAGCTTTAGCATCAGTCCTTCCAATGAACACCCAGGGCTGATCTCCTTTAGAATGGACTGGTTGGATCTCATTGCAGTCCAAGGAACTCTCAAGAGTCTTCTCCAACACCACAGTTCAAAAGCATCAATTCTTTGGCGCTCAGCTTTCTTCATAGTCCAACTCTCACATCCATACACGACCACTGGAAAAACCATAGCCTTGACTAGACGGACCTTTGTTGGCAAAGTAATGTCTCTGCTTTTGAATATGCTATCTAGGTTGGTCATAACTTTCCTTCCAAGGAGTAAGTGTCTTTTAATTTCATGGCTGCAGTCACCATCTGCAGTGATTTTGGAGCCCCCAAAAATAAAGTCTGACACTGTTTCCACTGTTTCCCCATCTATTTCCCATGAAGTGATGGGACCAGATGCCATGATCTTCGTTTTCTGAATGGTGAGCTTTAAGCCATCTTTTTCACTCTCCTCTTTCACTTTCATCAAGAGGCTTTTTAGTTGCTCTTCACTTTCTGCCATAAGGGTGGTGTTATCTGCATATTTGAGGTTATTAATATTTCTCCCGGCAATCTTGATTCCAGCTTGTGCTTCTTCCAGCCTAGCATTTCTCATGATGTACTCTGCATATAAGTTAAATAAGCAGGGTGACAATATGCAGGCTTGACGTACTCCTTTTCCTATTTGGAACCAGTCTGTTGTTCCATGTCCAGTTCTAACTGTTGCTTCCTGACATGCATATAGGTTTCTCCAGAGGCAGGTCAGGGGTATTCCCATCTCGTGAAGAATTTTCCACAGTTTATTGTGATCCACACAGTCAAAGGCTTTGGCATAGTCAATAAAGCAGAAATAGATGTTTTTCTGGAACTCTCTTGCTTTTTCCATTATCCAGCATATGTTGGCAATTTGATCTCTGGTTTCTCTGCCTTTTCTAAAACCAGCTTGAACATCTGGAAGTTCATGGTTCACGAATTGCTGAAGCCTGGCTTGGAGAATTTTGAGCATTACTTTATTAGCATGTGACATGAGTGCATTTGTGCAGTAGTTTGAGCATTCTTTGGCTTTGCCTATCTTTGGGATTGGGATTACTGCAGATATATCTAAATTATATACTCTGTCTCTTCTCCTTTTTCCATCTTTCTAAGAGTATAAGTGAGGATCTGCAATTAAGAAATAAAGTGAAAGCGAAGTCGTTCAGTTGTGTCCGACTCTTTGCGACCCCTTGGACTGTAGCTTATCATGTTCCTTTGTCCATGGGATTTTCCAGGCAAGAACACTGGAGTGGGTTGCCATTTCCTACTCCAGAGGATCTTGCCGACCCAGGGATCGAACCTGGGTCTCCTGCATTGTAGGCAGACACTATACCATCTGAGCTACCAGGGAAGTCAATTAAGAAATAAGTTCATCTTAATAAAGTACATTATATATTTCTTAATTAGGAAACAGCCCATGAGCACATTTCTACATTCAGGTTTCTATTAAATTACCATTTACTGAGCATCTATTATATTTCTGGCACTGTGCTAAGAACTCCAAATATAAATAAATAGTTCAAAAGATATGTCTGGAACTGTTAGAGCAACAAAATAAGCAAAGTAGTAAAGAAATATGATTGAAAGCATAAAATGAATATACATGAGCATATATGGATATAAATGATTACATAAATAATAAGGGAGAACAGATAAATGTCCCATGCAGAATGTGTGTGTGTGTGTGTGTGTGTGTGTGTGTGTATGCACGCATGCTCAGTTGTGTCTTACTCTTTGCAACCCTATGGACTGCAGCCCACCAGGCTCCTCTGTCCATGGAATTTTCCAGGCAAGTATACTGGAGGGGACTGCCATTTCCTAGTCCAGGGGATCTTCCCACCCCAGGGATGGAACCAGTGTTTCCTGGGTCTCTTCATTGGCAGGCAGATTCTTTACCATTGAGCCACCTGAGAAGCCCATGTATGATAATTCTGAGTAATTTAGGTAGGTACTTTACACTTACGGAGGCAGAGAATAAATAACCTGTCCTTAAGTGAGGGCTGCACACAGTGACTTCTTTCCAAAATCCATGGTATAGAAAGAGGGAAGAAGAGTAATTTCACTGGGCAGAAACCTAACAAACACCAACTCAGCCAGGCGTTCGAGGTTAACAACAGCAGCTGTTAATCATGTTGATAGTATGAACCTCGGATATGATGGGATGAAAATTGCATTTTGCCTCTGTGGTTTCCCTCCTCAAAACCTAATATTTTAATCCCAAAATTATCACAAGAAAAACAACAGATGAATCCCAATAAGGAATATTCTACTAAATAACTGACCAGTACTCCTCAAAACTGTGAAGATGAATAAAAAGGGGAGTAGGGTGGGATTTGAGCAACTGTCATAGTAAAGAAGACCTTAAAGAGGCATGATGACTGAATGAAGAGGGGTGTTCTAATGATATTAGGGCAAAAACTAAGAAATTCTGAATAAAGTATGAATTATAATTAATAATTACTTAATTATTATTCATTCATTAATTGTGACAAATGTACCATACTGTTTAAGATGTTGAGAACAGGGAAAACTGGGTATGGAGTACATGGGACTCTGTGCTATTTTCACAACTTTTCTATAAATCCAAAACAGTCTGAAATTAAACTTTTATTAAAAATATAGTGTCCCTGAAAATATGCAACAATTAGTATGTGTTTTTTTAAAAATGAATCATTCACTGCTCTACTGCACAGATGGAAGATTTTGATTGATTATATACAACATTTTGTTTATGTATTATTGACTTGTTTGCTTTCTCTTTCATTACCTAAGAAGATTCTCTTGAAATTTCAGACAGTTTTTCTAAAAAATCTGAAAAATTATTATTTCCCAAACAGTGTTATAAAGAAATGAATTTTAACAGATTGCTAATTTAATATAAATCACTAGTAAACAAATAGTATCTCATTCTGAATTTGCTAGGTAAAGTAATTTTAATTTTAAAATGAATTTAAATGAACGTATCTTGCACTATTTTAACATAATTTTGAAAGTATAATGTAAATTGAATAATCACATAGTTCTCACTATCATTTTCTAAAATTATAGTCAAATATCACTTCTTGTCACAGTTTTCTGGAGAAGATTAATGGTAAGATCACAGAGATAGCAGCTGTTTAAATATTCTTTTTATTTACAAAGCTAGCTTAATAAATAACCAGTCTGCTTAGCAACTATAACCTTTTTTTCAGCTGCAAAACTTTCATGAAGGTCCCCTACATATACAGAACATTATTATTTTTTAACACTAGTTTATTATCCTTAATAACTTAGTGGTATGAGACAAATGTTCATTGAAGTGCCAGAAATAACCATTAGCTCATATGTTTGGTAGCTTTAAAGAAATGAAAGCTATCCATTGAGCTTTGGTAAACAGGTCTAAAAGATAAAGGAAGCAGGTGTAGAAGACATTTAATAAAACATGCCTCTCATTTTTATTCCTTTTCTGTTTGGTTTCTTGGGAATCTCTGTTTGACAGTGAACTGCAGTATATTTGCTTCAGGCAGATACTTTTGTTCTTTCTGTCTACTGACGTGGCAACCAAGAGAAGAATAATAGAAGAATAGTTGACACCTAATATTGTCTTAAAGAGCAAAATAGACTTTTTGCAGATAGGATTATAGTGTGAAACAATTTAAGATGTTGGGTTTTGTTTTTGTGTGTATGTATGTGTGTGTGTGTTTCCAGCCATGCTGTATGGGGGATCTTAGTTCTCTGACCAGGAATCAAATCCATGCCTGCTTCAGTGGAAGCATGAAGTCTTGATCACTGGACTACCAGGGAAGTCCAAGACATTGGTTTAGTATTTATTATCTGAAGTTGGCCATAAAATGGAAGCATAGATTTCAAAGGTTAGAAGGCAATCATGTTATGCTTGATTTTTTTTTTTAATCTGGAAGGAAGAATATTAACATAAATTCACTAAAAGTGTTTTGCTCTGTCCAATGTGAAGATTATATTGAGTATAAATGGACAAATTTAAATCACTAGGTCATAAAGATTAAAGATTTGTTCTTCCTTTCTTAAGGACCTGGAAGGGAAGGTCCTTCCTTTCTTAAGGACCTTTCTTAAGGACCTTAAGAAGGGAGACCCTTTCTTAAGGGTCTCCAGAAGGGAATTACACCAATTCCCTTCTGGAGACCAACTCCAGCGCACTGTGGGACCAGTTTGTTTTTTTGCATGCCCTCACAAACACACGTTTCAGTTTTAATAAATATTTTTGGTTAACAGTTTCAGACACTAATAGTATTAAGCCACCTTTGCTTTGTGTAATGGTCCATACAACTACCATGTCTCCACAGGAGATACAAATAGTGGAATTATTAAAAGATATATAAATGCAGTGTTCCATGAATTACCTTTTAAAAGTAGAAATTCTAAATATTTATTAGAAGACTGTAATATCTACTATTGCACTTTCCTCAATATCTCATTCCTTCTTTAATGAGATTAGCAGAAATTTTATATATAATAAATTTATATAAATACATAAAAATGTTTGTATATACATTACTAGTATTTATAGTACTGCATTATATGTAGTATTCTAAAAATATGTATGGAGTACTCAACCTCTCAAGTAAACTCAACTCAGAAATTTTATATATAATAAATTTATATATACAAAGTTATACATAATTAATTTATATATACATAAAAATGTATATATATATATTACTAGTATTTATAGTACATACATTATATGTAGTATTCTAAAAATATGTACAGAGTACTCAACTAATCTCTTCCAGTACCAGAAAACATGACTATCACAGAAGATAGTCATAGTTGCAGAGAAGAACCATTAGAATTTTTTTTCAAATTAAAAAAAAAGTGGCTTATAAGGGTGAAAAATTAAGAGGTAAAAAATATTCTGATGTCCCTGGATTTCTTTTTTTTAGATTTTATTATTTCCAGATTCATTAAATCTTAAGAGGAACATTGTGTCAAAGGGCCTTTTAGCCCTGGAAAACATTTAGCTTGAAAAACTTAAGCATCCAATTCTAAGGTCGTCATGGGAGTTTACCAAGGATATGAGTAGTGTGATTCTAAGAGCACACAGCAGCTCATGGTCTTTCTAGGCATTCTAATATTTAGTTCAGGTGCTTCAAGGTTATAAATCAAGGATTTTAAAATGTTTTTCTTTCTTTTTCAAAATTGCTTTGTGTAGGGGCTAGAGGGATAAAATATATCTTACCTCAATCTAACCTTTGATTTGTGTATCATTTTAATAAATATTATAAATTGTGTCTAATTCTAAAATTAGACACGTCTGGATGAGCATGTCTGGATGCTCATCCATGCTCATCTATCTTTGGATGAGCATTTCTGCTCATGTCTGGAAACGTCCTTTGCGTACAATTTGTAAACGTTTTCCAATGGAAAGAATTGTGCACATAGTAGTTAAATTTCTAGGAGAGCTGAGAGAAGCAAAATAACAAGTGCTGAAGAGCTGGCAAGGAGAAATCAAGGAAAGAGTTAAAAAGTACACATGGGTTAGGTTACACTGAACCAAAATGAAGTCTAGGTTAATCTAAGAACCTAGTCAATTATATGTACTCTCTCCATACAAACCCTCAAAAGCACTCCAAACTTTACTAAAGAACATTGTGAAGCTCATTTAAGGACTCTGTTCCAGAAGCTCAGGTGTTAAAGAGTCCTTGCTTTAAGTAAAGTGTCAGACAAGGCAGAGAAAGAGATGAAGAATGGTAGATGGTTCATTCTTTCCTTCACCACTCAAAGGCAATCTTCAGCCTATGATGATGAAACAGTGTGAACAGACGGCAAAAAGTAGCAGCAATGGAAGTTTTAAGGCAATCTAAAGTAGAGTTTGTCCTTCTACCCACATCCCACCTTTTTTTCCTCTCTGCCTCTCAGTTCTTCCTCTCCCTTCTCCTCTATCACTTTATTACAGATGAAAGAAAGACACAATTGTGTCAGGGGCAGCCTCAGTTTACCAGAAAAGGAGGAGCATAGCCATTTGGAGTCTTCTGGTAAGAATGAGAACGATAACCTTGGCCAGCCATTCCACTTCACCAGTTATCCTGGCTGCCCTCTCCCCACTTCCCTACTGTGTCTGCTTTCCCTGCATTTCCCTACTGTGCAAGGAACTACTAAGAACTAGAGACAGTTCTTTGGAAAGGATGGGCAGTGGTGAAGGAAAGAAAATGATTTCCTTTATTTTTCCTTCCTTTCACACTCCTAAAGATTTCTTCAAAGCCAGACAATTTCCACTGGCACTGAGGAAGGCAGCAGAATCTCTGTGTCTCTCCAGAAGGAATGACTGTTCAACTGTAAGAGAACTATCTTAATCATTGAATCATTGGATATAAATACAAAACTACCCATATTGTAAATTATGCTTATTTTTAATCAATAATGGAAACATTAAAAAATACATTTACAAAAGTCTAGTGATTCATTTTTGCTGTTAATTCTAGTCATATTTATAATATCCAGGGAATAATATGTTATATGCTAATTTACATTTTACATTTGAAAGTGAAAGTGAAGTTGCTCAGTCATGTCTGACTCTTTGAGACCCCATGGACACCAGGCTCCTCCGTCCGTGGGATTTTCTAGGCAAGAGTACTGGAGTGGGTTGCCATTTCCTTCTCCAGGGCACTTCCTTACCCAGGGATCGAACCCAGGTCTCCCACATTGTAAACAGATGCTTTACCATCTGAGCCACCAGGGAAGCTAATTTACATTTTGCATTTGAAGCAAATAGTAATTCTACATTGTCCAGACCTTTAGGCTTCCCAGATGGCTCAATGGTAAAGTCTGCCTGCCAATATAGGAGATGCAGGTTTGATCCCTGAGTTGGGAAGATCCTCTGGAGTAGGAAATGGCAACCCACTCTAGTATTCTTGCCTGGGAAATCCCATTGACAGAGGAGCCTGGTGGGCTACAGTCGATGGGGGTCACAGAGCGTCAAGCACAACTGAATGACTAAACAGCAGCAGCAGGCCTCCTTTAACATATCCAAGATGAGTTATATCCCCAAGGAAATTCCTTCACAAAAGTAGATAATGCTACACACTCTTGAATTTTTTGGCCAGCTGTTATATTCTTTCCTCCATTTTCTGTTAATCTTAAAAGTAACCAAAAGATAAAAACAACCATCACTGTCCCAGTAGAGATGTCTGGGGATTGATTCTAAGTCTTCCTAAATTCTAGGTAGGCTTATGAACTTTATGGTATCTTGCCAAATGAAATCCCAAAGTCTAATTCAGAAGAATCCTCATTGCTTAAGCAGTTAACAAACTGTATAACTGGAAAGCAACTGAAACTTTTTCTTCATGTCAGAATATTGAGGGGTTGCTTTTTAAAACCCTTTTGAGTATTTTTTATTTCTAACATAATATTGAAATAACTTAGGGGCCAAGAACCTTAAAAAATAGAATAAACATAAAAAGATGATTATTTTTATTTGACACCAACTATAATTTAATTTAAACTGCTAGTTTATCAGCTCAAAAACTAAAGCCTATATAACTCAAATGATTTACCCAAAGTCACTCATCAAGTTAAAGTCACTATATATAGATCAAAAAATACCCAAACTTTCACTCAAATTAAGTTTCTAGTTTATAACCCTAAAATGAGGGACAAGTGTATAACCTAAAATGAGCAAGACAGTGCCTACAAAAATAGCAAAGTAGAGTTTAGTTTTGCTATGATCTGAAGGCCAGCATTCCCTTCTACTCAAAGCATAGGTCCCCTATTAAAGTAAATCATTGAAATCTTCTAAGGATCTCATTTTTGAAAGAGAGACTTCTACTTTTCTAAGAAATAAACAAATCAGCAACCACAGAGCAACTAGGTAAAGTCTGCTGCTCATGTTATGACAGAGTATTTTGCCATTCCAATAATCATGTGATGGATACTCCAATTCCCCAGAATCTGCCCCCCACTTTACTGTAAAAAGTATCAAACTATGCCAGCAAAAACTGCCTACTAGTTGTAGTATTAATCTTTTTACTATGTACATACCAGTGGCTATTTAATCTATGCCTAGTTATTATAAGGTACTGAATGTTACATTTAAAATACAAGCTTACAGCTAATCAGAAGCTAATTAAAAACTTTACACTATAATTTTCTCTGCTTGCTTTCATCTGTAGTTTTACAGGAATAATTATGTGATTTTTATAGTGTAATCTATTTGATTTTTATAGTGTAATACATTTAATCTTTATGATAAATTATTCTTTAAATCATTTCTGGAGAACAAAAATCAGTTTCCTAGACTAAAAAAGTGCTCAGCTGAAGCTCTAAAAGAACAATATTCCTCTAATAGAAGCTCCTCCTCTGACAATTTGAGAGGGTCTCCTCTGGATAAAGAGAAAATTTCTCAAGCCTAACTAGATATTATACAGACACATGAAAAAAAAAGTAAAGCAAATGGAACCATTGTGTCGCCAAACATATAGCACAGCCTGAACTCAAGTAAGAAAGTAATCTTTTCAGAAAGATTAGCACTTACACTGAAATAATTATAGATGTACTTAATAATTACGAAGCACAGAACATGACTACATACATACAGAATTTTAGCACTTATTCTTCTATTTATGGTTATAATAACTTGCATCTTTGAGCTCCATCCTCCCTATCTCTAGAATGAAACTCAAAATAGCTGAACACACTGCCACCCACAAGCTTGAGGCCAGAGTTCAAGTTCTAGTTCTAGTTCTTACTTCAGGGTACTTAGTGCAACGGCAGGTACACAGCAGGTGCTCAGTTTTTTGGATATGTCTAAAGGTGATGAAAAATGGCAGGTTTCTTTGGGAAAGGGCAAGATTAGCAAGAGAAGTAAGGATAACCTCGTCAGAATATTGATGTGAAGCCCCAGCCACACTAAAATGACATCAAAACAATGATATCATGTTAGAACACTATAGCTATTTCAAAGAAACAAATCTTTGTTGATAGATTATGATAGGTGAAGAAGAGGAAAAAGAACTTACTCTCTAACCTGTGAATCTGGCTTCATTCACTTAGCAGATGTGTTCAGTTGTATCCAACTCTTTGCAACTCCGTGGATTATATGTAGCCTGCCAGGCTCCCCTGTGCATGAAATTTTCCAGGCAAGCATACTGGAGTGGGTCGCCATTTCCTTCTCCAAGGGATCTTCCCAACCCAGGGATCAAACCCACGTCTCCTGTACTGCAGGTGGATTCTTTACCACTGAACCACCAGGGAAGCCTTGAATACTGCAGTGGGTTGCCATGCCTTCCTTCAAGGGATCTTCCTGACCCAGGAGTCAAATTTTTGTCTCCTGCATCTGCTGCATTGACAGGTGGATTCTTCACCACAGATCCACCTGGGAAGCCCAAACTGGCCTTACAATTATTTAATATATCTACCCCAAATTCTAAGATAAGCGAAGTTAATTCTTCAGTATAATACCATAAAAGTTCTCATTCTTATACCAACATGTTTTTGCTCTGAAATGCCCTCTCATTCTCAGCATAGTAAAAATAACATGA
Source organism: Bos grunniens (assembly GCF_055505025.1). Classification (NCBI taxonomy): domain Eukaryota; kingdom Metazoa; phylum Chordata; class Mammalia; order Artiodactyla; family Bovidae; genus Bos; species Bos grunniens. Next base: position 107,351,250 of record NC_141165.1, read on the forward strand.
TTTTTGGATTAAAAAAATTCTGTTTTAATATGAATTCTGACATTTGACTAGATGTATAATTAGGATAGCATGGCTCCTTATAAATTTGGACTAAGTACTTAATAAGCTTTTTTGTGAGGATTAAATGAGATAATAATAATGAATAATGGACATAATTTATTGAGAACATACTGTGGCTAATAGCCAATCCAATACCATTATACATGTATTTAAACACCACGTTTTTTACCAGTATTTAAACATGTATATATTTACATGTATGTAAAATGTATTTACATGTTTTACATGTATTTAAATACTACCCTTATGGTGGAAAGCACAGAAGAACTAAAAAGTTTCTTGATGAAAGTGAAAGAGGAGAGTGAAAAAGTTGGCTTAAAACTCAACATTCAAAAAACTAAGATCATGGTATCCAGTCCCATCACTTCATAGAAAATAGGTGGGGAAACAATGGAAACAGTGAGTCTTTGTTTTCTTAAAGTGAGAGACTTTATTTTTGGGGGCTCCAAAATCACTGCAGATGGTGATTGCAGCCATGAAGTTAAAAGATGCTTGCTCTTTGGAAGAAAAGCTATGACCAACCTAGACAGCATATTAAAAAGCAGAAACATTACTTGGCCAACAGAGGTCTATCTAGTCAAAGCTATGGTTTTCCCAGTAGTCATGTATGGATGTGAGAGTTGGACTATAAAGAAAGCTGAGCATCGAAGAATTGATGCTTTTGAACTATGTGGTGTTGGAGAAGACTCTTGCGAGTCCCTTGGACTGCAAGGAAATCCAACCAGTCCATCCTAAAGGAAATCAGTTCTGAATATTCATTGGAAGGACTGATGCTGAAGCTGAAACTCCAATACTTTGGCTACCTGATGTGAAGAACTGACTCATTTGAAAAGAGCCTAATGCTGGGAAAGATTGAAGGCAAGAGTAGAAGGAGATGACAGAGGATAAGATGGTTTGATGGTATCACTGACTGAATGGACATGAGTTTGAGCAAGCTCAGGGAGTTGGTGATGGACAGGAAGGCCTGGTGTGCTACAGTTCATGGGGTCGCAGAGTTGGACACAACTCAGTAACTGAACTGACTGACATGTATTTATATACTTGATACTTGTAATAACACTATGAAGTAAGATAAGATACCATTTCTTATACATGAGGAAGTTGGGGCATGGAAAACTAAAGCAATTTTCTAGTAAAGATGTGTGGTTTCTGAGCTGGCACTGTTAACTTCTAAAAAACATATGTATCTGTAGTAGTGTTCCTGGTATAGTAGAAAATGTTACTAAATGAACAATCTGAAATTTTAATAAGAAATCATTTATTTAAAAAAATACTAGGCATATTTTCCTCAAACTATTCAAATACAAGTAGCTTATCTGACACAAGATAAAACAGTTGCCATGAATCAAAGTTACTGTATATATAATTAGGCTCTTAGCTCTATTTTCCCTCTATAAAAAGTGTATTAACTCTTAACTATAGGATCAAGATTTATTAATGTGTGGATTTCTTTAGACTTAAATACTAAGGGATCTTTTCTTTATATTAAATTAAAACATTAATTTGTAGAATAAAATGACATGAGTGTATATAATTTTCTAGTAAAATCTGTGAAAATACTGTTACCAACTAAAGTAATTTGGTTACTGCAGTAATACAAATTTTAGTCATTAGAGAAACAAACATGGTCCTGACAAAGAATTAGAATTAGTATAGAACTTAACGCTTGCTCCTTGGAAGAAAATCTATGACAAACCTAGACAGTGTACTAAAAAGCAGAGACACTACTTTGCTGACAAATGTCCACATAGTTAAAGCTATGGTTTCTCCAGTAGTTATGTACAGATGTGAGAGCTGGACAGTAAAAAAGGCTGAGCGCCGAAGAACTGATGCCTTCATACTGTGGTACTGGAGAAGATTCTTGAGAGTCCCTTGGACAGCAAGGAGATCCAACCAGTCAATCTAAAAGGAAATCAACCCTGAATATTCACTGGAAGGACTGAAGCTGAAGCTGAAGCTTCATTACTTTGGCTACCTGATGCAAAGAGCCAACTCATTGGAAAAGACCCTGATGCTGGGAAAGATTGAAGGCAGGAGGAGAAGAGGATGACAGGATAAGATGGTTGGATGGCATCACCAACTCAATGGAAATAAGTTTGAGAAAACTCTGGGAAATAATGCAATTTGATTAGTTCTTATGGTAAAAGTTTATTAAAAATAGAATATGTGGTCATTGAGATTTTATATTTTCAATGTTACACTCAACACAGAATTTTCATGGACCACAAAAGAAACATAGCAAAGATAGTATTCTCTTTTTTCTATCAATTCCACAGTGTTTCCCTCCTATCATAGGCTCTTGTCTTATATTTAATTCAGTCAGTTAGAATGTTAGTGGTGATTAGTAACTGTGACCAGTGCCATTTGCTTACTCTCTCTGAAGCTATTTCTGGCTCTTTGAAATAAAGCTAACAACTCTTATCTCTGAAGGTTATTGCTACTATTAAGGGAGATAGTATAGGTAAAACACATCATATCTAAAATATGTTTTAAATAGACTCTGAGGATTATAAAAAATGTTTACTTAATTATTTGCCCACAGGTTGCCAATCCTGAAAAAAACTGCTCCAAAGTTACTACCAATTTATCATTCATGCCTTAAAATGCAACCAAATTGTGTTGCATTTAACCCTGAATCTTTTAACCCATACTCCCACAGAGATGACAAATCTCTGTCCTTTCGCTTTCCTTTCTTCTGCACAGACATCTTCCACACCTTCACCAAAATATATTGCTCCCTCATTTATGTTCTCATAGCAATATCTCCATTATTATCCCCATCCTAGTGCATTATAGCTAGCTGTGAATATGCGTGTCATTTTGACTGCACTGAGTACATCCAGAGAGAGAACCTGACACCTTCTGGAATGCCATCACTGAACTGAATGACTCAGGAACGGCTTTAAGAAATAAATGCTCTATGAGGTAAGGAAGATAATACTAAAAATTATTATTTGATAGGAAACAATTTTCAAAATTCAAATATATAATTCCAAATGCTCTTGTCTACCGAATCAGTTCAGCTCCCTGAGAGTTCAGTCTATGGTTACTCGATTCTGGCTGAAGTTTAGATGCAATTATTTCCTCAAAGCTAACATTCTTGGAACCAGATTTTGATTCTCGTATAGTGGATAGCAACCTGTGGAACCTGTCCTTGAATTTTGCTAAGTTAAAACAATCTTTTCAATGTTCTTTGATACAGAACTCTGAGAATATAATAAAAGGCATTACATATCTAGGCATTAAACACTTTTGGAGCACCATTTTTAAAGAAAGGCAAGTTTTGTCTAAGTTTCTGCAAGTGTTCTATACATGGCAAGTTGGAAAGAAGAAAGCAGCTCCTTCTGGAGCAATAAAAGAGCAGGCTTCTCATTTTTCACATTTGGGATACTCAGGTATCTTCATTCCTTGTAACTGTTTACTAGTCTGTGTGCTACTTGTGGAATGAAGGAACTTCAGGAACTCTTTAGTGAGCACAACCTGAATCAATTCCTATCCAGTTCTTCCTAAAGGACAATTCAGATGTCTGGTATTTGAGAGGGGCTTCCACAGAGATGTGTGAACATTCACTTTCTATTGGCTTTTTAAACTTTCTATTATACTGGTTTTTGTCTTTTCAGAGGTAAAGGCCTTTTTGAGAAACCAAGAAAAGCAATGAAAATTCTCTTAAGAAGAATGCAAGTGAGCAGATACTACAATAGTCATATCACTAAAACAACATGTATGCATCATATCAGTTTGGGTGTCCACAAACATGACTTAAATTGAGTTATATGTCAATGAATTGTTTTAAATTTTTATTGTTGAGAACCAAAATAAATGCGATCACTTGAAGATCATGTATACATGAAGAAGAAGAAAGGAAAAGAGGAAGGAGAACATCCAACAGTGACTCTATGATGCGAGGTAACTCAGTTGTCTACAGGAAAATTGGAACATGTACACTTTAGGAAATTTTTTAAAGTCTTTAGTATTTGTTAATCTCTCACTTTAAAATATGAAATAATATTTATGATTCTTCAAAAATTCCAAAAAAGGTTTTTATATTTGATCTTATACATATATATACATATACAAGCCCCATCCATCTTCCACATACATATCCAGATGGCTAAAACAGAAACCTATAAATGTGCCAGGCACACAGTAGGCACACAACAAACACTCATTTTGGGAAATGAAGCTCAATTCTTTTAAAAAATTTTTAATTTGGGTATAGTTTTTTACAAAGATGTGTTAGTTTCAACTGTACAATGAAGTGAATCAGCTATATGTTTACAAATATCCCCTCCCTTTTGGTCCTCTTTCCCTCCCTCCATCCCACCCACCTAGATCACCACAGAGCAAAAAGCTGAGCTTCCTGTGCTATACATCAGGTTTCTCACTAGCTGTCTGTTTTACACATGGCAGTGCACATAGTTCAGTCCCAAACTCCCAATTCATCCCTCTATTGTCTGTGTCTCTATTCCTGATGCAGATCAAAACTACAATGAAGTATCACCTCATACCACTCTGAATGGCCATCATCAAAAAACAAACAAACAAATTCTGGAGAGGGTATGGAAAAAAGAGAATCTTCTTGCACTGTTGATGGGAATATAAATTGGTAGAGTCACTGAAGAGAACAGTATGGAGGTTCCTTAAAAAACTAAAAATAGGAAGGTTGATTCCTCCAGCTCCATTCCTTTCTCAAGACTGCTTTGGCGATTCGGGGTCTTTGTGTTTCCACATGAATTGTGAAATTTTTTGTTCTAGTTCTGTGAAAAATGCCATTGGTAATTTGATAGGGATCACATTGACTCTGTAGATTGCATTTGGTAATATAGTCATTTTCACAATATTGATTCTTCCTACCCAGGAACAAGGAATATCTCTCTATCTGTTTATGTCGCCTTTGATTTCTTTCATTAGTGTCTTATAATTTTTTGTGTACAGTTCATCTTCTTAGGTAAGTTTATTCCTAGATAATTAATTCTTTTTGTTGCAATGGTGAATGAGATTGATTCCTTAATTTCTCTTTCTGATTTTTCATTGTTAGTATATGGAAATGCAAGTGATTTCTGTGCATTGATTTTGTACCCTGAAACTTTGCTAAATTCACTGATTAGCTCTAGTAATTTTCTGATACCATCATTAGGGTTTTCTGTGCACAGTATCATGTCATCTGCAAACAGTGAGAGCTTTACTTCTTTTCCAATCTGGATTCTGTTTATTTCTTTTTCTTCTCTGATTGCTGTAGCTAGAACTTCCAGAACTATGTTGAATAACAGTGGTAAGAGTGGACACCCTTGTCTTATTCCTGATCTTAGGGGGAATGCTTTCAGTTTTTTACCATTGAGAATGATGTTTGCTGTAGGCTTATCATATATGTCCCCTAACTATGTTGAGGTAGGTTCTTTCTATGCCCATTCTCTTAAGATGTTTAATCATAAATGGCTGCTGAATTTTGTCAAAGGCTTTTTCTGCATCTATTGAGATGATCATATAGTTTTTATCTTTCGATTTGTTAATATGGTGTATCACATTGATTGGTTTGTGTATATTGAAGAATCTTTGCTTCCCTGGAATAAACCCAAATTGATCATGGTGTATGAGATTATTGATGTGTTGTTCAATTCTGATTGCTAAAATTTTGTTGAGGATTTTTGCATCTATGTTCATCAGTGATATTGGCCTGTAGTTTTCTTTTTTTGTGTTGTCTTTGTCTGGTTTTGGTATCAGAGTGATGGTGGCTTCGTAGAAGAGGTCCTTCCTCTGAAATTTTTTATAAGAGTTTTAGAAGGATAGGCATTAGCTCTTCTCTAAATGTTTGATAGAATTCTCCTGTGAAGCCATCTAGTCCTGGACTCTTTGGGAGATTTTTGATCACAGCTGCTATTTCAGTGCTTGTGATTGGGTTGTTCATAATTTCTATTTCTTCCTGGTTCAGTCTTGGAAGATTGAACTTTTTTAAGAATCTGTCCATTTCTTCCAGACTATCCATTTTATTGCCATATAGTTGTTCATAATAGTGTCTTATAATTCTTTGTATTTTTGCATTGTCTGTTGTAACCTCTCCTTTTTCGTTTCTAATTTTGTTGATTTGATTCTTCTCTCTTTTTTTCTTGATGAGTCTGGCTAGAGGTTTGTCAATTTTGTTTATCTTCTCAAAGAACCAGCTTTTAGTGTTATTAATCTTTACTATTGTTTCCTTCATTTCTTTTTCATTTATTTCTGCTCAGATCTTTATGATTTCTTTCCTTCTACTAATTGTAAGGCTTTTTTTGTTGTTGTTGTTCTTCTTCTTTTTCCAGTTATTTTAGGTGTAAAGTTAGGTTGTCTAGATATTTGATGTTTTTCTTATTTCTTGAGGTAGGAGTGTATTGATATAAACTTCTGTCTTAGACCTGATTTTGCTGTATCCCATAGGTTTTGCGTTGTCATGCTTTCACTGTCATTTGTTTCTAGAAAATGTTTTCTAGAAATGTATAATCAACTTACATGACTTCAGATTATACTACAAAGCTACAGTCATCAAGACAGTATGGTACTGGCACAAAAACAGAAATGTAGACCAATGGAAAAAGATAGAAAGCAAAGAAATAAACCCATGCACCTATGGATACCTTATTTCTGACAAAGGAGGCAAGAATATACAATGGGGCAAAGACAGCCTCTTCAATAAATGGTGCTGGGAAAACTGGACAACTACATGTAAAAGAATGAAATTAGAACACTTCCTAATACCATACACAAAGACAAACTCAAAATGGTTTAAAGACCTAAATGTAAGACCAGAAACTGTAAAATTCTTAGAGGAAAACAGAGGTGGCACACTCGATGACATAAATCAAAGCAAGATCCTCTATGACCCACCTCCCAGAATAATGGAAATAAAAACAAAAGTAAACAAGTGGGACCTGATTAAACCTAAAAGCTTTTGCACAGCAAAGGAAACTATAAGCAAAGTGAAAAGACAACCCTCAGAATGGGAGAAAATAATAGCAAATGAAACAAATGACAAAGGATTAATTTCTAAAATATACAAGCAGCTCATAGAACTCAATACCAGAAAAACAAACAACCCAATCAAAAAGTGGGAAAAAGACCTAAACAGACATTTCTCCAAACAAGATATACATAGCTAACAAACACATGAAAAGATGCTCAACATCACTCATTATTAGAGAAATGCAAATCAAAACTACAATGAGGTATCATTACCATATGAAGTTCAATTCTACTTTCGCTATGTGACCCTCATCACAATGTGAACTATGTGGTACTATGCTTCCTTGCATGTCATTATTATTTAATCATTCCCCAAGGAAATTAAATTTTTCATAACCATCTGTTTATTTTGACCACCACATACTGTTAAATCACAGATTAGTAGCAGATACTCCAAATGGAGAAATGATTCCTTTGAGACCACTCATAATTTCTAGTATGTTACATTTTAAAAAATTCTCCATAGGAAATTTTATTACCATCTACTTTAAGGCCTAACAAAATTTGGCACTTTATGTTCATTTTCCTTCCTTATCTCTGGACTCTCCCTGTCAAAATGACCTTTAAAACATTGCAGAGTTATTGCATTCCCTGTGACGTGGTTAGGGGCAACACTTTTATCACTTCTCAAAGTGAATGTACCTCTCTTGACTTATTACCTCATTTTTCCATTAGTGCTCTAGAAACATTATTGTTTCCCTGACTCCTATTTTTTGTTTTCATTTTTATTAGTTATGTCTGTTATAGTCCGAACTTAACTGTTTGACTTTCTCAAATGCAGCAATGAAAAGAAGTGGCACCAATCTGAATGTGACTCAGAAATCAAGTTGCCTCCTGAACTTAAACACTCCAGATTTCTTCCCTAACTTAAATTTCTTTGGCCTCACTGTATCCTTTAGGGAAACAAATGATAATTCAAACTGTAATTTTGTAATGTACTGAATTCTTTTAAATTTTTGAGAAAGAGGGTAAATTTACTATTTTGTACATATAAAAACTATATAGTAAATTTTTATCTTATAGCATCCTCTTTTAGAAGATTATAAAAATAAGAGGTCTTGTAGATGTGCTGGAATTGTGGGAAAAGATAAATATCTTAAAATACAGCAAAGTATATCAACTGTTCAAGGAAACAGAAATGGAAACTGATAAGGAATTTTATTTGTAAGAAGGCAAGAAAATGGTAGAAATGAAAGAGCAGTTAGATGATAATATGTAAGGAAGGAATTGAAAATGTTTTATGACTTGGTATAAAAAATAGAACTCTGAAAAAACTCCATTTACAACAAGTTGCACTTCTGGGGTGAAAAATATTTAGGAGACTCAAGAAACTAAAGATATAACTGAATACCTAAAATAGGAAACAGTAGCTTTTGTCCTAACTGTACTTTTTATAACTCCATACTCCTCATTTGTATTTTGGTTATTATAGCTTTTTTATGCAAAAACTCTCCAAATTCTGAGCCAGATGAACCTTAATGTATCAAATTAACTTAGTAGCAAAATCAGACTAAATCAACCAAATACACAAACAAAGAAACAAAACCACACACACATCAGAAGAAAAAAAAAATCCAACTCTCAATCATCACAATCCATGGTTTTAGAAAAATTTACTCTATGACATGAATTTGAACTGTCATTAATTTTTGTAAAATCTCATTGTAGAGCAGACTGATTGAATGAAGCATATCTGCTTAACTGCAGAATCAAGGAGAACTGATGTCATACTCAGCCTATCAGCTGTTTCTTGGTGGAGAATTAACTTAAAAGCTTTTAGAGCATTTAAATTCTTACTCTAAAGCTAACCAACACTCACAGTGCCCCATGTGAGAAATGGAAATATGATTTTTAAATGGACAGCTGGTGAAGATTACATTTTAATATTCTTAAAACCAAAACAGTCACCTCCTCAACCCCCTTATTGTCTGTTTAACCTTTAAAAACAAAGTATGAAACATTTTCAAAACACACAAGATTTACATTAAAGCTTAAACTTGATGAATGCAAAGACCTCTGTAGAGAGAATGAGCACAGCCATGTATCATAGGAGGAAATGAAGACAAAATATATATCTTCACTTAGGGTGAGTCAGTACCAATGCATCAGTCCCCTCAAATTAACCAGCAAAAGGACAATCCCTTTTTTGTGGTATTTCTAACCAAAATATCATGTCCTCAGGTTACAGTGAAGAAAATAATACTCATCTTTGAAGAAATAAAGGGGGTTAATAATTTCTCAGAGGCTCATCATCAATCATTTAAACAATATTGACAAAAAAAAAAGGAACAGATTTTGTTTTGTATGTCCTGGGAGAGTATACAATAAAAGGACATGAATGCTTCACACTAATCAAAATTACTGCTACTACTTCAAGAACTGTGAACAAAGCTGGTGGAGGTGTTGGAATTCCTGTTGAGCTATTTCAAATCCTAAAAGAGGATGCTGTAAAAGTGCTGCACTCAATATGTCAGTAAATTTGGAAAACTCAGCAGTGGCCACAGGTCTGGAAAATGTCAGTTTTCATTCCAATCCCAAAGAAAGGCAATGCCAAAGAATGCTCAAACTACTGCACAATTGCACTCATCTCACACGCTAGTAAAGTAATGCTCAAAATTCTCCAAGCTAGGCTTCAGCAATACGTGAACCGTGAACTTCCAGATGTTCAAGCTGGTTTCAGAAAAGGCAGAGGAACCAGAGATCAAATTGCCAACATCTGCTGGGTCGTCGAAAAAGCAAGAGAGTTTCAGAAAAACGTCTGTTTTTGCTTTATTGATTATGCCAAAGCCTTTGACTGTGTGGATCACAATAAACTGTGGAAAATTCTGAAGGAGATGGGAATACCAGACCACCTGACCTGCCTCTTGAGAAATCTGTATGCAGATCAGGAAGCAAAAGTTAGAACTGGACATGGAACAACAGACTGGTTCCAAACGGGAAAAGGAGTACGTCAAGGCTGTATATTGTCACCCTGCTTATTTAATTTATATGCAGAGTACATCATGAGAAACGCTGGGCTGGATGAAGCACAAGCTGGAATCAAGATTGCCAGGAGACATATCAATAACCTCAGATATGCAGATGCCACCACCCTTATGGCAGAAAGTGAAGAGGAACTAAAAAGCCTCTTGATGAAAGTGAGAGAGGAGAGTGAAAAAGTTGGCTTAAAGCTCAACATTCAGAAAATGAAGATCATGGCATCTGGTCCCATCACTTTATGGGAAATAGATGGGGAAACAGTGGAAACAATGTCAGACTTTATTTTTTGGGGCTCCAAAATCACTGCAGATGGTGATTGCAGGCATGAAATTAAAAGATGCTTACTCCTTGGAAGGAAGTTATGACCAACCTAGACAGCATATTAAAAAGCAGAGACATTACTTTGTCAACAAAGGTCCATCTAGTCAAGGCTATAGTTTTTCTAGTAGTCATGTATGGATGTGAAAGTTGGAGTATAAAGAAAGCTGAGAGCAGAAGAATTGATGCTTTTGAATTGTGGTGTTGGAGAAGACTCTTGAGAGTCCCCTGGATTACAAGGAGATCCAACAAGTCCATCCAAAAGGAGATCAGTCATTGGTGTTCATTGGAAGGACTGATGTTGAAGCTGAGACCCCAGTACTTTGGCCACCTGACGCAAAGAGCTGACTCATTGGAAAAGACCCTGAGGCTGGGAAATATTGAGGGCAGGAGGAGAAGGGGACGACAGAGGATGAGATGGTTAGATGGCATCATCGACTCAATGGAAATGGGTTTGGGTGGATTCCAGCAGTTGGTGATGGACAGGGAGGCCTGGTGTGCTGCAGTTCATGGGGTTGCAAAGAGTCAGACACGACTGAGCGACTGAATTGAACTGAATATATAAATTGAAAAAATGAAGTAATATTCATAGAATATACACTATGTTAACTGCTTTACATGTTACCTTATTTAACTTTACTAGTCCTCATGAGGGGAGTAAAATTATCTCCCAATTTCCTGATTTAAAATAAACAAATAAAGAAATCCCACAAAACCTGAGACTAAAGTATTTGTTCAGGGTAATAGAATCAGCAAGCAGTCAAGCTGTGATGTGAATCTAAGCCTCAATGGTTAGCAAAAGACTATTATCTTCCTACTAGAGTTATTTCATTTAATTCAGTAAGTGTTCACTAAATATCTATTACTCATATACGTTACATATTTGGACAAAATGGTGAAAAAAATGGAATTGCCATTGTCCTCAAGAAGCTTAAGAATCAGTTGGAGAACACCTTGCCCAAATGACTAAACATAACACAATAATGTAGTGTAAAATCCTGAGGATTTAGGCCAGGAGGGCATGGAATGGAGAGAAAGTGAGCCATCAGGAAAGATTTGGGGAAAAGTTCCTAGAACTGAAGGGAGTTAACCAGGAGAAACAGGATTTTTAGATGCAGAGGAAATGGTATGTGTAAAGGTCTTAGGTGGGAGAGTAAAGCAGGGAGATTTAGAGGGAACAAAAGAAGTTCAGTAAAGCTGAAGCTTGGGTATACAGGAGATGAACATCACTAGGGAATGTCACTAGGCCACAGCGTTGTGCTTTTCCATAGTTCCTAACAGGGATTTTTATAAGAGGTTATAAGACGCTATTGAAACATTTTAAGCAATGGATGACACAGATTTTTTTTCTAAAAAAAAATTTCCAGCTATGAGAATAGACTGTAGAGTTTCCAAAGGAAATGTGGGAAAATTAGAAAGCTATTGCAGTAGTTCAAGGAAGAAATGAACTAAGAATAGACCATTTCTTTCTCATAGAAATGGAGAAAGTTTATTGAGACATAACTAGAAATAAAATCAACATAATTTGCTGATTAACTGTGGAACATGATGGATAGAGTGATGTCAAGAATAATTCAGAATACTGGTCTAAAAATTGGTTGACTAGTCATGCCACTTATCAAACACTGGGAACACTAAAAAAGGGGCTGTTGCTGCGGCTGCTAAGTCGCATCAGTCGTGTCCGACTCTGTGCGACTCCAGAGACGGCAGCCCACCAGGCTCCCCCGTCCCTGGGATTCTCCAGGCAAGAACACTGGAGTGGGTTGCCATTTCCTTCTCCAATGCATGAGAGTGAAAAGTGAAAGTGAAGTCGTTCAGTCGTGTCCGACTCTTCGCAACCCCATGGACTGCAGTCCACCAGGCTCCTCCGCCCATGGGATTTTCCAGGCAAGAGTGCTGGAATGGGTTCCCAATGCCTTCTTCGTAAAAAAAAAAAAGGTGGGGGGGGCAATAAGGGGCAATTTCATTAAGATAACAGTTATTATTATCAATAATAATAATGATGATAACCAACTGTTGAATGCTATGTAGCAGAAATTTTATATGCGTTTTCTCATATTCTCACAACTGCCCTCTGAAGTTGCTATTCTAATTATGTCAATTTTATAAGCGAAAAAAATTAAGACAAGGAAAGTACTTTAGTAACTTACCCACTAGTATGAGCCAATGCCAACTAGGAGGATGTAAGAAAAAAATCATTAAAGAGAGATTAGATGCTATGTTTCAAAAAAGATCAAGGCATTGTTCAAGTCTCCTCTTAGTACTCTGTATCCTAAGGGGACATCCTAATGAATTTATTCTCCATGGGAAATCATTGGTCAGAAGACTCTATACTGCATCCTTGAAAAAGAGCAAGGTCAAGTTTAGAATGACAGATGGAGTAAAGAATTAGGAGCCAGACAGAAGCTAAATGAAAGGGCCAAATTTGGAAACAAGCATGATTGTTGGAAGACTACCATAAATAGCATTACCCAGCACACCTGCCTTGTCTGTTGGCAGGAATATAGTGCAGGAGAGTGCCCAGCTGTCTTATAGAGATACACTAAAGAATTTCAATAGGAAAATGTACTAAAAAGAAAATAAAACATATACCAACTTTACCTCAAAATGTGAGTAATTCTCATTACATTTTAACTGTACAACCTACAGAATAACACTATGAATGCTCTCCGTAAACTCCTTATCCATAAACTCCTTATGGTGGCATAAAGGAAAGTTCAGTTCAGTCACTCAGTCATGACCGACTCTTTGCAACCCCATGAAAGGTAGCATGCCAGGATTCCCTGTACATCACCAACTCCTGAAGCCTACTCAAACTCATGTCCATTGCATTAGTGATGCCATCCAACCATTTCATTCTCTGTCATCCCCATCTCCTCCCGCCTTCACCCTTTCCCAGCATCAGGGTCTTTTCAAATGAGTCAGTTCTTCACATCAGGTGGCCAAAATATTGGAATATCAGCTTCAGCATCAGTGCTTCCAATGAATATTCAGTACTGATTTCTTTTAGGATGGACTGGTTAGATCTCCTTGAAGTCCAAGGGACTCCCAAGAGTCTTCTCCAAACCAGAGCTCAAAAGCATCAATTCTTCAGCGCTCAGCTTTGTTTAAAGTATAACTCACATCCATACAAACTACTGGAAAAACCATAGCTTTGACTAGACAGACCTTTGTTGGCAAAGTAATGTCTCTGCTTTTTAATATGCTGTCTAGGTTGGTCACAGCTTTTCTCCAAGGAGCAAGCATCTTTGAATTTCATGGCTGCAGTCACCATCTGCAGTGATGTTGGAGCCCACCAAAATAAAAATTAAAAACAATAAAGTCTCTCACTGTTTCCATTGTTTCCCCATCTATTTGCCATGAAGTGATGCGACCAGATGCCATGATCTTAGTTTTCTGAATGTTGAGTTTTAAGCCAACTTTTTTCACTCTCCTCTTTCACTTTCATCAAGAGGCTTTTTAGTTCTTCGCTTTATACCATGAGGGTGGTGTCATCTGCATATCTGAGGTTACTGATATTTCTCCCAGCGATACTGAATCCAGCTCGTGCTTCATCCAGCCCAACATTTTGCATGATGTACTCTGCATATAAGTTAAATAAGCAGGGTGAGAATGTATAACCTTGATGTACTCCTTTCCTGATTTGGAACCAGTCTGTTGTTCCATGTCCAGTTCTAACTGTTGCTTCTTGAACTGCATACAGATTTCTCAGGAGGCAGGTAGGTGGTCTGGTATTCCCATCTATTTCAGGATTTTCCACAGTTTGTTGTGATCCGTACAGTCAAAGACTTTGGCATAGTCAATAAAGCAGAAGTAGATGTTTTTCTGGAACTCTCTTGCTTTTTCCATGATCCAGCAGATGTTGGCAATTTGATCTCTGGTTCTTCTACCTTTTCTAAATCCTGCTGGAACATCTGTAAATTCATGGTTCACGTACTGCTGAAGCCTGGCTTGGAGAACTTTGAGCATTAATTTTCTGGCATGTGAGATGAGTGCAATTGTACGGTAGTTTAAACATTCTCTGGCATTGCCTTTCTTAGGGGTTGGAATGAAAACTGACCTTTTCTAGTCCTGTGGCCACTGCTGAGTTTCCCAAATTTGCTGGCATATTGACTGCAGCACTTTCACAGCATCATCTTTCAGAATTTGAAATAGCTCAACTGGAATTCCATCACCTCCACTAACTTTGTTCGTAGTGATGCTTCCTAAGGCCCACTTGACTTCAGACTCTAGGATGTCTGGCTCTAGGTGAGTGATCACACCATCGTGGTTATCTGGGTCATGCAGATCTTGTTTATATAGTTCTCCTCTGTATGCCTGCCACCTCTTCTTAATATCTTCTGCTTCTGTTAGGTCCCTACCATTTCTGTCCTTTATTGTGTGCATCTTTTCATGAAATGTTCCCTTGGTATGTCTAATTTTTTGAAGAGATCTCTAGGCTTTCCCATTCTATTGTTTTCCTCTATTTCTTTGCATTGATCACTGAGGAAGACTTTCTTATCTCTCCTTGCTATTCTTTAGAACTCTGCATTCAAATGGTTATATCTTTCCTTTCCTCCTTTGCCTTTAGCTTCTCTTCTTTTCTCAGCTATTTGTAGGCTCTCCTTGGACAACCATTTTTTTTTTTGCATTTCTTTTTCTTGGGGATGGTCTTGATCCCTGTCTCCTATACAATGTCACAAACTTCCATCCATAGTTCTTCAGGCACTCTGTCTATAACATCTAATCCCTTGAATCTATTTGTGACTTCCACTATATAATTGTAAGGGATTTGATTTAGGTCATACCTGAATGGTCTAGTGGTTTTCCCTACTTTCTTCAATTTAAGTCTGAATTTGGCAATAAGTTCATGATCTGAGCCATAGTCAGCTCCTGGTCTTATTTTTACTGACGGTATAGAGCTTCTCCATCTTTGGATGCAAAGAATTTAGTCAATCTGATTTCAGTATTGACTATCTGGTGATGTCCATGTATAGAGTCTTCTCTTGTGTTGTTGGAAGAAGGTGTTTGCTATGACCAGTGCATTGTCTTGGCAAAACTCTGTTAGCCTTTGACCTGCTTCATTTTGTACTCCAAGGCCAAATTTGCCTGTTACTCTAGGTATCTCTTGGCTTCCTATTTTTGCATTCCAGTCCCCTATAATGAAAAGGACATCTTTTATGGGTGTTAGTTCTAGAACTTCTTGCAGGTCTTCACAGAACTGTTCAAATTCAGCTTCTTCAGCATTACGGTTGGGGCATAGTTGGATTACTGTGATATTGAATGGTTTGCCTTGGAAACGAACAGAGATCATTCTGTTGTTTTTGAGATTGCATCCAAGTACTGTATTTTGGACTCTTTTGTTGACTATGATGGCTACTCCATTTCTTCCAAGGGATTCTTGCCCACAGTAGTAGATATAATGGTCATCTGAGTTAAATTCATCCATTCCAGTCCATTTTATTTCACTGATTGCTAAAATGTCGATGTTCACTCTTGCCATCTCCTGTTTGACCACTTCCACACCATTGGTAAAAGTATAATGAAGCTGTATTCTTTGACATAAAATTGTAGGGTTGATTTGGCAAAACTAATATTGTAAAGTTTAAAAATAAAATAAAATTAAAAAAAATTGTAGGGTTGATTTAAGAAGAAAGAGCACAAAGACAAAAATCTCGATGGAAAAAGATTTTTTTTTTCTTTTTTTTTATTATCAGTAACACCTTCTGGGGTTAACATTCTCAAGTAAAACTAATTTATATATGGCTACTTTGATTCAACATACTTGCTGGTTCACGTTGTTTCCAGAAGAAAACCAATAAGTGTTTCCACCATTTTCATTAATTTGGCCATGGGGCTGAGCAGCAGGTTGTTTTCTGAAGGGAATATCTATAAACTGTTGTCAGTGGACAGAAATTTTCATTTCCTTGCAAAAGCTGGTCCTTAGGAGATCACTTATCTGGAGATCTCTACTTATCTTTCACTTCACACAATTTCTGCCTTTTAAAAATTTATTTCCAAAGCATAGACTTGAGACACCTATAAGATTTATTTGTTTCAGGAAAACTATATGTCCCATAGTTTTTCTTTCTAAAGAACTTTATCTTAACTAATTAATCCATAAAACCTCTCTGAGACCAAAGTGGTGAAAGCAAGTATTTCATGTTTATTGAGAAAGAGCAAATTTAGGTATCTTGCCTGGAGTATCTCAATAATTAAGCATGGAAAAATGTGGCATCTATCAGATATTCCAATATGCTCTCTAAATAAGACTCCACAATAGTTTCAGGCTGCTGGCCTGACAGTGCATGCAAAACAGTACTCTAGAGAGAAGCCAAAATTTTCTGAGCTGGCACAGATCTTGCTGGTGCTTTATCTAATATATCTCTTGAATCAGCTCTACCAGTTCTGCTCTCAATGCTGTCGATCAGATTGAGTTTGTCTCTTACCTTCATTATAGCTTCTTAAATGCTCTTCTTCTTTCTAAACTTTCTCCCCAAACATATCTTAAATACTATCATCAGACTTGCCTTTCTCAAATACAAGTAGTTTCTTCATTCCCTCAGTCAAAAAAGCTTTTGATATGTTTACAAAATAAGCTCCACACCCCTTATCTTAGAATTCAAATCCTCCTCAAGTTTAACTACAACTTTATTTTTGAACTTTATCTCCCACTACACTGACTCTTAGTCCATCTTTTACCAAGAAACACAACCACACACACATACATGTGCATATACCCTATATTCTCTGAACATGCTTTACGCTTTCTCAAATTTGAGTTTATTTGATCAAGCTGTTTTGTAAAGTACTCTTGAACTTCATAGCAGCCTTCACACACTTCATAGGTCAACTGCATAAAGAAGCTACCCAATTCATCCCAGTTTGATAAAAATCTATATTTCTCTTCTAAACTCACAGTACTTTGAATGTGCATCTCTTCAAACACTTTCACTGCTTATCTTAAACTTTGTGTTTCTCTGCATCACTGGATTTTAAATCACTAAATAGAAGAACTTTATCTAAGTATTAATACTTGTATTTATTCCCCTCCATCAGTGTTGGGCATGATGTTCTACATATAGTAAGCACTGCATTTGCTAAACTTAATAATGTTTTATCAATTACATCATAGCACATGTCCATTTTAGGTCTAAGTAAAGATAATTATGTCCTATATCATTTTCTTCCATTCATTGATTGCAAAAATTCAATAAAAATATTCCACATTCTATTTTATTACTTTTCATTGTGTTTCTTCGATAAAAAGAGATTGTAACTAAAAGGAAGCCTACAATGATCAAACACATGTTGCAATAAAAAGGATCTGTGGATATATTACCTATCCAGTATTAAGTCTGCTCTATATCAAATAGAGATTCTTGGCATTATTACACTGATAATTCTAAACAACTTGTTAAATATCAGTCCTTTCATTTTACAGATGAGAAGGACAGAAACGGAATATGTGACTTATCCTGTGCCCAGTTATTAGGTTCCAGAGCAGGATCTATAAGTTAGGTTTATTTTACCATAGAGTCTAGACATGTTCTAGACTACAGCACAAATTCCCAGGTCTACAAAATTGAAATGCAGTGCAAATATGTATAGAAGAGATGGAGAGACTATTTTTCAACCTTATTTGTATAGCATATTTATAGAGAGATTTAACATGAGAAAGAACTACTAAACAAATATATCCTTCTAGAAATGCCCCAGCCTATAATATTTAACCTAAAATATATGGTGTTACTATCAGATACATATTTTAAATCATATGATAATTTAAAAATATAATCTTTGCAGACATAATAAATACCAATTACTGTGCCAAGTATTTGATTCACTAATTAATCATCACAAGAACACTAAGGTAAATACTTCCATACATTTTACAGATGAAGAAATGGAAATTCAGAGATGGTATTAATTTATCCAAGATCACAATGCTAGGTAGGGGTGGGACATTGATTTAGAACCAGGACTGCTGGAATGGCAAGATATATTTCCTAACTATGTGTGCAAGTTTATATAATCCAGGCAGAACTTAAGCAACTGAAATGTTAAATTTAGATAAAGCTTTTATTATTATTTATCATATGTAAGGAGTTTACATGCATGAGATTTATAATAATTTTGTTGAAAATGTTTCCTTGAAGAAATTCTAATTAATATCCTCTTTAACACAACCTTTGGTTGTTACTGAGTATTTAATATAAAATATTAAACATAGTAGATGAACATTAACTTATAGTTCATATTTTTATTTACATGCTGTTCTAGTATTTCCCAAAATTAGGAGCCAAGGGAAATTTTTTCTTAAACTAGACAAAATCACCATTTGTTTCCTGCTTTTGTTGACTTGTGGCGCTATATCTAAGTCATTTTTCTTCCAAAGAACATAGCACTTAAGACTGTAAATCATCTCATGTGTAAAAGAAACAATATGGCACTTAAAAATATGATTCTGAATTAAAATTTGAGCATTTCCCAAACACAAAAATACAATGTAAGATTAATAACTCACAAACAAGAAGTGCAAATGGATCACTAATTCTACTGCTTTTAATAAAAAATCATTTTTACTTCTAACAGTGTTACTATGAGAGGAAT
The DNA here is from genome assembly GCF_055505025.1 of Bos grunniens. NCBI lineage: Eukaryota > Metazoa > Chordata > Mammalia > Artiodactyla > Bovidae > Bos > Bos grunniens. Next base: position 107,370,189 of record NC_141165.1, read on the forward strand.
ATATTTGTTTAAATTTTGAATACCACATTTCAGACTAATTATAATTATGCAATTTAAACATCATCTACCATTTCAGTTAACAATGAAAATAAGGCACATCTGTTTCTAATAATTTTGGCCTTCAAGTTTTTCTTTAACTACATGCTTCAAGATTGTTAAAGTCGAAATGCTGAATGTCCTGATTATTTGGTCACACGAATCTCTTTTTCCCCTTATGGGTACAATTCTGTGACACTAAAAATTTAAGAATTACTTTATACTATACACTCAGAGGTCTGTAAATGACTTTAGAGGTTTATCCTCTCATTCTCCAGGTTTTACTCATATCATTCTATATGTATGCTATTAGTCCTGATATTAAATATCTTAAAGGGAAACGATTTCAGTTCCTCCTTCAGCAATTTGTTGCAATTCATAAAATGCCCTAACCACTATGACAGTTTTTCCATTCTTCCTATTTACAATATAAATGTTACATGTGATTAAATCATTTCATACACTTTTCATCTGAAAGATAAATACATTCTACTCCATCATCCCTGGTGGCTCAGATGATGAGTCTGCCTGCAATGCAGGAGGACACGGGGTTTGATCCCCAGGTTGGGAAGATCCCCTGGAGTAGGAAATGGCTCCCCACTCCAGTCTTCTTGCCTGGAGAATTCCATGGACAGAGGAGCCTGGCAGGCTGGGGTCAGAAAGAGTTAGACACACTGAGCAACTAACATACATACTTCCTCCTTCATTTTAAGTTATATTTCTCTCCAAGGTTATGAAACCCCAAACACAGAGGACTGTAGAACCTTCTATATATTCTGCTCCTTAGCATTAGAAGCCGTTCATGTCAGTAGTTACTCATGGAGTCAAGTGAGGACTTCTGTTGCCATAAAGGCAGCATTGCTAAGAAACCCCTGTTCAGCTCTGTAGAGATGATAATCAGCATCTCTAAACTCTGGACACTATATACCAATTTGCCCTTAGTCCCTTTACTGATTTTGATGAATAATTTCCTCATAGATAATCTCTGTACAATGGGAATTGCCCATGTTTTAGGGGCTAATTTGAGAATTAAATGAGTTAAAACATGTGAAGAGCTTATAACAGTGCCTGCACATAGTAAATAATCAATAAATGTCACTTGTTGCTCCTAATACCATGATACTATTTCAATTACTCCTATTATTTACTACTATTGCTCTTGCTACTACTACTGCTGTTGCTACTGTGACTATTATTACTACTACTCCTTTACTACTACTACTATTGCTACTACTATTACTTCTTTGATTCTCTTCTACTGCCATCAGACCCTGGCAGATGCACTTTTTCTACCATGTGGGGCATCCAGAGTGAGCTTTAGGGAACTGAACATCACTTCCTCCCAACTCCTACTGCTAAGTCGCTTCAGTCGTGTCCGACTCTGTGCAACCCCATAGACGGCAGCCCACCAGGCTCCGCCATCCCTGGGATTCTCCAGGCAAGAACACTGGAGTGGGTTGCCATTTCCTTCTCCAATGCCAACTCCTAACTCCTCTTAATTGTACAGTTGAGCCAGGCTCTCCCTGATCACATGGCCTCTAACATAATTATTATCCACAGTTGATAAAGACACTGCAGCAAATTTATACACATCAGGGCCTCTAGCTTTTCTGCCCCTTCATCCTTCCTGAGAGCTTTCTGACAGTCTGTCATTTTGTAAGATCTGCATTAGTGTTCTTCCATTAACATGAATAATTGAAAGTTGCCTAACAGAAATATCTTTCAATATTATATGATGTTTATCAACTTCATAAATGGGCTGTGATGTTTTGTATACAAGTATATATAAAATTATAAGGATAGGCCAAAAATTAAATTTCTTAAAAACTGTTATATTGGGAAAATATTATACTTTTTTCTCATAAGGTGATGTCAAATGAAATTTTGAAAATAATTAAATATACTTTTTTAAAAAGCAATTTGAATTTTCAAAATGTCACACAGTCATTCTTAATGTTTACTCTTTAAATCCCCATGGGAGAGTATGTCATCATCAAACATTTTTTTTCACAGATGAAAGGTCTAACTTGTAGATATGAAGCCACTTAAAGATGAGTCAAACTGTGATTAGATTTCACAATCTCTAAGTCACTAGCATGCTGCTAAGAGTATTGAAGTACTGCCTGCCACAGAAAGGTAACAGAATAAATGAGTTAGCCTTTAGGTTTCCAAATAAACCAACAGTAGATCATCAACCAAGTAAATAAAGCCTATTTCCATGGAGCTACAAATAATATCAGAGTACACAAACACATACACACCATAGACACACACGTACAAAGGAAAAATGGGCACACGCCTCTGCCCTGATTTGCCTTGAACTCACTCTGATTCTCTGATGGATTTTATGGAAGACCTCAGATGCTACGTCCTTCCCACCAATGTTAGACAACTTGTTTTTGTGACTTCTAACACTGCCCGTCCAACCTGCCTTTCCCATAGTGCTAATTCTGAGTGACCCAGATTGATGATCTTAGGGACTGAAACTGCAAATGGACGGCTGTTCAGATGGCCTTGTTACAACATCAAAGGTGACTGTGAGGATAAAATAAAGCCAGTAAAGTTACAAGTAGCAAATTCAAATTCATGTAGGTATTATTACAAAAATATAGACCAATCTGTTGTATATGCATTGCAATCATATAGCTCCTGTTAGCAACGTATGGCACAGTAAACTATTTTTAGGACAAGAAATTCCTAGTACTACGATAAAGTGTCTAGAATTAGCACATTTCTTGACAGAAATTTCCACTGAGTACAAATGAAATCACTAGATTACGTAACAGTAAATTGTTTCACTTGTTTTCTGTATAAGCCATTACTTGAAATATTTCAGTATTATTTTTATCATTCTCTTTGCTTGGTGTTTGTCATTATTCATTATCTCAGAATTACTTAGTGTTTCTCTTCTCTGCTTTTCACTCTCAAGCAGTAGTTCTCAATCATAGCTACACATCAGAATCAACTCCAAAGTTTTTTGTGTTTTTTTTTTTTACTTAATTGCCTGCAGTGAAAGTCAGTTATTAGTATTTTGTAAGACTCCCAAGATGATCCTACGGTGCAGTCAGTGTTGAAAACCACTGATCTACAGGCATTTACTTTGTTTCTGAGAATCAAATCATTACCTAATAATGAGTAAAGGCAGTAGTCACTGAAAGGATTACAGTATGGGAGTGGAAACTGCATAATTTATTCTACATGGTATGAAGAATATCCTACAAAAGAGTTGAAATTATTAATTTCTTAAATTCTGTGAAAGTAGGGAATATGTCTATCTTGGCTACTACTACATTTCCAGGTGTTCAGTTCAGTTCAGTTCAGCCACTCAGTCATGTCTGACTCTTTGTGACCCCATGGACTGCAGCACACCAGGCCTCCCTGTCCATAACCAACTCCCAGAGCTTATTCAAATTCATGTCCATTGAGTCGGTGATGGCATCCAACCATCTCATCCTCTGTCATCCCCTTCTCCTCCTGCCTTCAATCTTTCCCAACATCAGGGTCTTCTCAAATGAGTCCTTATTAATAACATAGTAAACAATTGCTGGATAAATGAATAAACAAACAACCATACTGAATTTATTGGGAAGGAAAAGAAATTTCTTATGAGAAAATTATCTGAATATGATCTTCTCCTGAAAATTCTGTCTAGCTCCTCCAATGTATTGCCCCTGTGTCACAGTCCTTTAAGTAGTAAGGGACTTCTCAAGTAGTTGTATATAGAAGTCAGCAAGGTTTAAATGTCTCAGTGGCACTTCATTAAACACATGATACAAATTCCAGAGAGACAGCTATTACACTTTTAAGTCCAACTTCAAAACAGGAGTAGAATACATATAAACATATATGCATATAAAATTGTATATAAAATAAAGGTATCAATATACCTGTGACAGAAAGTAGGTAATGGTAGTGAGGGATGGAGTAAGGGAAATTAGAGTAATATTTGCTACTTTTTAAGAGCAGTTTTTATACAAAGAGAGAGAGGCTGTCTGCTAAACAAGTTAATTTAAGCCAGTGGTTAAGAATACTCTGTATTTTCAGGCCAATGGCAACTCTGCTGAAAGAAAGCCAAAGCTTTCCAAACAGAGTGACCCTTGTTGTCTTTGTGTGAACTGACCAGCTCTTTTGGATTTTCCAGGGAGGGCAGGTTTTCACAGTTGGGTGGTCAGAAAACTCCAATCTCTAAGATTGGACTAAAAACACAAAACCATAGTGATAGACAGAGCTGTGAACAATTATGAGACAGAGAAATTAATATTAACAACAATAACTAAATATAATCTTTTGCTTATTTCATTCACTGTTTATATTGAAGTTTGATAAGGAAATTTAAAGAGTTGCAGACAATAAATCTACATAGGTCTAATATGTATATATATGTGCAATACAATGTTAATTGAGACTAGGTATTTTTTGTTAGCTATTTTGAATTTTTTAAACTAGTTTTTTGGCAAATGAATAACTAAGTTAATATTTTAATATTTTTACACGGTGTTATATTTCATCTTTTCAAATTCATAAAATTTAAAATGGAAGATGAGTCTTGTAAATGTAGCAAGCTATTTTAAGCTTCAGAGAAATAAAAGACATGCAATTTCCTCTGAAGCTAAAATGTATAAAACAAAAATAGGTCAGTAAATATTAACTAAATGTATTTTGCACTATAACAGATACAGAAATAAGGTGACAACTGCACAAATTTTATCTGAATAATTCCTATAGAATCTAAGATGCATTCATTTTGAGATGGAAAAGACCATCAAATTCAAGTAGCATTTTTCAAAACTGATAAAAGTTTATTGCTATCGGTATCTTATGGTAGTTTCAAATATACCTTATAAGAAATTCACATTTAAGGCTGTGTTTCAATGTACTTTGGGTAAACTGTCCCAAATCACTTAAGATTCCCAAGGGAAAGGGCTGAGGCTGAGAACAAAATAAAGGAAGTGTAAAGGTAGTTAAAAAAAAAAAAGGCTTATGAAGGCTAGAGGCCCTTTTCTTTTGCTGCTCTTGGCAGAAGGAACAAAGTGAAAGGCAATCTTCAGTGTTAAGAAAAATGCAGACATGAATAATGGTGATTAAAAATTGGTAAATACTACCAGCTTCTTTATAAATACCCTTCCTAAATGTACTATGTTTAATCGTTTAGTGTACAAAAGATATGACCAAAGCAAAAGCCATAAAAGAGGTTTTCATGCTAGGAAAATAATTTATACAACAAACACAAGTGTAGTCATTCTAGCTGGCATGCTGCTATCCATCTTAATTATTGCAATAAATGAACTGCTGGCCATCACTTTTAAACAACTATGCAAATCTGGAGGCTTACCAAAAGATCAGAAAGAAAAGCTTTATGTTAAAATAAAGTGATGATTAGATTGGAAATCAAGCCATAATGCTGATGATACATTTTTCTGGGATAAACAAGCTGGCTTTGTCTTTGAAAACTGTATCTATCTGACCTTGTAAATTTCTTGATTATTTTATAAGCAACTACACAATATGTGGGCTATCCAAACACCAGACTGCATATATAGAAAGCATACTTACTGCTGAAAATAACTACAAAGGGAGTCCTGCAGTGGGCAGGGGTCATCAGAAGGTAGGCTCATTAGAGACTGGGTAGATAGACAACATTGCCTTCCTCTGGCACAGCAATTACCAAAGTGCGGTTCCAGGAACTGCAGCACCAGCAATATAAGGGAACTTGTTAGAAATGCAAATTCTGGACCCCATATCAGAAGTGCTGAAATTGGACATTCTAGGCACTGGACCCAACAATCTATGTTTTAGCAAGCTAACTAGGTCCTTCTGATGCATGTCTGAGTTTGGGAACCATAGTTTCACTGAAATGAAAGCTCATGGGACCATATTGTGTTTGCTGCTGATCCCCACCACTCAACCTAGCACACTGGCTAGTTCATGGTAGGCACTCAAATATTTGTTGATTGAATTCATTAAAAAGAAACCTTTTTCTGAAATAAAGTAGACTTTAAAAGATATCCCAAATCATTTTAGGTATTTCTAGTGCTATAAATAAATAATTTCATTTACAGAAGTTAAACTTTTTAAAAAGTTTCATTTAAATGGAATCATTCTGATTCAAATTTAGTCAACTGCTGTTGAAAAACAAAATGTTCTTTAACAAGTTATCATGACAATCATTACATGCTGCTGCTGCTAAGTCGCTTCAGTCGTGTCTGACTCTGTGTGACCCCATAGACGGCAGCCCACCAGGCTCCCCCGTCCCTGGGATTCTCCAGGCAAGAACACTGGAGTGGGTTGCCATTTCCTTCTCCAATGCATGAAAGTGAAAAGTGAAAGTGAAGTCGCTCAGTCGTGTCCGACTCTTAGCGACCCCACAAACTGCAGCCTACCAGGCTCCTCCATCCATGGGATTTTCCAGACAAGAGTACCGGAGTGGGGTGCCATTGCCTTCTCCGAATCATTACATAAATAGTTTTGAATTTATGAATGGGTAGTTTGTTCATTTTCTGTTGGTACTATTGGATGGAGGATTATTTGAGGAGGAATTGGTCTTCTTGAAAAATAAAATCTATTGCCTATTATTCTCCATAACTGGCATAAATTATTTATTAAACGTAGTCATCCATTTAAACTTTTTAGCTATCATTTTTTGTTATTCAACATAATTTAATATATTCATTAAATTCTGTGTCACAAAATAGCTAGCACTTTGGATAGCTTCAATTCATATATATCGATACATGTGCAAAATCTGCAAAAGATATCCTTTATTTTTCAAATTCAGTGCTCACAGAGGATGAACAAAAATAAAAACTTGAAAATAAGAGTAAGATGTGTATCTGCAAACTCTAAACTTATATTGCCAGTTAAATAAGGAAACAAATGCCAACAGGACAATTTATGAACCTCAAGGGGCAGAATAACGGCTGTCATCATTTTACAAAGTACAATTTTAGGAGACATGCTTTTATTGCATTTTTGTTTGAATTATAAACTTTAGTAGAAAATGGGAAATTGGGCACAGTCATATATTTTAACTTTAGCAAACCATGTGATATAGCCTTAAAAAGTTAATTCCATTCATCTGCAATAGGAAACCTGTCACCAGGATCTGAAAATTGGCTGAAAGCCAACAAATAGAAAGTCAATAAACAGTGTTTAATGCTTAAAGATATGCATTCCCTTTTTATAAAAATTACTATTTCACATGCTGATGTATAACAAAAGAACTATAGAACTGCTATGAAATGAATCCAGAGGCCATGAACTTTGGAAAGGAATGAAAACCCATAATGGAACAATCTATTCTCCTGAATGTCATCAGTGGTGTTAGCTATGCCAATAATTGCTGACACCAGGAGCATCCAGGGCAGGAGAAAAGAACAAAAGAAACAGAGGATCAGGTAGTGAAGAAAGCTATGGTTCCATCAAACTTTAATTCCTAGGGAGTACATATCACAGCAGAATGTCAAAAACTTTATTAAGCCCACTACAAATCTACTTTTAAAACTCAGCTGATATTAATGCCTTGATCCATCTTTTGTTTTCTCCTCTGAGGAAGAAGCCCAAGTTGCTAAGCACTCTATTTCCATTTCTTGGCTCCTCCTCCTCCAACTTTAACAGTTTGCTTAATCAATCCCCATTTGCTCCCAAGTCTAGTTCTGCCACTTCAGCTTGCTCCATCTTCTCTGTTGACCCACATGCATATTAAGATCTCTTCTTTTCCAAATATACTCCATTAAATCAAACCCCTTAGCTCCTTGACCTCCTATTTCTCTCCTTATCATTATCAATCTCCATTTTCTGTCTGCATTGTACTCCATTGACTGGTGCCGTTGCTGTGTTCCTCTTACACCTTTTGACGTAGTAACTATCTTATTTGTCTTTATCCAGCACAATAGCTATATGCAATGGCATGCTCCTCATGGATGTCCAATAAATATTAAGTTAATAAAAGTACAAGTATTATTGTGTATTATTGTGCAAGTTTTACATAGTATTAAAACTTACTTGCAAGTATTATATAGTAAAGAAAAGTATTATTGTGCCTGTCCAGTCCCTTCCATTACCACATTCCCAATTTTCATGAAACTGCAGAAAGCTGTCAACTTTCCCTCCTCCAATCGTAGCTGCTTGGTCTGAAGTCAGTATCTGATCCAAGCTAAGCCAAAAAGAATCCTTTCCGTGCTAATTTGGACCTGGAACTAGGCAAACAATGCTGGTTAGTTTACTGAGTGAAGATGAACCAAATCCAGGCGATATAGCCTAACCTTCAGCATTAGAATCAAAATACGATAGTTTGCAGAAAGAGAGAAGGCACACAAAGACAAAGAAAAACTAAGAAATGGAGAAAGAGAACTGACAGCAATCATGCCCTTGATTCTGTTCAGTTCCCAGTCCTAAATCCTAGGTGTATCATTTCCCGTTGTTATACAGATATTTTGTACCCTCATTATAAACCCCCTTTTTTGCTTAAACTACATCAAGTAGACCACTGTCACTGCAATAAAAGATCCTAACCAAAACAGGTACCAGAATCATGAGTCATATTTAGTTAATTACTTTTGACTTAATAAGAGAAAAGCATATTTTCAGTGTAAATAAAATAGAAAGCTAATGTGGAAAAGTCACTTGAAATCAGACAGAACAAATATATAACATGAGTATATACAGAGTAAGAAAGTAATAAAAATCATTTACAGGTGGGAAGTAGGAATCTATTTGTCATTTTGGGTTTTTACACATTTGTATATTTTCAGAAGACAAAAAGCTCTAGATATCCATTTTACTATATAGGATGAGGGTGACAATATGTGGAATATTGCCATGAAAAAATTCCATTGAATATGGTTCAACATAAAATGCAAAAGTGTACTCTGTTGTGGTCACTGTTGTTCAGTTGCTAAGTTGTGTCCAACTCTTTGTGATCCCATGGAATGCAGCACGTCAGGCTTCCCTGTCCCTTACCACCTCCTGAAGTTTGTTCCAACTCATATCCATTGAGTCGGTGATGCCATCCAACCATCTCATCCTCTATTGTCCACTTCTCCTCCTGCCCTCAATCTTTCCCAGCGTCAGGATCTTTTCCAGTGAGTTAACTCTTTGCATCAGATGGCCAAAGTAGTGGAGCTTCAGCTTCAGCATCAGTCCTTCCAGTGAATATTCAGGGTTGATTTCCTTTGATTGACTGCTTTGATCTCCTTGCTGTCCAAGAGACTCTCAAGAGTCTTCTCCAGCAACACAATTTGAATGCATCAGTTCTTCTATATGGTTCAACTCTCAGATCCATATTTGACTACTGAAAAACCATTGCTTTGACTATATAGACCTTGTTGTCATCACTACATATACATATTTTTAGTGGACAGCTATAAAAAAGTCCAGAGTAACCGTTAAAAATTTGAATAGTACAAAACCTTTGTCAATAAGTTAGCAGGAAAGTCACTTCATTAAATCACAGATCTTGCTTGTTAACTTATGATAAGCTTTAGGTGCAATTCTGTGGTATGTAATGCATACTTCATTTACAATGCTTAACCTGGTCATTATTAACCTATCCTGAACTTGTTTCACTAATTATAAAACTACTTCTACTTTCCGTATTAATAGAAAGGATAATAACATAAAGCAAAACCTTATGAGAACACCATGATAGATTCTGAAAAAGCAAAGGCAATCTTTGTAAGCTACTGAATTATTAAATAATTTTCCAAAATATATTCATTGGCTTGCCACACTTTCTACATGGCTGCAGTTAATCTTAAAATGAAAAAAGAATCATTTGCCAAACTAAATAAGTTTGCTCATGACAATAAATGCATGAGACCCATAGACCATAAAGCTGCATGAAATAACTCTGAAATAAGAAAAATAATTTTGTGGAGTACTTTGTGGAATATGTTTCATATCTTGTATTTTCTTAAAAACAGTGATAACTTATTAAAAGTCCTCTGGGACAAAGGTCTGTTTTTTTTTTTTACAAAGTCAGCCTAGGTTGAAGTAGTTAAAGAAAATCTTTGAAGCCCTAGTAAATGTAAATGGTAGCAAAGAAATGTCAATTGAGAAGCAAGTGATTTGCTTTTTGAAGATGGAAAAGCCCAAGCATCCGGGAGTGAGGGTGGAGGCTGACTGACCAGGGTTGTGTGCATCTGCAGCAGCCAACTGGAAACATATCAAGATGCCTATGCTTCCCTCCTTGCTCGAATATCCAGTTTGTGTGTGCCTGCTTACTCAGTCGTGTCTGACTCTTTGCGACCCCATGGACTATAGCCCGCCAGGCTACATGGAATTCTCCAGGCAAGAATACTAGAGTGGGTTGCTATTTCCTTCCAGTTTAGGTACCATCATCTCATACAGATGCACATAGGCAGTGAGTCAGGTGTTATGGGCTACATGGAAAAGGAAAAGAGGAACTAAATACACTCACCTTACTGCCTCAAACTATTCTGTACCTTCTTAGTGGGTTCAATGATCTAAGAATTAATTTTAATTCTTTCAGCTTTAGGTGTTTTACATACTGTTACCATACTTGGTGAAAGTGCCATAGTACTCTGCCTACCAATGTGGCATTCTTGAGGAAATGGACTATAATCACATTTTAAAAACACACAAAGCCTTTTTGTTTGCTCCTGTAGCTATGGGATTACTATGGCAATTTGAGGGGATTCATAATGCTTTTCATATACTATTCATCCCAGCTTATAAACTGAAAGCACTTTTACTTAAATCAGCCTGGCTTCTATACATGACAAGTGAGATCAGTTATAATACTCTGGAATTGTTGATTACCTACAGGCAGGTGTTCATTATATTTTTCAATAAAAAAAAAACCCAAAAACCTTTTACTCCCTGTCTTAATTTTAGTATCTTATTCTTTCAGTTGTTTCTTTTAATACACGTTTATGTGTGTTTTAAAGTCTAATCTCTTTTGAATTAGCTCTTGAATAGCTGTGAACTAAATGTCAGATACAAAGGAAGGCCTAGAAATCAGAACAATTTGTATTTCTAAATGCCAGAATACAATCTAAAAGTAAGACACCATTAGACTGCCAGTACTGAAAAGAATCATTTTATGAGCAACGTTTCTGAAAAATGCCAGAGATAACGACTACAGGGAGATTGTGGCCCAAGTGGTGTTAATGAATCAGGTGAGTTATAAATCGTTTTGTATGAATCTACACTTGAAAAAATAATCCTTTGTTGTTAGAAGGATTGCGAGGAGGGTTAACTCTGCCTCACAGACTTTAGCTCTGCTAAATTCCTCCTATGAAGACTTAAGATTTAATATTCCTCCATTCCTCTAAGCACTCCTTAAATTAGAATAACAAAAAGTTTTATTTGCAGATATTTATGCTTTGAAATTTTCTAATTGATAAAACCTATTTGGTAATACAATTTTTCTATATTCTGTGTAGTAATATTTTATCTTGATAACCCCTGAGTCCTCCAGCTTCTTATGAGGTGCTAAGAATTCAGCATACCAGCAAAAAATGATGAAAATAATACAATTATTGTTGGCTACTTCTCCAAATTTAAAATTAGTCTTAATTTAAGTAAGCTTAAAATTAAAAACTGGATGATATAAATTCCAAATTATGAAGAACTCATATGTTCATATAAGAACTTCATAGAAATAAATTGTGTAGACTTCTTTAGTAGGCTATTTTGCTCTTCTCTTGTATTTTTATTTTTAATGCAGAAATATAGTTCTAGATGACCCCAGAGAGCAAATAATCTTAAATTTGGAAAATATGTTTCATTTGTGTAATATATTTTATTTGTAAGTGTGAATAGAATAATGTTTCCTAAGCACTGATTCTCCAAGCGTTTTAAATCAGAAACCAGATTAAACAATGCTAAACAAATTTCTTTACATCAGACATTAGTAAAGCTTATCTGTACACTGAATTTTAAGAGTGAGTATAAATATGTACCATAATTAGGCCTTCATGAATTTCATGAAGGCCTAATTATTGGGATCATAAGAGTATAAGAAATTTCATAATGAATTTCATGATGGCCTAATTATTGGGATCATAAGAGTATAAGAAACACTTCTCCAGGACTACAATTCCACAAGCTTCTAAATTTATCAATTTCATAAAACAAGGTTCAACAACCTTTGGTGTCAGAAAATTATCACTGATACAAAATTAAAATTTCTCTTATATGTTTTCTTCTCAGGCTCATTTGTTTATCTATACAGATGTGAATTTGTTACCTATATGCCTGAACAATCTTTTAGTAGGTATCATATAGGCTTACATTTACATTTGCAAGTCACTTCAAAATATCAATTAACAAGAAACCTGTAATATTTAACTTATATACAGAGTACATCATGAGAAATGCTGGGCTGGAAGATGCACAAGCTGTAATAAAGATTGCGGGGAGAAATATCAATAATCTCAGATAGGCAGATGACACCACCCTTATGGCAGAAAGTGAAGAAGAACTAAAGAACCTCTTGATAAAAGTGAAAGAGGAGAGTGAAAAAGTTGGCTTAAAGCTCAACATTCAGAAAACTAAGATCATGGCATCTGGTCCCATCACGTCACGGCAAATAGATGGGGAAACAGTGAAAACAGCGTCAGACTTTATTTTTTTGGGCTCCAAAATCACTGCAGATGGTGATTGCAGCCATGAAATTAAAAATGCTTACTCCTTGGAAGGAAAGTTATGACCAACCTGGCCAGCATATTAAAAAGCAGAGATATTATTTTGTCAACAAAGGTCCATCTAGTCAAGGCTATGGTTTTTCCAGTAGTCGTGTACGGATGTGAGAGTTGGACTATAAAGAAAGCTGAGCGCCAAAGAATTGATGCTTTTGAACTATGGTGTTGGAGAAGACTCTTGAGAGTCCCTTGGACTGCAAGGAGATCCAACCAGTCCATCCTAAAGGAGATCAGTCCTGGGAGTTCACTGGAAGGACTGGTGTTGGAAGGACTGATGTTGAAGCTGAAACTCCAATACTTCGGCCACCTGATGCGAAGAGCTGACTCATTTGAAAAGACCCTCAGGCTGGGAAAGATTGAGGGCAGGAGGAGAAGGGGACGACAGAGGATGAGATGGTTGGTTGGCATCACCGACTCACTGGACGTGAATTTGCGTAAACTTCAGGAGCTGGTGATGGATAGGGAGGCCTGGCGTGCTGTGGTTCATGGGGTTGCAAAGAGTTGGACACGACTGAGTGACTGAACTGAACTGTAATACCATCTTAAATTGATTTAAAGTTAAATGTGGACTAGTATTTTGTAAAATGTCAATAGAAATGAGGGGTCATTTTAATTCCAATATATTTGTTAAGTTTACTATAATAAATCAAAAAACTTTCATGGGTCTAAAGAAAAGAAACAGAAGCAAGAAACAGGCAAAAATGAGTATAACTGTTACTCTAAAATTTTATAATAATGAATGGCACTATATGCAGAGAAATGTTCTAATTTCTCAAGTCAAAATAAATACATTACTTTCTTGAGAAGAAAGTATCTCTTCTATAGTTTTGGTAGTAGCACTATTGTTTAATAATCTTTGTACTAGTAGCTTATTTAAAAATAATATACAAATTATAAATACTCAAATCACGTAAAAGAATATGCAGTTAAAACAGAAAAAGCTTCCTTCTGTCTTGTATCCCCTGCCCTCTCTTTCAGAGATAGCCATTACTAAATGTTCTTGTATGTTTTTCAGAAAAAAAATAGCTTTGTATACACAAGCATGTTAAATGACTATGTCTGTGTAAAGATATATTCCATTTTCTTGCAAATGAGCATATTACATACATTGTTCTGTCACTACTTTTTTCTGAATAAAAAAAGGATAAAGAAAACTATAGTGGGATAATTTTCCACTTTACATGAAAATTTTTTCCTCTTATGTATTATATTTGCATATATATAATATTTAAACTTTTCCATGGAAGGTTTAGCATATTAAAACATTATTTAAGATGTTGACAACAATGGCAGTACTAACAATAATAGATAACATTTCAGCCTGTACTTCTTGCCATTCAATTTGCTAATCACTTTACAAAGATTATCTCATTTAGTTCTTTCAGCAACTCTGGTATTATTACTACTTTCACATTACAGATGGGCTTCCCTTGTGGCTCAGCTGATAACAAATCCACCTGCAATGCAGGAGACCTGGGTTCAATCCATGCATTGGGAAGATCCCCTGGAGAAGGCAAAGGCTACCCACTCCAGTATTCTGGCCTGGAGAATTCCATGGGCTGTATAGTTCATGGGGTCCCAAAGAATCAGACAGGACTGAGTGACTTTCACTCATTCACTCACATTACAGACAAGGAAACTGACCTAGAGACATTACATAACCTGCCCACTTAAATATCTGTTTCAGTTATTCATTCTTCCTCTTTTCTTTCACAAACTCCTTAATATAACCACTCAATTTATACTGTCTATGAGTGCATGCATGCTCAGTCACTTCAGTCATATCTGACTCTTTGTGACCCTCTAGACTGCAGCCCACCAGGCTCCTCTGTCCATGGGATTCTCCAGGCAAGAATACTGGAGTGGATTGCCATGCCCTCCTCTAGGGGATCTTCCCAATTGGGGGATCAAACTTGCATCTGTCTTCATCCTCTGTATTGCAGGCAGATTTTTTTGCCCACTGAGCCACCTGGGAAGCCTCTATGGTCTTTATATCTTGAATTTAAAGTCTCAGGTCTCTGAAACCTAAAGAGCTAAAAGATCCACAGGGTCTGGTTAGACTCATTTGCAATCTAATTTTTAAGTTCAAAATCTACCCATGTAGGGCTTCCCTGGTGGCTCAGTGGTAAAGAATCCTCCTGCCAGTGTGGAGGACATGGGTTTGATCCCTGGTCTGGGAAGATTCCACATGCCACAGAGCAACTAAGCCCATGCACAACAACTACTGAGCCTGTGCTCTAGAGCCCAGGAGCCACAACTACTGAGCCTGTGTGCCACAACTACTGAAGCCCACAGATTCTAGAGCCGTTGCTCCAGAATAAGAGAAGCCACCAAAGCACATGCACCACAACTAGAAAGTAGCGCCCACCTGCCTCAACTAAAGAAAATCCTGCACAACAATGAAGACCCAGCACAGCCAAAACTAAATAAATTTAAAACTCTACCCATTTTATCTTTTAAAAGAAAAAGAAGTCTGATCTCTTAAACTAAGTTTCCTAAAAGGATATTTCAACAATTGAATATTAAGCTAAGGTTCAGATCCAAAATTACAACACTCAAAAACATAGACAATTTGAACCAGAGGGATCTTAAGTTACAGTTTCTATCATGTAACAGGTAAGAAAAATGAAGTGTTTATCACCAAGTTTATTATCCTTTCATACTGATCTCTGCATTGAAAGAGATATCAGAAAAATCTCTGCCTTGATTATAAAATACATATAAAACATCCCAGACAGACAATTGGCTATAACATTTTGTAACACTATCAGAGATGGCAGTCTCTGAGTCATTCTCAAAAGCAGCAAATTCATAGTCAAGGAACTATCTTTTTTCAGTAGCTGAACCCTGTGTTGTGATTATTGATGTAGGACAGCTGTCTGTGAAGATAGAGTCATGGATCAGTGTTTTCATCACAGCTATTAATTCAGTTTACCCCTTCCTTCTCCAGACTTTAACTCTTCCTCACAAGACCTGTGTTCTGTAAGGTTTAATCAAGTTTATTGTTTTTCTCTGCACCAAATCTAACTTCTCTATATCTTTATTTCAAATATAGAGACCAAAATGAAAACATGATAGTAGATTCTCATCAAGTATGTTCAGTGTTGACTAGGGGAGAAGTTATATCCCTCCTGTCTGCCATAATTCCACACACTGATAATGCCTGTCTATACTTTATTCTTTATTTCTACAGTTTATTGTTTTATTTATGGGACAATATGATTGGTAATCTCAAACTGCAAAATGTTACATCGCTAGCTCTTAATGAGCACATTGGTGAGAACAAAAGAACAACAACTAATACCAAGAGAGGCAATGCAAAGATCCTTTTTATTTGGCAATATAATTAAATCACATAACACTTATAATCACATGGAAGGAAACACCTATAATCACATGGAAGGAAACTCACCCACTTATAATCAGTCACATGTTCTGGCCTAATATCATCATTGAGCAACCAAAGAAACAGAAAACAACAAAATCCCAGGACAGAACTGAAACTTGGGGCTCGTATTTCCTCTCCAGTCTCCTACATCACTCTGCCATTGATCACTGGCAGTCAAGCCTCACCAAGTAGGAAAGCTCCTGGTCACTGTTATCCACGCCACAACGATCCTGGTTACTGTTACTGATTTAACAATGATAAACAAACACTCACTATTAAATATTTTCTAGTTTAATCATTGAACAATAAAGTTAGTGAAGTATATAACTGTTTTCTTAGCTTCTTTTTCATTTTATTTTACTATTTGTGAAGCAACTATAGTTAATAATGTAGTTATGTGGTTAACAAGTACACACAGGTACTGTTGTGAGAATCAATTCACTTTTAAAAAACTTAGTAGTACATCCCATATCCTGCAAACATCTAAAGAGAAAAAACTAACAGATTGTGCAATATTTCCAGAAGGCAAAGTAAATAACCACAAAAAAGTAAAGGATGATCTTATGTTTGAACTGTTTCTGGGCTTTGTTTGATGGTATTTTGTGGGGAGTGGAGAGGTTTGGTTAAATATTTTATTTTTATTTCCGCCTGCCATTCCTGTAGCAAACTCATTTGGAAGTTCAGCCTGTTTGACTACTAAACACTGCTGTGGAAAATGTAATTACCACTCAGTTATTTTAATTTTCAAGGATAAATCTCTAAATATCTATCTAGAAAATTATCTGAGGTGAGAAAAGATAAAACTCAAAATTTATCAATTTGAAATATCATTAATATAATGATATATAATAGTATAATTAATATAACACTTAATATGATATTAACCAGAGTGAGATGAAAACTATTGGGAAAATAATGTTTATTAGGTAACTTGATCATTCTACCTTTGACCTTGTTTTCATGTTAAATGATTAAATTCAGAAGGATACCATTCTAAACATTAGAGATTGTGCTTGAAAAAGGAATATAATGATAACGAGTTATTTGGTAGTTCTTGAATTGGGCTTTGTGTTCAAACAGGCATGTGTCTCATAAATGTGTGTAACTCTATAGGAAATAATAAACATCTCTCACACTATTTCAACTTTTAAAAAATCCACAACTCATTTAAAAATCAACTAAATACATATATTTATTTTAATATAATGACAGGCCAAGTTGAGGCTGTCAGGAAGCAGGGTCTAATGTCTCAGGATAAAGGCAATGGGGAAAGAAGGTAGGAAGGTAGTATGTGGGGGAAAGTGTCACAAAATCTAAGCATGGGGAGTAATGTCCCCAGCCAATAAGAATTGATTTGGCTGAATTCTTGCCTTATGAATAAACCAGGGGAGGGAAACTGTAAGTGGAACCAAATTTGCAGTTATTATGGTCTTGAATTCAGTTGGCTTAAGCACGAGCCATTGTGTAGTTGATGCCAAACAGATGTAGAGGCACCTATTCTAACCAAAGATATTTCACTGGTTCATTTTTGTATACCTAACTCTGGTTTTCTAATACCCACTTCTTCCTTCTTCAGGATATCCACCCATCAGACTTCCTTTTCCAGAAGTTGAGTAGTCACCCACTTATCTTTCTGTTATACTCATTTCTCTAACTTTAACTTTCTCTGCAAACTTGGGAGTTAAACTCTTCATTTCAGCCCAGACCCACTCTTTGAAACAGAAGCTCAATGCTCAAGTCTTATCTCAGGCCCACTAATCCCTAGGTTTAGGGCAGATCATTTAATACTATGTTAATAGCATATGCTCCATCCATCTGTGGGGCGAGTAGTTTCAAAAACACTGTCTTAGCAGATTCTCACTGGTTCATGTAGGGAACTGGATTTGTATAAACAAGACTTCAGCACTCATCACCGATCAGAATATGCATAAATATGCTTAGTTGGAAAATGACAGTTATATTGTATAGTTATATAATTTCACTATTAAATGATATGCCCTAGAATTACTTGATTTAACTTAAGTTGATCTCCAGAATTCAGCAAACTTATACCATTCAGAATTACCCAACTTTGATAATTTCACATTCTGCTATGGTAATATTGGATAGACACTGCTAAATTTGGTTAATAATTATCTGGGTTTCAATAGAGATTTGCATCAAAATTTCTCCATAAGAGGTTTCTTTCCAGCCATTGTTCTCCCTACTCCAAGATTAAAAAAAAAAAATTAAGTGATTTTTAGTTATTGAGAAGAGAGATTCAAATTTGGAATTACTAGAGAATATTATCAACCAGGTGCTGAGCTGAAAAGAAAAATTATTTTATGGTATGATGCTACTGGTCCACATAAGCAATCTGTGATAAACTCTTTTTAAATAGCAATTTCTCTTTCATGCTAGAATTCAAGTTTGTCTCTCTTTTCTCTCTGTAGAGAGGTCCACTCATTCACTCTTATATATTCCTCTGTAGTACAGGCTGCCCCCTTAAGCATTCCTTGTCTTTTATAGCATATACAAAATACTCATTTTTTCCTGTAATCACATCTTCTATAAGAAAATTTAACTTTTGAAACCTGTTAACATAGAATAAAATAAGGCTCATTGATAACGAAAATTATTTCATTGTATTAACCTTAGATTCTCTATCCATGGAAAATTGAAAGCTCTATGATTTATATATTGTCTGACACGATTGTGGGATGATTGCTTTGTTGGATCACAATATTGTTACTGTGGAGCCTATATGAGAACCCTAGAATCCATGCAACATTTGTCATAGAAATCAGTAACATTTTTTCAAGCAGTAGAAGACATTAAAAAAAAAATTATCATGTGGACTACTTGATTAATCCAGACTTTTGACAGGTCATTGACATGGCCCACCAGTTTTATATATATAAATAAAAAGTCTCATTTACTTGGCTTTATTTGAGAATATGTTTACAGTGATTAATTTTTGATACATGTGCATTCAACACTATACACATTCAAAGTCCTATATTATAAAGGCTGAAAGTGACAGTAGACTTGGTAACTCAAAAAATAAATAAATTTAAAAAATAATAATAAAATAAAAAACTAAATGGCCTATGCACACTATTATATGTAAAATACATAATCAACAAGGACCTACTGCATAGCATAGGCAACTGTACTCAATACTCTGTAATAACCTATATGAGAAAATAATCTGAAAAAGAATAGATATATGAATAACTAAATCACTTTGCTGTACCCCTGGAACTAACACAATATTTTAAATCAACTATATGCCAATGAAAAATAAAAATAAAAATGCCTGGGGGAAAATATAAAATAAAAAGTATAATCTTTAGGCTTAAAATTGATTATACAAATATATTGGTCATTCTTTTCTAAGGTACTACTGTGCATGGAGCATACCAGGTATATAATCTGTGGGAAATATTAATGACAATGTGTTGCATTTGTGTTGGTTTATCTGGACAAGTACTTTTATAATATACTAGAAAATATTAGAATTTGTCTGTGGGATTCAGGACTTGAGTAGCAGACCATAGAAGTAAAAATTTACTAACAAGGTATTCTATAGGGAATAACAGAATAAAGCCATGATAGTAAAGTTAAAATTCCAAACAACTGGGAAGGAGTCATGGTAAAGTAAAAAATAAATAAAGGCTTATGTTTTAAAAAAGACTTTAACTAGAAATCTTATAAGGATTAAGATTACTTTACCCAGAGAAAAAATGTAAGTTTCAAGTGCACAAGGTTTATTTTTCAGTAAAAACAAAATCCATTTTTTCATGAACTTTTCTCTATCTGTGCCTACATTTTAAAAATTCTTCAATAAAAAATACTTCTGCAGAAGTAACACTAGATTTTTTTCAAATTATCTCTGATATTTTACCGTTAACAGCCTTCAAGTCATGGCCCACAATACATACATATCTTCTGTGGTACAAATATATTCAATATTGCCTGTGTGACTAATAAACTTCTAATGAAATCTTTTCTATCCTGTTTTTGCCATAATCAGGAAAATGCCCTGATCCAAAGTTTTAACTTAAGAATTCAAAACAGGAGAAATAAAATTATTACCAGTCATTTACTGCCTATTGAGGATGTGTTCCTACAATTTTCCTAGAAAAAATTAGTCTTAAAAACAAAAATAAATCAGTTTAAATGCACTTCTGTATTTCTCTGGATGATCTTACATTTAATGTTCAATGTCTATGAACACTAAAGGAACACAGTTATTAAGGTTTTTATTTTATGTTAACCTGGATTGACACCTGGAAGTAAAACTAGACCAACTTTACTCCACTTCTTTGTATACTTCATTGCATAGCTTGGGTGAAAAAGTGAAAGTCAGCTGCTCAATCGTGTCTGACACTTTGTGACCCCATGGATTATAGCCCACCAGGCTCCTCTGTCCATGGGATTCTCCAGGCAAAAGTACTGGATTTGGCAGCTATTCCCTTCTCTAGGGGGTCTTCCTGACCTAGGGATGGAATCCAGGTATCCTGCATTGCAGGCAGATTCTTTACCATCTTAGCCACCAGGGAAGCTGGCAGCTTGGGTAAAATATGGCAAATATTTCTTTTCAAGAACCGTAATTCAGGACATTATCTGTTCTCTAATTGAATTTCTAAAAACCATTGAAAAATTGTCCCCGTACAGATATTCATATATAAAATATATATATAGGCTTTATTAAGGGCTTTTTTCCCTGGTGGCTCAGCGGTTAAAGCGTCTGCCTCCAATGCGGGAAACCCGGGTTCGATCCCTGGGTTGGGAAGATCCCCTGGAGAAGGAAATGGAAACCCACTCCAGTAATCTTGCCTGGAGAATCCCATGGACGGAGGAGCCTGGTAGGCTACCGTCCAAGCGGTCCTAAAGAGTCGGACACGACTGAG
The DNA here is from genome assembly GCF_055505025.1 of Bos grunniens. Lineage (NCBI taxonomy): Eukaryota > Metazoa > Chordata > Mammalia > Artiodactyla > Bovidae > Bos > Bos grunniens. The sequence continues at coordinate 107,391,173 of NC_141165.1, forward strand.
CGGCTTCACTTTCACTTTCTTTCACTTTATTAAGATTTCTATTTTTACTTAATGTATTTATTCAATCTTCATATATTTATGGGGGATATGGTGTGTATCAGTAGACTCTGAGTAGGAAAAGAGATTAAGACATAGCCCCTGCCTCCAGAACATAAAAATCCTCTTCTACAACTACTACTACTACTACTACTAAGTCACTTCAGTCATGTCTGATTCTGTTCGACACAGTCGAACACCCACCAGGCTCCCCCGTCCCTGGGATTCTCCAGGCAAGAACACTGGAGTGGGTTGCCATTTCCTTCTCCAAGGCATGAAAGTGAAAAGTGAAAGTGAAGTCGCTCAGTCGTGTCCGATCCTCAGCGACCCCATGGACTGCAGCCTACCAGGCTCCTCCGTCCATGGGATTTTCCAGGCAAGAGTACTGGAGTGGGGTGCCATTGCCTTCTCCGAAAAATCCTCTAAGGTAGAGAGAAATGAGTAAACCGGCATTGGGCAATAGAGGAAATTAGCTTTAGAACTATAGAGAGCATACACTTTAGGGCAATCAGGGAAGAATTTCTGAAGAAGATGACATCCAAATTGTGTCTGGATGGAGATGCCAATTATTTTTCAGGCAAAGAGATGGTGATGGAGGAGGGTAGAGAGAGAAATCTGGAATAAGACAGTGACATGAATAACAACACAGGGTCAAGGAAGTCATGGCACACTTAGAAGTATGCCTGGAGCACAGATTTCCAAGAAAGACTGTGTCAAGAAAGGCATGAAGGACCTAAAATGTTACACTTATAAGTTTGTATTTTATCTTTACAGTAACAGAGAGCCACTGAAGTATTTTAAGCAGAACAGTAACAAGATTCTTTCACATCTTAATTTCATTTTAATGGCAGATAGAAGAGATTGGAGGGGTGCTAGACTGAAGTTTGGGAAAACAGACTATTTTTTTTTACTTCCTTAAAATTGCTTATGATCACTACTCTATTGTACTCTGAATCTAGGGTCTACATAAATCTGTCTTAAGCACATACACATTTTCTTACTCTTAAATTACCTCTTGCCAACTTACAAGAATGACCTAAAACAACAGTATGCTTTCAGACACTGTGAACTACAGTCTGCAATTTTAGCTTTAATTTTACCTCTAAATTTAGATCACAATGCAATTATGCTTCATTATCAGATAAGAATTGTGTCATAATGAATATAATACTAATAATTAATGGATAAAGTCTAGGCATTTGTGAATGACTTGTTTCATATAACAAATAAATTCAGTTAATGACTAATAAATAACATGACATCACTGTCATTCATAGTCTACTTCTTGAGTAGAGAAAAAAGGTGGACTGGGGAGGAGCTACAGGTGTCAATTTTATAATTTTGAACAGCCTGAGACCTCTCTGTTTTATGTGTTATATTAGTGGGAGTAAGTTGGGTTTATAATCATATTTGGGGGAAGTTAGAGATTAACTGAATTTAAATATTTCAGTAATATTAACAATGGGCTGAGAGCAGATTATTTGACAACCACACTACTGAATGAGCTTGCCCCTATTGCATGCATTATTACAGAAGAGGGATTAAACAATTTTCCCAGTGTCACCCAGCTAAGAAGGTGAAGAGTTGAGATGAGATCTCAAAACCACTCAGTTTGCCTCCAGAAGCTACACTCTCAAAACTCTAATCTAAACAGAAAGAAAGCTAAATTAAACAAGCACTTACTTCAAAGAATGCTTAAAACTATAATGAATAAGTTACAGGCCTCAATCCCAGGTTTCCCTACTAGCACTGCCATGAAAGCACATATCTAACTTTAATTTATGAAATGTTTAAAAGATGTCTCTTTGTTGGCAATTCTTACACGTACTGGGCCATTTCTTTAATTGATGGCATTTTAAAAATAAATTACCCTTGGTGGATTCATGTTGATGTATGGCAAAACCAATACAATATTGTAAAGTAATTAGCTTCCAATTAAAATAAATAAATTTATATTTAAAATAAAATAAAGAAAGAAAAAAATAAAATAAATTAGGAGGTCTATGTATAGAATTAGGCAATTTTCTGTAGAACTCATAATTTCTGTTTTGAATAAAAAGTAAATAAGAATCATAATTTTAAAACCTTTTTTCTTAATTGGGCCTCCAGTAAAAGTTATTGATTACTACCGATTCAAACCTGTATAAATTTTTCTAAATCAACGTATAATTTTGAATCTTAGAATTTTTAAGACCTTAGAAATCATATGAGACAATACTTTCATGACAAAAGTGAACCCCAGAAAAGGTAAATGAATTGTCAGGGTCACACACAAGTGACAGAGTTCAACTTAGACTGAAAATATAGTTGGAGCTATCTAAATCAAGGGGATATTTGGAAAAATAAAAAAGCAAAAGATATGAGTATAGGCTATTTGCACATAGAAATCTATAATCACTTGGTTAAAAATCTAGGCAGAGTGTGAAAAATACCAGCTATTTTTCCTCTTCTATTCCAATATATAACTGTCTTATTTAACAGATATCACAAAAGTAATATCAAAATATTCATTATTTTATCACTGGAAATAAACTTGTCCTTTGATGTTTTGCTGTATTAATTTGAAGTATGCTTCTCAAGAGTATATCTACTTTAATTTCCTCTAGTGATTTATTATTCAAAGGATACAGAGAACTAAGAACTAGGGTTTTAAAACATATATTATTTGCAGAAGCACTTTTTGAATTCCATTAATAAGAGGAAGATATTGTTCAATTTCAAAAATATCATTAATATTAAAATTATAGATTTTTAATAATTTCATTATTAAATTAGAGGTCAGCAGAAAATCATAATAAATAGAAGCATCCTACAGTACTCATAAAAGTAAAGTAGTGGAGCTCCCTCTATTGAATTATGGTTGAGAAAATGCATCTTGTATTTAAAATCATAATTTTGTCTTCAAAACAACTCTATTATAATACTGTAAAACTTTTCCCTTTTTAAGCTCTAATACTTTTCAAATTATAGAAGCACATATGCAATATCAATTTCTAAGAATAATATTATAAATTGCTTATGTCTTTATAATTTTACAAGGTGTTATTTTTCTTTAACGATTTTTGTTTGCAGGAAATTACATTTTAAGGCTGCAATTTTCAATTTGTGTTTTTCTTTTGTTTTCCTTGAGTTCGTAAAACTGAAAAGCTACTTGGCAGATACTGGGACTATGATATATCCTAATAAGAATATGAATTCCAATTTTGTTATGGAAACTCAAAAATGTACTTTAATGGAACTAAATATATCTTCCAACTAGTAAAGTGAGGTATTTCACATATTTTTCTGTTACAAATAAACTGACATTTATTATAATATTATGAATACTGAAAAATGTGATTCATAATGATTATTATTGGTTGAGAGTCCACTTTGTGCCAGGCACTGAGTCATGCACTATGCCTTCATTACTTTCTTGAATATTCACATCAAATGAACTTGATAGTATCGTAATCCTCGTTTTACAAACAAGAAGTTAAAGGCAAGAAACAGTAATCAAACTATTGTTCTGATCCACAGCCCAAGTTCTTGAGCTCTTGTGCAATGGAATATACTCTATGTATTGACAGTCTGTAAAATCTGTAAGCAGTGACAGTCTACAAAAATTAAGCAATTATTTTTTAATACCACTGAGGTATAGCCACAGTGTACACACACACACACACACACACACACAAAATCACTACTCAGGTAATTCAAATCCTTTTTAGCTCAATATTGAGGATCATTTCTAGAAAATGATAACCTCCAAACCATACCTGGAAACTCTACTCTTTTTACTGTTTAATCATTTATTTTAGAAAGAAGATATACTTATCAGCAAAGAGAAAAACAGCTGAGTTGATGCAGGTTTTGTTTTAATAAACATATTTATTTGCCATTCCAGTATGATAAGAAAAGCTGTTTTATCATATACCAATCAGTCATTCCTAAAGGAAATTTTCTATTTTAGAATTAGATTATGATACACTGGGGTTGGGCTTCATAGAGGATTAATCCAACAGGATAAATGCAAATATATATTACATTTTTCTCTTAGATCTGATATCAAAAGCATTATTCATTATTCATATTTTGTTTATCTCTGCAAAAATATAAAACCTATGCCTTATGACCAACATAAACATTTTTCTTAGAAAATGTCATACCTATCACTAGGTAGAGAAAATGCCTATAGAATGAAGGCCACAAGTTTGAATATTTAAAAGTAAATGCTAGGCAGAAATTGCTTTATTTATAAAATTACAGTATGTACATACAGTAAGTCCATTATGAGCATTTGTTGCCTTTTAAAAATATATCTTCAGCATATACTTGTTGGAAACTTCATGTATCTATTTTATGGTTTCTCCACATAAAAGTAATTATAAAATTATACTTTACTCATTTCCATAGTTGGGCCAAAAATTACAGGGTGAAACATATGTAATAGCACTGATATTTTTTATAAACTTATGGAAGATGGTATTTTTATCAGCTCAAAACTAATTTTGACAATCCTGTTAAAACAAACTTGGAAGAATTTTTCAAAATATGATTTACTTAAAAATGAGGTCTGTTTAGTAAAACCTATTAAACAGAGTTTAGAAAATGGTGTTAGTGAGACCACCCACAAATGTATATTGCATCCACAATGAACTAACATGAATACTTGGAAACCACTTGTGTGATGAAAAGCATTATCAACTACTCAAGGTTCACATCTTGCTCCCTCTTAATCCACTGCTTCAGTTAATCTCATCCCATAGAGTATGAATCTTCTAAAATGGAAAAAAATATGGCTCATGATTATATGATTTATGTTCTAAAAGTTACCTATCTTATGTGGAAATAGCAATGATAATAATTCATAATAAATGCACTTCTTTCCTGCATTTGTGGCTCCATGGTCATGACTGAGCATGCACACACCGTCCTGTATACTGGGGCTTCCCAGGTGGCTCAGTGGCAAAGAATCAACCTGCCAATGCAGGAGACACGGGTTCAGTCCCTGGGTGGGGAAGATCTTCTGGAGAAGGAGATGGCAACCCACTTCGGGATTCTTGCCTGGGAAACCCCATGGACAGAGGAGCTTGGCAGGCTCATCTCATGGGGTCGTTAGAAGAGTTGGACAGAACTTAGCGACTAAACAACAACTCCTGTGTATTCAAGTTAGACATTAAATTGTCTATAATTTTCCCTTACATAAAGATGTGTGCCAATTATTCCTATAATTCTCATTTTTCCCACAAGCTCTAAATAAATAAGAATCAACATATTATCCTGGTTTTCTAAAAGTTATAGTAACAGTAGAGAAGTATGGGTAAGGTGCATCCGCATATACCTTTGTTGCGATTAAAGATATGCCTCTGTGTGCTAAGTCATGTCCGACTCTTCACGACATTATGGACCACAGCCCTCTAGGCTCCTCTGTCCATGGGATTCTCCAGACAAGAATACTGGAGTGAGTTGCCATGTCCTCCTCCAGGGGTTCTTCCAATCCCAGGATCAAACCCAAGTCTTCTGAGGCTCCTGCATTGGGAGGCAGATTCTTTACTGCTGAGCTGCTGAGGAAACTTCTCAAAGATACATATTCCATTTTTAAATAGAAATATAATTGACATATATTTGTTTTAGGTGTACAACATAATGATTTCATAGATGTATATATTGCAAAACCATCCAGCACAATAAGTTTAGTTAACTATCATCTCCACACATAGTTACAATTATTTTCTGTGATGAAAACTTTTAAGATCTACTTTCTTAGCAACTTTTAAGTATACAATTCAATATATACTCTTTGAACTGTAATTATTAACAGAATCTCTTTCTAAATGTAAAATACATATATTCTTTGACTCAGCAATTTCACTTCTAAGATATTTTCCTGCCAACATAATTGATCTTATGAAGGAGAACCAGTATTAAAATGTCCACTACCACACTGTTTGTAATAAAGATTAGGGAAAAAATCTACATTTCCAAGAACTGGGGAAATGGTTAATTATGGTATGCACAATAAACTCCAATATACCATGTGAAAAAATGAGGTAGAGATGTGCTGATATTAGATATTCTTTTATTCTCCAAAATGTGCTTCTAAATGAAAAAGGAAAAGTACAAAATGGTATGTAGAGTATGTTCCCCCTAGGTATTTTTAAAGTGGAGAAAGTATACATGCAAATATGTGTTAGTATACAAGAATTTGAATAAAATCAAAGAGATCCTCTGCTGAACCCCACAACTGGTAAGTAAATTAGGGAAATTACAAAAAAGAATTTGAACAACGTCAAGAAATTCCTGGTTACCTCCAGGAGTGAGAACCATATTCCTTCTCCTTAGTGTATTCACTCATCTCATTCCTTCAGTTCATATCTTCTGCTTAATTATCTCTCAACTTTAGATATCACTTCTTGAAAGAACCTTTCTGATTTGTTTTCCTAACCTCCAGACCAAATTTGGCCACACTGACGTAAAATGTTCTTTATGCATCCTCGTAGTACTTAGCAAAAGTTCTATCCAATAATTGTATAATTAGTTGACTTATGTCTGTTTTACAGAGAGAACATAATTTCTTGACATGAAAGACTTGGCTATTTAGTAGCTAGTTTATTACTGTATCTCCAGCACCAAGCTCAATGCTTTGCACATACTGAACATAATTTGAATGCTATTATATATGTTGAATGGTTAACTGACAAGAGTTTTAATTAATTTTGGCTTGGTTATATGATCTTAAGCAAGTAGCTGAGTACTTTTAAGGTTCTTCATAGCTCTAAAACCTTGAACCTATGGGTCTAAACATACATCAAACTAAAACCACTGTTGTCCCAAAAATGGTGATTAAGTTTCTTTTGAATTTTACTTCTCTTTACCTGTATGTTCCTCTATCTTAGCTGTCAAATAGAAGAACTGAACAAGACAGAAGTCTAAGACACCTTCTCAGTTTCCCAGTAACCTCTCTCTATCACATTTTAGCTTCTGATCATGAATTGCATGCCTTTAACCCTTCAGTCTCTCTCTCCACATATACATACACACATACATACACAGATTAAACTTGCCATAATTTTATTCCAGGGGAAAATTAAGTTTGAACAGTGGGCAACAGTATTCTTATTGGACACTGCTCTACAATATATGAGCCCCTATAATATTTTGTGCCTAATAATCTGTAAAAGAAGGGTGTAAACTGTGGATATGGAGTTAAGGATCTGTAGGAAGGATCCCTGCTACTGCCACACCCCTCACTACTATTGTGAGAGGCAGACTGATTACAAAAATAATACTAACCCTCTCTCCTGGTCTTTATCAACCCCTTTAGCAAAGTGATTTTTGGCTCCTTCCATTCAATAAATGGAGATGATTTCCCCATCCTTGAATTTGAGCTGGGATTGAAATTTGTCTTTACAAACAATGCGGCAGAATGGTTTTCCAGAAGACTTGCACACTTCTGCCTTCTCTCGGAATCCAGCTTCCATCAAGAGAACTAGCCTATGGAACCTAATCAGAAAGTGAAAGACTATGGAAAATAATTAATTTTTCCTGAACAACAACCAGTTAAATCCCAAACACAAAGCTACATAGGCTGACCCACAGCAGACTACAATAGAATGATATGGAACTAAAACCATAAGAGCACCCAAATATCTAGTCTAAATTGCCAAATAGAAAAATAATTAACTACATAAGACAGTTGCTGTTTTAAACCATTATATTTTGGAATACTTTATTATGTGGCATAGTTAACTGACACATTGTGGTTCAAAATTTTAATAAGAGTAGCAAGACTTATTTTTGTTTTTTGCTTGATTTGGAACTAGGTAAATTTTATACCCAGAAACCTCTCAACTATTAGGGAAAGTACTTAAGAATATGCTGATAAGAGTTTTAGCCACAGTGTCCAATGCCCTCTCCCTTCAATCTATCCTATTAATAAGGACAAATCTATGGCACCCTTTAACTGTGTGCTTAGATAATACCTTCTCACGTTTCCTACCTCCATTTCCTTTTGGAGTTTTCGGAATATCTGAGACCCTCAGAGACAGATGAACCAAACAACCAGTGAGTGACCAATCAGGAACAGTCAGTCTTGACACCGACTGTCATGGTCATGTTGTTGGCTGTTGCAAGTCAGGTCACCATATCTAACTGATAGCTCACAACTGTAGCTCACATATACAAAAAGACTTGATACCTTCCTACAATTGTATAGATATCCTTGGTAATTTATTTTTAGATCTAAATTGACAATGGAGCTACTGAGAAACTTTACAGAAGAACAGAATGAGAATTGTGCAGCTGGCTAAGAAAGGATTTCAGAATCAAATTGAAATAGGCCTTCTCTAGATAACTCCACGGCTAAGTATAGCTTTCAGGTGAATTTCAAATACCACTACTCTCTTGGCATCTCAGGTCGATTTGATTTCCACTCCAGTCCATGGAATCCTTAATGTTTCACACATACTACAATATTCTGGGGTTCTAGCCATAACCTTATATCTCTGTCGAACTTGACATTAAAGAAACATATAACCCCTTATTGATACTTCACTGTAGCTGATACTTAAAAAGGTTAGAAATAAGCAGTGTGTCAGGATGAGGAATGCCTTAACTGTAGTATTCTAACTTAAGTATTCTAAGACAGACACATAGACAGTCAAGTCATTAATAATTATTGTGACCATATAATTTGCCATCCAAACTGCACTTGTGAGAGTGAAAGGGTACCATTAATAATTGAATAAACCAGGCATAATTCAGGAGTGTCTTGGATCTACCATGATGTATGGGTCATGGAGTGACAGAACAGAGTTTTAGGGAGTAAAAAGGCAGGGAAGCAAGCCAGAGGAACTGGACAGCTATCTAATATCTGATTAGACTTTTCTCCCACAATTTCATTTCATTGTATTGCAATACTATGAATTCTTAGAGGTTCAGTCATAATCGTGTTCATTGAAGTACCTCAACTCAAAGTTGAATTACGTAATCCTTTGATTAGAAATTTTTGGATTTTGCACAACTCTGATTGCCCCTTGAATAGAATGGATAATTGGGAACTGACTGGATAAATAAAAGAGGAAGCACTAAAAGCTAATTTCGTTCTTGGAACATACACTACAATAATGGGATCTGATAATAGGTTACCATAAAACAATTACTGAATACTACAGCACATTTGGAACTAGGCCTAGCTGAAATATATATGGTATTCCGTCTAATACGTTTGGGGGAGAGAACATAAATTTTGTTATCTAAACAGAGAAATTAGCTGGATGAAAATATCAGTAACTACAAATATATGATCATATTTTGTACACTATAGGGATACTTGTAATAACCGTAAGATTTAACCTTATCAAAAGCCAATAATATCCTTTTTTTAGATATATTTTAGTCTTGGCTTTGTTCTCCACAGGAAAAGGAAACTTCTGCCCAAATAAAAAAGTAATGAGAAATAAAAATGGACATTTTTCTGGTCTTTTTCAATCTGTATCGAAAATAAAAAGGAGCTGATATCCAAAAGTAATAATCAAATAAACATTAATTCATCACTTACCACTCCCAAGAAAATTTTCTTTAGTATTCCAATAAGTTAGCTGAATTCTTAATATGCTATATAAAATCATGTGTGAGAAATAAAATGGGCCTTTATGAAAACCTAACAAATTACACTTTGAGGGAAATTAAAGTTTCTGTGTATACACACAGACACAGAGTTACTCTTTTATCATAGCTGCAACTATGTTGCTCTCCTGTATATTTGGGATACACATTGCATGTGTCTACTTGAGAGAATTGTTCCAGAGAGCTAGAACTCTTTGATGACGTTTTATGTGAAACAGATGACTAGAACAAAAAGAGATGTGTTTGGGAATATATAATAGGGTGATTATAAAGCATTTAAAATACTATATGACAAAAAGCTGCCATCTTACACTAAGTAATGCTGACAATTTAGTGCTTGGTTTTACAAAGGCCTGTATTTAGTGTCATGAAAACTTGAGGGTGAAAAGGGGAAAAAAAGAAAACATTTTTGCCTGCTTTTAATAAAAAGTTCCAAGTGATAAGTGGAATATATTTAAAAGTGTTACTCTATTAAGGATATAATAAAAGTCTTAATATAGCATGTTTTACTTGAAAAATTCAAAATGCTGAGCAAGGGAGTTACTAATCTCACCAAAATCAGAATGATGCACTACACAAGGAGATAATTTTACAGATGGAAAATAAAAAAGGAGTAGAAAAATAACTTCCCCAAGGTTACAAAATTCTTATGCAGCATAGCTACAAACTGAACACATGAGTACTAATACCAATATAAAGAATTTTTTGTTAACTTTTAGGAGTCTTAAAGTAGGTTTTTGTTGATTTTTTTCTTTTTAATAAGTCAACAATAGAGAAGCATTTCTTCTAAATTTCTATTTTTAAAGACAAGCTAGTTTAGATTTTCTAAAAAGTCAGAAAAAGTTTAGAATCTAGTCATAAAAATATTTTGGATTTCTACAGATTTCAAAATGACACAAAAGCCTTATTATATTCTATTTACTTCTATATTGTACACACAACTATGAAGCAAATCAAGTTTGTTTAGGAGCATTTTTAATATGTACATATAAGACTTTGAACATTTTAGCATAAACCATGACTTACATTTTATTCTAGGAACTATATATGAAGTTTAAATACAGCCAGTCTTCCAGAAGGGATGGGCTGCAGTAAAGAGTTTTTCTGTATCTGTTTTTTTTTTTTTTTTTTTACGACCTAAAGCCTTTTCTGACTGTTGGGATCCCTTTTACCAGGAGAATGGGAGACTAATTCTATTATACATTTTTTAATAGTATGATTCAGGCCCAGAGGAGTAAGCACAAGATATGAGTTTAAAAAGAAGGAAAAAAGATGGAAAACTAGCAATTGGGAGCCACTCACATTTTTCTAGTAATCGAATTTATAGGAATTGTGTCTGTCCAGGCTGTTTGAAAGCATTAGAAAAATACAATTGGAAAATGACTCTGCCTTGCCTAAATGGGCTTTTTACCTTAGGTCATTAGAAACAGAATTCTGAGCTGTCAGAGCTCTCAGCAGAGTCTCAGTCCACCCTTTTCCTTATATATGCGGATACTGAAGCCCAAGATGGTGAAATGACTTGCTCAAGTGCCTGAAGGTAAATGTCCTGAAACAAACCTAGGAAAGCAGTTTACTTTAAATAGTGACCCATTAAATTATGAATTGCTATTGTATTAAATCGTCAAGGAAACAGCAATATTACTGGCTTCTAAGCAGTTTGCAGTTTTGAAATTATAAATTTTAATAGTCCCAAATCAGGTAGTCTGAAGGACATTATTTGATGTTTTTCCCAAGGCCTGTTGAGATAAACAGATGCATTCCGAACATAATATTTCACTGGGGGAGGGGGGAGGGGGACCTTCAAGGGTGCTTATGCTTTGGAATGAACCTTATGTCAGTGAGCAATTCAGAAACATTGCAGAGAGGAGTGCACACAGATGACCCAAGAGAAGAAATAGATAATTACAGGACCCCACCTTCCTGTAAATAACCAAGGAAAGCCTTTTTAAAAGCAATACAAAATGTCACCACAGGCTGACGCTCTTTCTACGAGAATAATGAGATTCTTGCTCCCTCAGATGCTGAGCACATACTTCATCGCCTTTATCGCCGAATTCATTTTCCGTGGTTCATAGATAATTCTCCTTCTCCCTTCAAAATAGACTACATACCATGCCTACAATATATTGATTTCAATGCTATATAGTGACTATAGACGGAAAGACCTGCAGGGGCAGTTTCACAAACTCTAGGTCTAAACACACTGTCAAAAGGGCTCCGGAAATGAAGGGCTGCACGCGGGGCAGTCAGTTAGTGCCTTTGAATAAGCCAGCTATTGGCACTGCATCCCCACCGGGCTCGGCTGTGCTGAGGGATCCGAAGAAGGCGCACTTGCAGTCCAAGACTTGCGTCCAGAGTCTGGACATGGCGGTTTTAGTGTCATAATCCTTTCTTTCAAAACACACATGCCGTACGGAGAATCTGGAGCATACGTCAGCCGGGTAAATTCAAGGAAAGCGCCGATCTGAGGGTCCGAGCCTTCCGACCCGCAGATCAGTCGCGGGTCGGCAGCTGTAAGGGAGCCCTCCCGGGCTGGCTGGAAGCATGCAGTTGGGTGCCGGAGAGAAACGCGAGCTTGCTGCGCCAAAACAGTCGCCCCAAGATCCGAAAGAGGAACCTCTCCCTTTTTAGCAGTTACAAGTGCGGAAAAACCTGTCCTCCGAGGTGGCCCAACTGAAAATAAATTCAGCACTGAAAAGGAAACTGGGCGTATGCGTGTGGTCTGGGGGTGGAGGATGTAGGTGAGACTTACACTCTTAAGGTGGCCAGGGGGTTAAAACCAACTGTAGGCGTGTGGATCTTTGCATTTTACAAACTACAGCACCCTCACGCTCCCTCCTCTCCCCTCGACTCCTGAATGAGTGCCCTTGCTTCCCACACCGGACACTGGGATCTGGAAAAAGTGAGATCTGTACAGTGCCTGACCCAAGGGGGTCTCCCCTTCCTCCTTCTCAGGTGTTCTCGCCCCACCCCACCAGCTTTCAATCCGGTTCAACTCTCGCTTCACACTCCCAGCCCCAGAGCCGGAGATCTGTCACAGACCTCTCTTGCCTCAGAACAGCACGCGAGCTCATTACCTCAACTAGAAATGTAACTTTAAAAGAGACCAGATCTGGGGAGGGCACCCACCTCCCGCGTACCACCACCACACACACACAGCGGTGGCAGTTCACCAACACCAGGGATCTTCAGGCTCTAACCCCCAGCCTCACTCTCCCCTCCTTTCCTGGGAGACATCCAGAGGCTTTCAAACCTCTGCTTTGACCTGAGCTTGCCAACAACTAAAGGTATGTGCAGAAATAAAAGATGAGAAAAGCAAGTGAGTTTTCCTTTGATAAAAACTAAAGTAAGGAGCAAGAGGACAAACAGAAGCCGGAATAACAGGAAGTAGGAGTTTTATCTTCAACTGTCTAGGAGGGGCTACAGATCAAAACTTCAAAGGGAGAAAAGAATGTCCCCCCAAATCCTCAAGTCAAGGGAAAATTAACCTGCTGCTCTGGCAAGCGACTGCGAGCACGCGGAACGCCCTGTGAGGATCAACTCCTGTCAGCCACCCAGCGGGTCTCGAGGATGACAGCGCCAGGGGACGTCCCTAAGGGCGAGGAAAGGGATTCCCAGACGAGATATATTAGTTGTTGGGGTTTTTTTTTTTCCTTATGAGTCTCAACACAGAACTGAAAACTGAGGTCGGATCACCGGTCCTGACCAATCCTCAGCCGCCTCACTAAGGGCGCACAGACCTGGCTGCGGATTCCAGTCCAGGCTGCGTCCTTTGCCCGCCGTCACCCCCACCCTCACAACCCACCCAGACAATGGAGGAAGGGGCTTCCAAGCCGCGGCCGGAGCTTTTCAGTGGATCCAAAGAGGAAAGCCCTCCCTTCCTTTCTTCACCTCTCACCCAGGGGAAGTTACCAGGGGATTTATCACGAAAAAGTGCGAGTTATTGCCTCAGAGCTAAGCGAAAGGGAAACTGCCCAGAACGCAGTGACGTGGACTTTGATACCCGGGGGGTTGTCAGAGGGCGAGAGCCCGCCACCCAGGCGGGGGCCGCATGGGGGAAGGGGAGAGAACCAGACGAATCTCGCCTGCGGGCCCCCTGAAGCCCCGACCCCGGCCGCACCCAAACTTCCTGGAGATTTATCCAGTGCCCCAGTCGCTGCCCCAACTTGAGCCAACCGACCGAACTCAAACATGCGGCACAGGTGAGGGAACCCAGGGCCAGCTCTGTGCCCGCACCACCGGTCCCTTACCTCCCCCATCCGCCTGGGCGCGCCGCCCACGGGGGTGGGGGGCGCGAGGCCCGGGCCCGGGACCTAGGAAGCTGCCCCCCGGTCCAGGCCGCCCTGGGGCTGCTCCGAGGCCCCTGTTCTTACCTGGCCTAAGGACAGCAGCGGAGATCAAGAGGCAGAAGACCAGACGGCAGGAGGGGGCCGCCTTCGAAGCCATATTCCTCCTCCTCAGGGACCACCGACAGAGTCCGCGCCGCAGGAGGGGGCGTCGTCCCCGGCCCCGCGCGCTCGCTCTCCGGACGCTGGGGGCAGAGGCTTCTCCCTGACACACTGCCCTCTGGGCTGTGGCGCTGCACCTTCCCGTCTCCGCCGCCCGCAACTTTCCACCACGCAGTGCCCAACTCCTCCCGCCTCCGCTTCCACACCCGCCCTCGGCCCCTTTGGCTGCTCCTCCCGGGGCCGGCGACCCTCTCTTCCCGGGAGACACTTGAGTAATTCGGAAAGGTATACGTGGTTCTTTTTAGCGGGTCCGTTGTTTTCCTTCTCTCGTAATAATAATAATGGTAGTGGCAGTGTGCATAAAAAGCCCAGTATTAGGAAAGAACTGCTGGGGGTGGCAACCGAAGGGCGACAGGTCCAGGCGGTCTCCTCAGGTGGCAGCGGCGGTGGCAGCGACAGCAGCGGCGCCAGCGGCGGTCTCTGGGCTGCTCTGAGTGGAGCGACTGGAAGGCGTGTGTAAGCTGCCGCTCTCCTCCTCCCTTCGCCTCCTCCCTCTCTCCTCTCAGCTCCCCGCTTCGCAGGAGGTAGAGCCAAGTGCAGGTGGTAGGAGCGGGATCCGCAGCCTAGAGGCGCTGCAGGACCAAGTCCCAGACTGAGGCCGAATCTGGAACTCCTTTGGGAAGTCGCGCGCGCCGCGTCCTGGAGCCCCCAAGTGGGCGGGGTATTTTAGTGGCTCCGCCCCGGGGCCACGCCCGCCAATAGGAAGCGGACCCAGAAGCAGCCGGCTCTCGGTAGGGCCTCCAAGACCGCCACTTGCAGTGTAGTTATCAGAGCTCTGTTCAGACCTACTCTAACTTCACACTGCCCACGCAGCTTCGCAGCGTTTCATATTGCCCTTTTTTGCCCCCAGACGCCTGTTCACTGGCTCACTCCTCAGGGACTTTTCGTCCGTGATATCGCAGCCTGCTTCTTCTGCAAAGGGAATAGTAGGGCAGGGAGGTAGGAGTACAGACTTTGCCAGACACTCTCAACTTTGGGTCCAATTTGTGGGGGGTGGGGAGCAAAAGAGGGAGGAAGGGGCTGGAGGAGGTAGCTAGGGTGGGAACTTGCCTCCGAGAAGTTAAAATGAACAGCTACTGATTGGCACTGTTGCGGGAGCAACTCATTAGGCTGAGTCCTCCTTCTAACCTCCCGCCCCCCCTCCCCCCCGCCACGTGCCCTTCTCGCACACACCTTTTGCGGGCAGATCACTTGAGTTGACTGCCCAGTTGCAAATAGAAAATATTTACTCTTTCCCTGGGGAAATTAAACCAGGAATTTCTAGATCCATACTTCGTCACACAGATTTTCCCAGTATCTGCAAAAGCCAAAGCGTGTGTCTTTTTTATTTTGAATTAAGCGGCGACTTTAAATTGCAAACAGAAATCTTCAAGTTACTCTAACAGCCAAGCTTCTTTTCCGTTTCAAAAAGCCAGGCATCCCGGCAGATGGACAGGCTTCTCCGGCAATTTCTAAAGATTAAATCACCTCCCAGGCGGAACATTAGGAAGCTGTGTTGCTTTCAGATCAGGCAGAGAGCATGAAGGAATATTTTCCTCTAGAACACCTGGGTGGAGCTGTCGAAGCCCTTAGTGGCTCTAAATCCAGGATGTGGGATCACAACTCTCATCCACAAAGCATAATAAAATCTTGGTCCCAGAACCACTTCGCCAAGGCATTGAATAGCCTTCCGTGCATCACAGGGTCACCCCTGTGTGAGGCTAGTTTCCAGAAGAGAATGTCAACTAGCAATCTTCACATACTGCGCTCTTTCATCAGAAGGCTTGAGTCACCAGCTAGATGGGGATGAAGGGAGTTCGTGGCAGGAGAAATAATAAAACAAGCGGGAGCACGGTCGCGTGTGTACACACGTCTTTGAATTCTTTTTCTTTTCATGCTGAAATCTCTAAGCTCCCTCTTCCGCTGTGATTTTTATGATAAAGGCTGCCAGTCTTGTCTTCCTGGTTCTCCTTACATTACATTCACAGTATTCTAGAGTTCTTATATTTTTTCTCTCTAAATAAGTAGTTTCTCCCTCTTGATTTTAACATGAACATCTCATTTTCATCTATGGACCTACAAGAAGGCAAATGCTATAAGGCAAACACCTTCTAATTCAGTATTCCATGAGTTAAGTTTGACTGCATTGCTAGCATTCCAATGGGATCCTGTAGAAATCCTTTAGGGAATTGTTTCCCTTTTAACAGCAGTTCTAAGTAGCTTTACAGGGACAAATCATCCTAACTAGATATTTAACCTGGACCCCTCTCCCTCTCAACTCTCTCTGTCTGATCCCCTTTATTTTGGAATGAGAGTTAATATAGCATAATTGTTAAAAAGTGGATCTGCAAAAGGCAGAGTGTTTGATTTGGGTTTTGACATTTATCAGCTGCATGATCTTGATGAACTCAATCTCTCTAAGCCTCAGTTTCCTTACTTGTAAAAGCTGATAACAATAGTGCCAGCTTTGTGAGATTGCTCTCATGATTAAATGAAATCTCACAAATAGTTGGCTAGGCACAGTAGAAGGAGGATGGGCTTTAGGGAGCAATCAGAGTCTAGTTAAAACTCCTGTTCTGCACAAGTGAGTGACCTTGAGCAAAAGTCAGTCTCATAATCAAAGTGTGATGACATATCAGAGTGCCACCTTCAAAGGTGTGCAGCTAAGTTGGATCAAAATACAATCTATAAGTTGAGCATGCTATACATACTTACATTTAGGACAAGTATGATTGTAGATAGTGCTCAGTTCCTCTAGTTTTCCTTTTAGAGAGGAATTTGTCCTATCCTAGGAAAATATCTTAACATGACACTTGGAGCAGTAACTCCAAAAGTTATTACTCATCTATAGCTAAGGTCACAAAAGTGATGGTGAAACTACTCTATATTAAATCACATAATAAAAAAAATGAGAAATTACAAAATAATAAAAATAAGAATTTGGCAGGGGAGTGAAGACAGTGATGCCGAGAAAAGAAGGGACAAAAAAAAAAAAAAAAGAAGAAGAAGAAGGGACAATGACTAAGCCACACAATTCTAAACTGAAATGGTAGAAGACCTTTAAATATATTATGCTGTGCTGCTGCTAAGTCACTTCAGTCGTGTCCGACTCTGTGCGACCCCATAGACGGCAGCCCACCAGGCTTCCCTGTCCCTGGGATTCTCCAGGCAAGAGCACTGGAGTGGGTTGCCATTTCCTTCTCTAATGCATGAAAGTGAAAAGTGAAAGTGAAGTAGCTCAGTCGTGTCCAACTCTGTGCGATCCCATGGACTGCAGCTTACCAGGCTCCTCCGTCCATGGGATTTTCTAGGCAAGAGTAATGGAGTGGGGTGCCATTGCCTTCTCCGTTAAATATATTATAAATAACATTAATAACAGTTATTGAACACTTACTTTTTGTTAGGCTATTCTAAATAATTTATATGAATTAGTGGAATAATCTCCCCTCAAAAAACCCTATGAGGGAGGTGCTAATATTGTCTTCATTTTACTCATGAAGAAACTGAAGCCCAGAGACATGGAGTAACTTTTCCAAGGTCACACAATCATCCATGATTCATAGTAATGGTAATGCCACAATTCTACCCAAGGCATTTTGATGTTAGAGCTTCATTTCTATTTACTTGCTTATCACTATCCACTTCATTTATCAGAAATGTGTAATAATAAATTTGACTTTTTTTGCTTGGGGAGGGGGGTGTTCATTAAATATAAACTCCTTTATAGTCTCAAAGCTTTAATAAAGGCCCCTACTCTCAAATACATTTCCCTTGAGGAAATTAGTGAAGCAGTGCACCCTATCTGCATGAGCGAGGTCAGTGCATATGAGATGACAATACTATTTCTAGTAATTTAGCATAAGTAAGAGCTCAGAATTGGAAATAAGCTTGAAATATAAGTTCCACAAAACAATGTAGTAGAGTATTTGTTCTTCACAATCTAAAGAATGGAGAGTTGGAATCACTTTACCTAGTTCTTAACAGGAAGACCTTTTCTGGTGCATCTGGATCACAATTGCTTTTGTTATAACCTAGAAAACAGTATTCCAATGATATTTACCAGTTTAGTCATGCATCAGAGCATCATAATGGGTACTTCTTATTGCAGGAAATAAAATGAATAATGTTCAGCCAGAGAAAAACATATTTCTTGTTACCTGAAACATGAGAAGCATTTTGCATCTCCAGTATAAAAGAATTCATCATCAGTCAGGACAGTATGCTGAAAGCAGTAACAGCACAGTAAACAATTTTTCAGTTTAGAATCTGTTGAGATCAGTTCTCAGGATCCCAGAGGCTCAGGTCAGGAACTTTTGCCCCATCTGTACTAACCCATCAGTATGTGACAATACAGTTAGGTGGGGCATGTGAGCATTTAAAAAGTTGAGGTGATTTTTTCTTTGATCAATGTAAACAATTTCCCACTAGAGATGAAATTTCCCAAAGATAGTTTTGGAGGCTGGGGATGCTTGTTACCACATTTGTCACAGTGTTTTGTGTGCCTTCCTAGTTTTTTAACAAAAGATGTATGCAATTCAAGAGCATACAACAAATCTGACTCACTTTGTCCCCACCCCCACCTCCCCAACAATGAGTACACATTTCGGGCCAATACCTTGCAAATACATAGAGTACTCTGTAAGTATGAGGGATATGTAATGAGAAAGAGTTCTTTACAGAACAGAGACCCTGAAACAAACTTAACAGAAAGAGTGAAAAATAGAGATGAAAAGTGTTTCCACTGTGTCTTCAATGATTGGACTAATATGTTCTGGTACCAATTCCAAAGTGTGGGTTTTTTTTCACACACCACCAAGGAATTCTTGGACACTAGCGGAATGTTCTACAATTCAACTTAATTATGACAGTATCAGCCTGGTTATAGTCTTAACCAGAGAGAAGAAATGCCTATGCAACTTGTATAGGAAGGAGAGCAGAGCTTCCTTGCTCTCTGAGCAAGCCTCTCTCCCCAAATATCCATCTGTTTACCAACCCAGAAGCTCGTGGAACCCAGTCCTTTCAAGTTTTTATGGAAGCTTCATTACATAAGCACAATTGATTAATTACAATGTAATTGTACACAATTGTACACAATTACAATGTAATTGATTACATTCTTGGCCATTAGTGGTTGAATTCACTCTCAAGTCCCACTCCCCACCCAGGAGGTCCAGAGGTGGGACTAAAGGTCTCACACTTTAATCACAGAGTCAGATCTCCTGGCAACCAAGAACCATCCTTAGGTGACCTAGGGCTTTCCAAAGTCACCTCATTAACATAGCAAAAGATCCCCTTTTCCCTCTCCTTATTTAGGAAATCCCAAGAGTTTTAGGAGCTGTGTGCCAGGAGTCAAGACCAAATATTATATTTCTTAGTATCACATACAATTTTACATCTAGGCAGACTACGATTTAGGAAAGGCGAAGAGAATGAGTCAAGGCCTAGTCACCATAGTGAAAACCTTGAAACATAAGCTGAGAAACTTAATCTACAGGAAGAAGAGAGTGGAAACAATTATTTGTCATCAGTGAGAAGAAAACAGAGCCATGCTCACTGAGAACAGAAGCCTGACTAGTAAAGTTCTCCAGTGACCAGGCAGGGAATGGGCAAGGGCCTTGCCTAATGCATTGATGAGAGAGACTGAAATAGATTAGACTGAAATGCTAAGTGGTATTTATATTAAGTCTAGAAAGATACAATTATTTTAAAGAAGCACAGGGTTTACACAGGTATAAGACAAAGCTCTGTTTCATTTCTGGACCCTAAAGGCTTTTAAGTCAGTGATGCCTAAAATGACTCTAGACATGGACTGGGGAACAGAAGGGTATCTGTCCTTCTATAAAATTTTCTCTTGAACTTTATTGTTTAATTTTGATTAATAGTGATATAAGTCATCACTTGAATAAAATTTTGCAACTCACATCTTCAATAACATTAGCTAATAAAGCTGTATCACTGGAGCTCAGGAGGGCAAAAACTCAAAGTCTATGGTAAACACTAAGTTCTTATTCCAGACTGTGGATCACTCAGTGTCCGGGTACAAAAAGAAATTCACAGCTTTTTCAATCAAAGCAGAAATCCACTTAGTCATTTCCTTCCTGTCTTCTACATGAGAAATGGAGAAAGAATCTAGTAAGCTCTTTGACTATGAAATATATACCATAACTATAAAACAAATGCCAAAACTCTTAGTGTATTGAACACTCATAATTCATTAGTGATTTCACTAGATGCATAAAATTTACTCAAAAATTATAACAGTCTGAGTTCATCCTATCAGTTGAGAGTTTCTCTTCCAAGGTCTTTATGTTTTCAACTTTTAACTGAAATATACCATTCTTTCAGTTTTGGGTAATTAGAAAGTGACTAAGAGTGTGATTATTCAAATTGTTGATACCTCAAAAGAAGTTTCAACATGATTACCTCTCCAAAAATTCTCCAAACTTTTCTCTACTTGCTCTGTCGTATGTCTGCTGTGCTCAGTCCCTCAGTCATGTCTGACTCTGTGGCCCATGGACTGTACCCTGCCAGTCCTCTTCTGCCCATGAAGTTTTCCAGGCAAGAATACTGGAGTGGATTGCCATTTTCTACTCGAAGCATATGTCTGCTAGCCATTGTGATTTATTATAATTTCATTCAGGAATTAGAAGAGAACAAATAATGACTATCGAAATTGAAAATAATGTATTTTTGATTTTCTAAAACAAATCATCATGGATTTAATGGACCTCTGGAAAACTGAATTAATTAAATATTAACTAGGCCTAGGTTATGTATACCATTTTTCCTTAAAATAATTAAGATACTTGAGTTTACAGAAAAGCATTAAGAAGAAATTCTTGCATAAATTTATTATCCTTAAGGAGTTATTTTTTTAGAAGTGATATTAATTAACAAAAAAAGATTAATAACACTGAATAATGTCTCATTGATTATGTAACATATGAATCTTTTCATTTTAATGTTTCTTAGGGATTTACAAGCAATTGAGATGAAGAGTTTTCATTCTTTATTTAAATACAAGTTTTTTTTTTTTCCTAATGTAGGCTTACTCTGAAGTCCAATTTCCTATTTCCCCATTTGATCCAATCAAACCACCTACCGTATTCCCACAATCAGGCCTTTGCACTCGCAATTTCTAATCCTTGATACTCTTTAACCCTGTTATTAGTGTAGCTTACTCCATCATCTTTTCCAAGGTATTTGCTCAAATGTTACTGTCTCACTGAAGCTTTCCATGAACAACTGTTTAAATTTTCAACGCCCCCAGCCCCAATACTCCTTATCTTCCTTTCATGTTTCATTTTTTCCTCTATCGACTCTATCACCATGTAACATGATAGCTTGAAAGCTCAATGAGGGCAGAAATGTGTGTAGCTGGATGACTAGAATAGACAGACACATTAGTAGGCACACAATACTACTTGACTAATGAGTACATCCAATCATGAATGGTTGATGAATAATAAATTACTGTGAAAGGTAATTAATAAACTGAAACAGGTGGCGCTGCTTTTACTGAAGTTTGATAAAGCAGCCTGCAGGTTCACTTCCCCCTTTAGATACTTCAAAACTTTTCAGCATAGTTAGGAAACCCACCAGGCCAGTGTAACTGTATCATATGACAGGTAAGGTAATTGAGGTCCCAGGAATCAGAAGACTTTATCAAAATTTACACAGATATGGGTAAATACCATCTTGCTTAAATGCAAAAGGACCACTTTCTGGCAGAGTAAATACACAAGATCCTCTGTAACTTTTAAATCAAATAAACCAATATAAAAAAATATTTGGATGCTATCAGGTATTATTAGTCAATTTTAAATGCAGTGTATTTAACCAAATTTTTTCGGAACAGACATTCTGAATAAAGTTCTATATAACATTTCTCTAAGACATGATTATGGATGCAGTATCAATATTGCAAAGTCTACAGAGGTGGCTCAGTTTTCAAGATTTTAAGCCTCAATGTTCTTTATACTTTGTTCTTTACAGGGTGCATTTGGCAAAATTATAATTCAGAGCAATGTATTCCACAAACATAGATGATTCATAACCTATTCAGCTAACAGTGCTATAGGACAAATATTTAATTTAATTTAATGTCCAGCATTTTAACATTACAGGGAGGTGTTTAATGTGCTTACTTTTCTTTGTAAGGGCAAGAAATCCACTTAATAATTGTACCTCAAGGTGAAAGCTTAAGAGAAAACACAATACATTTTAAAACAGCTCTAAAAGCTAGTGCACAAGAAGATTTATAAACATGTATGTGCTTTCGTTGAAGTCACCAGAATATGTGATGTGTGTGTGAGCTGGCAGGAAAGTATCAATAGATGAAATGATTTTTAGCTATGGCTTCCAGTGTTGAAATTCTGTTAAAACTAGTTAATTGATACATCTTTTAAGGAAAATTATTTGCCTTTTTATAAAACTGATATCCAAGTTATAGAGTGAAGCATAATGTCCAAGAGCAGTTAATATATCAAGGTAGGAGATAATGCCCAAAGAATGTAACTCTCGATCATTTTTCCCAGTGAGTGCTAAGTCACCTAAGTGTCTGATTCTTTGGAGCATTATGGACTGTAGCCCACCAGGCTTCTCTGTCCATGGGGGTTCTCCAGGCAGGAAGGACACTTCAAAAGAGAGTAAGATACATGGTTATTTCTCAGATTTTCTCAGGACTGAGACAAATCTTGAGTTTTGGATTTAACTCTCTAAATTCAACACTTAAAGACAAAGGGACATCAAAGAGCAGCTTGAGAAGTGTGAATGGAAGGGGAATCATGGTCATCTATCCTTACTGAGAAGATAATAGCCTTAATTACTCAGGTTTTTCTCCCACAGCAGCAACTGAGTCATCTTCTATTCTCACTTCTGCTCTCCTCATGTCTTCAACTTCTGGGATCTTTCCAGAAAGTCTAAGTAAAACTCCCAAGTTACTCTATCTTGAGGTGATTTTTCACCATCTGCTCAAATTCCTGCCATGAAATTTAAGATGTGAAGCCTTTTTTTCTAGCACTGATATGTCTTTCCAGTTCTAAGGTGATCAGCATTTCCTTCTCTTGTCTTTTTCTCCCAACTGAGTGCCTTGTCTTTGGCTAGTTCTGTGAAAGCTCAGCTTCAAATACTAAAGTCATGACAATTTCTGAAAGAAGGAAGAGATGTATTATGGTCTGGATATCAGTGAAAGAAAGAGATATTTAAAGAGAGGTGAGTCATAGGTCAGGAAAACACACAATTAAATAAGAATTATCTTAGAATATAAGCCAAAAAAGGGAATTTAGTTCTTGGTATTTCCCCTTCCCCTTTCCTTCTGCTTTTTATTTATGTATTTGAGCTACAGAGACATTGTTTTGATAATGCCAGTCGGCCAGCAAGAGTTTGTCATCATGTCGGGAAATTTTTACCAAAGTTTTTGTAATGGTCAGGATACTTTCAACTGAAAAATGACAAACACATGATCCAAAGAGTATAACTGAGAAAAAAAAAAAAAAAGAGGAGGAGGAGGAGGTGACTTACTGGTTTAAATGGCTGGGAATCCCCAAAGTATGTATATGTTTAGGCGCATCAGGATCAAAGCATTTGAACAAAGTTGTCAAGACTCTTTGTTCTTCTTTCCATATTTCAGCTCTATATCCCTTTGCTTGTCTTGGACTGTTTTCTTAGTTTCTCTGCTGTGGCCCAACTTCTTTCATCCAAAAAGATACCTTCAAACCCACCTTTGACCAAAAAAGATACCTTCAAACTTAAGCTTATATTCATAGGGATTGAAATTCTAAGGGAAGAAATAGCCTCTAACTCATGGAAATAGGTGGGGCTTCCCAGGTGATGCTAGTGGTAAAGAAACTGCCTGCCAATGCAGGAGACATATGAGACAAGGGTTCAATCCCTGGGTTGGGAAGATCCTCTGGAGAAGGACATGGCAACTCATCCAGTATTCTTGCCTGGGAAATCCCATGGACAGAGGAGCCTGGTGGCTATAGTCAGTTCGACATAGCACACACGCACACATGGAAAAGTGTACAATCGGTTTTACCCATCTCTTCAGTAATTTACTGTAAATAAGAATATCCAGGACCATGACTGACCAGTCCTGAGTCATATTCCACCTCTGCAGCCAGAAGGTGGGTGGGCATCACACTTGATGGTACCT
The DNA here is from genome assembly GCF_055505025.1 of Bos grunniens. Lineage (NCBI taxonomy): Eukaryota > Metazoa > Chordata > Mammalia > Artiodactyla > Bovidae > Bos > Bos grunniens. The sequence goes on from NC_141165.1 coordinate 107,415,461, forward strand.
CAGAATTACGGGGATGGGGGCCATTCCCTAAGGAGCAGACAAAAACAGTAGATATACACTGCATTTGCTTTATGTTATTTTTAAACTGATTCTTAGAACCAAGATGCTTTCTGTTCAGATTGTGTACAACAAGAGCTTTTGATCGCTGCTGCTGCTGCTAAGTCACTTTAGTCGTGTCCGACTCTGTGCGACCCCATAGACGGCAGCCCACCAGGCTCCCCCGTCCCTGGGATTCTCCAGGCAAGAACACTGGAGTGGGTTGCCATTTCCTTCTCCAATGCATGAGAGTGAAAAGTGAAAGTGAAGTCGCTGAGTCATGTCCGACTCCCAGGGACCCCGTGGACTGCAGCCTACCAGGCTCCTCCGTCCATGGGATTTTCCAGGCAAGAGTACTGGAGTGGGGTGCCATTGCCTTCTCCGGAGCTTTTGATTTTGAAGGTGAAAAACAGAAATATTCTGTAACATAGGAAAACCTAATCTTGTCTTCATCCTTGCTCCTTTCTAAGGGCTAGATCACTGGCACAAAGAGAAAACAGGCATTACTTGAAAATTCTTACTAATGGTTTCCCAGGTGCCTCAGTGGTAAAGAATATAATGCAATGCAGGAGACACAGGAGATGCTGGTTCTATCCCTGAGTTGGGAAGATAACCTGGAGAAGTAAATGGCAACCCACTCCAGTATTCTTGTCTGGAAAATTCTATGGACAGAGGAGCCTGACAAATTGCAGTCCTTGGGGTCACAAAGAGTTGGACACAACTGAGCGACTGAGCATACATGTCCTGTACATACTCTGTTTATGTGGGGAAGGAGTAAGCATTAGTGTTGTTCTATGCTTAGAAGGATGTGAAACAAAGTGACAAAATAAATATTCTGAAGTATTCACAAATATGCTTATTTCCTCTGAGAGTCTGCCAAACAAACAGGTATTTCCTCAGGACTTCTTTTGAAGGTGAGCTGAGTAACTCCTTTCAACTTTATTTTCCATGTATTTGCTACACCTGATTTTCCATCAATTTATCACTGTCATCAGTATGCTGTTGTCCTTACATAAAGGAAAAGTAGAAAAATAGCCAGAAATTCATATTGGCCAATCTCTCTGATTCATCTAGGCCCAATATTTTCAGTTTCAGCAGTCCTTAAGACAAGTACCTATAGAAAGTCAACACTCTGGTCTTTTTTCAAGCAAACTGCCTCCCCCATCCTGGAATGGTGATTTTAAGCAAGGAGCAGCCAGCAGCAAATCCTCAATCACACATTCTACTGGATGCCTTTACAATTAGCTCAATCTATCTACCTTCTTGAGTATAACTAAATGAACCTTCTTTCCAGCCTCCATGCATTATCCCTTCTTTCTTAAAGAATCACCACAAATCATACCCCTTCTCTAACACATGGCCCAAGTTTCCACTCCTCCGTGGTACTGTTGTAAACTTCTATCCAGAGATGCTTGTGTGCAGTGCTTCTGAATGCCACCTCCTGTATGTCACATTGGCAGCTTGAAATTGCCATCGTGGGAAATGGAAATTGGAAATTGGCAAACACTACAAATCCGGGTTGGTTTTGGTTTTGAGAGATAGTTGTTTTCAGTTCACTTCAGTCGCTCAGTTGTGTCCAGCTCTTTGTGACCCCATGGACTTCAGCATACCAGGCTTCCCGTCCATCAACAATCCCCGGAGCATGCTCAAACTAATGTTCATCAAGTCGGTGATGCTATCCAACCATCTCGTCCTCTGTTGTTCCCTTCTCCTTTAGCCTTTAATCTTTCCTAGCATCAGGGTCTTTTTCAATGAGTCAGCTCTTTGCATCAGGTGGCCAAAGTATTGGAGTTTAAGCTTCAACATGTCCTTCCAATGAATATTCAAGACTGACTTTCTTCAGGATTGACTGGTTTGATTTCCTTGCAGCCCAAGGGACTCTCAAGAGTCTTCTCCAACACCACAGTTCAAAAGCATCAATTCTTCCACACTCAGCTTTCTTTATAGTCCAACTTTCACATCCATACATGACTACTGGAAAAACCATAGCCTTGCCTTTGTTGCCTTTGACCTTTGTTGCAAAGTAATGTCTTTGCTTTTTAATATGCTGTCTAGGTTGGTTATAGCTTTTCTTCCAAGGAGCAAACATCTTTTAAATTCATGGCTGCAATCGCCATTTGCAGTGCTTTGGAGTCCAAGGAAATAAAGTCTCTCACTGTTTCCATGGTTTCCCCATCTATTTGCCATGAAGTTATGGGACTGAATGCCATGATCTTAGTTTTCTGAATTTTGAGTTTTAAGCCAACTTTTTGACTCTCCTCTTTCACTTATATCAAGAGGTTCTTTAGTTCTTCTTCACTTTCTGCCATAAGGGTGGTGCCATCTGCATATCAGAGGTTATTGATATTTCTCCTGGCAATCTTGATTCCAGCTTGTGCTTCATCCAGCCTGGCATTTCACATGATGTATATGTTAAACATATACATATAAGTTAAACAAGCAGGGGTTCCATGTCCAGTTCTAACTGTTGTTTCCTGACCTGCTTACAGATTTCTCAAGAGGCAGGTCAGATGGACTGGTATTCCCATTTCTTTCAGAGTTTTCCACAGTTTGTTGTGATCCACACAGTCAAAGGCTTTGGCATTGTCAATAAAGCAGAGTAGATGTTTTTCTGGAACTCTCTTGCTTTTTCTATGGCCCAACGTCTGTTGGCAATTTGACCTCTGTTTCCTCTGCCTTTTCTAAATCCAGCTTGAACATCTGGAAGTTCTCAGTTCACGAGAACTTCATGAAATGTTGAAGGCTGGCTTGGAGAATTTTGAGCATTACCATGCTAGTTGTGAGATGAGTGCAATTGTGTAGTAGTTTGAACATTCTTTGGCATTGCCCTTCTTTGGGAAAAGAATGAAAACTGACCTTTTCCAGTCCTGTGGCCATTGCATAGTTTTCCAAGTTTGCTGGCATATTGAATGCAGCTCTTTCACAGCATCATCTTTTAGGATTTGAAATAGCTCAACTGGAATTTCATCACCTCCACTAGCTTTGTTCATAGTGATACTTCCTAAGGCCTACTTGACTTCACATTCCAGGATGTCTGGCTCTAGGTGAATGATCACACTATCGTGGTTATCTGGGTCATTAAGATCTTTTTGTATAGTTCTTCTGTGTATTCTCGCCACCCTTTCTTAATATCTTCTGCTTCTGTTAGGTCCATACTATTTCTGCCCTTTATTGTGCTCATCTTTTCACATAGTGTTCCCTTAGTATCTCTAATTTTCTTGAAAAGATCTCTAGTCTTTCCTATTCTATTGTTTTCCTCTATTTCTTTGCATTGATCGCTGAGGAAGGCTTTCTTATCTCTCCTTGCTATTCTTTCGAGTTCTGCATTCAGATGGTTGTTTTAACAACTAGCATATCATACTGTCCTTGGAATTGACTTTATTCTTCACTAACCACTTTAACAGTGCTGAGGGTGGTGTCAGATATACTCAAGTTCTGGTTCATTGATCTAGTATTTATGTGACAGTGAGTTGTTTCACCTGAGTCAGTTTCCTTAAGTAAAATAACACAGGTGAAGTTTCTGGCAGAGAAAAGTGCTGAATAAGAGTAGCTATTTCATCAATGGCACTTGATCCTTCATGTGTATTCCATTCATAGTTTGGATTAGCTATGTTTCTGGATATATGTTGATGTCTTTTGTATTTGCTTTCCTTGACCACAGAACCCCGAGTGTTAAAAAGAATCATCAGAGTATCTTGCTTAGTGTGCTTGGTAGATAGTGAATCCACAGTAAATACTACTGTAGGGCATATTCATAGAGTAGGCAGTCACAGAGTCAAAAATGTGTGGCCAGTGATGCCTGACAGCACTAGATTAAGAGTGTTGTGTGGGCTGTGCTAAGTTGCTTCAGTTGTGTCCGACTCTTTTCGAACCTATGGACTGTAGACTGCCAAGCTTCTCTGTCCATAGGATTCTCTGGGCAAGAATACTGGAGTGGGTTGCCATGCCCTTCTCCAGGGAATTTTCTGGATTCAGGGATCTAACCCGTATCTCCCAGGGATCAACCCCCCATCTTCCATGGATCAACTCTGATGTTTCATGATTTGGCAGGCAGGTTCTTTACTACTAGAGCTATATGGGAAGCCTAGTTTAAGAATGCCTGAATTTCAATCTCAGAACACAGCATACTAAATTGTAAGAACTCCTGGATCAAACATTTCTACTTTTGAATCACAGTTCCACCTCTAATCATCTGTGCTGACTTCATCAAGTTACTGGCCTCAGCTTCCTCATCTGTTAAATGGATGAAAGAGTAGCTTTGTACTTAGTGTCACAATTTAGGAAGATCCCTTGTACTAAAAGATGCTAAATGGGTGGACAGTCTTAATAAAAAGTGGCTACTACCATTCTTCCACTAGTCGATCCTGTGGTTTAATCTTCCTAAGCTTCATAGACTTAACTATATCTATAAAAGTGAGAGGGCTAATTTAGTGTTCTTTCAAGAGATCTTTTTTTATTTTGAATAAGTTTCTTTATGTCAAAAGCCCTTTATTCCAGAAACAGATAGAAGCCCTAATGCCAATACTCGTTGGTGAACAAAATCTCTCCCTTCGAGTCTCACTACTGCTAGCCCAGGCCCCCATCACTGTACAGGAATTTTCCAACCAGTCACCTACCATGTGGCTCTACTTTTCATCCTCCAGACTTCCCTGTGGTCTTCTTAGGCAGACACACACACACACACACACACACACATTTGATTGTGGCACTCCCTTTCTTTAAAATCTCTGCTGGAATCATTTTACCTACAAATGAAGGTTAACCTTCCTAGCAAGATCTCTGAAGCCCTTGACATTCTTGTCCTGGTTTCATATTTGCCCATGTTAGTTTCATATCACAACCCTCTCTTGTGAGCACTATGCTTCAGTCAGGTGGAACTCACTGTTTCCTAAACATACCCTGGCAGCCTTTCTCAACTTATGTCATTACACATATGGTTCTTTTGGCAGCCTGAGATGCACCTACTAGCCTACCCCTTTGTTTTCCTGGGATACTCCTACTCATATTTCAAGACCCACCTCACATGTCAAGTTGTCTTTTAAAAAGGTTTTCCTGATTCCCCCAGGCAGTGTTAGTCATGCTGTCTGTATTTCTACAGTGCTAGCACTTTCCTCTTTGAATTATATTTATCTGTTTACAAGTCTGGCTCCTCCACTGGATCAGTAACTTCTCAGTAGTGATGTGCCACAAGTCTGGAGTCAGACTGTCTGGTTTATAAACCCCTGCACCAACACATACTAGATGAATGAGCTTGAGAAAGCTACTCAACTTCTTTAATCGCCCATTTTCTCACCTATAAAATAGAATGTTGCATTATCAGGGTCCTATAGTAATTAAAAGAGAAAATGCATGTAAAGCTCCTACCTATATGCCTGGCATAAGTTAAGGACTCAATAACTTAATCATTCTCAATGTTGATGGTGATGTCAAAGGAGATGGGACAGCAGCAGTGGGAGAGAAAGTGATGGGAAAAAAAGAAAAGAAAAACCCTCATTTATCTTTGCAGTCCCTGGACCAGTTCCCAGTCTGGCATCTAGTAAGTACTCAATGCATGTTTGTTGAATGAATGGTGCTACTTTATAGCACACCTAAAATGACAGATACCAGCTCTTTTCTCATATGTGAGTCGAAGATGTTGAATTAATTTTTGAGATGCCAACAACTGAGTTGCTGATGGAGACTGGGAGGAGGGGGGAAAAAGGAGGATGGAGGATAGAGAAGGAAAGTAGTATGTTGGGCATGCTCTTTATACCTTCGTCTAAGCATTACTGTTGTTGTCATTATTAAGAACGGAAACTTTTTTTTAAAGAAATTAAGTGGTGAGGATTCCCAGTCTAGAGAGCAGCCCCACCAACAGGCATCACTTGGGTGTGAGGACAGGACTTTCCTGGTGGCTCAGACGGTAAAGCGTCTGTCTACAATGTGGGAGACCTGGGTTCGATCCCTGGGTCGGGAAGATCCCCTGGAGAAGGAAATGGCAATCCTCTCCAGTACTATTACCTGGAAAATGCCATGGACAGAAGATCCTGGTAGGCTACAGTCCATGGGGTCGCGAAGAGTCAGACACGACTGAGCGACTTCACTTTGGGTGTGAGGCAGTCAAAGCAAACTCCTTTGATGTGATAGAAGAGCCAGAGGGCAAAACCGCAGGCAGCAAGGGGTTGGAATGCAAGGGGCTCAGAACGAAAATACTTTCATACTATCGGGAGGGGCCGAGATCACTTAATGATGAAACCCCTGGACTAGAAAGGACTGAAACATTGAGAGTGGAAGTCCTGATTAGCGAAACAGTAAACTCCGGAGGCATTTACACAAATTAAAACCAAACAAAAGCCTAATACACAGGACATTAAAAAAAAAAAAAAAAACTGAGAAAAATTTTCAATTAGTTCCAAAGAACAGCTGGAAATCAGACTAGGGCTGCTGCGAGAATGGGATATCAGAATTTAAAGTGGGAAAGGAGATGAACAGAGGAGGTGGAGAGAGAAGCGGTGCTGCTGAATTTATCTCAAAGAAGAAAAAAGAATAAATACATGCTCTCTTGTATCCATTAAACGTTGGATGCTCCCCAGACCAGAGTATCGGCTGATTCACTTTTTGCTGCGCTCGGTAGAGAAAACAACACACAAACAAAACCAGAAATAAACACAGAAAAATAAAGGCATGCTTTCGTCTTCTCCTCCTTCTGCCTTCTTCCAGTCGAGTCCTTCCCCGCAAGCAAAGGTTCGCCTTCGCTGTCCATGTCCTTCCAGACCCCCAGCAGCCGGCCTTTCATTCCATTCTCGAGCCCCGAACTAGGCTTGGTCCCCAGATCTCACAGTCCCAGAAGTTGATCCACTTCTCTCTCCTTTTTTCCCCTCCCACTTCTTCCCTCCTCTTCCCTCTGGTCCGTCTGCTCCTTTGCCCAGCTGTCACCAGCTCCCCTTGCTCCCCACGCCTACGCCCCGAACCCATGGCTGGGAGGAGGGCCTGCTGACGCTCGGCAGAGTTGGCAGGGTCCCAGAGAAAAACCCCGCTCTTCCTCTTTAGCAAACCACTGTCTTTCGCAGCGGAAACTGATTTCCACTGAGGAGCACCATCCAGTCTGCGTCCGCCGGAACCGACCGAGAGAGAGCCTGCGCTTGGTCTTTGGCTGCTGACTCGGAACCCGAGAGACCCCGGCCGGCCGCGCCCTGGCCGCGAACACGCTCGTCCCCAGCTGCCTCAGGGACTGGGGCATCGCCAGCCCCCAGGTTGGATAGCTCGGTTCCGCCTCGCACCAATCCTCCGATACTCTGTTCCTCTAGATGAAGGGCCCCAGCCGGCCTCCTGGGTCAGACACCGATTCGCCGTTTCTGAGGATTGATTGATATACATAGAGGAACCAAGCCCACAAATACGTGGAAAAAATAAGCAAGTGCATACCTATGTCTTGTCATTATCACTGGCAAAAAGAAGTCTAGGATTTTCCCAAGTAAAGTTCTAGTAGCCCCACTCTCCCTCATAAACTTCCATTGTTAGGGACTGTGCGTCTGTCTCAGTCGTGTCCAACTCTTTGAGACCCCATGGACTGCAGCCCCCTAGGCTCCCCCGTCCTTGTTTTCCAAGCAAGGCTACTGGAATGGGTACTCCGAAACGACTCTGTATTCCATATAATGTTTATAAATGATGATTGTACTTTAATGAACATCTGATTAAACCAACATACCAGATTAAATACAGCTATCTTTACTGGAAGGAATTCCTCAACAAAGCAGAATGTGTAACTTATGGAAGGCTACTACTAGAATTCTCCTCTGGAAACCAGAGACCGGATGTGAAATAGCCGACAGTGCAGCTGAGTTGGTTGCACTAAATGAAAGGCCTCTCATGTCTTAGCGGTTCTGGGGGGCTGTTTTTTATATTTAGGTGCGAATGCTGATTTTGTCATAATTGATACAAGAAAGTTATGAATCGATGTAGGAAACAAAATAATAAGAAATCCTTGGGCAATATCTGAAAGAGCATTTAACTCTGTCACTCAAGAAAAAGGAACAGTTCAGTTTTCAGAATGTACCTACATTATACAGTCAGCCAATAAAACATAATCCCCACTTAAGCAATTAGAGGAGGGCCGTGGGGTTGCAGTTGGGATTTTTAGCTTGGTTAAAGCAAATAAAATACTGTAGGAAGAATGAAATCATACTTGTTGAAACTTGGATTTACAGAAATATAAGGTAGCTTGAAGAAGATGAATTCAGGTGGAAAATGACCTTTCTATTATGTTCAGGAAGGCATTAGAATGTCAGGAGAAATGCTGGAAAGGAGATTTATTACCATAAGCACAGTTGACAAGTTCCATTTTGTTGAGTACCTTGGAAAGAGGAAGGAAACCAACATTTCAGGAGGTGATTAAAAAAGCTCTGAAAAGAGTGTTCAGTAATCCAGGGAGACCTGAATGGTGGAGGCATGTGTTGCTCCTGGTCTGCTAAGAGGCTCCTGGGTGTCTCAGAGTCCCCCTGATTTGCTTATTCCTTGTCTGAATATTTGTACTAGATGAATTACATGTGATACGAAATGGGATAGAGACAATGCGTGTATATGTGTATATCCTTCTTACTCCCTATAAAAAATTCTTCCCCCTCCCTTCCCTCTCTGTATTTGTGTGTATGTGTGTACATGTGTTTGTTCAAGTATATCTATCTACATATATATTCAGAGATGAGAAGGGAATTTTCAAAAATATATCATTTTTTTGGTAGTAAAGTCGCATTTATATTGCTTTACATTTTGAAGGCCATATTCATTTGAGACATATATATATATACCTTGTATGGCCTAGAGGGCTTATGTTACGTTTCCACTGCAATGATGAGGAAATAAAGATCAGAGAAGGGAAATCATATAAATATTGTTTTGTTTTGAAAACCACCTTTCAGTTGAAACATACACATGCTTTATGTGGCCTAGAGGGCTAGTGTTAGGAGCCCCATTTTAAAGAAGAGGAAATAAAGATAAAGAAGGGAAGTGATTTTCCCAATGTCCTTTTCAAATTTGCCACGAAACCTTTCACAGTACTTGTGATTCATAAGCACAAACTTTAAAACAATGCAGGAACTCAACACATCCTCTTTTCTTGAGCATTTTCTGTCTCTCCTTTTTAGTTTCAATATTTAGTTAAAATCTGATAAAAACTTCAACAAGTCTCCGTACACAGTCATCTCCTATTCTTTTTCCTTGTTTTGTTTTCTTCCTTAGCACTTCTGACTCTCAAACACACCTTGCATTTTACATGTTCATCTTGTTTTTTGCATGTGCTTTTCTGCCTCAAAGAATATGCTTAGTGTAGACGGGAATGATTTTGAGGGGTAAAGTGGGAACTGTGGTTTTTCTGCTATATTCTCAGTGCCAAGAAAAATGCCAAGCAAATAGGAGGCCCTCAATAAATGTCTGTGAAATGAATGCCCACGTGCATGAATGAATGAGGGCTGAAAATAGTCCATGTAAATCTACCTAGCATCTATCAAGCCACTGCTATTTTTGTAAGGGAGAGGTGCTCAATAATTACTTGTAAGAAAAATAATGAAAGGACCTCACTGCAGGTCCCTGGACACTTGATGTGAAGATAGTATTCCTTATTTGTCTTAGTTTTTTCTGTTAGCAAAATATGGTTGAAACCTCACTTCTGATGGCCAAATGATGCCTCTGCTGCGGCTGGGAAAATTTTTGTATGTCTTATGTCTTTGTTGCCTTCTACTCTGCCTTTACCTTTCTCTCATGTGTGCACAAACCTCAGGAAATGCCCTCTGCCTACAACCCAGCCAGGAGTGTATTTTTCCTGGCCCAGTGCCCTTTACTTAGGATCTTTCCAGACCTTTTCATCCCTCATTAAATTTTACCTACCTTTTCCCCCATTCCCTCTGGTGTCTACTTTCCATACTGTTTTATGCTTCCTAGGTAATACATTTTTATTTTGTTAGAAACAAGTAGTCTCAGAATTACAAGACCACACAGTACAGCTTCTCTTTCAGTGATCCAAGTCTTTCTATGGTTTGCCAAGTGAGAAGCGGTGTAAGTGAGAACTCAGTCTCAGATATAAGATGGATAAGCTTTCTGCCTTTCATGAATTATATGACTTTGGGCAAATTATTTGACCTCTCTAAGCTTCAGTTCAGTTCAGTTGCTCAGTTGCATGCAACTCTTTGTGACCCCATGGACCTCAGCACGCCAGGCTTCCCTGTCCATCACCAACTCCCTGAGTTTACCCAAACTCAACACCATTGAGACGGTGATGCCATCCAACCATCTCATCCTCTGTTGTCCCCTTCTTTTCCCCACTTCAGTCTTTCCCAGAATCAGGGTCTTTTCAAATTAGTCAGTTTTTTTTTGCATCAGGTGGCCACAGTATTGGAGTTTCAGCTTCAACATCAGTCCTTCCAATGAACACTCAGGACTGATCACCTTTAGGATGGACTGGTTGGATCTCCTTGCAGTCCAAGGGACTCTCAAGAGTTTTCTCCAACACCACAGTTTAAAAGCATCAATTCTTCCGCACTCAGCTTTCTTTATAGTCCAACTTTCACATTCATACACGACTACTAGAAAAACCATACCCTTGAATAGATGGACCTTTGTTAGCAAAGTAATATCTCTGATTTTTAATACGCTGTCTAAGTTGGTCATAACTTTTCTTCCAAAGAGCAAGCATATTTTAATGGCTATAGTCACCATCTGCACTGATTTTGGAGCCCCCAAAATAAATTCTGTCACTGTTTCCATTGCTTCCTCATCTATTTGCCATGAAGTGATGTGACCAGATGCCCTGATCTTAGTTTTCTGAATGTTGAGTTTTAAGCCAACTTTTTCACTCTCCTCTTTCACTTTCATCAAGAGGCTCTTTAGTTCTTCTTCACTTTCTGCCATAAGGGTGGTGTCAACTGCATATCTGAGGTTATTGATATTTCTCCCGGCAATCTTGATTCCAGCTTGTGCTTCCTCCAGCCCAGCGTTTCTCATGATGTACTCTGCATATAAGTTAAATAAGCCCATGACAATACACAGCCTTGATGTACTCCTTTTCCTATTTGGAGCCAGTCTGTTCTTCCATGATCAGTTCTAACTATTGCTTCCTGACCTGCATACAGATTTTTCAAGAGGCAGGTGGTCTTGTAGTCCCATCTCTTTCAAAATTTTCCACAATTTATTATGATCCACACATTCAAAGGCTTTAGCATAGTCAATAAAGCAGAAATAGATATTTTTCTGGAACTCTCTTGCTTTTTGGATGATCCAGTGGATGTTGACAATTTGATATCTGGTACCTCTGCCTTTTCTAAAACCAGCTTGAACATCTAGAAGTTCACAGTTCATGTATTGTTGAAGCCTGGCTTGGAGAATTTTGAGCATTACTTTACTAGTATGTGAAATGAGTATAATTGTAGTACTCATTTGAGCATTCTTTGACATTGCCTTTCTTTGAGATTGGAATGAAAACTAACCTTTTCCAGTCCTGTGGCCACTGCTGTGTTTTCCAAATTTGCTGGTATATTGAGTGCAGCACTTTCATAGCATCATCTTTAAGGATTTGAAATAGCTCAACTGGAATTCCATCATCTCCACGAGCTTTGTTCATAGTGATGCTTCCTAAGGCCCAGCTTGACTTCACATTCCAGGATGTCTGGCTCTAGGTGAGTGATCACACCATCGTGGTTATCTTGGTCATGAAGATCTTTTTTGTTTGGTTCTTCTATGAATTCTTGTCACCTCTTCTTAATATCTTCTGCTTCTGTCATGTCCATACCATTTCTGTCCTTTATTGAGCCCATCTTTGCATGAAATGTTCCCTTGGTATCTCTAATTTTCTTGAAAAGATCTCTAGTCTTTCTCATTCTATTGTTCTCCTCTATTTCTTTGCATTGATCATTGAGGAAGGCTTTCTCTTATTCCAAAGAATAAGAGAACTCTGCATTCAAATGGGTATATCTTTCCTTTTTGCCTTTGCTTTTCGCTTCTTTGGAACTCTGCATTTAAATTGGTATATCTTTCCTTTTTGCCTTTGCTTTTCGCTTCTTTTCTTTTCATAGCTATTTGTAAGGCCTCCTCAGACAGCCATTTTGCTTTTTTGCATTTCTGTTCCTTGGGGGTGGTCTTGATCCCTGTCTCCTGTACAATGTCTTGAACTTCCATCTGTAGTTCATTAGGTACTCTGTCTATTAGATCTAGCCCCTTAAATCTATCTGTCACATCCACTGTATAATCGTAAGGGATTTGATTTAAGTCATACCTGAATGGTCTAGGGGTTTACCCTACTTTCTTCAATTTGAGTCTGAATTTGGCAATAAGGTGTTAATGATCTGAGCCACAGTCAGCTCCCAGTCTTGTTTTTGCTGACTGTATAGAGCTTCTCCATCTTTGGCTGCAAAGAATATAATCAATCTGATTTCAGTGTTGGCCATCTGGTGATGTCCATGTGTAGAATCTTCTCTTGTGTTGTTGGAAGAGGGTGTTTGCTATGACCAGTGTGTTCTCTTGGCAAAACACTATTAGTTTTGCCCTGCTTCATTCTGTACTCCAAGGCCAAATTTGCCTGTTACTCCAGATGTTTCTTGACTTCCTACTTTTGCATTCCAGTCCCCTATAATGAAAAGGACATATTTTTGGGGTGTTAATTCCAAAAGGTCTTGTAGGTCTTCATAGAACCATTCAACTTCAGCTTCTTCACTGTTGCTGGTCAGGGCATAGACTTGGATATCTGTGATATTGAATGGTTTGCCTTGGAAATGAACAGAGATCATTCTGTCGATTTTGAGATTGCATCCATGTACTGCATTTTGGACTCTTTTGTTGACTATGATGGCTACTCCATTTCTTCTAAGGGATTCCTGCCCACAGTAATAGATATAATGGTCATCTGAGTTAAATTCACCCATTCTAGTCCATTTTAGTTCTCTGATTCCTAAAATGTCGATATTCACTCTTGCCATCTCCTGTTTGACAACTTCAGTTTGCCTTGATTCATTCACCTAACATGGCCCATGGACTCTAAGCTTCAGGCCTTTCATTTAAGACTGATAACAAAATAGATCTCACCACCCAGGGCCATTCTATTAAGTAGAATATGTGGGATTATGCATCAAATAATTCCTTGCCAGTAGTAACCACTAATAAATAGCTATTCCATATACCGTTTCAATGCCATCAGTATTGGGACAGAAATCTCTACTTCCCTGAGTCAATCAGTTCTTTTTTGAAGATACATTGTCCATCTCCTGTAAAGATCCTTTATAGTTAGCCCAAATGTGCTCCCTATTAGCTTCGTCCCATTGGTCTCCAGTGTTTGCTTTGAGAAACAGAGTCAGTATGTGCTGTTATGATCTGAATGTTGGTATTCCACACCCCTTAAATTTATATGATGAAGCCCTAACCCTCAATGTGATGGTGTTTGGATGTAGGGCTGTGCGGAAGTAATTAAATGTAGATGAAGTCAGGAGAGTGTTTCCCTTATGTTGGATTGGTACACTAAAAAGAAGAGCAAGAGACAAGAAAAAACTTTCTCCAGGAGCATGCACTGAGAAAAGGACATGTAAACATACAACAAAATGGCAGTCATTGCAAACCAGGAAAAGAACCAAATCTACTGGCATCTTGGGCTTGGGCTTCCCAGCTTCTCAAATTGTGAAAAATAAATGTTATTGTTTAAGTAACCCAGTCTATGGTATTTTCTTAGAGTAGCCTGAGATAAGACATGTGCCTTCTCTTTTGTGATTTTTTTTAAAGTTTCTAAAACAACTTTTATAGTCTATCTACATCTTCTCCATTTTAAGCTAAGGTTTTCCAGTTCCTTCAACTGCTCTTCATCTGTCATGGTTTCTCTTTTCCTTTACCAACTGATTGCTCATAATGGCATCTACTTTACCTATGTGCCTCTTTAAGAGGTGCACCTGAAAGATATACAATAGCCTAGTCATCGTATAACTAACACAAGTTACAGGGGAGGTATTGATGAGCTATGGAATGAGGTTTGTGACATTGTACAGGAGACAGGGATAAAGACCATCCCCATGGAAAAGAAATGCAAAAAAGCAAAATGGCTGTCTGGGGAGGCCTTACAAATAGCTGTGAAAAGAAGAGAAGCGAAAAACAAAGGAGAAAAGGAAAGATATAAGCATCTGAATGCAGAGTTCCAAAGAATAGCAAGAAGAGATAAGAAAGCCTTCCTCAGGGATCAGTGCAAAGAAACAGAGGAAAACAACAGAATGGGAAAGACTAGAGATCTCTTCAAGAAAATCAGAGATACCAAAGGAACATTTCATGCAAAGATGGGCTCCATAAAGGACAGAAATGGTATGGACCTAACAGAAGCAGAAGATATTAAGAAGAGATGGCAAGAATACACAGAAGAACTGTACAAAAAAGATCTTCATGACCAAGATAATCACGATGGTGTGATCACTAACCTTGAGCCAGACATCCTGGAATGTGAAGTCAGGTGGGCCTTAGAAAGCATCACTACGAAAAGCTAGTGGAGGTGATAGAATTCCAGTTGAGCTATTTCAAATCCTGAAAGATGATGCTGTGAAAGTGTTGCACTCAATATGCCAGCAAATTTGGAAAACTCAGCAGTGGCCACAGGACTGGAAAAGGTCAGTTTTCATTCCAATCCCAAAGAAAGGCAATGCCAAAGAATGCTCAAACTACCGCACAATTGCACTCATCTCACATGCTAGTAAAGTAATGCTTAAAATTCTTCAAGCCAGGCTTCAACAATATGCGAACCGTGAACTTCCTGATGTTCAAGCTGGCTTTAGAAAAGGCAGAGGAACCAGAGATCAAATTGCCAACATCTGCTAGATCATGGAAAAAGCAAGAGAGTTCCAGAAAAACATCTATTTCTGCTTTATTGACTATGCCAAAGCCTTTGACTGTGTGGATCACAATAAACTGTGGAAAATTCTGAAAGAGATGGGAATACCAGACCACCTGATTTACCTCTTGAGAAATTTGTATGCAGGTCAGGAAGCAACAGTTAGAACGGGATGTGGAACAACAGACTGGTTCCAAATAGGAAAAGGAGTACGTCAAGGCTGTATATTATCACCCTATTTATTTAACTTATATGCAGAGTACATCATGAGAAATGCTGGACTGGAAGAAACACAAGCTGGAATCAAGATTTCTGGGAGAAATATCAATAACCTCAGATATGCAGATGACACCACCCTTATGGCAGAAAGTGAAAAAGAACTAGAAAGCCTCTTGATGAAGGTGAAAGTGGAGAGTGAAAAAGTTGGCTTAAAGCTCAACATTCAGAAAACGAAGATCATGGCATCCAGTCCCATCACTTCATGGGAAATAGATGAGGAAACAGTGGAAACAGTGTCAGACTTTATTTTTCTGGGCTCCAAAATCACTGCAGATGGTGACTGCAGCCATGAAATTAAAAGACGCTTACTCTTTGGAAGGAAAGTTATGACCAACCTAGATAGCATATTCAAAAGCAGAGACATTCCTTTGCCAACAAAGGTCCATCTAGTCAAGGCTATTGTTTTTCCTGTGGTCATGTATGGATGTGAGAGTTGGACTGTGAAGAAGGCTGAATGCCGAAGAATTGATGCTTTTGAACTTTGGTGTTGGAAAAGACTCTTGAGAGTCCCTTGGACTGCAAGGAGATCCAACCAGTCCATTCTGAAGGAGGTCAGCCCTGGGATTTCTTTGGAAGGAATGATGCTAAAGCTCAAACTCCAGTACTTTGGCTACCTCATGCGAAGAGTTGACTCATTGGAAAAGACTCTGATGCTGGGAGGGATTGGGGGCAAGAGGAGAAGGGGACGACAGAGGATGAGATAGCTGGATGGCATCACTGACTCGATGGACATGAGTCTGAGTGAACTCTGGAAGTTGGTGATGGACAGGGAGGCCTGGTGTGCTGCGATTCATAGGTTCGCAAAGAGTCGGACACGACTGAGCAACTGATCTGATCTGATCTGATTATCTCCTGTGGTTTCGACATTATATTCTTGATGGAGACAGATGTCATTAGGTTTCTTGGCAAATATATCACACAGTTGGAAGCATGTCTATCTTGTCAAACACAGCTTAGAAACAAAGTAAGAACCCCAGATCCTTTCACATGAAGCACTGATAAACCAGGTCTAGCCTGGTCTTCACATGAGTAACTAGGAGTGCGCCTAACAGCAGGGTTTAATATTCATTCCTTTTAAGTCACACTAAAGGAATTTCTGGAAATAATGTCTTCAATCTATTGTTCCCAACTTTTTTTTCCTTCTCAGTACAGATTAATGATGGTAT
The DNA here is from genome assembly GCF_055505025.1 of Bos grunniens. NCBI lineage: Eukaryota > Metazoa > Chordata > Mammalia > Artiodactyla > Bovidae > Bos > Bos grunniens. Next base: position 107,431,763 of record NC_141165.1, read on the forward strand.
TCACATGAAATACAAACACAGGCACACCCATGATTATTTGAAATTCCCATCTCCTGTTTTTAACTCGACCTTTCACTCTTCTGTGCAAAAGAGCGTATCAGAAGTTTAGTGAGTAAATAACTAAATGTGAAAAGCAATAGCCCAACGCTTTTGTGAGATTACATAGGTTAATATCTTCCTGATATTAGGGGAAAAAAGAATTTCTCACACAATGTCAGAAAGAAAGAAAGCAAAAATAATAAAGAAGGAAGTTGAGACATTTGGTTTTATTAAACCAAAAAATTCATTGATTCCCATAAACAGAATGAAAGGTATTTGCAACACATACTTGATGAAAGTGCTGGTGAACATGTGAGTCACTCAGTCATGTCCGATTCTGTGATCCTGTGGACTGTAGCCTGCCAGGCTCCTTTGCCCACAGGATTCTCCAGGCGAGAAGTAGGTAGCTATTCCCTTCTCCAGGGGATCTTCCAGACCCACGGATAGAACCTGGGGCTCCTGCATTGCAGGCAGCTTCTATACCATCTAAGCCACCAGGGAAGCCAAAGGGCTAGTATGTTCCTTTAAATTAAAATGAATTTTTACAAATTATTAAGAAAAAGACAACCAATGGAAAATTGGGTAAAAGACTTAAATATTACTTTACAAAAGATACCTAATTGAACTAAAAAAATCATGAGAAAATTAGCAATATTATTCAGGAAAATATAACTTGAAACTCAGTGAGCTCAAATTTGATACTCACTAGATTTGCAAAAGTTAAAGTAATTGACAATACCAAATGTGAGGGAGGAGTTACAGTAAAGAGAACTGTTATACTCTACTGGTGGAAATGCTAATTGATATAGCCAGTTTGGAAAATATTTTGGCATAATTTAGTCCAATTAAATATATGGCTATGCTATCTATATATTACATAAGTTAGAGGTCAAGACACTGACACAATCCCAATGTCATTTGCCTCTCATATTAACAGTCCCAAGTGACTTTAAAAAAAAAAGTTTTATTTATTTATTTTTGGCCGCTCTGGGTCTTCGGTTCTATGCATGGGCTGTCTCTAGTTGTGGAGGGCGGGGTGCATGGGCCCCTCACGGTGATGGCCTGTCCTTCTGGGGAATCGCAGCTACAACAACAAACAGGGTAGACTGTAAAAAACAATTTCATCACACCCCGTGACATAGAAATTCTACTCCTAGGTCTGCCTCAGCTGGCAAAGAATCCGCCTGTGATGTGGGAGATCTGGGTTCAATCCCTGGGTTGGGAAGAATTCCTGGAGAAGAGAACAGCTACCCACTCTAGTATTTTGGCCAGGAAAATTCCATGGACTGTATGGTCCATGGGGTAGCGAAGTGTTGGACATGACTGAGCCACTTTCAGTTTCACTTTCAGGTCTGTATCTAGAGACTTGTTTCTAAATATGTACCAGGAGACACTGTACATGAATATTCATAGCAGCACTGTTTTAGTGACAAAAAATCTGGATTTTATTTGGATTACCTATCAACCATGCACAGAATAAGTGAATTGAGGTGTACAATAGAATACAAACTGAGGCTACACATCAACACAGAAGAATGTCATAGCAATGCTGGAAACAGAAGCAAGTCACAGAATATACAGATTGATTTATTGGCTTTGAAGGTAAGGAATCTGCCTGCAATGCAGGAGACCCAGCTTCAATCACTGGGATGGGAAGCTCCTCTGGCTAAGGGAATGGCAACCCACTCCTGTATCCTGGAGAATCCCATGGACAGAGGAGCCTGTAACTGGCAGGCTACAGTCCTTGGGGTTGCAATGAGTTGGACACAAGTGAGTGACTTTCACATACATACATATATACATACATGGAATATATACATAGGATGATCCATTTGCATGAAATTTAAAACAGGGAAAAAATGAAAAATGTAATGTTTAGTGATACCTAACATGTGGTAAATTGATGAAAAATGTGAAATCTTAAAAGTCAGGATAAGTGGCTGTTTTTTGTGCAAAAGGAAGTTTATGACTTTGGGAAAAAGCACTCAGTAGTATTGGCATTGCTCTATTTCTTAAATATTGGTGATAATAACAAAATTTTCCCTTTTTTTCTGTGTATATATGTTGAGCAAAAAAACCTTTCCTAAAAAAAGCAAATTTAAAAAGTAAATAGTTTTTAAGATTCTGTATTTTAAGTATATAATTAACTAATTATTTGTGACATGTGTCTAGATGACATAATCATATACCAGAGGATGGATTTGTAAAGGAAATTTCAGCAATTCTTGGGCCAGGCTTCAGGGAAGCCTTTGAGGATGTTGGGGAATGAATGCTTTTTCTATCATATGATGCAGACTCCATGTTTCTGTCTTCTGTCCTCTGTGAGGTCAACTTGTTCAGGGCCCACCTTTATGTAAATCAGAAAAGAATATCGACTCCACACTAACCACAGTTCTGGTTTTAACAAGTAGCAAGCCTATGTCAGTGTTCTTATCAACTCTTTCAATGTAACATAATGATGCAAAGATGGTTCTAGAATCAGAGTGTTTATGTTAAAATTCTGATTTTTCCCTGTAACCATTGACAATCTTTTTAATATCACCAAGTCTCTCTGTTTTTTCATCTATAACATGGAAACTTTAATAGTACCTACTAGGGTAATTGTGCAGAGAAGGCAATGGCACCCCACTCCAGTACTCTTGCCTGGAAAATCCCATGGATGGAGGAGCCTGGGCTGCAGTCCATGGGGTCGCTAAGAGTCGGACACGACTGAGCGACTTCACTTTCACTTCTCACTTTCATGCATTGGAGAAGGAAATGGCAACCCACTCCAGTGTTCTTGCCTGGAGAATCCCAGGGATGGGGGAGCCTGGTGGGCTGCCGTCTATGGGGTCGCACAGAGTCGGACACGACTGAAGCGACTTAGCCGCAGCAGCAGCAGGGTAATTGTGGGGTTAAATAATATAATGAATAATAATTTTACACATCTGTTTTATAGTAGGTGCTTAAAAATGTTAAGTTAAAAAACACAATAAGAACATTTTTTCAACTAGTAATTGGTTAATACCAAGAGATATAGAAATGTAACACACTGCCTGGCCAAATACAGAGACTTTTACAATTTGTTACATATGTGCAGAAATTAGTTTTAATGTGGTAGTCCTGGCATGTAATGGGTACTCAATAAACTTAGCTTCCTTTTATCTTTGGATATTTATAAGCTTTGTCCTGTTTCTTTCAATATGTTATTATCCATGAATCTACTAATTAAAATCACAAGTTATAATTAGGAGGTGAATATACTATAACCTCTCTGAAGTGTTGAAAATTTTTGTTTAAAAATATTTGCTTGTGTCTAGGGATCCGGATCAGAATCTCAAAGCGTCAATGATGAAAAATATAATGTAAAGTTAAATGGGATAACTATATGTAAGCTTCTAGAACTGTAATTGTATATAATAAGAACTTAGGACACTTGAATTTTCTTTCCCTCACTTGGAGTTACTTTTGATTCTGTATAAAACACTAAAATAAATCCTTAATATATCTTTGCTTTTGGAATTTGAGTTTGATTTTTGGAAATAGCTCAAAGCCACTCAGAGCCAACTGTCATGAATAATGTAAGTGAACAAGTTGTATAATACCATTTTTGGTCAAAAAAAATGAGTTGTGATGAAATTAATGAGATTTTTTTACTTGTGCCAGCTTGTAAATGGTCTCTGAAGACAATTCTAAAAAGGAGCTCCACATGTGGCTTAGGCAATGACAATATCTTTGGAATATATTTTAAGACTCCTATTCCTCTCATCAAGTCATGTTGACTTCACCTTGATATACTACAGTCATATCAGTTTTAAAAATATTAAAATAATTATGTGCCTACTATTAACAGCGTTAGTGCTATGTGTTAGTGTTAGTCGCTCAGTCGTGTTCGACTCTTTGTGATCCCGTGGACTGTAGCCCACCAGGCTCCTCTGTCCATGGAATTCTCTAGGCAAGAATACTGGAGTGGGTTGCCATTCCCTTCTCCAGAGGATCTTACAGCCCCTGACCTAAATTCCCTTGCATACAGGTCCCAAACTTCCCAGCTGTCACTGCCCCTACATTAGGTTAACTCATAGGGATCTCAGTCCTGTTTAAGCACTACAACCGGTATGAATACTGATTGTTTGATGCCTGTACCATTCAGTCTGCTAACTATTTTGAATGTCTCTACTGTCTGTCATGCTGTCTGCCCGGCAATTTCATGGTGCTGGCAATGTTCATTTTGATATTAGGCTTGGGTAGTTTGCGTAACATCAATAACAATATATTTCTGAGATGACTAGAACAGAAAATTAATAGTTCTTCTTTAAAATAACTGATCACCCTCAAAATTCTTTCCTTAATAAAGTGCTACATGCATCAGATTAAGACTTCAGGTGTGTTTATCTTCAACAAATAAGTGTTTTATTGCTGTTTGCAGTACAGACAGAAAAAGATCCTAAATAGTCTAGTTAATTTCAATACCTTATAAATGATAGTGAAGAAGTGAAGTGAAGTCGCTCAGTCGTGTCCAACTCTTTGCGACCCCATGGACTGTAGCCTACCAGGCTCCTCCATCCATGGGATTTTCTAGGCAAGAGTACTGGACTGGGTTGCCATTTCCTTCTCCAGGGGATCTTTCCAACTCAGGAATTGAATCCTGGTCTCCTGCATTGCAGGCAGACGCTTTAACCTCTGAGCTACCAGGGAAGCCTAAATGATAAGGCATGATTAACTGCCAATGATGCTTCCATGGAACTCCTGTATATGATAAAAAAAAAAAAAAGAATGAATTCCTAGATGCTTATAAAGCAAATAGTATATATCAATCTGCAGACAGAATAAGAAAAATCTTTGAAAATCCATATATGTATTATGGTCCATTTATTTTCACAATTTTTAGTTGTTCTCCATTGAACTTCATTGATATTTTTATTGGTTACAGAATGGTGATTCTCTCATTCTTGTCATAAATCATCCCACCTTATTGGCAATTTTCTATTACAGTTTCATTTGGCATTAATTGCAATTGCCAGCTATTGACATCATATGATCATACATTCAGGCCGTGGCTGAAGTTTACATCCGCTAATCCCAAAGAAACTGTATTATGAGGTGAGCACTGTGTTATAAATGTTATAAATAAAATATGTTATAAAAAGTGCATGTCTTTTTTATTATGTATTCTTATACATACATTTGAAAGTAATTCTGCTTTCCTTTTCTGTTCCTGGCATTTTAGAAGAAAGAGAAAAAAAAAAAAACAAGGAAAAAAAGAACTAGAAACCTTAAGATTGCCAGAGTCTCCGGCATCTAACACAGTCCCTGGCACATAAAAAGTGTTCAATCAATAGTGAGTGAATGGAGAACTATTTAAGCATAGAAATCATGTGTCTTAAGTACTTTCCTCCATTACAATTTTGGAACTCCTGGCCACAGGCTCTGTGGTAGCCAAGAGCGGAGGCTGGAGCAGTTAAGGCCCTTGACCTTCCCCTACTTAATTTTTAACTTGAGAGGACTGTGCAGTAGATACTATGTGGGGGGTTTCTGGGCTCTGTTGTCAAAAGCTTTCTCATTTTGAAAAAATGAGCCACTTTGCAAGTTATGGAGTGAAAGTGTGATAAAGATGTCCAAGTAGAGACTGATAGACTTTCCTATAGTGTTGTGTTTGAAATAGCTAGAGTAGGCTAAAGAAACAAGAAGAAAATGGAAACTGGAAGATGATCATCTGTTTATTGCCAAAGGGGCTAATACCTTGAGCTCTTTGCTACAAAGTGATAAAGTCTAAGGAGTAAATGGTTCTCAATACAGGAGCATATTGATATACTATGAATCGTATAATTTCATTCATCCCTTCTCTGAATGACACAAACTTAGTGTTTACTTTAATAGTAGGCTATGGTTTTACTACTTGGAAAAATTCAAACTAGAATGATGTATTAGGTATCTATTGTTGTATAACAAATTACCTAATACTTAGTGAAAGCAAACATTTGTTACCACTATTTTAGTAGGTCAACAATTTGAGAGTGGATCAGCTCAGCAATCTTGCTCAGGGTCTTTCATGAGACCAAGTGAAAATGTTGGCTGGGGCTATGATCATATGAAAGCTGGACTGGGCCTGGAGGATCCACTTCCAGGATGGCTCATGCACATAGTTAGCCAGCTATGTTGCTGGCACGAGGCCTCAGTTCCTCCCCAGAGCAGCCCTCCTCAGTGCTGCTTGAGTGTTCACATGGCATGGCTGCTGGCCTCTTCACAATGAAAGACACAAGAGATGGTACTAGCACAGCACTGCCTTTATAACTTAGCCACAGAAGTCAAATATGGTCACTTCTTCAATATCTTGTCAAGCAGAACAGACTTAGTCATTGCAGGAGGGAACTACAAAAGGATGTGAATACCAGAAAGAGATCATAATTTGGGGATCATCTTGGAGGCAATCAGAAATGCAAAAAGCTTAAATGTAAACACTGCACTGGAGGGCTAGGAAATGATTGTATCCTATCCTCAGTTCTCCGGCTCTCTAAAAGTTTTCATTAATTTTTTGTGCACTAAGACTATTGCTTTAAATTATACCTTAAAACTATAAGTAACATATATTATTCGTTCCATTTCAGATAAGAAAATGGAAGCCTAGAGTGATTAAGTAACATGTAATGCTATACATCTAGTAAGTAATTGAGTCAGCATTTCAATTTACTGCCACTTAAATAGATGATAATACTGCAGCTATTTAATAAAAATAAATAAAGTTGAGATAGTTAGGGGGTTTATGATCACGTACGAGATAATACTCAGGGCAGATTTTGCCTGAATTTCTATCAAAGTTAGATAACCTCTCTTAATCATTAAACTAGAGTGTGTTATCATGCTGCAAATGTGATTTCACCTGATTCTTGACTCAAGTTATTTAAGTGTAGGAACAATGGATTTATAAATTAAAATTCTAGGTAATTCACTTATAATATGAAATATGATTGCTGGAACAATTAGGTGTTTACTTCAATCTGATTAGCACATTCTTCCCCTGTAGGGAGTTAGTTAATTGTATCATTTGTGATAATCTAGATTGTGCTGCTATAACAACCTCACAGTTTCAGTGGCCTGAAACACAGATTTATTCTTTGCTCCCCCTTGTCCATACTTTATTGTCAGGGTGATCTCATTGTAGTACATCAGGAAACTAAGCTGATACAGGCTCTATGTCATGTGCCAGGACAGATTCAAGATATGTCGGGTCTAAGACTTGTACTGTCTTGGGTACTCTTTTTAAGAAATATAATGCAAAATCATATTTTGAATATTCATTGGAAGGACTGATACTGAAGCTGAAACTCCAGGATTTTGGTCATCTGATGTGAACTGCTGACTTATTGGAAAAGTCCCTGATGCCAGGAAAGATTGAGGGAAGAAGAAGAGGGCATCAGAGGATGAGATTGCTGGATGGCATCACCAGTGTAATGGGCATGAACTTGGGCATGTTTTGGGAGATGGTGAGGGATAGAGAGGCCTGGTGTGCTGCAGTCCACGGGGTTGCAAAGAGTTGGGCATGACTGGGCAACTGAACAACAACAACAATACAAAACTAGAAATAGAGAATTAAATATAGAGCTTTGAAGTGGGCCGATGCAAATGAGGGACCCTAAAACTTAAGTGTTTTTAAATTAACTTCACAATCAGCTTCATGCTTCAGTGATTTCCAATGCAGGAAAAAGCAATGTGGTGAATCATACTGTTCAAGCTTCAGTCTGGAGGTGACATAGCCCAAGTTCAAAGTGGGTTGGGAAGCATAATTCTACCATGTGTCCCCAAGGAGGAGAGTGGGCATATTTTGTAAACAGCAGTAATAGTTACTACAGTAATCAAGGAGCAGAGGCAGTAGAGATACCTGATTTGAATGCATGGTCATATTACCTTTCAACTTTAGGCATCCACTTGTCCACTTGTGCAAAATGTCATTACCTACCTCTCAAATAGAATGCAACCACAAGTTAACTTTCTTGGGTCTCCCTCCCAAGGATAACACAAAGATGAGTACAGGCAATGTTTGTTTCCTACATTTCTATCTTTTTTCCCTTTTCTTTTAAAAGTCATCAGTTCTTTTTCATACTGATACATTCTTTCTTAAATATTCTACCATCTTTTGTCAAATTAAATGATATTATATCTATAGGTATATATACGGATACTGTACTATCCGTATATATACTGTGTACTGTGGATATTATACCACAGTATACTATATATATGTGTGTGTTAGTTGCTCAGTCATGTCTGACTTTTTGTGACTCTATGGACTGTAGCCCACCAGGCTACTCTGTAAATGGAATTCTCCAGGCAAAAATACTGGAGTGGGTTGCCATTCCCTTCTCCATGGGATCTTCCCAACCTAGGGATCAAATCTGGGTCTCCTGCATTTCAGGCAGATTCTTTACTGTCTGAGCCATCAGGGAAACCTATATATATATACACTAAGTCGCTTCAGTCGTGTCTGACTCTGTGCGACCCCATAGACGGCAGCCCACCAGGCTCCCCCGTCCCTGGGATTCTCCAGGCAAGAACACTGGAGTGGGCTGCCATTTCCTTCTCCAATGCATGAAAGTGAAAAGTGAAAGTGAAGTCACTCAGTCGTGTCTGACTCTTAGCGACCCCATGGATTGCAGCCTAACAGGCTCCTCCGTCCATGGGATTTTCCAAGCAAGAGGTACTGGAGAGGGGTGCCATTGCCTTCTCCGTGTATATATATATATATATATATATATATATATACACATATATACATTATAATATGCTCTCTATATATACAGTTGACCTTTGAATAATGTAGTCATTAGGTGCTCCCATCCTCTGCACAGTGTTTATATCCTCTGGATGTAACTAATGTTTAGCCCTCTGTATCTGCATTTCCATACCCATATGGAACCAACCAAACATGTAATACTGTAGCATTTATTGTTGAAAACAATCTGTATATAAATGGACCCAGGCTGTTCAAATTCATGTTGTTCAAGGGTCAAATGTATACTATACATATATAGTATGTATATAGATAGACATACAGTTTAGACAGTATATATAGATGCATGTATATATACACACACACAGTATAGCTATATATAGTATATACACTATATAATAGCATGTGTATATTACAACTAGTATAGATATATAGATAGATGCTGTAGACTTATATAGCATTCAATATATATGCTCTGTATTATATATATATATATATATGTCTACTATATTTTACCAAGGTTCTTTGGTCTCTTTAATGTGGTTTTATACATAATCTTTGCTACTATACTATATGTAGCTTTTCTAGTTTGGTGCAGAATCACCTTACTTTCAATTTCTTGGAAATATACTGCCTAAAATATCTTCTAGCTTTCTTATAATGATGCCCATGCCCCAAATTAGCAAGTATAATTGCTCTGAGTAATAGCTGCAACTGTGAGGATCTGAAATAATCAGCAGAATCAGATTTAGTACAAAGAGAAGAGGAATATGTTCATCAAAAGTTGGGATTTTTTTTGTCTTTTATTGGGTGTTCTGGAAAAGTACAGTACAGAGATAGAATTCACAGTTAACTACAATTTTTGAAACATGTATGAATTGGAGTCCTGTTTTATAGTTGCATATTGACAATTCTTATAATATTGTTTGAAAGACAAATCATTGTGCTTATTTGCTGTTAATCTGGAAATATGCCAAAAATTCATGTACATTAACATGTACATGTTAATCTATTGAAACAATTATAAGTCATTTGCTTTCTTTGATTTCTTGTATTCAGTTCTTAATCATCTACTTTAATGAAAGGCTGCGGCTCAAATAATTTTAAAAATAATGACAACAGAAACCTAAAATTTGTTATGTGTGTGTGTGTGTGCGCAGCTCAGTCGTGTCTGACTCTTTGTGACCCCATGGACTGTAGTCCACCAGGCTCCTCTGTGTATAGGATTTTCTAAGCAAGAATGCTGGAGTGGGTTGCCATTACCCTCTCCAGAGGTATTCCCAATCCAGGGATTAAATGTGTTGAGTTTCCATTAATATAATAATAAATGATTTAAATTCATGCTACCTAGGTATGATATTTTACTTCATTTTATTTTTTTAAAATGTATTCTCTATTGTTTGAATTGAGCTGCACTGAACTTTCAATCTCTGATACAATGAAAAGGAGCTTTGGCATAAATAATATTTGAAAAAAATAATGGCAATGTTTAAAATATGCTTTGTGTGAAGCATGGCGCTACCTAGTGTATGTAATACATTTCATTTGCTCATAATGGCTCTGTGAGGTAGATCCAACTTCCCCCATTTTACAGGCTGAGACTCTGAGAGATTAATGAATTTGGCGTCACACAGTCAATGAGTGATAGAATAGGCAAGCCTAATTCAAAACTGCAGTAGATGGTTTCACCAATTATCTTTGCAGTCTCCAAATCCTGAATAAATGGGTTGTCAGTAAGAGAAAGGTATTTAAGAGCCTTTTATAATAAGTAAATTATTCATCTCTAGATAATCTACAAATGGGGGTTGATTATATTTTTTTAAAGAAAGCACAAAAGAAATGAAGGAAAGTTGAACAAACAAGTAAACATATAAGTAAAGATCCATCAAATATAGTAATTGGTGGATGCTAGGGAAGTTATCGGGCTTCCCTGGTGGCAGTTATCAAGAGGACATGATCACTGGTTGACCAGAAGGCTGGACTTTCACAAAGGAAGATGACTCACTTCCTCCTCCGTCCTCAGAATGTATGTTCTGCCCACTGTTTCCACAGTAGGAGCTGTTCCAAGGACAAAACCTTGAGAGAATAAGATGTTGAGACCATGTGGACTGAATATGTGACTGAACTCAAGGTTTCTCTATGAATTTTAAGATTCTGGTAGGCAGGTGAGGAAATCTACAAGCCTCATATGTAAGTTCCCTTGCTTATTGAAAATGTCACCTTCTTTCTTTTGTCTCTTCAGGGCCTTAAAATGCAGGGATCAGATTGGGAAACAATGATTGGCAAGCCAGCCAGGAAATCAAATAAATGGGTCTTGAGAAAAAGGCATCCAAGTGCAAATCCTGGGTTGGCCACTGACTTCTGGGCAGGGAGGGATGACTCATATGTTCAGTGCTTGTGGACCACTGTGTGAGCATGGTAAAGCCTGGAAAACAAAGGCTCGTTGAATGCACTTGTGTGAGGAACTGCACATAGTACACCATGGGAAAGAAAAGAAATAAATAGCTGGTTTGCTGAATTAGCTTCGGATACCCAGCTAGAGGCTGAAGCTTAAGTTAGCAGTTGGAAGAAGACCTGAGGTTAGAGAAGGACATGGGGTGTCCGATGCTCTGCTAGCTTGGGGCTGGAAGACAAGGTGGGAGAGCAGGATAAGCTGCAGAACTTAGTGAGCATTTTGCAAAGCTAGGACGGTGGGATGGCCACAGATTAAGGTCACAGCCCTTGTGACAAAGCCTGATTCGGATGCTAAGAGGTGGAACCCCTGGGAAAGTGGAGAGGAGGAGGTTATGATGATTGACTATGAAATGGAAAAAAAGCGCTGTTCCATCCAACTCCTAATACACAGAAAAGGCAAGACAGTCCCCCATTCAGAACATTTTCATGATGAGAGGATTTGCTCTGACTGAGCTTATTGAATTAGCTGCCAAGTTCCAGGGAAAGGCCAAGGGAAGTCTCCAGGTCTGGTTAGTGCTGCTCTGAGATACAGGATTGGATGGCATTTCCCTGACTGGGCAGGAGGCAGAGAAAATGAGCAATGTCACCACACACCCTGCCCTCTGGTGGTGCTTGTGTGGTGATCAGGGGGTTCAAGTTACCTACTGCATTGCAGACTGGGTTATTCTGGCTGCAGTGACTGGGTTATTCTGGCTGCAGTGAAGTTTGACCCAATGAGGAGGATCTTCCTGGGCACATGGGACCTTGGACATCTATAGAGGAAGTACAACAAATTATTAGGGAGCTGGGAATGAGACAGGCCTTCTATGCCTCTGCCTTTGAAGGCTCTGATCCAGTCATATTCACTGTGGGAGTGAAAGCCAAGATACTCTAGTCTGCCCTCAGCACCTGCTATGAAACACCAATTGATATCCATGCTGAGCCCAGTCATGGGACAAGGCATTTATGAGGTTGTGCAACCCACTGCTGATTTGGGGGAAACTGAGAAATCTAGGGATTGGATACGGGTTGTGGGAATGGCCCAAGATAGAGCAGGAACTCAAAAAGCTCAAAGACTATCCCAATAGGGTCTGAAGGGTTCAGTAAAAATAACCTAGAAGTAAATATGGTTTAGTTTCACAGCTGCTGGGACCCAAGCTGAACAATTAAACTGATAATCCAGCACAAAGTTGGTTGACCTCAACCAATCCTTTGAGAGGACTGAAACTGCTTCATAATGAAAGTGAAAGTGAAAGTGAAGTCGTGTCAGACTCTTTCCGACCCCATGGGCTGTAGCCTACCAGGCTCCTCTGTCCATGGGATTTTCCAGGCAATAGTACTGGAGTGGGGTGCCATTTCCTTCTCCAGGGGATCTTCCCAACCCAGGGATCGAACCCCGGTCTCCGGCATTGTAGACAGACGCTTTACCGTCTGAGCCACCAGGGAAGTCAATTTCACAGTATGAAATTGCTTCACACTGTGATCCTAAATTTTATATTCAGTATATTCCCTAATACTCAGTGATCAATGCAAAGAAATAGAGGAAAACAATAGAATGGGAAAGACTAGAGATCTCACCAAGAAAATCAGAGATACCAAGGGAAGAGTTCATGCAGAGATGGGCACAATAAAGGACAGAAATGGTATGGATCTAACTGAAGCAGAAGATATTAAGAAGAGGTGGTAAGAATACACAGAAGAACTGTACAAAAAAGATCTTCATGGCCCAGATAAAAACCATGGTGTGATCACTCATGCCAGACATCCTGGAATGTGAAGTCAAGTGGGCCTTAGAAAGCATCACTATGAACAAAGCTAGTGGAGGTGATGGAATTCCAGTTGAGCTATTTCAAATCCTGAAAGATGATGCTATGAAAGTGTTGCAGTCAATATGCCAGCAAATTTGGAAAACTCAGCAGTGGCCACAGGACTGGAAAAGGTCAGTTTTCATTCCAATCCCAAAGAAAGGCAATGCCAAAGAATGCTCAAACTACCTCACAATTGCACTCATCTCACACGTTAGCAAAGTAATTCTCAAAATTCTCCAAGCCAGGCTTCAATAGTATGTGAACCATGAATGTCCAGATATTCAAGCTGAATTTAAAAAAGTTAGAGGAACCAGAGATTAAATTGCCAACATTAGTTGGCTCATCAAAAAAAGTGAGGGAGTTCCACAAAAAACCTACTTCTGCTTTATTGACTATGACAAAGCCTTTGACTGGGTGGGTCACAATAAACTGTGGAAAATTCTTAAAGAGATCAGAATACCAGACCACCTGACCTGCCTCCTGAGAAATCTGTATGCAGGTCAACAAGCAACAATTATAACTGGACATAGAACAACAGACCGGTTCCAAATTGGGACAGGAGTATGTCAAGGCTGTATATTGTCACCCTGCTTATTTAACTTATATGTGGAGTACATCATGCAAAATGCCAGGCTAGATGAAGCACAAGCTGCAATCAAGATTGCTGGGAGAAATATCAATAACCTCAGATACGCAGATGACACCACCCTTATGGCAGAAAGTGAAGAAGAACTAAAGAGCCTCTTGATGAAAGTGAAAGAGGAGAGTGAAAAAGTTGGCTTAAAACTCAACATTCAGAAAACTAAGATCATGGCATCTGGTCCTATCACTTCATGGCAAATAGATGAGGAAGCAATGGAAACAGTGAGAGACTTTTTTTTTCCTTTGGCTTCAAAATCACTGCAGATGGTGACTGTAGCCATGAAATTAAAAGATTCTTGCTCCTTGGAAGAAAAGTTATCGCTAACCTAGACAGCATATTAAAAAGCAGACATTACTTAGCTAACAAAGGTCTGCCTAGTCAAGCTATGGTTTTTCCAGTAGTCATGTATGGAATGTGAGAGTTGGACTATAAAGAAAGCTGAGTGCTGGAGAACTGATGCTTTTGAACTGTTGTGTTGGAGAAGACTTTTAAGAGTCCCTTAGACTGCAAGGAGATCCAACCAGTCCATCCTAAAGGAAATCAGTCCTGAATGTTCAGTGGAAGGGCTGATGCTGAAGCTGAAATTCCAATACTTTGGCCACCTGAACTGACTCATTGGAAAAGATACTGATGCTGGTTGAAAAAATTGAAGGCAGGAGGAGAAGGGGACAACAGAGGATGATATGGTTGGATGGCATCACTGACTTGATGAACATGGGTTTGAGTAAGCTCCAGGAGTTGGTGATGCACAGGGAAGCCTGGTGTGCTGCAGTCCATGGGGTCCCAAAGAGTTGAACATGACTGAGTGACTGAACTAATGAGTGATGATGATACTCCCTAAAGTATACCTTTAGAAATATTTTTATGACAAAAAACCATCCAAAGCTGAAAAAAACAAAACAAAAAGCCATCATTCTTAGAAAAGTGAGGGTCATCATTCTATTTTTACTTTCAGCATGTTGATTTAACTGTGGAAATCCTTAAAACCTGAACAGTGGCTCAGAGCTGTTCCACCTGCCCCTACCATGGCTAGGTTACGGGCCCCACATGATCTTGCAAAGGCCTCAGGGATGCAGTCCTACTCAGTGTGGGTGCCTCCACAGTCCAGGTATTGGATGCAGCTCTGGTGAAAGCTCTTGGAAGTATTTGGAGCTTGTGTCGAGCTCACTATTCACTGCTCCCCTAGAAATAAGCAAAAGGTTATAACTCTGTACTCTAATATGTGGTCACCCCCAAAAGTTTTCTGCCCCCCTCAGGTCATAGATGGTTGTTTGTTTTGCTTTTAGTTGCTAAGTCATGTCTGACTCTTTGTGACCCCATGGACTATAGCCCACCAGGTTCCCCTGTCCATGGGGTTTTCCAGGCAAGAATACTGGAATAGTTTGCCATTTCCTTCTCTAGAGGATCTTTCTGACCCAGGGATCAAACTTGTGTCTCCTGCTTGGCAGGCAAATTCTTTACCTGGGAAGTCATGGATGGTTATGGAGGGCAAGCAGTTGTGGTAAGGAAGGTCCTGTTGACACTTGAGCATTCTCCCCCGTGAGAATACGAGGTTTTTAATCTCTTCAATACCAGAGAACATATGGGGCACTATATCCTACAGGACCAAGCTCAGCAGACCTCTATCAAGAATTCTGTCTCTGGGTTAGATTAATCAAACCAGTGCTGATCAGAAACACCAAATGGGAATCAGTAAGCCACCACCTTGAAGAATGGTAACTTTATAATACAAATTACCTCAGTGACCATCAGGAAATAGAAACTATGGAAGAACTGCACTGAGTGTGCATTGTACATCCTCCACATGGTGTTTTCAGCAGCCCAATATGGCCAGTTAAAAGTCCAGATGATTCACGGTGGATGACCAAGAACCACAGAGAACTGAACAAGGTAGTGCACCCATCCCTGTGGCTGTGCCCAACACTGCCACCATCTTAGATGCCTTGGCCCTGGTCCCAGGAGTGTACCTTGCTGTACTGGGCTTCAGTTCAGTTCAGTTCAGTCGCTCAGTCGTGACTGGCTCTTTGCAACATCATTCAGCACGCCAGGCTTCCCTGTGAATCACCAACTTTCAGAGCTTACTCAAACCCATGTCCCTCGAGTTGGTGATGCCATTCAACCATCTCATTCTCTGTTGTCCCCTTCTCCTCCTGCCTTCAATGTTTCCCAGCATCAGGGTCTTTCCAATGAGTCAGTTCTTCGTATCAGGTGGCCAAAGTACTGGAGATTCAGCTTCAGCATCAGTCCTTTCAGTGAATACTCAGTACTGACTTTCTTTAGGATGGACTGGTTGGATCTCCTTGCAGTCCAAGGGGCTCTCAAGAGTCTTTTCCAACACCACAGTTCCAAAGCACCAATTCTTAGGCATTCAGCATTCGTTATAGTCCAACTCTCACATGCCATACATGACTACTGGAAAAACCATAGCTTTGACTAGACAGACCTTTGTTGGCAAAGTAATGTCTCTGCTTTTTAATATGCCTTGTAGGTTGGTCATAGTTTTTCTTCCAAGGAGCAAGCATCTTTTAATTTCATGGCTGCAGTCACCATCTGCAGTGATTTTGGAGCCCAAGGAAATAAAGTCTCTCACTGTTTCCATTGCTTCCTCATCTATTTGCTATGAAGTGATGGGACTGGATGCCATGATCTTAGTTTTGAATGTTGAGTTTTAAGCCAACTTTTTCACTCTCCTCTTTCACATTCAGCAAGAGGCTCTTTAGTTCTTCTTCACTTTCTGCCATAAGGGTGGTATCATCTGCATATCTGAGGTTATTGATATTTCTCCCAGCAATCTTGATTGCAGCTTGTGCTTCATCTAGCCCAGCATTTTGCGTGATGTATTCTGCATATAAGTTAAATAAGCAGGGTGACAATATACAGCCTTGATGTAGTCCTGTCCCAATTTGGAACCAGTCTGTTGTTCCATGTCCAGTTGTAATTGTTGCTTGTTGACCTGCATACAGATTTCTCAGGAAGCAGGTCAGGTGGTCTGGTTTTCTGATCTCTTCAATAATTTTCCACAGTTTATTGTGATCTACACAGTTAAAGGCTTTGGCATAGTCAATAAAGCAGAAGTAGATTTTTTTTTGTTCTTGGCTTATCAAATGCTTTTTTCAGTGTATCTCTTGTGATTGAGTCACAAGATCAATCTGCCTTCACATTGGAGGGAAAACAATGGACCTTTTAAGTGTTTCCCTGAAGCTACTCTCCCAGCCCCACCAGTCTTCACAGATGATAGCCTGAGAACTGTCCCTGTTCTCTTTCCCCAGCTAGTAAAATGGGCTCATTGTCTTGATGATATAATGTTAACATATGAACACTTGCCTAAGTTGCAGGACACTCTCAAGACTTTGCTCGAATATCTTTGAGGGAGAAGACGGATGATAAACCACAGAAAATTCAAGGCTCAGGCCCTACCATAAAATTTTGTGGTGTCATTTTGTTGGGTAAGGTACTCATGGCCTAAGCAACTGTGATTGATAAGATACAAGTCTATGCAACCCCTAAGAACATGAAAGACATGCCAGCTTCCATGGGGATTTGGGGGTTTTGAAGAACTTTTTTTCCTTATCTGTGACAGTGCCTTCATCCCTTATACCACTTGATTAAAAAAGGGTATGTGTGGGACTTGGGATCAGAGCATCAAGCCACTGTCCAGAAGGCAGAAATACTACTGCAGCAGACGAAAGCTCTGGGCAGGGATAGCATCTGGGTAGTTGTATCTGAGACTCTAGAAGGGACAGAATGTGGCAGAGAAACAGGAGAGAGTACCCCTAGGATTTTGGTCCCTGCTCTGGAAGGGGGCAGATTCCCCATATACCCACAGAGCAACAGCTTCTAGCAGTGTACATGGCATTCCTTCAGGAAGAACGTCTCATGAAGAAACAGGGTATCATGGTAAGAACTTCCCTTTCTATGAAGAGCTGGGTTGAGAATACCTTCTATCTACCCAACTCTGCAATGGCTCACACTTCCAAGATGACTGAGTGTCTTACTTGCCGCAGAGGCCACCCTGCCCACCAATCACTGTCTCCAGAAATGTGGGTTCCGCTAGGTCCTGTGGAGTATGTAGATCATCCTGCCCTTATTCCTGCAGAGGCCCCTGCAGCCTGTAAAGAGGGAATAGGGGAAACTCCCACTGATGCCCACTATACACGTGGGCCTATTTGGGGCAATTGGTAAACATGGACTGTAGTCACCATTCAGCCCAACACTGACACCATCTGATGGAAATAATAACAAAGCACAGCTGCCAATGGGTTCAACTTAGAGAGGTTTGCCTAAAGATTACTCTTGACTCCTGACTGTTAATTCTTTGCATTGACAATTGTGCTGTTCTAAAGGCATTGACCCTGTGGCCTGGACAATGGGAAGCCAAGATTGGTTATGAATAAGCCGTCTTGGGGTCAGGATACGCAGGAAGACATTTGGGTTTTGAAAAGCCTGAGGCAGTCCCTACTGTCTTCAGTGTTCATGCCCCTAAGATGTCAACACCCCCTGGCAACCAGGAAATCGATGTCCTAGCTCTGGTACAAGCCCTAGCAACTGTATTGCCAATGATGACAGATTGTTCTAGAAATACAATAACTTGGTTAACACAGTAACAGCATGTCCTGTGTGTTCTAAGTAATGCCCAAGGCAAATTCCCAAGGATGCCAAAGGACATTCACTAGAGCTCCCAACTGGTGAGGAAATGGCAGATTGATTATACTGGCCCCTTCCCTCTGAGTGAGGGTTCTACATTTGCCTTTGTGTGGACACTGCACCTGGCTTAACTCACAGGGCTTATTACCAGGCAAGCCTGGCTGCCATCATTAAAGATTAGAGAAGCCAAGTTACCATGTACACATACCCTTGTTAAATGGACGGTGATTAAGGGTCACATTTCAAAGATCTTGGTGAGCAAGACTGGACAAAAGAACACATTAAGTGGAGATTTCCTCTCTCCTGTAACCTGTAAGCAGCAGAGTTAACAGAAAGGAAAAAATGAAATATTAAAACAGCAGATGAAATTACCGATAGGTAAAACCACAGAGGGCCTGGTGGACTAAAGTGCTCTCTGGGGCTGTAATACACTTCAGTGATTGAGCAGTAGGGTCTGTGGCTCCATACAGCAGACTGCTAGTGCCTCTATTGCTGCTGTGGTATTGGCCTCCAGCACAGCCAGAGAGCCATCAAACGAGCCATCTCCAGGCTAGTGGGACCCCTGACTGACACCTCAAGGCACATTGCGGAAGAGAAGGGCTGGTCACAAGGATGGAGGGTTGGAAGAGGTCATCAAGAGGATGTGACCTCCAATTGACACCGGAGCTGGACAATCAGAGGCTCCTCACCCCCTCCCCTGCCCTCGGAATGCCCACCCTTCCCATGGCTGGAGCCATTTTCAAGGCTGCAGCTGTCTCAGAGCAAGGTGTAGTTAGACCATCAGGACTGAATACTGTGACTGAGCTCAGGTAAGCTGTGTGTGTGAACTTTTGAGATTCTGGCAGGGAAGTGGGTGCGGGGCTCTTTCGCAGTGGCTATGGCCAAGCCTCACAAGTGAGTTCTCATGATTGTTTATTAGACCCGCCACCTGAAGTCTGGAGTGACTGCCTCTTTCTTCAGTCTCTCCTTGCCCCCGCCATATGCAGGGGCCAATTTGGGAACAGACAGGAGAATATTCAGAACTTAACTTTCACGGGAATTAAAATCCTGTTTGGATTCTTTCCTCCCTTTAACGGGCTATGACTACAGAAGCCCGATATTAAAACATGGGAGTAAACATGGCAACTGTGTTTTTGAGTTATTGCTTGTAATTACTGTAGAGATAGGGATATTAGGAAAAAACAGCTGAAAGATTTATTGCTGTTTCATCATGCATAGAGACACCAAGTACAGATTACTTAAAGTTTGCCTAAAAGATCTATGAATTAATGTTATTGTATATTGTTTATTTTCTGGTGTTCCTTATATTAATATGATGAAAAAATATTCAATAGGGGTAGGGAAGGAAGAGGAGAAAGATAAATTCAAAACCACAAGATATGTCTTACAAAATTAATTTCTCTCCCACCAACTCCACTATCTTATTTAATTAAGTGGCTCTGTTACATGGTTTTCCATAATCTAAGATACCTAATAGTAGAATATATATAGACTGTAGATTATACAAATATTTATTTTACAGAAATGTGCTTAATACTATTACCAGTTCACATATTCCCAGTGTGTTTGAAATTAAACCATGAACATGTATAAAAAATAGTATCAGCCTATTGCTATTTCAGGACCTACAATCATGTGACAGATTACTTGGACTCCTAATTTGCAGTTAGAATATCTGTTCAACTGTGTTTATGCTACTTACATTTCATGTTATCATCTTCCTTCGCTTCAGTCCATAGTAATATCTTAACTCTAAATTTTAAAGCTTGCTTATTTGTAACATTCGTTTGTGTTTCATCCAATTGTTTTTTTTGAAATTCCCTAAATGGGTTTCCAAATTTTAAATCATGAGGAGTTAATTGATGTAAGGAAATATATACTGTTTTAAAAAACTTCACTGAGACTAGTGATTAATATTTGCTGAATGAAGTAATAAAACACCAGTTATTCAGTCAACAAAAAGCCTCTTTAGAATTTGTGTTGATGCTATACACTTTAGTAGAAAAGGTTCATCCATTAATAAATTTAGTAAAATTTATTAAAAATATATTTAACCAGAAAAATTATAGATTAAAAAAATGAAAACACTTCTTTGGCACTTTTACCTAGGACAAAGCAAAAAACAATACATGGTAAAAATGATTTCAGAAAAATAATTATTAAAAGAAATGAAAATAGCATAGAGTTGCAGCACTTGTAATTTCTGTTCAGTGTTCCATAAAGCACAAGTATAGATTCTTTTAATAAAAAAGAAAAAGTGGAAAAACACAAATGTCAAAAAAAATTATTTATGTCAAGGTTGAGATTTGATAGCTAGATGACTTCTTGCATATTATTAAATTAAGTCACTAGTTCATTTTCGAAAATCCATTTTCTAGGTGGTTCACCATATGTTTACTAGTCAGTTTTAAATGGAAATGCATATTAAAATAGTTTGGATTATTAACATGCAGCACAATTTGTCCAGAGATGGAAAAGATTCTATAGAGTGGCAATCTCAGTGTATTTCTTTGAAAATAGGATTTTTAAAGTGTATAATGCACTCAAGGAAGTTGGAAGGGAGGTCTTACTATTTGCCAGACACTTTTCTAAGTGCTGTTTCACGTATTCTCTCATCTATTCAATATAATACTACGTTGCTGTTTAGTCGCTAAGTCCTGTCTGACTTGTGACCCTGTGTACTGTAGCCTGCCAGGCTCCTCTGTCCATGGGACTTCCTAGGCAAGAGTACCAGAATGGGTTGCTATTTCCTCTTCCGTAGGATCTTTCTGATCCAGAGATGGAACCTGCGTATCCTGTGTCTCCTACATTGCAGGCGGATTCTTTACATCTGAGCTACCTGGGAAGCCCATATGATACCATGGGGTAGACATTATTGTGATCCTCATTTTACAGCTAACAAGAATGAGGTTTCTAGAGAGATTAATCAAGTAGTGTGTGAGGTTGTAATAAGTTCTTCTAGGTGCTATTTCCTGCCAACTCTTCCATGCTTCTGTTTACTAATGTTATTTTCTCTGCTTGCATTATACTTAATCTGCTGGTTCTTTGTCTGTAACTCTTTTACATTCTTCAAAATCACTGATCTCACCTCATGGCTAGTTCTCCTTCATGAGGGCTCACAGTCAAGAGTACTTACTGCCATGCACTGAATTAATCTATTGAATTTACCTGGGGCAGCTTTCACTTGGCTGTTAAATTGCTGAGGGCAGGGACCTTGGCTTATTCATCTTTAGTCTTAACAGCAGTTCCCTGAAAAACATAACTTGTTATGTCCTGTACGTTATCAGTTCAGTTCAGTTCAGTAACTCAGTCATGTCCGACTCTTTGTGACCCCATGAACTGCAGCACGCCAGGCCTCCCTGTCCATCACCAACTCCTGGAGTTCACCCAAACTCATGTCCATTGAGTCGGTGATGCCATCCAGCCATCTCATCCTCTGTCGTCCCCTTCTCCTCCTGCCCCCAGTCCCTCCCAGCATCAGGGTCTTTTCCAATGAGTCAACACTTCCCATGAGGTGGCCAAAGTATTGGAGTTTCAGCTTTAGCATCAGTCCTTCCAAAGAACACCCAGGGCTGATCTCCTACAGAATGGACTAGTTGGATCTCCTTGCAGTCCAAGGGACTCTCAAGAGTCTTCTCCAACACCACAGTTCAAAAGCATCAATTCTTTGGCACTCAGCTTTCTTCACAGTCCAACTCTCACATCCATACATGACCACTGGAAAAACCATAGCCTTGACTAGATGGATCTTTGTTGGCCAAGTAATGTCTCTGCTTTTTAATATGCTATCTAGGTTGGTCATAACTTTCCTTCCAAAGAGTAAGCATCTTTTAATTTCATGGCTGCAATCACCATCTGCAGTGATTTTGGAGCCCCCAAAAATAAAGTCTGACACTGTTTCCACTGTTTCCCCTGTTTCCCCGTCTATTTCCCATAAAGTGATGGGACCAGATGCCATGATCTTCGTTTTCTGAATGTTGAGCTTTAAGCCAACTTTTTCACTCTCCTCTTTTACCTTCATCAAGAGGCTTTTCAGTTTCTCTTCACTTTCTGCCATAAGGGTGGTGTCATCTGCGTATCTGAGGTTATTGATATTTCTCCTGGCAATCTTGGTTCCAGCTTGTGCTTCTTCCAGCCCAGCGTTTCTCATGATGTACTCTGCGTAGAAGTTAAATAAACAGGGTGACAATATACAGCCTTGACGTACTCCTTTTCCTATTTGAAAACAGTCTGTTGTTCCATGTCCAGTTTTAACTGTTGCTTCCTGACCTGCATACAGATTTCTCAAGAGGCAGGTCAGGTGGTCTGGTATTCCCATCTCTTTCAGAAATTTCCACAGTTTATTGTGATCCACACAGTCAAAGTCTTTGGCACAGTCAATACAGCAGAAATAGATGTTTTTTGGGAACTCTCTTGCTTTTTTGATGATCCAGCGGATGTTGGCAATTTGATCTCTGGTTCCTCTGCCTTTTCTAAAACCAGCTTGAACATCTGGAAGTTCACATTTCACATATTGCTGAAGCCTGGCTGGAGAATTTTGAGCATTACTTTACTAGCGTGTGCTGCTGCTGCTGCTGCTAAGTTGCTTCAGTCGTGTCTGACTCTGTGCGATCCCATAGACGGCAGCCTACCAGGCTCCCTCGTCCCTGGGATTCTCCAGGCAAGAACACTGGAGTGGGATGCCATTTCCTTCTCCAGTGTATGAAAGTGAAAAGTGAAAGTGAAGTTGCTCAGTGTGTCTGACTCTTTAGTGATCCCATGGACTGCAGCCCATCAGGCTCCTCCATCCATGGGATTTTCCAGGCAAGAGTACTAGAGTGGGGTGCCATTGCCTTTGTGAGATGAGTGCAATTGTGTGGTAGTTTGAGCATTCTTTGGCATTGCCTTTCTTTGGGATTGGAATGAAAACTGACCATTTCCAGTCCTGTGGCCACTGCTGAGTTTTCCAAATTTGCTGATATATTGAGTGAAGCACTCTCACAGCATCATCTTCCAGGATTTGAAATAGCTCAACTGGAATTCCATAACCTCCACTATCTTTGTTCATAGCGATGCTTTCTGAGGCCCACTTGACTTCACATTCCAGGATGTCTGGCTCTAGGTGAGTAATTACACCATCATGACTATCTTGGTCATGAAGATCTTTTTTGTACAGTTCTTCTGTGTATTCTTGCCACCTCTTCTTAATATCTTCTGCTTCTGTTAGGTCCATACCATTTCTGTCCTTTATTGAGCCCATCTTTGCATGAAATATTCCCTTGGTGTCTCTAATTTTCTTGAAGAAATCTCTAGTCTTTCCCATTCTATTGTTTTCCTCTATTTCTTTGCATTGATCCCTGAGGAAGGCTTTCTTATCTCTTCTTGCTATTCTGTGGAACTCTGCATTCAGATGCTTATATCTATCCTTCTCTCCTTTGTTTTTCGCTTCTCTTCTTTTCACAGCTATTTGTACTTTATAGAAAGATGCAATTTCAGGGCAGAAGGAATGCGTGAAAGGGGAAATGGGACAGGGAAGCGGAGAAAGAAGACATAAGGCTATTGATCTGAGATGGTCACAGCTTCACAGGACAATGCAGCTGGTTGCTAGCCACATGGGATGTCTTCCAGAGCGTGTGGAAACAGTACACATTGGAAAAGTCACATAGGAGGAAGAAGGATTGAGAGTTTTTCTACTTCTCCATCCTGTCTCTTGCCTTGCACTGGTTAGAGTTAGACCTCTTGAATGTTACCACTCTCTGCACTTCCAAATTGTTCCCTGGTACGTATAGGGCAGCATTTCACCTGATCTTCAGAGTTGTGGGAGAAACCATCAATTAACATTTTGATTTTTTTTGTTCACTGTGGATTTTGCATTAACTTGATTTTTTCAAAATATACTGAATTTTTTGCAGCCAATTAAAATTTGCCTTACCCTAGTCCCAAACATTCTGTAGAAGTGCGTATTCCCACAGATCTACGCTGTTCAAGATGCACTGGTTTAAATTGGACAATTTTCAAATCACCAGATGCAGAAATACAAAGATCCCCAGGCTCCTGACAAAGCCCAAATTGCCCTGTCCACTTTCATCAATTAATCAATCAATTCATTAATTGAACAAATGTATATTAAGATTCTGTGTGCCAGTAAAGATGTTAGCAGACAGCTGTGAAAATGACACTGTAACTACTATATTTTAAAATGAAATTTCTATTGTGATAACCTTTAATTATTTTTCTGGAAATTTGCATTGGTACATCACTGGTTTGTTTGCCTTATATAATTAAAATATATGATATAACCAACACTTTTCAAGAGGAACCAAAGCATCATATTCAGCTGTTTGCTTTCACATCAGAATTACCATTTTACAGAAAAAATGTTGAAAGCACAGTCTACACACATGCCTTACTCAAGAGTGCATATTCAAATAACTTTCAGTTACAAACCTTTTTGGTTGACAGGAACCTTATATTCAAGTATATACACTATTGCAGGATCTTACATGCGAATGTTCTAAATTTTCTTTATACTTGATATATGGCTTCTATTAAAATTTACATTTTGTTGAGTTTGGATATTTGTTTTATTCTTCACTTTTTTCTTACTGCATATGTTACATGACAGAAAATAGGAAGTATATATATATATACTGTTTATTATATTTCAAGGTGAGAGAATGATCTAACAGTATAGAGTTCAGAGAAGGGTAATGGTAATGAATTTCCTTGTAACTGAGCTTCCCACATTGAAACACTATGTTCAAAATCACTAATATTCTACTTACGCACTAATATACATACTAATATAACTTACTAGTATATTGAGTATACTTCTGCCATTCTCTCTAAGGAAAATTAAATAATTTGAAGCATAAATTGATTTACTACTACATCACATAATTACTTAAACAAAACTCCAATTGTATTGGAGTTGATATTGAGGACCCTATGCTTTACTAGATAAAGAGCAGATGTAGACTTGAATGAGTGACTAAGAACATATGGTAAGAAAAAGCTCAGAAAGATGAGCTAGGTTATCACTGGGTATTTTAAATGAATTGAGGAGAAAAATCACTGAATTTTTACAACAAAGAAGGTATCAGGAGGGTACTGTGATGAGATAAATAGGAATACCTGCAAGTTGCTTTCTCTTCTGTTAATTGAAGCCTAGGGCTGCTATATGTTTGAAGATCAATAAACAAACCTGCAAGACTGGGGTAGTTGATGATGTAGTGTGTGTGTGCTCACCTGTGTCTGACTCTTTGCGATCCCGTGGTCTCTAACCCGCCAGATTCCTCTGTCCATGGAATTTCCCAGGCAAGAATACTGGAATGAGTGGCCGTTTCCTACACCAGGGGATCTTCCTGACTCAGGGATCAAACCTGTGTCTCCTGCATTAGCAGGTGGATTCTTTACCACTGTGCCACCTGGGGAACCAGTTGACGATGTAGCAGGACACAAAAGGCAATTTTTTCTACCTAATATTTTACAAGTTGTTATTCTTTTTAAAAAACTATTTATTGTAAATTTTTCTACCTATTTTATCTTCAGGGCAATAAAGCAAAAGTTGAGGTATTAGAAGAAAAGGTAGTAAAAGGACTCATCCCAGATGGCCTACCACTTTGTCCTAATGAAGGAGAAATATATTAAGGTGTTAAAATAGGAGATTGAGTATAAATTGTACAACATGATGAACACAGTTAGAAAATAGATTATGACCATGCCAGAAAAGATAGCAGTAGTAGTACTTGTTCTGTTACAGACACCGTGACCTAAGGAAATCTACGATAAAAAGGTACAAGAAATATTGTTGACAACCTATATCCCAAGTATGTTGCATGTTTCCTAATTTTCTTTTGATGAGTCACTTTGTGTTATTCTAACAAGTCAGTTCATGACAATTACCTGTATATTTTCTCATGCTATTAAGATTCTTTGAACATTGTTGATAATGAACCCTGATTAATCAGAATAAATAAGTGAAATTAAATTTGCTCACATATATCACCTCCTGTTTTCATATTCATGTTTACAGGAATCAGGCACAAAATAAATCTTTAAGTAATCTTCCATTCAGTTGCTATTTTAAAAATAGGTCTTTACTCAGACTAGTGGATAGGTAAAGCCTCATTCAGTTCAGTTCAGTTCAGTTCAGTCGCTCAGTCATGTCCAACTATTTGCAACCCCATGGACTGCAGCACACCAGGCCTCCCTGTCCCTCACCAACTCCTGGAGTTTAATCAAACTCCTGTCCATTGAGTCAGTGATGCCATCCAGTCATCTCATCCTCTGTCGTCCCCTTCTCCTCCCGCTTTCAATCTTTCCCAGCATCAGGGTCTTTTCAAATGAGTCAGCTCTTCACATCAGGTGGCCAAAGTATTGGAGTTTCAGTTTCATCATCAGTCCTTCCAATGAATATTCAGGACTTATTTCCTTTAGGATGGACTGGTTGGATCTCCTTGCAGTCCAAGGGACTCTCAAGAGTCTTCTCTAATACCACAATTCAAAATTGTCAATTCTTTGGCACTCAGCTTTCTTTAAAGCCTCATTAATTTTTCTATAGAAGTGCATCCTGTTTTTATGGACTATTTTAGATATTTATTAAAGACAGTGCCATGTAGTAAAAATCCCAGATTTCTTGAGGACTTCCCATTTTTCAAATACATTTTATTTTATGTCTAGTACTTATAAAACAAGGGGCAAGTGAGATACTCATACTGTTGCAATTATTATAAGTCTATATTTATTATCAGGATAGTTCTATTAATTGCAAATATTGTTAAAGAGAATCTCAGAATATGCATCACTGTGACTAAAAATTCCTTGATTGTTATACTTTTAAAGTGATTTAAATTGCTTAAGAGATAACATTACTTATGATTATCTCTTTAGTCTCCTTCATTTAAAGAAGCAATTTAGGTAGAACATTTTTTAAAATTACTATATGTTATTTCAAATTTCTCTCTACCATTATTATAGCAAAACACTTGGAATTTAGCATTATTATACCACTGATGGATTGTGTCCCTGGTTTATACACCTTAGGACATCTCACCCACAAGATTAGTGATAGCTTGTGAATGAAATGCCATCCATGCTTCTTAGCATCTGTGTAGTAGTGCTAAGGACTCTGAAAAATTCTTTTAGATAATATTTTACAATTATTTTCATTTAAATCCCAGATAACTTACCATGGCTTCAGAGGACTCCTTTTTAAAATATTAAGTTTGTAACTATTAACACCAAACCAGAAGCAATTTATAAAAAACTAATAGTCACTCCGAAAGTAATCATAGAAGCAGCTTTGTGGTTATTCAGGAGTAATAGTGTGATAAACACTATCTTGGACACCTGAAATCTTATTGTGGTTTCCAAATTCAAAAAATGGAAAAATCTAGCATAATAGGAGAACTAGCATTTGGGTTAAGAGATGATCCCTGCACTTTCTTTGGATAGGGCCTGAAGTAAAAGCTTAGTTCATGTGGTTCAGTGAAGCACTAGGTAATGGAGTTTGGCATGACTTGGTGGAGTTTACGATTATTGCCTTTGTTTTTGTGTGTGTGTGTGTGTGTGTGTGTGTGTGGTATATACATGCAATGGAATTTTATTGTTCAGTCACTAACTCATGTCCAACTCTTTGTGACCCCATGGACTGCGGCATGCCAGGTCTCCCTGTCCCTTACCATCTCCTGGAGTTTGCCCAATGGGATATTTCAGCCATAAAAAGGAATGAAGTTCTAATATATATTATAACATGAATAAACCTTGAGGACATTATGCTAAAAAATTAACCAGGCACACAAAGGACTAATGGTATATAATACTGCTTACATGAGGTAACTATGATAGGCAAGTCCATAGAGACAGAAAGCAGAATAATGGTTACCATGGGGCTAGAGGGATGGAGGGAAGGGGGAGTTATTTTTATTTTTATTTTTTTTTAAATTTTATTTAACTTTACAATATTGCATTGGTTTTGCCATATATCAAAATGAATCTGCCACAGGTATACATGTATTCCCCATCCTGAACCCTCCTCCCTCCTCCCTCCCCATACCATCCCTCTGGGTCGTCCCAGTGCACCAGCCCCAAGCATCCAGTATCGTGCATCGAACCTGGACTGGTGACTCGTTTCATATATGATATACATATTTCAATGCCATTCTCCCAAATCATCCCACCCTCTCCCTCTCCAGAAGAGTCCAAAAGACTGTTCTATACATCAGTGTCTCTTTTGCTGTCTCATATACAGGGTTATTGTTACCATCTTTCTAAATTCCATATATATGCTTTAGTATACTGTATTGGTGTTTTTCTTTCTGGCTTACTTCACTCTGTATAATAGGCTCTGGTTTCATCCACCTGATTAGAACTGATTCAAATGTATTCTTTTTAATGGCTGAGTAATACTCCATTATGTATATGTACCACAGCTTTCTTATCCATTCATCTGCTGACGGACATCTAGGTTTCTTCCATGTCCTGGCTATTATAAACAGTGCTGTGATGAACATTGGGGTACACATGTCTCTTTCAATTCTGGTTTCCTCAGTGTGTATGCCCAGCAGTGGGATTGCTGGATCATAAGGCAGTTCTATTTCCAGTTTTTTAAGGAATCTCCACACTGTTCTCCATAGTGGCTGTACTAGTTTGCATTCCCACCAACAGTGTAGGAGAGTTCCCTTTTCTCCATACCCTCTCCAGCATTTATTGCTTGTAGACTTTTGGATCGCAGCCATTCTGACTGGCGTGAAATGGTACCTCATTGTGGTTTTGATTTGCATTTCTCTGATAATGAGTGATGTTGAGCATCTTTTCGTGTGTTTGTTAGCCATCTGTATGTCTTCTTTGGAGAAATGTCTATTTAGTTCTTTGGCCCATTTTTTGATTGGGTCATTTATTTTTCTGGAGTTGAGCTGCAGGAGTAGCTTGTATATTTTTGAAATTAGTTGTTTGTCAGTTGCTTCATTTGCTATTATTTTCTCCCATTCTGAAGGCTGTCTTTTCACCTTGCTTATAGTTTCCTTTGTTGTGTAGAAGCTTTTAAGTTTAATTAGGTCCCATTTGTTTATTTTTGCTTTTATTTCCAATATTCTGGGAGGTGGGTCATAGAGGATTCTGCTGTGATGTATGTCGGAGAGTGTTTTGCCTATGTTCTCCTCTAGGAGTTTTATAGTTTCTTGTCTTATGTTGATATCTTTAATCCCTTTTGAGTTTATTTTTGTGTATAGTGTAGAAAGTGTTCTAGTTTCATTCTTTTACAAGTGGTTGACCAGTTTTCCCAGGACCACTTGTTAAAGAGATTGTCTTTAATCCATTGTATATCCTTGCCTCCTTTGTCAAAGATAAGGTGTCCATATGTGCGTGGATTTATCTCTGGGCTTTCTATTTTGTTCCATTGATCTATATTTCTGTCTTTGTGCCAGTACCATACTGTCTTGATGACTGTGGTTTTGTAGTAGAGCCTGAAGTCAGGCAGGTTGATTCCTCCAGTTCCATTCTTCTCTCTCAAGATAAGTTTGGCTATTCTAGGTTTTTTGTATTTCCATACAAATTGTGAAATTATTTGTTCTAGCTCTGTGAGGAATACCATTGGTAGCTTGATAGGGATTGCATTGAATCTATAAATTGCTTTGGGTAGTATACTCATTTTCACTATATTGATTCTTCCAATCCAGGAACATGGTATATTTCTCCATCTATTGGTGTCCTCTTTGATTTCTTTCACCAGTGTTTTATAGTTTTCTGTATATAGGTCTTTAGTTTCTTTAGGTAGATATATTCCTAAGTATTTTATTCTTTTTGTTGCAACGGTGAATGGAATTGTTTCCTTAATTTCTCTTTCTATTTTCTCATTATTAGTGTATAGGAATGCAAGGGATTTCTGTGTGTTGATTTTATATTCTGCAACTTTACTATATTCATTGATTAGTTCTAGTAATTTTCTGGTGGAGTCTTTAGGGTTTTATATGTAGAGGATCATGTCATCTGCAAACAGTGAGAGTTTTACTTCTTCTTTTCCAATTTGGATTCCTTTTATTTCTTTTTCTGCTCTGATTGCTGTGGCCAAAACTTCCAAAACTATGTTGAATAGTAATGGTGAAAGTGGGCACCCTTGTCTTGTTCCTGACTTTAGAGGAAATGCTTTCAATTTTTCACCATTGAGGATAAAGTTTGCTGTGGGTTTGTCATATATAGCTTTTATTATGTTGAGGTATGTTCCTTCTATTCCTGCTTTCTGGAGAGTTTTTATCATAAATGGATGTTGAATTTTGTCAAAGGCTTTCTCTGTATCTATTGAGATAATCATATGGTTTTTATTTTTCAATTTGTTAATGTGGTGTATTACATTGATTTGCGGATATTGAAGAATCCTTGCATCCCTGGGATAAAGCCCACTTGGTCATGGTATATGATCTTTTTAATGTGTTGTTGGATTGTGATTGCTAGAATTTTGTTAAGGATTTTTGCATCTATGTTCATCAGTGATATTGGCCTGTAGTTTTCTTTTTTTGTGGCATCTTTGTCAGGTTTTGGTATTAGGGTGATGGTGGCCTCATAGAATGAGTTTGGAAGTTTACCTTCCTCTGTAATTTTCTGGAAGAGTTTGAGTAGGATAGGTGTTAGCTCTTCTCTAAATTTTTGGTAGAATTCAGCTGTGAAGCCGTCTGGACCTGGGCTTTTGTTTGCTGGAAGATTTTTGATTACAGTTTCAATTTCTGTGCTTGTGATGGGTCTGTTAAGATTTCCTATTTCTTCCTGGTCCAGTTTTGGCAAGTTGTACTTTTCTGAGAATTTGTCCATTTCTTCCACGTTGTCCATTTTATTGCCATATAATTGCTGATAGTAGTCTCTTATGATCCTTTGTATTTCTGTGTTGTCTGTTGTGATCTCTCCATTTTCATTTCTAATTTTATTGATTTGATTTTTCTCCCTTTGTTTCTTGATGAGTCCGGCTAATGGTTTGTCAATTTTATTTATCCTTTCAAAGAACCAGCTTTTGGCTTTGTTGATTTTTGCTATGGTCTCTTTTATTTCTTTTGCATTTATTTCTGCCCTAATTTTTAAGATTTCTTTCCTTCTACTAACCGTGGGGTTCTTCATTTCTTCCTTTTCTAGTTGCTTTAGGTGTAGAGTTAGATTATTTGACTTTTTTCTTGTTTCTTGAGGTATGCCTGTATTGCTATGAACTTTCCCCTTAGGACTGCTTTTACAGTGTCCCACAGGTTTTGGGTTGTTGTGTTTTCATTTTCATTCGTTTCTATGCAAATTTTGATTTCTTTTTTGATTTCTTCTGTGATATGTTGGTTATTCAGCAGCATGTTGTTCAGCCTCCACATGTTGGG
The DNA here is from genome assembly GCF_055505025.1 of Bos grunniens. Classification (NCBI taxonomy): domain Eukaryota; kingdom Metazoa; phylum Chordata; class Mammalia; order Artiodactyla; family Bovidae; genus Bos; species Bos grunniens. Next base: position 107,463,359 of record NC_141165.1, read on the forward strand.
ATTTTTAATAGTTTTTCTCCTGTAATTGAGATCTAATCTTACTGCACTGTGGTCAGAAAAGATGCTTGGAATGATTTCAATTTTTCTGAATTTACCAAGGCTAGATTTATGGCCCAGGATGTGATCTGTCCTGGAGAAGGTTCTGTGTGCACTTGAGAAAAAGGTGCAATTCATTGTTTTGGGATGAAATGTCCTATAGATATCAATTAGGTCTAACTGGTCTATTGTATCGTTTAAAGTTTGTGTTTCCTTGTTAATTTTCTGTTTAGTTGATCTATCCATAGGTGTGAGTGGGGTATTAAAGTCTCCCACTATTATTGTGTTATTGTTAATTTCTCTTTTCATACTTGTTAGTATTTGTCTTACATATTGCGGTGCTCCTATGTTGGGTGCATATATATTTATAATTGTTATATCTTCTTCTTGGATTGAGCCTTTGATCATTATGTAGTGACATTTTTTGTCTCTTTTCACAGCCTTTGTTTTAAAGTCTATTTTATCTGATATAAGTATTGCTACTCCTGCTTTCTTTTGGTCCCTATTTGCATGGAAAATCTTTTTCCAGCCCTTCACTTTCAGTCTGTATGTGTCCCCTGTTTTGAGGTGGGTCTCTTGTAGACAACATAACAACATATGTAGGGGTCTTGTTTTTGTATCCATTCAGCCAGTCTTTGTCTTTTGGTTGGGGCATTCAACCCATTATGTTTAAGGTAATTATTGATAAGTATGATCCCGTTGCCATTTACTTTATTGTTTTGGGTTATACACCCTTTTTGTGTTTCCTGTGTAGAGAATATCGTATTTGTTGGAGAGCTGGTTTGGTGGTGCTGAATTCTCTCAGCTTTTGCTTGTCTGTAAAGCTTTTGATTTCTCCTTCATATTTGAATGAGATCCTTGCTGGGTACAATAATCTGGGCTGTAGGTTATTTTCTTTCATCACTTTGAGTATGTCTTACCATTCCCTCCTGGCTTGGAGAGTTTCTATTGAAAGATGAGCTGTTATCCTTATGGGAATTCCCTTGTGTGTTATTTGTTGTTTTTCCCTTGCTGCTTTTAATATTTGTTCTTTGTGTTTGATCTTTGTTAATTTGATTATTATGTGTCTTGAGGTGTTTCACCTTGGGTTTATCCTGTTTGGGAGTCTCTGGGTTTCTTGGACTTGAGTGATTATTTCCTTCCCCATTTTAGGGAAGTTTTCAACTATTATCTCCTCAAGTATTTTCTTATGGTTTTTCTTTTTGTCTTCTTCTTCTGGGACCCCTATGATTTGAATGTTGTAGTGTTTAATATTGTCCTGGAGGTCTCTGAGATTGTCCTCATTTCTTTTAATTCTTTTTTCTTTTTTCCTCTCTGATTCATTTATTTCTACCATTCTATCTTCTAATTCACTAATCCTATCTTCTGCCTCTGTTATTCTACTATTTGTTGCCTCCAGAGTGTTTTTGATCTCATTTATTGCATTATTCATTATATATTGACTCTTTTTTATTTCTTCTAGGTCCTTGTTAAACCTTTCTTGTATCTTCTCAATCCTTATCTCCAGGCTATTTATCTGTGATTCCATTTTGATTTCAAGATTTTGCATCAATTTCACTATCATTATTTGGAATTCTTTATCAGGTAGATTCCCTATCTCTTCCTCTTTTGTTTGGTTTGGTGGGCATTTATCCTGTTACTTTACCTACTGGGTATTCCTCTGTCTCTTCATCTTGTTTAAATTGCTGAGTTTGGGGTGTCCTTTCTGTATTCTGGCAGTTTGTGGAGTTCTGTTTATTGTGGAGTTTCCTTGCTGTGTGTGGGTTTGTACAGGTGGTTTGTCAAGGTTTCTTGGTTAGGGAAGCTTCTGTCGGTGTTCTGGTGGGTGGAGCTGGATTTCTTCTCTCTGGAGTGCAATGAAGTGTCCAGTAATGAGTTATGAGATGTCTATGGTTTTGGGGTGACTTTGGGCAGCCTGTATATTGGAGCTCAGTGCTGTGTTCCTGTGTTGCTGGAGAATTTGCTTGGTATGTCTTGCCCTGGAACTTGTTGGCCCTTGTATGGTGCTTGGTTTCAGTGTAGGTATGGAGGCATTTGATGAGCTCCTGTCAATCAATGTTCCCTGGAGTCAGGGTTTGGACTTAAGCCTCCTGCTTCCAGTTATCAGTCTTATTTTTACAGTAGTCTCAAAACTTCTCCTTCTATACAGCACCATTGATAAAACATCTAGGTTAAAGATGAAAAGTTTCTCCACCATGAGGGTCACCCAGAGAGGTTCATAGCGTTACACGGAGAAGAGAAGAGGGAGGAGGGAGTTAGAGGTGACCCGAATGAGATGAGGTGGAATCAATAGAGGAGAGAGCAGGCTAACCAGTAATCACTTTCTTATGTGCACTCCACAACTGGACCGCTCAGAGATGTTCACGGAGTTATACAGAGAGGAGAAGAGGGAGGAAGGAGACAGAGGTGGCCAGGAGGATAAAAGGAGGGAATGAAAAGGAGAGAGACAGATCCAACCAGTAATCAGTTCCCTAAGTGTTCTCCACTGTCTGGAACACACAGAAATTCACAGAGTTGGGTAGAGTAGAGAAGGGTTAGGGAGGAGACACAGGCGACCTGGTGGAAAAAAAGGAGAGTCTGAAGGGGGAGAGAGCAGTCAAGCCAGTAATCTTGCTCCCTAGTAAAAAATGGGTACTGAAGATTGGGTTCTTAAAGGTACAAAATTGGTAACAAATACCTAAAAGCAAAAATTAAAAATCTAGAGTAGAGTTTGGAATTTCAAAAATACAATGTTAAAGAAAAGAAGAAGGAAAAGAAAGAGAGAAAAAGAAAAAAGAAAAAAAACCAAGTCACAGAAATTATAAAGAAAATATAGGTACAAAGTTGATAACAAATACCAAAAAGCAAAAGTTAAAAAATCTAGAGTAGAGTTTGGAATTTCAAAAATACAATGTTAAAGAAAAAAACAAAAACAAAAACAAGGTCACAAAAGTTATAAAAAATATATATATGAAGTTTGCTTTTTTTAAAAAAAAGAGTCTTTTTTTTTTTTTTTTTTGCAAAGTAATAGTAGGTTATAAAAGTGAAAATTAAAGGAGCAATAGAGGACTTAAAATTTTTTTAAAAATTAAAAAAAAATAAAGAATGATTGTAAAAATAGTAAAAATATATATAGGACTTTCTCTGATGTTGTTGTGGATATTTTGGGTTCAGTTCATTTTCGGCTAGTTCCTCGTTCTGGCTTATATTTCTCAAGATCTATAGGCCCTTCCTATGTAGTTGGTACTAACCACTGGGTTTTAATCTATTGCCTGTCGCTTCCAAGGCGGTTCCCTCTGTTGCAGCTTCTTCTGTTTGCTGGTCTCTTCAGTGTCTGATTTCCGCCCTGATACAAAGGGGACGGTGGTGGACACCTTTTTTTTTTTTTTTTTTTAAGGCTTACTTGTTCAGTCGTGCTGTGGGGAGGGAGGGATGCTACAAATAAGTAACACTGGCGTGTGCTCACAGTGCCTCAGCCACACTGGGCCTGCCCCTGCTCATGGCGCATGTAGCCTTCCTGCCTACACTGCTCAGGCTCTAGATTGCTCCACTGGGAACCATCCGCGGCCAGCCCTGGGCTGCTTGCCCCTCCCAGGTCTAAACCGCTCAGGTTCAGGCACTCGGGTAGTCCTCAGAGGCACACACTCTGTTGGGCCTGCATTTTGTGCCCTTCCCAGGTCCGAGCAGCTCAGACAAGAAAGACAAGACATACACTTGTCTTTCAATGATAAGGTGTTTGGCAAGCGCAGTTGCTGCAACTTACCACCTCCCCGCTGCTCGGTTATCTGGGTGTACAACCGGCCCACCTTCACAGGCGGATGTTGACTGTCCAGAACCCCAAGAAGTTTTAGTTAGCAAAGAAGCCTGCTTACAGTTTTGTAGATAAGGTCTCTCTGGGGCTGCGATTGCCCCCTTCCGGCTCTGGCTGCCTGTCACTGGAGGGGGACGGTCTACAGCTGGCTATCTCTGTACTGTCCTTTGTTCCGTGCACGGGCCTGGCGGTGTCTTAGGTTAGGGCTGGCTTTTCGCGTGGTAGATATCCCACAGTCTGGTTTGCTAGCCCGAAGTATTTCGCTCAGGTAGCACTCGGGGTATTCAGGCCAGATCCTTACTCTAAGCGATGCAGCCCGCGCCGTGCCTCCCTGCCCACCCCTGCTTGCTAATGGCGGATGCAGGCGTCTGTGCTGCTTCTCTGCTGGGGGAGTTACCGTAGGGCTCGTAATCTGTGGGTTTTAATTGTTTATTTATTTTTCCTCCCTGTTATGTTGCCCTTTGTGCTTCCAAGGCTTGGCACAGACTCGCCAGTGAGAATGTTTCCTGGTGTTTGGAAACTTCTCTATTTTTAAGACTCCCTTCCCGGGACGGAGCTATGTCCCTCCCTCTTTTGTCTCCTTTTTTGTCTTTTATATTTTTTCCTACCTGCTTTCGAAGACAATGGGTTGCTTTTCTGGGTGCCTGATGTCCTCTGCCGGCACTCAGAAGTTGTTTTGTGGAATTTACTTGGCGTTTAAACGTTCTTTTGATGAATTTGTGGGGGAGAAAGTGTTCTCCCCGTCCTATTCCTCTGCCATCTTAGCTCCTCCTCTGGATTATTACCTTTGAAGAGCAGAATATTAACATAATTATTACAGCCTGCACCCCCCCCAAAAAAAAGGCATGTTATGTCACCAGTTTCTTGTACAGGTATTTTCCTAGTCTCAGAGCAGAGGATGACTTTTGAAACAGAGACTTATAAAGACTGTTGTAACACCCATCCCTATTTTGTTGAAGATTGGTATTTTGGGGAATTGGGGAAGGCTATATATACAGAATTCTCTCCTTATAGTGAGAAGATTTGCAGCTCATTCAGATAAAAAGGAAAAGGCCCATGCTTTCTGTCATACACAACATCCTTATCTGTCTCTTTGAATGATCTGTCTAGTCCAGTGGGTTTGTGTTCTCACTGCTGGATGAGCGGCTACGTCAGTGTTGAAGTTGAGTTCAGTTCGGTCGTTCAGTCATGTCCAACTCTGTGACCCCATGGACTGCAGCATGCCAGGCCTCCCTGTCCATCACCAAATCCTGGACCTTGCTCAAACTCATGTCCATTGAGTTGGTATGCCATCCAACTATCTCATTCTCTGTCATCCCCTTCTTCTGCCTTCAAATGTTCCCAGCATCAGGGTCTTTGCAAATGAGTCAGTTCTTTGCATCAGGTGGCCAAACTATTGGAGTTTCAGCTTCAGCTTCAGCATCAGTCCTTCCAGCGAATATTCAGGACTGATTTCCTACAGAATTGACTGGTTTGATCTCCTTGCAGTCCAAGGGACTCTCAAGAGTCTTCTCCAACACCACAGTTCAAAAGCATCAATTCTTCGGTGCTCAGCTTTCTTTATAGTCCAACTCTCACATCCATACATGACCACTGGAAAAACTACAGCTTTGACTAAACAGACCTTTGTCAGCAAAGTAATGTCTCTGCTTTTTAGTATGCCGTCTAGATTGGTCTTAGCTTTTCTTCCAAGGAGGAAGTGTCTTTTAATTTCATGGCTGCAGTCACCATCTGCAGTGATTTGGAGCACCCCGAAATAAAGTCTCTTTCTGTTTTTTTTGTTTGTTTGTTTCCCCATCTATTTGCCATGAAGTAATGGAACCAGATGTCATAATCTTAGTTTTCTGAATGTTGAGTTTTAAGCCAATTTTTTCACTCTCCTCTTCACTTTCATCAAGAGGCTCTTTAGTTATTCTTCGTTTTCTGCCATAAGGGTGGTGTCATCTGCATATCTGAGGTTATTGGTATTTCTCCCTGCAATCTTGATTCCAGCTTGTGCTTCTTCTAGCCCGGCATTTTGCATGATGTACTCTGCATATATGTTAAATAAGCAGGGTTACAATAGACAGCCTTGATGTACTGCTTTTCCTATTTGGAACCAGTCTGTTATTCTTGTCCACTTGTAACTGTTGCTTCTTGACCTGTACACAGCTTTCTCAGGAGGCAGGTCAGGTGGTCTGGTATTCGGATCTCTTTAAGAATTTTCCACAGTTTGATGTGATCTGCACAGTCAAAGGCTTTGGTGTATTTAATAAAATAGAAGTAGATGTTTTTCTGGAACTTTCAGAAGTAAATGTTTCAGAAGTAGATTTTTCAAGTAGATTTTTTTCTGAAACTACTTTTCAGAAGTAGATGTTTTCAGTGTGGAAGAGGAACTCTAATTAGCCATCCTGGGGCCAGGAAGACACCACTTAATTACTCCCTGCACCATAGAGGTAGAGAAAAAGTAGTTCCCCAAAGGAAGGGATAAAAGGAAAAGGATAAAGTGAAAAGATATATTTTCCAAGGATGACTCAAATCTCTGAAAGCAACTAAAATTTAATTATCGAGTTGTGAGAATTGAATTATTTTTCTTTTCCGTGCAGGGAGCCTGTTGTTTTCAAATATTATTTTGTACCAAATATTTCTATGGTTGGACTGTTGTATAGTTTTTTACCCAGATAGAAGAAATATTGTCACATGCCTTACCTTCTTCACCCTGAGAGGATTAGAGGCTGTGTCATTTAGTGGAATAAAAACAGCTCAGAGCAAGAGGTTTGAAAGACAGCCCGGGCTGATTAAGTAACCCGTGGAGGTTAAACCTCAGTAAATCCCCTACAGTTAACCTTTTCTCCAGTATCTGCAGCCCAGTCAAAGTTGTATTTGATGCCAGGAACCTGTGGACAGATTGTATGGATTGAGGCAGAAAGTAGTGTTGGAGTCTTGGGAAGACCAGAGGTGTACAAATTATCCATGCCCAAGGAATAGTCTGAGTGCTGTACTTAAATTTCAGTTCAGAGCTTCCATGAGAGATTTGCAAAACAGCCCCTCTATATAGGTAACTTCTTTTAGACATGCATTTATTATCTGTTCCCATCTTAGCTGCTGAAAATGGACTTCAGTTTTCCACTATCAATGGAAGCTGTTGTGGTCTCCTTCTTGCCAAATCTAAAAATGTTTCCTAACAACAACAACAAAAAATTGTTTCCTCTGTTTTCTTTGTCTTGACCACTTTGAGATCTCTTTAGACCTTTGTTTTATATGGAAACTCTTCCTCCTTTACATTTAGTATCATTTTTTCTTGCTTTATCAATGTTTTCTTGTTTTATTTCTACAACTTGGTTTGAACCAATTCTTACAGCCCTTTTGTGACTCATTATTCCTTATTCTCTTGCTAGGAGTATTAACAAAGACAGCATTTAGACTCTTTTTTTTTTTTTTTTCCCTGAGATAGCTGCTTCTTTCCACTCTCCCTCCCTCCTTCTTTCTCAGTATCTGTCTTTCTCAGTCCCTTATTTCTTACTCTTTTTTTCCTTTTCCCCACTACCTCCTTCTCTCCCAACCTCCCTGTGGTTCTGGTGTTTTTTCTTTTGTTCTGTTTCTTAAGGGAGAACCATCTTTCTTTAATGTCCCTGTATAGGCCATGGCTCACACATGTTTCCCTGGAGAAGGGCATGGCAACCCACTCCAGTATTCTTGCCTGGAGAATTCTATGGACCAGAGAAGCCTGGTGGGCTACAATTCATAGGGTCACAAGGAGTCAGACAAAACTGAAGTGACTTAGCATGAACACACATATATTATAGGACCCCCTTGAGTGGTTAATTTGTGTAATACCTAAATATATTTAAAAACTAACCATCTGAAAATACTGAATTAATCATGCTATTTTCAATTCTTATATATTCTAGTAATTTCTCTTTGCATCCACCTTTTTCAAGTGGATCATTAAAGACAGTTCAAAATCTGATCTCAGATTGTAATTTCTTCTATGGTTTGGCCCTATCTTTGCATCAAATTCTATTCTGGCTTTAAAGTCCAGTAATAATATTAGCTTTTAATGATCTTTTTCTCACTAATTTTGGCTCATTGGTTTCTTGTGTCTCTCAAATCCTAGAGGTTGTGCCACACATTTAATATCCCTCTCTCTCTATCTTTATGTCTGTCACTATTTTTCCATCTATCATCTATTGTATAATATTAATTTCATGTTTAGTGTAGTATACTTATCTATCCCATTATGCATCATCTCATTTAATCATCTATTTTCCCTGTTTTTATTCCTATTTTAAATAATAGAAAACCAAGGCTTAAATTTTTAAACTGTTTCCCTGAATCGTGTTGAGACATATGTAAGATTAAAAAATCTTTGACTTTAAAAGTGTAATTTTCCACTATACTATACAGAAATGTTTTGCCTTGTATTACTTTATTAGTCCTTAATAAAATCCTTAGCCAAGTGGGTATAGTAAGAACATGAATATAATGAATGAATCAATGACAGTTTTAAGATTTTAAGTCTAAGATTCCTAAGTGGATGATAAGCAACTTAAAGCCCAGGTTCATGACTTAATATCAATGTGAATGTCCCTAGCATCACTGTAATTATAGACACTATAAATGCTAGTGCTTATTAAAATTTGACTAACATACAGCCATTCTGTATATACATTTTCTTATTGAATTATCAGAAAAACCTTATTAGATAGGCATTTTCCCTGTAATGCATCAGAAGAAACAGAATTTCAGGTAAGTTAAATAAGTTACCAAGGACACACAGCAAGTGCCAGAACCAAGAACTATATGCAGGTACATTCACTTCATATTGTTTACTTTGCTTTGCAGCTTCTCAGGCAATACTTGATATTAAAATACATGTATCCTCCTAAGCTCTCCCTGGAGCTTGAAAGAGCAGAGAGTCAAACCAAGTCTGAGCATACCCTTTGCCATGTACATGGAGTCTGCTGGCTCCAGTGCAGTGCCATCCTGCACCTGGAGGTGTATCCCAGGTGGTACCCCAAGGTCTCTTTCCAAGTGTATTTGTCTAAGTGGCCATTTAGACCTTTCTAGGTTTGGCAACCCACTCCAGTGATCTTGCCTGGAGAATCCCAGGGACAGGGGAGCCTGGTGGGCTGCCATCTATGGGGTCGCACAGAGTCAGACACGACTGAAGTGACTTAGCATAGCATAGCATAGGTTTTCTTTGGGCTTCCCTGGTGGCTCAGCTGGTGGCTGCAAGAATCTGCCTGCAATGCAGGAGACCTGGGTTTGATCCCTTGTTTGGGAAGATCCCCTGGAGAAGGGAACAGCTACCCACTCCAGTATTCTGGTCTGGAGAATTCCATGGACTGTATAGTCCATGGGGTCACAAAGGGTCGGACAGGACTGAGCGACTTTCAATCACTTTACTTCTAGAAAGAATCTGAAAACATTTCAGTTCTGCAGTACTCTGAGTCTAGGGTGAGTTGATAATCACAGAAAACATGTGCATCCAGAGTGAGATGGGGAACATTTTGGATAAGTGGGTGAAATGAGTACCTATTTATATAGTTATATATCTAGATCATATTTGTTATAATCAAATTGAAAACATAATTTACACTTGTGAGATTTTTACTTTGTTATTAGTTATTACCATTTATTCAGAGAAGGCCATGGGACCCCACTCCAGTACTCTTGCTTGGAAAATCCCATGGACGGAGGAGCCTGGAAGGCTGCAGTCCATGGGGTCGCTGAGGGTTGGACACGACTGAGCGACTTCACTTTCACTTTTCACTTTCATGCATTGGAGAAGGCAATGGTAACCCACTCCAGTGTTCTTGCCTGGAGAATCCAGGGAAGGTGGAGCCTGGTGGGCTGCCGTCTGTGGGGTCGCACAGAGTTGGACACAACTGAAGTGACTTAGCAGCAACATTACCATTTATTATTCTGTTGAAAAGAATATAGCCTTCCATTGGCTTTTGTTTTAAAATGTACAGGATAGACTAGGATGTTGAGAATGAAATAGAAAATATAAATTACATTGAATATACAAATAATTCTATATAGAGAATCTTAAGAATGATACAAAGCTTCTGGGATGGAACTCGCCACTCTGTTACTGATTCAGAGACATTGTAGATAATGAATGAGGCCAAGTTATTGACCAAAACTAGGGATTTTCTAAACATGAAAAAAAGTCATTTAAGAGAGTGCTGACTGAGTGGGAGATAAATAATGTTATTCTTAGCAAAGTTATTTATTGAAATTTTTGACAAATTGAATGTTAACAGGTAAACATTTTCCCTACCTTAAGCACAGTAAGTGTTTATTTTTATTTTTGTCACATAATTACTGATATTTCATATTAAAAAGATCACAAATATTATATCATCACTTTCACATTTCTATTTCTAGTTCAATGAGTAATGAAGGTAAATAATACTGTACTCAGTTAAATGTTAAAATTCAAAAGAAATATGAAACATGCAGACTACTAGCACATCTAATATTTATGAGCAAAAGTGTTTGGCTGGTGTACACGACATTAGCATTTTTCAGTGATCACAGAATTTCAAGCCAAAAGAAACAAACAAAAACTATTTAATGCAAATCAAAGGATTTCAATCAAATTTAATTAACTTAATATTGGCAGAAAGGGTGGTGGGGGAGTTGTGAAAGATACCAGAGGGCAGGGAAGATTAAGAAATGCAACTGTTTTGAAATAGTATGGTTTCCTATCCATTCATTTCAACTCTATCTCTACAGTTAATGTTCTGTGTTTCATTACTTGAGTCTACACTGTAAGCAGTATGCCAGAGCTTGTTTTCAGATAACTGATGCCAGAAAAAGCTGTACTAAAAAGACACACAGTGAAAATCTATATTAGAACAGACTTGTAAATGGGTGAAAGATTTTGGTATATGTTATGTTCCTTGTCAACACAGATGTTCAGGGGTCTTCTGTGGCATAAAGATGACATAATGTTTTAAGATTTATTGCATGTCAGGAAGATGAAAAATTCAAGTGTCCATTTCTGCAAATCACTATGGTGAAATGATATATAAGGGGGTTGGGGTGGGTGTCTACCCAGTTAGCGCACCAGGGTAAAGAGATGCTGATTGAGTCCAACACAGTTACTTATCTCTCCTTAGCAAGAGCTCAAGATGTTCTTTACCCCAGGATTGTATAAGGCCGACAAAAAGTTTCTGTCAGTTATATAAAACTGGAGTGTTACTATAAACAAAAATATATGAAATAGATTATAAATGCATTATAAAAATAAGGTATATCTAGAGATGTCTTTTTTTAGTACAAATATTTAAATGACATCTTAATATGTTCCATAACCTTTCCAAAAATTACTTTTTATAGATGGAGTAACTGAAGTTCAAGGGCAAAAGAACTTTGTCAAGATCACACCATTGACTGGTTTGAATCAAATTTTGATCCTAGGCCTTATAGATCAGGATCATAAGGAAACCTTATGTACAGTTTATTATACTGATTTGTGTACGCAATCATTCCTGCTTACTTGGTGAATCTAGTAGTGTTTCTGTCCAGTTCTGACACCTCTTATATAATTTTTGGTCCTTTTATTTCTTTAATCCATGTTGTTCCTATTATATCTTATGTTATTTATTCTGGTTTCATCCAAATCAATATGTTCACTGTAGTGAACTTATTTTCTCTTTTTACTAATACTTAGAATTTGTTTCCTAGAGTATTAGACTTTTGACTTTAGCAATAGACGTCACAGTGCTATTGCTATTTTTCTTTATTTTTGCTTGTGTTTTTACTTAAATCACAGAAAACAAAGAGAAGCAATATATATATTTCATGTCCCTGAAAGCTTTCTTCTAGACTGAGCTATGGCTCTGCTGGAAGGGTTTTATAAGTAGAAGAATACTACTGATTTGGTTCCTTTTTCTCTTACTTCTCCTCATCTTAACACGTCCTCTCTTGTTTTATCTTCCTCTTATTATGCAGGAAACTATAGCTCTCCTGTATTTTTTTGGGCTCCAAAATCACTGCAGATGGTGACTGCAGCCATGAAATTAAAAGATGCTTGCTCCTTGGAAGAAAAGTAATGACCAACCTAGACAGTATATTAAAAAGCAGAGACACTACTTTGCCAACAAAGATCCATCTAGTCAAAGCTATGGTTTTTCCAGTAGTTGTGTATGGGTGTGAGAGTTGGACTATAAAGAAAGCTGAGTGCCAAAGAATTGATGCTTTTGAACTGTGGTGTTGGAGAAGACTCTTGAGTCCCTTGGACTGCAAGGAGAGCCAACCAGTCAATCCTAAAGGAAATCAGTCCTAAATATTTATTGGAAGGACTGATGCTGAAGCTGAAACTCCAATACTTTGGCCACCTGATGTGAAAAATTGACTCATTTGAAAAGACCCTGATGCTGGGAAAGATTGAAGGCAGGAGAAGGGGACAACAGAGGATGAGATGGCTAGATGGCATCACTGACTCAATGGACATGAGTTTGAGTAAACTCCAGGAGTTGTCAATGGACCGGGAGGCCTGGCATGCTGCAGTCCATGGGGTCGCAAAGAGTCGGACACAACTGAGCAACTGAGTTGAACTGAACAGCTCTCCTTGCCTAGGCGTCCTCATGTTTCCCATCTTGAAAGGGCCACTGTGTATGGCTCATCAAGGGGTTTTCTTCAACAAAAGTGTTTGCCATCATTTTTCACTTAAGTATGATTTTTTTTTCTGCTATGCTGGGAAAGCAGTATGTCAGCCAAGTTACCAACTTCTTTTGTTTTCAAGCTGAAGCAACTGCAGAGCCTTGCCCTGAAAAGAATGAGTCTCCAATGGCTTCAGCAGGTGTTCAGGTTGTGTTTGTGAAAAAGATTGATAAGAAATGAAAGAGCTAGAAATTATTCAACCTAAAATAATTTTGATAAATACAGGAAGTGATTCAATCTCGTTTCTCTAGTTGTATATCAAGGCTGAGAAAAGAGTTTATGATTCATTAATTCACACAGATTTATAAAAGGAGGAAGGTAGTTTATTTTTACTTTTCAACTTTATTTGTTTATTTTGACTGCACTGGGTCTTTGTTGCTGTGTGCGTGCTTTCTCCAGTTGTGGCAAGAGGGGCTACTGGGAGGCTACTCTGTAGTTGCAGAGCAAGGGCTTCTCATTGCAGTGGCTTCTCTTGTTGCCGAGCATGGGCTCTAGAATGCACAGGCTTCTGTAGTTGTGGTACAAGGGCTTAGTTGCCCCAAGGCATGTGGGATCTTCTTGGACCAAGAATGGAACCTGTATCCTCTGCATTGACAGGTGGATTCTTAACCACTGGGCCACCAGCAAAGTCTGGAAAGTAGTTTAAAAGACTAGTGACACTGAAAGAGTGGAGACAAACTGTTCATTATGCTGACTCAATTCTTGTATTCGTTCCTTGATATTCCACAGTTTATATTCATTTTGAGGATTTTGTTAACTACAGTAAAAAATAAAATGGAGTACACGTTACAGCTTTTGGCTTGCTAACAAGAAAGGGAGCAGGGATTGGACTGGCAATAATGTCACCTTCCTTGAACACATGGCTGCATGGTAGGAGGTGGAAATTCAATGAAATTGGATCACTGAAGTGAGGAAGGTGGTGTTGGTGACTAAGGAGTTGAGAGTTAGGTGATGAATTACCAGCATGTAAGAAAAATTGTCTCTCTCCACGCGTGGTATACAGGATAAATCAAAGGGCTATATCTAGTGAAAAGCCTAGCATTAATTAATAATAATCATCTTTTTTTTTTGGTTTGGCTCAATTCAAGAAATGGATATTTTAGTTAAGGTTGAAAATGACTACTGTCCCCATAATCTTAATCCATCCTCTGTGTTGTGGCCCCTGATGCTGACCAAAAGACAGAAGAGAAATGGTTGCTTCAGTTTTGCAAATAACATTCTGAGTCCAAGGAATTATGACAAATCCTTTTAACTGTATTTTTGAAAGAACTGTGGATAAATTAATTTTGACTGCTCTGAGCTTAAACTGTGCCTCCCAACCCCCATTTCTTCATCAAGGCTTCCAGGAAGTTGAAATAAGCTAAATAAAAATAAATAAATAAAAGTAATTGGCAAAGTTAGAGAGACAACACCTCAAATGGAATTCAGATGGAGTCACACATAAATGTATTAGATTCAAATCCTTTTGTAAGTAACTTACTCTTTAAAAAATTAAATTAAATCAATGGGAGTTCTGGGTGCAGCCATCAGTTCCAATCTAATAATGAAGGTAGAGTGGAGAATGCTATTTCTCATGGAATTACTTTTGTAAGATAAATGATTGACTTGAAATCATCTAATGAAGATGAGACATATTATTTTTCTAGGTTTTACAGTTTTATGAGTACTCATCTGCATTTTCTAACTTTGAGGATTTTCTTAAAGTTTGATCCAGTAACCTCATTGATTTAAAATTTTAAAGCTAAATATTAAACTTTTTTTTTAAAGAATTTCTCAGTCTCAACACCAACTGGATCATATCAATGTAATTGTAAGTAAAATTTAGGCATATTTATCTCAGTGTGGACTCAAATTTTAATAATCTTTACATTAATGAAGTCTTTTATCTACCTCAAATTAGAAAGTCATTTAATCCTGAACACTCTCACAGAATACAATGCTAATCTTTCTCAAGAAATTTTAAGATTGGATCTTTATTATCTTTTGCAATGACTATGTACATATAATCCACTGAGTACTGATATGCTATGAATAAAGAAATTTTTATAATACAAAAATTGTACAGAAGTATGTTAACAGGAATACAAGAGCCACTTAGGAGAACTATCTATGGATTAATACATGAATCTTGATGAGTTAATTATAACATTTCGGTTAACTCTATACTTAATTTGTGTCTTAAATTAAAATAAATTTGAATTTTTTGGTTTGTTTGCCAAAGGGAAAAGAGCTTTCCTGTCATACTGAAAGGTTTGATTTAACAGATTCAAGAGTAAATGTATTGTTAAAAGCTCTTGTGTATCTTCAAACCTTCCTCTATTGGCTCATGGCTGTGGTCTTGTTTTAATGTTTTTTAAAATATCATTAAATGAATTTTATTGGCAGCTGTGGTAGGTGTGAATAATGGCTTCCCCTCAGTGGCCACATGCTAATCTCTGAAGCCAGTGAATACATTTCGTAAAATGGCAAAGGAGAATTGAGGCAGCATACAGAATTAAGATGGCTCATTAGTTAGTGTGGAGATGGGTGGAGTTGCCTGGTTACCCAGGTGGGCCCATGTAATCACAGCATCCGCATGAGTAAATGATGTTTTGTTCAGTTGCTCGGTTGTGTCTGACTCTTTGTGACCCCATGCAGCATGCCTGGCTTCCCTGTCCGTCACCATCTCCTGGAGCTTGCTCAAACTCATGTCCATTGAGTTGGTGATGTCATCCAGCCATCTCATCCTCTGTCATCCCTTTCTCCTCCTGCCTTCAATCTTTCCCAGCATCATGAGTAAATAAGGGAACAAAAAGTCAGTAGGGCAGCTTCTTGAAGCTAGAAAAGCAAGAAAATATTGGGTTGGCCAGAAAGTTCATTCATGTTTTGCATAGCATCTTACAAAAAAATCTGCACAAGTTTTTCTTCCAACCCAGTAAAATACTCTCCAGAGTCTCCAGGAGGGAATGCAGCCCTGTTGAAACCCTGATTGTAGCCCAGTCATACTCATTTTGCAATTTGACTTCCAAAACTGTAGGTAAGGAATTTGTTTTGCTTTAATTCACTAATTTTGTGGTAATTTGTTAGAGCAGCAATAGGAAACTAATATAGCAGGCATTACTCTGGGTAGCCTTAAAATTTTCTGCTGGTAATTTTAAGTATGTTCAAGTAAAAGATATTTGAAGCTTATAATTCTTCCCTGTCCTAATAAGATTTTCTTCTGGAAATAATATGACTTCTCTTCCATATTTCCCAGAGGTGGATGGGGCGGGCACTTGGTGTTGATGGTGATGGTTGTGATCTCAACTGATTATTTCTTTCAGATTTTGTTTAAGCAGGCTTGCCATAGCTACAAATCCAGTTCATCAAATACACTGGGCCTGGGGACATTGGAAAAATAAGCCTTGGCCCCAGTGTCTCCTACATAGAGTTGGAATCCCTTTATCCATTCTGGTAACATTGCCTTCTGTCTTGCTGACTTTTCCTGACATTCTCCTTCTCTGCTGAGCCCTCTGATGGAAACCTCAGCAGTTCTTTGTATTTCACTCTAGGATATTATCCGTCATACCATTTTCAGTTCTATAATATGCCCCTTTGGGGTCAGTTTCACCCAAATTTAGGCTCAAGATCCAAGGCAATTGCTTGTCTCTAAGGGAAATTTAGATAAATTAAATATTTGTCTCTCTGAGGGAAAATAAAAGCATGGTTGTATGCCAACACCTGTCTGAGACTTACCTAGGTACAGTTTAGGATGTCTCTCTTGCTGAGAATACATCAGGCTTCTAAATTTTTAATATAGATATGCTGGCTGCCGGAACATTTGGTATCTAAGGTACTGGGTTTCTAACAAACAAAATATAGCATCACTTCTTCAGGCAATGTCAGGAAGTCTGATCAAGGATTGTCTGTGATCCAACAATTTCCATCATCTCTGTTGAGATACAATAATGGAGACTAAGACTATATTCGGAGAAGGCAATGGCAACCCACTCCAGTACTCTTGCCTGGAAAATCCACGGACAGGGGAGCCTAGTAGGCTGCAGTCCATGGGGTCGTTAAGAGTCGGACACGACTAAGTGACTTTACTTTCACTTTTTACTTTCATGCGTTGGAGAAGGAGGTGGCAACCCACTCCAGTGTTCTTGCCTGGAGAATCCCAGGGATGAGGGCGCCTAGTGGGCTGCCATCTGTGGGGTCACACAGAGTCGGACACGACTGGGGCAACTTAGCAGCAGCAGCAGCAGCAAGACTATATTAACTATTCATTTCTCTAGGTTTTCTAAACTGAGTCTCTGTGTCAAGTTAGATCAGCCAGAATAACAAACCTGAGTGAGATTAACTTGATTCCTTTCAGAACTACTTTCATGGGTATATGTTTTAAGGCTGTGCTCTAAGCCTTTATAGAAGGTTGATATAAGAAATCACTGTTTGGACACTTTTTTATATGTTTGGAAGATATTAGTTCATGACATTGTCCATTATGTAACCTAGAATCTCTCATAAAAGACTCAACATGATAAGGACCTCCTTAAGTTTTGTGTTGGGGGGAAAATGTCTACCAGACAAACTTTTACATTTCTTTTAATCAGTAAGTAAATTAAATTATATAAGACAAATTGCATTTACAATGATGGTACATAAACAAACAAATAAACTTCTTGAAATATTTCAAAATAAAGCTCTTTCTATCATAGCTTAACAAGAAGTGTCCGAGAATAATTTCTCAAAGTCAAAAACATTGATTTTGAACACAACTGCTTTTCTTACCCCATCCTTTACGGAAATGTTTTTGTTGTTCAGTCTCCCAGTTGTGTCCAACTCTTTGTGACCCCATGGACTGCAGCATGCCAGGCCTCCCTGTCCCTCATCATTTCCCAGAGTTTGCCCAAGTTCATGTCTATTGCATTAGTGATGCCATCCAGCCATCTTATACTCTAACACCCTCTTCTCCTTCTGCCCTTAATCTTTCCCAGCATGAGGGACTTTTCCAATGAGTCAGCTGTTTGCATCAGATGACCAAAATACTGGAGTTTCAGCTTCAGCATCAGTCCTTCCAATGAGTATTCAGGGTTGACTTCTCTTAAGATTGATTGGTTTGATCTCAGGGAAATGGGACTGTGTCACATACAAATGGCAAATGAGGCCTCTCAGAATGATGTTCATTAATCCCCCTGCACATGAACTTGAGAGGAAGCAGGGAGCTTCTCTGTTGAGAAGGTAACACTCTGATTTAACTAAATCCCAAATTATCCCACTTATTATCTGAGACCTTGAGCTATTGACTTAACATCTCATTTTCAATTTCCCAGCTATAAAGTGAAAATACTATAATATCTGCCTCCTGGGATTGTGGTGAAGATTAAATGAATTAATTCATCTGAAGTACCTAGCACAGTGCCTGGCATCTAAGGTACAAGACTCAGAAGTTATGAGTACTGTATATATGGATGTGGTAGGTGGTGATGATAACACTAGTGAAGGTAGGCCTCGCTGAGGACAATTTTCTCTTTTTTCACAGTGTCTTTTTTTTTTTTTTAACCTTGCATCATGGTGTTTCATATTAACTTTCTGCTGAGAAAACACTTGCTCTTAAGCTGAATACACCCAGGTAGGAAGAATGAAAGCTTCCTCAGGAATAATTCTGGACTATCCTTTCAGAGAGAAGTGTAAAAACGTGTTAGAGGCTTTTCTTTTCTGTGTGCTGTGCTTAGTCGTCAGTCGTGTCCGACTATTTGTGACCCCATGAACTGTAGCCTGCCAGGCTCCTCTGTCCATGGGGATTCTCCAGGTGAGAATACTGGAGTGGGTTGCCATGCCCTCCTCCAGGGGATCTTCCAAAACCCGGACAGAACCCAGGCCTCCCACATTGCAGGCAGATTCTTTACCATTAGAGCCATCAGGGAAGGAATAAGATTTAGATTGAATGGACTTTAAAAAAAAATCCTCTTGCCAGTTCTACAAAGACAAGTATGTTTAATCTTAAGAAAACTAGGGGCCAAGCTCTATTCTGTGTTGGGCAAAAGAAATATATAATGGGCTCTTTGAAGTCCATGCTTGGACTCACTCACATTATAAGGATGAGTGACCACATACATATTTGTGAAGAATCTCCAGCCAGAATGAAAAAGCATATATTGCATAGAACAGTAGTTTGCAAACTTTTTGGCTTTAGGACTCTTAAAAATTACTGAAGGTGATAAAGAGTTTTGTTTATGGATTATGGTTATTGATATTTACTGTACTAGAAATTAATATTGAAAATATTTAAATATTAACATTTAAAAACAGTAATACTTAGCCCATTATGTGTTAATATGAAACTTTCTTATGCAAATTACCATTTTCCAAAGCAAAAAATGTACAGTGGCATTATTTTACATTTTTTTCAAGTTTACTTAATATTTGATTTAATAGAAGATAGCTGAATTAACATATCTTTATCTGTACTCAGTCAGTTTTGATGTAATTCAGCTATAGTAAACAAAGTAAATCCAGTGTTCAAAGACAGGTAGTTGGAAAAGCAGAGAGTATTTTTTAAAAAATTATTTATTTTTAATTGAATGATAATTGCTTTACAATATTGTGTTGGTTTCTGCCGTATATCAACGTGAATCAACCATAACCTCCCTTCCACCTCCCATCCCATCCCGCTCCCCTAGGTTATCACAGAGCACCAGTTTGAGCTCCCTGAGTCATACAGCAAATTCTCACTGGCTATCTGTCTTACATACGATAGTGTGTATGTTTCCATGCTACTATCTCCATTCATCCCACCTCCTCCTCCATGGCCCCTTGGATCCACAGTCTGTTCTCTGTGTCAAGCAGGGAGTATTTTAATGGATTTTTGAAGCAATTTTGGGTATTTTTCACTCATTCACACTTAAAAGTGGTCATTTCCTACAGGTTAGTTGCAATGTAGAAACTAAAACCATATTGATGAACTTTTCAACTCTGTGACATTAATATCATTAGATAATCTTTCTATTGTGCTTGGTCTTATCATGCATTTGTCATTTGGAAAATGTTGGTCCATTGAATTATGCAGATTTCCATATGTTGAAACATTTTATTATACATTATTCAGATCAGATCAGATCGGTCACTCAGTCATGTCCGACTCTTTGCGACCCCATGAACCGCAGCACGCCAGGCCTCCCTGTCCATCACCAACTCCCAGATTTCACTCAGACTCACGTCCATCGAGACAGTGATGCCATCCAGCCATCTCATCCTCTGTTGTCCCCTTCTCCTCTTGCCCCCAATCCTTCCCAGCATCAGAGTCTTTTCCAATGAGTCAACTCTTCACATGAGGTGGCCAAAGTACTGGAGTTTCAGCTTTAGCATCATTCCTTCCAAAGAAATCCCAGGGCTGATCTCCTTCAGAATGGACTGGTTGGATCTCTTTGCAGTCCAAGGGACTCTCAAGAGTCTTCTCCAACACCACAGTTCAAAAGCATCAATTCTTCAGCGCTCAGCCTTCTTCACAGTCCAACGTTCACATCCGTACATGACCACTGGAAAAACCATAGCCTTGACTAGACAAACCTTTGTTGGCAAAGTAATGTCTCTGCTTTTGAATATGCTATCTAGGTTGGTCATAACTTTCCTTCCAAGGAATAAGCGTCTTTTAATTTCATGGCTGCAGTCAACATCTGCAGTCATTTTGGAGCCCAGAAAAATAAAGTCTGACACTATTTCCACTGTTTCCCCATCTATTTCCCATGAAGTGATGGGACTGGATGCCATGATCTTCATTTTCTGAATGTTGAGCTTTAAGCCAACTTTTTCACTCTCCATTTTCACTTTCATCAAGAGGCTTTTTAGTTCCTCTTCACTTTCTGCCATAAGGGTGGTGTCATCTGCATATCTGAGGTTATTGATATTTCTCCCAGCAATCTTGATTCCAGCTTGTGTTTCTTCCAGTCCAGCGTTTCTCATGATGTACTCTGCACATAAGTTAAATAAACAGGGTGACAATATACAGCCTTGACGTACTCCTTTTCCTATTTGGAACCAGTCTGTTGTTCCATGTCCAGTTCTAACTGTTGCTTCCTGACCTGCATACAAATTTCTCAAAAGGCAGGTCAGGTGGTCTGGTATTCCCATCTTTTTCAGAAATTTCCACAGTTTATTGTGATCCACACAGTCAAAGGCTTTGGCGTAGTCAATAAAGCAGAAATAGATGCTTTTCTGGAACTCTCTTGCTTTTTCCATGATCCAGCGGATGTTGGCAATTTGGTCTCTGGTTCCTCTGCCTTTTCTAAAACCAGCTTGAACATCAGGAAGTTCACGGTTCACATATTGCTGAAGCCTGGCTTGGAGAATTTTGAGTGTTACTTTACTAAGGTGTGAGATGAGGGCAATTGTGCAGTAGTTTGAGCATTCTTTGACATTGCCTTTCTTTGGGATTGGAATGAAAACTGACCTCTTCCAGTCCTGTGGCCACTACTGAGTTTTCCAAATTTGCTGGCATATTGAGTGCAGCACTTTCACAGCATCATGTTTCAGGATTTGGAATAGCTCAACTGGAATTCCATCACCTCCACTAGCTTTGTTTGTAGTGATGCTTCCTAAGGCCCACTTGACTTCACATTCCAGGATGTCTGGCTCTAGGTCAGTGATCACACCATCGTGATTATCTGGGTAGCAAAGATCTTTTTTGTACAGTTCTTCTGTGTATTCTTGCCATCTCTTCTTAATATCTTCTGCTTCTGATAGGTCCATACCATTTCTGTCCTTTATCAAGCCCATCTTTGCATGAAATGTTCCTTTGGT
The DNA here is from genome assembly GCF_055505025.1 of Bos grunniens. Lineage (NCBI taxonomy): Eukaryota > Metazoa > Chordata > Mammalia > Artiodactyla > Bovidae > Bos > Bos grunniens. The sequence continues at coordinate 107,484,597 of NC_141165.1, forward strand.
ATCTCTGATTTTCTTGAAGAGATCCCTAGTCTTTTCCATTCTGTTTTTTCCCTCTATTTCTTTGCATTGATTGCTAAAGAAGGCTTTCTTATCTGTTCTTGCTATTCTTTGGAACTCTGCATTCAGATTACATAGTAACAATTGTTAATCTCTTGAGAAAAGCCATTCTATATTGAGAAGGTGTCAATCTAATAAAGACAGATATATAAATTTCCCAAATTCTGTTTTTTTCTTGAAAGCTCAAGAAATACTGTCAGTTGTTTCCTTGAAATATCAGGCTCCCTGTGTTCATTTTTGAGAGACTATCTGCCAAGTGCCTGAGTCTGAATAACCACACACTATCTGTCCACAGTTGTTTCAGTATTCCACGATAAAAGCAGCTAGTTCAGCTTGCAACTCCAAAAATGGCACAAGAGATTTTTCTTGATCCAAACATCACATATCAGTGTACATTCAGTGATTTATATTAAAAAGTCATGCACTCAAATGTTGGGATGAAATAAAATCAATAATCTTTAATGCTTCATTAAAGACATTCTTAAACGAAACTGGAATTTTTACTGCAAGTGTGTAGCCAGTGGAGAATGTAATGATTACTAATATTATTTGATGTTATTGCTCCATTTTATGCTTAGGCATCAGCAGTTTCACCCACTTTTGCTTTTGAAGCATCAGGGCAAATATTAAGAAAATAAAATAGGCAAATAGTATCATTATTATTATTAACTGTGATGTTTATTTTTGGAAAACTAAGTGAGCTGATAAGGTATTATGTAGATTTGGGACTCAGAGATTTGGGATGGAGATTTACAAGAACATGGACGAAGACTCCAAATTTCTACTTATTTGTATATCAGAGATGAATTTTTCTGGTTCCTAATTTTAAACACTAAGACCAGGAGAAACAAGAAGACTCTGATGTCATTATTTTAGTTTATTTTAGCATTAATTTAATTACTTTTGATAAGTATAACTCAGAGTACACAATTAAAGAAGTATGTGTGTTTACCAACTATATAACTTTATAGTCATCTTGGTTCAGTTCAGTAGCTCAGTTGTATCCAATTCTTTGCAACCCCATGGACTACTGCATGCCAGGCTTCCCTGGCCATCACCAAATCCCAGAGCTTACTCAAACTCATTTCCATAGAGTCAGGGATGCCATCCAACTGTCTGATCCTCTGTCATACCATTCTCCTCCTGCATTCAATCTTTCCCAGCATCAAGGTCTTTTCCAATGAGTCAGCACTTCATATTAGATGGCCAAAGTGTTGGAGTTTCAGCTTCAGCATCAGTCCTTCCAATGAATATTCAGATCTGATTTCCTTTTGGACAACTGGTTTGATCCCCTTGCTGTCCAAGGAACTCTCAAGAGTTTTCTCCGACACCACAGTTCAAAAGCATCAATTCTTCAGCGCTCAATTTTCTTTATAGTCCAAATCTCACAACCATACATGATTACTGGAAAAACCATAGCTTTGACTAGACAGACCTTTGTTGGCAAAGTAATGTCTCTGCTTTTTAATATGCTGTCTAGGATGGTCATAGTTTTTCTTCCAAGGAACAAGTGTCTTTTAATTTCATGGCTGCAGTCACCATCTGCACTGATTTTGGAGCCCCCAAAAATAAAGTCTGTCACTGTTTCCTTTGTTTCCCCATCGATTTGCCATGAAGTTATGGATTGGATGTGATAATATTCATTTTCTGAATGTTGAGTTTTAAGCCAACTTTTTCACTCTCCTCTTTCACTTTCATCAAGAGGCTCTTTAATTCTTCTTCACTTTCTGCCATTAGGGTGGTGTCATCTGCATATCTGAGGTTTTTCATATTTCTCCTGGCAATCTTGATTCCAGCTTGTGATTTATTCAATCTGGCTTTTTGCATGATGTATTCTGCATATAAGTAAAATAAGCAAGGTGACAATATACAGCCTTGACATACTCCTTTCCCAATTTGGAACCAGTCTGTTGTTCCATGTCCTGTTGTAACTAATGTTTCTTGACATGCATACAGATTTCTCAGGAGGCAGGTGAGATGTTCTGATATTCCCATCTCTTTCAGAATTTCCCACAGTTTGTTGTGATCCACACAATCAAAGACTTTGGCGTAGTCAATAAAACAGCAGTATATATTTTTCTGGAACTCTCTTGCTTTTTGGATGATCCAACAGATGTTGACAATTTGATCTCAGGTTCCTCTGCCTTTTCTAAATCCAGCTTGAATATCTGAAAGTTCATGGTTCATGTACTATTGAAGCCTGGCTTGGAGAATTTGGAGCATTACTTTGCTAGAGTGTGAAATGAGTACAATTGTGCAGTAGCTTGAATACTCTTTGGCATTGCCCTTCTTTGGGATTTGAATGAAAACTGGCCTTTTCCTGTCCTGTGGCCACTGCTGAGTTTTCCAGATTTGCTGGCATATTAAGTGCAGCACTTTCACAGCATCATCTTTTAGGATTTGAAATAGCTCAACTGGAATTGCATCACCTCCAGTAGCTTTGTTCTTAGTGCACCTTCCTAAGGCTCCCTTGACTTTGTATTCCAGATGTCTGGCTCTAGGTGAGTGATCACATCATCCTGATTATCTGGGTCATGAAGATCTTTTTTGTATAGTTCTTCTGTATATTCTTGCCACCTCTTCTTAATATCTTCTGCTTCTGTTAGGTCCATACCATTTCTGCCCTTTATTGTTCCCATCTCTGCATGAAATGTTCCCTTGGTATCTTTAATTTTCTTGAAGAGATCTCTAGTCTCTCCCATTCTATTGTCTTCCTCTATTTCTTTGCATTGATCACTGATATGGAGTGTAATGAGATATATTGCATTTCCTCAAAATTCATATGTTTAAGCCCTAACCCCTAGTACCTAGAATGTGATTAGTTTTGGAAATAGGGTCCTTAATAAGTAGTTAATATATAATGAGGTCATTATATTGGGCCCTAATCCAATATGACTGGATTAGTTGTCCTTATAAGTAGAGATCAGATCAGATCAGATCAGTCGCTCAGTCGTGTCTGACTCTTTGTGACCCCATTAATCGCAGCACGCCAGGCCTCCCTGTCCATCACCAACTCCTGGAGTTCACTCAGACTCATGTCCATTGAGTCACTGATGCCATCCAGCCATCTCATCCTCTGTCGTCCTCTTCTCCTCTTGCCCCCAATCCCTCCAAGCATCAGTCTTTTCCAATGAGTCAACTCTTCTCATGAGGTGGCCAAAGTACTGGAGTTTCAGCTTTAGCATCATTCCTTCCAAAGAAATCCCAAACACATACTCATATGGTTTTTCAGTAGTCATGTATGAATGTGAGAGCTGGACCATAAAGAAAGCTGAATGTCAAAGAATTGAAGCGTTTGAACTGTGGTGTTGGAGCGACTCTTGAGAGTCCCTTGGACAGCAAGGAGATCAAACTAGTCAATCCTAAAGGAAATCGACCCTGAATAGTCATTGGAAGGACTGATTCTGAAGCTGAAGCTCCAATACTTTGGCAACCTAATGTGAAGAGTAAACTCACTGGAAAAGACCCTGATGCTGGGGAAGATTGAATGCAAGAGGAGAAGGGGGCAAAGGAGGGTGAGATGGCTGGATAGCATCATCGACTCAATAGACATGAGTTTGAGCAAACTCTGGGAGATAGTTTAGGACAGGGATCATAGTGTGCTGCAGGCCATGAGATCTGAAAGAGTTGGACCTGACTTAGGAACTGAACAACTGAACATATTCATACAGAGGGAAGACCAAGATACAGGGAGAAGACAGTCATCTCCAAGTCATGGAGAATGGTCTAGAAGAAGCCAACCTTGCCAACACTTTGAGTTAAAACTGTTAGCTTCCAGAACTGTGAGAAAATAATTTTTTCTTTAAGCCACCCAATCTGTGCTACTTTGTTATGGCAGTCCTAGGAAACTAATACATGGATTATTAAAATTATCTCTATCATCATTAGGATGATCATAGGAGATCAAGATTAAATTACATATAGTCAGTTTGAAAAGAAGAAAGCTTTGAATAATGACTGTAGCTATTTAGTATTCATACCCAAAACTTCCACTGCCAGTTCTGCTTAGGCTCTGGGATTCAATCTTCATCCTTATGCTCCTTATCCCAACTTTCAGCTGCCAAGCACACACTCTTCAAGTAAATAGGTTTTACTTTCAAATGTTATTTTTCTTAAAAACAAAAACCTCAACAACACTAATAGAATCTACTGTCCAAAAGATTACAGATTTTACAGTGTTCAGCTATCAGTTTAGTAGGTCCTCAATTCTTTGCTATTCAGAGCACATCTGCAGACCAGCAGCATCAATATCATGTGAGACTTTGAAATACAGTCTTGGTCCTCACCCTAACCCTACTGAATTAGCATCCACATTTTATAAATATTCACATACTATTCTTACACACAGTAAATTTTGAGACACACGGCACTAAAGGAATATGTCTAGAAAGATGTCATTTCCTTTTATTGCATTCAAATATTCTATAGAAAGACAAGATTTGGAATTTCCTGAAAGAATGTGCAATGTGTGGGAGTTTTCCAGGTCACATACAGTACAAACTTGTTTTTGAAATCATTTTTACAATATTTCAATCACCAGGGTGACATTATATTTTGCTTGACATACGACTGCTCTTTCTAAGAAACTCCAGGACATGAGGTTGTCCTGCAGGAAGCAATGACATTTCTCTTTCAGTGTCAGTACTTCATGGGGAAAAGCATTTATCACTGTAGTTGTCAAAAATGAGAGAGAATCTCTTATATGTATTTTCAACAGTTAATTTTCTTTCATTTCTACTGTCTTTTAAAAAGTATTAAGTGAGACACCCCCAAATTCAGTGCATATATAGTGTGTTCAAAGTGCATATTTCCTTCTTAGATCATTACTAAGTTGTGTGTCTGTACTATATTTGTTCAGAAGTTATTCAATAATTTGATGAGTCTAGGCTAGAGTCCAGCAGTTTATTACAAAGTGGTAAAGAGTTGGTGTCTTAGCTATTTCTCCTAAATGATTTGTAGATCAGAATTTGAATGTACTTCCCCAGAAAATATACTCTGAAACTAAAAGCATCTGCTAAAATTTTTCTCTGTCAGTAGTAGTGTTTGATCTGGATATATATTTACTCAATGAAAGCACTTTTTATGATGGTAACACTATCACCAACCTGTCAATGTGAAAAAAAAGTCTTTTTCATCATCATACAGTGCTGTGATTGAAAATCCATTCTGAAGAAGTTGCCAGTTGTACCATTTTATTTATAGATCCTAAAATAATGGCTACTGGCAAATGCTGTAACTGATGTTTAGGTCTTCCATATGTTGTATATTACTTTAACGACAGTATTAGTTTGTAGCAACAATTTCTACATGTGAAAGTTACATCATTTGTTTGCACCTTTAAGTTGTTTGTACAAGTGTAAGGATGAATTTAAACTTAGACATACAGTAATGTTGAATGATGGAGGTGTCTACTGCTAATCCTACACAGCATGACCTCCTAAAATCAAAATTTCATGTGCTGACATTTGACAAGCCAGATGGTCTGGCTTGCTCTTAGAAACCATATCATCTTTTGTGTCCTCCCAGATGTTTCTAGCAGATATTTGCAAAAACTTTCCCAAATACAAATGGAATAATAATAGAGGCACTGGAGATCTTTCCAAAAACTTCAGTAGAAGCTTTCTCTATATTTTCAACTCAGTTATTTTTAACATGATATAATCATTAGGCATTTGAAAGCTTACATCTGGTATCAGTTAATGATCACTGGCATCTTTCATATTTAACAGTAATTCCTTTTGGTTCAATGAGCTGACCTTGGAATATATAATGTAGCTGTACAGGCTTCCAGTGATTTTTCAACAGTTGCATTTTCAATAGCTGTACTTCTAAAAGATAAATGTAAACACATGGCAGTAGGTTACAATTAATTATCCATTTTCTTTTCATAGAATAAAATGAACTTAGAAAAATGCCATTAATTATGTAAAGTTACCAACTCCTCTAAAGAAAATTTTTGAATTGTTAGTATAGTTGTAACTTTCTTAGAAATTTGCATCAATGTGCTATTTAAAATTATATATAAATACTAAAACTAAAAGAAATATAGTATACATTTTCTCCTCTTTTTAAAAAGATAAGGAGTATTGAGTTGTTAGTACTGTATTTATACACAGTAAAATTCACCCTTTTAAGCCTACACAACTATATGCAGTTGACTTGGTGGTATCGTGAACTAAATGAAAATAAAAACATGTCAAATAGCTTAAACTATAAAAAACAAAAATTTATATAATTTTAGGCAACTATGTTATATAATTATGGCAGTTACACAGTTATATACATTTGATGAATGATAGCCAATGTACGGTTGTGTAACTTCCACCACAGTTGTCATGGGTGAAGTGTGCCTCATCCAATTCATATGTTAAAGGCTGCCTATTCCCCAGCACCACAGACTGTGACTATATTTGGAGATTGGACCTTTAAAGAGGTAATTAGGGTTAAACACTATTCCAGTATGACTAGTATCCTTATAAGAAGACAAAATTTAGACACACAAAGGGACACTGAAGTTGTCCCTGCACACAGAAAAGACCATGTGAAGAGGAAGCAAGAGGGTGGCCATTTCTAAGCTTAGGAGACAGACCCAGAGGAAGCCAGCACTGCCAGGAGTTTAGACTTCCCACATCCAGATCTGAGAGAAAATGAATTTCTGCTGTTCAAGCTACCCAGCCTGTGGTATGCTGCTGTGGCAGCCACAGTCCACTCATGTTTATTTGCTAAGTTGTGTCTCTTTTGCAACCCCGTCGTCTGTAGCCCACCAGGCTCCTCTGTCCATGGGATTTCCCAGGCAAGAATACTGGAGTGGGTTGCTGTTTCCTTCTTCAGGACATCTTAATGGCCCAGGGATCACACCTGCATCTCCTAATACAAACAGTCAGAATATAGAACCTTTCCATTACACTCTCAAAAATCTCTCCTGCTTCTTAGCATTCACTCCCTTCACTGTACTCTCACCTGCTAGTAATCACTACTCTGATAACTCTTGCTACTTTTTGGGCTTTTTTCAGACTAGAATGCCATTTAAATGTCATACAGTATGTAGGGCTTTTGGAGTTTGGCTTATTTAACTAGATAAAGTTTTAGATATTCATTCATGTTATTGTGTGTATCGCTAGTTTAACTTTTTATTGCTGAGTAGTATTCCTTTGTTCAGTCTTAAAGGTTTTTCTGATCCAAGGTTACATGCTAATGAACTTGGGTTTCTGATTTTTGTATCCTCTGCTTTTACAATACAGTGATTTGGTAGAAAACAATTGAGTTAATTCTTTGCTGTATGTGTTCACTCTATCAGTGGTGTCGTACTCTCTGTGACCCCATGGACTGTAGCCTGCCTGGCTACTCTGTCCATGGAACTTTCTAGGCAATGATACTGGAGCAGACTGCCATTTCCTACTCCAGGGTATCTTCCCGACCCAGGGATCGAATCTGTGTTGGCAGGTGGATTTTTTACCGCTGCCCCATCAACCTGAAAAACCTAACTCTAATTACCTGAAAAGGCATGCATTTTATCTAACAGTTATTTGGTTGTTTCTAGCTGTTCGATAATATTGATATAAATAAAATTACCTTAACTATATTTGTGAATATCCTTTTTGAATTATTAGTTTATTTGATAAATACAGATTTGGAGAAGGAAAATTCATTGTTCAAAAGTTCTATACATTGCTTGATCATTGTATTTAAAAATATATATAACAGCAGTGTTTTAGGGTTAATTTGATTTTAAATCCACTAGCATTGATTACTCAAAGTTTTAAAAATCTTTGCCAATTTGATAGGATAAATGCTTATATTAATGCCTTGATTTTTATTTTTTCATTATAAATGCAGATGAATTTTTCACACATTACTTATTGGATTTCCCTTTTCAATGAATTGCCCACTTGTATTCATTTTCTATTAGTCAGTTTATCTCCTTAGGGAAAATCAATCAGGACACAAATTGTAACTCTGAGTTAAAGAGTTTATGGATTGTAGTTTTGATATTTTCAAATTGCCATCTGTGAGGTTACGCCAATTTACCTTTCCACGTTTCCTTATATTCACTGAGCAATAAAACTTTTTCATCATTGCTTACCTGACAAGACAAAATGAATATCCTGTTTCTAATATATTCAGAAGACTGTTCTTTTTTCCTTTGAATTTTATTTATGCTATGTTTTGCCAAGCAGATGTTTTGAGTCTTTTTGTTTCAGTTTATTATATCATTTTTTTCTTAAATAGTTTCTGTTTTTATTGTCATACTTTATAATGTCTTTTCCAATCAAGCAATAAAAAAGGATTCTTCTAGTTTTTTCTTTTTTATATCCTTAACATTTTTTTTTAAGATTTAAGCTTTGGTAATATGAATATATTTTATATGTAAAATATGATAGATAATTACTTAAATTTTTTCAAATGTCTCCCCAGTTGTCTAAAAACTGCTTAATGACCAAGTCATCTTTTATTCACATATGGACCTAACAGAATTAGAAGATATTGAGATGAGGTGGTAGGGATACACAGAAGAACTATACAAAAAAGATCTTAATGATCCAGATAACCATGATGGTGTGATCACTCACCTAGAGCCAGACATCGGAGTGTGCGAAATCAAGTGGGCCTTAGGAAACATCACTATGAACAAAGCTAGTGGAGGTGATGGAATTCTACTTGAGCTATTTCATATCCTAAAAAGATGATGCTGTGAAAGTGCTGCACTCAATATGCCAGCAAATTTGGAAAACTCAGCAGTGGCCACAGGACTGGAAAATGTCAGTTTTCATTCCAATCCCAAAGAAAGGCAATGCCAAAGAGTGTTCAACCTAATGCACAATTGCACTCCTCTAACACACTAGCAAAGTAATGCTCAAAATTCTCCAAGCCAGTCTTCAACAGTACGTGAACCAAGAACTTCCAGATGTTCAAGTTGGATTTAGATAAGGCAGAGGAACTGGAGATCAAATTGCCAACATCCGCTGGATCATCCAAAAAGCAAGAGAATTCCAGAAAAACTTCTGCTTATTTTACTATGCCAAAGCCTTTGACTATGTGGATCACAACAAACTGTGGAAAATTCTTAAAGAGATGGGAATACCAGAACACCTTACCTGCCTCCTGAGAAATCTGTATATGGGTCAAGAGGCAACAGTTAGAACTGGACATGGAATGAACAAACTGGTTCCAAATTGGGAAAGGAGTACCTCAAGGCTGTGTATTATCATCCTGCTTATTTAACTTATATGCAGAGTACATCATGCGAATGCTGGGCTGGATGAAGCGCAAGCTGGAATCAAGATTGCCGGGAGAAATATCAATAACCTCCGATAAGCGGATGACACCACCCTTATGGCAGAAAGCGAAGAGAACTAAAGAGCCTCTTGGTGAAAGTGAAAGAGAAGAGTGAAAAAGTTGGCTTAAAACTCAACATTCAGAAAACAAAGATCATGGCATCTGGTCCCATCACTTCATGGCAAATTGATGGAGAAACAATGGAAACTTTTTTAGGGGCAGGCTCCAAAATCACTGTAGATGCTGACTGCTCCATGAAATTAAAAGATGCTTGCTTCTTGGAAGAAAAACTATGACAAGCCTAGACAGCATATTTAAAAGAAGAGACATTACTTTGCCAACAAAGGTCCATCTAGTCAAAGCTGTGGTTTTCCAGTAGTCATGTATGGATGTGAGAGTTGGACCATAAAGAAGACTGAGGGCCGAAGAATTGACACTTTTGAACTGTGGTGTTGGAGAAGACTCTTAAGAGTCCCTTGGACTGCGAGGAGATCAAACCAGTCAGTCCTAAAAGAAATTAATACAGATTGTTCATTGAAGAGACTGATTCTGAGGCTGAAGCTCCAATACTTTGACCACCTGATGTGAAAAGCTGACTCATCAGAAAAATCCTTGGTGCTGAGAAAGAGTGAAGGCAAGAAGAAAAGAGGATGGCAGAGGATGAGATGGTTGGATGGCATTACTGACTCTATGGACGTTAGTTTGAGCAGCTCCAGGGGATGGGGGACAGGAAAGCCTGGCGTTCTGCAGTTTGTGGGATTGCATAGAGTCAGACATGACTGAGGACTAAATGACAACAAAGATACTAGCTTCATTTAACATATACTAAATTGGGTCTTGTTCTGAACTATATTGCTTTCCATTGTTCTGTCTATTCAAGTATCAACAGTACATTACTTTTTAAGTAGAACTTTATAATATTTTAAATGTGTTACAGAATTTACTGATTTATGATGTATATTTTCTCATATGTTCATTTCTCATAATATAATATCACACATGTGTATATGTGTATGCTGTGCTGTGCTGTGCTTAGTCGCTTAGTCAGTGTCTGACTCTTTGCAACCCTATGGACTGTAGCCGCCAGGCTCCTCTGTCCAACGGGATTCTCTAGGCAAGAATACTGGAGTGTTGCCATACCCTCCTCCATGGAATCTTCCCAACCCAGGGGTCAAACCCATATCTCCCCCATTGCAGGCATATTCTTTATTGTCTGAGCCACCAGGGAATCCCAACAATACTGGTGTGGGTAGCTGATCCCTTCTCCAGGGAACTTCCTAATCCAGGAATTGAACCAGGATCTCCTGTATTGCAGGTGGATTCTTTACCAACTTAGCTACCTGGGAACCCTGCATGTGTGTGTGTGTGTGTGTGTGTGTGTGTGTGTGTGTGTGTGTATGCTTATGTGTGCTTAGTCGTGTCTGACCCTTTGCAACTCCATGGATTTTAGCCCATCAGGCTCCTCTGTCCATAGAATTTTCCAAGCAAGAATACTGGAATGGGTTGCCATTTCCTACTCCATGGGATGTTCCCAACCCAGGGATCGAACCTGCATCTTTTACATCTCCTGCATTAGCAGGCAGATTCTTTACTACTTGCGCCAAACTTTCTATCATTAATATTGTTTACAATTTTTCTTATTTATTTCCACCTGTTTATATACTACATAAATTCAAATATTAGCTTTTCAATTAAAAATTCATTAAAATGGTGGTAGTAATTTTGATAATATGAGTAATTTGAGAAAAATTGGTACCTTTTAAACTTAGTAATGGCTTCCCTGGTGGCTCAGCGGTAAAGAGTCCACCTGTCAATGCAGGAGATGAGGTTCGGTCCCAGGATGGGGAAAATCCCCTGGAGAAGGACATGGTAATCCACTCCACTATACTTTCCTTGGAAATCCCACAGACAGAGGAGTCTGGTGGGCTACGATCCTGGGTTCACAAATAGTTGGACATGACTTAGCAACTAAACAACAACAAAACTTAATAAAATCTTATATAATAGAAACATGTCCAGTCCTGAAGCTAAATTTTTCAGACTGATCTGAATAAATGAACTAGGCCTCATAAGCTCTTGGTACTGAAGAAAGCCAGAGAAATAGAGGCTGTAAATGCTTGTGTGTCATGTATTCTTGATGTTCTTTCTGGATCACTGACTTGGATTTCCAGAGGCACCCAAACTATTTTTTCCATATCCTTCAGGAATATATTCAAAGATCAGTATCAATATTTTTCCTTTATGTGATCTATAGAAATAAGAAGTAGGGTCCTTTTGGTTTCTATTTTCTTCTATTTGTTGGAAGAATTATGACTTGGTCTTTCATGTATTATTGATAAATTATTTCTGGTCCAGTGGAAAAAGAGCCAAGCTGTTAAAAAAGAGAAGAAATCTGAGTTTGCTCTATCAAAATCTCTTTTAATTAGTTTTTATAGATCTCAACAGGCATTACTAAGGAGAAGCATATATCATTATCTTTTTTTTCTAGTAGAAACACTTCAGACTTTATGGCAAACTTGTATTTAGCTCACATTTTGTGTGTCTTAGCTGTATAGGCTGGATTCAGCTCGGTGGCTCTTCTATTGCTCCTGGCTGGATTCACTCATGTATCTGAAGTCAGCTCCCAGTCAACTAGCTCTGCTTCTGTAAGTTGAGTCTTAGTTGATTGAGACAACAGTGTGCCACCGTTCCACAACATCCTGCAGGTTTTAACTTCAGCTTCTTTTCACGATGCCAGTGGAAGAAGTCCCTAGAAAATCAAGAGAAGTTGCAAGGCTTCTTGAGACCTTGGTTTGTAATTTGCATAGTGCCAGTTCTAGCACATTCTGTGGATTCAAGCCAATCATGTGTCCAGCTCAGATCGAGAAGTGAGGAAATGGACTCAACCTCTTGATGGGAGGAGCTAAAAGTATTAGGACTAGTTTTGAAAACTTCCACAAAAACCCATGACTCTTCCTAGTAATGACAGATTTAGCTACATGGGTGTGCAACTTTACCTTATGGTTTTGTTTGAGGAAAGCATTCCTTGGATCTGTAGCAGTGCCTAAGATTCTGCATTTCCAACAAACTTTGAGGTGATGGGGGGGCAGCTGATCTGCAGAGCACACTGTAGTAGAGAGCCACTAGAGCAGTACCACTCAAGGTATACTTGGTGGATGGACACCATCAATATCACCTGTAGGAAATGTTAATTCTTGACCCTCCCTCCCTACCTAATGAATCAGAATTTCTGAGTAGGGTTCTGAAGTCTGCATCTTGACAAGCTTTCGGGGGATTCTGACGTATACTAAAGTTTGATAAGTACTGTCCTAGAAGGCATTGGGTAGAAAATGATGGCATGCAGGTGAGGAGGAAGAGAATCACAAGAAATCAAAATCACTGGACTTAGATAGTACTTAAAATGTTTACCACTAAATTTGAATCCAGGTCTTTAAAAAAGATCTATAAACTACAAAGAATATTGCAAAACATCGAGAGGATGTAAATGTAACACTTGGTCTGGAAGGAAAAAGATGAGTAATGATGGTTGGCAGTACCTGTAGAAAAATTTCCTATGTTTTCTTTATATTTTGGCAGCAGTCTAGAGCTGCTCATTCTTGTTATGTTTTTATTAATGTTCTTATAGTGAACATTGAAGGAAAGTCTCCCTTGTGTATAACTGTGGGCTTAATCAATCAAAATTCAGGCATGTTTTACTACTATCAGTTATGATTTGCTTTTTTCGTTTTCTTGCCATAGAATTCTGATAAACTCATTCAAAATGGTCCAGAATAGGTAAATATACAGCAGTGCCATCATTGCTTATATTTTTTTCCTCAATATGATAGACTCTAGCACAAAACTTGGCACATAGAAGGTGTTTATAATACACTTGAGGAATTATATAGAACTTGTAGAATTTTATGAGATACACAACTGAAATTTAATCCAAAGGCCAAGGCATTTGTTGAGGAGTTTGTTTAGTTGAAAAATGTTACCTCTTTGTGGTGCAGGTATGAAGCACCATGGGAAAAAGTGAGGAAAGGTTTCAATTCTCAGGTTTTTCCTTACACTTTGATATTTGCCTATGGACACTATTTCAGTTGATTAAAATAAGGCTTCACTCCAAAGTATTTAAAATTTGTTATGTCACTGGGTCACATCAAAAATATAGGCTTTATTTGTAGTTATCTGCCTTCAGAGTTCACAAAAGAATTGTTTTTCATTCATCTCTTGTAATTTTCACCTATTCAGTGACACAATCCAAAGATTTCATGCTCTAATCTTGTTAAACTCTTGAAGGTTCTACCTGTACTTTTATAAACAGTGAAGAACATTGGTATAGTGTTTTTATTGACCATGTGACATACAGTAGATCACTTACCCTCTCTAAGCTTCTTTGTATTACCTCTTACTTGATGAAAACTCCTAGATTTTCCTGGCTGATCCAAATACCAAAAAAAGTAATTGGTTCATGAGTAATTGGTTCTCCTACTGAGTAATTGGTTTGTTTTGATCCTGTGGACATGGTGAGTACTGTAACCAATTTAGTGAGCTGATTATGTAGACAGATAAATGTTAGCTATATTACTAAGCTAACCTTTTTTTTTTAATCATCATTCAATGCAGAATTTTTGTGTAAATATGAGGCCATTTGCAATAAAACAAGTAAATAAGATGTTATTCCCCAATTTTATAGTTTGATAAAAATTTAGGAAGTCAAGCATGCAGGAATTCATCTCTGTCTCTATACTGGGTACTATTTGGTTGTTTCAAAGCATCCATGGGTTAGTTATTTTTAGTTTGACAATATATGGACATGTCTCCTCAATTACTTTCCATTTTCTATTATATCCTTGGGAACAAAAGTCTGAGAGTGTATAATGTCACTAACAATGATTTCAGGAAGTACTCAGCCATTGTTGATGTTTATTCACAATCACACTGTGATTTAGTCTCAACTCTATCATATGCTTCTTATATTCCATTTTGATTGGCTGTGGGACTAAATAAAGTATGCTGTGAAGTCAAGATAACTTCTTAACTTACTTAATATGTTAACTTGTTAATTTATTTCTCAAACAGTTTCATCATTTTACTGCTTTTTTTTATTTGTTTCTTATAAGTTTTTATGGGTTCTTTGGAAAGAGTTAAGGAGGAAAGCTAATACAGTTTCTCCCCACAAGAAATATATATCCTTGACTCCCTCTAGAATGTGTCTCTAATTTCAATGACTTCAGTCATGCCAATTTTCAGGCTCTACAAACAGAAACATTTTAGTAGAAAAATTCTTCAAATTTTCATATGTACATGAGTTCATGGCTAAATACAAGAGAATATATACAAATATAGCAGGGAAAAGATACCATTACATAAAAATTACTAAAATGAATCAACCAGGACATATTAAATCTAGAAACTTTATTTTCATAAAGCAGGTATATGCAGAAATTGAAATCTTCTTCCTTTTTTTTTGGTCACTAGCAGTAATATATTCTCAGCATTAAAAAAAAAAAAAAAAAAACTAAGATCTTGGCATTCAGTCCCATCACTTCATGACAAATAGAAAGGGAAAAAGTGGAAGTAAGACAGATTTTATTTTCTTGGGCTCCAAAATCACTGTGGATGATGACTGCAGCCATGAAATTAAAAGACAGTTGTTTCTTGGAAGGAAAGGTATGACAAACCTAGACAGTGTATTAAAGAGCAGAAACATCACTTTGTCAACAAAGGTCTGTATATGGTTTTTCCAGTAGTCATGTATGGATGTGAAATTTGGACCATAAAGAAGGCTGAGAGCCGAAGAATTGATGCTTTTGAACTGTTGTGCTGGAGAAAACTTTTGAGAGTCCATTGGACAGCAAGGAGATCAAAACAGTCTGTCTTAAAGGAAATCAATCCTGAATAGTCATTGGAAGTACTGATGCTGAACCGGAAGCTCCAGTATTTTGGCAACTTGATGTGAAAAGCTGACTTACTGGAAAAGACCCTTATGAAAGATTAAAGGTAAAATGACAAAGGGGTGACAGAGAATGAGATGGTTAGGCAGCATCACTGACTCACTGGACATGAATCTGAGCAAACTGCAGATGAAAGACAGGGGAGCCAGGTGTGCTGTAGTGCATGGGATCACAAAGAGTTGGACATGACTGAGCAACTGAACAAAAACAACAACAGGAATATATTCTAGAAAATTCCCTTAAGCATTTTATGAGATTTTCCCTTTTTATTAAAAAAATCAGAAAAGAAAAAATTTGAGAAAATCTACATATAGTAGCAAATATTATTTCCCTGGAACTCATATATTGTTTCTACAATTACAGCATAGTTTCTTAAGAACAACTCTCAATTTATCATCAAATTAAATGGGTGGTGGTAGGTTAGTTACTAAGTCATGTGTGACTCTTGTGACCTCATGGACAGTAGCTTGCTAGGCTCCTCTGTCCATGGGCTTCTCCAGGCAAGAATACTGGAGTGGATTGCTATTTCCTTTCCCAGGGGATCTTGCTGACCCAGGAATCAAACCTGGGTCTCCTGCATTGCAGGCAGATTCTTTACTGACTGAGCTATGATGGAAGCCCAGTAAAAGGGGTAGGACCACCAAGTTGATTCTATAGTCTATACCTTCATCCTTTTGTGTCAGACTTTCCCTCATTAAAGGCTGTCATTGATGGTGCCTTTGTATATTTCCTAAGAAAATAAAGTTGTAGAAGACAGACAGGAAGAGGCCTGGAACAGGACTTTCTGCTATGGATTATCCTCCATATTATACATATTTGAGTCTGGTATAAATGAGAAGTGAAAATTAGTAGATATAAATCTTACACATTCACACTGGAAGCCCATTACTTATGATGCTTAATAATTCAACATGACAGAAACTTGAGGGAGTTCACATTTATTTCATTATATGTGAATATACTTCATTCCATGTGTGGTCTACCCCTGACTCTTCTTAAAAAAAAAACTCATATAGAAGAATTCTCATTTCACCTTATCTTAATAGATATAAGATGTCAATAAACTTTAGTTTCTTATTAGTTTATTTATTTCTTATTTAGTTTCTTTTTACAGTAAGACACTTAGTGTTTGATTTTTTTAAAAAGAGACTAAAATATACATTCTGTTTTCATTTGATGATATGAAAGAAGAGTGTGTATCCTACATGTTCATTCTTTAATTTGTCTCAGAAATTCTTCAACAGGACATGAGAGCTCAAATCATATCTTCTATAGAACTGAATACACAGAAACATATGATTTGAGGCAGTTAGTGAAACTCCTCAGATTTTCCCTACTGTTTTAACTTTGGGTGGGAAGTATGGCAAAGCTTAGCACTCACTAAGATCAAGGCAATTTTATATTTAGAAAAAAGATGCATTATTTAGAGATTTAGCATATATTCAGCGAGACTCTTTGGTTTAGCTCCATCTGCGTCCTCTGTGCTGAGAGCACTCTGTTGGCAGTTGCAGAGTAGGCAGGAGCATGGGAGGCCCCACATGGCACATTTCGTCACAGTGTGCATGTCCTATGTGGCTGTTTCTTAGAACGTTAAGCTACAGTCCTGGAATCAGTTTTCTCTAAAAGCTATTTTAAAATTAGGTTTAAACTGTTGTCAAGTTTTCAACTTCCTCTGGTCATATTGTTGATTTAAATTGCTACTTATTTCAGAAGTGTGTTGTTTTATTTTAGATTGTTGTTGTTGTTTAGTTGCTAAGCTGTGACCCCCTGGACTCTAGCCTGCCTGGTTACTCTTGTTCATGGGATTTTCCAGGCAAGAATACTGGAGGGGGTTGCCATTTCCTTCTCCAAGGGATGTTTCCAACCCAGGGATCGAACCCATGACTCCTGCGTTGGCAGGTGGTTCTTTACCACTGAGCCACCAGGGAAGCCCCTATTTTAGATTAAAATTTACCAATTTTGAGCATGTGGTTGTTTCTGAATTACAGATTCCAACTTATTATCCTTTATTAATTTAAAATTTCTTATAATTCATTGTTATTAATTTCAAAGCATAATGACTGAAGGTCTGCTTTCAACTGAACTCCTTCCACTTTTTTATTGCAATTTTTTTGACTTGGCTTTCTGATCTTTGAGATCATGGCTAATTTGAGATGGGTTAAGAACTCTGTAATCTGTGAAGTAGTTACAATACTCCATGTATCTAATTTTCAACACATGCAGAATTAGCCAGACTTCAGAATATTGAAACAGAGATAATCCATGTTCATATAACTATAGCACCTTTAGGTGTGGGTATAGAAGATAACAGGTTGGTAGTTTAAATATGAGTATAAGCCTTCTTTGAATAATGCAGGTCATTTCCTAGAATGGTGTTCCTGTTTGAGCCTCAAAAGTGTGACTGAAGAGAGATTAGGGAAGCACCATTTATATTTGTAGGCAAAATTAAGGGAAACGAATGAGGATGGTGAAGCACACTGGGACTTGCAACAGCAGGAAGGTATTACCATCCTTGGATCTGAAGGACAAGTGATTATCAGAGCTGGGAGAGGGGGGTTCTGATGAGAGCTGTAGCCTGTAGAAGAGAAAATCGTCTCAGCTGCTGTCTCTCTTCCTGCCTTCTTATCTTCTAATGCCTTCTACCAACTAAACCCAAACAGAAGTCACAAGCAAGGGAGAGTCTCAGGGCAAATAGAAAGGAGTTGAAGGATGCTGAATCTGGCAGGGCAAAATTTCCATCACAGACTACCTCTTTTGTCCCTTAGCATCCATTCTTGATGCTTTGTCTGAATGGAATCTGATGTTCCTATTCAGGGGTGGGCACTGATATTCTTCAGGAGACTGATGTTCTTTCAGTCACGCTTTCCCTCAAGAAATAGAAATCATTAACCATAACTAGTGTACTTCCTACAAAGTAGCACAACCCCCTTACTATCTATTTGTACTCTGATGGAGGGTTTTTTTTTGTTTGTTTGTTTTTGTAACCATTCTGGGTGATTCTTACTGGTTCTGTCTTTATTAAGTTGTTTACTATTGACTATGTTGCTGGGTAAGGGACTACTAAGAGGTGCCAGTGAACCTGTAAGTTCTGGCCATAACCTTCCTTGCCTTCATTGTGAGGCAGCAAACCAATTTCCGCTTGCTAATTGAGATGACTCACTCAGTCAGAAGGATGATATCTTTCTTTCCCTGTTCTTTTCTCTCAGTTTCAGCTCCATTTCAGATAATCATAACTGTGTTCTTAGTGGGACAATGCCTCTCCTAAGCCTAATAACTGCAAAATTCACCCATTTTCATGTACCAGAACAAAAATTGCTTAAGTGAATTATTTGACATAATGATAAGAAGAGGCCATCTCTTCAGTTATAGATTATAACTATTATGTTTCAGTTATAGATTATATTAATTTTGACTATAGTTATGTCAGTGCCTTATGCTGACTACTGATTGAACACTTACACTGCATCCTCGGTTCAGTTCAGTCACTCAGTTGTGTCTGACTCTTTTTGACTCTATGCACTGCAGCACGCCAGGCTTCCCTGTCCCTCACTAACTCCCGGAACTTACTCAAACTCATGTCCATTGAGTAGGTCATGCCATCCAACCATTTCATCCTCTGTCGTCCCCTTCTCCTTCCACCTTCAATCTTTCCCAGCATCAGAGTCTTTTCCAATGAGCCAGTTCTTTGCATCAGGTGGCCAAAGTATTGGAGCTTCAGCTTCAGCATCAGTCCTTCCAATGAATATTCAAGACTGTTTTCCCATAGGATTGACTAGTTTGATCTCCTTGCAGTCCAAGGGATTCTCAAGAGTCTTCTCCAACAACCACAGTTCAAAAGCATCAATTCTTTGGTGGTCAGCCTTCTTTATGGTCCAACTTTCACATCCATACTTGTCTACTGGAAAAACCATAGCTTTGACTAGATGGACCTTTGTTGGCAAAGTAATATCTCTGCTTTTTAATGTGCTGTCTAGGTTGGTCATAGCTTTTCTTCCAAGGAGTAAGCGTCTTTTAATTTCATGACTGCAGTCACCAACTGCAGTGATTTTGGAGTCCAAGTTGGAGCCCAAGAAAATAAAGGCTGTCACTGTTTCCAGTGTTTCCCTATCTATTTGCCATGAAGTGATGGGACCGGATGCCATGATCTTCATTTTCTGAATGTTGAGCTTTAAGCCAGCTTTTTTACTCTCCTCTTTCACTTTCATCAAGAGGTCCGTTAGTTCCTCTTTGCTTTCTGCCATAAAGGTGGTGTCATCTACATATCTGAGGTTATTGACATTTCTCCCAGCAATCTCGATTTCAGCTAGTACTTCATCCAGCCCAGCATTTCCCATGATGTACTCTGCATATAAGTTAAATAAGCAGGGTGACAATATACAGCCTTTCTGTATTTCTTTCTTAATTTTGCTCCATGTCCAGTTCTAGCTGTTGCTTCTTGACCTGTATACAGGTTTCAGAGGAAGCAGGTAAGGTGGTCTAGTATTCTGGTCTTTTATAATTTTTCACAGTTTGTTGTGATCCACACAGTCAAGGCTTTAGCATAGTCAATGAAGCAGAAGTAGATGTTTTTCTGGAATTCTCTTGCTTTTTCTGTGATCCAATGAACGTTAGCAATTTGATCTCTGGTTCCTCTGACTTTTGTAAGTCAAGCTTGAACATCTGGAAGTTCATGGTTCACATACTGTTGAAGCCTGGTTTGGAGAATTTTCAGCATTACTTTGCTAGCATGTGAGATGAGTGTGATTGTGTGGTAGTTTTAACGTTCTTTGCATTGCCTTTCTTTGGGAATGGAATGAAAACTGACCTTTTCCAGTCCTGTGGCCACTGTTGAGTTTTCCAAATTTGCTGGCATATTGAGTGCAGCACCTTAATGTCATCATCTTCTAGGATTTGAAAAAGCTCAGCTGGAATTCCATCACCTCCACTGTATCCTAAAGGAGTATAAAATCTCAGAAACTTTATTGGATGCTGTCTCAGATGTATATCAAATGAGCCTTCAAAGGGCCATTGTGTTATTTTTCAAACCAGTTGTTTCTTAGTGATAAAGCACTGATAATGTGGGTGTAGGTACAGTTTTACAATTCTTCTACTATAAAATAAGTTGGTCTGTCAGAGGTGATGGGTGAGATCATGATGCAGCAGAAGGTATTGCCTAAGTCCACAGGTGGTGGAGCTGGAAAACTCATCGAAGGCAATGAAATCAATGATAGTAGATGTCCACTGTGGCTTGCTGGTCCCCTAGTGAATTGTTTCATATTAGGAGCTCACTATTTGCCTCAGCACTTTGGTAAAAGGAAAGGGAAAGAGTAAACAGTACTCAGTGAGAGCTCTAGCATAGGGGAGGTATAGCCCAGGAAATGTCAAAGGAAAATAGCTACTTACACAATGAAGATCATAAAAAAAATGCTGAAGGAGAAATACCTTGGCTTATCTTTCCTCCTACCTTTGCATTTCCTTCTGGCCATATATAACTGCAAGCCAGAGGGCAAGTCCCTTTGATACAACCCAAAAAAGTCAGTGTCCAGAATACTGGGGATGGGGTTGGGTAGAGAAAGTTGGAGAGTAGATCTCCAAAGGTAAATGGAGAACTTCCCAAACTGTCACACAGTCTGTTGAATAAGCAGAATCAAATCTGATGTAGCCACAATACTGAAAGCCTTTAAAGACTCTGGAACTCAATAAATCACATTGAATTATTATCAAACATCTTTTGATATCAGCCTGACTTCAAATCCTGTTTATTAGTTGAGTAGCCCTGGACAAGTTTCTTAAGCTATCTGATTCCTGTCTCAAGATATTTTAAACAATGGGTACCATACACACTCTAAGTCAGCCTTCAATATGTGGTATTGTTTTTCATATAGCCGGAATTCACAGGTCCAGGAGTCAAGGAGTGGAAATGGGAAAGGCTCCACTCACCCCTAGTGATCCATCAGCAAAATTTTTGCTTCCAGTTCCTGTATCCTTATGCTCTGCTGGCCTAGGGTGTTCATTCCAAAGAGATGAATCATTCTACAGATGGATACCACAGCGAGCCAATGAACCAGTGATTGAGCCTGCCACCTAATCTTTTGGTGTTTCTCATGCTTCTAAATCAACAGAGAAAAGACTTACCATTGTTGTTCAGTTGCTCAGTCACGTCCTGTTTGCAACCACATGGACTGCAGCATGCCAGGCTTCACTGTCCTTCACCATCTCCTGGAGTTTGCTCAAATTCATGCCCATTTAGTCAGTGATGCCATCCAATCATCTCATCCTCTGTTGTCCCCTTCTCCTCCTGCCTTCAATCTTTTCCCAATCAGGGTCTTTTCTAATGAGTCGGCTCTTTGCATCAGGTGGCCAAAGTATTGCAGCTGCAGTTTCAGCATCAATTCTTCCAATGAATATTCAGGGTTGATTTCTTTTAGGATTGACTGGTTTAATCTCCTTGGTGTCCAAGGGACTCTAAAGAGTCTTCTCTAGCACCACAGTTTGTAAAAGCCGTCAATTTTTTGGCTTCCCTGGTGGCTCAGACCATAAGGATTCTACCTGCCATGCAAGAGACTTGTGTTCAATCCCTGGGTTGGGAAGATCTCCTGGAGAAGGGAATGGCACCCCACTCCAGTATTCCTGCCTAGAGAATTCCATGGACAGAGGATCCATGGGATCTCAAAGAGTTGGACATGACTAAGCGACTAACATGCACACACACACATTAAAAGGCATTCGTTTTTGGAAGCTTTCTAACAACTTATGGTCGTACTAAGAAAAGTCCTAATGGATTTTCTACATTCAAGATATACTCACCCTTCCCTACATTGGGTAGCAGAAGTCTGATTTGCTTTTGGTAAGCAGGATAAATTTTGTCAGCAGGTACATAATGAATACAACTTGCTTTATTGAAGAAAAATCTAAAGGTGACATAAGGCATGATTTGATCATGGATTGTCTGTATTTCTGTTATTTTCCCCCTAAGTTCTGGGTTTCATTTGTACATGGCTTTATCTACTCATGGAAGAAAAACAGCTATATTTGTTCCATTGCCTCACATCTATACAGTGCATGGTCCAAGGAAAAGAGATAATTTTTGTTCAAACTTTTCCAGAAGAAATCCTGAAATTCAATATTATTGAGCTATCTTAAATCACATGAGCATCTCTAAAGTAATCTGAGGTCTAGGCATACGGAATTTAATCATTGGCTTATCTTGATATATTTTGCCCATCCTTGGAATCACAGAAAGTCTCAAAGTTATATCAGTGTTTCTCAGGAAAAGAATAGATACTCTGAAAGCAACCAGACTTCCACTAGAAACACATGACATAATGTTTGATATACAAATTCTTTATATGTGATAGTTATGATTATTACTTAGTTTATCCTTAGGGTCAAATATTCTCACATATTACCTTGCAATTCATCAGTCACCCAATCTTTTCATTACTGTCTCACTCAATGAGATGCAAACAATGCCATTATGCTCTAATCTTTTCCCCTTTAATTTCAAAGCTAGCTATTTCAATAAAGCTTAGTAAATTTGTCTATCTTTTTATGAGTTAGCTACAGCACTCACAGGCTATGTTTAAAATTAAGCTATTCTACATATTCTTTCTTGAAATTGTCTCAAGAATACTTGGCAATGTTAGGTGACAGCATATGTTTAATGTTGTTAAGAGCAGAGTCATTTTAGCAATAGTCTGGAATAGCACTCTAAATCTACAAAAGGTACACCCCACAGAGGTCCTAGAATAGCACTTAATAAGTATAGAAGGAAAAGAAGTTGGAGTGCATAATGTGATGTAAGATATGACAAGTTAGTGGTTAGAATAATTCCCAATTTCTTTTGAAGAATGTCATTTTGAGGAAAAAGTTTTCAGAAGTTAAATATGTTTGGAAAATGCAATGTACTATCTTGCCCTTTTGGAAATTCAGAATGCAGGTTAATGTATTAAAGGACCTAAATAGTTTTATAGTAAAGGGATGGCTTAATTTAGCTAACCCAACTTTTTTCTGAACAGATTTAGAGAACAAAGTTGGACCACTTTTTAAAAAGAGATATTCATCATTAAAAATGAAAATGATAGGGTGATGTGCACTAGGGAGTCAAGTGATGAAGTATGGTTTATTACTAATAAAAATGAGCTACAAAACGTGAAACTGCTTCTTTGAAGCCTTAAAGCAGTGAAAGAGGGGAAAGAATATAAGCCATACTAATGTTTTTTTTTAAAGTGACAATTTTCAGTTTCAGCTAAGAAGTAGTAAACCCATTTCAGGTTATTTGTCCCAATGGCAACAGCCAAAATCCCAGGGCAGGATTTATAAAGCAACTATCTGATGATACTGTAAAGTAATTACTAGCAGGCAGATCCAAGAAAAAAATTAATCCCCCAAATGACTAATAATAGTAGAAAGTTTCCTGTTTTAGGATTTTTTCTTATCTCCTGGCATAGATTCTAGGCAGTCTGAATCATGGAATTTCACAGTGGGCATAGACAGGAAAAGTTCCAGGAAAAACTGTATTTTTCAGGCTGTAAAACAGGAAGTGGATCTCTGAGGGATGAAAACTATTTGTGTATGTGTGTTTGTGTACATGTGCTCGCATGCTAATCTCTGTATTTGTTTTTACCACCCACCCTTTTTTAACTCATGGATCTTATGTGAGGCAAGCCCTATACAGAAAGTTGCATTCTTTTCTTGGCAGTAGTGGTGGCAGCAGCAGCCTCATCATTTAAAATACCTAGAGAAAACCCTTCTCTCTGAGCAGAATTTACAGAGATGTACGTGATCTGATTTCGCCTGGAGAATCCCAGGGAAGGGGGAGCCTGGTGGGCTGCCGTCTATGGGGTTGCACAGAGTCGGACATGACTGAAGCGACTTAGCAGCAGTAGCAGCATGTGATCTGAAGTTTGTAGAGGGAATCCCAGAGTAAATTACTTTTGTTCTCTTTTTCACTCATTTTTTAGTCCAAAGGAAGATCACTCTATAGGAATTGTGCACAACATAAGGCTATCTAGCTAAACACCAGGAAAAGAGCCCTGGGAAACCTGAAATAATGAGAGAAACGGTGGAAGAGAGGGGATTGAATACTTTAAGCCTGAATCTGAAGTCCTAGGCTAATCCCCGAGCTGTATCCTGGAACTGAAGCAAAGCACCATAAAACTTTGAGAACTTAACTATGGTGAAGACCACTGTCCAGGGCCCAGACTTGTCCTTGGATAGTGTACATGCAGGGTGCACCAAAGCAACTCAAAACAGCCTTGAAAGCAAAACTGATGTTGGAACCACATCCCACAAAATACAGTTTGGAACTTGTGATCTGAGGTTGACTGCATGCCTGAACAAACAAAAAAATTCGTATTCTTTAGAGAATTTTTAATAGTACTCACAGTCTCATAATATTTAAAATATTAAGATACATCCAAAATTACTTGACAAAGAACCAAAAAAACCTTTAATTTGCTCAAAGGAAGAGATAATAAAAAAATAAAAACTCTGAGATGAACCCAATGTTGGAATTAGACAATATTATAAAACAAGCACCATAACTTTGCTCCTGAAATAAAGACAAATACTCTCAAAATTAATGGAAAGCTAGAGGTTCTCAGATAAGAATTAGAAATTTTAGAATGAAATGATGCAGTAACAAGAAAATTCACTGGATGTGCTCCGTGTAGATGAGAGGATTATGAATATAAGTTAACATAAATTATTCAACATGTACCACAGAGGAAAAACCAATATAGAAGTGAAATGAGTATTGGGAACTTGTGGGACAATATCAAACATTCATAACATTGAAGACTGAGGAAAGGGTAAAGAGACCGATGTACACAATTTTTTTGAGAAAATGATTTAAAACATCCCAAATTATTGAAGAACAAGAAGTTACAGAGTCAAGGAGATCAGTGAAAATAAAACAAGATAAACTCAAGGAAAATAGCACCTATATACATCATAATCAAACTGATGAAAGCCAATGATAATGAAAAATATTAGAAACCATGGAGGTCAGAAGAGAGTAGAATGATACTTTTTAATGTGATGAAAGAGTAACTGTCTACCCAGAATTCTACAACCAACAAAAATATCCTTCAAGAATGAAAGTGAAATGAAGACAGTCTTAGATGGAGGAAAATTGAGGGAATTCATTGTCAATAGGCTTCTTCTAAAATAAATGTTAAAGAATACCCTTTGGCTAAAGAAAAGTGATTACAGAGGAAATTATGGAAATTTAAGAATGGAGGAAGAGCAATACAACTGATAAACATACAGAGAAATATAATAGCCTACTTTTATTCTCTTAAATTTCTTAAACAAGCATACCTCAGAGATATAGCAGTTTCAGTTCCAGAACGTTGCAATAAAACAAGTCACATGAATTTTTGGTTTCCCAGGGCACATAAAAGTTATACTTGCATTATGTGTGTGTATATTAGTTGCTTAGTCATGTCTGACTCTTTGCAACCCCATAGACTGTAGCCCACCAGGCCCCTCTGTCCATGGGATTCTCCAGACAAGAACACTGGAGTGGGTTGCCATTTCCTTCTCCAAAAGGAACTATAGAAAGAAAGAAAGTGAAGTCGCTCAGTCGTGTCCAGCTCTTTGGAACCCCATGGACTGTAGCCTACCAGGCTCTGTCATCCATGGAATTTGCGGGGCTGAAGTTTATTAAGTGTACAATAGCACTAAGTCTTGGAGAAGGAAATGGCAACCCACTCCAGTGTTCTTGCCTGGAGAATCCCAGGGATGGGGGAGCCTGGTGGGCTGCCATCTATGGGGTTGCACAGAGTCGGACATGACTGAAGCGACTTAGCAGCAGCAGCAGCAGCAGCAGCACTAAGTCTAAAAAGTACGTGTTTTAATTAAAAATATTTTATTGCTAAAAAATGCTAGCTATTGTCTAACAATGCAGGGTTTCCACAAACCTTCCATTTGTAAAAATGCAATATGTGCAAAGTACAATAAAATGAATCACAATAAAGTGAGATATTTCTGTATGATTCCTGAAGGCAAAAATATAATACTGTATTGTATGTTGGGAGCAAATGTATATAGATCTGATTCATATGTATTCATTATTTATCACTGCTAAAAATAATAACTTCAGCATCTTAAGCAATACAAATTTTTATCTGATATTCTGTACAACAGAAGTCTGACATGAGCCTCATTGGGCTAAAAGCATAGTGTGTGTTGTGTTCTTTTCTGGAAGGTGCAGAGGATCTTGCTCATTCAGGTTGTTGGCAGAATTCATTTTCTTGTGGTTGTAAAATTGAATTTCCTAGTTGCTATTAACTTATTACTGTTCCTAGCTTTTTGAAGATGGCTACCTTTGGCCTCATTGCTCCACCTTCAAAGGCAGCAATGGTGAATTTCTCACACTTCAAAACTTCCCTCTTTCTTTTATCATGTCTCTGAGTGCAGCCAGAGTAGGTAGCACATTTTTAGAGATTTTATATGGTTAGACTGATTCCATCCAGACAATCCAGAATAAATGCAAGGTCCATAACCTTTAGGACATCTGAAAAGTTCCTTTTGCCATGTAAGGTAACATATTAACAGTTACAGGAATTAGGGCATGGGCATCTTTGGTGGGGGTGGGAAGTGTCATTCTGCCTATCACAACATAAAAAACTGCAACAATAAAGTGAGGGAGGTTAAAGGGAACTACATGGTTTAAGATTTTTAGTCTTTCACTTGAAAGGACAAAATACTAATGTCAATTGTTTTAATCACAGAGTCATGTCTGACTTTTGTGACCTCACGTGCTGTATGTTGCCCACCAGGCTTCTCTGTCCATGGTATTTCCCAGGAAAGATGCTGGAGTGGGTTACCATTTCCTTCTCCAGGTAATATTCCTGACCCAGGGATCAAACCCGTGTCTCCTGCATTGGCAGGCAAATTCTTTATCACGGAGCCACCAGGGAATGTATATATATCATAATTTTTAGAGCAATCAATAAAATATATACATACATAATAAATATAGTAAAAGAAAAAAAGCCTGATAGGTAAAATTGAAATGAAGTACATCGGATATTTATTACTTCGTAACAAGTTATCCCCCAGCATTAGGCTTAAGACAACACACGTTTATTATCTCATATTTTCTGTGGGTCATAACATAAGTATCAGTTCAGTTCAGTCACTCAGTCGTGTCCGACTCTTTGCGAATCCATGAATTGCAGCACACCTGGCCACCATGTCCATCATCAACTCCCGGAGTTCACTCAAACTCACATCCATCGAGTTGGTGATGCCATCCAGACATCTCATCTTCTGTCATCACCTTCTCCTCCTGCCTTCAATTTTCCCCAGCATCAGGGTCTTTTCAAATGAGTCAGTTTCTCACATCAGGTGGCTAAAGTATTGCAGTTTCAGCTTCAGCATAAGTTCTTCCAGTGAATATTCAGGACTGATCTCCTTTAGGATGGACTGGTTGGATCTCCTTGCAGTCCAAGGGACTCTCAAGAGTCTTCCCCAACACCACAGTACAAAAGCATCAATTCTTTGGCGCTCAGCTTTCTTCACAGTCCAACTCTCATATCCATAAATGACTACTGGAAAAACCATAGCCTTGACTAGACAGACCTTTGTTGGCAAAGTAATGTCTCTGCTTTTGACTATGCTATCTAGGTTTGTCATAACTTTCCTTCCAAGGACTAAGTGTCTTTTAATTTCATGGATGCAATCACCATCTGCAGTGATTTTGGAGCCCCCAAAAGTAAAGTCTGACACTGTTTCCACTGTTTCCCCATCTATTTGCCATGAAGTGATGGGACCGGATGCCATGATCTTCATTTTCTGAATGTTGAGCTTTAAGCCAACTTTTTCACTCTCCTCTTTCACTTTCATCAAGAGGCTTTTTAGTTCCTCTTCACTTTCTGCCATAAGGGTGGTGTTATCTGCATATCTGAGGTTATTGATATTTCTCCCAGCAATCTTGATTCCAGCTTGTTTCCTCCAACCCAGCGTTTCTCATGATGTACTCTGCATATAAGTTAAATAAACAGTTTGAACATACAGTTTTGACGTACTCCTTTTCCTATTTGGAACCAGTCTGTTGTTCCACATCCCGTTCTAACTGTTGCTTCCTGACCTGCATACAGGTTTCTCAAGAGGCAGGTCAGGTGGTCTGGTATTCCCATCTTTCAGAATTTTCCACAGTTTATTGTGATCCACACAGTCAAAGGCTTTGGCATAGTCAACAAAGCAGAAGTATATGTTTTTCTGGAACTCTCTTCCTTTTTCCATGATCCAGCAGATGTTGGCAATTTGATCTCTGGTTCCTCTGCCTTTTCTAAAACCAGCTTGAACATCTGGAAGTTCACGGTTCATGTATTGTTGAAGCCTGGCTTGGAGAATTTGAGCATTATTTTACTAGCGTGTGAGATGAGTGCAATTGTGTGGTAGTTTGAGCATTCTTTGGCATTGACTTTCTTTGGGATTGGAATTAAAACTGACCTTTTCCAGTCCTGTGGCCACTGCTGGGTTTTCCAAATTTGCTGACATATTGGTACAGCACTTTCACAGCATCATCTTTCAGGATTTGAAATAGCTCGACTGGAATTCCATCACTATGAACTAGCTTTGTTCATAGTGATGCTTCCTAAGGCCCACTTGACTTCACATTCCAGGATGTCTAGCTCTAGGTGAGTGATCATACCATCATGATTTTCTTCGTCGTGAAGATCTTTTTTGTACAGTTCTTCTGTGTATTCTTGCCACCTCTTCTTAATATCTTCTGCTTCTGTTAGGTCCATATCATTTCTGTCCTTTATCGAGCCCATCTTTGCATAAAATCTTCCCTTGATATCTCCAGTGTTCTTGAAAAGATCTCTAGTCTTTCCCATTCTGTTGTTTTCCTCTATTTCTTTGCATTGATCGCTGAGGAAGGCTTTCTTATCTCTCCTTGCTATTCTTTGGAACTCTGCATTCAGATGCTTATATCTTTCCTTTTTTCCTTTGCTTTTCACTTCTTGTCTTTTCACAGCTATTTGTAAGGCCTCCGCAGACAGCCATTTTGCTTTTCTGCATTTCTTTCCCATGGGGATAGTCTTAATCTCTGTCTCCTGTACAATGTCACGAACCTCTGTCCATAGTTCATCTGGTACTCTATCAGATCTAGTCCCTTAAATCTATTTGTCACTTCCACTGTATAATCATAAGGGATTTGATATAGGTCATACCTGAATGGTCTAGTGGTTTTCCCCACTTTCTTCAATTTAAGTCTGAATTTGGCAATAAGGTGTACATGATCTGAGCCACAGTCAGCTCCTGGTCTTATTTTTACTGACGGTATAGAGCTTCTCCATCTTTGGCTGCAAAGAACATAATCAATCTGATTTTGGTGTTGACCATCTGGTGATGTCCATGTGTAGAGTTTTCTCTTGTGCTGTTGGAAGAGGGTGTTTGCTATGACCAGTGCGTTCTCTTGGCAAAACTCTATTAGCCTTTGCCTTGCTTCATTCTGTACTCCAAGGCCAAATTTGCCTGTTACTCCAGGTGTTTCTTGACTTCCTACTTTTGTATTCCAGTCCCCTATAATGAAAAGGACATCTTTTATGGGTGTTAGTTCTAAAAGGTCTGTAACTGTATGTCCTGCAAGTCTGAAATAAAGGTGTTCACTGAAGCTGGAGTCTCTTGTGAAGGTTTAACTGGGAAGGAATCTGCTTCTTAGTTAATACAGTTGTTGATATCATTCAGTTGCTCATGGGCTGTGAGTCTGAAGTTCTCAGTTACTCACTAGCTGTTAATCAGAGGCTTCCCTCAGTTCCTTGCCGCATGAACTGCTATACCATGGCAGCTTACTTATCAAAACATGGAAGCTGATCAGGCAATAATGAGAGAATACCAGCAAGGTAGAATTCAGAGTCTTTTTATAAGCTAATCATGAGTTGACATCCTATTACAATTGCTATTTTCTATTCATTAGAAGCAAGTCACCAAATCCAACTCACACTTAAGAAAAGAGGTTTGGACAAAGTCATTTTATTAGATTTCTCCTGTGCTTTAGCAAATAACAAAAAATGTAGTGGCTTAAAGCAATACAAATATATTAGCTGAGTTTATAGGTCAGAATTATGATACTGTGTGTTCTCTGCTGAGGATCTCAGAAGGCCTGAATCAAGGTGTAATCTGGAGTAGGATGTTATCTGTAGGCTGTATGAGAGAGCCCACTTTCAAACTCATTCAGGTTGTTGATCAAATTCACTTCCTTATGATTATTGTTCTGAAAATCCTGCTTCTTACTGTTTGTCAGGTGGGAGCTTTTCTCAGCTCCTTGATACTGTTCACATTTCTTCTCATGTGCCACTTCTGTCTTCAGGCCATCCTTGGCACATCATATCTCTGTGGTGTTTTGATTTTTATATGAATTTAATTTGTTGCATTTTTAATCTTTACAACAGGAAGAGTGAGTGAAAACTAAGTCATCAAATTTTACTAAGAACAAAGCGTACTGAGATCAAGTAAAATATTTTAATTTTATATTTTGTTAATTACCTGGAACATAACAAAGAAACTCTTAGAATAAAAACAGCATTTTGGGTTATTTTATCATGTAACTTAATAGCTGAAATATTGTTTGGGGGTAAAAAACTTTTTGTAGTAAAATATTAGATCTGTTGCTGTATGTTATTTCATAGCACAATTTTTTTTTTAATATTATCATCCATGTGTTTCAAATCTGTTTTGCTCTTCTGATACCCACTGGAGAAAACTTTGCTTTTAAAAGTGGTCTTATGATTAGACTAAGCTCAATAAGATAATTTCCCTATTTTAAGATCAACTGTGTCATATACCACAATAATTATGAGAGTGATAGCTCATTATATCCACAGGTTCTGGGTATTAGAGTATTGAATCTTAAGGGTCATTTAGGAATCAATACCAGGACCAGTGAGTGCTAGGAGCCAAGTAAGGAGTTGTCTAGCACTGAATACTGAAAGTTTTCAAATAATACAAAAGAAGGCAGAAATAAAACAGAGCAAGAAGATAAACTGAAAAGAAAAACACATAAATCCAACATGTCAATAATTCTATTAAATAAATTATTCTGAACATATCAACTCAAAGACAGAGATTGCCATATTGGATAAAAAACAAAACAGTGAACAAACAGCATCTAATTTGCTTTATACTATCTGCAGGAAATCTAGTTTATAAACAGTGATATGGATAGGATAAATAAAAATTTGAAAAAAAATATATTGCATAAAAACACTAACCAAAAGAAAACTGAATTGGTTGTATTCATATTAGATAAAGTAGACTTTAGAACTAGGAATTATCAGGGATAAAGGGGAATGTTACCTAATTACAACCTTATCAGATATTCCTTTCTCTCATGAAAATCCAAAGGAATCTCCAAAAAAGTTGCTAGAAATAATTGATATATTTATCATTGTTGCAGTATATGACATGAGGTATTTAAAATCATTTGTGTTTCTGTACATTAGCAAAGAACAATTGCAAGCTAAAAAGTGAAAAACAACAACAAAAAACTAGTTTAATTTACACTATTTCAAAAATGAAAAATGGCATAAATCTAACAAAAATATATGTAATATCTGTGTTTGGAAAATTATAAATACTCATTCAACATTTAAATAAAACCAAATAAATAAAGAGAAAGACAATATTTATGGATTGAAAGACTCATTCAAAAAATGAATTTAAATTATATGCCTAATGCAAGATGAAAAAGTGTTTGGAGAAAGAATAGAAAATTTGGAGGATGTTACGTTAGGCACAGTGTCTTTATCTATCCCAAAGATAAAATACATATCAGAAAAAATGGATAAATGATATGTATCAAAATTTAATTTAATTTTTTTTTTCAAAAGACATTGTCAAGAGATTGAGAAGACTGTCAAGAGATTTAGAAGACTGGAGAACATATATGCAAACCACATATCTAACAAGGACTTATAGGTAGAGTACATTAAGAACTTTTAAAAGTCCAATAATAAGAAAACAACTCATTAAAAAGGAGCAAAAGATTTGAAGAGAAACTTCACTAAATAAAAAACAAAAGAACTGATGAAAGATACATACAAAAATTAGTTATTAGGGAAATGCCAATTAAGACCCCAATGAAATACACAGGTATCAAAATAGCTAAAATATAAAATGTGAGTATCAAGTGCTGAAAAGGAGACAGAGAAACTCATACTCTACTACATTGCTGGTGTGAGTGAAAAATTGTGTATATACACTTGGTAAACAGTTTTACAACTTCTTAAAATATTAAACCTACACTTCCCATGCTATGCTGTCACTTCAGTCATATCTGATTTGGTGCAGCCCCATGGACTGCAGCCCTTTAGGCTCCATCTGTCCATAGGATTCTCTAGGCAAGAATATTGGAGTGGGTTGCCATGCTCTCCACCAGGGAGGGCACTTACCAGATGACCTAGCAATCTTACTCTTGGGTATTTATCCAAAGAAATGAAGACTTACATACAATAAAAGCCATCACATGAACATTTATGGCAGTAATAGTTTACAAAATTTGGGAAGAATTGAAATAGTCTTGAATGAATGAATGAATGAATAAGCTATAGTACATCCATGCAATGGAATAGTATACATCAAGTAAAAAAGAACTAACCATTGAATCTCAAATATATTACACTAAGTGAAATAAGCCAACCTCCAAAGATTACATACTATATTGCTACATTTTTATAAGATTCTGAAAAAGGCTATACTATAGGAGAAGAAAAAAAAATATATTTTTTTGGTCAGGAGTACATAGAAGAAAGGTTTGGATACAAAGGGACAGAATGAAGACATAATAGTTTTAAAAGAGCCTTCAGTTCAGTTTGGTTCAGTTCAGTTGCTCAGTCATCATACTAAGAAGTTTAAAAATTTTAACTTCATTATATTTATTGACATATAATTGAATATAAAATATGAGTTTCAAGTGTACAATATAATGATTCAATATTTATATGTACTGACATGGTCACAAGTGGTCTAGTTAACATCTAACACTAATGCTCAGAAATACTTACATTATAGTATGGGGTTCTCTTGTTCTCTGGCCTATTTTCCCACTAGCTTATCTTTTAAAGCTTGAAAACTTTATTTTAGTTTACAGGTTATTAAAGATATAATGGATCTAAAATAGCCAAAGATTGCTAAATCTTCATTTCTTCAATAAAGGTAAAAGAGTAAAAAGACAAGGCACATGGAGCTTTATTTGGTAAAAGAATGTTCACACTTGGCAAATAAGAAAAATCTTGAAGATTTCATAAATTAGATTTGAATAAGTCCTGTGTACATTTCTCTGGAATAGGACAATAAAGGCTTTGAATGCATACACACATAATATATCTTCAAATAAATTCAAATAGAAATCTACTTTTATGAATCATGTGAAGGGCTTGTTTGCTTTTTAATGTAGTTGGCATAATTTTCATACAAAAGAAATGTGCTCCAGAGGGTTGACATATAAGTTATAATTGGAGATAATTTCACATTCGCAGACAACCATGGGAAGATCTAAAGTTTTATTTTGGAAGTTAAATCTTACCTTTTCCCTAGTTGTCTTTGTAGGACTTCCTTGAAAAGAGAAATCTAGAGAGTTTATAAATGAAGGAAAGTAAATCATCTTACAAGTTCATCATCCAGTAGCATCTAGAATTCCATCTATTTTATTTCATAAGTAAGAACTTTTGTTCTAGTTTGTATAATTCTTTCAACTTTTCCTTGGAGTGCTAAAACTAAATAATATGTATTACATATTGTATTATCTGCCTCTATTATATATAGTATATACACATACATGCATTTCTATATGGAGATTTAGAGACTATGGAAACACATGAGCTAGGCATTGATTTACAGCTGGATATGTTGTGTGATCTTTTAACATTTTTGAAATGGCTGCAGTTTTGAGGGGTTGAACATGTTTCATAATATTGGGCAGCTTCTGTACATTCAGTTGACAGAAAAGATAAAAAATGATCCCAAGTTTCCAGAGGAAAGGTAAGATGGATAGAGGTAGCTGATCAGAGCATATTTTGGTGACTTGCAATGTACAAGACAATATAAACTATGAGACTGTATTTGGTGACTGAAAAATAAAATGCCTTGCCATCCATCTAAAGAGAGAGTAAAAGTGTATCAAGGTAACATTGTAGCTTAATGATGTAATTTCCTGGGGTTGTGGTTCCTCTTAACATCATTTTCTCTTTTAAAATATTATACAAAAATCCTATGTAAATCTGTATATACATATATATATATACAGAGTACATTTTTAGATTGAGAAATTTTTGCATAT
Organism: Bos grunniens; assembly: GCF_055505025.1. NCBI lineage: Eukaryota > Metazoa > Chordata > Mammalia > Artiodactyla > Bovidae > Bos > Bos grunniens. The sequence goes on from NC_141165.1 coordinate 107,519,142, forward strand.
GTTAATTTCCATGCATATGTTTTCAAATTTAGATTCTATCTAGTGATTTTCCTTTACAAGTATTTATGAAATGACTACTATGTGTAAATAAACTTTGGTTACTAATTCCAAGAATTTCATAATCTAACAGTGAAAATATTTGTCTTTTAAAATTATGTTTTCCTTAATTTTTTTATCTGAAGTTACCAAATCTCAGTCTTAGATAATTGTTTTCTCAAACATTTGGAGGTCAGTAGTTTCAGTACTTTTCACGTGTTGATTATGAAGTACAGATAACATTGATTATCATTTCAAGAATATACTAACATTGGCAGACATTGGAAAGTCACCATCAAGGTGAGTAGTAGAAATAATTAAAGGTATTATTGCCTTACTGTGTTAAGTGATTCTTCATAATTGTGGACTACTAGGGAGCAATAGGGTCAGACTTGAACAGAGTTGAGTGAAATGACATCTATAAGAACAAAGGAGCTAGAAGGAGAATGAATGGTTCTTGTGAAGATACAACATAGTTTTATTTTTATTGATTCATTCATTTGTTCATTCACTCAATAAATCTGTGAGTTCCTACATAATTTGGTTCTATCTAAACCTGTCTTTTTTTTCCCTTAAATTTACAAAAATGTTTGTTATACATTTTAAGCTGCTCATTTTGTCAGATAAAAAATTAGAGGTGAATAATGACTTACATTTTAAAAACAATCAGTTTTATATTCCTAGTTCCAGAAAAACAGTCCTGGCTACATATTAAAGTTATCTAGGCACCTTTGAAAAAAATTTGAATGTCTGGGTTCCTCATTACATTTATTATGCCAGACTCTCAGGACAAAGGACGGTGGTTAGTCTTGGGAATCTGTACTTTTATAAAGTTCTCTAGGTGGTTCTAATATGCAAAAATATATTGGGATTAAGAACAACTGGCTTAGTTTTGGGATACCCAAGCTTAATGAGACTTTTTTAAAAATTTAAAAATGGAAAATACTGCTTCATTTATATTTCTTTATATAAATTCTTGTATTTTGTTTTAGACTTGCTTTCCCTGGGTAACTCTTCTTAGAGAAAATTGTAAGGTGAAACTGTTACTGAGTACACTAAATTGTCAGCAGGGAATATTGTCACTTTTAGTTACATAATTTGTTATTTTTTAAAAAGGATTAATGAAAAAAGCACTCGAGAAGGCACTGGCACCCCACTCCAGTACTCTTGCCTGGAAAATCCCATGGACGGAGGAGCCTGGTGGGCTGCAGTCCATGGGGTTGCCAAGAGTCGGGCATGATTGAGCGACTTCACTTTCACTTTTCACTTTCATGCATTGGAGAAGGAAATGGCAACCCACTCCAGTGTTCTTGCCTGGAGAATCTCAGGGACGGGAGCCTGGTGGGCTGCCGTCTATGGGGTCGCACAGAGTTGGACACGACTGAAGTGACTTAGCAGTAGCAGCAAAGACTTGTTTTCCATTTAGGTAAAATGGTGTTCACACTTAATACTGAAGCTTCCTCACAAACATACTCAGTTCAGTTCAGTCACTCAGTCGTGTCCGACTCTTTGTGAGCCCATGGACTGCAGCACATGGACAGGCTTCCCTATCCATCACCAACTCTGGAAGCTTACTCATACTCATGTCCATCGAATCGGTGATGTGATCCACATCATATCAAATATGTTTTCATTCACAAGCATATTAGACTGAATGAAACTATAAATATTAAATTTACTAAACTTTTGGGAGGTTGTATGTTTCTGCACATTCAAAAATTTTTCTGGTTTTGATGTTACCCTTATTATCTTTGTCAATTTACTATCTTGTTTGGTTAAAATAAAACTGAATAATATATTTCTTCTTTTTAATCTTAAAGTGTCTACTATGTGTTTGAAAACACTATTGGTTTCTTAGAATTTCTTAATCAAATTGACTTTTGCTCTGTGATTTCTGAAGCATCAATCCTAAGAATGTGGTAACTCTCCATAATCTCTTTCTGAGGAAGCTCATCTATTCAATTTGCTGAGTTGGCAGCATTTGTCTACTCCTTACAAAGTGAAAATGAAAAATGCTTTTGAATCTGTCAATAAACAATGGGCTGAAGTTTGGTTAGAAATCCTAGATGTCCCTCAGCAGATGAATGGATAAGAAAGCTGTGGTACATATACACAATGGAGTATTACTCAGCCATTAAAAAGAATACATTTGAATCAGTTCTAATGAGGTGGATGAAACTGGAGCCTATTATACAGAGTGAAGTAAGCCAGAAGGAAAAACATAAATACAGCACACTAATGCATATATATGGAATTTAGAAAGATGGTAACAATAACCTGGTGTACGAGACAGCAAAAGAGACACTGATGTATAGAACAGTCTTATGGACTCTGGGAGAGGGAGAGGGTGGGAAGATTTGGGAGAATGACATTGAAACATGTAAAATATCATGTAAGAAATGAGTTGCCAGTCCAGGTTCGATGCACGATACTGGATGCTTGGGGCTAGTGCACTGGGACGACCCAGAGGGATGGTATGGGGAGGGAGGAGGGAGGAGGGTTCTGGTCTGATTTTGATTTTTTAGAACTTTATTATTTTATTATAAAATAAAACAGATCAGATTTATATGTTTTTAGAAAACATCTTAGTGTTTGCAGAAATGTGTCAATATTTATGATAATTCTACTTTTCAGTTTGAAACACTCATGTGTCAGCCATCTATTAGCACTCATATATGTCTCATTACCATGCACATGCAGGTAAGGATTCTATAGTCAAATTGTTTCATGGTTGTGGCTTAGAGTGCTGAATTTCATGATATAAAACAAAATTCTCAAGCATAAACTTACCTCCAATCATCTTGCAAATAGGTACCAACTCTTTGGACTACACCGGAGTTTATGTATGATTCAAAACTGTCTTTTCACTTCTATTTAATTCCACATCCAACATTCAAAGAAGTATTAATTTTATGTAAAGGGAAGATTTCACTGAAGCATTAACCAAGATGCTGGGTTTTGAGCAGCAGAAACTCAAGTCGCAGTTGCTTAAGTAAAAGAACATCTCTCTTTTAGCTTTGGTCAAAAGTTCTAAGGAGGCTCTGGTTGAGAACATATATCAAATCTTGAACTGATTTATCAAGGAAGAGAAAATACTCTTATTGACAATATATGCTCACATATCTACCATGTAATGGGATGGATAGGTGGATGAAGGTCAGCTTTCATTTCAAAATATATTAAATGGATTTCCCTAAGAGAAGATCTGAAAGATATCCTATAGTGATGTTGGACAGGGAGAGAACAACCATTCTCCACCATATGGAGTTGTATGAAAATAAAAACAAAATGAAAAAAGGAAACAATGATCAATTTACCATTTTATTTTTATCCTAAGATCTATTATAAATTGTAAGATATAATGAGTGCATAATTTTATTTACAGAAGAAATTTTAGAAATAATTCAGCAATCCTAAGAGACCTATGCATTAGACTTGATGTTTCAAATCAATAATATTCAAATTATGATGCTAATTTTATAAAAACTCATGAATAGAGAACAGAAAATTAGAGTCCTTGATAAAACGTAAAGTACAAGCATTAGAGATAATAGTGTTTTTTGCTGTTCCTTTTTTCTTTATAACTCTCAGTTTATCCCCTTTTCCTATTATTTGTCATCCCTTTTTTTCCCCTCCCTAACGATGTTCTCTGACCTATTATATTTGGAAAGAATCATTTGGTAGGGAATGTAAACCAGGCTTTTAAAAGTAGAGATCGGCAATGTGTAGGTTCAAATGACCCTTTTAGGTTGCCTCTGATTTTTCTAGTTAATTTTTATGAGCTTTTCTGTGTTAGTGCTATGAACTTCTGACACCATGAGCTTAGGTTTTCAAAGATTTGAAAGCAGAGACTTGCATGTAAACTGTGATCTAAACAGATTCACTTTAATGAAGAAAAAATTTAGGGAAATAGAAGAAATATAAGTTGACTAGTTCATGGAACATATATAACTGTAACAATACTCTGAAGGATTCTTTAAATATGGAGATTTTTAACCAATTTTTAAGAATTTTTATCCATTCTTAAATGATGGTGACAGAATGCTCTTCTGAAAATTACTGAACCTATTTTTTATGGAAAACTGTAGAAAATGTACTATGATGATGTAACAAATAACATAAAATAAAATATTGTATTCAATGTATTCTGAATGTTATGTGGAGGAGCTTGGTGGCAGTCTCTAATTCTTTCCCTTAAAGGAAGAGTTGTTACCATTTTTCTACTGGTGTAGTTATTAGAACAGTTAACCATATTGATGTTTTCTCAATTCTTTTCTGGCTTATTGTTTTCTCATGGCATCTTTCTATGGTGACATATTTTCTTCCAGCTTTAGGTCTCATTACTGCAACCAATATTATTTAGTCTTTAATTAACTTCAGCAATGGTTATGTGACTCAGAGCTGAGTGGTCTGCATCTAAAGTGCCTTGGGATGGCTTAGTCCTTGGGGTCACAAAAAAGTAGCACTCTACTTAGCAACTAAACAACAGTGACAACTTTTTCTAGAATCAAAGTTTCTCCTAGAGAAACTGGTTTGTTGGTATGCGCATGTGCTGTGAAGAAGATGGTTAAAAGTCTCTTTGGTTGCAATGAGTCTGAGATGAAAGCAGTTTCTCCATTTGCATAGCACCTTGATACTTCTGTAAAACCCTATTAAGTATCCCACAGTTAACAGTGACTTAGAATGCTACTGTTTAATTACTTAATATTCTAAGTCTGCATGTGCTGGTAACACTTTATACCTTATTAATCTTTCTGTTTCAACATTACCCTTCTCCCCTTGGCCCTTTCTTCACTAATTATGTGGAAGTTGAACCCAAACTTTAGAATAATTATCTGGATTTCTAGTGGTTCCTCTAATAGACTTCACCAGGTGTCATGAATCCCTTGAAATAATGTACAAAAGTTAATAATTAGGTACCTTAAGAATCAGTTTACAGAATCTCAAATGGACCTTGGACCCATAACATATTAGATGGTCCTTAAAAATAAGTCTTTATTCCTGAAGTTTAATGCTTTGAATTAGTCATATATTGGTTAACTAGAAAGTACCTACAACTCAGTACACTAAAAAATCAATTTCCTGAACTCATTTTCTAGTTTAATGCTTTATGTACTACTAAAAATTATGATTTTCCTCCTTTCTAGCCAAGAATTTTTCAGTATATATAATATGAATGACAGCTTCTCTTTTTGTTTCTTAAAAAAGAATTTCATTGTGTTGATGCATCTTCTCACATTTTTATCTTAATATTCTTATTTTTGGCTTCATATTTTGAATGTAGATGATTTGTGATTTTTCAGTTATTTTCGTCTGTGTTGTGATGTTCTTGAGCTTCCCCTATAGTATGATCCTGTCTTGAACTAAAACAAAATCTTATCATTTTATTAAAAAAATAGGTTTTGTTTTTTTTTTACAAACATGGGAATTACCATATGGTGCTAAAAAAAAATCATAGTCAATTCCCATATGAACATTTCTTCTCTTAAAAAAGCATTACTTACATAGCACTCAGTTAAGTGCTTTGCTACACTCATTAATTATTCATAATGTTCTGAGTTGTTAGGGGTATGATATGCTTAGGGGCTATGATTTCACCTTCGGGAAATGTGGTCCCACAGAAAATGAAACCAAGGGTCCAGAATAAATGAATAGCCAAATTGGAATTACAGTATAGAATTTTCCTTAGATCTCAGATGACTTCAAATTCTCTGCCTTCTCTATTCTTGTAGATATTATTTATACTCTTATTTTGAAGATTATCTGAAATTTTACTTCACTGAAAAGCAACAAATAACTATTCCCCACAAAGAAAAAGAAAAACCAACTTTGTTAGCCTAAGTTTGTAAGATCATGATTGTACTACATTTACTGGGAATTCAGCAATAGTTATTCAGACTTCATCCACAGACATAAAGGAATTTTCAGTTTGGGGCTGAATTTAAAAGTCAGTTCAAATAATTGCTTAGTAACCATATCTAACCAATCAGTGGTGTCTGTTGTATTAGATGAAATGTAGTGCTATGTGTTTAATTATATAAGCTAAAAAAAAATAAAGTTTAAAACACAGTGTAATTTTCCCTATGCTCTTAGCAACAAGTCATTTGGAGTGAAAAGTCCTGGGTTGAAATCGTGAATAGAACCATCATTATAGCTGTGTGATCTCAAGTAAATCACGTTACCTCACCATTTCTTTATCCATAGTTAGGAGTAATAACCTGCCCTGTATGAAAATGGAAAGAAAGAACACAGGGTGAAATTGCTTTGCAAAATGAAATACTTTGCAAGTTTTATTAGTCACTACTACTTTTCTCGCAAGATATACTTTTCTTATGAGTATGGATAGATCTTAACTGATTGTTCTCAGCAAGCATTTCTCACACTGTCTGGAGGCTTAGCAATGATGAAACTAGTATTAGCAAAGAAGGTGAAGAGGATATAGTATTTCTGCATTTTCCAATTTATGAAAATTCTACTGTCACTTGTTTTCTAGAGTCCTTGCAGGAATTGGCTTGTGCTAACTTTAAAAGCAATGTTAAATTGTCTTTATATGTAAGCATCAATATTGCATTCTTCTGATTGTGATCTTATGTGAACAAAATAATTTAAAATTTTGCTCTGCTGCTGCTGCTAAGTCGCTTCAGTCATGTCCGACTCTGTGTGACCCTATAGACGGCAGCCCACCAGGCTCCCCCGTCCCTGGGATTCTCCAGGCAAGAGTACTGGAGTGAGTTGCCATTGCTTTCTCCAAAAATTTTGCTCTAAAACTAGCAAAATTTTATACTGGTGATAATAACAAACAGAAAGATGCCTTCTGATTTCCTAGGCATGTGTTTGTTCAGTCTAATCACTTTGGCTTTACTTAAATATATATACACACATATAGAGGTGTATATAGATATATGAAAATAGGGGAAAACAATAGAATGGGTAAGACTAGAGATAGCTTCAAGAGAATTAGAGAAATCAAGGGAATGTTTCATGCAAGGATGAATACAGTAAAGGACAGAAACAGTAAGGATCTAACAGAAAGAGAAGAGAGGTGGCAAGAATACAAAGAGGAACTATACAAAAAAAAGGTCTTAATGACCCAGTTAATCATGATGGTGTAATCACTCACCTAGAGCCAGACATCCTGTAGTGTGAGGTTGAGTGGGCCTTAGGAAGCAATGAAAATGAAAGTGAAGTGAAAGTGTTAATCACTCAGTTGTGTCTGACTTTGCGACTCCATGGACTGTAGCCTGCCAGGTTCCTTTGCCCATGGAACTCTCCAGGAAAGAATACTGGAGTGGGTACACATTTTCTTCTCCAGGAGATCTTCTTAATTCAGGGACTGAACCCAGGTCTCCCACATTGCAAGCAGATTCTTTACTGTCTGAATCACCAGGGAAGCCCTTAGGAAGCATTGCTACAAGCAAAACTAGTGGAGGTGACAGAATTCCAGCTGGGCTATTTAAAAATCTCAAAATATGATGCTGTTAAAGTGCTGTCCTCAATATGCTAACAAATTTGGAAAAATCAGCAATGGCCACAGGACTGGAAAAGGTCAGTTTTCATTCCAATCCCAAAGAAAAGCAATGCCAAAGAATGTTCAAACTACCATATTATTGTGCTTATTTCACATGCTAGTAAGGCTCTGCTCAAAATCCTTGAAGCTAGACTTTAGCAGTATGTGATCCGAGAACTTTCAAATGTACAAGCTGGGTATTGAAGAGTCAAGGGAAACCAGGGGTCAAATCGTCACCATTCATTTGATCATGGAGAAAGCAAAAGAGTTTCAGGAACACATCTACTTCTGCTTCATTAACTATGCTAAAGCCTTTGACTGTATGGATCACAACAAACTGTTGAAAATTCTTAAAGAGATGCGAGTACCAGACCACTGTACCTGTCCTGAGAAACCTGTTTGTGGCTCAAGAAGCAGCAGTTAGAACTGGACATGGAACGACTGACTGGTTCATAATTGGCAAAGGAATACAATAAGACTCTAAATTGTCACCTTGCTTATTTAACTTCTATGCAAAATATGTCATGCAAAATGGTAGACTGGATGAATCACAAGCTGAAATCAAGACTGCCAGGAGAAATATCAACAACCTCAGATATGCAGACGATACTGCTCTAATGGCAGAAAGTGAAGAGGAACTGAAGAGCCTCTTGATGAAAGTGAAAGAGGAGAGTGAAAAAGCTGGTTTAAACTCAACATTCAGGAAATGAAGATCATAGCATCCAGTCCCAGCATTTCATGGCAAAAAGAAGGGGAAAGAGTGGAAGCAGTGACAAGTTTCATTTTCTCGGGCTCCAAAATCACTGTGGATGGTGACTGCAGCCATGAAATTGAAAGACACTTGCTCCTTGGAAAGAAAGCTATGACAAACAATGAGAGCATACTAAAAAGCAGAGACACCACTTTGCTGACAAATGTCCGTATTGCCAAAGCTATGGTTTTTCTGGTAGTCATGTACGGATGTGAGAGTTGGAACCATAAGGAAGGCTGAATGCTGAAGAACTGATGCTTTAAAATTGTGGTGCTGGAGAAGTCTCAGGAGAGTCCCTTTAGACTGCAAGATCAAACCAGTCAATCCTAATGGAAATCAACCTTAAATATGCAGTGGAAGGAATGATGCTGAAGCTGAGGCTCTAGTACTTTGTCCTCCTGATGGGAAGAGCCAACTCAATGGAAATGACTGATGCTGGGAAAGATAGAAGGCAAAAGGAGAATGGGGCTACAGACAATGAGATGATTAGGCAGCATCATCAACTTAATGGACGTGAATTTGAGCAAGCTCCAAGAGATGGTGGAGGACAGAAGAGCCCGGCATGATGCAATCCATAGGGTTACAAAGAGTGGGATATGACTTGGCAACTGATCAGCAACAATAATTCATATTTGAGACTAGTGCAAATGGGAAAAAAAAAAAACCTTTCTTATAGATATTTTGGTAGTGACTGTAATTCAGGCACATAGGAAGTTCTGCTTCAACTATGGAGAAGTTTACAGGATGAAACTCTTCATACTTTTCTTAGAAAAGAAAGTCCATCTCACAGTTAAGGTGGCTGGCAAAATAGATTCAAAGATGTCATTTCTCCTTTCCTTCTTCCTCTGGATCTGGCTTCATGGCCTGGTTTCTAGGGAGCTGTTTCATCCTGACAGATGATGCACAAGGTCTAACTTCAGGAATACCTGTCTTTCATCTCACAAGTCTGAATCTGTTTTTTTATAATTGCTCTTTCTATCCTCTTTACTTCCTCATCATTGGAAAAACAATCTGTTAAATTCATTCTGATTTTCTTAATTATAAGTAGTGAATTTTTCTTTGAGCAGACTAAGTGATTTAAATGAATGTTACCCTACTGGCTTTATTATGGACTTTGTGTTCCTTCTTCAGATTTCAAACATTACAATTTTGGAAGCTTAAAAGGTGACAGATTTTTGAATTTTGTGTGAGTGCTATTTCTCATTTTCTAAAAAATAAAGAATAAGCCATTGGCTCAACCTATTGAAATCTAGACAAAATGTATAATTTTAATTTTCATATTAATTATAGGGTGTGATAGATAAATTATATTGGTTTATAGGTAGTGAAGTCGCTCAGCCTGTAGCATACCAGGCTCCTCTGTCCATGGGATTTTATGGAGTGTACTGGAGTGGGTACTGGAGTGGATACTGGAGTGGGTTGCCATTTCCTTCTCCAGAGGATCTTCCCAACCCAGGGATCGAACTTGGGTCTCCCACATTGCAGGCAGACACTTTACCATCTGAGCCACCATAATCCAGAATATTGGGCATGTTCTGTGTTTTATTCCACTTGGCAAATAAACTCAGTTATCTAAGTAAACTCACAGTTATCTATCTATTATGTGTGGGTATGTGTGTGTGTGTATACATATATGTACATACACATATCTGAATGTACCCTATTTATAAATTTCGTGTTCTAGGGAATAGGTAATAGTTAATTTACAGTTAATCCAATTAAAATAAGTGAAAGACTTTTGAACTTGTTCCAATGAGCAAGAAAAACAATTTAAAATCATATTTATGTATATATAGTATTTAGTTGACAGTACCTTACATTGCAATGTATTTTTAAATTTTCTTTAATAATTATAATAATACCAAACTCACCCTTTCAGATACTTGTCATTGTTTTCTTTTGCTCTTCAAATATCCATAAAGAGTATGACAAATTTCTATTTTTTCTTTCATGATTCAGAGAATTCTTCCTGGTCTGGAGAAATGCAAGACTATTGAAGTCAAGGCAAGAACCCACTGGTGCCTATACAATCCTGTAGCCACAAAGAGCAAAACCTTTAAAAACAGGCATTCTATTTGACAAACACACACCATGGTCCAAATCAGCACATATACCTGAAACAGTAAACTAATTGATTTTTATTTTCTGCCAACATGCAGCATACTAAATCCTCATCATCATCCAAGAATGAATCATGAAAGAGTATTCTTCCTTTATCCATAAATGATAAATATGCTTACATAAGAATGTTAATTTAAGGACTTTTACTTATCAGGTAGTGATAATTGAGGGAAAAAAGAAATGTAAGTCTATTTAGTATTTGGAACCACATTCTGAGGCAAAGTAATTGGATATAATTATCCCTTTCTTTTTAGTTTCCAAATTCTATTCTATGTAAATCAGATGATTGTCAAACAAAGACTCACAGGATAAAAGTTAAGGAATCTTCTTTAATCTTCTAGTGTTCCTTCTAGAGTAATATACCAAGGAATACATAGTTTAACTCTTAATTTTAATCTCCTCTTTTTGGTTGATTACTATGACTTGGGCAGCCTTTTTAAGGCATATTTATTTTTAACTGAAGGATAATTGCTTTACAATATTGTGTTGGTTTCTGTCGTACATCAATATGAATCAGCCATAGGTATACATACGTCCCCTCTTTTTTAAACTTCCTTCCCACCTCCCACCCTATCCCACATCTCTAGGTTGTCACAGAGCCCTGGTTTGAGTTCCCTGAGTCATATAATATATTCCTCGTGGCTATCAATTTTACATGAGGTAGTGTCTATGTGTCCACGCTACTCTTTCCATTCAGTCCCACGCTCTCTTCCCCACCCTTGTCCATAAGTCTGTTCTCTACGTCTGCATTTCCATTGCTGCCCTGCAAATAGGTTCATCAGCACTATCTTTCTAGATTCCATATATATACATTAATGTATGATGATTGTCTTTCTCTTTCTGACCTATTTCATTCTCTAAAATAGGCTCTAGGTTTATCATCTCATTAGCACTGACTTGAATGTGTTCCTTTTTATGGCTGAGTAATATTCCATTGTATATAAATACCACAGCTTCTTTATCCTTTGATCTGTGAATGCCTCGGGCAATTTTAACATTTTTTAAAATCTCAACTGGCCCTTCTAACTGAAAGAGAATTAGAATTTCCAAATACACATTTAATAAGAAATAATTCAATATTGATGTGAAGTGCTGTTTCTTATTACTAACTTCCAATGTAAGACTAGCTTTCAGACATATTGCCCAATCTGTGTCCAAACTTTACTTCTCAACCTTCCATAAAAGAACCAATCTCAAGTGTTATGATTGTAAGTCTGATTATAAGTAAGTGCGTACCAGTTGCATCAAGTCTCAGTCTTGGTTCAGAAAATACGATTTCAATAGACACATAGCTTAGAGATGCCCTTCGCATACTGAAAAAAATGTCCAGAGCCTGGAATGTAGGCTGACCTCCACTATAATCAAGGCCAGTGTGACTTTTCTCTCTAACTGGTCTAGAGATAAGGAAGTAGAGATTTCAAAGCTTATTCTTATTCACATTTATATGCAAAAATATATTATGTGGAAATTATATGTATGTTTATATGTATTTTTAATAACAACTTAGTATATTCTATATAACAAAATTTTATTCTTTTAAAGTGTATAATTAAGAGGTTTTTAATATATTTGCAAAATTGTACAATCATCACTATCTAATTCCAGAACATTTTTTTCAAATGTTTAAAAAAGTGCAGCACACATTAGCAGTCACTCTCCATTCCTCCTTTTATTTAGACACTGGCAACTACTAATCTGTTTTCTTTTTCTGTGGATATACCTATTCTGGGCATCTCATAAACAGAAACATGTAATATATGACTTCTTTCACTTATCATAATGTTTTAAAAATTCATCCATTTTATAGCATATATCAGCATTTTATTCCTTTGTATGGCTGAATTATATCCCAGTATATAAATATACTGGATTTTGTTTATCAATTCAAATTGATGGACATTTGGGTTGTTTTCACTTTTTGTCTATTATAAATAAAGCTGCTATGAGCATTTGTGTATGTGCTTTTGCATGGATGTGTTTTCAGTTCTCTTGAGTATATATCTGGAATAGAACTGCTAGGTCATATGGTCATTCTATTTTTAACTTTTGAAGAACTGCCAAGTTGTTTTCCAGAGCTGCTGCAACATTTAACATTCTCACTAGCAATGTCTGAGGAGTTCAGTTCAGTTCAGTTCAGTTGCTCAGTCGTGTTCGACCCTTTGCGATCTCATGCACCACAGCACGCCAGGTCTCCCTGTCTATTACCAACTCCTGGAGTCCACCCAAACCCATGTCCATCAAGTCGGTGATGCCATCCAACCATCTCATCCTCTGTCGTCCCCTTCTGTTACTGCCCTCAATCTTTCCCAGCATCAGGGTCTTTTCCAGTGAGTCAGCTCTTCGCATCAGGTGGCCAAAGTATTGAGTTTCAGGTTCAACATAAGTCCTTCCAATGAACACCCAGGACTGATCTCCTTTAGAATGGACTGGTTGGATCTCCTTGCAGTCCAAGGGACTCTCAAGAGTCTCCTCCAACACTGCATTTCAAAAGCATCAATTCCTCGGCACTCAGCTTTCTTTATGGTCCAACTCTCACATCCATACATGACCATTGGAAAAACCATAGTCTTGACTAGATTGCCAAATTCAGACTGAAATTGAAGAAAGCGGAAAAAACCACTAGACCATTCAGGTATGACCTAAATCAAATCCCTTATGATTATACAGGGGAAGTGAGAAATAGATTTAAGGGACTAGGTCTGATAGACAGAGTGCCTGATGAACTATGGATGGAGGTTTGTGACATTGCACAGGAGACAGGAATCAAGACCATCCGTAAGAAAAAGAAATCCAAAAAAGCAAAATGGCTGTCTGAGGAGGCCTTACAAATATCTGTGAAATAAAGGGAAGCAAAAAGCAAAGGAGAAAAGGAAAGATATACTCATCTGAATGCAGAGTTCCAAAGAATAGAAGGAGAGATAAGAAAGCCTTCCTCAGAGATCAATGCAAAGAAATAGAGGAAAACAATAGGATGAGAAAGACTAGAGATCTCTTCCAGAAAATTAGAGATATGAAGGGAACATTTCATGCAAAGATGGGCACAATAAAGGACAGAAATGGTATGGACCTAACAGAAGCAGAAGATATTAAGAAGAATGGCAAGAATACATAGAACTGTACAAAAAAGATCTTCTCGACCCAGATAATCATGATGGTAGGATCACTCACCTAGAGCCAGACATCCAGGAATGTGAAGTCAAGTGGACCTTAGGAAGCATCACTACAAACAAAGCTAGTGGAGGTGATGGAATACCAGTTGAGCTATTTCAAATCCTGAAAGAAGATGCTGTGAAAGTGCTGCACTCATTCTGCCAGCAAATTTGGAAAACTCAGCAGTGGCCACAGGACTGGAAAAGGTCAGTTTTCATTCTAATCCCAAAGAAAAGCAATGCCAAAGAATGCTCACACTACCGCACAATTGCACTCATCTCACCCACTAGTAAAGTAACACTCAAAATTCTCCAAGCCAGGCGTCAGCAATACGTGAACCATGAAATTACAGATTTTCAAGCTGTTTTTAGAAAAAGCAGAGGAACCAGAGATCAAATTGCCAACATCCGCTGGATCATCGAAAAAGCAAGAGAGTTCCAGAAAAACATCTATTTCTGTTTTATTGACTATGCCAAAGCCTTTGACTGTGTGGATCACGATAAACTGGGGAAAATTCTTCAAGAGATGGGAATACCAGACCATCTGACCTGCCTCTTGAGAAACCTGTATGCAGGTCAGGAAGCAACAGTTAGAACTGGATATGGAACGGCAGATTGGTTCCAAATAGGAAAATGAGAATATCAAGGCTGTATATTGTCACCCTGCTTATTTAACTTATATGCAGAGTACATCATGAGAAATGCTGGGCTGGAGGGAGCACAAGCTGGAATCAAGATTGCCAGGAGAAATATCAATAACCTCAGATATGCAGATGCCACCACCCTTATGGCAGAAAGTGAAGAAGAACTAAAGAGCCTCTTGATGAAAGTGAAAGAGGAGAGTGAAAAAGTTGGCTTAAAGCTCAACATTCAGAAAACGAAGATCATGGCATCTGGTCCCATCACTTCATGGCAAATAGATGGGGAAACAGTGGAAGCAGTGGCTGACTTTATTTTTCTGGGCTCCAAAATCACTGCAGATGGTGATTGCAGCCATAAAATTAAAAGACACTTACTCCTTTGGAGGAAAGTTATGACCAACCTAGACAGCATATTAAAAAGCAGAGACATTACTTTGTCAATGAAGGTCCATCTAGTCAGTTCACTTCAGTTCAGTCACTCAGTCGTGTTGGACTCTTTGTGACCCCATGAACCACAGCACACCAGGCTTCCCTGTCCATCACCAACTCCTGGAGTCCACCCAAACCCATGTCCATCAAGTCGGTGATGCCATCCAACCATTTCATCCTCTGTCATCCCCCTCTGCTCCAACCCTCAATCTTTCCCAGCATCAGAGTCTTTTCAAATGAATTAGCTCTTTGCAACAGGTGGCCAAAGTATTGGAGTTTCAGCTTCAACATTAGTCCTTCCAATGAACACCCAGAACTATAAAAACTGGTATAAAGCTGGCATAAACACTGCGGTGATTTATGAAAAGATAATGTTGCAATGCCCTGCTAGATACGTTAGTGCTATCTCATTAAAAGCGCAGAATTAAACGACTTGGTGACGGCAGTGGTGAAGTTCAGGGGTTATTGGGAGTTGCAGCTCCTTATTAGAGTCAGCTTGAATCCTCCCAATCTCGCCTGCCTCCTGCCTGGCTTGCGTTTCAATAGCCTGGTGGCTGATATCCAGGGGGTGATTTAGAAATTGTGCATCCTAATTGCAGTCAGGCAAAGCCAGGCGCCTGCTAAAACAAGGTTTTTTAATGTTCTCTGAGGGTTTTCAAATAGAGGACGTGAGAGGAAAATGGCACTCTAATGGAGGATTCTGTGCCAGAGAATCCTGCTCCCCTGCTGTCCCATAGTTAATCTGACTCTAAAGCATTTATCATTTAGTATTCAAGTTGGCCTGTCTGATTTTCTGTCCAACATCCTCAATCCAGAGTTGATCCATTGAAGTGTCCTGATGGAATTGGGTGATCTGGGGGCTCTGTCTAACCTCTAGCTATATCAGAAGTCAGGGTATCATAGAGGGGTATATTATGAAGGTAAATGAGGATAAATTGGGACTAAATTTCTGTGCAGCATTGTATCTTATACCAGAAAACACCTATTTTCTACTCTTGGCTATTTTGTAACCTCAGTGATGTTAATGTGCTAGGACAATGGTGGTCCACTGGGGCGATTTCACACCCCCTCTTCTGCGACGATTGCCAATATCTGGAGACAGTGGGATTGTAACTACTGAGGGGTGTTACTGGCATCTAGTAGGTAGAGGCTCAGATTCTGCTAAATTCTTACAAAGCACAGGGAGCCTCACCACAACAAAGAATTATCCTGTTTGAAAAGTTAATAGTGCTGCAGCTGAGAAACGCTGAATTAGAGGGGCAAACTCGAATCTCCCAAAATTTTACCTGAATTAAGCCCTGGTAGGAAATCTCAGTGGAATTTAGATACACTTTTTTTTTTTTTTTTTAGGTGGAGGGTACTCTTTATAGTGGAGTCTCACAAAGCATGTTTTTTGAGAAAGCATGTTTTTACTGGGCTGATATGGTTATCAACTCAGAGGAGATCTTTTGGGCTCAAAGCAACACTCAGTCGGCTTGAAGGAGAGTTGACCATATCTTCTACATCTGCCAAGGAGCAGCAAGAAAGGATGGGAGCAGTCTGCAGTCTGTCTTCATCTAATGCTTCAGAACAGCCAGTGTTTTTCTGCAGATTCTTCTATTCCAGTCAGTGCCTAGATTTCCATCTATCTTTTCTTCTTCCTTTTTTGAAGGTATTTTAAGATTTTTTTTTTTATTTTATTGTGGACAGTCTTTCTTCTGCTTCTTTGTCTTTCCCATCATTTGCCTATTCTCCTTCATCTACCTCTTTGGTCTTTTCCATTTCTGTCCTCTCTCCCCATGACTTTCTCATGTTACTTTCTTCTTAGATGTCTTCTTGTGCCTTCTGTGTTACTTTCTCTTCGTGTGTCTCTCCTCAACTTGTTCTTTTTCTCTTTCACTTTCCTGTTATTTCTTTTTCTATCCCTCTTTTTCTCTTTCACTTTTGCATTCATGTACTGATAGAGCTAAGGCATAAACTAATGAGTTGTGTTTACTGAATACAAATTTAATCTCTTATTTTATATTCTTATTAAAAGAAAAGCATAATTAATTTGCATTTCTTTAAATTTTATAAGATCTTTAATATCTATTGTAAGTATCACTGTGCTTCACTCCCTCCAGAATGACAACATGGTGCCTCATTTGGGATGCACGTGTGGACGAAGGACATATTGCCTTGTAAACATCTATTGAATTTAGTCACATGTAGTTCTTCATGTTCTAATTTCCAGCCCCCTCCCAACTTTTACTCTTTATTTAAACACACACACACACACCCCTCATGAGCACACACCCTGAGATGCTAAAGAGATGGATTAATACTGGGCTGTTTGACCCTTTTCAGACTTGATAGAATCAATATAGGGAAGGAGTCCTTTCACTATCTCAAGTTATAACAGGGAGGATAGCTGGGTCACTGTTGGCAGCAGATTTCTTAACCTTGCCTCAGCTCTGATCTGAAATCCTGGGTGAATTTACACACTTATGCCTAAACCTCATTGTCCTCAAACAGATTTTGAGTGGTTACAAGTTCCCATATCCTTAGACTTTAAATATTTAAAGCTGTAAAGTACATTTTACTTTCTCTATACGGGGAAAGGCAGACAGTGACTTGAAAGATGACTTTCTGGCAGGTGTGTCTTCCAGACTGTGATTATTCTGAAGTGGGCAAATTGTCTGGAATGCACTGTGCAGGCTTCCAGGCTTCATGCCTCAAGAGCTATTGTTTTCACTTTATTGGTTGCAATGCATTGTGCTTGTATTAGGTTATGCCTTGATTGTCAGCTTAAAAATCAAACCACATGGTACTCTTTGATCTTCATAATGTCATGCAGACCTCAGCACCTCTAGAAAAGCTGGTGATTTTTGAGATGGCTGTTGAAACTACAGAGATGTCATGTGAAAAATATCCATGAAGATGTGTGCTTAACATGGCCCTGGTTTCAGCAGTGCTAAAATACGTTGTCGATTTCAAGCTTTTAGGTAGATAAACTTACTAGGGTTAGAACATCTAAAAATAAATGGAAGGAAATGCCATGTAGAGATGACCTTTTGAAAGAAGTGTTCAATGTCTGAGACCTAAAGTTACTGACAGAGCACAGGAGCCATAGGGGTCTGACAAGAAAGCCTTAAAAGGCATCCTGCTGCATGAGGAATGGCTTTCTTCTTCTTTTTTTTTTTTTTCTCCATTGCTAATTGTTGACTTTCACTTTTGTTTTAAAAGAAATTTTTGTATGGTCAGAGAGAATATGAAGGGCTGCTATTCATGTATAGACAGAATTTGACAGCTGATATATTAATAACATGGGGTACATCCTGAAGGTAACAAGAACTGCTTTCTTTTAAATCTATATCTCACCAGAAAATGTACATTATGAAAATATGCAAACTATTTTTAACAGGATTCTCTGTTAAAACTTTACTTCAGACAGTTTCCAGCCCGCACTAAACGTTCCGCATTAGAAAGCTTCTCTTGTGTCTACCCTCCCACCCTAGCCCGCTTGGAACACTAATGGCAGTTTTTGTTCCACTTTCGATAATGAGCAGGGTGAGCTGCAAGTTTCAAGAGGATTTGTGCTATCAGTTGACATAAACAATGAAAGGGAACCTGGACTCACTCCCTGTTTCCCTTTAACCATTTCCTGGGAGGAACACCATGTAGCCATTCATGTGTTTCAGAGACATAGGAACAGAAATGGCTGTTTAGTATACTTTAGACATATTAAATATACTTCAAAGCAAATGATTTGTCCCCCTTTACAGGTTTCTTTACTTTTTTTTTTTTTTTTAAAGCAGCTTGAATATTAGTTTGGTTCACCAGATTATTGGATCTTACTACCCAAACAGAGACAATATGGACCATTTGTGTGGCAGGCACTAATACTGCAGACATGCCTCTTAGAGTCATGTAGCCAGACGGACCCAGCAGCCCTTGTTCCCCATGCAAACTTTCTGTCTATCACCATCCCAAGATGAGCAAAAGTATTACTCGAAGTTCTCTCAGTGAGAGTACAACCTCACTCAGTGCTGGAGAGGGATGGAGAGAATGCTCTTACCTGATCCTTCATGGGATGCTTGTAGTAGGTGTCTTCCTGTCATCTCAGGGACTTATCTCTCTCCCAGCCTGCCATTTGCTCCTT
The DNA here is from genome assembly GCF_055505025.1 of Bos grunniens. NCBI lineage: Eukaryota > Metazoa > Chordata > Mammalia > Artiodactyla > Bovidae > Bos > Bos grunniens. The sequence continues at coordinate 107,537,896 of NC_141165.1, forward strand.
TTTTAAAAATCATTGTCACATTTAACATTACTCAGCATTTTACACTATTAATTCTTTATTTACATCTTTTGAAATTAAGATTACAATGAAATAACAACCATTACTCATGTTCCCACCACCCAGTAACAGTTTGCCATCTTGAAAAAAAATTTATAAATTGTTATTTATAAACATAATTTATGCTCACTGTTGAGAATTTAAACACTACAGAAAAGTACAAGATAACATTGAGAGAAAAATCCGAAGCCCACTATTTAGGAATAATCCTCGTACTGTCAGATCAGATCAAATCAGTCGCTCAGTCGTGTCCGTCAAACATTATTCCAGACAGAGTCCAAATAAATAACAGAAAATTAATTTTATAGATACTAGATTGTGCTACAGATATCTTCAAAATAAAAGAACATTAATTTTACTTTTACTTGAAATCAATGGAGACAAGGTGACTGAAATGAAATTAAAGGATCTGTTGAATCACAAGTTTATTTTTAATGAAAGATTGTCATCTAAGTGAAAAGTTATAAAAACAGTTAAGACTTTTGGTGCCATTATGTTTTTTAAAACAATATGTTTACAGTTTAGAGTTTTCAATACAGATTCCTACCCCTATATCTTGGTTCTTATTGCTTATGAAATTAGTTTTGAATTTTCTAGGATTATAAAATTCACTTTTAGTTTTGTAACCTTATTTTGCTTGGTTGTTTGATGATTTTATGTCAAAATGGGTGAGCTTCATGCACAAAAAGATATTATTTGAATATTTTCACCATTCTGTCCCTATCACTTAGAGTACTGCCAGTGACATAGTAGGCAGTCAGTATTTATTTGGTTGAATATTATTTGTCTCAAGAGTATTTATTGAGTTGAGTGAGTACATGGATCTATTTTTTACTTCTCAGTCTTTTAATATAGTATCTGCATTTCTCAGATTTGCATATTAATTCAAATCTAATTGTCAGATTTTTTTTCTCCAGACAAGTGCTATGAGTGGCATATTCTTGGAATATTTTTATGTTTAATAATGACTTCCTTGCATTTATCACTGAATGGTACCTTGTATGGGTATAATGTTGATATACTGCGTCACAGTTTCTACCCTTATGGACTTTGCAGGTATCAGGTCATTTTGCTGTGGTTTTGAATGTGAAGTTTTAGATCAGCAGTCTGATTGCCTTTTTTTTTTTTTTCTTTTCTACTCTTCCTCCTTCTTCGTCCTCTTCTTCTTTTCCTTCTATGTCCTCTTCTTCTTTGTGATGTTCTTTTATTCTGCTTTGGTATGTATTTAAAAGCATTCTCCATCTTACTTGCTGTATTTTTGGCTATTGGGGACTTTAAAATCTTAACCATAGTTATTTTAAATTCCCTATTTGATCATTTTAACACTGGTATTATATCTAAATCTAGTCGTGTTGATTGTTTTGGATCTTAAGATATGTTGTTTCATCTTTTCACATGCCTGTGTGCCTGCTTGCTAAGTCACTTCGGTCATATCCAATGCTTGCTATAGACTAGCCTGCCAGGATCCTCTGTCCATAGATTCTCCAGGCAAGAATACTAGAGTGGATTGCCATGCCCTCGGACACGACTGAAGCGACTTAGCAGCAGCAGCCTCCAAGGGATCTTCCCCACCCAGGGATCAAACCACATCTCCTGTGGCTCCTGGCATTGCAGGAGAAATCTTTACCACTGAGCCACCAGGGAACCCCTTTCTCATGCTTAGTTATTATTTACTTATGGCATCCATCCATGTAGTGGAGATGGAGCTAAATAGTTTTTATCTCTGGAAATGGATATACTTCTCTTTCTATTTGGGCTTTAGAGTAGGTGTCTGACTTAATCTGATCTGGAAATGGACTGACCTGGAATTTTATTGTTTCCTTAGTTATCCTCTATGTACTGTAAGCATCAAATACTTCTAGTGATACCTTGTGGCTATTGATGAGTTTCTCTCAGGCTTGCTCATGCCTCAGCTTTAGGTCATTCTTTTGCACAGCACCACATGGAAGTCATCTCCATGTATTCAGTGTAGTATTCCATCATTATTAGTCTGATGGTAGTGGGATCATGTGATAGCGGGAAGATGCATTTTTTACACTGCATAAACCTCAATCTTAGGCAGGCACTGTGTTGTGGATGTAAGTGCTATAGCTTTCTTACTGTTCTTGTCCCTAACCCAGCTGTAGTTCTAGGCAAAGGATGCATTTCTGTTCTTCCTCCAGATGTCAAGATTTTTTTCCTCCTTCCTTCCATTACCTGCAGTGGGTCTCTGCCAGTGTACTAAAAGTAACAGATGTCATTCCTCTTCCCCTACAAATTAAATCTTTTTTTCCACATGGATGATGGGTGGAAGGGTCCCAGTAGAGATCTGATGGTAGAGATTTGTACCCCTCCACCCCCATATCATGAAGGACATCTTCTCAGGACTCTCAGCAAGTGGGGCCCATTGAGCAAAAGTCAGCAAGGGCATACAAACAACTTTATCTCCAGCATAATGGGCCTCCAAACTTTCTCAGCAGCCTACATTCACTCCACCAGTTTGTTAACTAGTCTTGCTGAATTCTAACGTGTGGAACTGTGTCTGCTTCAGGCAAGCAAATGTTCACATGCTGTATGTTCCTGCAGACTCCTGTCTCTTTGCAACTGTCCATTGTCCTTCCTTACCTGGCTCAGCAGAAACTGAAAGCCTGTCTTGATATGTATGTGTGTATATATATATATGTGTGTGTATATATATATTTATACATATATATATATTTCATTCTTGAAGTTCAGAAGCTCAGTTGTTTGGCTGGGATCATTCTAATTCTCCTATTTGCTGCTATAATCTGTAGTCTTTCCTATTTTTTTCCCCAAGGAAATTTTCTTGAACTGCATCAGTTAATAAAGTCTGTTACTTATTTGTTCATTTTATGAGTGGGTTTCTTACTACAGAAATAGCAATTGTCATTAAAATGGAACATCTTTGTCTTTCTCAATCATCTGCTTTTCTCTTATTTCTTGAAACTCATTTTCTTTTAGTTTGTTGATAACAGTAATTCCTCTATCTCAGTTCTTCAAATTCTAAAGCTCTCTATTCTTCTGCTTTCTTTGTTCTAATCTAACTTGTCAGTTGTCTAAAGATATTTAGTCTTCAGTTTTTTGCCTGGGTCTTAAGTCACCCTTTCTATCTTTTGTTCTATTATCCATCTTTGAATTTTTGTTTTACTGTATCAGTGGGTTTATTAAATTTTTATATAACATGGAGTGATTATGAGGAATTCTTTGTTCTTATAAGATTTACTTTGTTCTAGTTTAGGTTCTTTGTCTATTGCTTGATACACTTTTCTCTCTCTCTTTTTTTTTTTAACAAAATGTGATGTACTTTTACAGGATATTATTCTCTGTGCAGAATCCAGAGACCACTTATACCTGCATCATCTTCCTCTAGGCCACGATGGCCAATACTTATATTCTTTCTATATGGCATAGCTTGGTTAAGACCACTACCATTCATCTAATTTCCCAGTTTGGAAACCTAGGAGTCATGCATGAATGTTCCCTCTTCTTCATCCCTAAGAACTTTTGCTGTTATTTAGGTAAGAGATGCTGGGGACTGACCTTAGGCAGTAGTAGTCTAGATGGAGAAGAAATGTAAGTTTGAGAAGGATTTGTGATTTATTTATTGCATGACCTTGGCCAGTTAATTTAAATACACTAAACTTTATTTTCCTCATTTATGGGAGATTCTGTTAGTCCACATCTCATATTATGGTGAAGTTTAAATTAGATGATAACTCTGGGCTTTTTGTACAGACTTTCTGTAGAGACTAAGACCCAGAAAAGTGCTTCAGAAAGGATAGTTGTTGTCATATAATCTAAGTGGATTAATACACCAAAAGATACACAGCTATTAGTGGCAGATATGGAATTTGAAACCAAGCCATCTGAGTTCCAACTTTAAACTCTTTTTCTTATCATGACACACGGTTCCAGAGGTACATTGGAGGGGGCAGCAGACTAGTGGGCAGTTGAGTGCCAGTCTAGCAATGGGTCAGTGTACTTCCTGTTTGGGTGCCTGGGGCTCTTTCATTTGTCAGAAACCACAGGAGGGTTCTATCACTGAACTTGTCAACATTTTCTGGTCAAGATAGCTGAATTCTTATTTATGCTTTGTCTTCTGTTTTTGTGCTACCCATTGTAAGAAACCTTGCTCAAAATGCATCACTTTCACCTTCATCCATATTGATAAACCAGGGAAGCCAAAGCTTGTCGTGGCCACGCATTTTATTTGTCCCACCTGAATTAGTGGGCAGACCATAAAATGCACAGTGCTTTCATGCCCAGGAAGCCTCCAGAATCATAGATCAGTTGGCAGACAGACTGTGAAACATGCAATGTTTATGATGATCTATGTTGTACAATCATATGAGATCGATTGCATATATAATGCTCATCAGTGTGGAGTCATCTGGGGAAGCATCTGCTGAATTTTGTTTGCCAGCCTGAGAAAAAGATATTGCCAAAAGGTTGGCAAAGGCATTTACGTTCTGAAAGTATGAAGCAAATTTACGCTTTTTACTGTGACTCCTGGAGTGGAAGTGAAGCAGTTCCTCACCTAACCACCAGGCCACACCTGCCATTCTATCCTCTCCTGAAGATATGCCATATGCCACCAAATCCTCAAGGGATTCAATAGCAGAGAGCTTTATACGACTGGAATCATTTTCTTTAATGCAAAAAACACAGCTGGAAAATATGCTTCTTAAGCAATAAGAGCATCAAAGTGTGCATATTACATATACACCTAAGGATATGAGTCTACCACAGAGGTACTTGCACTGATTTTTAGCCAACCACACAAATCTGTTGATAAAAGGAGAAAGTGATTATAAGGTAAAGACTATGCTATGTTTTTTTCCCGCTCATCTTTCACATAAATTACATACATCCAAAATAAATTATTCATTATAAAAGTGTATCTCTGGAAATGTATTTTTAAAGAATCTTATCAAAGCATAAATGCTCAAGCTTAGATGGAACCATAGCTCATTATAAATTGCTAAATATGGCTTCTATTTTATCCATATGATTTAAAGAAAATTTCCCATCTCCTTATGGTTTTTGGTACAACATAGAAAATAAATATTCTTTTTTGTCTGGCTATTTTTACCATGAAAGTCTCTCACATAGTTTTATCACTTGGAACAAGGCAGTCTCTGAGATGTCTCATGTTTTGAAAATATCCACATTTTCCCCACTTGGGAAGCTCCATGAAATAGGGAAATACTCTTTGAACCATATTGTAACTTAATATTTTTTTATGGGGACAGTAACTTTCGTTTGTTTGTAGCAGTGAATTTCAACAACATAATAAGCCAGTGGCCTATTTACAGCCTTACGATCAGTACCGTGATCAGATGAATTCAAACTATTCCTGTGTAGGTATCTTAGTACAAATGTATTGTCATTACCTTGTAGGATTTTTCAAAGCTCATTGAAATGATCTCCTTTAGTAACTATTCCAAGATTCCTCACCAGGCCAGGGAATATAGTTTTGAGTTTCTCAAGGTTTTCAATATTACCTCATTCTTCTTTGGATCAAAATTTAGAGGAAATTTGTTCTTCCCTTGACCTTTATTGCTTTAACAGTGACAGTTAGTTTTCCCATTCTCTTTCTTCTACTCAGAGATGCCTCTAATCATACTTTCATCATGGAATCCACAATCAAGATTCTTACTTCCCTTAATAGTGAAGTCGTTCAGTCGTGTCCGACTCTTTGCGACCCCATCGACTGTAGCCTACCAGGCTCTTCCGTCCATGGGATTTTCCAGGCAAGAATACTGGAGTGGGTTGCCATTTCCTTCTCCAGGAGATCTTCCCGACCCAGGGATTGAACCCAGGTCTCCCGCATTGTAGGCAGACGCTTTACCATCTGAGCCACCAGGGAAGTTGAACTGGGCAAATGATTCTTCCAGATTTGCCATTGTGTTATAAATTTCTTGTTATGAGCCAGTTGCTCGTGGCATAATCTTAGTTTGAATTGCTTTACCAGTGTTTTCACTGTATTCATCTTTTTTATTACTTGTATCTACACATAATACAAGGTGATGTCTTGTCATAATTAGTTTCATCTCTCTTATAATAAGCTTGCAAGCTAAGTTCCTTCAGTCATGTCCGACTCTTTGAGACCCTATGGACCATAGCTTGCCAGGCTCCTCTGTCCATGGGATTCTAGAATCTGATTTCATTTCTGACGGTTTATAGAAAGATAGGCTATTAAGCATAATATTACATTATGAAATTCTCTTCTTGTTCCCAGTTTCTCACTTGAGTTAATTGCTATTTTATTAAGTATGTCTATAAGTTAAGAATTTTTAAATTGATATATATTTAAAAGATTGGTATATGAATTATATTGAGTGAAAGATTTAGAGACAAAATTTGAGTAAGATGCTAATTAAATAACTGGAAAATACCAGATAGTCCATCTGCAGTATATCAAAACATAAATGCTTTTGAGCAACTTGGAGATCTAAAGAATTTTGTTGTCAATGTGACAAGATCAGTAGGTGCCAAATAAATTATTTAATATTTTAAAGAGTTGTAACCTTTTGGTCAATTTTTAGAGAAAAGTTAAATTGTAAACCTTTTGACAGCAATTAGTAAATTACCTCCTAAAACTTATTTAATGATAAGTGAGTAGTTAGTCTAAAAGCAGAAAATTGCCACTAATATAAAGATAAAACCTTTTACCTTTTTCTCCTAGATCATTATTTGCAAGACCTATTATGCAAATGTACTTATTTGTTGATGTATTTGAAGTTGCTGTAGATAAGGTGCTTAAATAGTGCTGATTTCATATGTATAAATACATGCATACATATGAAGAAAAATATTTATTAAAAGAAAATCAGTAGGTTCAGTCAGTTGCTCAGTCGTGTCCGACTCTTTGCGAAGCCATAGACTGCAGCACACCAGGCCTCGCTGTCCATCACCAACTCCCGGAGTTTACTCAAACTCATGTCCGAGGAGTCCATGATGCCATCCAACCATCTCATCCTCTGTCAGCCCCTTCTCCTCCTGCCTTCAATCTTTCCCAGCATCAGGGTCTTTTCAAATGAGTTAGCTCTTCGCATCAGGTGGCCAAAGTATTGGAGTTTCAGCTACAATATCAGTCCTTCCAATGAACATTCAGGATTGATTTCCTTTAGGATGGACTGGTTGGACCTCCTTGCAGTCCAAGGGACACTCAAGAGTTTTGTCCAACACCACAGTTCAAAAATATCAATTCTTTGGTGCTCAACTTTCTTTATAGTACAACTCTCACATCCATACATGACCACAGGAAAAACCATAGCCTTGACTAGATGGACCTTTGTTGGTAAAGTAATGTCTCTGCTTTTGAATATGCTATCTAGGTTGGTCATAACTTTCCTTCTAAGGAATAAGCTTCTTTTAATTTCATGGCTGCAGTCACCATCTGTGATTTTGGAGCCCCAAAAATAAAGTCTGCCACTGTTTCCACTATTTCTCCATCTATTTGCCATGAAGTGATGGGACTGGATGCCATGATCTTTGTTTTTGGAATGTTGAGTTTTAATACAACTTTTTCACTCTCCTCTTTCACTTTCATCAAGAGGCTCTTTAGTTTTTCTTCACTTTCTGCCAAAAGGGTGGTGTCATCTGCATATCTGAGGTTATTGATATTTCTCCCATAATCTTGATTCCAGCTTGTGCTTCATCCAACCCAGCATTTCTCATGATGTACTCTGCATATAAGTTAAATAAGGAGGGTGACAATATATAACCTTGACGTACTCCTTTTCCTATTTGGAACCAGTCTGTTGTTCCATGTCCAGTTCTAACTGTTGCTTTGTGACCTGCAAACAGATTTCTCAAGAGGCAGGTCAAGTGGTTTGGTAGTCCCATCTCTTTCAGAATTTTTCACAGTTTATTTTGATCCACACAGTCAAAGGCTTTGGCATAGTCAATAAAGCAGAAATAGATGTTTTCCTGGATCTCTCTTGTTTTTTGGATGATCCAGTGGATGTTGGCAATTTGATCTCTGGTTCCTCTGCCTTTTCTAAAACCACCGTGAACATCTGGAAGTTCACGGTTCATGTATTGTTGAAGCCTGTCTTGGCTTCAACAATACTTTGGTAGTGTGTGAGATGAGTGCAATTTTGTCGTAGTTTGGGCATTCTTTGGCATTGCCTTTCTTTAAGATTAGAATGAAAACTTAACTTTTTCAGTTCTGTGGCCACTGCTGAGTTTTCCAAATTTGCTAGCGTATTAAGTGCAGCACTTTTATAGCATCATCTTTTAGGATTTGAGATAGCTGAACTGGAATTCTATCACCTCCACTAGCTTTGTTCATAGTGGTGCTTCCTAAGGCCCACTTGACTTCACATTCCAGGATATCTGGCTCTAGGTGAGTGATCACACCATCATGATAATCCAGAATTATTATGTACGGGGAAAGAAACCCTATCTAGTTTGTAGTATGTTCATATGGATTGGTTTGATTTAGAAAGTTATTAAAAGATGAAGATTTCTTTTTATTTCCAATACAGATCGATTCAGATGGATTACAATTCAGTTGTCTTGTTGTTTTATGTAGCTATGATTTCACACTGACTTTCCAGGTGGCTCAGTGGAAAATAATCTGCCTGCCAATGCAAGAGACTCGAGCTTGATCCCTGGGTTGGGAAGACCTCCTGAAGAAGGAAATGGCAACCCACTCCAGATTCTTTTGTGGGAAATCCCACGGACAGAGGAGCATGGTAGACTGCAGTGTGTGGGGTCGCAAGAGTTGGATAGGACTTAGTGACAAATGATTTCACCTAGAATAAAAATGAATTTATAAGGAATTGTAGAAGTAAAGGCTTCAGTGATTAGAGGATTCATTATATAGCCTTCAATAGGTAAAAAAGACATAATGACCTTCCATTATAGAAAGAATAGTACTTAAAATATATACCATATGTTTATATTACCAATGAGTATACTAACTACATTCAAAAAATATCAGATGACTTTGTGAAGCTAACTCACTGTAATTAAGATGTGGAGGAAGCTTAAACCTGTGGAGAAGCTGATGCTTCTGATGTCCCTCTTAGCCTCCTTACAAATCACTTTTTCTTCACCTGGCACTCTTCCTATCACTCCTCCCTTCAAGCAAAAATGAATATTTAAGAGATTACTATTTTCACAAAAGTTCTAGGTCTAAAACTGAATTCATAGTACCCACTCTGTATTACTCTGTGAACCTTCTGGAGAAAAGACAAGGAATGAATCTGGTGACAGGTTACTTGGAAAAATCTTTGTTAACTATCCATCTACTCTGTGGTAAATCATAGTGCAATGAGCTGTGATATGCAAAAAGAATACATGACAGTTCTTTTTTAAAAGAAATTTACAGTCCATTAATTTTGCACAGTAATCCCACTTGTATGAGCAACTTTCATTTGGGTAGCAATATGCATAGGCAGCAACCAGAATACTGTATAGTCTAAACGAGTAATCCTGTCAAAATACTCCATAGAAATTCGTAAGAGCAATGTGTTCAAGTGATCACAGAACACATCATGGAGGTGTAATCGGTAATTGGCCCAGTGAGGTGTCATTTGCTGGTTTTCCAAGGGCAGGGCTCAATAGACTCTTGTCTATAGGCTAAAATTGGCTCACTCTGTTTTTTATAAGTACAGTTTTATTGGGTCAAAACCACACTCATTCATTCATGTTTCTCTGTGGCTTACTTTCATGCTACAGTAGCAGAGTTGAGTACTTGGATCAAAGACCCTTTGGTATATAAAGCCTATAATATTATCAATTTACTATCTGGCCCTTTTCAGAAAAAAATTGACTGCTCCTTTTCCTAGGGGATTAAAATATTAAAATAGAAAATCTGATTAGTCAGGAGGCATAAGTTTAGGTTGAAGATGGACATAATGGCTTCAAAGTAATTGTGGGACATCCAGGTAGGTGATGGGTAGAGTGGGTAGTTGATGGGGCTCTAGAATTAGAAAAAAAATGTTCCAGGCTAAGTTACTTCCAGCAGAAGTGCTGTAGTTGATATTTTGTTATATATGTATTCTGAGTTTGTAATGACACAAAAGAAAAACAGACGTCTAAGTATTGTTGAAATATTCTTTACAGTATATTTCAAAATACTGAAAACCGCTTTAGACTAAAGAAGTTTAAGAAGTGAGAGCTAAGAAAAACATGTTCAGTAAGTTTGGTTTTAAATAGATAGAGAGAAATATATATGAGTTAACTTGAGGGGCAGGGGAGTCTCCTAAAAATTTATTTCAAGATAAAGAATCCAGACAAATGAATATTTCAAGACAGACAGAAAAAGTCACTGAAGTAAAAATGATGAAACATTTTGGTGAAAGGAAAGGATAAGTGACTGTGTGTACGAGTTTCTGGGAGATCCCAAAGGAACTGGTAGTGGATAGTATTTAGATGTTCAAGGTGGTTTTAGAAAAGGCAGAGGAACCAGAGATCAAATTGCCAACATCCGCTAGATCATGGAAAAAGCAAGAGAGTTCACGAAAAACATCTATTTCTGCTTTATTGACTATGCCAAAGCCTTTGACTGTGTGGATCAAAATAAACTGTGGAAAATTCTGAAAGGGATGGGACTACCAGACCACCTGACCTGATTTTTTTGAGAAATCTGTATGCAGGTCACAAAGCAACAGTTAGAACTGGACATGGAACAACAGACTGGTTCCAAATAGGAAAAGGAGTACGTCAAGGCTCTATATTATCACCCTGCTTATTTAACTTATATGCAGAGTACATCATGAGAAATGCTGGGCTGGAAAAAACACAAGCTGGAATCAAGATTGCCGGGAGAAATATCAATAACCTCAGATATGCAGATGACACCACCCTTATGGCAGAAAGTGAAGAAGAACACAAAGCTTCTTGATGAAAGTAAGAGAGGAGAGTGAAAAAGTTGGCTTAAAGCTCAACATTCAGAAAACGAAGATCATGGCATCCAGTCCCATCACTTCATGGGAAATAGATGGGGAAACAGTGGAAACAGTGTCAGACTTTATTGTTTTGGGCTCCAAAATCTCTGCAGATGGTGACTGCAGCCATAAAATAAAAAGACGCTTACTCCTTGGAAGTAAAGTTATGACCAACCTAGATAGCATATTCAAAAGCAGAGACATTACTTTGCCAACAAAGGTCTGTCTAGTCAAGGCTATGGTTTTTCCAGTAGTCATGTATGGATATGAGAGTTGGACTGTGAAGAAAGCTGAGCACTGAAGAACTGATGCTTTTGAACTGTGCTGTTGCAGAAGACTCTTGAGAGTCCCTTGGACTGCAAGGAGATCCAACTAGTCCATTTTAAAGGAGATCAGTCCTGGGCGTTCTTTGGAAGGACTGATGCTAAAGCTGAAACTCCAGTACTTTGGCCACTTCATGCGAAGAGTTGACTCATTGGAAAAGACTCTGATGCTGGGAGGGATTGGGGGAAGGAGCAGAAGGCGACGACAGAGGATGAGATGGCTGGATGGCATCACCAACTCGATGACGTGAGTTTGAGTGAACTCTGGGTGTAGGTGATGGACAGGGAGGCCTGGCGTGCTGCAATTCATGGGGTCACAAAGAGTTGGACATGACTGAGCGACTGAACTGAAATGAACTGAGTATTTAGGAACACAGATGGAGGGGTGTATTAGAGCTCTTGGTTACAAGTGACTGAAACCCAGTTTGAACTAGCTGTGATTCCTGTGCCCAAACTCTCCTCTCCATCCATATCTTTGCTTCTATCTATGTCTGTTTTAATCATGGAAGCTAATTCTCTTTAAAAAAATGTAACAGACCAGGAACTACCAGCTGCTTTAGGGCCCAGATATTTGCAAAGTTCATCCTAAGAGAAAAGGCTCTGTTTGGGAAAATTAGAAGAAAATTCTGTTGAACTAAACTTGATTCACATGTCAGTATCCTAGAATAAACACTTAGACCTTATGCCCTAACTAGTAAGGGTATGGTGCTTTCTTTGCCCCAACTTCAATCACATGTTCACCCTCCCTCCAATTAAGCACTCTTGCTAGGACAACAAGGCAAACGATTGGTTCACTTTGGACCAGGAGTCCTCCGTAGTTGTATCATTGTGTCCAGGATAATGGCAGAGCTCCAATTCAAAATCTTTCTTAGAACAAGGTGGGTAACAGTCCGGTCTGTTGAGGGAATTGTTATATACTGGCAGCCACAGTGATTTGTGACTCTATAATCAAGGCTGCTAGTCACTAGTATGTACCTGTTTGGCTGGACTGATTGACTGGGGATGATGTTCATACTAATTTGTTATGGCATCTGTCATAACTGGTTGAAACTGTGTGTTAAATACTTCAGTATTCCCCTATTTATGAGAGGATAGTCTTACAAATAAATTTTATCATCTTACAACATGAGATACGAAGGAAGGAAAAAAGAATGACTATTGACACAAAGCTTTAAAGTGGTAGAGTAAGAAATAAAATGACATGCTTCACTGGATTGGAATAACTGGCAAGATAAATTTTATTTTAAAGATAAATTGCAATGCTATAAATGAATATAACACTAACACTTTGCAGTCACTGATTTAAACACTTTGTACACTGTGTTTCATTTAAAACTCACCAGAACCTTTCAGGTAAGTGTTATTATTATTTTATAGACAGGAAACAGAGGTTTGGAGAGCTCTTGAGCTAGGTCGCTATCAAGCGGTAGTGCTGGAATAAACCTGAGTTCTTACTGCTGTGTTCTTGTGATTTTCCTAAAAGCAGAAAAGAAAAACATGGTACTTTTGTCAGAAGAAAGAAATAGTCATTATTATATTAATTAAATCACAGACGTCCTTTGGGTTTTACCATTTTCCCACTAATGTCCTTTTTCTCTTCCAAGATCCACCACAGGATCCATGTTGTATTTCATTCCTCTTTATTTTTGATCTTTTTCTCTCTTCTCTACCTTGTGCACATGTGTGCTCATTTTATTCCAACTTTCCCATCCTCTGATTGTATCATTTTTCCTTTTCCAGTTTTCTTTTCCTTTCCTCCCCTCATTGTTTTATTTTATCTGATTATCTCCTGCCACATTGATACAACTATGAAAAAGGAAATACTTGGAAAAATATCGAACTTAACTCAGGCAGTTTCATGGTGGCTTGGCAAAGACTTGTTTAACATGGAGTTGTTGTGTTATTGAAATAAATTGAGAAAAAAAATGTATATCAAACTGTATCAATGCAACTGTCTTTAGAACCATGACCTGGAGGTGTATATTTGCATTTGCCAACTAGTTGAAATCTAAGTCCTCACAAAATAAGGTGTATATTTTTTAAAAGTAAATTTAGAAACCAACTTTGAGAATGTTACAGGATTTTAGAGAAAACTCTATATGCTTGAAGATTTTAATGCCTGTGGCTACATAGATTGGCTGTTGGACTCGGGTATGTTTGTCTTGGTGATTTACTCTAAAGATAAAGTAGAATGCCATACTGCCAAGATAGAGTCTTAAAGTCAAAACAACAGGCATGAAATCCAAATTCTGAGGGTAAAGTGAAGCTAGGAAACATAGTCTGTATGTGACCAGTACGTGTGCTCAGTTGCGTAGTCGAGTCTGACTCTTTGTGGCCCCTTGGACTATAGCCTGCCAGGCTCCTCTGTCCGTGGGATTTCCCAGGAAAGAATACTGGAATGGGTTGCCATTTCCTCTTCCAGAGGATCTTCCCAACCCAGGGATCAAACCCGAGTCTCCTGCATCTCCTGCATTGCAGGCAGATTGTTTACCACTGAGCCATCTGGAAAGCCCTATATATCAAGCAGATATAAAAGATACTGCATGTAATAAACTTGAAGATGAAAAACAATCTTTACTGGAAATGTTTTTGAATTTTTCATGGTCGAGGAGTGTCCATGTGAAAGTGTTAGTGGAGAGATGGTGAAGAGATAAATTCGAGAACCAAATCTCAGTTGAAGGTAAGAATAAAGGCTAGAGAGAAATAAGATAAGTGGGTGAAGAAAAAAAAGAAAACTATATTGGACATTATAGAGACATAATTTTAATTATATTTTGTTCTGATTGATGTTAAAAACTGAAGAAAAGGGATTCCATAAATTTTAAAAACGATCACCAATTGAGCAAAAATTTTAAAGCCATCTTATTTTCCCTGAAAGACAGTGGCACAATCACAGTTAACTCGTTTAAGGTGACATACATAAGTGATGATGCAGCTCCCAATGAGCCTCGAGGGTACTGCACTATAATTAGATTGGCACCTTCACAAAGTCGCTTTCTCGCTTGCTTGCCCTCCGAATCTTTTAATTCGGTTAGCTTATAAGTGGGTCTAAAAACCCCACACGTATTAGAAACTTTCTCATCCTGAAAGCCCTGCAATTTAACATGCAAGAAAATTACCCCTATCTTTTGCTTGTTTTGTTTTATTTTTTTCCAAGACACTGATTTTCCTTTGTTTAAACTAATGGTACTCACTAACGGCTCTGCCTTTTGAGTCTACCGTGTTTATTAATTTTATTAATGGGTTTCTAGGATAGTATGGATGCTCTCAGTCTTGCAATATACACAATCGGTGTGATGTATTTCAAGCAATATTAATGTATAGCAGATAGTGAGCCTTTTCCTCAAGTTTTATTGAGATATAATTGACATATAACATTGTTTATTGTTAGCATAGGGGCTTCCCCTGTGGCTCAGATGGTAAAGAATCTGCCTGCAATGTGGGAGACCTGGGTTCAATCCCTGGGTTGGGAAGATCCCCTGGAGAAGGGAAAAGCTGCCCACTCCAGTATTCTAGCCTGGAGAATTCCATGGACTGTATAGTCCATGGGGTTGCAAAGAGTTGGACATGACTGAGCAACTTTCACTTTCACTTCATTGTTAGCATAATGGTTTAATTCACATACTTTATGAAATAATTACCACAATAAGTTTAGTGAACATCCATTATCTCATAAATACAAAGCAAAAGAAGAAAGTTATACTTTCCTTGTGATGAGAACCCTTAGGATTTGCTTTCTCAACAACTTTCATAATATAACATGCATCAGTGTTAATTATATTTATCATGTTGTACATTACATCCCTGTACTTATTTAACTTGTAAGTGGAAATTTGTACCTTCTGACCACCTTCATTCAACCTCCCACACACCTCCAGTAACCACAAACCTGATCTCTTTTCCTATGTTTGTTTTTTGAAGTCTCAGTTCAGTTCAGTTGCTCAGTTGTGTGCGACTCTTTGCGACCCCATGAATCGCAGCACGCCAGGCCTCCCTGTCCATCACCAACTCCCAGAGTTCCCCCAGACCCATGTCCATTGAGTCAGTGATGCCATCCAGCCATCTCATCCTCTGTTGTCCCCTTCTCCTCCTGTCCCCAATCCCTCCCTGCATCAGAGTCTTTTCCAATGAGTCAACTCTTCTCGTGAGGTGGCCAAAGTACTAGAGTTTCAGCTTCAGCATCATTCCCTCCAAAGAAATCCCAGGGCTGATCTCCTTCAGAATGGACTGGTTGGATCTCCTTGCAGTCCAAGGGGCTCTCAAAAGTCTTCTGCAACAGCACAGTTCAAAAGCATCAATTCTTCGGTGCTCAGCCTTCTTCACAGTCCAACTCTCACATCCATACATGACCACAGGAAAAACCATAGCCTTGACTAGACGAACCTTTGTTGGCAAAGTAATGTCTCTGCTTTTGACTATGCTATCTAGGTTGGTCATAACTTTACTTCCAAGGAGTAAGCATCTTTTAATTTCATGGCTGCAGTCACCATCTGCAGTGATTTTGGAGCCCCAAAAATAAAGTCTGACACTATTTCCACTGTTTCCCCATCTATTTCCCATGAAGTGATGGGACCAGATGCCATGATCTTCGTTTTCTGAATGTTGAGCTTTAAGCCAACTTTTTCACTCTCCACTTTCACTTTCATCAAGAGGCTTTTTAGCTCCTCTTCACTTTCTGCCATAAGGGTGGTGTCATCTGCATATCTGAGGTTATTGATATTTCTCCCGGCAATCTTGATTCCAGCTTGTGTTTTTTCCAGCCCAGCATTTCTCATGATGTACTCTGCATATAAGTTAAATAAACAGGGTGATAATATACTGCCTTGACATACTCCTTTTTCTATTTGGAACCAATCTGTTGTTCCATGTCCAGTTCTAACTGTTGCTTCCTGACCAGCATACAGGTTTCTCAAGAGGCAGGTCAGATGGTCTGGTATTCCCATCTCTTTCAGAATTTTCCACAGTTGATTGTGATCCACACAGTCAAAGGCTTTGGCATAGTCAATAAAGCAGAAATAGATGTTTTTCTGGAACTCTCTTGTTTTTTTGATGATCCAGCGGATGTTGGCAACTTGATCTCTGGTTCCTCTGCCTTTTCTAAAACCAGCTTGAACATCAGGAAGTTCACGGTTCACGTATTGCTGAAGCCTGGCCTGGAGAATTTTGAGCATTACTTTACTAGCGTGTGAGATGAGTGCAATTGTGCGGTAGTTTGAGCATTCTTTGGCATTGCCTTTCTTTGGGATTGGAATGAAAACTGACCTTTTCCAGTCCTGTGGCCACTGCTGAGTTTTCCAAATTTTGAAGTCTAGTTGACTTATAATACTACATTAATTCCTGAATACAATATAGCGATTCTATGTTTCTGTATATTACAAAATGATTACTATGACAGAGAACTTTTAAATATACAAGGTGAGGGATGGGCAGCAACAGATGCCTAAGAGAGACAACAAAGAATCTCTCAGGTAGGCTGAATATTTACCACTATGGATCAAGGGCAAGCAAAATTCTGAAGGAAGAAGATAGAAAGTAATTCATCTGGCTATATCTGACTTACATTGCTCTCTTTATATGCAAGGACAGGATATGGAAGAGCCCGAAACTTGCTAGGAAGTGAGAAAAGAGTTTCCATCTGGTCTAGATGTTGTTTAATGGAAATTGTCAGTGGTAGCACTTGGGAATGAGAATGTGTGGTGTCTGGTGGCAGCAGCTTTCATTATGCAAAAAAGAGCTTTTTTTCTAGTGAGCTCTGTTCATCTTGTTGGCAATCTTTAGCATTCTTGGCCCAGTCTCTAGGAGGAAATGACCTGCTTAAGGCTAGGGGTCAAGGCACAGGTAATAGGAGTTGATCCAAGGAGCTCACTAGAGCTTACAATTCAACATCTTAGTAACCAGTTGCAGTGTGGCATATTAGGAAATATTCCTCGAACAAGGCTTCAGAAATGCTCGGAATTTCTTGAGTAATAGGAGGGCCCTTTGTTATTCACAAGGAACCCCTATTGATTATACCTGAGTTTGTTCTAATGAGGTAGCTTAGCCCCAGGACAGGGCTAGTTGCCCCACTCACTGACCTCTGGGAATGGGAAGGGACAGCTGGAGATTAAACTGTATGAAAACCTTTGAACGACAAAATTTAATGAGCTTCTAGGTCAGTGAACACATTGAGGTGCTGGAAGATGATCCACCTGGAGACAGCATGGGAGCTTGGCACACCACTTCCCCCATCCCCATGCCTTTCCCTGTGCATCCCTTCCTTTTGGCTGCTTCTGAGTTCTGTCCTTTACAATACACTGATAAATGTAAGTAAAGTGACTTCCTCAGTTCAGTGAGCCATTCTAGTCAATTATCAAACCTTAGGAAGGGCTCATGGCAACCCACGACTAGAGTGTTGATCAGAAGTACAAGTGACAACCTGGGCCTTGCAATTTGTGTGTGAAGAGGGCCAGTCTTGTGGGACTGAGCCCTTTTCCTCTGGGGTCTGCACTAACCAGTGCTACCCAGGTGGTGCTAGTGGTAAAGAACCTGCCTGCCGATGCAGGAGATGCCGGAGTCAAGGGTTTGATCCCTGGGTCAGGAAGATCCCTTGGAGGAGGGCATGGAAATGCACTCCAGTATTCTTGCCTGGAGAATCCTATGGACAGAGCAGCCTGGTGGGGTCGCAAAGAGTCAGATACAACTGAAGCGACTTAGCACACATGCATGACATGCCAAAACATAGGAGATACTGGGACCTGTGGATACCATACCTGTGGATACCATAGGAGATACTGGGATACTGACCAGGATTTTCAGCCTCATCTGAAAGTTTGCTAGAAATGCACAATCTCAGACCCCCTCTTCAGATTTACTGCTTCAGATGCAGCCTTTTACCAGGATCCTCAGGTGATGCATCTGCACATTAAAACTTAAGAATCACTGTGGGAGACTCTACAGAATTCATCTTAAGATTTATTACCCAAATTAACAGCCCACATTTATCCCTAGAATGAAGGCTAAGCAGTTGTGGCTCTAAGAGATTTCCAAAGTAAAATTGAATTCACTTGTGAGACTTGGAGATTTTGGCCTGTATCCTCATTACTCAGGAAAGCATGAGCTGTTAAAATTTGTGGATGCTCACTCAGTATTCTGATCCAGTACTTAGTGTAATATTCAGACAGGGTATAGGCTGAGTAGTATGGACTGCTCTCTCCTGGGCTTTAATATTTTTGTACCGGCAAATTTATGGGAAAACAATGAAATGTGAACAAACAGAATTCACAGAAGGAGAGTATAAAGGGAAGGCAGCTGAAATGAGAATGGAAAAAATACATAATTTTTTATTTTTTAAATTTTGTTTTGGAGACAGTAATGGGTTTAAGAACAGAGTATGTACAGCTGGAACTGCAGATATATGGTAATACCAGCTGGCAGAGCCATTACTCCTCTTAGTGACAGTGTGGGGCACTGCCACATCCATAGCACCCAGTGAGTGTGAATTGGTGGGTGGGGGGGAGGAGGTGCTCTTATGGAGTAAACAACTTGAGTGATTTGTTTGTTCGTTTGTTTGTTTAATCTCTGTCTCCTCTGCAGACCAGGATGTTGAGTGTATCTATTCTCCATCCAAGTTGAACATCTTTAGATTTGCAAGAAACAGATTTCTTACAGTGCTTGGTAGCTTTTGGAGTGAAAATTCTTTGTTATCTCCTTAAACATTTTCTGTTTCTATAGATTTAATGTTTTTTGTTGTTGTTTTGTTTCTTCACATTTCTGAAGTCTCTTGGGTCACTTCTTCTTTCCCGATAATGAGACAATTTACATATATATGCAGAAACAAAACCTCACTCTTCAGGTACGAGCACTGGGGGAGGTGGTGGGAGAACATTGTACGGAAGGAAGGAAGACAAAATGAAATTAGAAATGAAATGAGGTGAAGAGACAAGTAATGAAAAGGGGCGGGGATATTTAGCCATGTTAGCTGAGGGAAAGCAAGGCTACAGAAATTGGTTCCTGTTCCCAATATTAACGCTTTCATATCTGAATGTGTAAAGATTTGCATGCTTACTTCTTCTTTCACTCTTGACAAGGGACAGAACACAGAGTGCTCTTATGTTGTAGCAGAAACAAAAGAATATTCTGGGTTCAGTTCTCCTTCCTCTCCACTTTTTTTCTGAAGAATAAGCTGAGTGTCACTACAAAGGTGTCTTTGGGGAGGGGTTTATCATACGCTTTTGTTCTAAATGGACTCAGGCCGTAATTTGGACCTGTTTCATGCTGCCATTAAGGAATGCACAAAAATAGGGCCAAACTGAGAGAGAATGTGACTAGTCAGCAAACTATGATAAGCCCAGATCTTCACATTTATGAAATGAAACCATTTTCTGCATCCTGTTCACCCTGACACCCAGAGTCATAAATTTGGATTATATGTCAATTATCCAGATTTACTTCTCTGTACTTTCTCCTTTGAATACAAATGCGAATTTTAATTTAAAACTTTCTTAGGCACAAACTTCCTGTCAGAACTACATTTCAACCATCATCCTGGGCTATTTCATACTTGCCAAACATCTTCTCTTTCCAAGGTCGTCTCTTTCACTCCATCACTGGAAATGAAGTGGGACGTATGGTTCTGTTTAATCAAATTTCATGCTCTACTGCCTCTGTCTTATGGCCTCTCTGCTAATTGATCAAGTTTTCAATTAAAGTCTTCCATCTTTGTTTTAATTCTTTGTTAAGGTTTTTATTCCATTAAATGATTTCATGAGACCAGAGCTGCTCAAAGCCTGCTATCTCCCTACTTTAACTGCCCAGCGTGGAGTTTTTTTACGTTGATGAAACACAATTCTTTCTTTCTCTCTGACTTCACCCTATTTCTTACAGGTAAATTTCTTTGTGAACTGGCTTTGATGACTAGATTCAGAATCTTTAAAATTTTGACTTATTTCTTCAAGAGGGGATTTGTTTACTTTGTGTGTTGTCCACCATTGAAGAAAATAAAAAAAAGCAAAACAACCTTTGTATACTTTTCAACTATCTCATTCAGTTGCAACTGAAGTATAGTTTCCTAAGCAGCTTAAAATGACTGTGGTTAATGAATGGCCAGCACGTGACATTGTCTTTTATGAGGGCACTTCTCTGTGAGGTCTTTCTAATGAGCTGTGACACTACTTGATTACAAACCCATTTGTTGTTTCTATAGATCAGTTAAGGTGCTAACACAACAAACATATGTAACGCTGCATCTCTTGAGCTACACTGAATCCTCCCTTTTATACTTGATAAGCAAAGTGTCAGCCCCAAAGCTGCAATATATCAAATCTGTTTGAAACTCACTAACCAATGGTATATTAAAATTTAATAGCTATTAAAATCAATATATTTAATAAAAAATAGGAAAATATGCTTATGGTATCAATGTGAATAAGCTTTGTCTAGGAGGGCTTTGCTCATTGCAAAAATGATTCTTAATTTCAAAATGTGGGATTTTAAGTTTGATAGTGTTCAGTGCTGCAGGAAGAATTCAGACAACATTGTTTCCTAGAAACTTTTGCAAAGCATGACAGGGTGTATTAAAGCTTTAGTGTTTGGAGATTTTATAATATGAAATTCTCACTTTATGGTAACCTTCACATAAGGTATGAAAGCCCATAAAATGTATTTCTTTTGCCTTCTTAAGATGCAAGGAGCAGGTATACTTTCTCACCTTGCTTACCTGCATCTTAAGAGCAGGACTCAGGCTCAGATTGGGTCAGTGGCTCTTGGCACTCTCTAAGCTTTGCTGTTCATCCTACAAGCAGTGGTTTCTGGAGCATATAATATTTTGATCCTACTAGTATGTTTTAAAGATTCAGGACCTAATAATTTTAGCAAGATTTTGTTATACTTTTAGAGTTTCTTTATTTCCATTCACTGCTTGATAAAGATGTAGCATCTTACATGGTTCAAAATGCCACAGAGAAATTTTTAGAGTGTATCTAGGGTACACAGATATCACTTTCCTTGCAAGTTTAAAAACTTAGAACTCCAAATTGTAAAATAATTTTTAACCTCATCTGAGTTTACTGAATCAACAGAACCCAAGCCAGTGTGCATTTAAATATTTTCTGTAAAAGGGAATAGAAATGTAATTAAGGAGGAAATTGTTCAACCTATTTTGAATCATCTGTATATTTTAGGTAGATAAGCCTTTAGAAAATTAAAAAGCCTTAAGTGAACATTTTGCCAAGAGTATAATTGCCAGTTTTATATAAATATTCTAGAGTCCTCAGATATAAAACTCTTCAACTGTCCCAGTGGTTGCTTGTCTTAACAAAAATCATTTTATTTTAAAAATTTATGATGTGTTGTGACTGATCAAATTGAACTATACCATATCATAAATTCAAAACTAATTTTGTCTAAGAATGCACACCATCAGTTACAAAGGCATTTCCCTTTCCTTTCCCTTGTTTTTAAGGCAGAGACTCCCCACTTTGAGTGTGTAGGAAAATCACTGCTGGAGACCACACCCTTGCAGAGTCAGGTTCAGTTGATCTGCAGTAGATTCAGGGATCTGCACTGGGTCATTCCTGTCTCTCCTCTGTGTCATCCTAATGCAGCCAATTCTTACAAAGATGCTCAAAGCACACTGTGAGGAACAGAGTTTTAACTGGTCAATATCCCAGGTTCTTATAACGACCTAGAACTTTACCTATTTGCTGGAAGATGTCAGAACCTCAGTTGATTTTTATGGACTGCATGGCTCAAACCTATAGAAGATTGTCTCTCCTTTCATCATAGTTCAATTTAGTATTTGTTAGTAAAAATCTAGAAAGGCAGGTTTAACATGTATATTTTTATTTGCAAAATGTCTTAAAATGGTCATCTTTAATTTTTACTTAAGTAAATCTGTTTTGAGGGGCTGAATGATCTGTTGTCTGGTTTGATGTGATTTCTTGTAGTGATCCCTTATCATTATTTAGTCTCATCAAAGGAAAATATAACCCTTATAAGACAAACCTAATGTTAGTTATAACTTTGCTTCTACTCCTCTGTAGGCTCTTTTCCTTTTGTGTTTCAATATAAAGTGACAAAATTGGGGAACAGTTGTGTTAAATCTGCTGATCTTTGTACCTGCTATTTCATTGTCAGTTGTGAGTTAGCAAATGCTACCTCCTTCAATGCCCATGGGGAATATTGGGTCATTGGGAGCCCAGGTTGATTAACTGGAGGGTAGAAATGAGAGTGGTTGTTGATAGATGGTCCTGACAATGCTAGTTGCATTTAGTAATAGAGAGCTGGAAAATTCCAGATTCTTATTCATGATAAAATTCCTGACTCTGAAAGTGCACTATATTCACATTTTTAATCTGTTCTTCTACTGCTATACACAGGCCAACCTTATAGAAGGGTTAGACACTTTTATAGAAGAGTCTATTAGAGTAGGTCCAAATTGCTCTGTGAATTCAAGTATAGGGCCATTTAAAGTCCTTATCTGTAAGCTGAACAGTACACATGGGAGTTTCCTTACAGTATTTTTGGATGAGACCACCTTTTGAAGAACTTTTTCTTCATGGTAGTCTTTCTGGTTAATTATGTTCTTTGAGAGATATTTTTAGATTTGGGATGGCAGGACATTTCAGGGGAGAGTTTCATGATAAATCCATTATGTTCCCCTTTCTCCCAGTCCTAGGACAGCCAACACAATTTTTCTAATTCTCCCTCCAGGTATAGCAACATGCATCTCCAAATCCCAGGCTGCAGTTTTTTATCAGAGTGGAAAGTGGGTGAGGCATGGATTTGAAAAGGAATATGAGGCTTATTTGCTTTCAGTTCAGTCGCTCAGTCATGTCCGATCCTTTGCAACCCCATGAACTGCAGCACACCAGGCCTCCCTGTCCATCACTAATTCTCGGAATTTACTCAACCTCATGTTCATTGAGTTGGTGATGCCATCCAACTATCTCATCCTCTGTCATCCCCTTCTCCTTCTGCCTTCAATCTTTCCCAGCATCAGGGTCTTTTCAAATGAGGCACCTTTTCACACCAGGTGGTCAAAGTATTGGAGTTTCAGCTTCAACATCAGTCCTTCCAATGAACACCCAGGACTGATCTCCTTTAGGATGTACTGGTTGGATCTTCTTGCAGTCCAAGGGACTCTCAAGAGTCTTCTCCAACACCACAGTTCAAAAGCATCAATTCTTTGGCACTCAGCTTTCTTCACAGTCCAACTCTCACATCCATACATGACTACTGGAAAAACCATAGCCTTGACTAGACAGACCTTTGTTGGCAAAGTAATGTCTCTGCTTTTGAATATGCTATCTAGGTTGGTCATAACTTTCCTTCCAAGGAGTAAGCGCCTTTCAACTTCATGGCTGCAGTCACCATCTGCAGTGATTTTGGAGCCCCCCCCCAAAATAAAGTCAGCCACTGTTTCCACTGTTTCCCCATCTATTTGGCATGAAGTGATAGAACCAGATGCCATGATCTTAGTTTTCTGAATGTTGAGCTTTAAGCCAACTTTTTCACTCTCCACTTTCACTTTCATCAAGAGGATTTTGAGTTCCTCTTCACTTTCTGCCATAAGGGTGGTGTCATCTGCATATCTGAGGTTATTGATATTTCTCCCAGCAATCTTGATTCCAGCTTGTGCTTCATCCAGTCCAGCATTTCTCATGATGTACTCTGCATATAAGTTAAATAAGCAGGGTGACAATATACAGCCTGACATACTCCTTTTCCTGTTTGGAACCAGTCTGTTGTTTCATGTCCAGTTCTAACTGTTGCTTCCTGACCTGCATACAGGTTTCTCAAGAGGCAGGTCAGGTTGTGTGGTAGTTCCATCTCTTTCAGAATTTTCCACAGTTTATTGTGATCCACACAGTCAAAGGCTTTGGCATAATTGCTTCCAAAGAGAAAGTGTGCTCAAACCTTCATTTTCTTCTGAGATGTTCCAACTCTTTGAACTTCTGCAAGAAAGGAAGCTATAAATATTGTTGGAGGAGAGCCAGACTGAAAGAGAAAGAAAATGTAAACATCAGAGATATAAGAATATTCTCAGGATATGACTTTCCACTTTTTTAAAGATAGTTTATTTCCTTCCACAGTTTTCTACTTGAAGATTTGGGAGAAAGGTGTTGGGTCAAACCAGTCAATCCTAAAGGAAATTAACCCTGAATTTTCATTGGAAGGACTGATGCTGAAGCTGAAGCTCAATACTTTGGCCACCTGATCCAAAGAGCTGACTCACTGGGAAAGACCCCAATGCTGGGAAAGATTAAGGGAAGGAGGAGAAGGGGGTGACAGAGGATGGTTGGATGGTATCATTGACTCAATTGACATGAGTTTGAGCAAACTCTGGGAGATAATGAAGGACAGGGAAGCCTGGTGTGCTGCAGTCCATGGAGTTGCAGAGTTGGACATGGCTTAGCAACTGAATAACAATAATAATAACAGGAATCAGAAGGGGTTTTTCATTTAGCAGCTTGGGAAAAGCAAAGATATGAAAATCTGTGTTATCTTACATGAGCATAAGTAAGATCAACTTATCTTGTACCTATAATGCAATGAAATTAGCAGTGATCTTGGAATCAAAAGTGAGGCCTAGGCTGGCTGAGTGGGAACAGAGTGGGACTGGTCAACTTATTTTTGCAAGTGTCCCTTTCTTATCTATAGGAATGTACTAGCATGACCTCTCGGAGAAGGCAATGGCACCCCACTCCAGTACTCTTGCCTGGAAAATCCCATGGATGGAGGAGCCTGGTAGGCTGCAGTCCATGGGGTCGCTAAGAGTCGGACACGACTGAGCGACTTCACTTTCACCTTTCACTTTCATGCATTGGAGAAGGAAATGGCAACTCACTCCAGTACTCTTGCCTGGAGAATCCCAGGGACAGGGGAGCCTGGTGGGCTTCTGTCTATGGGGTTGCACAGAGTCAGACACGACTGAAACAACTTAGCAGCAGCAGCATGACTTCTCAGGGGTCTTAGGCTTGAAATTCTAAGATTTTACATAGGGACTGATTCTATTTCTTCTACTAATGGAGTTGGTAAATGTTTCTCCAGGACAGAAGCTTGTGTGCTTTATTTCCTCTGAGTAACTAGGCCTAAAGCATAGTACGTGCTAAGTTTCAGGTGGTTTGTGTAGCGAGGAGATCTTGTGCAAATTTAATGGATGAGTGCTTGTGTGTATTTTCTGGAGATCACAGGACTTTGGTGTGTGTTTTTTTTTTTTTTTTTTTTTAATTTTAAATCAGTCTGAAAGGAGTTTATGACCCAAACAATTGCCCTAAGGAAGGAAGTGTAAAAGAAACTGTACTTGTACAAATTCTAAGAGAAACTTGCAGATATGACTGGAGGGAGTTGTAGGTGGCTAACACTTCCTACCTCCTTTCTGGGATATGCAAGCATTTAAAATATGACTAAATGGGAAGATATTATTAGTTTAATGGAAATTTTAAAAAATATCGTGCCAAAAGTAAGAAAGTGTTCAAAACAAACAAAAATAAAAGCAAATCACACAATGATGACTGTATGTCAAAGGGACACAGAAGCCAAATGAAAGAGTTCCCAGTGGCTAAAGCTGAAACCATTTGAGCAACAAAATAAAGGAGAGTTGGATTATAACCCAAAGTATAAAATAAGTATCCACAACTTTCTTATGGAGTAAATAAATGATTGAATAAATAAATAAATAAATTGGGAAGAACAGACACATCTTCCACGCAGAAGAATTCCAAATAATTTACGTACATACTCTGCTCTTGAGGAAGTATAGAATACCGTACAATTCCTTATGTGAGGACTGTGCATAGTGACTTCCTTGCAGAGTGTAGAAAGTTTGGCAAGATTGTGAAAAAGTAGTGACTTTATAGGAGAGAAACCTGACAAATGCTCTTCAAGTCAGATGTGCTTAGTTGCTCAGTCTTGTCTGACTCTTTGCAACCCCATGGCCTGTAGCCCACCAGGCTCCTCTGTGGAAGGGGATTCTCCAGGCAAGAATACTGGAGTGGGTTGCCATGTCCTCCTCCAGGGGATCTTCTCAACCCAGGGATCAAACCCAGGTCTGCTGCATTACAGGCGGATTCTTTACCATCTGAGCCATCAGGAAAACCCCTTCAAGTCAGATAATCAAGGTTAATATCAACACTGATACATCATATTGTTAGTTTGCACCCTTGATATGATGCAGTTTGAGATATGATATGATGCAGTGGTGAGAATGGCAGTTTATCTCTGTGGTCTTCCTCATTAAAGCACATTTTCCCTGTTTAGTTATGAGAAAACCTCAGACAAATCCCAACTGAGGGACTTTTCCCAAAATATCTGACTAGTGATCTTTTGAACTGTCAGGATTATAAAAAATATGGAAAGTCTGAGAAATTGTCACAGCCAAGAGAAGCCTAAAGAGACAAAATACTAAATGTATATATTGTCCTGGAAGAGAGAAAGGACATTATGGAAAAACTCAGGTAATTTGAATACAGTATGGATTTAGTTTAAATATATATATTAGTTCAGTTTAGTTCAGTTGCTCAGTTGTGTCTGACTCTTTGTGACCCCATGAACTGCAGCACGCCAGGTCTCCCTATCACCAACTCTCAGAGTTCACCCAAAGCCATGTCCATTGAGTCGGTGATGCCATCCAACCATCTCATCCTCGGTTGTCCCCTTCTCCTCCTGCCCTCAATCTTTCCCAGCATCAGGGTCTTTTCAAATGAGTCAGCTCTTCGCATGAGGTGGCCAAAGTATTGGAGTTTCAGCTTCAACATCAGTTTCAGCTTCAACATCCTTCCAATGAACACCCAAGACTGATCTCATTTGGAATGGACTGGTTGGGTCTCCTTGCAGTCCAAGGGACTCTCAAGAGTCTTCTCCAACACTACAGTTCAGAAGCATCAATTCTTCGGTGCTCAGCTTTTTTTGTAGTCCAACTCTCACATCCATACATGACTACTGGAAAAACCATAGCCTTGACTAGACAGATATATATATTATGTGGTATAATATGTTTATGAAGTTGAAGTGTTAGTTACTCAGTCATGTCCGACTCTTTGCAACCCCATGGACCAGGCTCCTCTATCCATGGAATTCCCCAGGCAAGAATACTGGAGTGGGTAGCCAATCCCTTCTCCAGATCTTCCCAACACAGGTAATGAACCTGAGATTCCTGCATTGCAGGCAGATGCTTTATCATCTGAGCCACCAGGGAAGCCCTATAATATATGTAAATATAAAACAATATACAGTAAAAATATATACAAGTATATTATATATGTATTAGATTGTTTGTACATAAGTGAATACATCCTTGCAGTTGTAATGAAATTTTGGGGGGAATGTGATATTGCACAGTCATTAAGAGGAGACTCCAGTACTTGTTTTCTGGTTCAAATCCAAGCTCTGCCAATAATTAGAAGCTGTGTAGCTTTCAGTATTACTTAACATCTCTCATCTTCATTTCCCTTAATTCTAAAATCAATACACGCAAAGCCCTTAGGACACCATCTGGCCCACAGATACATAATTATTATTAACTGGAAAAATGAAATGATGTAGAGGCATGAGCTCACATATGAGCCTATGCAGGTAATCTTCTGTTTAATGATAACTGTTATAACTAACTTTGGCATAGTGTCTTGTAGTTTATAAAGCTGAGGCATGTTCATAAATCCACTGGAGCCTCACAACACCACTGTGAATTATTTTGATATATTATGATCCCCATTTCACAGATGGGGAAAACAGTTCAAAGAAATTGAACTTGGAGTTCATAGATAAATGCCAGAACTGGGTGGGATACAACATATTCTCATTTCAAAGCCCATGTTATTTCAACACTATAAGATGCCTGTTAGGCATTTTCTTTTTTCTTTTTTTTAAATTTTATTTTATTTTTAAACTTTACATAATTGTATTAGTTTTGCCAAATATCAAAATGAATCCGCCACAGGTATACATGTGTTCCCCATCCTGAACCCTCCTCCCTCCTTTCTGTTTGCAAACTCTCTAGAAATTTTAAATTAAAAAAAAAGTCCTGAAGATATTGTTCCAAAGTTTCATTCTCAACATTTTATTACATTATTTCTCACAGATTCCTTAAGGAGATAGCATAAATACTGAATTCTATATTTTGCAGAGGAAAAGGCAAGGGCCTAGGATTATTCTTCTCTTCACATCAGGAATTTATTAGATTCTGGGAGAAAATCCATGATAAGCCAAACTAACTCCTATTTTTAGCTCTATTATGATGATCTGTGCTAGATGTTCTGAGCAATACAATGATGAACACATTAAGATTATTGCCCTCAAGGATTTGGCTATCTATTATCTATGCTTCTCTTTTCATTTAAACCTAAATTAGGCAATGTATTTCTCATGTAGGCATTTTGTGCTTAAAATTTAATATGTTATAACATGATTATATTTTTACAATCAATTAGACAAAAGATAACCATGGATTTTTTTGCATTTTACAAAGATAAATCACTTTAAAAAGTGAACAAATTAATGTTATTAAATAAAATTAAATTTGGATTTTCTGGAATTATGTGTCTTAACATACACATATAAATTTAATAAAAAATATACATGTGTGTAGAAACATAATCCTATAGGCATGTGAATATGGATATTTTTCAGGGAAGATTAAAGGGATCATGAAAATCCAAGCTGGCAATAAGCCACTAGTTTATTATTTATTATTGTATAACAAATTGCCCCAGAACTTAATGACTTAATACATTTATCATACTGTCTGGGGATGAGGAGTCTGGGGATCTCTTTTCAGGAGATTTCAGTAAAATAGTTGGCTGGGACTGTGGTCTCATCTGAAGGTGCAACTCATGGAGGATTTGCTTCCAAGCTGACTCATAGGGTTCTTGGCAAAAGTCAGTTCCCCACTGGTTGTTGGATGAGAACCTTAGATCCTCCCAGCAGTTGGCCAGAGGCCTCCCTTGGCTCCATCATCCCTGGGTCTTTTCATAAGGCAATTACAGCATGGCAGTTAACTTCCCTCAGATCAAGAGCACAAGTGAGAGCCCAGGAAAATCCATCTTTTTATAACCTAATCCTGGAAGTAAGTTACACTTATACGCTGTCATTTTCTTTTCATAGAAGTTAGTTACTAGGTCCAACACACACTCAAAGGGAAGGAATTACATAGGGTGTACATAGCTGGAGATGGGGAACTTTGGAGTCATCTTATGGTCTATTGTGGGCTTCTTTAGTGGCTCAGCAGCAATGCAAAGGCAAATCAGAAATATAAGACCATGACTTAATTATTGTTTAATCCAGATGCTTTGCACAATTCTTAGTACAACGTGGGTTCTTTGTAGTTTTGGTTAAATGGTAGATGCTGACCCAAATTAGTCCAATAATAAGGGAGCTGATGTATGTAGGTTTAAAATCTAGCAGAAGGAGTTTGAGCCTACAGCCATATCGTAAAAAAGAAAATTCAGATGGTAGTATTGTTTTTTGTATGTGGGTTTATTTGTTGTTTTTAATGCATTGCCTTTAACCTCTAGTGTGGAATTTTAATAAAACAGGTAAGAAAATGAAAGGCCCATGTTAAAAACCTGAGAGTCAAATTTTATATTTAAGAGTTTATAGCAGGGGTCCCCAAACTCTGGGTATCTTCTGTCAGATCAGGGGGAGCATTAGATTAGAAATAAAGTGCATGATAACAGTAATGTGCTGGAATTATCCTGAAACCATCCCCCACACCCCTGGGCTGTGAAAAAATTGTCTTCCATCAAATCAGTCTGTGGTGCCAAAAAATGTTGGGGACTGCTAGTTTAGAGAACCTGAAAACAACAATAAACTTGATTTACTAAACACTTACCTTCCCAGCCAGCTTTTACTGTTGACCCAGAAATAGGTCTTTTTCCCCCAAGCATACTAAGGACTTTTGAGTCCTTTATTGATTACATAATGTCATGTAAATTTGTTCTGTTCTGTGTGTTTATTCTCTCTTATTTTTATTAAACAAGTCACATATTACTGTGTGACTTACTTACTATGTGATACACTTACTATGTGCCAGGCATTGTGCCATGTGCTGAAAATATTGAGATGGGAAAGATAGGGGCTGTATCTTTGTGGGATTTGGTCTAGAGTATTTAAGGAAAACCAAGGTGATCTTTTTAGTATGCTTTAATGGGTAATATCTAAGGTGTAGCACTAACAGCATAATACTTGCAAAATATATAAATAGAAAATCACAAATTGATGTTAATTATCCATGGATTTTTCCTCTTCATTATTGCATCCCTTGGTCCCAGACTATACATTTATGTGCACCAGATTTTTTTTTTTCCTTTTGAATTATTTTCCAGCATATTTTCTTATACGTTGTTCCTTTTTGGCTTGTCACTGAAAAAGAAAATAGTGCATGCCACATGCAGCATCCTTTTGTATATTGTTTGGATAAAAAGTTACGACTCTGCAATCAGAGGTTTTGCTCAGATTTTGCTCTTGATTTCCTTTCTGTGGTAGATAATAAATCTCGGGGTAGGGGGCAAAACTTCTGGCTGGCAACTTGGAGTAGAGCAGACTACAGGATCTCTGTGGTCCCGGAAGTGGGGGAGAGGGAGGTGGGGCACTTCAGGAAGGAAGATCTCTCCCCGAACTTAAACATGTCCAATGGGTTGGCAGAATAGTCAGAATCCTGCTGAGGACTAAGGTTTAATAGAGTGAAGGAAAGCTAAAGGCACAGTTTGAGGATTTCTTTGCTGTGTTTATGTTGCCTCTTAAGTTTTTTTCTTGGTGCTATTGTTTCATCTGCTGCTCTCTTGCTTGCCCTCAGCTACGAGTTAGTGCTCTGTGTATTTATGCCAGGTCTGACACTGGTCTAAGTGCTTGACTCAGCAGTATCTCATGTAGTACTCAGACAAACCTTATAACTACTGTTACCTTCACTTTATCAAAGGAGAAAGAAAGTGAATACTGGTCTGACGATTGCATGTCTTGTACGTGATGTGACAGTCTAACTGTAATGGTCTGCCTGTTGATAACTTTGTTTAAAATGAATATTGCTCCATGATTTTCTTAATTTTAAAAAAAATTTTCTCTTTATTAAAATTGAGAATTAGAATTGTCCTAAATATCCATACTTACCAAATCACCTGCTTATTTTGGTAAGGTGATTTATTTTTTTTCTGTCTGTAAAATTAGTTGTATTTAAATTAGAAAATACAAGAAACCTCAAGAAGGAAATAAAAATCACTCATAACCCCTCCATCCAGGAGCAAACACTGTTATCACCACTGATATCTGTCTAACACATATGAAGGCATACAGTTGATATCCACTGAGCCTATCTTATATGGTAGGTCTTACAATGACAGAATGTTGATAGATTCTTTCAAGTTTCAAGTCATGGATACATATTCAAACTAATTCAATTGATGACATTTCATGAATAGGTGTAGACTACCCCTAGTGGATAGAACTTGATCTTCCTGTAGGGTAAATTTATCTTGGATTGGCTCAAATAGTCTTCGTTCAAGCCTATTGATCCAGAATAATTATTTGCAGCATTCTTTCTCACTATTAGGGCTACCCTGATAATTCAGTTGGTAAAGAATCCGCCTCCAATGCAGGAGACCTGGATTCAATTGCTGGGTCAGGAAGATCTGCTGGAGAAGGGATAGGTTACCCACTCCAGTATTCTTGGGCTTCCCTTATAGCTCAGCTGTTAAAGAATCTGCCTGCAATGTAGGATACTTGGATTCAATCCCTGGGTTGGGAGGATCCCCTGAAGAAGGGAAAGGCTACCCACTCCAGTATTCTGGCCTAGAGAATTTCATGGACTGTATAAAGGAGATCAGTCCTGGGTGTTCTTTGGAAGGAGTGATGCTAAAGCTGAAACTCCAGTACTTTGGCTACCTCATGTGAAGAGTTGATTCATTGGAAAAGACTCTGATGCTGGGAGGGCAGGAGGAGAAGGGGACGACAGAGGATGAGATGGCTGGATGGCATCACCGACTCGATGGACATGAGTTTGAGTGAACTCTGGGAGTTGGTGATGGACAGGGAGGCCTGGTGTGCTGCGATTCATGGGGTCGCAAAGAGTCAGACAAGACTGAGCCACTGAACTGAACTGAAGTGATAGTCCGTGGAATTGGACTTTTGAGCGACTTTCACTTTTCACTTTCACTTTCTCACTATTAAAATTCTCCCTGTTTAGATGATAAATAGTATGATTATCTTGTTCATAGACCACTGGCAAATTTAGTTAATCATGGATCCAAAGCTAGAAATAAGTAAGACTGCCATATTAAGATTTTCTTAATTAGACAGATCCCTGTCATGGATCATAGCATTGTCATGGGGAAGGGGCTTGCACAACTCAGTGAAGCTATAAGCCATGCTGGGCAGGGCAACCCAAGATGGAAGGGTCATATGAAGAGTTCTGACAAAACATGGTCCACTGGAGGAGGAAATGGCAACCCACTCCAGTATTCTTGCTTGGAAAACCCCATGAACAGTATGAAAAGGCAAAAAGATATGACACCAGAAGATGAACCTCCCAGGTCTGAAGGTGTCCAGTATGCTACTGGGGAGCAGGGACAGTTAGTAACAGTTCCAGAAAGAATGAAGTGGCTGGGCCAAAGCAGAAATGGCGATCAGCTGTGGATGAGTCTGGTGGTGAAAGTAAAGTACAATGCTGTAAAAAACAGTATTGCATATGAACCTGGAATGTCAGGTCCATGAATAAAGGTAAATTGGACATTGTCAAGCAGGAGCTGGTAAGAGTGAATGTTGACATTTTAGGAATCAGTGAACTAAAATAGATGGGAATGGGCAAATTTAATTCAGATGAACATTTTATCTACTACCATGGGCAAGAACGGCTTAGAAAAAATGGAGTAGCACTCATAGTCAACAAGAGTCCAAAATGCAGTACTTGGGTGCAACCTCAAAAATGACAGAATGATCTCAGGTCATTTCTGAGGCAAACCATTCAACATTGCAGTAACCATTCAACATGGTTCATTGCAGTAACCATTCAATCATTCAACATGTCCCAACCACTGATGCCAATGAAACCAAAGTTGACCAGCTCTATGAAGACTTACAAGACCTTCGAAAGCTAACATCCCCCCCCAAAAATGTCCTTTTCATCATAGGGGATTGGAATGCAAAAGTAGGAGGTAAAGAGGTACCTAGAGTAATAGGCAAGTTTGGACCTGGAATACAAAATGAAGCAAAAGCTAACAGAGTTTTGTCAAGAGAATGCACTGGTCATAGCAAACACACTTTAACAACAACTCAAGAGATGACTCTACATGTGGCCTTCACTAGACGGTCAATACTGAAATTAGATTGATTATATTCTTTGCAGCTAAAGATGGAGAAGCTCTATTTAGTCAGCAAAAAAAGAAGACCTGGAACTGACTGTGGCTTAGATCATGGTTCCTTATTGAAAAATTCAGACTTAAATTGAAGAAAGTAGGGAAAACCACTGGGCCACTCATGTATGACCTAAATCAAATCCCTTATGATTATACAGTGTAGGTGACAAGTAGTTTTAAAGGATTAGATCTGGTAGGCAGAGTGCCTGAAGAACTATAGACAGAGGTTCATAACACTGTACAGGAGGTGGTGACCAAAACCATTCCAAAGAAAAGTAAATGCAAAAAGGCAAAATGGTTGTCTGAGGATGTTTTACAAATATTTGAGGAAAGAAGAGACGTGAAAGGCAAGGGAGAAAGGGAAAGATATACCTATCTGAATTCAGAGTTCCGGAGAATAGCAAGGAGAAAAAAGAAGGCCTTCTTAAATGAACAATGCAAAGAAATAGAGGAAAACAACAGAATGATAAAGACTAGAGATCTCTTCAAGAAAAATGGAAATATCAAGGGAAAATTTCCTTCAAGAATGGGCCCAAAAAAGGACTGAGAAGGTAAAGAGCTAACAGGAGCAGAAATGATTATGAAGAGGTGGTACGAATCCAGAGAAGAACTATACAAACAAGGTCTTAATGATTCAGATAACCACAATGGTGAGATCACTCACCTAGAGCCAGATATCTTGGAATGTGAAGTCAAGTGGACCCTAGGAAGCATCACTATGAACAAAGCTAGTGGAGGTGATGGAATTCCAGTAGAGCTATTTCAAATCCTAAAAATGATGCTGTGAAAGTGCTGCACTCAATATGTCAGTAAGTTTGAAAAACTCAACAGTGGCCACAGGACTGGAAAAGGTCAGTTTTCATTCCAATCCCAAAGAAAGGTAATGCTAAAGAATGTGAAAACTACTGTACAATTGTGCTCATTTCACAAGCTAGCAAAGTAAAACTTAAAATCCTTTAAGCTAGGCTTCAACAGTATGTGAGCCAAGTTCTTTCAGATGTACAAGCTGGATATAAAAAAGGCAGAGGAACCAGAGATCAAATTTCCAGCCTCTGTTGGATCACAGAGAAAGCAAGGGAATTCTAGAAAAACATCTACTTCTGCTTCATTGATTATGCTAATGCCTTTGACTGTATGAATCACGACAAACTGTGGAAAATTCTTTAAGAGATGGAAGTACCAGACCATTTGAAAAACCTGTATGTGGGTCAAGAAGCAACAAGTAAAACCAGACATGGAACTACTGACTGGTTCAAAATTGGGAAAGGAGTACGTCAAGGCTGTATATTGTCACCCTGCTTATTTAATTTTTCTGCAGAGTATGTCACGCAAAATGCAGGGTTGGATGAATCACATTCTGGAATCACGATTGGTGGGAGAAATATCAACAATCTCAGATATTCAGATGATACCACTCTAATGACCAAAACTGGAGAGGAACTAAAGAGTCTCTTTGAGGGTGAAAGAGAATAGTGAAAAGCTGGCTTGAATCTCAACATTCAAAACTAAGATCATGGCATCCAGTCCCATCACTTCTTGCCAAATAGCAGGGGAAAAAGTGGAAACAGTGGCAGATTTTATTTTCTTGGGCTCCAAAATCACTGCAGATGGTGACTGCAGCCATGAAATTAAAAGACGCTTGGCCTTTGGATGGAAAGCTACAATAAACCAAGACATCTTTTTATTTATTTATTTTTTTGCAAGGAGGATTCTTTAATTTTATTTTATTTTTTAACTTTATAATATTGCATTGGTTTTGCCATATATCAACATGAATCTGCCACAGGTATACACGTGTTCCCCATCCTGAACCCTCCTCCCTCCTGCCTCCCCACACCATCCCTCTGGGTCATCCCAGTGCACCAGCCCCAAGCATCCAGTATCATGCATTGAACCCAAGACACCTTTTTAAAAAGCAGCGATATCACTCTTGCTGACAAAGATTCATATAGTCAAAGCTAGGGTTTTCCCATTAGCTATGCACAGATGTGAGAGTTGTACCATAAAGAAGGCTGAACACGGAAGAACTGATGCTTTCAAATTGTGATACTGGAGAAGACTCTTGAGAGTTCCTTGGACAGCAAGGAGATTAAAGCAGTCAACCCTAAAGGAAATCAACCCTGACTCTTCTTTGAAAGGGCTGATGCTGAATCTGAAGCTCCAATACTTTGGCCTCCTGATGCGAAGAGTTGACTCACTGGAAAAGACCCTGATTCTAGGAAAGATTAAGGGGAGGAGGAGAAGGGGACGACACAGGATGACATGGATGGATGGCATCACCAACTCAGTGCTCCTGAATTTAAGCAAACTCCAGGAGATAGTGGAGGACAGAGGAACCTGGGTCCTTCAGTCTATGGGGTTGCAAAGAGTCGGACAAGTCTTAGAAACCAAACAACAACAATAAGTAGACTGGTAACAGGGAAAGCAAATACTTTTAAAAATTCTACCTGAATAGCATGATAAGTAGAGTAAAATTAACCACTATTTGAAAGGACATAGGAGCAGGATAGGAAAGTGATCTTCCTTTTCAAGTTAGGATGATCTTTTTCAAAAGGATCACTTGCTGGATTAAAAAAAAAAAAATGTACCCAAGTGATTTTTAAAAGCTGATCTCTTTAAGATTACATTTTCAGCTACAATATATTAAAAATAGCACCAAATAATGAGAATGGAATTAAAATGTGCCAAATGCATAAAAACTTCTTTTAAAAGTGTTTTTTGAAAGTGTCTAGGTCAGGGAAAGAATCCAGAATGTAATAACAAGAAAATGCAATGAAAATATAAATACAATATATAAGAAAGTATGGAATGTTGCCAAAAGAGCACTTATGAGAAAATTTATCACTCAAAATACCTCTGTTTGTATGAAATAAAGGGAAAACAATGAAGTAAGTCTCTACCTAAAGTGTTTAAGAAAAGAATAAAGCAACATGCCAAAAGAAAATAAGAAAAAGGAAATGATAAGTATTCAATAGAAATATGTGGGAACAATAAAAATAAAAGAATCCAATTCACGGTAAAGCAAACATTAAATAGTTAGAATAAATTCAAGAGCTGAAAAGCATGCTTGTACTACAACATTTATTGTGAGAACACTGAAATAAAAGGCAGAGTAAATGATATTTCTGAATATGAAGGCAATAGTATTCCAAAATGTCACTAGTTCCCAACTTCCATTAAAGCAAAAGCATCAACATGATAGTCTAATAAGCTGAACAAAATTTTTTTTCTAAGTATGTATCTGATAGCATTCATGGGTCAGAAAAGCAAAGATTTTTCTGAAAAAGAGAATTGAGAGTTATTAACTTCTATGTATGAAAACTCAGAATAAAATGATAAAAAGAAAAACAAGTTGCACTTTTTGTGGAAATAAAATGAATAAACTTGAAATATGTTAGAAATTTAAATATAAAAATTCATATTACAGAAAGTAAGAAAAAAGTTGACTATTGACTAGAAGTTTGGATTGGTCACTTTGTAAGGAGAGGTGATAGGGAGTATCAAAATGGAAAAGAGCCACAGAGTTTTCTCTTCTGTACAAAGGAAAGAATGCAACTAAATTAAAAGAACAAATGCAGAAGCAGTTTCAGAAAAACTAAAAGCATTTTAAATCAGTCCTATATATAAGCTTCATTTAGCATTTTAAGAAAAATTTCAACTACATAGCAAATAATTAAAGGATATTTAAAAATAGTTACTCAGTTCAAAATATATTTATCGAACTCCTAGGTTCTCAGAGTACTTATAAAAATATTATCACTGCCCTCAAGGAGCTTGCAGCTGCTAGCCATATAAACATATGGTAAATAAATGCAAATTAGAAGACTATTAAACCATTTTATACCTACTTAACTGGTATAATTAAAGCTAAATATAAATCCTTCATATAGATGATTTTTTTAAAACCTTAATTCATTCAAATTGCAGGTATCAATTCTCAAAGTCCATGTACATTTTGTACAAAGTCCATATTAAATTTGAAATATTAAAAAATTTATATTTGTGAAAGCATCATTTATTCAGAAATATTTATAGTTGATATTTTAATGTAGATTCTTCTCAACTTTTTTCTATGCATCAGTTCAGTTCAGTTCAGTTGTTCAGTCATGTCCGACTCTTTGCGACCCTATGAACTACAGCACGCCAGGCCTCCCTGTCCATCACCAACTCCCGGAGTTTACCCAAACTCATGTCCATTGAGTCGGTGATGCCATCCAACCATCTCATCCTCTGTCATCCCCTTTTCCTCCTGCCTTCAATCTTTCCCAGCATCAGGGTATTTTCCAATGAGTCAGTTCTTCACATCAGGTGGCCAAAGTATTGGAGTTTCAGCTTCAGCATCAGTCCTTCCAATGAATATTCAGGACTGATTTCCTTTAGGATAGACTTGTTGGATCTCCTTGCAGTCCAAGGGACTCTCAAGAGTCTTCTCCAACACCAGTTCAAAAGCATCAGTTCTTCGGCTCTCAACTTTCTTTATAGTTCAACTCTCACATCCATACATGACTACTGGAAAAATCATAGCTTTGACAAGACAACCTTTGTTGGCAAAGTAATGTCTCTGCTTTTTAATATGCTGTCTAGGTTGGTCATAACTTTTCTTTTCTATGCATATTATTTACCAAAATAAAAATCATAGAGTAATATTATTTCTAGTCTCTCAGTATTTGATTATATAGTACATATACATATTTCCATATTAATAGTATCCTTTCAAATTATAATTTTCATTTATTTCAAATTTCATTGTAAAGATATACCATAATGTATTTGATTAATCTCCTAGTTTTGGCTTTCTGTTTCTAGATTTTTTACTATTATCTAATTGATTCATTCTGTAGGTGATTATTGCATTAATTGAGGTCTTTAGTTTTGTGGACAGGTTGATGAGCACAGCACACCTGATGCTTTTTTCCACGGGGCTTGTATTTTTGGATTGCTGTGTTGATCATGCTCTTCTCTTTGGGCTCCAACTTGATAAGGGATGCCAACACGAGGACCATGTTCTACTGTTGCAATATTCTAAGTTCTGAAGGGGATGCTACAACCATCTCCCATAACATATTGTTAGACCTTGTTCCCTAGCTAATCCTTGCTGCACTTCTCCCCATAGCCAGAGGAAAAAAAAAATCTGACCCTACATTAGAATCAGCTGTCTTTTTATTCCAGCCTATAGTTGAATTCTCTAAATATGCCTTGCTTTCTATAAGCAGGATACTGTTAAGACCAATTTCATCATGCTTAACTTCTTTTTATACTTGGTCATGTTCAAAATGTGAATTCTTGCAAGCATCTAGCTGATTCCTACCTGTATTACTCAAATGCCTGGAAAAGCCTTTCTTTTTAACTTTCTCTCTGTCTCCTCCCAAGCTTTCTCATAGTGCCCTGTGAAATTCTCCCTATATTACACACAGGTTTACATATATCCACAAATGTTTACCTTTTTTAAACCTTTATTTCCTCTGAGGAAATCACTACTAGGCTCTTTTAGGCTGTTTATTTTTCTTCAGTACCCAACTACCTTAAGTTTGGATGAGAAATTGTTATTTGTAAGGTCATTATCATGTATTATTTTACATTTTCTTTTATCTCTCTTCCCCCAGGCAGTTGTTCTAATTTGTATATTTGGTTTGTTAGTGTTCTTCCAAAAGTATGCTTTCTGCGTGCATCAATTTTTAATATGGGCATTCCTTGTTTTATTGTGCTTTGCAGATATCATGGTTTTCTTTTTTCTTTTTTTATAAGTTGAAGGTTTGTTGCAACCCTATATTAAGCAAGCCTATCAGTGGCATTTTTCCAACAGCCTTTGCTAATTTGGGGTTTCTGTGTCACATTTGAATAATTCTCAAAAATATTTAAAACTTTCTCATCATTATATTTGTCATGGTGATCTGTGATCAATGATTTTTGATGTTATGATTGTAATTATTCTGGAGCACCATGAACCATGTGTTAAGAACGTGGCAACAATAAAATATTTTGTGTGTTCTGACTGTTCCATTGACCAGCCATTCGCATCTCTCTCCCTTTCTTGGCTTCCCTGTTGGGAAGGCAGAGCAATTTTAAAATTGGGCTTTTCTATTCCCTGAGGCACAACAATATTAAAATTAGGCCAGTCAATAATCCTACAATGGCCTCTAAGAGTTCAAGTGAGAGGAAGAGTTGCAATTCTCTTACCTGAAATCAAAACAGAAATGATCAAGCTTAGTGAAGAAAGCACGCTGAAAGCTAGGATAGGCTAAAAACCAGGCCTTTTGTACCAAGTAGTTGGTCAAGTTGTGAATGGAAATGAAAAGTTCTTGAAGGAATTTTAAAGTGCTATGCCTGTGGACACATGAATGATAAGAAAGCAAAACACCATTGCTTCTGATTTGGAGAAAGTTTTAGTGGTTTGGATAGAAGATCAAAGCAGCCACAACATTCCATTAAGATAAAACCTAATCCAGAATAAGACCTTCACTTTCTTCAAGTCTATGTAGGCTGAGAGAGGTGAGAAAGCTGCCAAAAAAGTGTGAAGCTAGCAGAGGTTTGTTCAGAAGCTTTAAGGAAAGATATCATCTCCATAACATCAAAGTACAGTGTGAAGCAGCAGCAGATGATGTAGAAACTGCAGCAAGTTATCCAGAAGATCTAGTTAAGCTTATTATTGAAAGTGGTTATACTACACAAAAGCTTTTCAGTGTGGATGAAACAGTCTTATATTGGAAGAATATGCCCTTGAGGATTTTCATAGCTAGAGAGGAGAAGTCAAAGCCTGGTTTCAGTGGTTCAAGGGACAGGCTGACTCTTGATATGTGGTGTGCACCATTCTGGAAATCCGAGGGCCTTTAAGAATTATGCTAAATTAACTCTACCTATGCTTTATAAATGGAAAAGCAAAGCCTGAATGATGGCATATCTGCTCACAACATGGTTTACTAAATATTTTGAACCCACTGATGAGAACTACTACTCAGGAAGAAAAATTCTTCCAAAATATTACTGCTCATTGACAATGTGCCCAGTGACCCAAGAGCTCTGATGAAGATGTGCAAGTAGATTCATGTTGTTTTCATCCATTTTCATCCATTCTGCAGCCCATGGATCAAGGAGTCATGCCAACTTTCAAGTCATTATTTAAGAAATAAATTTTGTAAGCCTGTGGCTTACATAGGTAGTGATTCCTCTGATTGATCTGAGCAAAGTAAATTGAACATCTTCTGAAAAGGATTCACCAATCTAGATGTCATTAAGGATATTTATGATTCATGGAAGAAGTCAAAATGTCAACATTAACAAAAGTTTGGAAGAAGTTGATTCCTACCCTCATGGATGACTGAGGAGTTCAGAAATTCAATAGAGAAAATAACTATAGTTATGGTGGAAATAGCAAGAGACCTAGAATTAGAAATGGAGCCTGAAGTTGTGACAGAACTGCTGCAGTCTCATGATAACCGACAGAGGACAAGATGGTTAGATGGCATCCCTGACTCAATGAACATGAGTTTGAGCAAGCTCTGGGAGATGATGAAGGACAGGGAAGCCTGGCATCATGAAGTCCACGGGATTGCAAGGAGTTGGACACGACTGAGCAACTGAACAACAAGAATATGATAAAATTTAATGAATGAGGAGTTGCTGCTTGTGGATGACACAGAAGGTGATTTCTTGAGATGGAATCTTCTCCTGATGAAGATGCTGTGGAGATTGTTGAAACAACAGTAAAGGATTTAAACAGTGGCAGGATTTGAGAACACTGACTCCAATTTTGAAAGAAGTTCTAAAATGCTAGATGCTCTAATGTGTTGAATGTTCTCAAATGGTACAAGGCTATCAAACAACATTTCATACCACAGAGAGAATTCTTTCTTGTGTGTAAATGGGAGTTGATTGATGTGGAAAATTTTATTTTCTTATTTTAAGAAATTAACCACAGTCACTCAGACCTTCAGCAACCAAAGCCTTGATCAGTCAGCAGCCATTAACATCAAGGCAAGGCCTTCCATCAGCAAAAAGACTAGGACTCACTAAAGGCTCAGATAATGCTTAGCATTTTTTAGCCATAAAGTATTTTTAAGTATGTACATTGTTTTTTGAGACATAATGCTATTGCACACTTAATAGACTACAGTATAGTACACAAATAACTTTTATAAGTACTGGGAAATCAAAGTATTCTTGTAACTCACTTTTATTGTGGCACTTGCTTTATTGTGGTGATCTGGAACCAAACCTACAATATTGCCATGGTGTAGCTGTATATTTAAAGATATTGAACAGTGATGTCAGTAAGATGGCAGAATAAGATGTCCCAGGCATTGTTCCTCCTCATACACACACATAAAACAATGCCGTTTAGCCCAAAATACCTTTTGGAGAACGAGACCACTTAAAAATGTTCAACATTCCAGATAGGAAAAAACAACAGCAATGAGAAAAACCACTTTGAAACAGGTAAGAAGAGCAGTTTCACTTTACCAGTGTCAGCCCCGCCCCCAAGTAGGCACAGTTTGGTGCCAAGAGAGATTCACTAGGCCCAGGATTTCACCCTTGAGGAGAAAGACTAAGTTAGGCATGCATTTGACCTCCCTGACTTTGGGGATTATGCCCAGGAAATCTGCAACCAGCAGGTAGCATGCCCCAAGGCAGCTAAGAACAAAGAAAAGGGCTAGGCAGTTCCCCTTAGCCTGCAGGGCCCTGCTAAACTGAGAGAAGGTCCACAACTCTCAGATTTCTCTTTCAGGAGACAAGGAGAGAAGTGGACCTGGCACCCAGCCTCCTTTCATACCAGCCTGCTCCCTTCCCTACAGTTCAGTCGCTCAGTTGTGTCCGACTCTTTGTGACCCCATGGATTACAGCACGGCAGGCCTCCCTGTCCATCACCAACTCCTGGAGTTTACTCAAACTCATGTCCGCGGAGTCCGTGATGCCATCCAACCATCTCATCCTCTGTTGGCCCCTTCTCCTCCTCCCGCCTTCAGTCTTTCCCAGCATCAGGGTCTTTTCCAATGAGTCAGTTCTTTGCATTAGGTGGCTAAAGTATTGGAGTTTCAGCTTCAACATAATTCTTTGAATGAATATTCAGGACTGATTTTCTATAGGATGGACTGGTTTGAGCTCTTTGCAGTCCAAGGGACTCTCAAGAGTTTTCTCCATCACCACAGTTCAAAGGCATCAATTCTTTGGTTCCAGCTTTCTTTAATGTCCAACTCTCACATCCATACATGACTACTGGAAAAACCACAGCTCTGACTAGGTGGACATTTGTTGGCAAGATAATATCTCTGCTTTTGAATATGCTGGCTAGGTTGGTCATAACTTTTCTTCAAGTGTCTTTTAATTTCATGGCTGCAGTCACCATCTGCAGTGATTTTGGAGCCCCCCAAATAAAGTCTTCACTGTTTCCCCATCTATTTGCCATGAAGTGATGGGACCAGATGCCATGATCTTAGTTTTCTGAATGTTGAGTTTTAAGCCAACTTTTTCACTCTCTTTCACTTTCATCAAGAGGTTCTTTAGTTCTTCTTCACTTTCTGCCATAAGGGTGGTGTCATCTGCATATCTGAGGTTATTGATATTTCTCCCAGCAATCTTGATTCTAGCTTGTGCTTCATCCAACCCAGCGTTTCTCATGATGTACTCTGCATATAAGTTAAATAAGCAGGGTGACAATATAGCCTTTCCTGATTTGGAAGCAGTCTCTTGTGCTCCCTTAGTGAAAAGTAATGGGTGGTCTCCATGGCTAGCCAGGTGCTGCAAGACTGAGAGAAGGTGTGCAATTCTGAGACCTCTCCACTAGGAAGGAGAGAGAGAGTGGACTTGGACTCAGCCTCCCGGCATTCCAGTCCACTTCCCCAGAGGAGAGGAGTGGGTGGACCTCAGCAGACTACATGGCTTTGCAGGACTTAGAATGAGTGCTGTCCTGAGACTTCACCTTTAAGAAGAAGGAAGAAAGACAGAGTTGCACCCAGCTCCCTGGCATTTCAGTGCACTCCTGTAGGAAAAGACAGTGATTAGTGTTCAGCAAGCAGTGTGATTCTGTGGGATTAAGAGAAGAGGCCTCTTTTCAGGAGGCTGGGAGACAAGGGAAGTTTAGGTGGCTGTGAGCAGCCAGCACATCTGTGCAGGATAGGGAAAAGTATGTATAACCTAGCATCTTCTCCTAACAGAGGAAAGGAAAGAGGTGGAACTTACACCCAATATCCTGGCATTTTAGAAATGAAAGAAAATATTTGCACATCATAAATCTCATAAAAGGATAATAACTCAAATAAAGAACTCATACAGCTCAATTGCAAAAAAAAGAAAAAAAAGCAATTCAATTAAGAACAAGAACTGAATAGACATTTTCCCAATGAAGACATACAAATTGCCAACATGTATATGAAAAAGTGTTAAAATTACTAATCACCCTGGAAACGCAAATCAAACCAAGATGAGTTATTGCTTCATAACTGTTAGAATGGTTATTTTTAAGAAGTCAGGAGGTGACAAATAGTGAGGATGCAGAGAAAAGAGAACCTTTGTGCACTATCGATAGAAATGTAAACTGGTGCAGACACTATGGAGAACATTATGG
Organism: Bos grunniens; assembly: GCF_055505025.1. Classification (NCBI taxonomy): domain Eukaryota; kingdom Metazoa; phylum Chordata; class Mammalia; order Artiodactyla; family Bovidae; genus Bos; species Bos grunniens. The sequence goes on from NC_141165.1 coordinate 107,582,057, forward strand.
AGTTTCCTCAAAAAATTAAAAGTGGAACTAACATATGATCCAGGACTTCAACTTCTGGATATATATCTGAAGGAAATGAAACCACTATCTCTAAAAATTACCTTACCTCAGTGTTAGTTGCAGCATTGTTTTCCACAGTCAAGACATAGAAACAACCTAAGTGTACATCAAAACATAAATAAAGAAAATATGGTGTGTATGCACACACACAAGGAATATTACTCAGCCATAAAAAGAAGGACATTTTGCCATTTGTGACAACTTTGATAAACCTTGCAGGCATTCTATGTCTGTTTCTGTGCATGTGCTCAGTCATGTCCGACTCTGCAATCCCATGGATTGTAGCCCATCATGCTCCTCTGTTCAAGGGGTTTTCCTGGTGAGAATACTAGAATGAGTTGTCATGTCATCCTCCAGGGAATCTTCCTGACCCAGGGATTGAACCCGCATCTTTTATGTTTCCTGCATTGGAAGGCAGATTCTTTACTGCTAGTGCCACCTGGGAAGCCCTTTGAAGGCCATTATGCTAAGTAAAATAAGGCAGAGAAAGACAAATATTATATGATCTCACTTACATGTAAAATCTAAAAAGCTGACCAGATTAGTGGTTGCCAGAGGCAAGGGGTGATGAAATGTGGGAAGGCTGTCAAAAGGGAAAAGCTAAGAGTTATAAAATAATAAATGCTCAGGATAGTGGTATGGTGAGTAAAATTATTGATAACAATGTTGTATTTGAAAGTTGCTAAGAGAGTAAATCTTAAAAGTTCTCATTATAAGAAAAAAAGCAAAGAAAGTGGTCAAATAGCAAATTCCTTGTGCATTATCTTTGAAGGAGAACTGTAGGAAACATCATCTTATCACAACATTCTAGTATTTGTAAAAATATTTCAGCAAAATATTTGAACCACTGTCTGTGAAGAACTTCCCTATAGCACTGCTTCAGGCCATATTCTAGCAGAACTGGCTCTCTTGCTTGTCAGGAAGCCCTTTTTTGTCCTCATTGAGGCTAGAGATGGGAAGTTGACTACTGGCTGATTTGATTATTCTCCTGTTCAGCTTTGGCAAAATACACTTTAATAATAGGAAATACACTTTAACATAAGAAATAATAAGAGTGAATTTCATGTTAGCTTGAATTTGACTTCCTATTTTCTGCATAGTTACATGCAGGAATCTCAGAGGCCTGGGGTAGGAACATGCCTGTGGATATTTGAATGGCAGACATTCTTTAAATGTCTGTGGATTCTGAATGTTCAAAAGGGAGTATCAACATAGTGCAAACTATATCAACTACACTTGAATGTGGTTTACTCATACTATGGAATATTATACTCCTGTTAAAATGTGAGTTAGTTAGTTCTACTTGTGTGTATGTATAATGTAGGATCCACGAATAAAAAGGATTGACTATATATAATCAACTCAGTATGTGTGAATTCTCCTACTTGCTAAAATGTGTTTGCAACACCCAAATTGATACTTATGGCACTTTCACAGTTGTTTGTGGACACGTGCATGTAAGGAGTGGTAAAAAAAATGAATTACACATGTTACTAGCTGAGACTGAATAAGAGGATAATTCTGCCTTCTTGTTTAAGCTCATACTGTAAACGCCAGGCTACACACCATGGGGCCGCAAAGAGTCAGACTTAGCGACTGAACAACTACTACAAATGAAGTGTCCTTTTCTATAGTCTACTTAGAGCCATGCTTTTTTTTTTTTTTTTTTTTTGACAGCCATGTATTAGTGCTGTATATTGGTTTTGATCTTAAATGGCCCCCAAGCATAGGGTAGAAGTGCTCTGTAATTTTCCCAGGTGCAAGAAAGTTGACACATGCCTTATGGAGAAAGTACCAGGGTTAACTAGGCTTCTTTCAGGTGTGAATTATGGTGCAGTTCCTGAACCGTATGGTGCAGTGCTCACCGTATGGTGAGTTCAGTGCTGCTGCTGCTGCTGCTGCTAAGTTGCTTCAGTCGTGTCCGACTCTGTCTGACCACATAGACGGCAGCCCACCAGGGTCCCCCGTCCCTGGGATTCTCCAGGCAAGAACACTGGAGTGGGTTGCCATTTCCTTCTCCAATGCATGAAAGTGAAAAGTGAAAGTGAAGTCGCTCAGTGGTGTCCACTGTTTGCGACTCCATGGACTTCAGCCTACCAGGCTCCTCCATCCATGGGATTTTCCAGGCAAGAGTACTGGAGTGGGGTGCTAGTGAATCACTAATATATACATATTAACTGAAAGTGTGAAAGTGTCAGTTGCTCAGTCATGTCCAACACATGGACTGTAGCCCACTAGACTCCTCTGTCCATGGGATTCTCCAGGCAAAAATACTGGAGTGGGTTGTCAATGCCCTTCTCCAGAGGATCTGCCCAACCCTGGGGTCGAACTCAGGTCTCCTGCATTGCAGGCAAATTCTTTACCATTTGAGCCATCAGGGGAGCCCAATTAAATAAGGTGTTTTAAATAGAAACACACATGAAGCAAAATTATATATTGATTGGTTGATGAAAATTTTGAAGTTAGAAGCTTTCAGTAACCTATTCTATATTTCACCTAGGACAAAGATTTCAGTATTAGCTAAAGCAATATTCAGGGCAACTTTATAGAGAGTAACTACCATGAATAATGAAAATCTACTGTTTTTCTGGAAGGTTAACTGAAGTGTATTTCTGAGAAAAGCAAATACAATAAATACTTTCTTTTATTTTCAGTAGAAATAATACAATTTCTGCCAATTTTGTTCATATATTTGCACATGTTTGTATAACTGTGAAGAAAAGCATGGGAAGACATGCATGATGATATTACTATCATTTGCCTCTGAGCAGTGAGAATGGAGTAGGTGAGGAAAGATTGTTAACTTTATTTCTTTATTGATTTTTTTTTGATATGGACCATTTTTTAACATCTTTATTGAATTTGTTACAATACTGCTTCTGTTTTTTTATATTTTGGCTTTTTGTCTCTGAGGTATGTGTCATCTTAGCTCCCCATCCAGAGATTGAACCTGCACCCCCTGAACTGGAAGGCAAACTCTTAACTACTGGACTGCCAGGGAAGTCCCTGGATTGTTAACTTAAAAAATATATACCTTTCTGTAAATTTTCTTATCACATGCTACTTTTACTATAAAATTTAAAAATTGATTACCCAAGATCAGAGACCTAGTGACTAAAAGTGACATGACAATTTTCTTTTAGTTATTAATTTATGATTCATAATCTAGGGTTATTTTCACCACATCATGTTGTCGTTAATACTTGGGTGGATTTTATCAATACCTAAATACGATGAACAGAACATAATATTGTGTTCTGATGTTCTATAGATGATGTGTAGATGTGCCTATAAGGGAATTATATGAATTTCAAGTTCAGTTATATATTCATTCATTTTTTTCCCTTTTAAAGTTTAATGTAAAATAATAGCAGCAGTATAGTAAGGAGGGTAATGTATTTCATTATACAGATTCAAAAAAATATCCTGTCCCTTTGTATAATACTCTAATCAGTATAATAATTTATAAAGAGTACTTCTTGAATACTTATTAAGTCAGCTACTTGACATATATAGTTCTATAATACTTCAGATGCTAATTTGAGGTTAATTTCTTCCTGAATTTTCTTTTGTATCTATTAAAGGAGGAAGCTTTGTTCATCCTTAGTCCCTCAGAGGAGATAGGAAGAAGGGCAGGAGATGTAAATAGTTTACATATTTTTCTGATTTTTATGTTCCATAAGTCAGAGGCTTGAGAAATATTTGGATACTTTTCAAACTAGGCTTGGGTCATATCAAATACTATTAGGTCTCTCCAGTATCTCTGTTTTCCTTCTTCCGTAGCAAGAGTTCACTTTTAGTTCTAGATACTTCTGTCCTCCAAAATAACTATTAGGTAGCCCTATTTATCTCTTCAAGAAAATTAGAGATACCATGGGAATATTTCATGCAAAGATGGGCACAATAAAGAACAGAAATGGTATGGACCTAACAGAAGCAAGTGATATTAAGAAGAGGTGGGAAGAATACACAGAAGAACTATACAAAAAAGATCTTCATGACCCAGATAATCACGATGGTAGGATCACTCACCTGGAGCCAGACATCCTGGAATGTGAAGTCAAGTAGGCCTTAGGAAGCATCACTATGAATAAAGCTAGTGGAGGTGATGGAATTCCCGTTGAGCTATTTCAAATCCTAAAAGATGAATCCTAAATATGCTACACTCACTATGCCAGCACATTTGGAAAGCTCAGTGGTGGCCACAGCACTGGAAAAGGTCAGTTTTCATTCCAATCCCAAAGAAAGGCAATGCCAAAGAATGTTCAAACTACCACATAGTTGCATTCATCTCACATGCTAGCAAAGTAATGCTCAAAATTTTCCAAACCAGGTTTCAACAGTTCATGAACCGTGAACTTCCAGATGTTCAAGCTGGATTTAGAAAAGGCCCCATGGACTGTATCCTACCAGGGTCCTCCCATGGGATTTTCTGGGCAAGAGTACTGGAGTGGGTTGCCATTTCCTTCTCCAGATGATCTTCCCCACCCAGGGATCAAATCCAGGTCTCCTGCATTGTAGGCAGACACTTTACCATCTGAGCCACCAGGGAAGTCCTTTAGAAAAGGCAGTGAACCAGAAATCAAATTGTCAACATCAGTTGGATCATCAAAAAAGCAAGAGAGGTCCAGTAAACATCTACTTCTGCTTTATTGACTATGCCAAAGCCTTTGACTGAGTGGATCACAACAAATTGTGGAAAATTCTGAAAGGGATGGGAATACCAGACCACCTGACTTGCCTCTTGAGAAATCTATGTGAATGTCAGGAAGCAACAGTTAGAACTGGACAAGGAACAATGGACTGGTTCTCAATTGGAAAAGGAGTAAGTCAAAGCTGTATATTTTCACCCTGCTTATTTAACTTATATGCAGAGTACATCATGCAAAATGCCAGGCTAGATGAAGCACAAGGTGGAATCAAGTTTGCTGGGAGAAATATCAGCACATCAGATACACAGATGACACCACCCTTATGGCAGAAAGTGAAGAAGAACTAAAGAGCCTCTTGATGGAAGTGAAAAAGGAGAGTGAAAAGTTGGCTTAAAACCCAACATTAAGAAAACTAAGATCATGGCATCTGGTCCCATCACTTCATGGCAAATAGATGGGGAAACATTGGAAACAGTGACAGACTTTATTTTTGGGAGGCTCCAAAATCACTGTAGATGGTGACTGCAATCATGAAATTAAAAGATGCTTGCTCCTTGGAAGAAAAGCTATGACCAACCTAGACAGAATAATAAAAAGCAGAGACATTACTTTACTAATGAAGGTCCATCTAGTCAAAGCTATAGTTTCTCCAGTAGTCACGTATGGATATGAGGGTTGGGCTATAAAGAAAGCTGAGTGCTGCAGAGTTGGTGCTTTCGAACTGTGGTATTGGAGAAGACTCTTGAGAGTCCCTTGGACTGCAACAAGATCCAACCAGTCCTTCCTAAGGGAACTCAGTCCTGAATATTCATTGGAAGGACTGATGCTGAAGCTGAAACTCCAATACTTTGGCCACCTGTTGCAAAGAACTGACTCATTGGAAAAGACCCTGGTGCTGGGAAAGATTGAAGGCAGGAGAAGTAGACGACAGAGGATGAAATGGTTGAATGGCATCTCTGACTCAATGGGCATGAATTTGAGCAAGATCAGGGAGTTGGTGATGGACAGGGAAGCCTGGCATGTTGCAGGCCATGGGGTTACAGAGTTGGACATGACTCAGTGACTGAACTGAACTGAACTGATTTTCAAACCAGTGTGACATGGAAAGAAATTTTGGCCAAGGTAGAGATTCCTACAGCAGATTTGGGCACTTCCCTTCAAATAGGTCTGTGTGTTGTTCTGTTTATTTTGTCTCTTCTGTCTTCCTAACATTCAGAATGTGGCCTTGGTGGCTGAAGCTAGTGCAGCCATCTCTGACTATGGTGATGGTGATGGTGGCCTTGGTTGATGAAACAACATGGTAGAAAGATTCGGTGGAGCAGATATACCTTCATTACTCCTGGACAGCCTACTTCTGACTTTTGCCTGAGAGAGCCTGTACTTTTTTTAAACCATGGTTGGTAGATGAGATGACAAAGAATCTGCCTGTAATGCAGGAGACTCAGGTTGATACCTGGGTCAAAAACATCTCCTGGAGAAGGGAATGGCTACCCACTCCAGGATTCTTGCCTGGAGAATTCCATGGACAATGGAGCCTGGTTGGCTACAGTCCATGGGATGCAAAGAGATGGACAAGACTGAGTGACTAATACTTTCACTAATACTATCCTCAGCTTAGCTTATTCCTAACAGATACATGGATATGTGGGGGGAAAAGGGTAATGGGAAACAAGCAGAGAGAGCAGGCATTTCTCACACAGACCCTAGGGATGTTTTCTACAACTAGGAACTCAAGGTGGGGTAGATGGGACCTGCATTCTTTCTAAGCCAGCAAAGAATGACTTCATGCTACACCGATGAGGGTGGATCCTAGGCAACCTCACAACAGATGCTGTGCTTGACAAAGAACAGAGAAACACTATAAACACTATGCCTTATGTATAATGTGATTCTGGGAACAGTCAAATACTTTTAAATATTCAAATCATAGTGTATGTTTGGTAATTCTTTTCTCTTTTAGCAGTATAACATGAACATGGTGCCAACACCTGCATAAATTATTTCACCTAATATTTATAATTCTTATAAGATAAGGATTCATACTGGTAAAGAAAACTGAGGGTTAGGACTTCCCTGGTTGTCCAGTGGTTGGGACACCACACTTCCATTTCAAGTTGCATGTTTTGATGTGTGGTTGGGAGCTAAGATCTTGCATGCTGCATGGAGTGGCAGAAAAAAAAAATGAAAAGATTGAAGAGTTTAAGTAATTTACCTAAGATCACATAGCTATAAAAATCATAAGCAAGCTAGCTTTCAAACACAGGTCCATCTCTTTCTGAGCTTCATAGTTGAAAACATGAATAAAAACAAAGTTACTTTGAATATGTTAGAAATTATTAAAGGAAAATATTAACAAAATTCTAAATCACTGAATTCTTGATTGAAAAATGATATAGCATATTGATTACAAGTGTATAATATGTATAAATACAAGTTAATTACTTAAAGAAATCCTAAAGAAAAAAAGAGTATTTTCATATTTTACATGCATTTTAGCAAGTGAAACTCTTTGTTTAGTAGATCTGGTAGTCTAATATCATTAGTACCAGGAAAATAACACTATCTATCTATATATGGCAACCCACTCCAGTATTCTTGCCTGGAGAATTCCAAGGACAGAGGAGCCTGATGGGCTGCCGTCTATGGGATCATACAGAGTTGGACATGACTGAAGTGACTTAGCAGCAGCAGCAGCGGCATCTATCTATCTATTTATCTATCTTCTATCTAAGGTAAGGGCTGAGAGGAGCTACTCCACGTTCAAGGTCAGGTGGGGCGACCTTGTCCAAGGTAAGGAGCAGCAGCTGCACTTTGCTGGAGCAGACATGAAGAGATACCCAACATCCAAGGTAAGAGAAACTCAAGTAAGATGGTAGGTGTTGCGAGAAGGCATCAGAGGGCAGACACACTGAAACCATAATCACAGAAAACTAGCCAATCTGATCACACAGACCACAGCCTTGTCTAACTCAATGAAACTAAGCTATGCCGTGTGGGGCCACCCAAGATGGATGAGTCATGGTGGAGAGGTCAGACAGAATGTGGTCCACTGGAGAAGGAAATGGCAAACCACTTCAGTATTCTTGCCTTGAGAATCCCATGAAGAGTACGAAAAGGCAAAATGATAGGATACTGAAAGAGGAACGCCCCAGGTCAGTAGGTGCCCAATATGGTACAGGAGATCAGTAGAGAAATAACTCAAGAAAGAATGAAGGGATGGAGCCAAAGCAAAAACAATACCCAGTTGTGGATGTGACTGGTCATAGAGTCAAGGTCTGATGCTGTAAAGAGCAATATTGCATAGGGACCTGGGATGTTAGGTCCATGAATCAAGGTAAATTGGAAGTTGTCAAACAGGAGATGACAAGAGTGAACATTGACATTCTAGGAATCAGCAAACTAAAATGGACTGGAATGGGTGAATTTAACTCAGATGACCATTATATCTACTACTGCGGGCAGGAATCCCTCAGAAGAAATGGAGTAGCCATCATGGTCACAAAGAGTCCGAAATAGAGTACTTGGATGCAATCTCAAAAATGACAGAATGATCTGTGTTTGTTTCCAAGGCAAACCATTCAATATCACAGTGATCCATGTCTATGCCCCAACCAGTAACGCTGAAGAAACTGAAGTTGAACGGTTCTATGAAGACCTCCAAGACCTTTTAGAACTAACACCCAAAAAAGATGTCCTTTTCATTATAGGGGACTGGAATGCAAAAGTAGGAAATTAAGAAACACCTGGAGTAACAGGCAAATTTGGCATTGGAGTATGGAATGAAGCAGGGCAAAGGCTAATAGAGTTTTGCCAAGAGAACGCACTGGTCATAGCAAACACCCTCTTCCAACAACACAAGAGAAGACTCTACACATGGACATCACCAGATGGTCAACGCCAAAATCAGATTGATTATATTCTTTGCAGCCAAAGATGGAGAAGCTTTATATAGTCAGTAAAAACAAGACTGGGAGCTGATTGTGGCTCAGATCATGAACTTCTTACTGCCGAATTCAGACTTAATTGAAGAAAGTAGGGAAAACCACCAAACCATTCAGGTATGACCTAAATTAAATCATTTATGATTATACAGTGGAAGTGAGAAATAGATTTAAGGGACTAGATCTGATGGACAGAGTGCCTGATGAACTATGGACAGAGGTTAGTGACATTGTACAGGAGACAGGAATCAAGACCATTCCCATGGAAAAGAAATGCAGAGAAGCAAAATGGCTGTCTGAGGAGGCCTTACAAATAGCTGTGAAAAGAAGAGAAGCGAAAAGCAAAGGAGAAAAGGAAAGATATAAGCATCTGAATGCAGAGTTCCAAAGAATAGCAAGGAGAGATAAGAAAGCCTTCCTCAGTGATCTAAGTAAGGAAAACAACAGAATGGGAAAGGCTAGAGAAAATTAGACTTCAAGAAAATTAGAGATACCAAGGGAATATTTCACACAAAGATGGGCTCAATAAAGGACAGAAATGGTATGGACCTAACAGAAGCAGAAGATATTAAGAAGAGGTGGCAAGAATACACAGAAGAACTGTGAAAAAAATTCTTCATGACCCAGATAATCACGAGGATGTGATCACTCACCTAGGGCCAGACATCCTGGAATGTGAAGTCAAGTGGGCCTTAGGAAGCATCACTACAAACAAAGCTAGTGAAGGTGATGGAATTCCAGTTAAGCCATTTCAAATCCTGGGAGATGATGCTGTGAAAGTGCTGCACTCACTATGCCAGCAAATTTGGAAAGCTCAGCAGGGGCCACAGGACTGGAAAAGGTCAGTTTTCATTCCAATCCCAAAGAAAGGCAATGTCAAATAATGCTCAAACTACTGCACAATTGCACCCATCTCACACGCTAGTAAAGTAATGCTCAAAATTTTCCAAGCCAGGCTTCAGCAATATGTGAACCATGAACTTCCTGATGTTCAAGCTGTTTTTAGAAAAGGCAGAGGAACCAGAGATCAAATTGCTAACATCTGCTGGGTCATCGAAACAACAAGAAAATTCCAGAAATATATCTATTTTTGCTTTATTGACTATGCCAAAGCCTTTGACTGTGTGGATCACAATCAACTGTGGAAAATTCTGAAAGAGATGGGAATACCAGACCACCTGACCTGCTTCTTGAGAAACCTATATGCAGGTCAGGAAGCAACAGTTAGAACTGGACATGGAACAATAGACTGGTTCCAAATAGGAAAAGGAGTATGTCAAGGCTGTATATTGTCACCCAGCTTATTTAAATTATATGCAGAGTACATCATGAGAAATGCTGGGCTGGAAGAAGCACAAGCTAGAATCAAGACTGCCAGGAGAAGTATCAATAACCTCAGATATGCAGATGATACCACCCTTATGGCAGAAAGTGAAGAGGAACTAAAGAGCCTCTTGATGAAAGTGAAAGAGGAGAGTGAAAAAGTTGGCTTAAAGTTCAACATTCAGAAAACGAAGATCATGGCATCTGGTCCCATCACTTCATGTGAAATAGATAGGGAAACAGTGTCAGACTTTATATTTTGGGGTTCCAAAATCATGCAGATGGTGATTGTAGCCATGAAATTAAAAGACACTCCTTGGAAGGAAAGTTATGACCAACCTAGAGAGCATATTCAAAAGCAAAGACATTACTTTGCCAACAAAGGTCTGTCTAGTCAAGGCTATGGTTTTTCCAGTGGTCATGTATGGATGTGAGAGTTGGACTGTGAAGAAAGCTGAGCACTGAAGAATTGATACTTTTGAACTGTGGTGTTGGAGAAGACTCTTGAGAGTCCCTTGGACTGTGAGGAGATCCAACCAGTCCATCCTAAAGGAGACCAGTCCTGGGTGTTCATTGGAAGGACTGATGCTAAAGCTGAAACTCCAATAATTTGGCCACCTCATGGGAAGAGTTGACTCATTGGAGAAGACTTTGATGCTGGGAAAGATTGGGGGCAGGAGGAGAAGGGGATGACAGAGGATAAGATGGCTGGATGGCATCACTGACTTGATGCACATGAGTTTTGGTGAACTCTGGGAGTTGTTGATGGACAGGAAGGCCTGGCATGCTGCGATTCATGAGGTCGCAAAGAGTCGGACACTACTGAGAGACTGAACTGAACTATCTAAAGTAATGGTATTTAGACAGATAATTGGTAAGAATATGTTCTTTAACATGATAATATATAGAGAGAATAAAGGTTGTATATATAAAAAAATGTTAGTTGCTCGGTGGTGCCCAACCCTATGCAACCCCATGGAACGTAACCTGCCAGGCTCCTCTGTCTATGTGTTTCTTCAGGCAAGAATACTGTAGTAGGTTGCCATTCCTTTCTCCAGGGGTCTTTCCAAACCAGGGGTTGAACCTGAGTCCCCTGCATTGCAGGCAGATTCTTTACTGTCTGGGCCATTAGGGAAACCCCTTAAGTGTTATATCTCAATGTTTTTATAAGTAAAAAAATCTGACTAGATTCTCCATTTTTTCAATGTTTATAGGAAATAAAATCTCAGTCATGCCTCTTGGTGGCTACTGTTCCTTTTCTAGGATTATTTATGAGCTCTGAGAGATTTAAAGTCCAGAAAATTTGGGAAGCAGCTTTTGGTTTTCTAGATTTTAATTGCCATTTTGAATCTTATTGCCCAATGTGGTTCATTACAGGGAAATAGCTCTGCTCCCACTTTCCAAGCTCCAATAGTTACTTTCTATCTCCAGCTCACAAAGCTGTTCTACTTCGTGTAGACACCCCAGTGATAACATATTGCTCCCAGACTTCATTTTGTAGCAGCAATCTTATCTCCTAGTTATGTGCAGGATCACTTGTTTCCACTGGTATGACAACTCCTTTCTTTGACTACTGGTCTACTAGAATAAGTGTCTCAACCTGGTAGCAGATGTGTTTTGTTTTGTTTTGTTTTAAGGTGGACTTCTACTGTATCCAACGTGGAAGAATCATGTCTTTGGAAATCAGTGTTTCTAGCTTTAATGAAACCAAATTTGAGAGGATGGGAAGCACTGATTTCAAATTGGTTGTTGAGGCTAAAGATGAGTACCATGAGTGGTGTCACTCCTAATTTCCCATCTTTGTTCATGAACCCATGCATTCTATCTAATGGGATACTGTAGCATACAGTGGCAATTGGGTTAAGCATCTTGAAGGATATTTCTCTGTTCTTGCAGGGTGTTATTTCTAAGCTACTGTATCACCTACAGCCAAGGTCTACTTCATCACTTTCTGACTATGAATGGTATTTGGTATGTAATCCCTGCAGATGTCATTTCCCTAATCCACTTGTTCCTAAAATTCCCATCTTGCTTCTTCACATCCCTGACCAACCAGTTAGGTAGTGAGGCACTGCCCATGAACCTGTGCAAATCCTTATCATCCTTATTTTTACAAAAAGTAGCTGATCAAGTATACAGCAGGAAGTTCTGTGCCTTGATTTGTCTTTCAGGGTTACTCCTTACAGGGGCTGCAGTTCAGTAGCAGTCATCGTTCATCTTGGACTTGTATGTCAGACGGTCTCAGTCCATGAGCCAAGCTTGTGTTTTTTCTTCCTCTGATAGGTGATCATAGGGAACTCTCTATGAAGCCATAGGTGTGAGCTAAGAAAGAGACATAGAGGTAAAAATAGTACATGGCATGGAGATCTGGACCAGTTATTTGTGTAGCTCACTTAAGTTCTTTAGACTTCATTGCAGTCCTAGATATACTGTTTATGTTTTAGGATATCTTTTTGGCTCATGCCAATTTATGACTTTGTACAATTGGGAACACTCAGTTATCATGGACTGGAGTGTAAGATTCATCAACCAACAGTGTGCCCATTTTGACTTCCTAATCAGAAATTGGAAAGCAATCACAAAACAGGCTTGGGTCAGAACTCCTTTTATCACAAACCCCTATATACCATTACCCTAATAGGTAGGTTATGATCTTTGAAAATCCAGCACTTCCATAGGATATTTGGTATTCTTCTTTATCCAGTTGTGTTTACTGATAAAAAGTAGGAGGAGGAGCCTTTGGGGAAGGGCTGGGGACTGCACTGACTTGTCTTCACCTGGTCTCCTTTATGATAACAGGATGGCTGCTGTGTTTCTAGGCCTTAGATACAAATATTACAATGTCAGCATATATGTCCTCATTTATATCAGTAAAGAAACTTTCCTTGGAAGTCCTCAGAAGACTTTCCTTCATTTTTATTGGCCAGAATTATGTTAAATGCCCTTGCTAAAACTGGCTATTGAGAGGGGAATGGAGGTTTCATGATGGGCTTAGTTCAATCAAGATTTATTCCTGAAGTTGGAAACAGAGCCAGTTTCATCTGAATTTAAAAGATGAAAAAAAAATTGTTAACACATCTAATTTTATTCAAGCGTTCTCAGATATTATGCTTAAAACAGTCACCAGCAAGTTTTCTATCAATTAACATATAGCAGACATGACCTAGGATAGAAACCACAAGACTTTTTACCCTTTTATGCACCAATATGTGTTAGAATACAGGATAATGAATATTTCTGTGAAAAGAAAGAAAAAAATAAGCCTGATCACTGTTTAATGCTTGTTAGTATGTAAACAAAATGATATAATACAAAATGATATAATAATCTATATGTCTGATGTAAGTTTTATTGCAGTATGCTTTTTGTTTTAATGCTGTTCCCAACAAGTGAACCAATCTAGTTAAGAAAGTTAATTTATCTGAGTGGATCTGTTAGCATCATTTGACAGCAAAACAACAACAAAGAGTGATTGTAAATTGTTCAGAAGATATTTTTAAAACCCTCTCCACATGCACACAAGCACACACTCTATTCCAGGAAAGAAAATTTTCTGTATGATACTTGGAGACTTAGCTGACCTGAATGTGAGTTATTTTCACATGGGCTTAGAAAGTTTGATCCCTGGGTTGGGAAGATCTCTTGGAGAAAGGAACAGCTACCCATTCCAGTATTCTGGCCTAGAGAATTCCATGGGCTCTATAGTCCATGGAGTCGCAAAGAGTTGGACACAACTGAGCAACTTTCACTTTTCTAGAAGAAAAGCTAGGAGGACATCCTTAGGCTCAACATCCTTACTACTGACTGGGTGCCTGTAGAGCTGTTAAGCACCCTGAAGACCTAGTTGCTTTCAGCCTCCTTAAAGTGGAAGGACTCTGGTATTGTTATTATAGTATTATTTAGCTTAAACCAGATGCTAAGTGCATGAATTTGTCAGACAAAGACTGCCACCAGAGATGAAGGAATATTATCTTTTAGAAATACTATGTTCTGCTTTTGTGAATAGCACAGTCTCATGACTGGTTCTTTGTAAACATTTTCTAAAGACATAAAGCATTTGTGACTTCAAATTGCACCCATTTTGAAAAACCTGAAAGCTGTTTCAGAAAGGAAATTCCAAATTTATTGCAAGTCAGTACAAAAGGAAACACTTGTCTGTTGAATATGTTTCACAGAACTGAATAGTTAGTTGTCTTTTCAGGTATAAAATAATAGCCTGATGTTTTTGTACATTGTATTTTGATGGCTGGTTATCTATGGAGCCAAAAGAAAATCAAATATGGCTCTGTGAAACTGCAGGGTTTCCCAACACTCTTCTACTGGATGACTGTAAACAAACAAACAAGTGAACAAATAAACACACAAATTTTTACAATGAAGTGATTTGAGAATGCTGACTGTAGTTAGCTATTTTCTTTCTTGCAACATTTAAAAAACAACCTATGAGTCCATGGTTTTATCAATTTTATTTACATTATACAAAATGATATATTATTATTAGGCAGGTGTAAATTGTTACATATATCCCAGGTAGGGCAAGATTTGCTTTTTCTCTTATAGAATACATATCTTAAAAAAGAACAGTCAACAATTCAATGTTTAGGTCCCAGAGTATCTGCATTACTGCAGGCTACATCAGTAAAATAGAATAATTCTAGGTTTGTTTGTACCCTGAGTCTTTATTGAGATTATTGTTTGTAAATTGATTGTTGATTGCTATAGTGAAAATGGAGTGGGTGTTCAAGATTTATTTGACTTGATTTTCTCCACGAACTGTGGAAAATATGGCTTCCGTGGCTTGAGAGGAAAGATAAATGTCTCTGACTCTATATTGTAATATCTTTTCTATGGCATTCTTGCCAGATCAAGGTTTAAACAAATTCATTTTCAGGGTTAACATACAACTAAGTTTCTGTAAACCCCATTTTTCTCACTATGAGAAGGAAAATAAAGATGGTGAGAAGAGGATTATAAGCAAATTAGTTCCCTTGAAAAATGGAAATCACCATTCCTCTGATTCCGGGTAGGCCATCTCAATACCAATTGGTACCTGTTGCCATGGGTCTTCTGAGAGAGAAGACTAGCAGAATTTAGTATGTGGTTACCTTATGCATCATTACTGTGGTATATCAGAGTTAAAATCAACGTGCGATGGAGGGTCTCAATGAGGTTAACCCGCAAGACAAGAAGATGAAGTCCTAAAAGACCAAAAGATTAGTTAAGGGAAACGTGGCCTTTTTCTCAGTCTCTGGTACTTTCCCCGCTCTCCCACCTTTGCTCTCCCCTACTTCCACTCTACACTCTGCTGAGGTAAAGTCATCCATCATTTCTTGCATGTCTGCTTCCCAAGTCTGGTCATAGGTGACCAAGATACCTTCTTTTTTGTAAACAGCAGCACTATTAGTCTAGAGAGCAGATGGGCAGCTCAGTTTGAACAAAATGTCAAGCTAACTATGGAAGTTGACCCCATCCCTCTGAGAATGACTAGTCAGACACAGCTGCTAGATTTATTCACCTGAAGTTATACTAGGCTCCCTTCTGGATCTCACTCTTTGCAGTCAAATTTAAAGTGAAGAAAAATAACAATAGAAAAGTTACTTTGACTTAAAATCTAATTGGCATGAAGCTCTAAATTGATTTGATTTGCTATCTTCTTTACAACTGCCTATGAATACCTTCTGGCAAAATTTTTACATCTTAAACTCTGTTCAGAAAACTATCATTTTTCACCCCTAATTAACCCTCCTGTCCAAGTTCTATATTTGTGCCAATTACACTATTATCCTCCCCATTTCCTAAGTGAACTATTTGATGTTATTCCTTCTTTCACTCATTACATGTATATTTTCCAAAGCCTGGACAGTCATCCTTTACAAGAGAGTTTAGATTTATGCTTTCCTCCCCAGTTTCACTGTGAGCACTGAGATATAGGCTCCTAACTCGCAATACCAAAACCTTCTACCTGGTGTTCATCTCTAGTCCCTTTTTGTTGTATCACATCTACTCATAGAATAGGCACATCTATTAGAATATTTGATGATATTAAAAGTTGGGGCAACAAGAGATATTTTGTGGGTTTTATTATCTGGTTTTATGAGAGATTATATAGTGACAGTGAGCAAGTCAGGTAACCCTATGTGCCCCAATGTTTTATCTGTCACCTGAGGTTAATGATCTGTATTGTTGTTCATTTACTAAGTCTGTCTGACTCTTTGCGACCCCATGGACTGCAGCATGCCAGGCCTCTCTGTCCTTCACTATCTCTTGGAGTTTGTTCAAATTCACGTCCATGGAGTCGGTGATGCAGCCTAACCATCTCATCTAATATGATCTATCTTCTAGAGTTTCTGTAAGGATTTTAGGAAAACTTTAACGTATTTCTCACATGAAAAGAGCTACATGTGTTTGTTTTTTTTGTTGTATGTTTTTTATAAAAAATTCTGCTTTTATACAGACTGATTAAAATCTAGTAGTTGTCTGCCAATTCTTGGATACAGTTTTTAATATGGTTGTATAAACTATTATTCTGTCTTTCCTTGCCTAAGCATTGTTAATCTTTCTCCTCAGCTCCAGTTAAACACTCAGCTGCAGTCTCTGTTCTTCCCTAGAAATCCAAGACTCAAGCCCAACCTTGTGAGTGTTATCGCTTATTTAGAAATTCATCTCCCTTCTTTTATAACTAGGCTTTGTCTCAACTACTTCACACAATATTCTTGGAGGAATCCACGGTGGTTCTATATTGTTCTACAACTTAAAAAATTAAACATACAGCTTGTGCTCTAATTCCTTCTGGTTATTTAGAGATTTGTGATAGCACTGCTCTTTAGTTTTTGCATTTATACAGGTCTTTTCAAATAGGTTATAAATTCTCTGAGGGTAAGAACCATGTTTTCTGCCTTCTTCTGTATCTACAGTGCCAGGAATAATAAAGCACTCATAAGCACTAATAAGCACTTGTCAAATTTAGTTGACAATTTGGAAGTTTTCTGTCAATATTCCTTTGTATATACATTCTTGGAAAAAGTCCAGAGAGAGGGAAAATAAAACTTTTTGATTTGACTTTTTATAGTTTAAAATAGCTAATTAAAATGAAAATCCCCTACTTAAGAAACTGGCAAACTAAGGAGAATGTGTTTGTCAAGAAAAGAAAAAAAATTTTTAACCTTGTGAAAGGCCATTTTCCTTTCTCCCCCTATAGTTCTCAAACTCTTGCTTGATCCTCTCTTTTCTCCCCAGTGCCTTCATCTAACCACACCCTTCAGTGGGGTTCCTTCCCATCTTCCAAGCTCATGCCTGCCATTCTCCTTTTTCTTACAACCAAGCTAGGTTGCCTGCTTTCTATTCCTTAAACACACCTGGTTCTTTCCAGAGACTTTAGGACTTCTGCATTTATAGATCTGTTGGCCTAGAATGCTCTTCCTCTGACTCATCTATCTTACATTCCTTAAATTCTTCTAGCAAAACTCAAGGGTACCTTTTCAGGAATCACCTCCGTGACTACCACGTTCAAGAGAAGGTGTTATTCTTTTCCCATCATCCTCTGTCGTATGACCCTGTTTATTTCCACTACAGCCCTGGCCACAACCTGGGCTCATCATGTCTACTTTCCCCTTGCTGCTGTCTTCTTACACTGGTGTGTATGCTCCACAGTGGCTGGGACCTTAGTCTCCATGTTTATTATAATGTTTCTTGTACTTTATAAGAGCACCTGATATACAGTGGGCACTCACATGATAATTTAATAAACAATGAACTTATAATAATAAGTTTAAGTTGCAAAAATACATAAATTATCTATTGAGGTATAAAATAAATATTCTTAAAAGGGCTGTAGTGAGGCATGGGGATACAAAACTCTGACTGCTTACATATTTGCCTGCAGAGAGAAAAGGGGTCTGGAGTGAAGCTAGTATCATGTAATAAACCAATTACTTTGATAAAGCAAGGTTTCATTTCTCCCCAGCTGTGAAAGGACTAATGGATCTTGGGTATATGTGTTTTTCTCCCATGCGTTTCCTGTCTATTGTGTAACAGATGAAATGAAGAGAATTATTTTAATAGCTGCTAATGTTTTCAAGCAAAAGTAAAACATGTCTTGCCCTCAGAGCTTGCCAGGGTTTCTGACTAACTCTGCCAGTTAGTGCAGAGAGGAAATAAAATTTACCTCTGCAACTTCTGCAGACTCTCATAGATGTGGAAACAAAACAATGTCTTAGCTTACGGTGTAAGAATTTATGGCATGACATTTAATATATAAATTATATACTCTTACTAATCTAAGGAGACTTATATACTTACTTTTTTGCCCTCCTAGCTATCCATGTTTATCTCCTGCTGTCAGCTCTCCATTTCTCCCAATATACAGTTCTCAATCGCCAATAAAAGTCTGATGTTTATTCTTCCCTCCAAGTCTTGGCTGACATTACTTCCCTGGCCTACATTCACCAACTTTATTTCAAGGTCCAGTCCAAGTCCTCTGTCTTCTCTGAATTATTCTTTTCTAATCTTATCCTTTGAATTTTTTTGCTTGTGCCCTTAATCATTTGATGTTAACATTTCCCACTTAAAAAGAGTCTTTATGTATTCCTCCTCTAATAAAAATTTGAAGATTCTCTAGGGAAGAAACTATTCCATATATATCTTTTTCAACCCCTGTAACTTCTAGCACTGTCTATATTTATCACATGTTGGTGCTCATTAAATATATGCAGAATTGAATTGGCTTGTAAGAGACCATGGAGATGATGGAAAATAGAAGTCCACATTGTATAATTGAGCTCAGTTAGGCCTGTGTTTCTAATCTTCTAGCCCACTAAATATTTGCAGAGAGTTTCAATGAAGTTATAAAACAACTTTTTTTTCTTCTTATAAAATCAATGTCAGTAAGAATGACCAGGGGCTTTCCTGGTGGCTCAGTAGTAAAGAATCTGCCTGCCAATGCAGGAGACACAGATTTGATCCATGATCTGGGAAGATCCCACATGCTGTAGAACAGCTAAGTCTGTGTGGCCCAAATATTGAGCCAGCACTCCAGAGCCTGGGAGCCACAACTGCTGAGGCCCACATGCCCTAGAGCCCATGCTCATCAACAAGAGAAGCCACCACAATGTGAGGCCTCTGCTCTTCAGCTAGAGAGTAGCACCTGCTTGCTGCAACTAGAGAAAAGTAGCCAAAAATAAATTTAAAAAACAATGACTAAAGGACAACAGTCTGTAATAGAAGAAGGGAAATTTTCAGCTATTAGATCAGTGACCTTATTCTTATTAATTTGAATTTCTAATTGTCTTAAAATTTGCTTTCTATAGAGAAATATATACACACTTTAGGAGGCCCAGAAGTAGCTAAAGAGAGATTTATTTTGCAGTAGCTCATATTAAAGAAATGTGGTCATATGGATTAAAGCAAAGACCATACGATGTCTGTTTTATTTGTTATATATGTTCAAAAGACCCACACTCTTATGTTTCTCTCTGCCCCTATTCAAAGAAAAAACCCTGTGTTTATCCAGAGAATGCATTACTCCACTACTGGTTCCTTTAGCTCTCCTGTATAGTCTTTGGTCAGATGAGCATTCTAAATTTTGATGATGAGAATTCTACTTTTCCTTCCTTTCTCTTGGTAAATAGGAAGATTCAGACTGCCAAAGGACTCTTCCTGAGCATAGATTTTATAGCATAATATTTTTATTTCTCCACTTCTCATATACGCAAGTCAGTATTTCTGGTGAGTTTTTTAAAACATAGTTTTAATTTCACTATTTCTCTAATTTTAAATTTCACAAAACTTTTTGCAAAGTAGGTGGAGCAAACAGTATTTTTTGAAGATCCTGACTTACCATTACAAGTGAATACCCTATCCTAAATAAAAGTACAATGGAAGGTTCTTCTTTTTTTTTTTTTTTTCCCCAAACTGACATACTTTCCCTATGGCAAAAGGAGAAGGGGGTGGCAGAGTATGAGATGGTTAGATAGCAATACTGAGTCAATGGACATGAATTTGAGCAAACTCCAGGAGATAGTGGAGAAGAGAGGAGCCTGTGTGTTATAGTCCATGAGGTCGCAAAGAGTCAGATAATTTAGTGTGTCTGAAAACAACACTTCTCCCAACTTGCTTGCTCTAGACTGCACTAAATGTTGCTGTCTCCTGAAAATATGTCACCACATAGGGTTCTCATACTTACTCTGGCCTTCAGAAAGAAAGGTAGGAAGTGACCTCTTATTTCTGTGTGGCACCATGAAAACAAACTCCATCAAGTTAGTGATTCCAGCTAATGGGGAACAAAAAATATTAATGCAGTGTCAATAAGGGAGATATATTTTTCTTTCAAAGATGAGATATTATTTATGAACTGTCTGAATCCAGAGAAACAACTGGGCAGGAGAGCAGGATACCTACTTTAGTTCTCTTGACATGCAACTTTGAAGAAGGGGCTCAGAGAAGAGAGGACAGGGGAAGACTGGCAAAGCCTCTCTATTTGAGTATTTATAACCCACATCCCTGCAGTCTTGAATTAATCCAAGAGAAACATAAACTTCACCTCTGGAAACAGAAACATTATAATATCTTTATCTAACATTATGTTTGCACCATTCAGAATTCCTTTTGCCTGATCCAAACCAGCCAAATATGGATGAGTCTATTTCAGAAGAAAAAATATCATATTGTCTCTTTAGAGATGGAAAAATCTATGTTGGAATAAACATTATAATAAGTGTTATTATGTTGATATAACAGTAATTTATATACTATAATGGAATACAATGATTTCAGGCCAGTAAATTTTCTTGATAACCCAAATTATTCTTATTTATTGCGGCTTTACATTTTAGTCATTTGGGGTGGAAGTTATTCTAAAGTGTATTATGTAATGGTTTGCTTCTCTAAACAGAGCATAATGATCATTATATGCTCATTTTAGTAATGATCAAGAGTCATCTAAATGAAGAATAATTATTATTTGGTGCTATAGCATAGAAATATTATTTACAGTCTGAAGTGAGCAGAACCTTCTCAGTGGCTCAGTAATAGAGTACAGTGAGGAACTCAGTATTCTCATGGCATGAAGAAAGAAAATATCATTCCATAAGGAAGAAGTTGAAAGGTTAAATGATTAAAGTCTGGAGTTAATATCAAGGTACAAACAACTTATAGAAATACTGGCCTCATGACACCAAAACTCAATATTACTTCATTGATTCAAAGATAGATTGAGGTATCTTGAGGTAGCTTATTCTCACACTTCCCCTTAAAATGAAAGTGAATGGTTTGAAATGAGCATAACTGCTACACAAACCACATTACTCTCCCCCACCCCCCACAAAGAAAAAAGATGGCTCTAGTTTTCTAATTGTTTTCCACTTTGATTATGTCTAAATGCATCTTTCAGTGAAAATATTCTACCCCTTTTAGAGTTGTAGTTATTTTTCAGGTATTCTTGAAAGGTCTCTGTATTGCTTATGAGGATCATTAAAGTTGTTTTGGTTAAATGTTAGTTGTGGGAATACTCTCTATTGTTATTAGCTCCAGTGTTGTTTGGGTGATAAACAGTTTCATATCGGGTCATAAACAAATGTCTCCTTTGAAGGAAAGGACATTGCTTTGCTGTACTAATTCCCCTTCCCCCAGTAGAACTGAAAAATTTAAATAGTGGTATACACTAATGAAACTTGTTATGATGCTTTCCTAAGAGATTTGCTGCAGAATCCAAGCTATTTCTAATTTTAATTTTTCAGAAAGCTTTTCTGACCTAGTCTATTTACCCAGCGGTTAATAACATAGCATTCAGATCTCACACGCTCTTTCACTAAAGGAAGAACTTTGCATCTTTTCCAGACTGTATTCCTCTTTCCTGCTTTATACCTCTGATCTGATTAACAAT
This sequence comes from Bos grunniens, assembly GCF_055505025.1. Classification (NCBI taxonomy): domain Eukaryota; kingdom Metazoa; phylum Chordata; class Mammalia; order Artiodactyla; family Bovidae; genus Bos; species Bos grunniens. The sequence goes on from NC_141165.1 coordinate 107,603,911, forward strand.
GTTAAGACATTTCAGGAGAGCAAAACTGCTCTTTCTTTGTACTTAATGGCAGATAATTTTAGGGAAACAAACAAGTAACAATTTGATGAGAGACAACTATAATCCTTCAAATAACAGCTCCTAACTCTTTATCACACTCCAACTTGGTTTTTGCTAAATAGCTGGAATCTACATTCCTTTCTAAAAAAGGCTTACCTTTCTAATAGCACTGAAAAGTGGCCTTGTGGAGGAATGTTCCGTAGCACTAACTAGTAAAAGCTTTTTCTCTGAACTCCAAGCCCTCTCAACTGAGAGACAGATAAAACCCTATCATCTACTTCATTTTCTCTAATTCTTTTTTCCCTTTGCCTCTAGGGAAAAAAAAAAGAAAATAGTTGGCAGCACATTAAGGACACAAAACAGAGAAAAATGTAGGTTCCTGAAATGTTTAAGGGAGATGAAAATCATCTACATTTGGGAACTGCCTCATGGAATTTAGCTGGTGGGTTAGTTATCCAAATTACCTCTTGCTTTTATCGCACAGACAATATACAGCTGAATTGTTAAATGATGTGCACTTTTTTTTCCCCCCTGAGAGCAAGATTGGGTACTTAATCAGGTCAATAATTATTCACACATTAGCACAGTCTTCTTCTTAAAGTGTAGCGGTGACTCATTGGGTATATAGTCATTATTACTGATTAGAAGGAAATTATTTTTGCGCATCAGTGGTTCATGTGAAAACAGATAAATTTATTATGCTGAGTTATTTAACAGTTGGACCATGTGAAAATTCTGGTGTTACTATTGTGATTAAGTCTTATGCATATACCAGGAGATAACTATGAAAAAGACCATACTGCATTTACTGTTAAATTTGAATTTTGCTACTAACAGACCCAAATTTCTGAAGTTTGGTACTAAACTTGGACATCCATAATGCACTTCCACAATGAAATTTCTTTATAGGTAAATTTATTTGAGAAAGAAATAGGGAGCAAGAAGGTAAATAATATGAAAAAAAGAAGATGAAATATGAATAAGTATAAAAAAGAGAGAAAAGCAATGAATAAGGAAGAGGAAAGAATGAGAGAAATACAATTTCACTTGGTTTGAATTGTTAATTGGATTTCATATTTGATGAAATATCTGAAATACTTGGTTTGTGCAATTAATTTTTAATATTATAAGTGAAGGACAAATCCTACATTTCATTTCAATTGTTTTACATAGAAAATATTCCAAGAATATTATAAATGTATTCCAAGAATATGCTGTAAATATAGCAGCATATATTGCTAAAAGGTAAGGATTCCCTTTTAAACATACCTACAGTATTATCTTATCTTAAAAATGCATTAGAAATAACCCATTATCTGATAACATGTCCATGTTCAAATTTTCCTATTTATATGATAGTTTATTTACAATGAGTTTGTTTACATCAGTATTCAAATAAAGTCAAAACATTGTATTTATTTTGATGTATCTTCTTAGTATCTTTAAATCTTAGATTACCTTTCCTATTAATTTTTATTCTTGCAATTTATTTAAAACTAGATTTTTTGTATGGCTTTATCTGATTGAAGCTTGTTACTTTTGGCAAAAACACTTTAAATGTGTGGTTGTATCTTTTATCAGCTGGCACATAATATATGGTTGTCTCTCTTTTGAGGCTATTAGTCAAGTATTTTGTTAAGCACTTGTTTTGTATGGGAGAAACATGTTAGATACTTGATTATTTCCCTTTATTTACCACTTTCTAAGTAGTGAATTAGTTAAATATTATCATCTAAAATAATTAGTATATTTTCAATATAGTTTGAATTTGTGGATTTTAACATATTTGCTTGTCATCAATCCTTTACAGTTATTTTTTATACACAAATCTATAATGCTATAATAAATAGCATTTCCCTTTATTGAATTGTTTCCTCGTGATAAATTGTCATGATTGGAATTACTGAGTCAAAAGATATAAAAATCTCCATAGTTTTTGCTATACTGTGACATATAGTTTTTCAAATAATGCAACTTTAATGCTACTAGAAGTAAGTAGTGAATTCTTTGTAGCTACAGATTTTTAATTTACAGATTGTGACTTATGTAAAAATAAATCTTGGAAATGATTTAAAAATCAAAAGGTAGTATATAAAATGTAAACTGTAGTCTCCTGTCCATCCTTTCCAGCAACAGTTCTGTACTCCCCGGTGGATGCCACTTTTAAATTTTTTAGTCATTTTTTTTTATTTGGCTAGGTTTTAAAATAACTCATTTTGAATATCTTCCCAAATTTCAGATATTGTATATTGGCTATCTACTATAGAAACTGAAAATTTAGCTCTGTTAAACTGCTCTCACATCCTGATGTTCCTCTTACAGATATGTGTATCTCCTTTTCCTAGCTAATGAACCCAGTTTTTAGCATTCAAATTGAATCTTTCTTCAGTTTGTAGTTATTTTGGCTATGTGTATATTGTTTAATTCAGAGCCAAACTGAGCACACACACACTCAGTATTAAAACTTTTTTCTTGCACAGCTTGTATTCATCTGTGGAATTAATTTCCCATTATTATTATTATTGTTATTTAGTGTTTCTTACAATCTGTGACTAACTTTTCCATATTGGTTAACACTTCTCAGTTCCATTTTTCCACTAAGTCAAAATTGTCAAATAGTCTATTTTTTGGAATAATTTTAATTTAATTTTAGGAAATCTCTCCCAGAACTTTAATTCGTAAGTCTTCCACTCCAGTCTGTCTGGTTGTTGTCTAAGTTCAGTGAATAACCATCGTCCTCATATTCCATGTTGTTCTCTAGGACAATTCCTTTCACCTCTCTCCACTATTTCATGGATATCATAGAAAAATATAAAAATACAACAAAACAACACTTGTCTGTTTTGTATGGCCAGCATCTGAAGCCTTTTATGTAATTAGGAAAATTCTCTCTCTAATGGACATTGTAGGAAAGTAAAGAATGTCTTACTGTATAGTAGCTGAAAATGCTGGGCTTCCCAGGTGGCTCTGTGATAAAGAATCCACCTGCTGAGCAGGAGACGTTCTATCCCTGGGTTGGAAATATTCCCTGGGTTGGGAAGATTCCCTGGCATAGGAAATGGCAGCCCACTCCAATATTCTTGCCTGGAGAATCCCATGGACAGAGGAGTCTGGTGGGTTACAGTCCATGGGGTCACAAAGGAGTTGGACATGACTTAGTGACTAAATAACAACAAAGCTGAAAATGCTAGATTCTCATTTTCTCTGATACCCTTTCACCTGGGATGCAGATGTGTGAGCTAGGATGTCTCAGTCAAATGTGTCCACGGCCAACTTTAACTTGGCTTAGGATGGATAAAGGAAGGGGCAGGGAGTGCTCTTCTCCATTGGTTTCAGAAATAACACTGTAAGGAACAGTTCTTTTTATAGGTAGGGGCAACTCAAGGCCCCCAGTCAATTCTTGAAAGGAACTCTAGTAGTTAACTGCCCTCTCCGATTGCTGTTCTCACTGCTTCTTTTGAGCTGCTACAGAAGTTTGACCATCTGGAATCCTGCTGGAAACTCTAGATCTGTAATCATGTGATACACCGAAACCATTGTTTTTTTTCTTACCTCACTTCCTACCAAGTGGCTGGAGCCATATGTATCTAGGTTGTCATCTCTGAAGTGTCCACTGATCCCCAGTGATTTTGTGTACAAAATAAAACAAAAAGCTTCAGTGATTTTTTTTTTTCATTTTGTTTCATTTTCTTTATTACTTACATCCAAAATCGTTAACCACAAGGCAGGATCTTGGGTTAGTTTTGGAGCTGCATCTGTCTGGTTGGACTTGGGCACGCTGGAACCTCTGGTCCCACAAAGGGTTTGGTGTGGTCATGCTGCTCCCCGGGCCTTAAGGAAATGCCTGTATACCTCCCTGCTTTTGTGAGAACCAGAGAGCAGGATGATGCTGAAGCCCTTGGGGGAGTCAGGCCAGCTGCTTGAAGGTGAGGCTCTTACTCCTGGCCTTGAGGATGTGGTTCCACACATGTCTGCTCATGCACAGCCCACAACTTCAGTTTGGGCATTTCCTGGATATGCACATTGTTCTCCACTATAGTCCCGGCTGCCACAGCTGTTTTGTCTTCTGGGGCCAGGATGCTTCATCTTCTGGATCATCAGGGAAAAGGACAGAGCACTGCCAGTTGGTGTGACTCTTGAAAAGTCTCTTCAGCACAACTTGATTGAAGGCGGTGTTGATCCTCTGGCCAGAAATCTGTACAATTTAACCAACAGACTTTGTTAGATGTACACGATCTTGGGTTCATTGAACTGAACCTTCCATTCTACCAGCCCTCACCCCCCTCCCACCTCCACCACTTCTTGAGAGATGAAAAATGTCACATTTCTTTGGGGTCAGTGCAGTGGTATGGCTTGTTTTTCTAGCACATCCAATGAGTCTACAAATGACCCATATCTTTCAGATAATGCTCTTCATCTAGGTAATCATCTAGAATTCTCTTTGGTTGTTTGAAACTAGAAACTCTGATAGAAAGTTGGAAGACATATCATACTTTCCTTTCTTATTTGTTCAGTCGCTAAGTTGTTTCTGACTCCTTTGTGACCCCATGGACTGCAGCCCACCAGGCTCCTCTATCCATGGGATTCTCCAGGTAAGAATACTGGAGTGGGTTGCCATTTCCTCCTCCAGGGAAGTATCTCAACCCAGGGATAGAACCTAGGTCTCCTGCTTTAGCAGGGGAAATTCTTTACCACTGAGCCACCAGAGAAGCCCTCCTTTCTTATTTCCTCCCTTGTTTTGATTTAGAACATTCTCCAGCAGCTGCTGGTGATTATATACAGGGAGAAATTATTTGAGAGCATGTATATTGGAAAATACTTTTATATCCTCACAGCTAATAGTTTAGACTTAAATTTTTAAGTAGCAAATCATGCTTGGTAATTTACAAGCATGTTCACCTTGTTGTTAATCCTCCTCCTCACACACAAGAATCTCCCTGTCAGGTCTCCTAAATTTGTGACAACTGGCCATTTGGCTTCCAGTATTCTAAAGTGTAGTTAACATCACTACATTGTTCTAATTCTCTTTGGCTTTGTGAGTCTATCCTTTTTTTTTATAAGACTGATTCACTGCCTACTCTGCTAAGGAGGCAGATGAATCTGTTCCTTTTTAATTGCTTATGTGTGTGTGTGTGTGTGTGTTAGACAGAATAGAAATAAATGCATGTATTAAATTCACAATGCTTAACAGAAAATTCTAAGTATATTTCTTTCATAAGCAAAAATCATGTGCTAAAGAATCCTTCCATGGACAGATTGGATAATAAAGCTTAGAGTGGAATGGGAATTCTGAATTCTATTAACTCTTCTTCGGCTTTCTCATATATCTGCTCCTCACTGATTGGCACAGATTGGAATTGGTCTATTCTATAATTGTATATTTTCTACTTTCTCTATCTTACTGTGTTCAGTATTAAAAATGTGTTGATATTATTTTGTCTTATATGCCTCATCTTTATCTCTCTTTCTTTCTGTGGATAAGATCAATATTATCAAAAGGTTATAAATTTTGTTCCTTACATCCCAAATTCTAGTTCTGTATTCTGTAACCTGACTGAGTCCACTTATTGAATCTGTGCTCCTGAAGCTACTCTATCACAATAACTATGTTCAAAAACACCTCTTTCTCTTTGCTCTTTGAAATTTTATTTCCTTTCTGCATGCATGTGTGCTAAGTCTCTTCAGTCGTGTTTGAATCTTGGTGACCCTATGGACTGTATAGCCTGCCAGGCTCCTCTGTCCATGGGATTCTCCAGGCAACAATACTGGAGAGGGTTTTCCTGCCTTCCTCCAGGGGATCTTCCCTACCCAAGGACTGAATGTGCATCTCTTACCTCCAGGCAGGTTCTTTATCACTAACACCACCTGGGAAGCTCCTTATTTCCTTTCTAATATAACTTATTTTAAGATTATAAACATGTGCTAAATAATATTTATGTAACTATTATGTTTTATTAATTATACATATAAAGCATTCTATCCTCTTATTTTTCTTTCTACCTAAAAACATTGTAAGTGCCTAGCAACTATTAGGCTTCTCTGGTAGCTCAGCTGGTAAACAATCTTCCTGCGATGCAGGAAACCCTGATTCGATTCCTGGGTCGGGCAGTTCCCCTGGAGAAGGCATAGGCCACCCACTCAGTATTCTTGGGTTTCCCTGGTGGCTCAGACAGTAAAGAATCTGCCCACAATGCGGGAGACCTGGGTTCAACCCCAGGGTTGGGAAGATTCCCTGGAGGAGGGGGTGGCAACCCACCCCAGTATTCTTGCCTGGAAAATCCCCATGGATAGAGAAACCTGGCAGGCTACAGTCCATGGGGTTGCAAAGAGTCAGACATGACTAAGCAACTAGCACCTGCAGCAAGTGTTAAACATGGCAGATAGAAGGAAAACAAGAATGTGGAAAGATTAGAGAATGTGAATTTATCAGACATAAAGATGCAAAGAAAGAAAAACAGGGGAAAAATAACAAGGTAGTCATTATAGTTGTAATTATCCTCTTGATAATTTCTGGATATTTGTTTTTATTTAACTATAATTATACAGCATATAAAACCTGATTCTTTTTTTTTCTTTCAAAATAAGCTATTGGGAAAATTATTGCTAAGTGTTATATGTTGCTACAATGTCACCAGTAGCAATTGTCCAGAACTGCATACCTAATAGAGTGCTTCCTTATGAAGTTAATCTAAATGGAACCAAGAGACAGAGTGTATTGCGCATTCTCTTTCTAATGTCCATGGAATACAAGTAAAGCACTTGTCAAATGAATAAATACCAAATAGATTGCTTGAAATGAGGAATTCTTTTCTATAGATGTTTATACAAATTTATTCTAACATCCCTCTGCTCACCAAGCTCTCTGGAGGGAAAAGAGTACACAGAATTATCTATTGAAGTCTCTTTAATATATTTGTCATTTCAACTTTCCTTTCTCTGTTGTTCAAGATTACAAACAGAATACACTGTTGTAAAGAGATATGAATGAAGATAGTCTGGTTTGATAGAAATTTTGCAGCCATTGTGATGTGTTAAACTGTGAAAACTTTTGAAAGAGATAGCTACTTTTCTAGCATGTGAACTCAATTTCCCTAAAATATGAACTGAAAGAAATATGAGAAAATACAGAAAACAAACCTCCTATATAATTTAAAATTTTCAATGGCTTGTTTTGTTATGAAAATCATTAGGTAAAATGCCTATCTATCCTACAATAGCTTTGAAAGTGAAAGTCGCTAAGTTGTGTCCGACTCTTGCGACCTCATGTACTGTAGCCCTCCAGGCTCCTCTCTTGGGGGAATTCTCCAGGCAGGAATGCTAGAATAGGTTGCCTTTTCCTTCTCTAGGGGATCTTCACAACCCAGGGATTGAACCCAGGTCTTCCACATTGGAGGCAGGTTCTCTCACCATCTGAGCCATGAGGGACACCCTTACAATAGCTTTAAAATAAATCAAAACAACTCACACAGGTAGAAGAAAAAAAGAAGATATTCAGGGTATGAGTTTAAGTAAATAAAAGATGAGTAAATGCCTCCTGGCTCTGTTGCTAGTCCAGTATTACGATAAGCACTCTTATCTAATTTGAGAATATCTGCTTGGTCTTGGCTGAGATGACAGTAAAACCTTAAAGTATGTCATTTTTGTTTCCGTATTGAACACTTCTATGGGTTTACCTTCCACCCCCTTTTGTTATTAGACAAGCAAGTCTATTTGCTTTCCTACATTTTTGTTTGTTTAAGTCAGGAATTAAAACCCCAGATTTTTTAAGACAAAAGGTTCATAAATCAGTCAGGCTTGGGAAACATATTTTAAATTTCTGCTTCTTTTCTTATAATGCTTTTTACTCTAATCCTCGTGGCACATTGCCCTCATCACTGAATTGTTTGCCTCATGTTGATTCAACTTGATACTGTGTTTTCATTTTATACATATAGAAATTTCCAGGACAAATACTGAAAAGTGTTCACATTGTTTAAGGGTTTAACACTCTGCTTTAAGAAAAAGATAACACAAAATTGTCTTCCATTTTCTTTTGTTAAACACGAATACTTCTTTTACTCTTTATCATCACCAAATTCTATGAACGGTTTTCTTCCCTTCTAGGCTGTCTGCTCCTATATGAACAGGGCTTCTCTTCTGGCTCACTGTTTTATATCAAGCATCTAACATCCTATCTTTCACACGCTCCTAAGTCGCTTCAGTCATGTCCGATTCTGTGAGACCCCATAGACGGCAGCCCATCAGGCTCCCCCGTCCCTGGGATTCTCCAGGCAAGAATGCTGGAGTGGGTTGACATTTCCTTCTCCAATGCATGAAAGTGAAAAGTGAAAGTGAAGTCGTTCAGTCGTGTCCAACTCTTTGCGACTCCATGGACTGCAGCCTACCAGGCTCCTCCATCCATGGGATTTTCTAGGCAAGAGTACTGGAGTGGGTTGCGATTGCCTTCTCCGACCTTTCATATAGTAGACACTTAATTAATTCATTATAAAATGCCCGCATCCTGCCCTTTCATAAAAGGCATAGTATTTGCTTTTCACTTTCCATATTCTGTAATATTGTTTTAATATTTTTAATTATGGGAATTGGATATGAAAAATGATTGCTGAATTGCCTTTTCAACAAGAGTGGTGTGTGATGAGTGAATAACAATAGCAGTATTGTCTTATTTCACAGATTTAAAAAGAAACTTAACCATCTTCCTCCTCCCACATGTTGACATCTCTGATCTTGGAAAGGATCTATAATAATGGCATACCATGATTTAATTGTAGACTCTTCTTCCTTCCTCCCTCCATTCCTTCCTTTTCATGGATCATAACATAGGGATGATATATCTTAGGATCAGTGCAAACTTTTATTTGATTAAAGAGCATAACTATAATTAGATGAACTCCTATTGTATGTTAATGCACATGAGGTCTTATTTTTTTTTCCTATTTTACAAATCAGGAAATTTATGTCCAAAATTTAGCAACTCACTCGAGGTTATATATCTAGCAAATGGTGGCATCTGAACTGATATTGTTCTAGTCCAAAGATTGTGTCTTTTTACATAACTTAAAGATATGCTATTCATTGTACATGAAGTATAACTGAAGTTATAAAAATAGAATCATCTACCTTAGAGTTGGAAGAAAATTTAGAGAGCATCTATTCTAATTCCATTATTTTACAGATCAGAAAAGAGCTCCAGATAGGTTAAGTGCTCTGGGTAATAAATCTAGAAATTTGTGAACATAGGACTATAAGAAAAATCATGCATACTCATAGTAACAAATTGAAATACTACGGAAATGTATGATGAAAGAAACAATCGTACTGTACCCCAATTTGGACATATTCTACCTTTCTGAGATATACTAGAATTATAGCATATATATAAATATATATATACTATATTATTATAGTATATATGTAAATATAGTATATCTCAGATATATATAGTATATATATATATATACACATGTATATTTTCTAGTTTTTAAATAGGACTCAAATATATGGTTTATGATACAAGATTTGTAAAACTCATTCTTAAAATTATTTTGGAAGTCAAAAGCTAAATATTGATACACATACAGCTTCTAATGTGTTTATTGTAACCTTCATTTAAAGAAGAATTGATGCAGAAAACATATAGAATGAATTTCAAAATATCTATTATGTACTTAGAATTCATCATACCTTAACTCATTTAAACTGCATCACAAAGTTTTGAGATGAAAACTAGCTATTTGTGAAGTAACAAGAGGTTAAAGAGAACAAGCAACTTACCAAAGGTGCAAGGATGAAATAATTGAGGACTCAGAATCTTTGGGTCATTTAAACCCTGGTTAATTAAAGTCTGGGTGATGATAGAGGTAATAACTAATGGATAATGAGAGAAGAAAGCCAAAGATATTAGTTAAAGTCCCAGGATCAATCACAGAAATGAAGCCTATAGAAGCCTTGTATAATTTTATTTGACTGTTTTTTGTATGTGTGTGTGTATGTGTGTGCACTTATTGGTATCCTACAATTTTCTTCATATCTCACCTTATTCTCTGTGTCATATGAATGCTATTGGCAGTTAAATTTATAATTTAGTGTTTAGGTAACAGAATATTCAGTGGGAGTCTTACTGAATCCGAGGAGCAATTATCATAGCCAATGATGGGTACAATGACTTTTTGGACTGTTTCTCATTTGGAGGAAGTAATACAATCTCTTTTAAGAAGCATAACTCTACATTATTATGTAGTGATATACAGTTGTTTTACTGTATGGGATCTAAAATGTGAGCAGCAGGGACCATGCAGAAGTTGAGAGTCAAAGAGGTAGACTGTGCTCCTTATCTATTGATTACCTATGTGCTCCAAATCAACACTTTCGTCTGCTCTGTGAAAAGAAATCTGGACCCTTTGACAATTGGCACAATGTTAAGCCTTATCAGAAGGATGGAGAATTAATGCAGAAGGAAGGGCTTTGTTTTCCGGTTTTGGAGTGCTTGACCAGCGGTCTCCAATAGTGTGGATGGCTTCTTCATTGCTTGGCTTCTGCAGCCCCTAAATTGTGCAACTTCTCAATTAGTCCCAGCTCCTGCAGTGCGTGGCAGCCAGCAGCATCTAGTAACCAGTAGCTTCCAGGTGGCTGATTTTGTAGTGACAGGCATGTCTCTGTGAACAGCTTTCACAAGCAGCACTTTAGACCACAGATATCCATCAAGTTCTGCCATCTAGGCACCACAGAAAATTCATTGCCATTCAGCCAGTCATGGCTGTGCCCTCCTCACCTTCAGGGTCTATTTCTTAGTCCTGGTGGGGGTGGGAATTCTTTAGGGTGTTCTCTCTCTCTCTCTAAGAGTAGTGATTGCTTCTTTTTTTTTTTTCAACTGACTTTTTAATCTGTTTGAAAAATGTATTTTTATACAATAACTTTGCACCCATTTTCTTTTTTTAAACAGAAGAAAATTCTTTAGCTGTCAAAAAACCTTGATATTCATTCTTTCACTTCAATACATGACTATCCATAAATTTATAAAATGGCACTGAACACCTCTTTTACCTAACCAAACCAGTAAGAGTGTTTTTTTTTTTTTGATTGCTTCTTATGTCTGCTATTCCTATATTTTTTAGAGTTCTCTTTATGTTTTATTAGCCAACACCTCCTTATTCCAATCCTTCATTAGAGTTAATAATTCATTATATTAAACTTTCCTTTTTCAAATTATTGTGTGGCTTCTCCTGATTAGATGTAAGACTGTCTGACATCTATTTCTGGGCTTTTAGACCATTACCACTGTTCCTTACCATTAACAAGGATAAATTAAAATGGATAATAATGAGACTTTGCATAATTTTAAACATAAATAATTAATACTTCAGGTAGTAGAATCATAAAATTTGCAGGTGAGAAGGAACATTAGAAATGATTTAATGTAGTCTTCTTTTTTGAGATATGGAAACTGAGGCCAAAATAACTTTAAAAATGAGGAGATCCATGTTCTGTTTTTTATATCACCATTGTCTATCATAGAGTCAGTGTTCAGTGACTGTGAATTGAATTGAATTGAAATAAGGGAATTAACTTTGAAAATATTTATTGAGCACTGTAACTTAGACATAGTTCTTTCTCTCAAGAGATTTTCAGGCAAGTAGCTAATTTGGAATCAGAATTATAACTTTGGTTAAACCTATGCCCTCATTATTTTGGTTATTACCACTGATTTAATTGTGGATTGAAATCAGAAGTTGGTTTTCTTTGTGTACTCTTTGTACATGTGTCTAAATTTTCATTGGAAACAGGATGATATGGGCATATTTAAACCTAAGTTAATTTAACTCTGATATGGTTATTATAACCATCCATCTTCCAGGACAAGTGTTGTATAGTTACTCATAAAAGCTCAATTTCCAAAACACACATGTATGGTTTTACTTTTTAATTTATGGGATTATTTTTGTACAAAGTCTTAAACTCATTTTAGATTTTAATTTGTCAGAAACCTTCTATTCCACTTCCTAGAATGACGAGTGACAGGAAATAAGGCCACAATCTTGTAGGGTCAGATTGTGAAATACCTTGTTTATTTAGCATATGTGATTTTAATAAACCTTGGCTGAATTGGTTTATGAATTCTTATAACCTTTATAAATTTAATAGATGTCTATCTTTAGCATGTCTTTCTGGATATATTTCTTTGATAACAGTTTGTGATACTCTAGACCATTTACTTTGTTAATGTTAATTTAACACTCTCCCCCATTTGCAAGAGAGATTAGAACATATTTGAATCCATTAAGATTTTTTCAGACAAATTCTGTTGCATTTTAGTCAAATATGTATTTTAAAACTTCTGGGTATAAAGATAGGAACATTATAACTTTGTAATCTTCATAAATGCTTGTGCTATCCTGTACTTCATGTAGATATCTTGCCTCAATTCATTGAATGGTGTTGGGGGGATTGAGTATCATAATATCTCACAAAACTTGGAATAAATAGTTCAGGCCAGTCGTTCAGTTATGTCCAACTCTTTGTGACCCCATGAACAGCATCACGCCAGGCCTCCCTGTCCATCACCAACTGCTGGAGTCCACCCAAACCCATGTCCGTTGAGTCGGTGATGCCATCCAACCATCTCATCCTCTGTCATCCCCTTCTCCTGCTTTCAATCTTTCCCAGCATTGGGGTCTTTTCAAATGAGTCAGCTCTTCGCATCAGGTGGCCAAAGTATTGGAGTTTCAGTTTCAACATCAGTCCTTCCAATGAACACCCAGGAGTGATCTCCTTTAGGATGGACTGGTTGGATCTCCTTGCAGTCCAAGGGACCCTCAAGAGTCTTCTCCAACACCGTAGTTCAAAAGCATCAATTCTTCGGTGCTCAGCTTTCTTTATAGTCCAACTCTCACATCCATACATGACTACTGGAAAAACCATAGCCTTGACTAGACGCTACTGGACATTGGTGGAGGACTAACTCCAGAAAGAATGAAGGAGAGGAGCCAAAGCAAAAACAACACCCAGTTGTGGATGGGACTGGTGATAGAAGCAAGGTCCAATGCTGTAAAGAGCAATATTGCATAGGAACCTTGAATGTTAAGTCCATGAATCAAGGCAAATTGGAAGTGGTCAAACAGGAGATGGCAAGAGTGAACATCGACATTCTAGGAATGAGCGAACTAAGATGGACTGGAATGGGTGAATTTAACTCAGATGACCATTATATCTACTATTGTGGGCAGGAATCCCTTAGAAGAAATGGAGTATCCACCATGGTCAACAAAAGAGTCTGAAATTCAGTACTTGGATACAATCTCAAAAACGACAGAGTGATCTCTGTTCATTTACAAGGTAAACCATTGAATATCACAGTAATCCAAGTTTATGCCCCAACAAGTAATGCTGAAGAAGCTGAACAGTTCTATGAAGACCTACAAGACTTTTTGGAACTAACACCCAAAAAAGATGTCCTTTTCATTAGAGGGGACTGGAATGCAAAAGTAGGAAGTCTAGAAACACCTGGAGTAACAGGCAAATTTGGCCTTGGAATACGGAATGAAGCAGGCAAAGGCTAATAGAGTTCTGCCAAGAGAATGCACTGATCATAGCAAACACCCTCTTCTAACAACACAAGAGACGACTCTACACATGGACATCACCAGATGGTCAACACCAAAATCAGATTGATTATATTCTTTGCAGCCAAAGATGGAGAAGCTCTATACAATCAGCAAAAACAAGACCAGGAGCTGACTGTTGCTCAGATTATGAACTCCTTATTGCCAAATTCAGACTTAAGTTGAAGAAAGTAGGGAAAACCACTAGACCATTCAGGTATGACCTAAATCAAATCCCTTATGACTATACAGTGGAAGTGAGAAATAGATTTAAGGGCCTAGATATGATAGACAGAGTGCTTGATGAATTATGGAATAAATAAATGAGGAATAAATCCTACCTTTAAAAAGTAGAATTTCTAATAATTAATATATTTTAGATAGAAGAATTATCTGGTATAAAGTTTATTTCTTATGTAAAATTCATTAGTGAATAGACAAACTGAAGATCAGTAAATGGCTTTTGTAACTCAATATCATTTTTTATTATAAATAATGTTCAAATTATCACACAGTTACATTCATTTCACATTCTAGCAAAGTAATGCTCAAAATTCTCTAAGCTAGGCTTCAACAGTACATGAACTGAAAACTCCAGATGTTCAAACTGTATTTAGAAAAGGCAGAGGAACCAGAGATTAAATTTCCAACCTAAGTTATCATCAAAAAAGCAAAAGCATCCAGAAATTGCATCTACTTCTGCTTCATTGACTATGCTAAAGCCTTTGACCATGTGGATCACAACATACTGTGGAAAATTCTTCAAGAGATGGGAACACCAGACCACCTAACCTTCCTCCAGAGAAACCTGTATGCAGGTTAATAAGCAACAGTTAGAACCGGCCAGGGAACAATGGACTGGTTCCAAATCCGGAAAGGAGTACATCAAGGCTGTATATTGTCACCCTGCTTGTGGAGAGTACATCATGGGAAATGCCAGGCTGGGTGAAGCACAAGCTGAAATCAAGTTTGTAGGAAGAAATATCAATAACCTCAGATATGCAGATGATACAATCCTTATGGCAGAAAGCAAAGAGGAACTAAAGACCTTCCTGTGGAATGTGAAAGAGGAGAGTGAAAAAGTTGACTTGAAACTCAATATTCAAAAAACTAAGACCATGGCATCTGGTCCCATTGCTTCATGGCAAATAGATGGAGAGTCAATGGAAACAGTGACAGAGTTTATTTTCTTGGGCTCCAAAATCACTGCAGATGGTGACTGCAGCCATGAAATTAAAAGACATTTGCTCCTTGGATGAAAAGCTATGATAGACCTAGACAGCGTGTTATAAAGCAGAGACGTTACTTTGCCAACAAGGGTCCATCTAGTCAAATTATGGTTTTTCTGGTAGTCCTGCATGAACGTGAGTATTGGACCATAAAGAAGGTTGAGCACTGAAGAACTGATGGTTTTGAACTGTGGTGTTGGAGAAGACTCTGGAGAGTCCCTTGGACTGCAAGGAGATCAAACCAGTCAATTGTAAATTGAATCAGTCCTGAATATTCATTGGAAGGACTGATGCTGAAGCTGAAGCTGCAATACTTTGGCCACCTTGATGCGAAGAGCTGACTCATTGGAAAAGACCCTGATGCTGGGAAAGGTCCTCCTCCTGGCAGGAGGAGAAGGGGACGACAGAGGATGAGATGATTGGATGGCATCACTGACTCGATGGACATGAGTTTGAGCAAGCTCCGGGAGATGGTAAAGAGCAGGGAAGCCTTGTGTGCTGCAAGTCTATGGGGTCACAAAGAGTCGGAGGCTACTGAGCCACTGAACAACAAAAGCAATTTTATATAATTTGCGATGCTAAGAAAAGTCACCAAAAATATCTCTATCAAATAGTGGTTTTAATATCCCTTGCTTCAAATAATAGCTTGTTGTGAAATCATAATTTAAATCATTCACTTTGTGTTCAGTGAATCTTTTTATTTGCATTAATACTTAAATTGGTGATATAAATGTAATATCCAGGATGTCATGAATATTTTGGAAGGTACCTTCTTTTTTGCTTTACTGTCTCCTTGTGCTTCGTATTTCCATGTCTATCTTGATTTTTCTCATTTCTTAAATTCAATTCCCCTCCCACTTATTCCCCTCATACTTATTCCTTGCCTGTTCAGATCTCCTGCTGACCTCTAAAAGTCATGGCAGACAAATTCGATATGAATATAAGAATAATGATTTGGTCCTTTACTTCTACCAGTTCCTCCAGAGGTCATTTGTTTTATGATAGCACTTTAAAAATGCTCCGTATTTTTTAAATGATTTAAAAATACAGTAGGCAAAATGATAAAACATAAAAACTACTATAATTTATAAAACAAGAGAAAACATAGGTACCATCTTCATGAATTTTCTCTAATTTCTTTCTGTGCATTTTGGAGATATAATTAAGTTAAACTTTATAAAAATTAGGACCATGTAGCTTTTATTTTGGGGCTTCCCAGGTGGCTCAGTGGTAAAGAATCTTCCTCAATGCAGGAGACTCAGGTTCGATCTCTAGGTTGGGAAGATCTCCTGGAGAGGGAAATGACAACTCACTCCAGAACTTTTGCCTGGAAAATCCCAGGGACAGAGGAGCCTTGTAGACCACAGTCCAGGGTGTCACAAAGAATTGGATACTACTGAGCACTCATGCAACTTTTATTTTATATTTTGGAAATTTTCCCATTAGTAAGTAATCTTCCAAGACCTGATTTCTAGTAGCTTTATGACATTTCATCATATAGAATAGTGGCTTTTAGATGCAAAGGTGAAAGTGTTTCCAAGGAATCATACAGTGAAACAGATGGGCTGTCCTGAAATGAAGCATGGAAGCATTTAATATGTCGCACCTAATCTGAGGGAGGTGGCAGACGGAGCTCCAGCCCATGACATTCTTTAACAACAAGAACATGTCCCTCTTGTATGAATGGCCTGGAGGAATCATGAAGGAAAAGAACAATCTGCCTCACAGAATTGTTCTCTTCAATGAAGAATGGAACAAAAAGGTGAAACTTGTCTTCTTCTCTAGCATGATAATTGCTGAACATGGAATCCATAAAAGGAACAATGAAAATCTAAGGTGATTATATAAATAATTTATAGAATAGTAATCATTCAAATTAAATCAATATTATATTTTGATCTTAATGCACTAAGAATGGTGCAATCTTTGGTTACATTATTTTCATCAATTAACCCCCCCCCATCCTACTTTTTACAATGGAGTAGTAGCAATTAAAGTGACACTAAATTTGCCAGTGTGTCTGGCTTACTGTAAATGGTCATTGGAGATGAAAATTAAGTGTAACATCTCTCAAAAATGTTTAAGTTTCCATAAAATCCAAACTCTTTCTTAGAGTAAAATTGTTCACATCAGCAAATCTAATGCTAAGTAGAGAGGGGTTTTTCTAGAATGGAGAGTTTTTTTTTTTCTCCCCTAATAATAATAGTAGGCTGAATTCTCTAGCCAAGTTTATTGCTTCCAGTGGTATATTCATGTTGGTCATGATCAGTCAACAGGCATCAATATGATACAAATAAATGGAGGCTGGTGACTATTTTGAAGTCATCTATTTTGCATATTTTAGTCTCATGATAAAAATATCTATGACTAATATTTAGACTTGAAAAACCTTTTTACATGAAAAGATTATTTTCTGTCCTTAGAGTGCACAAATAGATAAGCTACTTTGAAAATATAAGCTAAATGAAATGTTCATGTATCTATTTAGATGATAGAACAATTTGATGGTTTTCATAAAATACATTTGAAATTATTGTTTTGAGATAATGCTATTTATATAATGGTGATATTACATCCTTAATAAATATTTGAGTTATTTGACTCCTGGTGAGCATCTTTAATTGAAGTTTACCCAGATGTCTAAATTTAGCAATTGGAAGGTTTTTTTTTTGGCTGAGATTGGAGTTGCAATCAAACCTTGACTGTAATTTCAGTTCAACCTTTTTGCATAATTATTTTGAAGTTGCCGTAATGCAGGAAAACAAAGAGCACATGTGTATGGGAGACAGACAGACTGAGAGAGAAGAAAAGCAGGGCCATATTTTAAAATAGCATTTGATGGTTTACTAGGAAAAAGAAATAAACTTACCCAATAATGTTAACAAACAGTAAACAACTCATGTAGGATCTTAAAAATTATTATACATTTGTTCTTTATCATTTGTATAGTGTGCAATAACTTTAACAGATTATGTGTTTGTTTGCTTCCCTTTGGGACCAGTCATTTCACTGCAGCAAAACGCAGTGATTCTGTTTTTTAGGTATGTGGTCAGAGTAAGACATTTTTAAAGATTTGCTTTTTATCTAATTGAAATCTATAATTAACAAAGAAAAATAAAAAGCAAAGGAAACAAATTTTTGCCCACTGGACTTCTATGTGAACTGCAGACTTTAGAGCTTGAATGAATTTAGACCTCATCTCGTCCAATAGTCTTCCTTTTACAGATGAGGCTTCTTATGTCCAGAATGTGGTCTAGTTTTCATAAAAGCTCCTTGGAGACATGGTTGGGAGTGAGTGTAAGGTGTTTGTAGTCTTGGGCAGTTCCTTGGCTAACACCCTGTGAAGATGAATTTGTTCTTATTCTTTTGTTTAAGACCTTCTGTATTTATAGGTCCCAGGCAAGCAAGTGCTTTATCATAGCAATTTCACTCATTAGCTATTTATATAATATGCATGACTGACAGTCATATATATTTTTATTTTCTGTTAGGTAAATTTCTATTTTAAATTGTACATTAAAAACATAATTTTTCTAAAACAGTGTCTTAAGTATCAATATGAAGAAATAGGAAGATTTTGTCATCCAAGAGCAGGCAGCTTTATAGTGGGTATAGTGGGTATAACAAATACCCCACTTATTTGTGATTATAACAAATAAGCAACTAGGAATGGTGATCAGATCCTCTTTTAAACATCATTAGACAGTTTTTAAATGACTTGGGTAAGTTCCTTAAGCTATTAGCACTTATATTTCTTTATTGCAAAAAGGTGATAATAGCTGTCCTCTGGCTGTTAACCTTTAACCAATATGTTGTACACACATTGATTCCTCTTTTATTGAAATATTAAGTTTCTTGATGTGTCTTTGTTCATGACTAGGCTGAATATTTTTAATGTTCTCCCAGCAGGGCTATTAAAAGAAGACTGAAAAATAGATGAAAGTTGATTCTCAAATTGGAATTTTGATTATTGCTGTGAACTTTCCCTAAGAATCATTTGATCAAATGCAGCTAGCTGGGGACAAAGTTTACCCTAAAGTGGAATACTGTGATTATCTAAGTCAGTGGCTTTCAAATGGTGATCCCTTGGCCTGAGGTACCATCACTTAGAAACTTATTAGAAAGCAAATGCTTGGGTCCAACCACAGTTGTACACAGTCAAAAACTCAGTTTGAGACCCAGCCATCTGTGTCTTAATGAAGTCTACACATAATTGTGATGTATGCTAAAATTTGAGAACCAGTGGTCTAAACTAAAAGAAAACTAAAAAAGATAAACTCATGGAAGTCAAACCATCTCAGACTTGGCAACAGAACTTATGAGGTGTTGGATAGGTATTTTTTGATGTTCCCTCAAGGGACAAGAGACTTTGTGTTAAGCTCACTTGGACATCTTATTCTAGCTCTAGTTTATCGCTGAAAATGTTGGAAGAAGTCAGGAAAATTTTAAAGTTTTGATAGTACAGCATTAGGTCATTAAGGAAAATACTATTGCTGCTGAGACATTGGTATCAGAAATCTAATAATTTTTTCTGTATACAAATAAAAGCTAAGAAAGGGGGCACTCTGAAAGATTTAGCGTGTGTTAAACAGAGGGATGGTACGGGGAGGGAGGAGGGAGGAGGGTTCAGGGTGGGGAGCACGTGTATACCTGTGGCGGATTCATGTTGATGTATGGCAAAACCAATACAATATTGTAAAGTAATTAACCTTCAATTAAAATAAATAGATTTATATTTAAAAAAAATAAAATAAAATGCTTTGATCATCTGAATGCTACTCATTTAGCACTTGTTTTTTTATAAATAAAAGCTTGATTTGGTATTATAATAATGATGGTCTTCAGGTTTTGGGGCTTCCCTGGTTGCTCACCTGGTAAAGAATCTGCTTGCAATGCAGGAGACCCTGGTTCGATTCCTGGGTCAGGAAGATCTCCTGGAGAAGGGATAGCTTCTCCACTCCAGTATTCTTGCCTGGAGAATCCCATGGGCAGAGTAGCCTGTCAGGCTATATTCTATGAGGTTACAAAGAGTCGGATATGACTGAGCGAGTAACACTAACACTTCAGGTTTAATTTAGCTCTTTGAGATTGAGGAAATTAAAGAAGCTAGAAAGATTTGCTTCATTACAAAGGTATTAAAATTTTATATTCTTTATACAAGAAGTATTTTTTTTGTAGTAGGAGTACGTTTTTTTTCTGAGAAGAAAAATTATAAAACTAATTCAGTGCTGGACAGTTATGATAGCTTGAGCTATTTTTCTGATATTAGCATGAAAAGAAGAATGATGCTGGCAAATGTCCAAGGCTAGGTTTGGCAAGGTGGCTGAATATCAGTGGTTCTCAAAGCAGTGAAGTTTTGGTGTGACCAAAGGTAAAGTGGTGAGTTTGTCAAATTACCTGGGTGTCTTCTATTAAGTTATTTATGTTCCTCAATATCTCACATTCTCCCAACATCCATTTACAGGGCATCCATAAGAGACATAATTCATAGATTATGCTAAATCTAATATGAATTTGTACTTGAGAATAAGTCTTACTTATTATGTTTTTATTTCATTTATAATATCCATGTATCTGTCTAATGTAGGTGGAACATATTACATATCAGCTAAACTTTCATATAAAGTGTTTCTGTGAAAATAGAGGAAGAAATAAAGCTTAATCATTTCAAACTGATTTATTTTTACATTTTTGTAAGCTATCACGATTTTTCTACTAGGATGGATAATTTGTTTTTTCTCCAAATACTTCTCCCTTTCTGTTATTCTAAATAAAGTTATAAAATATATTCAAAGTGAGATTTTTAGTATTGGGGAGGTCGGAATAAAAGTGAGATTTTGAGTGTTGGGGAGGTTGGAAGGCCTGTCTTGGCCAATCAATAGATTTTTGTGAGGAAGATGCCTATAAATATTAATTGTTTAAAACCTTACTATTGTCCCTAATTTTTTTGATTCATTATCATTAATGGACTGATGTAAATTTGTTAATACCCAGTTTTTTGAGGACGCTGATTTTGTGAAAAGAAATGAAAGTCATCACTTTAGACTTTTGAATATGGAAAGCTGGTTCAGTGAGAGGTGTAGAGCCTTCTTCATCTGACCTTAGGTGAACTGCTGTCATTGTTGAGATCAGCCCTGGGATTTCTTTGGAAGGAATGATACTAAAGCTGAAACTCCAGTACTCTGGCCACCTCATGCAAAGAGTTGACTCATTGGAAAAGACTCTGATGCTGGGAGGGATTGGGGGCAGGAGGAGAAGGGCATGACAGAGGATGAGATGGCTGGATGGCATCACCGACTCGATGGATGTGAGTCTGAGTGAACTCTGGGAGTTGGTGATGGACAGGGAGGCCTGGCGTGCTGCGATTCATGGGATTGCAAAGAGTCGGACATGACTGAGCAACTGAACTGAACTGAACTGAACGGCTTCCTGGCTGTCAGCTCCATGGACAGTTAGTTCTACCCAGTCTTCTCTGCTTCAACCCAAATTAACACTCTGGCCAGGGCCCTGGGTCAGCCTCATTCTTACATGGCTGCCTTCTTCTCTCTAGACATTCTTTTCCATCCATAGTCTCTGTTGCCCTCTCATCAGTATCATCAGTTGCTCTATCAGGTCAAGTCGGATCACGACATTCTTTTAAAGCTCCAGCTCTCTTCTGGAAAACATACTAAAGGCAGAAATAATGCTGAGGCAAGGTATAATCAATGTTGATGCAATAGACATATACCCTGAACTTGAGGAACACAATATACTTTCAGAAATAAGGTATATACCACACAGTGGCAGAACACAAGACCCCTCTGAAGACTTTAAGTCATCTGGTATGTGCTGTTCTCATAACAGTCTTCTTAATAACTCAGTTTCTTGTATACATTGCTGTGAGTACCTGATTAATACCTCAAAAGTATATTTTATAAGGGCATGGTCTGTAGCTGTTTGTTGTGC
The DNA here is from genome assembly GCF_055505025.1 of Bos grunniens. NCBI lineage: Eukaryota > Metazoa > Chordata > Mammalia > Artiodactyla > Bovidae > Bos > Bos grunniens. The sequence continues at coordinate 107,625,722 of NC_141165.1, forward strand.
TGTATGTGGACTCTGATCTTAGTGCTAACTCAAGAGTGTTTAAGAATATAAACTGGAAGGGTTCTGAAGAAGAAAACATCATTGAGAAATAGGGGAGCAAAGGAAGCTTTATCATGTGACATGAGGTGAATCTGAATACAGTGTAAAACTATTGGTGATATTAATATATGGGCTGGTGGGTACAATCTAGATAGACATGGTTGTCCTGTAATTCCAGTGAGGGAAGCATCATGGAAACAAGGAACAAGGCCAGCACGTAAAGGATGTTCTTATTTAGCTTGAGCAAAGAGTTCCGTATGAAATGATAGAAAAGGAGGTTAAACGTATGAAGTGGATGGTGATGGAACACTTGGCTTAATGTGGTTTAAACTGGTTCCTGGGAGCCTATTTGACTTATCTCTTCCTGCCTTTGGAAAATCAGCCATAATGAAAGTACTTACATGGTAGAAATGGAAAAATGGTACAAATTAGGGCTCCTGTTCTTCCAATAAGCACCCATGCAGAACCAGTTGCTAAACATTTGTAAGCAAATCACTACATTGGTTCTTAGGTTTCAAAGGTGGTGCTTGTTTCTAGGTTCAAATAGATAGGCAAGATGAAACTGAAATATTTGTAAGATTAAAAGCCACTATTTAGCACCATCATAGTGTGGAACTATTGCAATGAATAAACTCTAAGAATATTGAAGCTAGTAATTTCAGTTAGAAAATAACATGACAAAATTGATGGTTTAGGAAGGTTTGCTTGTTTTGGCACTTTCACAATAATCTGTTGTCTTGATTTTTTTCCTATTTCTTCATATCAGTGAAACTCTTCCTGTTCTCAGAAAATAATCCTGTTTTAGGATGACTTCAAACCCATAGAAAACCATGATACTGAGATTTAAAAATTTTATTTATGTTTATATTTATTCTAATTTTCCTTATGAAAAAGGAAATTAAACAATTTCTTATATAAATAAATCATTATAAAAATTAAATAATGCATAAAAGTATAAAAGAGCAATCACCCATAGCATATAGACAGCAATTATTAAATTTTTTCATTATTTTAAAAATAAACTAATAATTCCAATTTCTTTTCATTCTTTCATTTTTCTTTGTAATTCTTACTATCGTCTAATCAAAAATACTTAATTTTTTATTTACTCTTTCTCCTCTTCGAAAATAGTTCAGTGCAGTCACTCAGTCATGTCTGATTTTTTGTGAGCCCATGGACCGCAGCACGCCAAGCCTTCCAGTCCATCACCAACTCCCAGAGTTTACCCAAACTCATGTCCATTGAGTCAAGGCTGCCATCCAACCATCTCATCTTCTGTCATCCCCTTCTCCTCCTGCTTTCTATCTTTCCCAGCATCAAGGTCTTTTCAAATGAGTCAGCTCTTCACACCAGGTGGCCAAAGTATTGGAATTTCAGCTTTAACATCAGTCTTTGCAATGAACACCCAGGAGTGATCTCCTTTAGGATGGACTGGCTGGATCTCCCTGCAGTGCAAAGGACTCACAAGAGTCTACTCCAACATTACAGTTCAAAAGCATCAATTCTTCGGCACTCAGCTTTCTTTATAGTCCAAATTGCACACCCATACATGACTACTGGAAAAACAATAGCCTTGACTAGACAGACATTTGTGGTAATGTCTATCAAAGTAATGTCTCTGCTTTTTAATATGCTATTTAGGTTGGTCATAACTTTCCTTCCAAGGAGTAAGCGCCTTTTAATTTCACGGCTGCAGTCACCATCTTCAGTGATTCTGGAGCCCCCCAAAATAAAGTCTTCACTCTTTCCCCATCTATTTGCCATGAAGTGGTGGGACTGAATGCCAAGATCTTAGTTTTCTGAATGTTGAGTTTTAAAACAACTTTTCCACTCTTCTCTTTCACTTTCATTAAGAGGTGCTTTAGTTCTTCTTCACTTTTTGCCATAAGGGTGGTGTCATCTGCATATCTGAGGTTATTGATATTTCTCCTGGTAATCTTGATTCCAGCTTGTGTTTCATCCAGCCCAGTGTTTCTCATGATGTACTCTGCATATAAGTTAAATAAGCAGGGTGACAATATAAAGCCTTGACATACTCCTTTTCCTATTTGGAACCAGTCTGTTGTTCCATGTCCAATTCTAACTGTTGCTTCCTGACTTGCATACACATTTCTCAAGAGGCAGGACATGTGGTCTGGTATTCCCATCTCCTTCAGAATTTTCCACAGTTTATTGTGATCCACACAGTCAAAGGCTTTGGCATAGTCAATAAAGCAGAAATAGATGTTCCTCTGGAACTCTATGCTTTTTTGACAATCCAGCGGATGTTGGCAATTTGATCTCTGGTTCCTCTGCCTTTTCTAAAACCACCGTGAACATCTGGAAGTTCACGGTTCATGTATTGCTGAAGCCTGGCTTAGAGAATTTTGAGCATTACTTTACTAGCATGTGAGGTGAGAGAAATTTTTCAGTAATCTGAGCATTCTTTGGCATTGCCTTTAATGATATTTGAATGAAAACTGACCTTTTCCAGTCCTGTGGCCAGTGTTGAGTTTTCCAAATTTGCTGGCATATTGAGTGCAGCACTTTCACAGCATCATCTTTCAGGATTTGAAATAGCTCAACTGGAATTCCATCACCTCCACTAGCTTTGTTCATAGTGATGCTTTCTAAAGCCCATTTGATTTCACATTCCAAGATGTCTGGCTCTAGGTGAGTGATCACACCATCGTGATTATCTGGATCGTGAAGATCTTTTTATTATAGGACTTCTGTGTAGTCTTTCCACCTCTTCTTAATATCTTTTGCTTATGTAAGTTCATACCATTTCTGTCTTTTATTGAGCCCATCTCTGTATGAAATGTTCCCTTGGTATCTCTAATTTTCTTGAAAAGATCTCTAGTCTTTCCCATTCTATCATTTTCCTCTGTTTCTTTGCACTGATCACTGAGGAAGGGTTTCTTATCACTCCTTGCTATTCTTTGGAAAAGCATTCAAATGGGAATATCTTTCCTTTTCTCCTTTGCTTTTCCCTTCTCTTCTTTTTACAGCCATTTGTAAGGCCTTCTCAGATAGCCATTTTGCTTTTTTGTATTTCTTTTTCTTGGGAATGGTCTTGATCCTTGTCTCCTGTACAATGTCATGAACTTCCGTCCATATTTCATCACTCTGCCTATTAGATCTAACCCCTTAAATCTATTTTTCACTTCCACTGTATAATCGTAAAGTTTTTGATTTTGGTCATACCTGAATGGTTTAGTGGTTTTCCTACTTTCTTCAATTTAAGTCTGAATTTGGCAATAAGGAGTTCATGGTCTGAGCCACAGTCAGCTCCCTGTCTTGTTTTTGCTGACTGTATGGAGCTTCTCCATTTTGGGCTGCAAAGAATATAATCAATCTGATTTTGGTGTTGGCCATCTGGTCATGTCCATGTCTAGAGTCTTCTCTTGTGCTGTTGGAAGAGGGTGTTTGCTATGATCAGTGCATTCTCTTGGCAAAACTCTATTAGCCTTTGCTCTGCTTCATTCTGTACTCCAAGGCCAAATCTGTCTGTTACTCCAGGTTTTTCTTGACTTCCTTCTTTTGCATTCCAGTCCCCTTTAATGAAAAGGACATCTTTTTTGGGTGTTAGTTCCAAAAGGTGTTGTAGGTCTTCATAGAACCATTCAACTTCAGCTTCTTCAGCATTACTGGTCAGAGCATAGACTTGGATTACTGTAATATTGAATGGTTTGCCTTGGAAATGAACAGAGATCATTTTGTCATTTTTGAGATTGCATCCAAGTACTGCATTTCAGAGTCTTTTGTTGATTATGAGAGCTGCTCCATTTCTTCTAAGGGATTCTTGGCCGCAGTAGTAGATATAATGGTCATCTGATTTAAATTTACCCATTTCAGTCCATTTTAGTTCACTGATTCTTAAAATGTCGATGTTCACTTTTGCCATCTCCTGTTTGACCACTTCCAATTTGCCTTGATTCATGGACCTAACATTCCAGGTTCCTATGTGATATTTCTCTTTACAACATCACACCTTGCTTCTATCACCAAGCACATCTGCTACTGGGTGTTGTTTTTGCTTTGGCTTTGTCTCTTCATTCTTTCTGGAGTTATTTGATATATAAAATATGTAACAACAATATAAATCCACCAGTTTTTCCCTCCTAGTTTCAAGATTATATTATTTAAATTTTTAAATCCATTTATGTATTAAATAAAATTTGAAATAAATTATGAGGTTGGCTTCAATATTTCTTATTAAATTTCTTCTTCAGTTGTCCTAAACCATTTAATCGCTGTTCTGTTTAAATACCACTGCAGCCATTCCTGAATTTTCCTATGTACTTTCCTATGTACTCCTATGAATTTTCCTATGTACTCTGTGTTTCTTGTTTTATATTAATTTCATTTAATCATTCATTGTGTAACTTATCCAGCAAATACTTACTAGATATTACTATGTACCAGGCATTGCACATGTTGAATGGTATTGGGACCATGAATTCCATCCCTGATTAACTCAGAGTTCGTTTTAAAGCTCTACATAGTTCTGTTTTGCTTAGTCTAGTGACTAGTACTCTTGCCTGGAAAATCCCATGGGTGGAGGAGCCTGGTAGGCTGCAGTCCATGTGGTTGTTAAGAGTTGGATACAACTGAGCAACTTCACTTTCACTTTTCACTTTCATGCATTGGAGAAGGAAATGGCAACCCACTCCAGTGTTCTTGCCTGGAGAATCCCAGGGATGGGGAAGCCTGGTGGGCTGTTGTCTATGGGATTGCACAGAGTCGGACATGACTGAAGTGACTTAGCAGCAGCAGCAACAGTGACTAGTGAATTGGTTTCTTTTTAAGTTCTTGCCTGTGATTTGAAGATTTAAGTAGTGAAGTAATGGACGTGAGTGTGACAATGAAAACCAAAGGGAAAGAGCAAGGGGATCATGGAGGAAAAGAATCTATATTTAAACTCTGAGTTAGAGATAGAATTCTCCTAAATAAAATATTTTAAAGAAATTATCTTTCAAAATCCACATTCGTTCACTTATTTGTGGAAAAAAAAATGGGGGCACATATAGAACAAATTTTAGTGCAATAAATTTAAGAAATTAATAAGACAAATTCCTGTATTTATGGAGCTTACAAATTTTTCAGCTAAGAAGTCAGAAAAAACAGATATAGCACTGGGGATACAGTAACAAAAACATGCCTAAGGCAATTTCATCAAAGCCCCAGAGGGTATGGATTGACTTTCCAGAAGAAGACAAGTGAACTTGAACTGGATCTTCAGATTTGATTATGAGTACTTCAGAAACAGAAGTGGAGAATGTCATGCAAGTTCATAGATTTCTCTAAATTAGAGATAGTGTGAATATTACAGAAGAAAACTTTAGCAATAGTTCAGAAAAAAAAAATTTCTTGTGCTTAAAGAAGGGCTAGTTGCCTGATGCCTCCAAATAGTCCTGTTGTGTAAGTTAAGGAAGAGGATGCTAAAGAATATTAGCTTGAGCCATTTCTTAGAAGACTTTGTGTTATAGACTGTTGGCTACATACATAGTATTCATTGCAAACTGTTTTCCTTACAAATGACACTCTAAGTTTTTTGCAGCAATGATGTGCCCAAGAAAATGTACATTCCTAAGGCTTCTGGGAATGACCAGATTACACAATTTCTTATGTATTTAATTTATTTTAACAGTTATTTATTTTTATCTGCTCTAAGCCAGACACTTTTTACGCAGTGGAAATACAGTAATCAAAACACACACACACACACACAAATGAAACAGACAGTCTCTAATCTGGATGAGCTTAATTCTAGTAGCGGAAAGGGAAGCCATTCAACACAAGTCCCTTCAAAAAGTAAATATATAGTAAGCTGCACAAATACCATGGGGAAAAAACAGGCAAGAAAATAGTTTTCTTTTTAAATAGGATGGTCATAGAGAGCTCTGTTGTTGGAACAAAAATTTAGAGGTAAGGAAGAATTCCTTATTGATTTCTAGGAAGAGAGATTTCAAGGTAGGAGGAACAGAAAGTACTGATACCCCAAATCAACGATGTACCTAGTGTGTTCAAGGAAAATCAATAATAGGAAAGATAGTCAGAGAGGAGCTCAGAGGGTAGATGCTCAAGAATTCTGTGGGCATTTTACTCAGTGTGAGATTGGAAGCCATTGAAAATTTTGAGCAGAGAAATGGCAATCTCTGATTTGACTTTTAATAGAATCTCTCTGGCTCCTGTGTTGATGGTAGATTTTAAGAGATGAAGGTTAATGGAAGAGAGGGACATTATGAAGTTATTAGAGTCATCAATGAGACATGCTAGTGGCTCAGACCAGGATGGAAGTAGGGAAGATGAAAGGAAGTGTTCAGAGTCTGTGTACATTGTATTTTGAAGATAGGTAGTTTGCTGAGAGCATGTGGGTGTGAAAATAACATAGGAGTTGGAGAAAATTATGAGTGTCTATCCTATACTAATGGTAGATTGTTATGATTGTTAATTGAGAAACCCAGATGGGAAAGATTTGGGGGTAAAAGGGTTTTGTGGTTACTGTTCTGCTTTGGTTATTTATTTTTTTAAGGGGTAGACATCAAGGATTCAGTTGGGACTTGTAAAATTGAGAGGTCTATTAACACTTTTATAGAACTATCATGGATTTAGGTAGGGGAGAAATCTTTAAGGGAAATATTTATTTGGATCCCTTTAGCATAAGGCAGTGTTAAAGTATTGATACTATGAAAGGTTGTCAAAGGACTGAATGTACATAGAGAGGCAAAGGGAAGAGCTGAGTCATGGGGCTTTCCCTGGTGAAGAATTTGAGTTGGGAGGGGCACTAGCAAAGGAGATTTAGAAGCAACCTGACAGGTAGGAAGTAAACCAAGAGAGTAGGGTGTTCTGTATGTCAAGGAAGTTTCAGAGAGGATAGAGAGATTAACTATTCCAAATGCATGCTGTAGTACAAGCTAGGAGAGAACAGAAAATGCCCACTGAATTTAGCAATGCGGAGTTCATCAGCGAGCTTGGTGAGACAACTGAGTGGAGTGGTGAAGTTAAGATCTAGCTTAATTGAGGGCAAGAGAAAGTGGGAAGAGAAGTGTTGGAAAGAATTGTGATACACAAGTCATTTCTTCAAGGAACTGTGCTATTAAAATAAAGGTCAAAGGAGCAGTTCTAAAAATATGATACAAATGAACTTGTGTACAAAACAGAAACAGACTCACAGACTTAGAGAATTAATTTATTATTACCATGCGAGAAAGGTGGGAAGGAGGGATAGGTAGGGAGTCTGAGATTGACATGTACACACTTCTGTGTTTAACCAATAAGGACCCACTGTATAGCACAGGGAACTCTGCTCACTATTCTGTAACAGCATAATTGGGAAAAGGATTTGAGAGAATAGATACATATATATGTATAATTGAATCACTTTGTTGCATACCTGAAACTAGCACAACACTGTTAATCAACTGTACTCCCAACATAAAATAAGTTAACAACAACAAAAAGTTAAGGGGACTGCAAAGTTGAGATTTTTCTTAAAACTAAGGTTTAGAAATGACAACATGTCTATTTGCTGATGAGAAATAATAAGAGACAGAGAACAGTATTCTCTGGTGGATGAAATAGACAAATATTATGCACAAGAGGAAGTTTTAGAAAAATATTCAGTCAAAGCTGGCAGGTGAGAAGATGTGGAGATGGAAGTTTATGGAAAATTTCTGTTACTTGTTTCAGATTTTGTAGGCAAATATACAGCAAGCTCATAAGCTGAATGTGAAGATGTCCTATGGAGATATGGAGGCTTAAGTAGAGCAAAATGTGTGAACTAGGCCTTGTTGGACAGTGGTGAAATGAATGAACTAGGAGAGGCTACTGGGTACCAGGAAGCCCCCTTTCCACTCTTGCCTACATGGACTAAGGATGCAGTGATGAAGGCACAGTAGCTATCTTGCAGTTATGGCATAAGAATTGTGTGGCCAGCATTTCACATGAGTAAATGGAAAGAACCTTTCATTTGTTTGTAATTTTGGAGACATTCTACCTTTCCTTCACTTACATCTAGACTTCCCAGTGTATGAGAAAAATAAAATGTCTGGGTAATCTTTGATAGTTCTTTGATCTCCTGAACTTTATTCTAAAATATACTATAAGCTTGGTCTTATTTATTAGTTGAAGGAATTCAGCAAAGTTTTTGAAAAAGAATATGACATGACATGCAAAATGCTGGGCCGGATGAATCACAAATTGGGATCAAGATTGCTGGGAGAAATACCAACTACATCAGATATGAAGAAGATACCACTCTAATGGCAGAAAGTGAAGAGGAAGTAAAGAGCCTCTTGATGATGGTGAAAGAGGAGAGTGAATAAACTGGCTTAAAACTCAACATTCACAAAACAAATATCATGGCATATATTTTTATAACTTCATGGCAAATAGATGGAGGAAAAATGGAAACAGTGACAGACTTTATTTTCTTGGGCTCCAAAATCACTGTGGATGGTGACTACAGCCATGAAATTAAAAGACTCTTGCTCCTTGGAAGAAAAGCTGTGACAAACCTAATGTGCATTAGTCACTCAGTCATGTCTGACTCTCTGCAACCCCATGGACTGCAGCCTGCCAGTCTCCTCTGTCCATGGAATTCTCCAGGCAAGAATACTGGAAGGGGTAACCATTATCTTCTCCAGGGGATCTTCTTGACCCAGGGATCGAACCCAGGTCTCCTGCATTGCAGGCAGATTCTTTGCTGTCTGAGCCACTAAGGAAGCCCCTAAGTGTGAAAGTGTTAGTCACTCAGTCATGTCCAACTGTGACCCCATGGACTGTAGCTTGCCTGGCTTCTCCGTCCAAGGAAATCTCCAGCCAAGAATATTGGAGTAAGAAGCCATTCACTTCTCTAGAGAATCTTTCCAACCCAAGGATCTCTTGCACTGTAGGCAGATTCTTTACTGTTTAAGCCACCGGGGAAGCCCCCAAAACCTAGACAACATATTAAAATGCACAGACATCACTTAGCTGACAAAGGTTTCTATAGTCAAAACTATGGTTTTTCCAGTAGTCAGGTATGCATGTGAGAGTTGGCTGATGCTTTCAAATTGTGGTACTGGAGAAGACTCAAGAGTTTCTTGGACTGTATGGAGATCAAACCAGTCAATCCTAAAGGAAATCATCCCTGAATATTCATTGGAAGAACTGATGCTGATGCTCCAATACTTTGGCCACCTGGTGTGAAGAGTCAAGTCCTTGGAAAAGACCCTGATGCTGGGAAATATTGAAGAGAAAGGACAGGCAGTGGCAGAGTATGAGATGTTTGGATGGCATCATTGACTCAATGGACATGAATCAGAGGAAACTACAGGAGATAGTGAAGGACAGGAGAGCCTGGTGTGCTGCAGTCTATGGGTTCACAAAGAGTAAGATGCAACTTGTTGACTGAAAAACAGCACATGACATGACTGCTACTGAGGTTTAGAAGATCACTCTGATATGACAGTTGGATTTTCCCAAAATATGCATAACCTCCATTTCTTGATAACACTGGTTTGGCTTAGAGTCAAAAGCATTGCATAGAATTTACTGATGCTTGTGCCTGGAAGGAACATTTTTTAGTCAAAACTCATTGAAATATGGTACTAACAGGTTGTTTTTGTTGTTGCTCTAGTTAATTATTAGTTTAATGCAATGGTGTTAAAGATGCCTGAGAATAAATTGCTGTAGGCCTTCAAATTCATAGCAGTAGACTTTAGGTTCCCATCACAGGTTTTGGAGATACCTTGCCAGTGTTCCCCTGTAAACAGTCAGAGTGAATTGTGGCCTTCAAAATATCATAAAAGTTCTATTTCATCGTTGAAGGTCTTGTATTCATTTTAGGTTGCTCAATACATAAGTCCTTAAATAATCATTTCTTATGAAATAACAGAGATAGAGATAGATTTTAAAAACTGGGCTCATTTTGGCATCCTGTAAAGTTTAGCAAGTAATAAACTTTCATTAACTCTGTTAAAATTCTGTCAGATATTCTCCAACTCACCTGAACTGCCTCTTGAAAAATCTGTATGTAGGTCAGGAAGCAAGAGTTAGAATTGGACATGGAACTGGTTCTAAATTGGGACAGGAGTACATCAGGGCTGTGCAGAGTGCATCATAAGAAATGTTGGGCTGGGTGAAACACAAGCTGGAATCAAGATTCCCAGGAGAAATATCAATAACCTCAGATATGCAGATGACACCACCCTTATGGCAGAAAGTGAAGAACTAAAGAGCCTCTTGATGAAACTGAAAGAGGAGGGTGAAAAAGTTGTCTTAAAGCTCAACATTCAGAAAACAAAGATCATGGCATCTGGTCCCATCACTTCATGGCAAATAGATGGGGAAACAGCGGAAACAGTGTCTGACTTTATTTTTCGGGGCTCCAAAATCACTGCAGATGGTGACTGCAGCCATGAAATTAAGAGAATTTTGGGGCTTCCCTGGTGGCTTTACTCCTTGGAAGTAAAGTTATGACCAACCTAGACAGCATATTAAAAAGAAGAGACATTACTTTGTCAACAAAGGTCGTCTCGTCAAGGCTATAGTTTTTCCAGTAGTCATGTATGGATGTGAGAGTTGGACTGTGAAGAAAGCTTCGTGCCAAAGGATTGATGCTTTTGAACTGTGGTGTTGGAGAAGACTCTTGAGAGTCCTTTGGCCTGCAAGGAAATTCAACCAGTCCACCCTAAAGGAAATCAGTCCTGAATATTCATTGGAAGGACTGATGTTGAAGCTGAAACTCCAATACTTAAGCCACCTGATTCAAATAACTGACTCATTTGAAAAGACCCTGATTCTGGGAAAGATTGAAGGAGGGAGGAGAAGGGGACGACAGAGGATGAGATGGTTGGATGGCAACACCGACTCAATGGACATAAGTTTGGGTAAATTTCGGGAATTGGTGATGGACAGGGAGGCCTGGCAATATTGCAGTCCATGGGGGTCTCAAAGAGTCAGACACAACTGAGCAACTGAACTGATACTGATTCTCCAACTCATGGTAACATCTGCACAGATATATGTGATGGTATTCTGGACTCATTGGAATAGACCTTGATTCTGGGAAAGATTGAGGGCAGGAGGAGAAGGGGACAACAGAGGATAAGATGGTTGGATGGCATCACTGACTTGAAGGACATGAGCTTGAGCAAGCTCCAGGAGTTGGTGAACAGGGAAGCCTGGTGTGCTGCAGTCCATGGAGTTGCAAAGAGTTGGACACAACTGAGCAACTGAACTGAACTGATTTTGGGAAAACTGAGATAGTCAACTTATTTTGTGGCAACAAGTTAAAAATACTTTTCTGCACAAACTACCAACTTATTGTGACAAAATGCTAATTCTCATGATTTTGAAGATCCATGTAAATGACTACATAATGGAACTTTCTAAAGCTAAATCCAAATGACTGTCTTATTTCATTGAATTTTTTACCTATACATTTCTTGTTTTGTGCCAAGCATCGGGCTAGGTGAAGAGATAAAGCAGTGTACAAGAAAGACAGGCCTAGTCAACAGAGGACAAATCTATTTTATGAAAGAAAGAGAACTAAATTTACTGACCACATATTAAGTGATAGTTACATATACATCAAACCCTTGACATATATTTTACATACTCACTACTCTGCCATCCCATCACTTAGTTCAGGTTCATACAACTGTAATGCCACCACAATTGAATGTCTTTCTAGTTAAAAGTAATAAAGGGGATTTAGAAATGAACATAAGGTGGGAGCCTCTTGTTGAAAAGTCAACAATATTTGAAATACATTCATGTAACCTGAATAATATAGCACCTAGAAGTTTTGATATAATGAAACTTTATTCTAGATTTTAATTAGCTACTGTGCAATGAACATTTTAGAAATTATTACCACTAAGATAGCACTGGATGTAAGATTTAAATGTCAAGGATTCTTTAAACTGAAAAAAGTCATAGTAATTACTAGAGGATAAATAGTGCCTCTTTTTAAAAATATAGAGTTCGATTACTTGGTTTGTGGACTAATCTGGCTTCATCACTGTCATTTTCTTGAAATTCCCTTAGCTCAATTTAGAAAATTTTCTCTATTTCTTATGGCTTTTTCTTCAGAAGGTTCTTCAAAATAAGAAGGCAGTTGAAATTCATGATTAAATGAGGTATTTTTATATGGAAACTTGCTATAGTTGCATAGATCGTTGTTTTTCTGGTCTTTTACTTAATCTCCTAGCTTTCTCATGGTTTTTTCTGCTTTAGAAGGTATAATAAGTTATGTTCATATTACAAAAAAAATCTACTAACAGGGTGGTACAAACCTGCTCAGTATGGGAAGATGGATGGTTTTATTCTACTACCTTTCCTTTACAGCAATTTCAACTTTTTAACCAATTAAAATAATAGCAATTTGATTAAAAAAATTTTATGTTTAAATTTTTTAAATAAGTGTGAAAAGAATTAATGTATACCTCTTTATCCTCTGCTAAACCCATCTGGGCAATAAGCATAAATTTTAGGCAATATTTTACATTTGAAAAACAGTATCAAAATACTGGTTTAGTTATCATATCACTGAATTAACTACTGTTTTGATGCTCAGTAGCATTAACATTTATGGACTCACTAAAGGGACCTGAGAGTAATTTTTCCTTCATGAAAGTTCAAGACCTCAACTACAGAGGAAATGACACTTCCTAAATTAGACACATGCTTGCGAAGAAAATATTTCCTAACCAGTTATCAGGTAGAGTGACTTGGGGGAAAACACCCAAAACACCAACAAAGAATAGGTGGTAGAGAATAGCATTTGCACATGAATAAATCAGAATTTCCATCAAGCTTAGAAACCTGAATGTTTTCCATGACACAAGAAGATCCTAAACATGATCTTTATTTTCATTAAACAATCCATAGCTGACAATTTTACATGAAAGACAGTTTGCTAAAGAGGTAAATGTTTATGAAGATTTTTGAATTTCTTGTTTCTCTTTACTTTTTTGCAAAACAATTTGAAAAATACATTAAACCTAGAGTTTTGTGCATTTATTGTTTAAAAGAAAATATCAGTAAATGCAGCAGTTAAAATTGTAATGTGTCCTTGGTAAGGTGCATATATGGTTGGTAAATTAATGTCATGAATTAGTAATTTAAATTAAACTTTGTATTGAGGTCATTGCTAATGTTGCTATAAATATATAGACGTGTCTACAGATTTTGTAGTTTGAATATAATATCGATTATCTAGATAACTAGATGCATACATGTATGTACATATTTTTTGTAGTAGGTATATAGAGACTCTTTTCTGAGAAAAGAAGTCTTGAGAATTATTTTAGGGCAAAATTTCCCTTGTAAGAAACATAAAAGAAATTTACTCTATAATGCCACCGACATTTGGGAAAGATGGGCTATTTTTTTAAGTGAATAAGTGGTATACAATGTTCTGAACATTGATTTCTTGGTCTATAAAATGGGGCTTGAAAAGGAGGAGGTCTGGAGAGGGAACTGAATAATATTGCTTGAGCTTATTGTCTATTTTTGCAGGATTATAAATTTCTGAGGGATAGTGTAAACTGAGCATGAATTTATCTTTTTTTCATAGTTCTCTAGGTTTACAAATTGGTTATCTGACAGCTTCTTGCTCTTGTGAAATACACATTTTCCTTCCCAAATGGAAAGGCAGAGAGCTTTTTTTATTGATATAATTAAGAATGTTACTGCTGGAAAACAAATTTTAAAGCATTGCCTATGTAGTGTTCCAATAATTGATAAATTTATAAATAAATGAAATTTAGACAAGGAAGTTAATTGATAAGTTAATTGATAAAGTTAATTGATTTTTAACAGCCATTTTTACAGTACTGTTAAATAGGTAAAATGCTATAAAAATGTTTTGTATTTTCTTTTTGTTAAATGACTTGATAAAATGTATTATATTCCTGGATTTGGTGGGGGGTATATTGTTCAAAAGAAAACCTGTGTCAATAGATGAAGCACTTAAAATCTTCAGATGTTGTAGAAAAATTTTAAAAAGCCAAAGTTACTGGATCTACTTAGTAAATTACAACTTCAATAAATGGATCATATATTCCAATGACTGCTTTGGTTGGTTTCTCTAATAGTGGTTTTCTAATGCTGTTCAGACAGAGTCCAAAGATTCAGGGTGAACATGACCCTGGTGAGATAATGCTATGTGCTTCTTGTGTGTCTGCGCTAGAATAAAAGTAATGGGAAAAAATATAGAAAAGAGAGAACCAAAAAATGGGGGAGAATACTATGCATGAGTAAAAAAAGTGAAGTTGGAATATTATGGAAGAAGCAATACATAGATACACAGATATCATTAAATATTTCAAATTTAGTAAAATATTATTTTGAAAATATTTACCATTCAGGCCTTTCCTGGTGGCTCAACAGTAAAGAATCTGCCTGCAAATGCAGGAAATGCATGCAAGAGACACACATTCCATTACTGGGTGGGGAGGATCCTCTGGAGTAGAAAATGGCAACCCACTCCAGTATTCTTGCCTGGAAAATTCCATGGACAGGGGAGCCTGGAGGGTTACAGTCCATGGGGTTGCAAAGAGTTGGACACAACTGACCAACTGAGCACAAACACACATTTAACATTCAGAGAGGATGACTCACTTACCTAAATTTATAATGGTTAAAGTATATTTTATTACATATTTACTAATGTGTTTTATAAAAGAAATTATATAAAAACTGATATACTTTTTTAATCTGAGAGGTCATGATTTGGGACTAGCAATATGGCTGGGAAATGAATAATTATAGAATAAACAGTATTGACAGGGAAATCAGTTATTAGAATTAAAAACTGCAGGTGTTTTGTTGGTAAAAAGTCAAATAGAATTTTGATTAAGAAAGTGAACTCTGAGTCAGATTGCTTACATTTCAAATACAGGCCTTACTTACAAGCTGTGCAATATTGTACAGCACTCTGTATCTCACTTCATCATCTGAAAAGTGAAGATGATGATGTGCTATGCTGTGCTTCGTCTCTCAGTCATGTCTGACTCTTTGCGACACCATGAACTGTAGCCTATTGGGCTCCTCTGTCCATGGGGATTCTCCAGGCAAGAATACTGGAGTGGGTTGCCATGCCCTCCTCCAAGGGATCTTCCCAACCCAGGAATCGAACCTGGGTCTCCTGCATTGCAGGCAGATTTTTTACCAGCTGAGCTACCAGGGAAGCCCCGAAGATGATAATAATAGAACCCCAATTCATAGTATTCTTAAGAGGATTAAATTGTATACATATATGAATATGTTATTATATGATTGTGTAATTGTGATGTGTGTAATTATGAATGTGTTTATGTAAGTACTTGTATATGTATATGTGATTGTGGACTGTATGTAATTGTGTTTGTGAAGGTGTGCGTATGGCTCTGTGTACGTGTATGTGTACATATGCATATGTGATTTGAGTATGTGAGTATGTGCAAAGATCTTTGAGTCCTTTACACATAATTGGTCCTCCATTGGCATGCATTATACTATAAATGATACTTGCATTGAAAGAGGGGAAGAAAAGGAGGAAGAACAGGGGACAGACAGATTGAAAATATTTCAACTATGGACATTTCAAATGAAATTAGCATCCTTTTGTTTGTGTGCAGAAGGATGAAGACTAGTTAGGAAGATTAATGGTGAAGGATTAACATAGTAGCTACTGAAAAGAAGACAAAGGGGCAGAAGGTAACACCTCAGAGGAAAGTGAATGGTAGTCTCTTAAATGTAAGCAGTTCATAAATTAGTGAGTGAGAAAATTATCTCTCTCCATGATTTGATTCTTGGTTCTCTACTCTTGACTTCTCTAAAGTAGAGAAGTAAAGGGTAGAATTTTTCTCCATTCAGCTAATATGTTTCTGTGGGTACATATGCTCATATCCCCCAAACAGTTAGATTATATATGCCTTTGAAATTTTTAAACAGTGCTTCAGAGGGTTGTTGCTGGTGTTATTGTTTCCTTTTGATATTACATTAAAATTTAGCTTATTTTAGGATTAAGATACTGTGATTTTATTCTGCTGGCTTGTGAGCTTTAGTGTTAACCTTGGGAAGTATTTACTGAATGTTTGCACGAGAAGAATTTATGTCACTAGGAGGATGGTAAATATACATGTTAAATATACCAAGGGTGACACATGGTAGACAACTATCTTTATTCTGTTTACTGCTAACTTTGCATATTAAATATTACCTAGATTTTAGATGCAGAAGCATGTTCTGTCAACATGTAAAAATGTACTCCATTTTGCTTTTATTACACAAATTTCTCTTATCCTGTTCTAATGTGAACTACAGAACAATACCTTCCACAGAAAGTTATGAAAGGGTACAGATGAATTCAGTAGGTCTGTTTACAAAGACAACCACTGAGGAAGAAGTTATAACAATGATAAACTTATACTTACTAATTTTTAAATTTCTGAAATATGTTGAATCCATTGATCAATTAGCTCACATGTTAGTATCTCATTGATAGGTAGTAGTATTCTCTAAATCTTAGTTGAAAGCAAAGGTTTGTGATTATTTAAACATCTTTCCTTCAAAGAGCACCAAGTATTTCTGAAAGTTATCTGAGCTCCATATCATTTTTCATGAAAGCCCACAAATGGGAAGCATTAATATTTTCATATTAAAGCTAGAGAGCAAGAATTAACTTGAGGTAGAGTGACTTGCTCAAGATTATACATGAAATGAATTCATGGGAGAATTGATGACTTGGGTTGGCAAGTTCAATGACCATCTGAGTTGAAAAGATGTTTTACTTGAGAAGGTCATTGAGAGAAAAGGGTTCATTCAGATATACTTAATGGAGCTTGTGCCAAATTTTACTTTATATTCCTTCATAATATCCCCAAATATGGAAGAATATTGCCTAGAGATTTCAAAACTACATAACTATGTTTAACAGTATTTTCTCTGTTTTAATCTCAATACAGCCAGGGAAATATATTCCTTAGCATTTTCCTGAGATACCAGAATAAGTCAAATTATAACTCATTAATTTCAAAGGAACCAACATGTGGCCTCTGAATATTTAAAGAAGATATATTTGCCTCTTGTATTTTAGACAGAGTCAGCTTCTAACCATCCTTACAATGGGGATTTCTCTGAAAAAGTGTTCCTTATGTTGCTTTACTTAATCTGTCCAGAAGGTTGGAAGTTCAGGCTGATGTACATAAAATGAATCAAGGGTAATTTAATATACAAATCATTTATTACCATTGTCTGTCATGGTAATTTCCTTAGAATCTCATCATTGATGTCAGGGAGTATTAATTGAACACTGAATTTAGACTCCAGAGGTGTCTAAAGAGCATGAGAGGCAGGGCTTCCCCTGAGTGGGCTTATGATTCATTAAAAGAATAAGATATATTTGAATATATAGCTCACTTAATGAGGTAGGATATGCTAAGTACTATATCAGTGGTAAAGCCAGTGAAGGACACTGGAATTTAGTAGTGACAGATTAAAATAAATTAGAGTAATCAGAAGGGGGGAGTTTCATTTTTAAAAAAATATATAAAAAATAAGCTAGTCTTCAAAGGAAAATTATGACCCAGAGCAAAATTGACAAATAGATTTCAATTTGAGTGAGAATTCCAATTAATAGGTAATGGCTTCCCAGATCAATGTTAAAGACTAGGTGACCAATCAATGTATCAAAATATTAACCTTTATTGATCAGAAATTCAGTTTGCAGAGTATATCTCTTATTTGAGACCAAAATATAACTTCCTATGACTTTTAAAAATTAAGCCTTGAGATTTGGCTGAGGAAGATTGTGAGCGGACAGAACAGATCTTTTGCTAACCAGTTGCTTGGAAAACCTCAGGATACTTCACAACCAGTTGAGGTAGGATAAAGAAATAATATATACACACTACTATATATAAAACAGATAACCAACAAGGACCTACTGTATAGCACAGGGAAATATATTCAATATTTTGTAATAACCTATAAGTAAAAAGAATCTAAAAAGATATATGTATATCTATATCTTTATTTATGTATAACTGAATCTCTGTGCTGTGCATCTGAAACTAACCTGACATTGTAAATCAGCTATACTTCAATTAAAAAATTAATTAATTAAAAAAGAAAATAGAATGAGTGGGCAAAGAACGTGTTCAACTTTCATTTGGGCAGAGGTGAAGAATAGGAAAGGAGTATACTCTCTTTATAGACAGGTGAATTCTGGAGGTAGAGCAAGAGTCAACAATATGCTTGCCCATACATGAGCAGTGCCCTTTACCTCAGTCTAAGTTATTCCTCCAGTATGGGAAGGAAAAACAAAAGAGTTGGAAAATATGACCACACTTTTCCTATTAAAACTTCTAGCATTCTTATGCTATTTTATCAGCTCAGGTAAGAATGCAGAAAGAGGACTAAGTTCCATTGTATTTGCCATGGGTGTGGGGTGATGGATTGGTGGTGTCTGATGCACATTTTCCATTCCTAAAGTTGACCATGAAGACATTGTAATTAACGATAATGTTGAGAGAGCAAGGCATGGAGGCAGAGATAGGTGATTTGATCTAGATAAAATGGTAACTATCTTGCCTTGATTATGAGGCCAGTGCTGGAGAATGTTGGGGGATACTTGCTGCTGCTGCTAAGTCGCTTCAGTAGTGTCTGACTCTGTGCGACCCCATAGATGGCAGTCCACCAGGCTCCCCCGTCCCTGGGATTCTCCAGGCAAGAACACTGGAGTGGGTTGCCATTTCCTTCTCCGATGCATGAAAGTGAAAAGTGAAAGTGAAGTCGCTCAGTCGTGTCCGACTCTTAGCGACCCCATGGACTGCAGCCCACCAGGCTCCTCTATCCATGGGGTTTTCCAGGCAAGAGTACTGGAGTGGGGTGCCATTGCCTTCTCTGGAGGATATTTAGCTATCACCTAAAAATTTTTTTTTCTCCCTCACAAAGGACTCACAGCCATATTCTTTGTTCTCATCTCTTCCTTTTGTGGCTTTCCTGGTGGCTCAGATGGTAAAGAATTAGCCTTCAGTGTGGAAGATCCAGGTTTGATCCCTGGGTTGGGATGATCCCCTGGAGAAGGGAATGGCAACCCACTCCAGTATTCTTGCCTGGAGAATCCCATGGACAGAGAAGCCTGGTAGGCTGCAGTCCATAGGGCCACAAAGAGTTGGACACAACTAAGCAAATAACATTTTCACTTCTTCCTTTATATCTTGGAGAACACTGCCAATGGGTCACTTCTAGTCTTGCCAGGAGGAAGACGCTGTTTCCCCCAACCTCTTTCCTTTGGCTGAAGACGCTTGAATGTTCCAGACAATTTTTTCTGAATAGCAGTTTCTGTTTGTGAGCTGTTCAGTGTCCAATGGGCTTTTGAATGTAGAAATATAAGTTTGAGAAGAGGGGTGAATAAGTCATGAAAGCTCATAGCAAAATTACTTTAATAATTCTTGTCTTTTTGTTTCCTGTGTACTCTTTTCTATTACAATTATTTATTAAGCCATTAGTGTTTTGAGGGCATTTGATACAATTTCTGACTCAGATTCTTATTTATATATTTAGATATTCTCTTGGGGCAGGAAATCTGAGTCTGTTTATCCATGATTGTAAATCATGTAAATCTGGGTCAGTTTACCCCTAATAGAATGTATATTTGCAATCTCAGACAGTTGTGGGATGATGGGCAGGGGGAGATAATAACTGCTTTCCTGTTATGCTTTTACAAGTTGATGCTAATGCATTATTATGACCTGGATTCACATTCTGACTACAATACTGAATAATCTGGAGACCTGAAGCAAATCATCTGATCTCTCTAAGCCTCAGTCTTCATAGCTGTGCATTAGCGATAACACTTTCTGCCTTGCCTACCTCACAAAACTTTGAGGACAAAATATAACAACAGAAAGTTAGAAAGTTTTACAGACATACATAACTTTTTATAACATCACTGAGATAATTAAAGTGGGCTGTAGGACCATACATTACCTAATCCTTAACTTAAGCTGTTTCTTGTAGAAATTTATTAAACTCCATCCTGTATTTACTTCACCATCAAAACACACAGCCAGTGGGCCCTCTAGCAGCACTGGCTGATGATAATTTGGATACACCATTGTCTTTCATCATGGCAAAAATAGAATAGTAAAGAAAAATCTAAGCTTATTGAGTGTCCACTGTCCTTAACTGACTATTTATATATACAGAAGTGTTACAAAATTGGAATTTGCTTTTAGTAGCTTACATTTTCTTTTTTGAATATAGAAAAAATGCTTTGAGTTTTATGAGCATTAAGCTTAGTATGAATTGTTTACTGGTTGTTTATGATTATCTGGTAACTTAGAGGATAGAATTTTATATAAGAAGTTTGATGTTAGGGTAGAAATGGAAAATGTAGCTCATTTGTTTATTTCATAGGATGCCTGTCATTATCTGTATTGGTGACATTAAGTGTCAGTGTATCAATTCCAGGCTGCTTTCAACATGAGCTGTGTATTCTTTTAATGGCTAGCTTTATTCACACCTCTATTTTTAGTAGATATCATTTAATCTTGAAGTGTAAAAAACCATAACACAGTCATCATTCTTAAGTACATCTTGAAAACACATTCTTCTGAAAATACTCACTTTCCACTAGAGTATACTTTGGACACTGAAACGTTGACTTGGGAACAGATTGATAATTGGCATTGTTTTGCCCTTACAAATGATTATTTTGAAACTAAATAAAAAATAATGTTGATTGTGTTGTATAAACACAGCAGGTTCCTAAAGTCTCAGTTTTATTTTGTATCAAAATATTTGTCAGTAACTTGACTAATAAATATTTTTAAGTGGTATAATAGTCGATCAGTATAATAATCCGTCAAGCGTATCTATTTTAGATACGCACAAGCATACACATATGCACGTGCATATGTGCTGGACACATCATAAAATGCTATGATATGAAAGTTAAAAAAAAGAAAACTATAAAGACTCAAATACTCTGTCCTTCGTGTCATTAAAGATTATGTTTTTGGAACTTGGGAAATGGACCGGTTCTTAGAGCACCTTCTTTATCTTTATCAGAAAATATAAATCACATAGGTCTATTTTAAACTCTGTTTCCTGTTAATTCTAACTCCTTGCTTTCCAGATCCCTTTGTGACCCAGTCAGTATTGTAAATAGTGGTGGCCAATCCTTGATTTTCCTTACTCCCTGAAGACCAGTGCATAGATGACTTTGACACCTTTCTTTGCTTGGTAGAGATTAGAGGAGCAAATGTACCACACCAATAAATAAGCGACAGGGGACTCTATTTAGTATAGCCCAGTTGTTTTGCAGAAGCTGTACCACTGGTAAGAGCTGCTGGGGTCACCACTACAGAGAACTAACTCTTTGCTATATCCTGAAGGCAAAATCTTCAGACTAAAATGATGCAGCAATGGCAAAAATAGTGAGATGCTGAGTAAAATCTTTGCATTCTTCAGGGGTCATAACAGCAAGCCATGGATCCAATGATGCCTTACATATTAGCAGCAGAGGATGAGATGATTAGATAGCATTACTGACTCAGTGAACATGAATTTGAGCAAACTCAGGTTGATAGTGGACAGGGAGCCTGCTGTGCTACAGTCCATGGGGTCACAGAGAGTTGGACACGACTTAGCAACTGAACAATAACAAGCATTCTTAAAGGGAATAAGTGTCCTCAAGTTGAAGCAGTTGGTAGGGTTTTACTATTATTCTGAACAAACTTATAAAGAACAAAAGTGAACCCATATTTTTTGGTGAGAAAGAAACTAGTCAAAAATAAAGACCTAACTTTTTAGTTGGATAGCAGATAGAATTTATCTGAAATATACATGAAACATATATTAAAACTATAAAAAATTGATTATTTAACATTTTGTATTAATTCACTTAATAAATTAATTTCAGAGATAGATTACATTTTAATTCTGGGTGACACATTTCTAAGACTGCTTAGTCCAGATTTTATTTCAAATGCTGTATAATTAAGTGGATCATCCACATAGATCCACATGAATCCACAGTTTACTCAAAGGTCACTGGACTCTTAAGAACACAAAATAAGATACAACATCACCAGCACAGGAATATCTGAGCCTTGGTAAGCCTCAGAAAAATTGAGAATGTTATTCACTCACTGTGATGTTAAAAGACTATGATCTCATTTTAGGACTATGTAGATAGTGGCCAGACAAAGAAAGAAAAAAAAAAAAAAAGAGCTGATTCATGCTGAAGAAAGAAAATCCTAAATAATAAGGCAATGGCTCCAAAGCAGTGACCAGGAAATTACTTTCTGAGTAAGATGCTCCGGGGCAAAAGTCTTTCTTTAACAAATATTGTTTAAAGCAGTGAAATCTGTTTGCCATCACTTTTTCTTCTCCTAGGTGATTAAATGCAGAAGAAAAACAGTCATTTGATAGCCACAGAAGCTATTTACTGAAAGTATATTCAATCACCATAAACATTATTTTTACAGCAAGACTAGTGAAAGATACTATGGGGGATCCCATAAAACATTTTTTAAAAGAAAAAAATGATAGTACCATATATTTTTATGAGGGTTTCAGAGTGATCTGTATGCAGCTGTTTCCTCCAAGTACTGCCTGACATTGCAAGCTCTGCTTTTGGAGCCAGATGGCATAAAATTCAGTTCCAAAATGGGAGAGATTTCAGAGGCTAAAGAATAGGTTCAGGGCTTGTTTTATTTTGTGACTAAGGATGATTCCTAATTATCTTCTGTATATTTCTCATCTATAAAATGAGATAACCTATTGTAATACAGGGGATCTTCATTCAGGGCCTGTTTTATTTTGTGACTAAGGATGATTCGTGATTATTTTCTGTATATTTCTCATCTATAAGATAAGATAACCTATTGTAAAACAGGGGATCTTCCCAACCCAGGGATCTAACCCAGGTCTCCTGCATTGTAGGTGGATTCTTTACCAGCTGAGCCACAGGGGAAGCCCATTGTAATATAAGCACTAGATAATTATAAAGTATTTCATTGCCATACATTTTAAAGACAGAAAGAAACAGAAAAGCCTGATATGTCTTCAAATTGAAATTTGCTTTTTTGTTTTTCCCGTCTCCTTTCGAAAATGTGACATAAGTCATTCTGTAGGAAAAGACTATCACATTTATTCTCTTGGATTTCCAAGTAGAAGCTGCAGGATTAGTTTGAAAGAGAAAGGACAGACTCAAACTCTCAAGGTGTAGAAAGGCTTTATCTAGGAAAAGTGTGGGGTGCTACAAAAGGGAAGTTGCCAATGGATGTGAATGGGACAAAACAGCTAATATAAGCTCTGTTTTGAGTATGGGGCTCACTTATGTGGAGCTGGGACCTTTTATCTAGGCTGACTTAAATGACTACACAGTCCTCTGATGCTGGGACAATACTCCTTACATTGCCCTTTGACTGTGGCATAGCTGTCTTGTCCTCTTTTGTCTTAACCCTTTCTTCCTGGAACCTTTTCATTTTTCTCATCCTTTCCTGGTCCAAAGGCAGGAGTTGCCTCTCTAAACCCTCAGACTTTTCCTTAAGGATGTAGACTACTGAAGCACAAAGATAGAAAGAGACTCAAGATTTTTTAAAATTTTCTTCCAGTTCTGCCCTATCACCTTCTTGAGATAATAATTATATGTGCATGCTTAGTTGTTCAGTCGTGTCTGACTCTTTGCCACTCCATAGACTGTAGCCCACCAGGCTCCTCTGTCCGTATGATTCTCCAGGCAGGAATACTGGAATGGGTTGCCATTTCCTTCTCCAGGGAATCTTCCCAACCCAAGGATCAAACCCAGGTCTCCGGCACTGCAGGTGATTTCTTTACCTTCTGAGCCACCAGGGAAGCCTGATAATAAGTATAAAATTACCCAAATTAGTTTTTCTCAACATTGGCTGCACAGAAGAATACTCTCTGGGAACTTTTGAGAAATACCAGTGTGTGAGTCCACTCCAGAGATGTACTGCAGGCAAAAATATTCTTTAAAAGCATGCTAGTGGGTCTGAGAACATCTGGTTAGGTATTTGAATAGGAAAAGACAAAGACGAGAAAGGAAATGAAGAAGCAATGATGAGGAGCTATTAATTAACAATTTAAAAGTTATTTTGCATATATTAGTTTAAACTACAAACTGTGTTTAGAGTTGTCTCAAAATCAAGTATACCTTCATATGGAAGGCTTCACTATTCAGAGTATTCAGAATGATATATTACAGGCTTGGGAGATATTTTCAGAGTATTTTGAGTCATAGCAGTGTGACTGGAATGTATGTGATATCTATGAACATAATTATAGTGAAGGGGAACTGTAGAGCTGGAATCCACATTTCTGACATACTAGAATAGCAATTATAATCTTAGTAATTTTAGTTCTTATATCGTTACTAGGCATTGTCCAAAAAACTCAAACTAGCATTGATAAATTAAAAATCTAAAATAGAATCAATGATAAATCTGTACTTTTTTAAAAATGGAAAAGGGACAATGTTGCTTAATTTTCTTTTTGGAGCCATTATACTGTGACTTCTTGTGGAAGTCTGGACCCTGAAAATTTACCTGAAATGCTCCAATTTCATACATATTTTGACACATGCCTGACTCAGGTGACATTTCCCTAGGCTTATGCATTGACCCAATGTTTTTCTTCTATGTATGTCCTCCTCAGAGTTTTTCTTCCATTTCCATAGTTTCAATTCCCCTGTTACTTGGATAATATTCAACTCTGTCACAGTTCCTTTATCTTCTTAAATTGTTTTACATTTTCAACTGATTGTTGAATCATTCCAAAGGAAATGTTTTCATGATGCCCTATGGTGGCAGTTATCTCTGATCCCTTTTCATATGGGAAGCTTAAGAAAGTATATATTGGATTTTAATGGCTCCCTTCCTTGTTTACAATCCAGTTGTGCATAAGAACGATGTGAGATTACAATGTAGAAAAAAATAATAAACAGGATGATATGTTATTCATAATTATATTAAAGGAGCCCTGGGATATTCCTCAGTTATATTTCAAAATATTTATGACAGAACTATATTATATTTTTTCAATATATTTAAAACTGGATATTCAAGTAGAAAAACTACAATTAAATAATAAAATCCATGCACTTAAAAAATAAGTAACTATTTCTTTTAATAAATTAACAAATATCCTATGTAATTTTAATAGTATGTTTTTCTCTTGAGAATGTGCTGAACTACTGGAAAATGATAATGGAAGTAGTACTCTATTATGTGAATTTACTAAACAGAGACTTAAATTTAAGAAAAAAACAGTGAATGTGAGCTCTAGGGTACAGAATTGTGAGTTTATCCAAAAATATTTAA
Organism: Bos grunniens; assembly: GCF_055505025.1. NCBI lineage: Eukaryota > Metazoa > Chordata > Mammalia > Artiodactyla > Bovidae > Bos > Bos grunniens. The sequence continues at coordinate 107,651,071 of NC_141165.1, forward strand.
ATTAGTTTTACGTAGTATGTCACTCCCTTCTCTCTCTGTCCCCAATGTCTAGCTACTGCTATATGGAGAAAAATACTTAGGTTAGTTTCTAGGATTTTAGTTATACCCAAATGCATGTAATTAAAAGAATTTAATATGGACTTTAAAATTATACTGAAGTGTGTGTATGTGTGCAATTACATGCCTAGTGGCTAATAAACCAAATAATTTTTAAGTAATAAAAAAATACTAATGATAGTAATTATAAAGATAAAACTAACTCTCCAGAATTTTAGAACTTGATATTGCAGAGTTCTGAAATGTAGGCTATATTTTTTGAAGAGTAAGCCATTGCACAAAAGCATACTTGTATAAATGAAAAGTTAAGATGAGTTTATTTTTATAAATAAATGGATTTTTCATGTTTTATTTGTCTTGAAACCACCACAACATATTTGCAGCACTATTATAACCAGAGGCTGTTTTGAAGTTATGCTGTGAACGTTAGCCAGTGTGTCAAGGCTAGGCTGGTATGCCTGCTATTTACTTTTTGTATGAAGTTTTTTTTTTTTTTCGGATGATTGAACTATTGTTGATTTGATAAGCACTGACCTGCACAATGAGGGTGTAGTTTTCCCTGCCCACCTTGGAATGTTTTTTTTTTTTTTTTTAATAACTAGGGAAACAAGTAGCTAATTATAAAATTTCCAATGAGTGTTTGATTTTGTTTTCATCACAGAAGTATACATTCTGAGGAGCTGGCAATAATCTGAAATGACTTCAACAACTTGAACCAGTTTTTCTTCTCTGTTTGCCCAGATGGATATGTGCTCCTCTGGGTTGTCCATGAACATTCTCTTTACCTTTGATTTTGCTGGAGTATTTCTCTGATCATGTGGTCAGTCATTGACTTATATTTCAGTTCTGCTGCAAGGAGAAATTTGTCTGATATTTGGAGGCATGTGGAGAGCTAAATGGGAATGTTCCAAAGATAGCCAGACAAAGTATGAGATATTTTCCCTTTTTCAAATAAATAATAATTATAAAATAGGAAAATAAAACTTTTTAGAGCTTGGGACTATAGAAATTCATCTGTGTTAAACCTGTGGAATATTAACCATAGGTAGCCTGCTAGAGTGGAGAAGGCAATGGCACACCACTCCAGTACTTTTGCCTGGAAAAATCCCATGGATAGAGGAGCCTGGTAGGCTGTAGTCCATGGGGTCGCGAAGAGTCAGATACGACTGAGCGACTTCACTTTCACTTTTCACCTTCATGCACTGGAGAAGGAAATGGCAACCCACTCCAGTGTTCTTGCCTGGAGAATCGCAGGGACGGGGGAGCTTGGTGGGCTGCCGTCCATGGGGTCGCACAGAGTCGGACACGACTGAAGTGACTTCGCAGCAGCAGCAGCATCAGCCTGCTAGAGAGCCCTTGTTCAGCTGTAGGTGCACATGTGTGCTTCCTTTAACCAGCTGTAGCTGGAACCACGTGAATGGATGAACATTCTATCTAAAAGAATTAAAGAAAGCCCCAGATGGAGTCCAGAGCAAACCCCAGAAAGGCATCCTAAGGAAAACTAAATAAGAGAAACCATAAAGATTAAGTTTGCCCTTTGTGTCAAAACAAATGAATTGTGTATAGGAGCCAAAGGTTACTAGGTAATTAGAAGTGGTTTCAGCTTTAGTTATGTGTTTAATTCATACAGAATAAAGCACTTATACTAAAAACATATGTTTTTGAAATAATTCCCATAATCATTCTGGGGGGTGATTTAATATAATTTTTAATGTACATATGAGGAAACATAAAACCATAGTGCACAGTTAAATTATTTATTTATTTTTAACTAGAGATGTCATTGCTTAAGCTTCTTGTTCTGACAGATGGGCTTAGTCCATTTCAGAAAGCCACTTCCTCAATGATCACAGTTATTTTTCATGTATACTTAAAAGAAATTGTATTCCCTATTTTCTTTTGAAAAATTATATTAACAAATGCAAAGTATTTGGTAATTGAATATCCATTAATTAAGCCAACTTACATTGAACTCTCATTTTGCTAAGGGAACAATTTCACAAGAGTTTCTGTTCCCACTGGCTTTACTTCCTTTTTTTTGAGGTTTCTCCAAGAATGAACATTTTAGTAGTGCTCTTCACATGATATGCTCCTGAAAAAGACATATGCTGTGATCATTGTTCCACTGAAATGCCGTGAAATAAAATATGTTCATAAGGTTTTAATTTTTGCTCTTTGTTTCTTATAATCTGAAATTAGTATTTCTGAAAATGAGCCTGCCTAGGGTTGCTTGCCTTGAGAACCCCATGAACACTATGAAAAGGCAAAATGATAGGATACTGAAAGAAGAACTCCCCAGGTCAGTAGGGGCCCAATATGCTACTGGAGATCAGTGGAGAAATAACTCCAGAAAAAATGAAGGGATGGAGCCAAAGCAAAAAGAATACCCAGCTGTGGATGTGACTGGTGACAGAAGCAAGGTCTGATGCTGTAAAGAGCAATATTGCATAGGAACCTGGAATGTCAGGTCCATGAATCAAGGCAAATTGGAAGTGGTCAGATAAGAGATGGCAAGAGTGAATGTCGACATTCTAGGAATCAGCGAACTGAAATGGACTGGAATGGGTGAATTTAATTCAGATGACCATTATATCTACTACTGCGGGCAGGAGTCCCTCAGAAGAAATGGAGTAGCCATCATGGTCAACAAAAGAATCCGATACGCAGTACTTGGATGCAATCTCAAAAACAACAGAATGATCTCTGTTCGTTTCCAAGGCAAACCATTCAATATCACAGTAATCCAAGTCTATGCCCCAACCAGTAATGCTGAAGAAGCTGAAGTTGAACGGTTCTATGAAGACCTCCAAGACCTTTTAGAACTAACACCCAAAAAAGATGTCATTTTCATTATAGGGGACTGGAATGCAAAAGTAGGAAGTCAAGAAACACCTGAAGTAACAGGCAAATTTGGCATTGGAGTATGGAATGAAGCCGGGCAAAGACTAATAGAGTTTTGCCAAGAAAATGCGCTGGTCATAACAAACACCCTCTTCCAACAACACAAGAGAAGACTCTATACATGGACATCACCAGATGGTCAACACCGAAATCAGATTGATTCTTTTCTTTGCAGCCAAAGATGGAGAAGCTCTATACAGTCAGCAAAAACAAGACCAGGAGCTGATTGTGGCTCAGATCATGAACTCCTTATTGCCAAATTCAGACTTAAATTGAAGAAAGTAGAGAAAACCACTAGACCATTCAGGTATGACCTAAATCAGATCCCTTATGATTATACAGTAGAAGTGAGAAATAGATTTAAGGGCCTAGATCTGATAGACAGAGTGCCTGATCAACTATGGAATGAGGTTAGTGACATTGTACAGGAGACAGGGATCAAGACCATCCCCATGGAAAAGAAATGCAAAAAAGCAAAATGGCTGTCTGGGGAGGCCTTACAAATAGCTGTGAAAAGAAAAGAAGCAAAAAGCAAAGGAGAAAAGGAAAGATATACGCATGCAGAGTTTCAAAGAATAGCAAGAAGAGATAAGAAAGCCTTCCTCAGTGATCAATGCAAAGAAATAGAGGAAAACAACAGAATGAGAAAGACTAGAGATCTCTTCAAGAAAATTAGAGATACCAAGGGGGTATTTCATGCAAAGATGGGCTCGATGAAGGAAAGAAATGGTATGGACCTAACAGAAGCAGAAGATATTAAGAAGAGGTGGCAAGAATACACAGAAGAACTGTGCAAAAAAGATCTTCATGACCCAGATAATCACGATGGTGTGACCAATCACCTAGAGCCAGATATCCTGGAATGTGAAGTTAAGTGGGCCTTAGAAAGCATCACTACGAACAAAGCTAGTGGAGGTGATGGAATTCCAGTTGAGCTATTTCAGATCCTGAAAGATGATGCTGTGAAAGTGCTGCACTCAATATGCCAGCAAAATTGGAAAAGTCAGCAGTGGCCACGGGACTGGAAAAGGTCAGTTTTCATTCCAATCCCAAAGAAAGGCAATGCCAAAGAATGCTCAAACTATGGCACAATTGCACTCATCTCACATGCTAGTAAAGTAATGCTCAAAATTCTCCAAGCCAGGCTTCAGCAATATGTGAACCATGAATTCCTGGTGTTCAAGCTGGTTTTAGAAAAGGCAGAGGAACCAGAGATCAAATTGCCAACATCTGCTGGATCATCAAAAAAACAAAAGAGTTCCAGAAAAACATCTATTTCTGCTTTATTGACTATGCCAAAGCCTTTGACTGTGTGGATCACAATCAACTGTGTAAAATTCTGAAAGAGATGGGAATACCAGACCACCTGACCTGCCTCTTGAGTAATCTGTATGCAGCTCAGGAAGCAATAGTTAGAACTGGACACAGAACAACAGACTGGTTCCAAATACGAAAAGGAGTACGTCAAGGCTGTATATTATCACCCTCCTTATTTAACTTATGTACAGAGTACATAATAAGAAACACTGGACTGGAAGAAACACAAGTTGGAATCAAGATTGCCGGGAGAAATATCAATAACCTCAGATATGCAGATGACACCACCCTTATGGCAGAAAGTGAAGAGGAACTAAAGAGCCTCTTGATGAAAGTGAAAGTGGAGAGTGAAAAAGTTGGCTTAAAGCTCAACATTCAGAAAACGAAGATCATGGCATCTGGTCCCATCACTGCACGGCAAATAGATGGGGAAACAGGGGAAACAGTGTCAGTCTTTATTTTTTGGGGCTCCCAAATCACTGCAGATGGTGACTGCAGCCATGAAATTAAAAGACGCTTACTCCTTGGAAGGAAAGTTATGACCAACCTAGATAGCATATTCAAAAGCAGAGACATTACTTTGCCAACAAAGGTCCGTCTAGTCACAGCTGTGGTTTTTCCTGTGGTCATGTATGGATGTGAGAGTTGGACTGTGAAGAAGGCTGAGCGCTGATGAATTGATGCTTTTGAACTGTGGTGTTGGAGAAGACTCTTGAGAGTCCCTTGGACTGCAAGGAGATCCAACCAGTCCATTCTGAAGGAGATCAGCCCTGGGATTTCTTTGGAGGGAATGATGCTGAAGCTGAAACTCCAGTACTTTGGCCACTTCATGTGAAGAGTTGACTCATTGGAAAAGACTGTGATTCTGGGAGGGATTGGGGGCAGGAGAAGAAGGGGACGACAGAGATGAGATGGCTGGATGGCATCACAGACTCTATGGACGTGAGTCTGAGAGAACTCTGGGAGTTGGTGATGGACAGGGAGGCTTGGCGTGCTGCGATTCATGGGGTTGCGAAGAGTAGGACACGACTGAGCGACTGAACTGAACTGAACTGAACTGAGGGTCGCTGTAACAAAGTACCAAAAGCTAGGTGGCTTAATGAACAGAAATGTACTTTCACAGTTCTGGAGGCTAGAAGTCTGAAATCAAGATGTAGATATAGTTAGTTCCTGCTGAAGGCTGTGCAGAGATTTTGTTCTATGTCTCCCAACTTCTGGTAACCTAAGGGGTTCTCTGGTTTGAAGATGAATTCTTCTTAGGTGTTCACACCAGCTTCCCCCTATGCATGTTTGTCTCTTTGCCTAAAGTTACCCTTTTTAAAATAATACATTCATACTGAATTCAGTTCACTTCAGTTCAGTTGCTCAGTCGTGTCTGATTCTTTGTAACCCCATGAATTGCAGCACCACAGGCCTCCCTGACCATCATTAACTCCCAGAGTTCACTCAAACTCATGTCCATCGAGTGGGTGATGCCATCCAACCATCTCATCCTCTGTCGTCCCCTTCTCCTCCTGCCCCCAATCCCTCCCAGAATCACAGTCTTTTCCAAAGAGTCAACTCTTCGCATGAGGTGGCCAAAGTACTGGAGTTTCAGCTTCAGCATCATTCCCTCCAAAGAAATCCCAGGGCTGATCTCCTTTAGAATGGACTGGTTGGATCTCCTTGCAGTCCAAGGGACTCTCAAGAGTCTTCTCCAACACCACAGTTCAAAAGCATCAATTCTTCGGCACTCAGCTTTCTTCACAGTCCAACTCTCCCATCCGTACATGACCACAGGAAAAACCACAGCTGTGACTAGATGGACCTTTGTTGGCAAAGTAATGTCTCTGCTTTTGAATATGCTATCTAGGTTGGTCATAACTTTCCTTCCAAAGAGTAAGCGTCTTTTAATTTCATGGCTGAAATCACCATCTGCAGTGATTTTGGAGCCCCCAAAAATAAAGTCTGACACTGTTTCCACTCTTTTCCCATCTATTTCCTGTGAAATGATGGGACCAGATGCCATGATCTTCGTTTTCTGAATGTTGAGCTTTAAGCCAACTTTTTCACTCTCCACTTTCACTTTCATCAAGAGGCTTTTGAGTTCCTCTTCACTTTCTGCCATAAGGGTGGTGTCATCTGCATTTCTGAAGTTATTGATATTTCTCCTGGCAATCTTGATTCCAGCTTGTGCTTCTCCCAGCCCAGTGTTTCTCATGATGTACTCTGCATAGAAGTTAAATAAGCAGGGTGACGATATACAGCTTTGACGTACTCCTTTTCCTATTTGGAACCAATCTGTTGTTCCATGTCCAGTTCTAACTGTTGCTTCCTGACCTGCCTATAGGTTTCTCGAGTGACATGTCAGGTGTTCTGTTATTCCAGTCTCTCAGAATTTTCCACAGTTTATTGTGATCCACACAGTCAAAGGCTTTGGCCTAGTCAATAAAGCAGAAATAGATGTTTTTTTGGAACTCTCTTCCTTTTTCCATGATCCAGCAGATGTTGGCAATTTGGTCTCTGGTTCCTCTGCCTTTTCTAAAACCAGCTTGGACATCTGGAAGTTCACGGTTCACGTATTGCTGAAGTCTGGCTTGGAGAATTTTGAGCATTACCTTACTAGCATGTGAGATGAGTGCAATTGTGAGGTAGTTTGAGTATTCTTTGGCATTGCCTTTCTTTGGGATTGAATTAGGTCCACCCTAATAACCTCATTTTAACTTGATCATCTGTAATAACCTTATGTCTGAATAAGGTCACATTAAAAAATCCTATGGCTAGGACTTCTATATATTTGAGCGGAGGACACAATTAAACTCATAATAATGTCCTAAACAGGATTAATGTAAATTTAATGGTATTTTATATTGTCATGTTTGTAGAATATTTCATTTGTTCATTTCCATCAGTTTTTAAACATACTCAAGACTTGACCTATTAAAAAAATTCTATCATTTTAATATATCACTTCAAAGCATCATCTTAAAATTTTCTCTTCTTATATTTGAACCTCTTTAAAAAAAGTATTCTGTGTTTGTGATCTTTGTTTCCATATCCCACACTCACCCCACAATATGTTTTTATATTATACCACCCTGATGAAATGGTTTCCCATGTGGTGCTAGTGGTAAAGAACTAACCTGCCAATGCAGGAGACATAAGACACGTGGGTTCCATCCCTGGGTCAGAAAGATCCTTGGAGGTGGGCTTGGCAACCCGCTCCAGTATTCTTGCCTGAAGAATACTATGGATAGAGAAGCCTGGCAGACTGTGGTCCATAGGGTCAGAAGGAGTTGGACTCCAATGAAGTGACTTAGCACACATGCTCAGTGATGAAATAGCTCCTAATTAGGTTGAAGATTATCTCTATTTTGCTGTATCCCTTTGAAATTTTTTTTCTACCCTGAATTCATTTCAGGATCATTGTTGAGAAAAACAGTCTCCAATAGGCCCTAGGCCTCCCTGTGTGTTCTTCCTGACTGTGCTAAGCAATCAGGTTCCTGACGATTCTTTGTTGCATTGTTCACGGTTGTTCAAAAGTCACTAAGCTGTATCCAACTTTTTGTGAGCTCATGGACTGGAGCATGCCAGGCTCCTCTATCCTGCACTATCTTCCAGAACTTTCTCAGATTCATGTCCATTGAGTCAGTGATACTATCTAACCATGGCATCCTCCGCCACCCCATTCTCCTTTGCCTTCAATCTTTCCCAGTATCAGGGTCTTTTCCAGTGAGTCAGATCTTTGCATCAAGTGGCCAAAGTATTGGAACGTCAACTTCAGCATCAGTCCTTCCAATGAATGTTCAGGGTTGATTTCCTTTAGGATTGACTGGTTTGATTTTTTTGCAGTCCAAGAGACTCTCAAGAATCTTTTCCAGCACTGTAATTTGAAAGCATTAATTGTTTGTTTCTCAGCCTTCTTTATGGTCCACCTCACACACCCATACATGACTACTGGAAAAATCATAGCTTTAACTCTAGGGACCTTTGTTGGCAAAGTGATGTCTCTGCTTTTTAATATGGTGTCTAAGTTTATTATAGCTTTCCTTCCAAGGAACAAGTGTCTTTTAAATTCATGGCTATAGTCACTGTCCGCAGCAACTTTAGATCCCATGTAAATTAAATCTGCCACTGTTTCTACTTTTCCCCATCTATTTGCCATTAAGTGATGGGACTACATGCCATGGTGTTAGTTTTTTAAATGTTGAGTGTCAAGTCAGCTTTTTCACTCTCCTCTTTTACCCTCATCAAGAGGCTGTTTTGTTGCTCACTCTCTGCCATTGGAGTGATACTATCTGCATGTCTGAGGTTGTTGATATTTCTCCCAGCAATCTTGATTCCAGCTTGTGCTTCATCCAGCCCAGCATTTCGCATAATGTACTTTACATAGAAGTTAAATAAGCAGAGTGACGATATACAGCCTTGTCATACTCCTTTCCCAATTTTGAACCAGTCCATTGTTTCATGTTCAGTTCTTACTTGGGCCATTTCTCAGGGTTGTGTTTCCAGCAAGCAACCCTGAGGAGTAGGTGACATTTTATTCCAGATAAAGAGCATGCTTGTCTCCACCTTACTATAAAAGTGGTTAATCTTCCATGCTCAGTGTTTCTTTCCTATAATGCAACCCACTAAATGTGCAGGTATCCATATTGGGCACCCCACACTCCATGGGATTTCGGACACATAGGGAACCAGCAAGAGCATCATGTGACTATTTTTGCCATGAATCAAAAAGTCCTTTGTCTCTAGCCTAGAATCTCAGGTCTTCTGTGTTCATAAAGTAGAAGCAGACATTCACATTGAGAAAACTCCTTGGCTGTCCCCAGTTCTTCTTAATCATTTAACATTGGACATTCTTCAAGTGTTGCCTCTCTGGCCATGCCTTTCAGATTTTTCTTTGCAAGCAGTTCCTTTTCTACTGGGTCATCAAACTCTAGAGTTTCTTAAAGATCAGAAATAGGCCTTTTTAATTGTCCCTTACTAGAACACATTCATAGTTCTAGTTACCGTGCAGGTGCCCAAATTTATTTCTCTAGCCCAGAGATCTTCTCTGGTATATCAGTATATCCAACTATTGACTTGACATATCACTTGGATAGTTGGAAGATAGCACAAATTTATATGTACATGACCAGATTCATGGTCTTTTTCTTCAAATCTGGTCATCTTTCACCATTCCTTCTCACAGTAAATGGCATCATCATTCATTTACTAGTTCCGGCCAATCCTCTCTGTTTCCCTCACTCTTCCTATCTAATCTGTCTTGAAGACCAATTGCCTTTATCACCTCCGTATCTATGAAATCTGTTTTCTGTTCATAGTTACCTTCACTCTGCTCTTAGCTTCAGTTATCTCTTAAGAGATCCTGCTTAACATGTCCTGCTATGTTCATTCTGTTCTCTCTTCAATCTATTCTTCAACTGAAGCTAGAGTGAATGATGACTTTAAAACTGACATTGAATCACGTCATCCTGTTTAAAACTTTTGTTGTACTTAAGGTAAAAATCAATTTATTCCTACTCATTCTTTTGATTACAGATCCTGGAAAGTTTTCCATGACTTCCCAGTTAGATTTGGATCCTTTGATACATACTCTGTTATAAACCCATTCCCTTTCTTCAGAGGACTTTTACAGATAGTATTTATATATCCTTAGTGTGATTATTTAATTCATATCTATGTCTCTTCTCAGACAGTAAGATTCATGAGAATGAGGCCCCATGTTAGCTCACTTGTATCTCCAGCAAGGAGTTCAGTGTTTGTCCCCAAATTGACACTCACATTTTGAAAACGAAGAGAAGAGAATGATCTATATAGAGAAGCGACAGTACATTTTTCCTTATCCTAAAATGTTTATTGTGTGTAAGCTAACAATTCACAGAGAGGTCAGTGGGATGATTTAAAATGATAATTCGAATTATATTAGCCCTCAAAACCCTTCATGAACTTCCATCACAATCAAGATGAATCCAAATTTCTCGTCTTGTCTCGAAAATCCTATGTGATTTACCCTCTGTACAACTCTTTCTCTCATCCACTATGATAAACTAAATTGGTTATTCCTTCCTCATTCCCATTCAAAAGCCCATGTGCCACCTGTTCTTCTTAATCTTTGCTTATTTGGTTCCTTTGTCATTTAGATTTTGGGTTTAGTATTACCCAAGTTTCCTGTCTGTCAAATCTAAACTGGTGATTTAGTCATTCTCTCATCACTTTTCATAAATTACTGTTTTTCCTATTTGCTTTTTATAATACATGTTCTATAACTCCTATACACACATATGCACACATGCCTCACCCCACTAGAAATTTCCTTGCATGTAGATTTTCTTCTTTATTGCCATATGCCTAGGACTTAAGACTTCCAGGTATGTGGTAGTCATAAACAGATAAGTTTTGAATAAATCAACACACTTTAAAATTTAGGGGTCAGATAATTTCTAACAATGCTGTTTGGTTTAATAAATTAAAATTGCTTCATGTTACCAAATATGAGACTGATTATGATTTCTAAAATGACCCAAAATAATTTTTTATAATTTGAAGTTGCCTCTAAAACAGTAGGGAATGAGTCTAGGGAATCAGTAAGTCTATGATGTTTTTCTGTTGTCTTCATTGCTGATTTACATTGAGAACAAGTTGTCTATACCTTTTAGCAAAGTAGATTGAGTGAAGATTTAAATTAATGTGACAGAATGTGCTGATATTTAATTTGAGGTTAGTGTAAACACAGAGGAGCCAAAGGATCCTCTAACAGTCCTCTGATCTTGAAATACACCTTCCTCTGTACCCTTCCAGTATTGAAAACAATAGTCTGTACCACCACGGACGCTTTAATACTTACAAAAGCTGAACTTAATTATTTCAATCTCTTTACCTTTCAGGTGTAGATTAATACTTTTTCTATTTTTTTTTCTAGTTTTCTAAAGGTACTCACTTAAGAGCAAGATAGATCATCTGCCTCTCCTTTGAATTACATTGACATCACAAGTATGAATTAAAGATTGAAATCTATAAGACTCCTCAACAGGAGGTGGAAACATATTTTAGAAAGAAGTTAGAAAAAAGTTAGCATGGGTTTGATATTTTCATAAACACCAGAGGGAGAAACTATAGCTCAGATGGAGCTCAGTACACCCCCCTTTACTTGCTTCCATTAGGTAGAAATTCTCCTGTGCTGTTGACAACCTTTCTGAGATATGTTCTGGTCTTTCAGGATTAGCCTTAGGCACAATTTTGAAATATTTGGAATTACTCTTGTGAATATTGTATTAGCGCTTCCCTTTATTTTGAATTGCCAGTCCATTGCATCCAGGGATGCAAAATTTTAGCTCCTCATTTTTATCTTTCTTGGACATACTCTATAACTTTCTCTTCCTTTTTGCTCCTTCATCCCATCAGTGGCTCTGTTTAATCTTATTCAGAAATTCAAACTGGTTAGGAAGAGTTAATTATTTAATGTATCTCCCTTTCAGGAAATTTATTTCTCTGTAAATTAGGGCCTATCCCTTCACTCAAAAATGTGACTTTAATGATCTTCCTGTTTAGGGAATTAGTGGCTATTTTTTGGTAATCAAGTACGAACAGTGCAGTTCAGTTCGAATTAGCAAAGACATATTAGGGATAAGTCCAAAAATCATAGTCTTGTGGAAAAGGCTATGATTTGGCCAACACCTTTAATAACAGTGTTAACAGTTTTTGAACATGGCAGTCTCTCAAAGGGCAAGAGACATATCATGATGACATATAATCAAGTTTGTCCCTTCGGACTGGTGAAGTGTAATCCCTGAATAGTGATAGGGTGGTAAGAAAAATAAAACCCAAGGCCCTTTTTTGGATATCAGTGAGCCAAAAAGAAAACAAACGAGGTCAATACCAATTGTAGGATGCAATCATGAAGGCCAGTTGTGAGCTGCTTTCATGTGTGGTTGTCAGAGCACAGTTTCATGCTTCACAATTAGGTGCCTTTTCAGGAACCAAAATCCACATGTGCTTATTCTGATGTTGCTGGGATCTGGTATTTCAAAAAAAGAGGTCCCTATAGATAATCTCAGGCTTCCTGATGACTCAATGGTAAAGAATCCACCTGCTAATGTAGGATACCTGGATTCAATCCCTGGATCAGGAAGATCCCCTGGAGAAGGAAATGGCAACCTACTCCAATATTCTTGCCTGGAAAATCCCCTGGACAGAGAAGCCTGGCGGGCTGTTGTTCATGGGGTTACAGAATTGGACAGGACTTAGCGACTAAACAACAGCAACATGGAGAATTTCGTTCACCAGTGGGTAAATGTGGAAGTTCCTTGCTTAAAACTTCAGATCTTTAATAAGAATTAAATGTTTGTTATTTTCTATTTCTCATCTTTCATTTTCTACTACAACTCATGCATTAGTAGGCATGAAGTGATTACATATTATTATATAAGAAAATGATATATATTATTATTATATAACAAAATATCCATCAGTTAAGAAGCAGCCTGGATAAGTTAAGCAAGATAACATTTGTTCAGGGTGGAGCATTCTATTTGTCAATAGTAAGTGGCAGCAGTTACCTAAACATAATATTGTTATTAATATGATCCTCTGCATGTAACGGTTGAGCAGTGAAATACTTTTTTTGTTTTTAGAGACAATTAGCAACTATATTTTTATTAAAATAAAAAAATAGTCTTCTAGTTAGCACTGTTTAGAAGACATCTTTTCCACCTAAAGCCATGGTACCCAGTAAGACAGGGACTTAATTGAGGTAGGTAATGGCAGAACCACTTTGAACTGATGAAGAACATGAAGGATAGAGATGAATGGTCTGGTTTGAATCAATATGGATAAAGGGTAAGCAGGCATTGTTTAAGGTATAGTGGCTAACATATATGTATTAAGTGCCTAACACACATACATACGAATATAGATATAATTACATTTACATATATGAATCCAGCCAATGGATATATTGCTATCTCTGTCTCTAATTGTTCCCTCTTACCTTTGTATTGCCTCTCCATGATAATTATTCTTCTCATTTTATATATAAGAAAATTGGGGCTTAAGTAATCTTAATGAGTCCCCAAATTGCATATCAATCTACATTATATTAAGGTTTTTCTGACTCTAAAGTTTGAGTCATGGACTACTTTTAGAAAGAAATCACAAGATACAGCAGGCTAGAACAGTGGAAGAGAAAGTGAGGATGAGTGCAGAGATACAGTGTCACAGTTTGGGTATTAGACATTCCTGGGTTTGATGATAACTCAGTCAGAAACTACCTGGGATATCTTGGTCAAGATGATCAACTGTTGAAACCTTTGGCTTCCTCATCTTTGATATGAGGATAATGATACTTCTTAACAGATGGTTTTAGGGTTTTATGAGATGAAATATGTGAACTGCTTAGTAGACAGTAGTAGGCTGGTCCGGGATGTAGGAGACTTGGAAGTTGCCACTCTGTCCTAACAAGTCAAGCGGAACAAACTGGAAAATCAACAACTCTTCTTAGGTCTGTAAGGGAAATGAGGTCACAGGACAAACTGCTGCTCTCAAAATTGGAGAGATTGACAGGCAAATAGAGTAAATCAGTACTTACTGGAGCAGAAACCTGCAAGTAGAAACACCAATGGAAACAAGTACAGGGAGAGGAAAACCTGAATTGTAATTGGTGGATTGCTGGAGGCTCAGTGTGGACAACTCAGAGTTAAAAAGTTGGGAAAGAGGGTAGTTCCCTGGTGACCCAGTGGTTAGGATTTGGTGTTTTCACGCTTTCATTGCAGAAGCCCAGGTTCAATCTCTGGTTAGGGAACCATCCCACATGCCACCAAAAAATGTTCAGGGGACCCAGTCAAATCCTACACACCCTGCCATTTTCATTACTTTTATTTCCAGGAGCTCTATCAGGACCCAGGTCCTCACAGTGAGTATATATATAAATCCCCTCATGCCTCTTTCAAGGGGAGGGGGAAAAGGAATCATTTTGAAATATACCTGAGCATTTTGTTCTTCTTAATAACGTCTGCCTTCGGGAGAAACCATTTAACCAAAGCCTAACTTCTGGGGTTTTATCAGGGCCTGACTGACCTGTGGAAAGAAAAAACTCAACTCCAGTTCCATTGAGTCATCCTGTCCCCCCAAGGGGAGAATAGAATAAAACAAAACAAAACTGAAAGGCACTTGCAAAGTCTGAGTCTAGAGGCATAGACTCACTACAGAACTAAGACCTAATCACAGGGGTATAGAATGCTTCCCTTCCCCTCCACCTCACCACTACAGTTTCCTTCATCTAGTGCATCACATCCAGCTATAAAGAAAGTATTACAAGACATACTAAAAGGCTAAAAAGACAGTTTTAAGAGACAAAGCAAGTACTGGAACTAGACACTAAGATGGCAGATGTGAATTATCAGACCAGCAACTTAAAACAACTATAATCAATATGCTAAGGGAGCCAACAGATGAAGTAGACAGCATACAGGTGGGCAATGTAAGCAGAGAGATGAAAATCCTAAAAAAGACTCAAAATTGAGTTTTAGAGATAAAGAACACTATAAAAAAAATGAAGACTGCCTTTGATAGACTTATTATTAGTAAGCTGGACACAGCTGAGGGAAGAATCTCTGTGTTTGATGATATCTCATTTGAAACCTCCAAAACTAAACAATAATCAGAAAACAGACTGAGAAAAATAGAGCAGAATATCCAAGAACTGTGGGGCAACTTCAAAATGTGCAATACATACGCAATGGGAATATCAGAAGGAGATGGAAGAGTGAAAGGAAAAGGAGAAATATTAGAAACTGTAATGACTGAGAATTTTCTCAAATAAATATCAGATACCAGACCACAGATCCAAGAAACTCAGACAACACTAAGAAAGAGAAATAGTTTTTTTTTTTAAAAAGGAAGAAGAAAGAAAAAAGAGGAAACAAAAAACTATGTCTAGGTATATCATAGTCCAACTAAAGAAAATCAAAGGTAAAGACTAGTAGGCATTTGATGATTAAAAGGCCCCAGAAATATTCTCGAATCTGGGTCTCCCACATTGTAGACAGATGCTTTACCATCTGAGCCACCAGGGAAGTCCTTATATAATATAACTATTGCTATAACTGCTGCTGAGCTTCCCTGGTGGTTTAGTCTGTAAAGACTCTTTCTGCAATGTGGGAGATTTGGCTTCAGTCCTTGAGTTGGGAAGATCCCCTGTAGGAGGGGATGGCAACCAACTCCAGTATTCTTGCCTGGAGAATCCCCACAGACAGAAGAGCCTGGTGGCATACAGTCCATGGTGTTCAAAAGAGTTGGACATGACTGAATGACTAAGCACAGCACAGCACATAACTGCTGTTTGGTAAATTGCATATAGATAACACCATGCTGTGCTGTGCCATGCTCAGTCCTCAGCCATATTTACTCTTTGCAAGCCCATGGACTGTTCCTCTATGCATGAGATCCTCCAGATGAGAATACTGGAGTGTGTTGCCATTTCCTTCCCCAGGAGATCTTCCCAGCCCAAGGACTGAACCCCCACCTCCTGCATCTCCTGCTTTGGCAGATGGATTCTTTACCACCGAGCCACCTGGGAAACCCTAGGTAATACCAATACTTACTAGGTAAGCCCCTAGTAAGATAATACCATAATGAGCCTAATTACAAGAAACTGATTATTTTGCCATATTTGTTTCTTTACTGCAAAGGAAAGTGGGCTTATCATTGTAAGGGAAATATACAGAAACTGATGGACTCTCGAGACTTTTCTGACACAATGGACATGAGTTTGAGCAAACTCTGGGAGACAGTGAAGGACAGGGAAGTCTGGTGTGATGCAGTCCACGGGGTCACAAAGAGTCAGACATGACTTAGCAGTTGAACAACAACAGCAAAATCTTTTCTAGTCACCCTTGTGTTGCCCAGCACTTTTTACTAATTAGTGCCTGAATGGGTCTTCTCCTTGCTTACCTTATCAAGTAATATAGATCTAAAACAAACATTAATGTCAGCATATAGATTACTCTTCATAAGGATCGAAGGGAGAAATCATTAAAAATTGCCATAAAAATATAATATTTGTGTTCCCATGGTTCAATATCAAATTATGTATAAAATGTAGGAGACTGTTTTCTATATGATGAGAGGTTAGCAAGCGGTGCATACTGTTTCAGATGACTGTTATGTCAACCTCTACCTCAACCTTTGGATGATATTTCCTTCTTTGCATTAGAAATTATCTAAGGCTAATTTAGTGAATTATTTTAGGTCATGAAAGGACAGCAGAGTTTGCTTTCTAGTCTTCATCCTTCCTGTCATATGACTGCTCTTCCTCTTTCATCAGAACATTTACCACAAAGGACTTTAAAAAGATTTTTGTTATCTAAGGCCTCTGCTGGCTTCATCTCCTCCGTGAGGATGTAACAGGGGTATCCACACTCCACCTCCAGAACCTAAAGTATGGAAACCTGTGTAATTTCCTCTTCTGAAAGGAAATAGGGCTGAAGTCTTGACAAAAAGAGAAAGGAGGAGAATTCCACAGAACAAAGTAAATTCTTCCATTTAGAATCCATGACAATTCTACAGCTTTTTCTTATTCTTTTATATTAACTCTAGAATTTCAGTAAAGCTTTTAAATTTGTGTCCATCTTTGCAGGGACTCATTTTATTAATGGATGTGAATTGTCTGGCTTTATTTTCCAAGTCAATATCTTTACTTGTGGAAAATTCCTATAAATTTCTTAATAACAGAAACCTCTTAGTTTCTTCATATTATATTTTCAACCTGTAAGTTCTGAAAAAAAGAATCTATTTTACCAAAGATGTGAACATAGGAAAATATCACAATACAATATTATAGGGGAGAAATTTGTACACAAATTATCATTGTGCTGGATTCATTTGCATAATGAATGAAGCACATGCCTTGGGTAAAGGACTGATTTCTCTCCTATCCTACATGGCATCAAAGACCAGGATAATATTTAATAAATAATATTACCACTTGACTGGAGTTATTACATCTGGGTGGAGGTGTCAAGGCCTATTTGCTTCATTTGTGCCTCCTTTTAAGGGCATCACTAGAAATTTGGTTTTTAGATTCAATCTTGTTCTGATGTTCTAAAACAAGGTGAAGTCTAAGTTCTACATTTCCTATCTCTAGAAGGAATATTTAGGAAATGAATACAGAATTTGGAACTTGGATTCTTTTCATTTTAGTAGACATTTTATAAAAAGATGATTATTCCTGGATTTAGGAAAAAAGAGAGGCCAGATGGTGAAAGTAAAAAAGCAACATTCAATTTAAAATTACTATAATAATAGGGAAATAAAGGAAAAGCTCTCATACTAAAATGTTTTACATTATCTGTTTTAACTATTTCTAGCATTGTCCAGAATGAACATCCTTAAGAATATGTGTTTTAACTCCAGACTCTTAAGAGGTCATCACAAACAAAAAATTAGTAAAAATATAGTAACAGTCTAGGCTTCCCAGGTGGGTCAGTGGTAAAGAATCTGTCTGCCAATGCAGGAGACACAGGAGACATGGGTTCAGTTTCTGGATAAGGGACATCCCCTGGGAGAGGAAATGGCAACCCACTCCAGTATTCTTGTCTCGGAAATCACATGGGCAGAGAAGCCTGGCGGGCTGTAGTCCATGGGGTCGCAGAGTCAGACACAACTACACTACTGAACACGTAAACATAGTATTTGAGTCCTTGACAGGATGCTTTCTGAACTGAATTTTTGAATTTCTAATTTCTGTTGTTTTTATGAAGAACTCTGTGTTGTACATCTACTGAAAATAGCTGATTGATATTCTTTGTGGGTTTACCCATTTAAGTTCCTCTGAGTATATCTAGGATAGGACAGCAGTCAAGACTTTATTCAACAGATATGTATAAGCATATTTTATGATCAAAGCACTAATTAGAGATTTACTTTCAGAAATGAGGGCAGGGAACTCTAGGGGTAGGTTTGTGTTGATGGTGCGAGACCAAATTTATTGAACTGTCTTTGACATAGATTTTCAAAAAGTAAAATATCTTTTAACATCAGAGAGGAGCTTGCATCAATCCAAAGATGGACATTTATATATATTTAGTCAAAATTCTGGGTTGTCCCTTCAAAACTTAATCTTTGAAAATATTGGTGATCCATCTTATGCATATCTATATCCACTTTCTAAGCATATCTGTGTCATGTCACCAAGTATGTATGTCAGAAGTTAAAGATAGGCTCAAAATATCTGGATAATGTTGGCATGTGCTTTCTCTTAGAACATGAAATAAAAAGAGAAATGGGGACTCTAATTGTTAGTTCCCTAAATTTGAAAAAGAATTGTGTATGTGAAGAGGTGGCAAGAATACACAGAAGAACTGTACAAAAAAGATCTTCACGAACAAGATAATCACAATGCTGTGATCACTCATCTAGAGCCAGACATCCTGGAATGTGAAGTCAAGTGGGCCTTAGAAAGCATCACTACGAACAAAGCTAGTGGAGGTGATGGAATTCCACTTGAAGTATTTCAAATCCTGAAAGATGATGCTGTGAAAGTGCTGCACTCAATATGCCAGCATATTTGGAAAACGCAGCAGTGGCCACAGGACTGGAAAAGGTAAGTCTGCATTCCAATCCCAAAGAAAGGCAGTGCCAAAGAATGCTCAAACTACCGCACAATTGCATTCATCTCACATGCTAGTAAAGTAATGCTCAAAATTCTCCAGGCCAGGCTTCAGCAATACGAGAACTGTGAATTTCCTGATGTTCAAGCTGGTTTTAGAAAAGGCAAAGGAACCAGAGATAAAATTGCCAACATCCACTGGATCATCGAAAAAGCAAGAGTTCCAGAAAAACATCTATTTCTGCTTTATTGACTATGCCAAAGCCTTTGACTGTGTGGATCACAATAAACTGTGGAAAATTCTGAAAGAGATGGGAATACCAGACCACCTGACCTGCTTCTTGAGAAATCTGCATGCAGATCAGGAAACACCAGTTAGAACTGGACATGGAACAACAGACTGGTTCCAAATAGGAAAAGGAGTACGTCAAGGCTGTCTATTGTCACCCTGCTTATTTAACTTCTATGCAGAGTACATCATGAGAAACGCTGGGCTGGAAGAAGCACAAGTTGGAATCAAGATTACCGGGAGAAATATCAATAACCTCAGATATGCAGATGACACCACCCTTATGGCAGAAAGTGAAGAGGAACTAAAAAGCCTCTTGATGAAAGTGAAAGTGAAAGTGGAGAGTGAAAAAGTTGGCTTAAAGCTCAACATTCAGAAAACGAAGATCATGGCATCTGGTCCCATCACTGTGTGGTAAATAGATGGGGAAACAGTGTCAGACTTTATTTTTGGGGGCTCCAAAGTCACTGCAGATTGTGACTGATGCCATGAAATTAAAGGAAACTTACTCCTTGGAAGGAAAGTTATGACCAACTTAGATAGCATATTCAAAAGCAGAGACATTACTTTGCCAACAAATGTCTGTCTAGTCACAGCTGTGGTTTTTCCTGTGGTCATGTATGGATGTGAGAGTTGGACTGTGAAGAAAGCTGAGTGCTGAAGAATTGATGCTTTTGAACTGTGGTGTTGGAGAA
Source organism: Bos grunniens (assembly GCF_055505025.1). Lineage (NCBI taxonomy): Eukaryota > Metazoa > Chordata > Mammalia > Artiodactyla > Bovidae > Bos > Bos grunniens. The sequence continues at coordinate 107,670,914 of NC_141165.1, forward strand.
GACTCTTGAGAGTCCCTGAGACTACAAGGAGATCCAACCAGTCCATTCTGAAAGAGATCAGCCCTGGGATTTCTTTGGAAGGAATGATGCTAAAGCTGAAACTCCAGTACTTTGGCCACCTCACGCGAAGAGTTGACTCATTGGAAAAGACTGTGATGCTGGGAGGGATTGGGGGCAGGAGGAGAAGGGGACGACAGCGGATGACATGGCTGGATGGCATCACTGACTTGATGGACGTGAGTTTGAGTGAACTCCGGGAGTTGATGATGGACAGGGAGGCCTGGCGTGCTGTGATTCATGGGGTTGCAAAGAGTCGGACATGACTGAGCGACTGAACTGAACTGAACTGAACTGATGTGTATCAGATTACTCTGTTTTTAATTTTTAATTGTGTTATAAACACTAGGATAAACTTCAAATCAATCCTGTGGTAGATTACCTGTAATGATTTCTGTAACAATTATCCTTACCTTTCTGTGCCTGCCCCCTTGCAGTGTGACTTAATCATTTTCCCAACTGAAAGTTGAATCCTTTTGCCCACCTGGAATCTGGGCTCACCATGACTTTGAATATGGCAAAAGTGACGTACAGTGTCTGAGTCTGGTTCCAAATTGACCTTGCAGTTTTTGCCTTGAAATGTTTCCACCATCATATGCTACTTAGCATACTGTAATATGAAAGGCCACGAGGAGTAGAAAAAAGCCATCATAGTAGATGTGTTCAAGATCAGCCAGCTGGCAGCAACCATCAAAATGTGACTGAGGCTATCTTATGTCTTCCAGCCCCAATTGTGCCATCAGATGACTTCATTCATTTGAGTGACTGTAAAATAAACCAGCAGAAGAACTGCCCATATGAGCATCTAGTTCCACAGAATTATGACCCAATAAAGTGATTATTGCCTTAAGCCACATTTTGTGGTGGTTTTTTACACAATAAATGACTGAAATAGATTCCTACTGTTTAATTTATTGAATCTCCTTCATGTGATTCCTTGAGCAACAATCTTACCTTGATTTTTACTTAAAATTGCTATCTTGCTAGTGCATTAAGTAGCAGTATATATATTGAGTGCTTTCTGCATGTGGTGTATGATTACACACCTCTCCTTTTCTTGGGCTTTACAAAAAGAAGTAACCAGAAGACTTTCTGTCCTTATACATTGACATAGTAATTCAGTTCTATAGATAAGTATACTTGAGAAGCTATAGAATAATTTATGTTTTACTCTGCACACATGAATGGATATATGTACCAAAGACAACATTACAAAATCATAAAAAAAAGCAGAAGAATTATCAGAGGGCAAATTCTGAAGGATGAATTTTAACATGGGCCCAGGGAAAGAAAAGCTTGGTGTTAATGCAGTTCTGAGTGATAATATTAAGAAAATAAGAATTTGTTCTCAGGAAGACTAAGAGGCCTCAACGTTATTTGTAGTTTCTGTTAGTAAGCCTTAAGCACCGTGTTCACTGTGGTGTATTAGATAAATTTTGTTGTTTGAACTATCATTTCTGTAATAAAGCGTTGCCAAAATTGCAAACATTTTTAACTTGAAAAAAAAATTCTTTCCTCCTAATATGTTTCTCTCAGTGTTAATCATAATCATTGAAGAAATAGCTATGTACTTTAAATTGCTTTAATTTATTTTCTCTTTATTTTTTGATTCCTTCTCTCCCACTTTCCTTCTACCAGTTTGATTTATTTGCTCTTTGTTCTGAGAGGTATTTAAAGAGTGATAGGGTTTTACAATTAATGTTATTGTTAGTAAATAAATGAAAACAGGAAACAAGGACCAGAAAAAATAATTACCACCTCATGTCAAAATATAAAATACGTCTGATGTAGTTATTCATAGGGTAAGGTCTAAATTAAAGAAATATTATTTACTAAGGAAGAAATATAAATGGAGCCATACTAATTCACTCAGTCTGCTTCCAAAGCCAGCTTTTACCCTTTTCCTGATTCAGACAGAAGTGTGAGCACTTAAGTCAGAGAATTGATTCCAAAGTGGGAAATAAGTGTTAGTCTTAATTGTATCAGACATTAATACTTTACACTGCAAATAATTGCTATTTTTCTAAATGCCTCTTATTGGGACACTCCAATTTGATACTTTGGCTCCTCTCTAAAAGCAGTGTGTTGCTTGGCCTTGTTGCCAAGCAACATTACACTGTGAGAAGAGCTGAATTCTGAAAATTTAGTGGTGGATTAAAAAAAATCTTAATCTGTAGGTTAATATTAAATAACATATGTCTTTAAATTATATGAAGCAGAACTTAACTTCTTAGGATCTAGAAAATTTTCTAATCAAGATATGTTTTCATTTAAGTTACAAAAGACTTTAAAATACATAGCATATGTCATCTTCTAAAAATTTAATAAGCAATTATATTACAAACAAACCTAATGTTTTATTGTTGTGCAGCTATTAGCACAACTATTAGTTGTGTTGATGGCATTTTAATGGAGAGGGTCACTCCTGCCAAACATTCATGAAATGAAGGTGTCTGGAGACAGTCTCTATGGTCTCTTGTGTTTCCGCATGTCTTGCAAGTAGAGGACTGAAAGCCTTTTATCCAGGCTCTCTTTTCAAGGATGCTTGTATAACAAATAATTTTGGAAGGTAGAGAAGTATCTCCCTCTAAAGCAAAAAAAAAAAAAAAAAAAGCAGGTTTGCTTACCTTTGAAAGGTGGAAATAGTGGCTCCTTCTGGAGTGAAGAACAAGCATGTTTACCGCCCATTATAAAAGGTTCACGTTTTCTCTAGGCTCACTGTTCCTCTTAGGTAATGCAATTCACTGTGTGTACAAGTATTATATCACCTGGTTGTCTGCATCACCCTGTGGGAACTGGAGCTTGAGGAAGCTGCATAGAAAAAGCTAATTTTCTGGCTCTTGTTACTGCTGTGAGTAGTAAAGTCCTTTGTCTTGTGATTACTCTCACAGAGTTACAGACTGACTTGTTAGGCTAAAACTAGGGTAAATTCTTGTACCCATCATGGTTCTTGACAGAAAGCACACTTTGATTGACAGTTAATATTACAATAATTGTATCAACTAAATGAGGCTTTAGGAGACTTGATTCTTAAAAAGTAAGAAGCAAACAAACAAACAAAAAAATCAATTATAAGTAGCAGCATGGAATGTGGGTTCTAAGCAGTGTAAGAATGTTAAATTTGTGCTTCAGTGTTAATTGTATAAAATAATTTGTTCTTTTTAAAAGAAGGTTAACCTTGAACCATAAGTAATTCTTCAGGGAGGCACATCTTCCCAGAATCTTTCATATCATTCCATTTAAGCATTTTTCTTTTTGTCCAAACATATATCTTTAATCATGCCTAACTTAAGGAAAATCAAATTGCTAACATTTGGTCTTAATGTTAATGTATACTATTACATTATATTTTATAATAAATATATATTTGGTTTTCATTCCAGTTTCTGGCATAAAGCTCCTAAAACCCTTGGGATTTCCTAAGTGATGAGAGCAACAAAATGTGTCTTTTGTTATGTTAATGAAGTGACTTCTGAAATGTTCACCTAAAAAAAAATTTGAAAAGGGTGAGATTGGTTGTCAGGGGAGCCAGCACTTTATAATGAGAACCTGTGATTGGAGGGTTGGAACTTACATCACCCCCACCTACCCCCACCTCCCAACTAAGGGGAAAGAAGCTACAGATTGAATTCAGTACCAAATGGCCAATGACTTGTTCAGCCATGCCTGTATAATACAGCCTCCACAAAAACCCAAAAAGGTGAAGTTTGGAGAGCTTCCAAGTAGGTGGACACGTGGAGATTGGGGGAGTGACTTCGAGAGATGTGGAATCCCCACGTTCTTTCCTCATTCCTGCTCTATATATCTCTTCCTCTGTTGATTCATAGCCTTAATATCCTTTGCAATAAATTAGTAATCTGGTTACTAAATGCCTTTCCTGAGTTATGTGAACTAGTTTAGCAAGTTAATTAAAGCCAAGAAGAGGGTCTTGGGAAGTTCAGATTTACAGCTAGTCAGTCGGAAGCACAGTTAACAACCTAGACTTGTGATTGGCATGTGAAGGAGAGGGGACAACCTTAATGGGACTGAGCCCTTAGTCTGTGGAATTTGATGCTATCTCCAGGTAAATAGTGTCAGCATTAAGTTGAATTGTAGGAAAATTATTTGGTAGCATGAGGAAACTCCCTCTCTCCCACTGCCCTCTAGTGAAATTGTGTGCAAAACCCTTTTAATACTACTGCTTCACATTTTATAATATGCATCAAAATTAACCTGGAAGATGTTAAAACATAGATTTTTGAAGACAGTTCCTAGGGTCTCCATTCCTGTAAGTCAAAGGCAGGCTGAAGAGTTTACATTTTAACAGTTTCCTAGATAATATGGATATTTTTGATCTGGGGAATAGTCTTTGAGAATCACTGGAAGTGGTATAGCATGTTTAAACAGCTCATCATTTAGAATCATACTGACCTAATTTAGAAATTCCAGCTCCACAATTTACTAGCTGTATAACCTTGGAAAACATATAATTTCTGTGAGACTCAGTATTCGCATCTGTAAGGCAGAACTATTACTTATAGTACTATTTCAAAGAAAGGTTTTAAGTATTAAATAATTCATTTAAAGTGCTTTGCATACTAGTGACATAGCCCTCCCAGATTTCAGAAAATACTGCAAAGCCTCAGTAATCAAAACAGCATGGTATTGGCACAGAAACAGACATATGAATCAATGAAACAGAATAGAGATACCAGAAACAAACTCATATGCTTATGATCAGTCTTCCAAGGAGGAGACAAAGATATACAGTGAAGAAAAGATAGCCTTTTCAACAAGTGGTGTTGTGAAAGCTGCACAGTTCGGTTCAGTTCAGTTCAGTCACTCAGTCGTGTCTGACTCTTTGCAATCCCATGAATCGCAGCACGCCATCAATTCTTCCGCGCTCAGCTTTCTTCACAGTCCAACTCTCACATCCATACATGACCACTGGAAAAACCATAGCCTTGACTAGATGGAAAGCTGCATAGCTGCATGTAAATCAGTGAAGTTAGAGCACTTTTCACAACATACATAAAAATAAGCTCAAAATGGCTTAAAGACTTAAGTATAAGACCATAAAACTCTTAGAAGAAAACATAAGCAAAACATTCTTTGACATAAATCATACTGATATTTTCTTAAATAAAAGCAAAAATTAAAAAATGGGATCTAATCATGCTCATAAGCTTTTGCACAGCAAAGGAAGCCATAAGCAAAATGAAATGAAAAGACAACTAACAGAGTAGGAGAAAATGTTTGCAAGCAATGAGACCAACATGGAATTAACTTCCAAAATGCACAAACTGCTCACAATACTAAAAAGAAAAAAAAAAAACCTAATCAAAAAACGAGCATAAGACCCAAAGAGACATTTCTCCAAAGAGGACATACAGATGGCCAACAAGCACATAAAAAGAGGCTCAACATTACTATTCAGTTAAGTTCAGTCGCTCAGTCGTGTCTGACTCTTTGTGACCCCATGAATCGCAGCACACCAGGCCTCGCTGTCCATCACCAACTCCCGGAGTTCACTCAGACTCATGTCCATCGAGTCAGTGATGCCATCCAGCCATCTCATCCTCTGTCATCCCCTTCTCCTCCTGCCCCCAATCCCTCCCAGCATCACAGTCTTTTCCAATGAGTCAACTCTTCACGTGAGGTGGCCAAAGTACTGGAGTTTCAGCTTTAGCATCAATCCTTCCAAAGAACACCCAGGACTGATCTCCTTCAGAATGGACTGGTTGGATCTCCTTGCAGTCTAAGGGACTCTCAAGAGTCTTCTCCAATACCACAATTCAAAAGCATCAATTCTTCGGCACTTAGCCTTCTTCACAGTCCAACTCTCACATCCATACATGACCACTGGAAAAACCATAGCCTTGACTAGACGAACCTTTGTTGGCAAAGTGATGTCTCTGCTTTTGAATATGCTATCTAGATTGGTCATAACTTTCCTTCCAAGGAGTAAGCGTCTTTTAATTTCATGGCTGAAATCACCATCTGCAGTGACTTTGGAGCCCAAAAAATAAAGTCTGACACTGTTTCTACTGTTTCTCCATCTATTTCCCATGAAGTGATGGGACCGGGTGCCAGGATCTTTGTTTTCTGAATGTTGAGCTTTAAGCCAACTTTTTCACTCTCCACTTTCACTTTCATCAAGAGGGTTTTGAGTTCCTCTTCACTTTCTGCCATAAGGGTGGTGTCATCTGCATATCTGAGGTTATTGATATTTCTCCCGGCAATCTTGATTCCAGCTTGTGTTTTTTCCAGCCCAGCATTTCTCATGATGTACTCTGCATATAAGTTAAATAAGCAGGGTGATAATAGACAGCCTTGACATACTCCTTTTCCTATTTGGAACCAGTCTATTGTTCCATGTCCAGTTCTAACTGTTGCTTCCTGACCTGCATACAGATTTCTCAAGAGGCAGGTCAGGTGGTCTGGTATTCCCATCTCTTTCAGAATTTTCCAGTTTATTGTGACCCACACAGTCAAAGGCTTTGGCATACAAATATCTTAGAACTAGTTAAAAGTATTTTTATTAAGTTAACATGTGATCACTGACACATATCATTTACCTGAACAAATAAATTCTCCCAGGCTTCATTAAAATGTTTTAGTGTATACCACTCTTTTTTGATTATTGAAGCCTGCATATATTCCTGTGAATGGTACTGTGTACGTATCCTTCTTGTGATTGTTTTCATTTAAAACTGGACATTACCTCATGATATCTATTGTAGCAGACTGTTTTGATTTTTCAGATATTGCTATAAAACCTGGGAAAGTCTGTAAGGAATTATGAGAAAATAGTCAACTTCCAGCTTGATGATGTTTTATGAAGATATTTTTCCTTTACTAAATGAAAGGAAATACTCTTTTTTGAGGTATCAGAAAAAGGTAATCCATAAGAAATACTATGTATCTTTTTGTATTAATAGGAAGCCTCATTTTCAAAATGTCTTTTTTAACATTTGTATGTATGAATGTATGCATGTATACACATGCATAATTCTCTAGTCACAATTAGTAGTAAAGCACAGAGGTTTTGAAAGTCTACTTAATCCTTATAAATCAAAATATGGGCCAAAGATAGAAAGCATTAGCATCACTGGGGAAATTGTTAGAAATGCAGAATTGTAGACCCCACTCCAGACACATACTGAATTAAAATGTGAATTTTAACAAGATCTCTAGGTGATTCTTATGCACTTCAAAATTTGAAAATCACTGATTTAATAATGTCTCTGATGGTGTGAATTAATTTCCTTTTTTCAACTGATATATATTTCTTCTTTCTTTTAAAAGCAATGCATGATTTGTGATGCTCTAATAGGAAGAAATAGAACACATTTTTTTTTCTCAAGGAATTAATGTTACCTGTCTATATTAAAATTATATAAAACTAGGTGAATGTCACCAATTATCCTCAAATTCACACAGAAGTAGATATAAAATAGTTAAAAAGCAAGTTCTTAATAATTTACAGTGCAGGGTAGGTTAAGAAGAGGGATAAATGTTGATCACTGTAACTCCCAATTACTATGTTCCTGCCCAGTGAGATTACTTGTTATTCTTCCCAACAAAAAAGTGGTAAGTTTAGACACACACACCCTTCTCATGGCTCCACCCTGATGAGAACAGGTCTTTAAAAAGAGGCAGGGGTCAGGAAACAGCATGTACTTGATTGCAAGGATGGAGCGAGTCTATGCCCACAGAGAGATCATGCTCAAGATCATTGATGGCATTTATGCTGCTAACAAGAACAAAGATCAAGAACTTTGTGTGACTGGTAATGAGAGTTTTGATACAAGCTTTAAATCACTCCAGGAAGAATTACACAAGGCATTTCCAAGGGAAACAGCAGATCACAGATGACTAAGAAAGTCAGGCTGCCTTAGACGTGGGGAGTTCTCCAAATCTTCTAAGTGGGTTTTCACTATTTCTCAGCTAAGAGGAACTGGAAAGTAATGACACTAATAACAAAACCATATGACTTAGAGTTTGGTTATAATTATTAAAACTGCATCCATAATGAACCTTCTGCTGTCTGTATAAAGTCTGAAATTAAATTTTCTTTCCGGTGTTACCAGCAACAGCTGTAAGAGTCTGTGACTCACATTGACAACTGTAGTATCCAGAATGATCAATAACAGGAATGTTTTCAGATCTCGTTTATGGATCTGGAAGGTGCATTTTGTGGTGAATTTACAAACAGTTCTGGTACAAAGTGATTGCTTTTAAACTCTTGCCAGTTCATCAGCTTGAGAAACTTCCCTTAGGTTCTCAGTTATGACTTAGCAGGAAATCAGCAAGCTTAGTCTGTTTTTCACTTTTCTTCCCTTTTTTCTTCTTGTTAGTAATGACATTCCTATAATTTTAAAAAGCACATTCAATGTATATTGTATTCTATCACCCTTATTTATCTTTTCATTGAAGTTCTCATTCTTGGGCCTTATACTAAAGCTCCTCCTTTGATTTCTGTCCAGGAATTTATAGGCTTATGTGTTTATATATGTTTATGAAGGATTCCCTTGTTATGCCTTTGAACATTTCAAACACATCAATACCATTTTAAAAATGTTTATTCTTATAACTTGAATATTATTCTTTACCTCTTTAAATTTGTATGTTCATCTGTGACATTTCTGTATTAATTTTTTCACTTTCTTCTACACTAATCTAATTCTTCCATTTTTTCCAGTTAATTTTCCTGTGTTTTACATGTATATTTTCTTTTTATGTTTAAATAACCCACATAGTATTTACTCATCTTATTTTATTTTACTGTTCTTAATTACATCAACTAGCATTTACCTAAATATTTTAAGTAAGAATGGAGATATTGTGGACTCTTGTCTCATTTTTTAAATCTTAACAAATTTTGGAAAGTTATATTTTATTTTACATTTTTACCTCTTACATTTAATGGAAATGTCTGATGAATTTCTTTGATAAGCTTGGGGCATATACTGGGAAAATGAAGTATTTGGATCCTTTGACCTATGTATATAATGCATTGTTAATAAACTAATAATAAAACACTTTTGAACTCTTAAAATAAATCCTCTTTGGCTATGACATTCCAGAATATTTTTACTTCAATGAGTTAATTTTGTTCTTTCTCCTAAATTCAAGGTGTTCAATATGCCAATCTGTGTGTCTTCTCTCTGAAGCCTGATTAATTGGTACTGAAATAGACCCTTGAGGTTGGTTGCTAATGCTGAACTACCTGATTCTCTGTAGTGGTGGTAGCTAGGTCATCTTTATGGAGGGGGAAAGAGCTGGCTTATTCACCTTGTGGATTTAGTTATTAAAAGCTGCAATCATTATTGACAGTCTCTCAGTGATCACTCAACCAGGGCACAGGAGCCACCTTATTTATGAGTTTTGGATAATGCTCTTCTAGAAAGCTTGGAATTTGAAAGGAGAAGTACTGAAAGATGGGTTAGAAGGAGGTTTGGAGAAGATATCTATGGCTCAACCTTTCAGAATAGCCAAGGATGCAAAAATATATTTAAAAAAAATATTTTTCTTTCTAAGTTGAGTTTTAAAAGCATTATTTACATTCAGACTGCACCCTCTTAGTATATGGATGTGTGTATAGTTTATATATAACTTCAATAATTACTGAAAATAGTTCTTTAAAACTCATTGATCTTCATTTATATATGATCTGTCATTTCCATTTAATAACTTGTTTTCCTCTAGAGTTACTAGAAGTGTTAACAAATTTCTGATTAGAAAGTTGATTTTTTTGTCTAAATGTTACTGTTAAATAGAATTCTAATGCTATTGCACTGTGTTAAAAATGTGGCATAATTATTTTCTGCTATGTGGAATTTATTGAGATTTTGGACTGTAAAAGTTATATGTGTATGAGTATATTTGTGCTCCCCAAATTTTCTATAGTATTAGTTATTTTCATGCCATTTTTTTCCACTGAACTCTAGATTTTCAGAAATGTGCACTAAAATAGCATGTTTTTTTTTTCTGATTTTTTTTTTTATGTTTGACGGCTATCAGCTTTTTTTTTTTTTTAATTTTATTTTATTTTTAAACTTCACATAATTGTATTAGTTTTGCCAAATATCAAAATGAATCCGCCACAGGTATACATGTGTTCCCCATCCCGAACCCTCCTCCCTCCTCCCTCCCCATACCATCCCTCTGGGTCGTCCCAGTGCACTAGCCCCAAGCATCCAGTATCGTGCATTGAACCTGGACTGGCATCTCGTTTCTTACATGATATTTTACATGTTTCAATGTCATTCTCCCAAATCTTCCCACCCTCTCCCTCTCCCACAGAGTCCATAAGACTGTTCTATACATCAGTGTCTCTTTTGCTGTCTCGTACACAGGGTTATTGTTACCATCTTACTAAATTCCATATATATGCATTAGTATACTGTATTTATGTTTTTAATTCTGGCTTAAAATAGCATGTTGTATGTCAGTTTTTAACTTGTTTTACCAGACCTGCATATAATATTGCAAGCTATATGGTTTGATGAATATTGGACCATTAAAGTTTTTATTTTTAATTTTGCTTGACCTCCTATCCTAGTTAAGGCTTTCTGTCTTAATTCCACTTCATCTGATATTAGCTGTGCTGCACTCAATTTCTTTTGACTGGCATTGATCTTCAAATCTTCTGCGCCACCTCTTTAATTTAAACCATTCTCTGTCATGTTTTTCTCCTGTAACCAGTATACTGATGATTTTTTAAACAAGAAGCAAACAAAGCACTTTAATTTGAGAGTTTTTAAACTATAAAATCTGTTTGACTCATATTTTTGTTGTTAGGAATATATTTGTTTTTATGCTTGTGGCATTTTAATGATTTTCTATTTTACATTTTTTATTATTTCTCATTTTTTTCTCTTTTTGAGCAAGTTTTCTTTGTTCCACTTTTCATATTGAGTTTTGAACGTTTTTAGTTTTTCTGGTGATTGTCCTAATATATTATTTGTTTATTTGTAATGAAAAACAGTTTATTGAAAAGGATTTCAACGTTTATTGAGATTTTATCATGAACCAGTCACTGTGTTTTGTGCTCTCACAAAGCTCTGCATTTTCAACACCACTGGTAAACTGTGAGGGAATTTTAGAGATTATTATAATAGTTTCTATTTTAATATTTACTAGAAATATAGCTAGACTATAAAATTTCCTGTATAGTTTTGCTTATAATGAGGTTAAGCATATAAAAATGAGTCAACCTAAAATTGATTAAAACTATTAAGTAACTTGTAAAGGAATTATGACAATATATAAACATCTTAGAGGTAAATGCAGACATCCATATTATATCTTCATAGTAATATATTTTAGTGATGAGAAAATTTGTGCTTAGTGCTGCTCTGTGCCAGGCTATGATCAGGGCTTTTGAAAAATATCAGAAAACAAAAGAGAAGAAAATCTTTGCTCTCATAGAGTCTATTTCTTAGTGGAGTAATACAGCAGGCAAAAAAAAAAAAAGTCATAAATAAATAGTCAAATAGTTTATTTGAAGATAATAAATGCTGTGGAAGAAAAAATAGAGTAGGGTAAAGGGGATAGTGAGCAGCAGGGGCTGCTGGGGCTGCTGGTGATGCTGATGATGGTGGAGGGACCGTTGTAAATGTTTCTCAATGTTCTATTTTAAAAGATTTTAAAACTCCAAAAATAGTTGTATGGAAAGTTTATGTATCTTTCTCCTAGATGTAGACTCACCAGTTGTTAAATCTTTTTGTCTAGTGCTCTGTGTCTCTCTCAGACACTCTCTGCACACACACACTTTTAAACCATTTCAGAGCAAGTTTCAGGCACTGTGACATCATACCCCTAGATAGTCAGCAAGTTTAATCACTGCTAATCAAATGCTGGCCCAAGGATAACTCCCAGGCGGGCTACCTCAGAGTTACCCAGTGTGCATGCTGAAGATATAAGTAGTAGCTAGTGATACGATGCTGAAGTAAATTGGGGCCCAGCAATTTATACTTTATTAAATCTCCTCCAAGTGATTCAGATGTATAAGTATGTTCAGGAACCAGTGGCTCAATTTAGGGTCAAAGAGCTTGTAACAAAATTTAAAAAGCAGCAGCAGACACAGGCCACCTGAGACAATAGTTTCCTGAAAGGTAGAGCTTGCCGAAGGGAGGAAATCCTTTTCATATGTCCTGCTATAGTGAAAGATGAAACTGAAAATTATGGCCTGCCAAGGTTCCAAGGTTTTTCCAAAACAATTTTAGATTCTTGATACTGACTGACTAGTTTAATTTCTTTTGTGTAACTTTTAGGCAAAATTCACCTGAAAAGCAGAATGTATTCAATTAAATTTGTTAATAGAAGCCTTAAATTCTAGAAAGAGTTAATTTTATGCTTTTATTTCTTTACCTAGGATTTTTTTTAAAGTTTTTATTTTTCTTCTGTATATTCATTCTTCAAGCAAAATAAAGTACAAAGATATTTAACTGTTTAAGTTGATTGGGAATATAAGTAATATCAAAAAATAATATTAATACATCATTTATTTTTTAAAAAATGTGAGTTATGGGAATTTCCTGGTGGTCCAGTGGTTAGGGCTCCATGAATCACTGCTGAGGGCCCATGTTCAATACCCCATTAGGGAATTAAGATCCTGCAAGTTGCACTGTGCAGCCAAAAAACAAACAAACAAAAAAAGGATTATGTTGTGACAAAGACTCCTTCCTTGACCTAATTCTCCTCATTTTCCTTGGAGTCCTCTTTCTGACTAGGCCCCAACCTTGGGCTCTGTTCCTGGCCCACTTTTTCTAGTTTTCTGGAGAATCCTGATGAGCTAGTTTAGAGAAAATCCTCCCCGCTTGGTGTTTAATTACCCTGACCTGACTCAGAAAGAATCCTACTAAGTTGTTTAGCAAAAATATCACCCTACCTCTTAGTAAGTTTTCTACCCACTAACCCCTTACCCTGCTTCAGGCTATATAAATCCATTTTTATTATTATATTTGGAGTTAAGCTCAATCTCTCTCCCCAACTGTAAAATACGGCTAAAGAAACACCCCTAAAAAAATCTGCCTTAATATTCTTTGTGTCATCAATGATTTTTTGTTTAACAGTGGCAAAGAACACATGGAAACAGTCTTCCTCTAATCCTAACTTGGAGACACATAATCTACATTATGGGAATCTACATTATAGGAAGTGAAAAAATACCTGGAGTAACAGGCAAATTTGGCCTTGGAGTACAGAATGAAACAGGGCAAAGGCTAATAGAGTTCTGCCAAGAGAACTCACTGGTCATAGCAAACACCCTCTTTCAGCGGTTCAAGAAAAGACTCTACACATGGACATCACCAGATGCTCAGTACCAAAATAAGATTGATTATATTCTTTGCAGCCAAAGACAGAGAAGCTGTATACAGTCAACAAAAACAAGACCAGGAGTTTGACTGTGGCTCAGATCATGAACTCCTTATTGCCAAATTCAGACTTAAATCGAAGAAAGTAGGGGAAAACCACTAGACCATTAAGGTATGATCTAAATCAAATCCCTTACAATACAGTGGAAGTGACAAATAGATTCAAGGGATTATATTTGATAGACAGAGCCTGAAGAACTATAGATGGAGGTTTGTGACACTGTATAGGAGGCAGTGATCAAAACCATCCCTTAGAAAAAGAAATGCAAAAAGTTAAAAAGATCCTCTGAGGGGGCCTTACAAATAGCTGTGAAAAGAAGAAAAGCCAAAGGCAATGGAGAAAAGGAAGGATATACCCATTTGAATGCAGAGTTCCAAGAATAGCAAGGAAAGATAAAAAAGCCTTCCTCAGTGATCAGTGCAAAGAGAGAGAGGAAAACAATAGAATAGGAAAGAATAGAGATCTCTTCAAGAAAATTAGAGATACCAAAAGAATATTTCACGTGAAGATGGGGACAATAAAGGACAGAAATGGTATAGACCTAACAGAAGCAGAAGATATTAAGAAGAAGTGGCAAGAATACACAGAAGAACTATACAAAAATGATCTTCATGACCCAGATAACCATGATGGTGTGATGACTCACCTAGAGCCAGACATCCTGGAATGTGAAGTCAAGTGGGCCTTAGAAAGCATCACTACGAACAAATCTAGTGGAGGTGATGGAATTCCAGAGGAGCTATTTCAAATCCTAAAAGATGAAGCTGTGAAAGTGCTTCACTCAATATGCCAGCAAATTTGGAAAGCTCGGCACTGGTCACAGGACTGGAAAAGGTCAGTTTTCATTCCAATCACAAAGAAGGGCAAACCCAAAGAATGCTCAAATTACCACACAATTGCTCTCATCTCACAGGCTAGAAAAGTAATGCTCAAAATTCTCCAAGCCAGGCTTCAACAGCATGTGAATCGTGAACTTCCAAATGCTCAAGGTGGATTTAGAAAAGGCAGAGGAACCAGAGATCAAATTGCCAACATCCGTTGGATCATCGAAAAAGCAAGTGAGTTCCAGAAAAATGTCTATGTCTGCTTTATTGACTATGCCAAAGCCTTTGACTGTGTGGATCACAACAAACTGTGGAAAAGTCTTCAAAAGATGGGAATACCAGACCACCGGACCTGCCTCCTGAGAAATCTGTATGCAGGTGAAGAAGCAACAGTTAGAACTGGACATGGAACAACAGACTGGTTCCAAATCGGGAAAGGAATACGTCAAGGTTGTATATTGTCATCCTGTTTATTTAACTTATATACAGAGTACATCATGAGAAATGCTTGACTGGATGAAGCACAAACTGGAATCAAGACTGTGGGAGAAATATCAACAATCTCAGAGATGCAGATGACACCACTCTTACGGCAGCAAGTGAAGAACTAAAGAGCCTCTTGATGAAAGTGAAAGGGGAGAGTGAAAAGTTTGGCTTAAAACTCAACATTGAGAAAACAAAGATCATGGCATCTGGTCCCATCACATCGTGGCAAATAGATGGAGAAACAATAGAAACAGTGAGATGCCTTATTTTTTGGGGTGCTAAAATCACTGTGTTGGTGATGGAAGTCATGAAATTAAAAGATGCTTGCTCCTTGGAAGAAAATCTATGACCAACTTAGACAGCATATTAAAAAGCAGAGACATTACTTTGCCAACAAAGGTCCATCTTGTCAAAGCTTTGGATTTTCCAGTAGTCCTGTATGGATGTGAGAGTTGAAATATAAAGAAAGCTGAACACCAAAGAATTGATGCTTTTGAACTGTGGTGTTGGAGAAGACTCTTGAGATTTCATTGGACAGCAAGCAGGTTCAAACAGTCCATCATAAAGGAAATCAATCCTGAATATTCATTGGAAGGACTGATGCTGAAACTGAAACTCCAGTACTTTGGCTACTTGATGCAAAGAACTGACTCATTGGAAAAGAACCTGATGCTGGGAAAGACTGAAAGCGCGAGGAGCGGGGGACAACAGAGGATGAGATGGTTGGGGGGCATCACTGACTCAATGGACATGAGTTTGAGTAAACTCCAGGAGTTGGTGATGGACAGGGAGGCCTGGCATGCTGCAGTCCATGGGGTCGCAAAGAGTCAGACATGACTGTGTGACTGAACTCAACTGAACTCAATCTACACTAGCATCTTTGAAAATCCTGGCGAATCATGAAGTTAATGTATAACCTAAAATTTCCAAAATTTATTTGATTATTAAGTCCTTTTGAAATGGAATAAATATATTAAACTTATTTTCAGTGTGAAGAGGAAAAATGGTATGGATCTGTATTGCTAGTTCAGGTATAGTCCAGGAAACATCAACATCAATATCATCTGAGCATTTGTTTATGATAAAGGATCTTAGGCGCCACCTCAAGTCTCCGGAATCAGATTCTACATTTTAATAAGATCTATTGGTAATTAGTATACATGAAGAATTTGAAAACATACATATAGATAAGGTAAAAGAGATGATATTGCAATATTTATTTTATTGACACTTCAGTATATAAAATGTGCTTTTTAAATAATGATAGATTAAAAGAAATAGGTTCCATAAATATGGGTTGCATGGAGAAAATCCCCTAAGTTTAAAATTTTCTTACAGAGAGATGTTCAAGATAGATTAAAAGAAAAACAAAGCACAAAAGTAACTTTTGGACACAGCTGTGCTAAGTAGTTTGCATGGCATTGCTTTTTATTTTTCAGATTTAATTTTATTCAGATAGTTTATAGCCACAGTTTAAACATTGTCAGATAGTATTACTTGTCCCATAAAGAAAAATAGGACTCTTTTACCTTACCTTACCCTCAAATTCTACTTTTCAGGGGGTACCATTATAAGTAATTTTTGATATATATATGTATCTCCAACCCAGGGATCGAACCCAGGTCTCCTACATTGCAGGCAGATTCTTTAGCATCTGAACCACCAAGGAAGTCCATATATATATAATATACATATATATATATATGTGTGTGTGTGTGTGTGTGTGTGTGTGTGTATTTTGCTTTTTAAACTTTGGTATTAACTTTTGACTTTAAATTGACATCAATGTTTTATTTTCCTTGTATCTCTCTTTTGACCCCTTCCTGCTGTCCCCTGACCCCATACTTCCAAAACGTATCACAATTTCTGTTAAATTAACATTCAGGGTTTACATTTCTTACTATGACAATATTGTTCCCTTTATCCATAGAATGTTAAATAATTACATTACTGTTTAGTGCATCTATTTTTATGGGAATAGTACCCTCTCTTTTTTCATCATTTCTTATTATTCTTTTTTGCTTATTACCAATTTATTTCAAATTCTCCCCAAAACCTGAAACATCACCTCATAGTCCAATATCACGAAGATTCTATCAGTTCCATATATTTTCTGTTAAAGACATTCTTCCTAAAGACGACTGTCTGCTTACTTTGATCTGGACTGTCTGTTCTGTTAGACAGATGCACAGATATTTTCCGAGAACTGCATCATGCCACCACCTGGGGATTTCTATTCCACTCCTTCTTTCTTTAGGTCCTCTGCTTACAAGGTGACTTTTAATCAGTTACTTTTTTTTTTTTTCCACTTCTTTGTTCCTTGAAGCACCTTATGATCTTCAGATGGGTGAATCTAGTAGCTGCAGGCAGTGGGGTACATTTGTTGGAAACTTAGATATGCAAAAATGCTTTTTTCTTCCCTTAGGCTATATTGCTGCAATTGTTCCACATATAGATTATATGCTTCTAGATTTTAAAGTTTTAATTTCTCCACTCATCCACCATTTCTGAAGCAATTTGTCACCGTGACTTGGTATGAGTCTCTTTAAATTTATTGTTCTAACAGATATTTTAAATCTAAAAGATTATTGCCTTTTTGAAAATTTTGGGGAATTTTCTTGATTTATGTCTTCTTTTACTTCTTTCCTCCATTATCCTCTTACTTGCTATTCCTGAAAATCAAACTATTTGCCTATAGAAACTCCCAGATTGTTCTTGATTTTAATTATCTTTTCCATTCTCTTTTCTTTTCCTTCTTTACTTTTTCAGTGGTGTTGTCAGGTTTATATTATAACTCTTATTCATTTATTTTTTATTTCTGCTTTTATCATTTAAATTCTTACAAAAGTAATTTTATTCTTTCATTGTACATGTATGTATTGTATATATATATATATATATATAAAATAAAAGAATAAAATATATACACTACTATATTTTAAAAGCATAGCATTCCATATATATTTCATGGATCTTGTATTCTCTTTTATCTCTTTGAACATAATTAAAAGATGTTTATCTGCTAGGTTTTTATATTACATTAGGTTTTTAATCTATTCCTTCTTTTATCTCAATTTCCTTCTGCCTCTATTCTTTTAATCTTATTTCTGTTTTTATGTTTCAACTTAATTTTCAAAGTAATTTTAAAAGATAAGAGCTGTTTTAAGCTTCACATTATATATAAAAAAATATTAAAATAATTTCCCCCACATAACTTGGCAACAAACTGATCTAGCCAAGCTAAGGCATGACTTCCCAGTTATCCCTCATAAGCTATATTAACCCTGCCTTTTCCACATTAATACTGGAGGACTGATTATTTTAGAAAAGCTATTGCTGAAAAAATAATCCTGTGAGTAATCAGAGAGAACAGTAAATATGACTCATTGATTATGTTTAAAATTATCCAATCTCTCTAAATTTTTATAAATGTTTAAGAAGATACAGTTATTTTTACAATACATATTTGTGTGATCATATTATTTATAGCTGGAATTTCTTTGGAAGGAATGATGCTAAAGCTGAAATTCCAGTACTTTGGCCACCTCATGCGAAGAGTTGACTCATTGGAAAAGACTCTGATGTTGGGAGGAATTGGGGGCAGGAGGAGAAGGGGACGGCAGAGGATGAGATGGCTGGATGGCATCACTGACTCGATGGACGTGAGTCTGAGTGAACTCTGGGAGTTGGTGATGGACAGGGAGGCCTGGTGTGCTGAGATTCATGGGGTCGCAAAGAGTCGGATACGACTGAGCAACTGATCTGACTGATCTGATCTGATTATTTATAGCAGATGAACAGTTTATATATCCTAACCTTTGGCTGAGCTTCCCTGGTGGCTCAGACATTAAAGAATCTGCCTTCAATGAGGGAGACCTGGGTTCAATACCTGATTTGGGAAGATCCCCTGGAGAAAGGAATGGTAATCCACTCCAGTACTCTTGCCTGGAGAATCCCATGGGGTTGCAAAGAGTTGAACACAACTGGGTGATTAAAACTTTCACTTTCAACCTTTCATTAAAAGGTTATAATTTTAGCATGTATCCTATAAAGAAAAATAACTGAGTTACTGGTAAGATTTTCTCTCTGTGTTTCTTCCCTGAAACTTGAAGTGTTGACAGGGAAAAAAAAAACAACATATTTTTGGTTTAGTTTAATGGTTGGAAATCCATATATGCGTAAATGTTTTTCAAGTTTGGTTTATCAGAAACTAGCAAAAACAAATACCCATCCTAGCTGAGCAGCATAAAAATTAGCCTGTATCCTGAAGCATTTTGACCTTTTCTTCCATCCCTGCTGTGTCCAACTCTTTGAGACCCCATGGACTGCAGCACACAGGCTGCCCTGTCCTTCACTGTCTCCAGGAGCTTGCTCAAACTCATGTCCATTGAGCTGGTGATGTCATCCAACCATCTCATGCTCTGTCACCCCTTTCTCCTCCTGCCCTCAATCTTTCCCAGCATCAGGGTATTTTCTAATGAGTCAGTTCTTCCCATCAGGTTGCTAAAGTATTGGAGCTTCAGCTTCAGCATCAGTCCTTCCAACTGATTGATTTGAAGGTTTGATTTCCTTTAGGATTGACTGGTTTGATCTCCTTGCTGTCCAGGGGACACTCAAGAGTCTTCTCCAGCACCACTATTTGAAAGCATCAACTCTTCAGTGCTCAGCCTTATTTATGGTCTAACTCTCATGTCCCTACATGACTACTGGAAAAAAAACATAGTTTTGACTATACAGACCTTTGTCAGAAAAGTGATGTCTCTGCTTTATAATACGCTGTGTAGATTTGTCATAGCTTTTCTTGCAAGGATCAAGCATCTTATAATTTTGCAGCTGCAGTCACCATCCACAGTGATTGTGGAGCCCAGGAAAATAAAGTCTGTCACTGTTTCCATTGTTTTCCTATCTATTTGCCATGAAGTGATGGGACCATATGCCATGATCTTAGTTTTTTGAACATTGAATTTTAGGCCAGCCTTTTCACTCTCCTTCATCAAGAGGAGGTGGTAGTTCCTCTTTAGTTCCTCTTCACTTTTACCATTAGGGTGGTATCATATACATACCCGAGGTTGTTGATATTTCTCCCAGCAATCTTGATTCCAGCTTGGGATTCATCCAGCTCAGCATTTAGCATGACTTAAAAAAAAAAAAAAAAGCTAAATTTAATCCTGAAGAAAGACTTGTGTTTATACAAATTTCTTACAGAATGTCCAGGAAACACTAGCCCATAGAGAGTAGCCAGTATTATATGATTAAGGGCCCATGGACAGATATTTGTGCAATTTTGGGTTAAATAAAATTCTACAAGACTCCATAGAGATTTAGATATACTGATTTGCATAACAACTTTGCAAAAAAAACATACCAAGGGTATTTAAAAAGATATAGAATATATTTTACTATTTATAGTATCTATATTTGGTGGAACACTAGAGGTTACAATCTATAACTCATCAACCAAATTTACAGGTGAATAAATTAAAATTTTGAAAATATCACGTGCCTTGCTTGAAGTTAGTTTATAATATCTATCATTTTATCTTAGGGTAACCATGCCAGGTTAAAAACTCCAAAATTTTTGAAGAGTGATAGTGGGAGCAGACACAGGTAAACCTATGGCTGATTCATGTTGATGTTTGGTAGAAACCAACACAATACGATAAAGCAGTTATCCTTCAATTAAAAATAAATAAATTAGAAATGAATAAATAAATTAAAGTACAAAATTTTTTTTTTTGATGAACCAGGAGAATTTAGAAGTTAGTGAAATAAGTCAGATAGCAAGAATGCTGCTGCTCCTTAGTCGAGTCTGCTGCTGCTGCTAAGTCACTTAAGTCGTGTCCGACTCTGTGTGACCCCATAGACGGCAGCCCACCAGGCTCCCCCATCTCTGAGATTCTCCAGGCAAGAATACTGGAGTGGGTTGCCATTTCCTTGTCCAATGCATGAAAGTGAAAAGTGAAAGTGAAGTCGCTTAGTCATGTCCGACTCCTCGGGACCCCATGGACTGTAGCCTACCAGGCTCCTCCATCCACAGGATTTTCCAGGCAGGAGTATTGGAGTGGGATAGGTGGACACGAATTAAAATATCTGTATACAGGGCTGAATACACAATTTGTGGGCCCCAGTAAAAATGAAATTCAGAGCCCTTTATTTAAAATGCAGGAAATAAAATATTCAGTACGATACTAAAATATAAATCCTTCTTGTTTTATGTATTTATTTATTTTTGGTTTCTCTGTGTCTTTGTTACTATGAATGGGCTTTCTCTAGTTGCGGTGAGCAGGGCTACTATTCCTCGTGGTGCACAGGCTTCTCATTGCAGTGGGCTCTTTCGTTGGGGAACACCAACTCTAAGGCATGCGGGCATTAGTAATTGTGGCATATGGGCTTAATTACTGTACAGCAGGTGGGATCTTCCTAGATGAGGGATTGAACTCTTGCCTGCCACATTAGCAGGTGGATTCCCAACCACTGGACAACCAGGGAACTCCAAGTATTTTTGTTTTAAAAAAATTGTGTTGCTTATAAAATGTAGCAGGTTTAGTAGAGATACATGAGTAATAACAAACAAAAATTACAGAAAAAATAAATTTAGTCTCACAGCTTATGATTATGATATATAACGATACTTTATTACATGTAATTATATATATATTGATAGTATTTTACTAATGTTATATTTTGATTTTTCTGACTTGGTTTTCCAAACTTTATTAGGTCATCAAATTTGTACTTTTAGCAACTTTATTTTTAATCTACATAAATGAAAGTAATATCAACTATAAATAATTATTAAATATTTTTTGATAATTTTTATTTTTGCTGCTACAGTTGTTACTACAGATGGAGGAACTTTCCAATAATTATTTTAAAATAAACACTTTAGTATAGAGCTGATTGGTGAAGGCAATGGCACCCCACTCCAGTCCTCTTGCCTGGAAAATCCCCTGAGCAGAGGAGCCTGGTAGGCTGCAGTCCATGGGGTCGCTAAGAGTCGGATACGACTGAGCGACTTTACTTTCACTTTTCACCTTCATGCATTAGAGAAGGAAATGGCAACCCACTCCAGTGTTCTTGCCTGGAGAATCCCAGGGACGGGGGAGCCTGGTGGGCTGCCATCTCTGGGGTCGCACAGAGTCGGACACGACTGAAGCGACTTAGCAGCAGCAGCAACATAGAGCTGATTCCTGAAAATATAATTTTTTATATTTTCCTGAAAAATAATTTTCCTAAAATTATTTAATTTTTCATAAGAAGCAGTTTCATGTGAGTCTAATTTTAATTGTAACTTGTACAATGTCTTTTTAACATATCTTTAACATTTCCTGTAACTTGTGGAAGTTACACAGAAAAACAAAAGCTTTTGGAAGTTACACAGAAAAACAAACAACTTCATGCTTTGTTTATAATTCAAAATGTTTATGCTTTTTTTCACTGTGTCTTCAATTATAAGAAAAACTAATTTAAAAGTATCTTCTTTATAAATGGTTCATTTGAAACTTCACATGAAAATAGTCTTCTTTTTCATCAAATGTGACATTTTCAAAATCAATTTCTATGTCTATGGGTATATGCTTTGCAAGATTGCAGCAGTATTCAAAACCTGAGTTTAAATCCTCTGAAGAATTCTAATAGTTTGCTGTTATGTATTGCAATATTCATGTGTACACTTGTGATTTGTTATAATTCAGTGACAAAGTTTACAGCAGGAGCACTGACAGTTCTTGTAACAGGAGCTGACTGCAGAGTTATTCTTTGTGATTTGTGCAGATGTGGCAGGGACTGGCTGTGGCAGCGAATGCATGGACAGGCTGGTGCCCCACCACTGCTGCTGGTGTTCTTGCTTCAGCTACCATTGCTGCTATTATTGCCACCAGTCTGTATATCCAATACCCAGCCCAAACTGGTTTCTTGGAGCCCCGTGGTGCCACGAACTGGCCCAGATTGAGCACCATGTGGCCAGGTCACCTGCTTAGTGTGCATGCTGCCCACCAGGGTTTCTGACCTTGGCTTGTATTTGCACTTAGTGTATCTCCTCTTCCCATCTGTGTGCTCTGTTGTCCCATTGGATTTTATTTACAACACAAGTTTAAAGTTAAAATTATGAGTTTCAAAACAGTAAGAGCAGACTATTGAACCAAATGTAAGATCCCTGAATGACCGCACAAGTTACACGTTCTGTTGCTGGATCTGTCTCTGTGTATGGAAGTCATGTTATCTACTGAGAATCTTCGGTCCCAGTGTGCTGAAATTTTTGAACCTTAATCTGAAGTCTCTGAAAATGCCTAGAACTCAAAGTTGAAGGATTAGACTGTAGTATTCAAATTTCTCTCTATAAGTGTTTAAGTTCTATTTTTCACTATCTTACTGAGCATCATGTTACCCTCCTGTCAATAGTTAGGTATGGTTTGTAGACACTGAATACATAAGCATCAGTGATTATCTGAAAACCATGCTTTTTGATATTTAGTGATGACACTTTCAGAGACGTATAGTTAGTGATTATTTGTGGCAGTTAACTTATGAAAATTTGATGACTGAAACTTTTTGAAATTAATATTGTTCAGTTCAGTTCAGTTGCTCAGTCATGTCTGACTGTGAGACCCCATGGACTGCAGCATGCCAGGCTTCCCTGTTCTTCACAAACTCCTGGAGCTTGCTCAAACTCATTTACATTAAGTCGGTGATGCCATCCAAATATCTCATCCTCTGTCGACCCTTTCTCCTGCCTTCAACCTTTCCCAGCATCAGGGTCTTTTCAAATGAATCAGTTCTTTGCATTAGGTGGCCAAAGTATTGGAGTTTCAGCTTCAGCATTGGGCCTTCCATGAATATTCAGGACTGATTTCCTTTAGAATGGACTGGTTGGACCTCCTTGCTGTCCAAGGGACTGTCAAGAGTCTTCTCCAACACCACAGTTCAAAAGTATCAATTCTTCAGCATTCAGCTTTCTTTATAGTCCAACTCTCACATCCATACATGGCTACTGGAAAAGCCATAGCTTTGACTAGATGGAATTTTGTTGACAAAGTAATGTCTCTGCTTTTTAATATGCTGTCTAGGTTAGTCATAGCTTTTCTTCCAAGGAGCAAGCATCTTTTAATTTCATGGCTGCAGTCACCATCTGAAGTGATTTTGGAGCCCAAGAAAATAAAGCCTGTCACTGTTTCCACTGTTTACCCATTTATTTGCCATGAAGTGATGGGACCAGATGCCATGATCTTCATTTTCTGAATGTTGAGTTTTAAGCCAACTTTTTCACTCTCATCCTTCATTTTCCTAAAGGGGCTTTTTAATTCTTCTTTGCTTTTTGTCATAAAGGAGGTATCATCTGCATATCAGAGGTTATTGATATTTCTCCCAACAATCTTGATTCCAGCTTGTGCTTCATCCAGCCCGGCATCTAGCATGATGTATTCTGCATATAAGTTAAATAAGCAGGGTGACAATACATAGTCTTGACGTACTCCTTTCCCGATTTGGAACCAGTCTGTTGTTTCATGTCCAGTTCTAATTGCTGCTTCTTGACCTGCATACAGATTTCTCAGGAGGCAGGTCAGGTGGTCTGGTATTCCCATCTCTTGAAGATTTTCCACCGTTTGTTGTGATCCACATAGTCAAAGGCTTTGGCTTAGTCAATAAAGCAAAAGTAGATGTTTTTCTGGAACTTTCTTCCTTTCTCGATGATCCAAATGATGTTGGCAATTGGACCTCTGGTTCCTCTGCATTTTCTAAATCCAGTTGAACATCTGGAAGTTCTTGATTCACATACTGTTGAAACCTCACTTGGAGAATTTTGAGCATTACTTTGCTAGCATATTAAAAAGCAGAGACATTATTTTGTCAACAAAGGTCCCTTTAGTAAAGGCTATGGTTTTTCCAGTGGTCATGTATGGATGTGAGAGTTGGACTATAAAAAAAGCTGAGAGCCAAAGAATTGATGCTTTTGAACTGTGGTGTTGGAGAAGACTCTTGAGAGTCCCCTGGACAGCAAGGAGATCCAACCAGTCCATCCTAAAGGAGATCAGTCCTGGGTATTCATTGATAGGATTGATTTTGAAACTGAAACTCCAATACTTTGGACACCTGATGTGAAGAGCTGACTCATTTAAAAAGACTCTGATGCTGAGAAAGATTGAGGGCAGGAGGAAAAGGGGACGACAGGGAATGAGGTGGTTGGATGGCATCACCAACTCAATGGACATGGGTTTGGGTGGACTCCAGGAGTTGGTGATGGAGAGGGAGGCCTGGTGTGCTGCAGTTTATGGGGTTGCAAAGGGTTGGACACGTCTG
Source organism: Bos grunniens (assembly GCF_055505025.1). NCBI lineage: Eukaryota > Metazoa > Chordata > Mammalia > Artiodactyla > Bovidae > Bos > Bos grunniens. Next base: position 107,695,942 of record NC_141165.1, read on the forward strand.
AGAGACTGAACTGAACTTGCTAGCGTGTGAGATGAGTGCAATTGTGTGGTAGTTTGAGCATTCTTTGGCATTGCCTTTCTTTGGGATTGGAATGAAAACTGACCTTTTCCAGTCCTGTAACCACTGCTGAGTTTTCCAAATTTGTTAGCATACTGAGTGCAGTACTTTCACAGCATCATCTTTTAGGATTTGAAATAGCTCAACTGGAATTCCATCCCCTCACTAGCTTTGTTTGTAGTGATGCTTTCTGAGGCCCACTTGACTTTGCATTCCAGGATGTCTGGCTCTAGAATGGTGATGACACCATCGTGGTTATCTGGGTCATGAAGATCTTTTTTGTATAGTTCTTCTGTGTATTCTTGCCACTTCTTCTTAATATCTTTTGCTTCTGTTAGGTCCATACAATTTCTGTCCTTATTGTGCCCATCTTTGCATGAGATATCCCCTTGGTATCTCTGATTTTCTTGAAGAGATCTCTAGTCTTTCCCAGTCTATTCTTTTCCTCTATTTCTTTGCATTGATAGCTGAGGAATGCTTTCTTATCTCCCCTTGCTACTTTTTGGAACTCACATTCAAATGGCTGTATCTTTCCTTTTCTCCTTTGCCTTCCACTTCTCTTTTTTTCACAGCTATTTGTAAGGCCTCCTCAGACAATCATTTTGCCCTTTTGCATTTCTTTTACTAGGGGATGGTCTTGATCACTGCCTCCTGTACAATGTCATGAACTTCTATCCATAGTTCTTCAGGCACTCTGTGTATCAGATCTAATCCCTTGAATCTATTTGTCACATCCACTGTATAATCATAAAGGATTTGATTTAGGTCATACCTGAATGGTCTAATGGTTTTCCCTATTTTCTTCATAAGTCTGAATTTCTACCAAATGATCACATTAAAAAGCCATCTATCTTAAACTTAAGGCAGTGAATACATTGTTTAAAAAAGTTATATGTGCTTCTAAATCACAGAAACTTGCTTTTGATAGAATCTGCTTCCACTTTATAATTGTACCCTATAGAGACAGATATTTACATATCAATCTGTAAAGGAACTGATGAATTGCATTCAATAATTATTGAACTTCATGAAAATTAGGTTTTAAATTGTGATTATATATATAAATTGACTAATAAATTATTCTAACATATTATTCATAATTTCATAACAGATGAAAATTTGTTGTATTAGGCATGAATAGTTGTTAAGGATTGGCCAGACATTGTGACATAATATTTTTCAATGAATTTTATCAGAATTGATTAGCTACTATTTTTCAGATACAAGGAAAGATGAACATGACCTCTGTTTTAAAGGACCTTAAAACTCAGGAAAAAACACTTGTTTAAAAATGATCACAAATTTTCTATAAAAAAGTGAGCATTTGCTTAAATCCACCAAGATTTCACAACCAATAATGTGTAATCTAATTTTTTGACTTACTGTTATCCTTACTAATATGGTGTAAGCTGACTATACCATTTAGTAGGTGCTTTATGAATGGTATGATCATGTACAAGGACTTGTGGAAATTTTGTCAACAAGATGCATAGCATTGTCTCCTCCATTTCAAAGATGCAGAGCTTATATTTCTGAGAGATTTGAAAAACATCCTCAAGTAATTCGGCAAGTTATGTAATTGACAAATGACTTATAAGCCGATTCTGTTTGACTCCAAAGTTCCACTATACTGGCTTGTGCTTTTGGTGTTTCCTTTGACATATCATATTGTGAAGGTCCTATCTGGAGTGGATTTTCTCAGCTGTGCACAGCATTTTTCAAAGGAAGGTTTCTAGGGGGAAGCCAGTAAGGGCAATAAATGAGGGAATGGGGGGTGGAATTTTTGGTCAAATATATTTGGCTGCATTCCCTTCCTCCCGTTGGAAATTAAAAAATATATTAGTGTGTCCAATGATCTGCAATGCCTTACAAAAGGTAACTCACTTGTGCTTGCTCAGTTAGCACATATACCAAAAATATTCAAAGGAACAGAATGTTAGCATAGTCCTTGTATAGGCATAACACAAAATTTTTGAAGCACTACATATTTCTGTATGTCTTACCTATTCCAAGATAAATTGTAGATTGTATACATCTGATAAATTTTTACTGCAACAGTATTTCTCAAATGTCTTTATTTCCTTAATAGCTGTTATCATATTGTAAAAACATTGTTTCATCAAGTAAGTTTTTGAGAAAAATGATGTGGCGCTATAGCTCCAGAGAGACAATATACCTCTGTTCAGAAGCATTAACCACAGCATTTTGGACTATAGAGAGACTATCTTAATCACTTTCTTACAGTTAGGATCTAGTTTGCTTGTTTTACAGTTATTCTTATTGTGGGGAGAAATATCTTAAAGTCACAAGTAAGTTAATAAAAATTACGTTTAAATGGTCATCTCAAATTTGGGAGGAGATTATTTTTACAGAACGTGACCGACCAGGTGGCTTTTGTTAACTGATCAGTGAATTATCATTGGAGTAGTGATGTAACATAGTAAAGCAGTAGTAAAATGTGTAGGGGTGGTTGTGTATAGGAGATTTGACCAGAGGAAAAAAGGGGAGTTCAAACTTATTTAAAAAAGAAAAGAAAAAGAAATTTAGGACTACATTTAAATCACAAAAACCTGCAATCTAAGAAGAGTACTGATCACAGGTAAAAGAAAGCAAACAAAAAGTAAAGGAAAAAAACTAGTTCCTGACATTGTTTAAAAAAATATACAAAATAGTAAAAGAATGTTAATTGTTTTAATCTTCAAGTTTATTTTGTCTAGGTCTGCATTTTCTAAAACTATTTTCAAAAACTTAAAATTTTTTCTGAAGGTGGGGAAAATTAAGTCTTTACGGTTTGTTATGTCTGCCTGCCGTATTCCTTCACTTTGCCTGGGCTTCTGACTGATTGTATCATTAATTGCCTTTGGTGGGCATGCTAAGTCGCTTCAGTTGTGTCTAACTCTTTGTGATCCTGTGGACTGTAGCCCACCAGGCTCCTCTGTCTATGGGATTTTCTAGGCAAAAATACTGGAGTGAGTTGCCATGCCCTCCAAGGGATCTTCCTAACCCTGGGGTGGAACCTGTGTCTCTTAGTTCTCCTGCATTGGCAGATGGGTTCTTTAGCACTAGCACCACATGGGAAGCCCATTGATTGCCTTAAACTAGTACTTTTCTTTCAGAAAATCAGGACACCAAAATCGTATGGTTCTTAAACCCAATTGGATATCAGCGCATAAGAAGGATGTCTTTATTTTGGCTTGACAGTTACCTCTTTTAGAAGGATCAACCCAATGGAGTTTCAGCAAAGTAGGTCTTAATATACTCAAAGTTGTCCTCTCAGCTAAGAATCTATAGGCTGAAGATTTGAAGGACATGAGTAGGTAATGTTCTGAGACACACCTCAGATTAAGTAAATAATAAGTTTTTAAAAGGAACACTTCTTTAGCTAGTAGCATATATATTTGTTCATGGAATATCATGCTGGGCACCAGACGGGGTATGATAAGGACAGCAGGGCTTAAAAAATTTCTATTGCTTTGGTGCCCTGCAGCTATCTTTTGAATGGAACAGGTATTTTCAGAATAACACTTGCCTAAAAGAATCCATAGTCTTTGTAGGAGTATCAGCAGCTTGAAAACTTCCTGACTTGGGTTTTATTACTGGAAAAAAATCCAAATGAAACTTCTGTTAAGAGCATATAGCCACAACAGGGGTCCTGATGTGGGTCTCTTTATAATAGCAATGAAGGTAGGCTGCATTTTACATCTCACTAATTTCCAAACATCTGTTTCTTATTCAGTTTCCTAGGTCTGGGATTCTTTTCTGTAATGCTAAGTGTATATTAACTTTGTAAAATAATCATGAAAAGAATATTTCCTTGTGTATTTTCTGTGGGGGTAAAACAAATATGCAACTAGAACAGAAAAAATTAATGTGAATTACATTTTTGTTGTTTTATTGTAAGAGAAAGAATTTCAGTTATTCATTTTGAACATGGATGCCTAGGTATGCATACATTCAGAAAGTTATTAGCTCTAAATAAATATCTTCTTTCATCTTGAAAAATAATTAAGTGTGCATTTGAATTACATGAAGTATTTCCCTATTTCATTATCACAGTCCACAAGAGATACATACTTAGATATCCTCAATGATCTCAGATTACTTAGAGTAATACCTCTCAATGTATGGTTCAAGCATCTCAGCAATGAATCACTTAGTGCACTTTGGTCTTCATACTACTAAACATATAGATAACTGAGTTCCTCCCAAGATTTATGAAATCAGAATCTAAATGGGGTGGTGCTCTGGGAACTTTTTTTTTACAGAAGATTTTCAGTTAGTTTGTGATAAGATTTAACTATATCTGCCTTAATGTTCAGAGAAGGCAATGGCACCCAACTTCAGTACTCTTGCCTGGAAAATCCCATGGACGGAGGAGTCTGGAAGGTTGCAGTCCATGGGGTCACTGAGGGTCAGACATGACTGAGTGACTTCACTTTCACTTTTCTTGTACTCTAATTCTGAAGTGTTTTTTTTTTTTTTTTTTTTTTTTAATGAAAGGTGTATATTAGTCTCCTCAGGTTGTCATTACAAAATACCACATACTGAGTAGCTTAAACATGTAAATTTATTTTCTCATGATTCTAGAGACTCGAAAGTCCAAAAGCAAGGTGGTGGTAGGAGTCAGTTTCTTGTGAGGACTCTCTTTCTGGCTTGCAGACAGCCACCTTCTCATTATGTCTTCACATGGCCTTTCCTTGGTGCACACAGAGAGAGAGAGTGAGTGAGATCCCCGTTGTCTCTTATATGAACACTAATCCTATCAAATCAGGGCCGTGGTCATGATCTCATTTGACCTTGATTATTTCCGTAAAAGCAAATACAACTATACTGGATGCCAAGGCTTCAACATATGAATTATGAGGAGACCCCAACATTAAGCCACTAATGACGTACAATATATTTTGGTCAATTATTCAGTTCCTTGAACTTATGGTTATCAGAAAGGAAGGGCTAGGGGGAGAGATAGTGAGAGAGTTTGAAGTTGACATGTACACACTGATATATTTGAATGGATAATCAACAAGAATCTACTGTATAGCATAGGAAACCCTGCTCAATATTATACAACAACCTAAAGAGAGAAAAAAATTTGAAGAATACATGCATATATATGCATAACTGAATCACTTTGCTGTGTGCCTGAAACTAGCATAACATTGCTAATCAACTATTATTTAAAATAAAAAAGTAAAAAATATTTAGTTCCTTCCTCAAAACTGCAAAAATGTAACTCTAAAAAAGCATTAATTCTGTCCAAAACTTGAAAGAAACTCTAGTTTTGAAAATTCCTCCTTTCCAGGACAAAAACTTTATAAGGATTTATGATAAATTTTGTATCTTAGAACACAAATTGAGTTAACAACCTTTCAAATTTATATTCTACGATTGTTCTAAGGACAAAGGATAAGCCATTAAAAAAATCTGGAATAGTTTCAGGTTTTAACCAAATCAACATCACCCAAAGCTTAATTCTGGGCCTGGGCTGAGCAGACAGTTATGAAGAGTAGAGGTGGAGGGTAAGATCTCGTAAAGGATGACTACAATTTGAGAAGCTGAAGAAAAAGCAAGATAAATGTAGGAAACTTAGAGATTGGGGTTTCAGGGAAAAGAGTGAGTATTTACCGCCTGATGTTTGTGTTGGTTAGAATCGAAGAAACACAGACTTGGCTCCTGGACAGATGTAGGTGTGATCCCTGTTTCCAGGTGGATGAGGATACTTAACCTATCTGATATCTAAGTCTTATTATAAAATACAATGTTTTATTATCTTTTTATTAAGGGATTAAAAAAAATCACAACTTGTTGGTTTAGAAGAGCACCAGTGTATCATTTCACAGTTTCTGTAAATCAGGCGTCTGGGCCTAACTTAGCAGGATCCCTTGTTCAGGGTCATACAAGTCTGCAGTTAAGGTACTGGCAGGGCTGAATTCTCATCTGGATGCTGACTAGGGATAGACATGATTCCAGTCTTACTAGGTTTAGTAGCAGAGTTGGTTTCCTTGAGATTGTATAATTGAAGACCACAAATTTCTGTTGGCTATTCACTGTTGATTATCCTTCATAATGGCAATTCCTAGAGGCTACCTGTGCATTGCTGTGCTGTCGCATCTGACTCTTTGCAGCCCTGTGTAACTGTAACCCACCAGGCTCCTCTGTCCATGGGATTCTCCAGGCAAGAATACTGGAGTGGGTTGCAGTGCCCTCCTCCAGGGGAAATTCCAGACCCAGGGATCAAACCTGTGTCTCCTGCATTGCAGGAAGATTCTTTACCAAGAGCAGCACCTGGGAAGTCCCAGATACCATCCGTAAGTTCTTACTATAAGGACCACCTCAACATGGCTGTTTACTTCATCAAACAAGCAAGGAGTTACTCTAGATCTATTTTACTAATGCAGAATCTCATATAAAATAATTACAGGAGTGACATCTAACATAACCTAATCAAGCATGACTTCCATCACTTTTACTGCATTTTGTTGTGAGAGGCAAGCCAGAGACTCCAGCTCTACCTAGGGGGAGGGGGCAATTATACAAAAGCATGACTCACTGGGGGGTCACCTTTGGGTGTGTCTGCCACATGGTAATATCCACACAGGTCTCTGAGGATTAAAAGAGATTATAGGCATGAAAGTCTTTGTCCTTATATGTAATACTTATACATGAGCCATTACTGTGTTCTACTGACATGACTACTAAAGAAAGGTTCTTCTAAGGTAGTGACTGATCTTTTGACCTTGCCTCACCTCCTAGACTCAACTCAGAGCAACCAGCAAGTACACCTTGCCTGTCTTGACAGATGTCACACATATTCCTTATGATGAGTTTACGTTAAAATCTCAGTCTGGACTGACTCTTGCAGTGGGGGGCAGGGGGACTATGAAGAGGGAATAATGACAAGGTACTTTCCCTTTCTGCTCCTGCTTCGCCCCCTTAACACACACCTTGATAATATATCTATATATCTCTCTCCAGCATTCAGGGGCACTTTGCCATTGTGTTTATACTCTGGGATCCTCTTAAGCACTTCCCTTGTGTACATACTCCTTAGTAAAAGAGTCTAATAGTACATCAAACTAACCATAAACTTTGTTTCATCCCTATACCACCCACTACTTCTGGACTTTCATTTACCTGAATATTGAAAAGCTTAAACTAATTCAACTTATTCCTTAATATATTACCTTCTCCTAGTAGACACTAATAGATTCAGTGCTTGTACATAGATAAAGGCAAGCAAGGAGAAATAAGCTTGGAAACATATCTTTTCCCAATTGAGCCTTCAGATGAGAAGGCAGCCCAATTTCATCACATTGCAGCCTTGTAAAAATCTGTGTTGAAACCCAGATAGGATCCAGGTAAGTCATACCTGGACTCCTGAGCTATAGAAGCTATATTCCTTGTGATAATGTTTTAAGTATTTTACATAACCTGTGCAACAGAATCTTCATCACAAGGAGACCTTACCACAACTCTCAAATATCCTTTCTTTTTTGTTCAGTGTAGAGCTTATGTTCCAACATACAAAACAATTACATGACTTTAAATAAACTGTTCAATGTCTCATTGATATTTCTTACAAGTGCACTTTTCTGGAAAAAGAACTAAATATAATCACTCTTAGAATAGTAATCAATGTTTGATTACTCTCCACGGCTTACAGGGTAATTCAGTATGTATTCTTTCCATCCAGATATCATATATGAAAGATGTTTCATTCATGGTTCTCTGAGAATTCTGTGAATTTCTCTTAGATACTTAACATTGTCAGGTGACAAGCATAAAAATACAAATAAAAATAGATTTCCTTAATGTATATTTTCCAGAGAAAATGGGATAAATAGATTTTCATCTATAGTTTAAATTACAGTGGTTGTGAGAATAAATGCTCCATGACTATTGAGGTGGTGTTGGTAAGAAGATGTAGACTTTGTTTTACTGAAGTGGTTCTTGTATTGGAAAGTTTAAGAAAAACTGAATTAGAATAAAGTTTCTGCCCTCTGAATTAAAAATATCCAGGAAATAGCTGTTTAATTGGGCATATAGTGTTTTATTTCAGCACTTCAGGGACTGTGAAACACAAGTAGGTGTATTAAGCAGCTCCGGTATGTTCAGATACCAACTAGTAGCCCTCGGCCACCTGCAGAAGATAACTTATCAAGCATGAAGCCTCTCTCATCAGATTGTGTTTCTATGTGTGACAGGCGGTCTCAAGGACCAGGGGAAATGGCTTAGTTGAATCTTTTTTTCATGGCTTGAATGAAACTCACTGAAGTGAATCAGTTTCCTATAAAAATGGGAGTATCAGTCTGTTGAAGATTAAGGCATTTTCTCACCTTTAGCATACATTGGATTAAAGGGATAAAAGGGGATGCAGTATGCAATATGGATGACTTGATACTGAGTGGTACTGTACGGGCAGCTAAGGGTCTCACTTCTTACCTTTACCTTTACCCCTATCCCTAAGCTGAAACAATTAATGTGGATAAAACTTAGCAATTCAGTGTAAATGAAGCAAAAACATAGGTAATACATAAACTTCAAACTGAGACCCAAGATTGGCTACATAATTTTCACTGTACATTGTAAAGTGAATATGTAGAATTCATTTTCCAAAAATTATTAAAAATTTCAAGATGGCACAATAGAGCATTAAAACAATCACAGGGCCCTTCTGAGCATGGTCTCAGGTCTCACACTGTGAAACTGGCCCTACAAAGGTTACCCCCTTCAACTCTGTAATCCTCCAAACGTCACTAGCAGAGCTGTCCCTAGGGTAAAAGAAACATGTACCTTCATTGTACCGTAGAAGAAGATGGGATCCTGGGAGGGTTGGAGAATGTGCTATTGATGTTACCTGTGAGCTGATTCCCCAGACACCTGAGGCTCTTGGATTGACTGTGGCTATTGGCCCATATGCCAAATCCATGTACAGTGTTCTGTTTTGTTCTTTCTTTCTTCTACCACTTGGTACTTATTTTAGTACAAGTACAACATTAAGAAAACTAAGATCATGTCATCCAGTCCCATCACTTCATGGCAATAGATGGGGAAACAATGGAAACAGTGACAGACTTTATTTTTTGGACTCCAAAATCACTACAGACAGTGATTGCAGCCATAACATTAAAAGATGTTTGCTCCCTGGAAGAAAAGCTATGACCAATCTAGATAGCATATTAAAAAGCAGAGACATTACTTTACCAACAAAGATCCATCTAGTCAAAGCTATGGTTTTTCCAGTAGTCAGGTATGGATGTGAGAGTTGGACTATAAAGAAAGCTGAACACTGAAGAATTGATGCTTTTGCACTGTGGTGTTGGAGAAGACTCTTGAGAGTCCCTTGGACTGCAAGGAGATCCAACCAGTTCATCCTAAAGGAAATTAGTCCTGAATATTCACCGGAAGGACTGATGCTGAAGCTGAAACTCCAATACTTTGGCCACCTGATGTGAAGAACCAACTCACTGGAAAAGACCCTGATTCTGGGAAAGACAGAAGGTTGGAAGAGATGGGGACGACAGAGGATGAGATGGTTGGATGGCATCACTGACTAATGGACATGAGTTTGAGTAAGCTCAGGGAGTTAGTGATGGACAGGGAAGCTGGGCATGCTGTGGTCCATGGGGTGGTAGAGAGACAGACACGACTGAGCAACAAACTGAACTGAACACATGAATTAAAACACTGGCAGGAAAAGTGAGTTTTTTCCCATTTGCTATTCTGTATCCCACATATGGCTCTGGACCTTCAAGGAAAATTCTTATTTTTTTTTTTTGTTTCTTGGCAGAGGCTACATGTTCATGTCTTTATGAAATGTTGTAAAGTATACTCATAAAAGCACCAGCTTTGGAGTCAGATATATATAGGTTTTATGACAATTTTTTCTTTTTCCCTGTTTTTCCCTGTCGATCTTTGGCAAATTATTTATCTTTCCTGAGTTCCCATTTCCTATTGTAAGTAACAATAAAGATATCTACTTTATAAACCTGTTTTGTGTATTAAAAGAGATAATGTTTAGAAAGCCAAATGCCCAGCATATTATAATATTAAAAAATATAACACTTATTTTGGTATTATTCAAATTTCTAGTCATACCTTGCAGAAAGCATCAACTAATTTTATCTTGATACAAAAAAAGTTAAAATTCAGAACCATAGAATTAGAGAAAACTTCATAGATTTTCTGGTTTAGTAGCTTTTAAATTTCTTGGGAACATAGGTCCCTTTGAACTCTTTTTTTTAAATTTACTTTTAATAGAGGGAAAATTGCTTTATAATGTTGTATTGGTTTCTGCCATACAACAATGCAAATGATCCATAATTATACACATCTCACCTCCCTCTTGAGCCTTCCTTCCCTCCCTCTTGGTCATCACAGAAAACCTGGCTGGGCTTCCTGTGTTTTTAGCAACTTCTCACCAGCTATCTGTTTTACACATGGTAGTGTATACATGCCAATGTTACTTTCTCAATTTGTCCCACCCTCTCCTTCCCAACTATGTCCATAAGTCCATTATCTACATCTGAGTCTCTATTCTTTCCCTGCAAATAGGTTCATCAACATAAAGCAGTGGACCCTCTTTCTCTGCAAAAGTTACATATTAATTCAGCATTCTATTTCAGGAGATTCCTTCACTGTCTGAAGGTCAACATTGAAACCTCTGAATGCCATTTTAAAACAGTATATTAAATCTTATATTTAGCCTTCTATTCACAAAGCAGTGTTGGGATTGTCCTTTAAATACTGAGCTCCCATTATGAGCTCAGTGGTGAAAATCTGCCTGTCAGAGCAGGAGACATGAGTTTGACTCCTGAATCAGGTAGGAGGAAGGAGGAAATGGCAACCCATTCCAGTATTCTTGCTTGGGAAATCCCATGGACAGATAAGCCTGGTGGGCTACAGTCCATGGGGTCACAAAGAGTCAGACATGACTGAGTGTGCACACACAGGCGCACATTATTGAAAAGCAACCCTTTTCCCTGAACATGGGTCTTTTTTTTTTCCTTTGCCACAAAAATGCTGAGCACAGCTTAGAAATTAATGAGAACATCAGATAATGATGCAAAGTTTTATTTCAAAGAAAATCACAGCAATAACTTTCCTTTTGAATGCCTCTGTATTCTGAGAGACCCTCAGTGCTGTGAAGTTCTTTCAAGTGACTTCATCTAATGTGCTTCTGCTGCTCACATCACTAGTGATTTTATGCTTGGGCAGTGGAGTAGAATAGCAGCTCAGGTTTAGAAAAGTAGCAGAGCTAGTTGGGCTTTTCAATATGACCTTCAGGTTGTCACATTGATCCCTGTTTTGTTTTCCCCTTTCTAGTTAATTATTCTATTTATCTTTATTTATGTATTGCTTCCGTTCCTTTTCCTCCTCTCACATTAAGTTTTAGGTTTAGTTTGCAAAACATTTTGAAAGGTAATATGAATGTCTAGTTTCTAGCTGATTCCCAACCTTTGCATTTGATTGTCCAGCATTTATTCCAGATATTTTCCTCCTCCTTGGCTACTTCTACCTTTTCTAATCACACAACAAACTTCTGGCAGCAGCAGATGCACTGATACTTTCAAAGAGACCTTGAAAGTAAAATGAAAAGGGAATAGAAAGGCAGAGATTCTCTGTCACTTAACCTCATAGCCTGGTTTTCATTGTTATTTGTCTGGTTTTCATTTGACCCACATAGGTTGCTTCTCATTTCTAAGCACACATTCCAGGGTTTATGTTCATGACTGAGAAATGCAAGGAGAGAGTATGTGATGAGTAACTTCCAAAGGGTAACCCCAAAGAGGGATGTCAAATTTCTCTTTATGGACATTTTGGCTCCAAGTCATTTTTATATTCCTCCCAGCTCTAGATCAAGCTGATGTTGAAAGGTAGGATGTCTTGATTGTTTCCACATTTCTTGCAATGAATTGCAAGGCAAAATCCAGGGAAAATGAAAACATCATCTGTTATGTTTAGCCAGGATGAAGTTGTATGACATTTAAAGTGTTGGAGAAGTGAAAGTATCTGCCAACCTGGAAGTTTTTAATCCCTATTTCTGAATACTTACCGAGTTGCCACGCGAATCCCCCAGTGCTGATGTCCTGTCTGAGGCTGACATGCCATCTGCTCTTGTTCATATTGCATGTGATCTGATGTGAACCTCAAGGACCTTTTTGAAGCTAAGCCTTCTTTGACTCCTGAATCATTAACTTTCACCCAGAGTCATCACATTTTGCCTTCTGCCCACACAAGTTTCGTTTAATAGGAAAGTAATTGACATGTGGCAGGTAAGAAATGCCATAGTGATGGAAAGAAACTTCAGTTAAATGCATACTTTAGCAGGGTCATAGATCTTTGACAGAGTTGCCCAGCTTTTTATTACTTAGCGTGTTTGTATACTTTATCCATATTTATTTTTAAAACTCATGTGCAAGCTTGTTCAAATTTTTCATTGCTTCTCTTCATAATAAAAAGGAGAAATGCTTCTTGTATGCGAAATGTCATCAGCAGGAAGAGGCATTAACAGAAGTCTTGTCAGAGCTGATGTCAAGAGAAAGCAGAATAGGATCTGATCTTTGTTCTAGGAGATGATGAAGTTGCAAATAGAAATCATTGTGCTAATGATTTAAGTCCCAACAGTTTGTCCTTTCAAGATACAGATTCACTCCTTCAGTGTGAAAAGTTTTTAATTTTCAAAAGTGCAGCTATTAAATTGTAAATCATTAGAAAATCTTAGGCTGTATCTGTTAATCCCAAGGTGCAAAGCCAATTAGACACTCAGTCCTGTATGAACAGGACATGGAATAGTATCAGAATGTGAAGGGTGGGAGGGCAAAATAGTTCTGAAAAGTTGAAGGTCCAGAAAGAAAAATCATCTGTTTCCTGATTTGTTAAAATTAGACTCTACTTTTAACTGTGACACTTCAGTCAAATAGAGTGATGAGATGCAGAGAAATGACCAACAGCCATCTTTGCATTTAAATTACTGATAGATGCTAGAAGAATGTCTGACTGATGTTGCTCTTACTGTGTCCTAAGTGAATTAAATAAAGTATTCCCAGAACTCTCTACAGTGTACACAGCCCTTTTAAAATTACAATTTTATTATTAGCCTTTATACATGGAGAACACCTGTTACTTTCATTTTTATCTGTAGAGGAATCATTGATGTATGCATGATTGATGCATTGATGTATGTACTCATCAACTATGCATGAGTGTATAGTACTTTATAAGCAAGTACCTTAGAGAAGAAAACTTAAGTTTGAGAATTGAGTTTCAAATAGCTAAAGACATTTATTCAGTTACATCAGAGATGTCTGTGTGGAATGTGCATTTTTATCTGTATTAGCTTTAATTTACATGGCTTAAAATGTATAAATCATTTATGGCAACTCCATCACTATGATTGTACTTAAGCATGCAATTTAAAAAATTTCTAATAACATTTAGAGTCATTTTCTGGGATGACTTTTCTATATTAAGTCAATAAGGAAGAAGGAAGCATGACAATATATTATTATTCAAATAGAGAAATAACACATATTGGCATTTCTTTATAGCAGAGAATTCTTCATGCTTCCTTTATAATGTTGCTTCCAAGAATGTATCTCTGGACAGAGGAAAAATCTTAATCTTACTTAAGCCTTAGGAGTATAGGGTACATCTATTTTTCCTAAATTTGTTTTTGTTGGAATGTGAGGAAAGAATGATATATTCATGATTCCAGCATTTTCTCAACCAAAAATGTTATTACCTGGCCTACACCATTTCTTATTATTTTTTTAAATATGAAACCTATTGCAGAATTAGAAAACCTATATCACATTTAGCTTTATATTAATTAATCTTATTTACAAAAATCGTATAGAAAAGAATATATAGGACAAGTGAGTGCTGTCAATTATAATAAAGTTTTTTAATTGTGACAGAATGAAGAAAGTTAATTTAGAAAAATAATGAGGACAATCTAATATTACTTTCTTCCATGTTTTATCTTAGAAAATCAAAGCATTTTAGAATGTAATCTTATAGCACAGAATCCAGACTCTCACCAAAAGCACTCAATAAATTTTAATTATTCCTTTCTGATTTGTGTGGCTACATAGTTATTTTTCTAGTTTCACCAGTGTTATTTATCTAATGATTTTTTAATTAATTAGTACCCATTTTAAATGAGATTTTAACTATTCTGAAGCAACAATTCTTACATGGCCAGAATACAAAATCCATCTCAAGCTGACTTAAAATTATATGCAAAATCCTAAACTTTTATTTTCCTGTGGGCTCTCAAAGACATTTAAAGGACTCTGATTTTTTGGGAGGATATTTTTACTTATTTTTTAAATTAATTAATTTATTTTAATTGGAGAATAATTACTTTACAATATTGTGATGGTTTTTGCCATACATTGACATGAATCAGCCATGAGATATTTGTGAACAAGTGGTAAAATAGAATTTCTACAAAGGCAATAATAACCAATTAGTAAGTCTTAATGTTTCAGAAATTGGTGCTAAATTAGTTCACCTGTTCTTTTGAATAAATTGAGAACTTAGGAGAAAGTAAAAGGGAAAAATGTTATAAAAATCCCTTGCCTTACCAGTGGTTGTCCATGAGAGAAGCATTTTCCTGTTTATCATGAGAAAGCATTCACTTTAGCTCTTAGAAAAGAATTATAAGACTAGTGGTGTCAGCTGTCTCACTGGGCTTTCCAGGAGAAGCTGTGTCTGGGAAACATCTTGGGTAAAATTCAAAGGCCTGAACATAAGCGGGTTGGCTACTAGAATGTGGTTTCCTGTGTTTTTAAGGGTGGAGTGGTAGGGATGATATATTGTTATAGGGGAGTGAGTGGGTTTAAGAATCTAGGGCACTTAAAATTTAGAAGGCTAAGTAAGGTTGAAGGCTTTGTTATCTCACAAATATAATCTAGAACAGTTTACTAAATCTCTCTGAGCTTGTTTCATCTTTTCTAAAATTCACACCTGTGCTATTTCAGGCAACTGAAGTATGAGATATGCTGGAATCCAGGTACCCAGGACTGGGAATATGTTTCAGTTATTTATTTCTGCATTACAAATCACCCCAAACTTATTGTCCGACAACAAGACGATTCATTTTTCATGATCTTGTGGGTTGACTGAGTGAGTTTACTGCTGATCTAACCTAGATGATTCATGTTGCCTCTAGGTCTAGAATTGTCTAGGAGCAGGACTCAGTGGGCTGTTGGACAGGGTGACTCAGTTTTCCTCTACTGGGCCTTCCCATGGAGCTAGTTTGGGATTTCTCACTACCTCCTGATCTCAAGCAATGTTCCTATAGGGAGGATTTTAGGAATGTGAGAATAAATGGTACAGAGCTCCTAAAAGATGTTGGAAGTCCTCCTGTGTCCCTTCCACCATGGTTTATAGACGAAGCAAATCGCAGGCTAGCCCACATTCAAGGGGAGAAAAAGTCAGACCCACCATTGGATGAGAGGAGTGGTGAAATCACTATGCAGAAGGTATATGATATGGAAGATGTTATTATAATCATATTTGGAAATAGTTTACTAAAGGAGGGAAATTCTAAAGCTGGGACTTGGGCATAGGGTGGTGCTGAAACACACAGACTGGTGATAGTAACCTCTTCTGCAAAGGAAACCAGCGATTCAAGTTGCAGCATCCAAAGTTCATGCTCATGAAGAATTTAATAACTCTTGGTTAAGAGCATGGATTATAGAAGCAAAACAATTTGAGGGTTAAAATCTAGCTTACAGTTACCTGTTATTTTTCAGTGACTAAGTCGTGTCTGACTCTTTGTGATCCCATGGACTGCAGCATGTAAGGCTTTCCTGTACTTCAACATCTTCTGGAGTCTGCTCAAATGCATGTCCATTGAGTCATTGAAGCCATCCAACCACCTCATCCTCTGTTGTCCTCTCCTCCTCCTTCCTTTGATCTTGTCCAGCATCAGGGTCTTTTCAAATGAGTCAGCTCTTCACATCAAGTGGCCAAAGGATTGGAGTTTCAGCTTCAGCATTGGCCTTCTCAATGAATATTCAGGACTGATTTCCTTTAGTACTGACTGGTTTGATCTCCTTACAGTCCAAGGGACACTCAAGAGTCTTCTCAACATCACAGTTCAAAAGTATCAATTCTTTGATGCTCAGCTTTCTTTATGTTGGACCATACATGACTACTGGAAAAACCATAGTTTTAACTAGATGGACTCTTGTTGGCAAAGTAATGTCTCTGCTTTTTAATATGCTGTCTAGGTTTGTCATTGCTTTTCTTCCAAGGAGCAAGTGTCTTTTAATTTCATGGCAGTCACCATCCACAGTGATTTTGGAGCCCAAGAAAATAAAATCTGTCACTGAACTGCTACTATCATTGTTACCATTCTTAGTGACATTGCTTCCAGTGACAGTCCCAGTTTCCTATTTGATTAAGCTCATCTGTGCCTCAGTATCCTTGTCTATAAAATGAAGAGAATAATATATTCTAGCCCATGGAGTTATTTTAAAGACTGAATAATTACTCTGTGGAAACAGCATTACTAGAGTTTTATTTCGAACCACTCTTCATTGGCTCAGGAACTAAATTCAGTCTGGGTCTGTAAGTGAAGACCCTGAATGGATTCAGCCCTGGAAACCAGGAAGAGAAAGATAAATGCAGGGGCTGTAACACAACGTTGACTCTATCTCACTTAATGGTTATGATTTTAAAATTTAACAGTGTATATAAAAGAACTTTGTAAATTACTATAATCAAGCATGTTTCCAGAGGCAAATAATTTTTTAAAAAATGTACTTGCCAAATTTTCAAACTAAACATCTGGGGATAGAATCCACGATATTATGTGTGAAGGCTGAACTCCCTGACATGCAGTCTAAGGCAGGTGGGAGGGCTGAAGCTGCAACAGTATAAGGACAGAGTTCGGGACTTTAGCAGTTATGAAGGAAAAGGTGACGAATGCATTGGGATGAGAAGATCAGAGCCTGAATGCGTGGGCGGATCTCTCACCCATGTGTGCAGTGGAAATACAACAGCAAATCCCATGATGAGGTAGATAATCCCTCTGCCCGGGTTTTAAGCAGTTTTTCTGATGTGGATGGATGAAGGCTCACAGGTGTGTGCTGAGCCCCAGAATAAATTCTGCAGGTGCTGGTGATTGCAGTAAAGGTCTAGGTCCCTTTAGAGAGTCCTCACTGTCTGAACAAATGAAATGATTTTGAATGCTTCTGCTTGCTACGGGGAAATTTATAAAAAGATGGCATGATTTCATGCTCCTCTGGATAGCTTTTTAGCAGAGACCTGGGCCAAGAAAATTATTCTCCAAGAATCCACTAAATTTTTATAATGGAAACAAATTTCTTTCTTAATATAAGTAATAATTCTATTTTAAATTTATGATATGAGAGTGGAGGTTTTTAATCACCCTGTGTATGCTTTACCGTTGGGGCTTTCTGTGTAGCCAATATCTGGCAAGGATGTCATTGCTGTATTGTTTTAAAATAGGAAGGTTTTAGAACAGACATTTTGTTCATTATATCTATGGTTTTATATTGCATTTAGAATTAGTCAAGAGTATGGTGCCAGATTACTTATTCCATAAAAAAACATGAAGTTATTTAAGAAAGGCAGTTTATGTTAAGGTGAAACTACTAAACAGTTGAGACTGTATCCAAAAGACTAATTTTCCTCATTTGCTTATCTCTGCTTCTTCTTACCTCAAGTACCAAGAGAATGATTCCTCTAAACTAATCACTACTAGCTAAACTCAAGTAATATTCTAGAAATTAATTAAGATGAAAAGTTAACCAGTTCCATGATTCTTTTCCCCCAAAGTGCCATTAATTCAGATAAAATCAGTTTCAATTTTGGAATTTTGCCATATGTTCAGAGTCATCTTTATAATTGCAATATTTACAATGAAGTTGTTCCAAAAGTAAATTTTTTTCCCGTAATTTTCCAACTTTATGCAGCATCTCTGGGGGAGTAAGATGTTTAACTCTGGAAGACACTAAAAAAGATACAGAAATGCAAAAAACCACAGACTAGTAGGCAAGAAGCAGAAGTTAGTTAATGAGTTGACAAGAGTGAACAGGGTGTGAGTTCAGAGGGATTCTGAAAGGAATCATTGAACTTTAATAAAATGATGAAAAGGCATCTTGACAGAAAAAAAAAAGTTCATGAACCATTCTTCTGAGCTATACAATAGAGTAAGCCTGTGAAACTTTTTTTTTTCCTAGAAAAAACCCTGTTACATTGCCACTGAATTAAAAATTATATTTTTCCCATCAGAATATTATTGACCTAAAACAAGAGTATTCCTCTCCTATGCCCCAATGTTAAATTAAAACAAGTTTAAATTATGAAAAAGTTATTTTTCAGATTTTATGACTTCCTGTGAAAAATAGTAAGCTATTTAAATGCTGAATTTCAAATCAAAACAGCCTTAACAAGATTTGTGTCTCCTGTAAACCATACTGCAATCAATAGAAAAACAAATTAATAAAGGTTAAGCCCTGTACCTTATTTCTTTAGAAGCATATAATTCAAATACTTTATCAACTTTTAATAAAATGTTTTCAAAAACAAAACCCTTTCTGCCATTATGGTGTGCAATCAAGATAAAATGTAGTCATGGTACGTCTCTATACTGGGTCAAAATTATATCATATTGAAAGAAATGGTTTCTCTTGGCTTAGTTGTTGCTGTTTAGTTGCCAAGTCATGTCTGACTCTTGCAATTCCATATACTGTAGCTCACCAGGCTTCTCTGTCCATGGGATTTCCCAGGCAAGAATATTGGAGTGGGTCTCCAAGGGGATCTTCCCAGCCCAGAGATAGAACCCATGTTTCCTGCATTGGCAGGCAGACTCTTTACACCTGAGCCACCAAAGAAGCCTCTCTCTTGGCTTAATTTATTTAGCAAGCACTCTATCCTCACTATGTGCCAGGCACTGTTTTTAATGCAGTGCTAATATAACTCATTGAATTCTCATAATATCCCTATGAAAACAAAATCATTGTTACCTCCATGCTACAGATTAATAAACTGAAGCATAGAAAGTTTGGGCAATTGCTGGAATTCATGCAGCTCCAAGTAGCAGAGCAAGTATAGGAATTCTGGTAGTTTGGCTTTGGAGTCTGTGCTCTTAACACATGATGCAGCTACTCATACAAAATATGCCTTAATAGATAATACAACCTGAAAATGTCATTGATTAAGTAGGAGTTCCAAATGCTAGAGGAAATCCAAACTACTCACTCCTATTTTCATTTCTAGCTGTATTTTTTATGGTCACTTTAACTTCTGAATTTCTGACTTCAACTCATCTTTGCCCCCAAATGGTTTCCTTCTATATATGTGTATTGGATGATGATTCATTTGTTATTTTACTACCTTACGTTAAACCTAGGGGTTATTCCAAGCTCAGTGTCTATATCTAATTAGTTATTAGTAAGTTATTAAATTTAAATCTTGATAAATATTCTCAAAACTAACCCCTCTATGCCTTTGCCACTTTTATTGCCACTTTTAAGGCTTTTTCTCATCTTATGATAAGACACATTGTAACCTAAATGTGTTTTTAAATTTCTTCCACTGTAGCCATCCTTCACTTTATTGCTAAAGAGATCTTAAAAAAATGTTTACTTGATCATGTTTCTCAGTTAAAGAACTTCACTCCTTCCCTCTAGCTTTGGTATAAATATAAGGCCCTTTTTGATTTGATTTCTTTCTTACCTCCTGCTACTGCCCTAATCATACTTATGGATGATGTATCAAATACCAAGCATCATGCAGTTTTTAGCCTTCCATCTTCGTATCTACTATTCTCCTCTTCTTGGGCCAAACTGCTCACTACTTGTCCTCTTGGCAAACTCATGAATATCCAGTAAATGTCCATCTGATGTGTCCAGCAAGCCTGCTGTACCTGGAAGACTTAGTTACACATTGATACTGATACAGCCTTCTGTTGCATTTACCACGACTCTAATTATTGGGTTGGCTTGAAGCTTCTTTCAGGTTTTTCCTGAATGGTTTTTCCCTATACATATATATACATACATACACACACACACACATATATATATATATATTACATTTTGACTTAGACTTTTATCTTCTTCCTAAAAGTGAAAGTCACTCAGTCATGTCCAACTCTTTGCAACCCCATGGACTATACAGTCCCTGGAATTCTCCAGGCCAGAATAACTGGAGTGGGTAGCCTTTCCCTTCTCCAGGGGGTCTTCTCAACCCAGGGATCGAACCCAGGTATCCTGCATTGCAGGCGGATTCTTTACCAGCTGAGCCACAAGTAAAGTCCAAGAATACTGGCATGGGTAGCCTGTCCGTTCTCCAGCAGATCTTCCTGACCCAGAAATTGAACCGGGGTCTGCTGCACTGCAGGCAGATTCTTTACTAACTGAGCTATCGGGGAAGACTTATCTTCTTAAGGGGACAGCCAATTAACAGCAGGCCAGTAAATGTCAGTGCAGTAAATTTGTTGTGCATCTCTCTTCTAGCTTACTCTGAAAGTTTTTTTGCTATCAGAAGATGTAGAAATTTGAGAAATAGTGCATTCTAACACACAATGATGGTTTTAAGGGGAAAGATGGTGGGAAAACGGATTACAAAATTAGAGAAGAATGTGTTTTTTTAAAAGGTGAAGGAGGAATCAGTCTTTATTTGAGCTGAAGCCATTTTCTCTTCTAATTGTTAAGATTTTACTTGCAATACATTAATATCTGATTCATTAACGTTCTACCTGGGGCTGTCTTGACTTGACATTCTACTATGGAATGTCATTCGGTATATATGTTTACATTCTTTTGTGTTCCCAATAGTTAAGTCTAGCAATGTCAACAGTAATTCAGTTGGGTCTCTATCATCAGAAATTTCATAGATGGCTTTGATTGCCCCTCAAATTTTAACTGTGCTCCTCTGCATTTTACTATTTGTCACCCAGAAAAGTTCCTATTATCTGGCAGATAGAATTAATTTTGTACATTTAACATGTTAAAAAAAAAAAAAAAAGGTAAAACTGGAGATATACAGACCCTCTCTAAGAGGTATTTATGTTTTCCTTAAAGACTATTTTTTTTTAATTCTCCAATGACTATCATGTTTTCATAACTAAATCCTTATAGCTGGGTCTAGCAAAGAAATGGCTTTAACTTTGTTGAGCAAAATGCTGTGATTACAAATATATAGGCAATTTATAGATTAGCCTACGATTTATCATACAAATGCTTAACTGTATTTCATAGATTTCAAAGCTAGAGTTGGGGTGATGTTTAAGAATGTTTGTGTTGTGAATCTGAATCATAATGTATTTCTTAGATTTCAGGAATACCATATCTAAACTATTGGTTGATCTCTCTTCAAGTGTAAGAAAACTTGATTATATTAACGTTAAGTTTAAGCAACAGGTTGTTTTATTTCAATCTTGTGACTCCCATTAACATGTTTCAGGGAGTTTTAGAAAAAGAAAGGGGAGAGAAATTCCCCCAAATGGAAGAAATTATTTTCTTAATAATGTTCTATATAATTTTATTTGCTTGAGTTATTAACATTTGTTTAACATTTACCCTGATTGCTTAGACACAATTAATGATGATTATTTTATTTTAATATTTTCTCTTTCAATTATCTATTATTGCATAAAAATCATGCCAACATTTAGTGACTTAAACTACAATCATTCCTTTTTCGCATAAACCTTAAATTTGTTCAGTGTCCAGTAGGACAGATAATCTCTGATCTACAACCTCTGGGATGACTACAATACCTACAGTGTGGTTGAGCAAGCGGCCCTCCCTCTCTTTATAGTTATAATTTCTGAAGTATATTTCCCTCTGTGTTTGTCCACAATGGTGGTTTCAAGGTAGTCAGACTTCCTGCAATGCAGTTCAGGGCTCTGTGAATGAATATTCCTAGAAAGTAAGATATTTTTTGACTTCATCTCAAAAAGCTTGCAACTATGTAATAGCCTCTTCTGACCTAAACTACAACGAGGGTGGCCTTGGCAGTATGACTGGACTACCAGGTACTTTTGAAGCTGCTGTCTCTGTGCTGGTACTGGAGCCAGCGTGCTTGTACCTGAGCCCTTTAAGTGTGGAGTCTTAGTTTCCTCCAACCCTCCAGCTCTCCCAGATAAAAGCCCTGTTGGCTTTCAAAACCAGATGGTATGGGGACGACTTTTCCTGGTGCTATTACCCAGGGCTGAAGTGCCAAATGCGTGGCTGAGACCCCTCACTCCTTAGGAAAGATCTCCTTCGGAAAGACAGTGCCCTGCCTGTGAGTCACTGTGGTGGGGGTATACCCCTGAATAGATTGCATCTCTGTCCCTTCTACCTGTTTCAATGCCTTTTTTCTTTATATTTTTAATTGCAGAAGTTCTGTTTTGCTAATTGTTGGGTCTTTTTCAGAGAGATTTTTTTTCTATATGTAGTTGTGTTTTAAATTTGTCCATGGGAGTAGTAAGCTTTGAATCTTGGTGCTCTACCATATTGATTCCATCCTTGGATACATTTTTTTTTTTTTTTCATTCATCCACTAGTTGAAGAACATGTGGATATTTTCCAGATATTGGTGATTGTGAAAAACATTTCTGAAAGAGTGTTACTTTAACACATGTATAAAAATATGGAAGTTGCTTTGGAACTGGATGATGGGTAGAGATGGGAGAAGTTGAAGGTGCATGGTAGAAATAGCCAAGATTGTCTTGAAGAGAATGGTAGTAAAATATGGATGTTAAAGGGGATTCTGGTGACAGCTTAAAAAGGAAAAAATGAGCTATGGAGAAAACCTTAAACTTTTATTATTCCTATATCATCAGCAATGGAATTTTGTAGCAGTATGGGTAGATATACTTAAGGCTATTCTGGTGAAGCCTCAGAGAAAAATTAGAAACATATTCAAACACTGGAGGAAAGGTATTCTTTGTTACAGTGACAAGGAGCTTGGCTGAATTGTGTTCCAGTGTTTTTTGGAAGTTAGAAATTACATACAGTGAAACTGAATATTTAGAAGCTCAGATTTCTAAGCACTGTGTTGAAGGAGTGGCTTTGCTTCTCCTTAACTCTTTTGTAAAAGGAGTGAGGACAGGATGAACTGTCCTCTTAACTCTTTTGTAAACTTTCCTTAACTTTTTTGTAAAAGGAGAGAAGTAACTTGAAAGAATTGTTAAAACAAGAAACCAGAAACCAGAACTTGAAATAGTTCTCAGCCTATCCACATTGCAAAAAAATGAGATAGCAAGTTCTGAAGAGAAGACTAAGAGTGTGACTGAACAGTCATTGATTAGGAAATTGTGAGTGTGATTCGTGGATTTGATCAGCCACCTTAACCAAAGCCATGAAGGGAAATAGGATTACACTAGCAGAGACAAGGTCAATTTGAATTAAAGGGAATAGATAAAAGGAAATAAAATTAAGGAAATCTGTCAGCTGTCAGACTTTTGGATTCTTCAGGACAGGTCAATGGGTGCATTTAACTGCAAGAATGCTTTATCCTTCAAGAAAAGAGAGTAATGACCCCAAAGTTGATTCATAGATCATTAGG
Source organism: Bos grunniens (assembly GCF_055505025.1). Classification (NCBI taxonomy): domain Eukaryota; kingdom Metazoa; phylum Chordata; class Mammalia; order Artiodactyla; family Bovidae; genus Bos; species Bos grunniens. Next base: position 107,719,540 of record NC_141165.1, read on the forward strand.
ACTGCCACTCTCTCCACCCGTATGGGAAACAAGGTTTCAGCTGACTGGGAGGCTATCACAGAGGTCTATGTGGGTGGGTTTACCACAGACAGCCATTGGAGTAGAGATGCTTTAGTGAACCAAAGGAGTTGTTGGAGTAACACTGTTACTCTGTCCTGTAGGGCAGAACACCAAATGAAAAAGGATTATTCTCAGACCTTAAGAGCCAATGGAATTTGACTTGCTAGGTTTAACTTTCTTGGAAAACACCATTCCTTCTCCTTCTGATTTCTTTCATGTGGAATTTAAATGACCCTCTTATGCCTGTCCAACCACTGTATTTTGCAAGCACGTAGATTGTCTGGTTTTACACGTCTACAGCTTGAGTACAATTTTGCCTCAGGATGAGCTGTCCTCTTCCTATCCATGTCTGATTTAGATGAGACTATGGATTTTAATCTTTAAAATTGATGTGGAAATGAATTAAGACATTAGGGATGTTGTGCTGCAATGAGTGTATTTTCAAGAAGGACATAAATTTGTATATTTTACAAGATAGTAAAGTTAGTTTACTTAGCATATGAATGTTCAGTATTTCATGCATTATTGTTGAAATTACTAACTTCTGTTGAATTATCTTTGTATCTTTGTTGGAGATCATTTTTTTTTTTTTACATGTGCTTCTATTTCTGGATTTTTTCTGTTCAATTAACTTTTATATCTGTTGATTTGTCAATACTACACTTATTATTTTAGCTCTATAGTATGCTTTAAATTAGGAGATGTGAATCCTTCAGGTTAGTTCTAAGTTTTCCAAAGTGTTTATCCATGTTGTCATTTATTTTTCTATATAATTTTTAGATTCCTATTGTTTATTAAACAAAGTAAAATAGAACACAAACAAAACAGACTTCTGAAATTTCTGATGGGATTACATTCACTCTCTACATCTATTTGGGGCCTCCCTGGTCGCTCAACTGGTAAAGAATCCTCCTGCAATGTGGGAGACCAGGGTTTGATCCCTGGGTTGGGAAGATCCCCTGGAGGAGGGAACAGCTACCCACTCCACTATTCTGGCCTGGAGACAAAAGTTCTTTTAACAATATTGACTTTTCATATCCATGTACATGGTATATCTCTTCACTTATTTTGGTTCATTGATTTATCTCATCAGTGTTTTTCAGCATATAGATAATTCAAATAATTTGATAGATTTATTTCTAAGAATTTTATTTATTTAGTATTATTTCAGATGGTAATAATTATTTTAATTAGTTTTTCATTTATAGCTTGAAGATACAATTAATTTTACTTATTGATTCTAGTAGCATTCCCCCCTGCCCCTGGAGACTTTGGAATGGGCTATGCAGAAAACATGTTTACATAAAACATCTTTACATAAAAAGTTTATTTTTTCCTTTTAATCTCTACCATTCATTTCCTTTTCTTGTATAGTTGTATTGGTATGATTTTGAATACAATGATAAATTGGAATAATGACACTGAATAGCTTTGTTTTATTAAGTGGCTCAGCAGTAAAGAACCTACCTGCGATGCGAAGCCACAGGAGGCCAGGGCTTGATCACTGGGTTGGGAAAATCCTTTGGAGAAGGGCATGACAATCCACTCCAGTATTCTTGCTTGGAGAAACCCCATGGACAGAGACTGGTGGGCTACAGTCTATGGGGTCTCAAAGACTTGGATGTGACTGAGTGACTAAGCACACACACCTGCATTACTTATTTTCAGCTCATGTTCTGCCCCAAATCTTTCTTATCTCAATTGGTAGAGACCTATGAGAAAGTTTTGCAGATGAGGGTAGACTTCCTTTTTGTCCAAGATTCAGCTATTTCAAACTGATAAACTTGTCTAGACTAGGACTATGGCAGTTAAATTAAATTTTGGCTTTTTTTTCTTATTTGTTTAAATGGTGAGTTGGTGTCTCTTTATTCTGTGCTCTATCACAGATATGACATTTTTGTACCTTGTTTCTCATTGGAGAAGCTTGTTTCTCTTTGAAATTTACCTGGTTGACAGTCCCTTATGACTTATGCTCTCCGATTGTGATTCAAGAAATTGTGATCTTGTGTTTTTTAAGCTTTTGTTCATTGTGGAGGTGGAAGCAACAATCTTTGCACTGTTTTATATCTAAGCAGAAGAGGTAATTTTATATCTGTTCTTTCTTGACCTGTTATTGGGTGCAGATTCAGTGGCTAGAAGCTAAATCACATAATAAAATTATGGAAATGTTTAAAGAATCATTTCCTAAACTATTTTCTAATGTGATATAATAAAAAAAATTATTTAAAGGGAGTGTACAATATACAGGTAAAATCATTTTTATAATTATTGTACTATCTATTATGGGCTTCCCTGGTTGATTGGACGGTAAAGCATCTGCCTACAATGCGGGAGACCCAGGTTTGATCCCTGGGTCGGGAAGATCCCCTGGAGAAGGAAATGGCAACCCACTCCAGTATTCATCCCTGGAAAACCCCATGGACCGAGGAGCCTGGTGGGCTACAGTCCATTAGGTCGCAAAGAGTTGGACACGACTGAGCGACTTCTCTTCTCTTCGCTTCACTTCACTATCTATTATAGCAATTAGATAAGTGTTATAAGCTCTACATTGTAGATAATTTCATTTACAGGAAGGTTAAATATTTTCTACAGCCAGTTAATGTTGGATCTTAAATTTGAATCCAACCACAAAATTGACATTTCAACTTATATCTTTATAACTTGGACTTGTATAACTTTTTCTTGCAGTAAGGCCAATAAATTTCTAGAAATGGAACTAAGTTTGTGGGGTATAAATATGTACTCATTTTCAATAAAGAACAAGGAAAAAAACATATAAGCAAATAAATATCATGAGTACTATATTAGTGACATGAATTAAGTGCTATGGGGATGCAATTTAGAGTGATATTAATTCTACTTGGAAGAGTCATGGATGAATTTACAGTGAAGGTAATTTTTAACGTATGTCTTGAAGGACTAATAAGATTTTGCAAGGATAAAATGCTGACATGCTTTTATTTATGCCAAAACATATACATGTACAAAATAAATGCTTTATCCCAAAGGAAGCAGAAATTTCAGTGTGGCAGGAGGAAGTGTGTATAGTATAATTTGGTGGATATAATATAAGACTGAAGATGAGGAATGGGACCAGATCGTGAAGAGCTTTGATGCCAAACTAAGGTTATAATAGGAAAACATTGGAATGTTTTAAGTCAATGGGGGACAAAATCAATTTCATGATTAACAGTCATGTTAATTGACTGTAGGTATGAGGAATTACTAGCAGTCCTTAGAATATTCCAGGTGAGTCCTAAGCTAAGGGAAATACAGGGGGAATTTAAGACAAAGTTACATAGGCTTTTCTCAGCTGAAATTCTAGATAAATGGTTGGATAATTCACAGAGACAATAAGAAAAGAGTGACCTATTAAAACTTGGGGTCATTTACAACTTAGGCGATGGGTAACAGCTTTAACTGAGATAGCATATTTAATATTCAGTGATACTAAAATGATGATAACTTATAGAGGACACGATAGGGTTAATAAAAGACAGTAGACACTGTATTATTCTGAATGTATTCATAGAATAGAATCAACATGTATTTATTGGTTATCAGTTTAGTGCAGAGAAACATTTCAAGGTGGTTTGAAAGACACAAATCTGTCCCCATTCCACAATTGTACCCTCCAAGTATACAATTGAGATGGGGAGTTGACTGTAAAGTATAATTAAAAGCAGTACTGGGAAACAATAGAGATGATTTTCCAAGGCAGTGAATGATTAATTGCTTAATGATTTACAAGATTTAAGAGGAGAGAGGTTAATTAGCAGTGGCCAGAAAGAGACGTAATAGAAGTTCGAGGAAATACACAGTATGGCAGCTTTCCTCAGGGGAAAAGCAAATAGAGTTACTGACTATTAGGTTTTTGGGAATGTGTGTGTGTGTGTGTGTGTGTGTGACTGAATAATGAAAATTTAATTTTAAAATGTTGAAAGTTTCAGACTGCCACTTTTGCTGGAAGTTCCAGTGATTCGAGCTAGAAACTGGACTTTGTATTTCTTTACATTGACTAGAGAACTTGCTACTCTGGTTAGCTCTTTTACTCATGCTTATATAAAGCAAATAGCTACCCTCTCCTTATAGTGTAACCTTGAAAAAGAGAAGTAATCAAAATGCAGCTGCTTCCAACGAAATGTGTTCTGTTTAATGACAGAAGTTAGGTTTATCTTATGCAAAACTGTTTCCCTGCTGAGACAGAGAAATCAATTTTTTTTCTTTGAATCTGTATATATGCTACCCCATGACTGGAAACCATTATTTGTCCTTAGGAGATAGTGTTCGTTTACATCTGAACATTTACTTGCATTTATTAGAAGAACAGATCACTCCAGGAAAGATGTGTAAATCTGATAGTGTCTTCACTCCATACAAGAAAGGCTATTAGCTGGATGGAGACTGTCACAGCCCAACTTGTGGTACTTTATTAAAATCCTACACATAATGCTATGTCATATTTTAAAAGCCAGATACATATGATTATCTTGATTCCCAGATCCTATTTTGTAGGTGGAAATGGAAATTTCCCTATAAAACAATAATAATAATAATTTAAAAAAATCTCTCTCTCTTGAGAAGGGTAAAACTCTGGTAAGAAATGTTGGAAGTCTTAGATGGGAGCAGAATTTCTTTTTGTTCCAGAATGGAAGCAGAGTTGTACTGAGACACTAAACCTTGGTGGAGTCTGAGTTGACTTTCCCCATGTCAGTTTGCCAAGAGCTAGGCTGGGACACTGGTTATGGTCTCCTCACTTTTCTTATCCCTTTAGTGAAAATGTTTTAAAAATATGATGTCTTAATCCAGGGCATGATTTGAGAAATGAAAAACGCAACTCGTTAACAACGCTTGCATTGTGTGAGGGACAGGAGCTTTATTTAGGAAGCTATTTGCTAGTAGCAGGTTTAGGGAGCATCTGTAGTCCAAAATGAAAGTGATGAGCAGAGGGGATTTGAAGAGAATATGTGCATACTTTGTTAGTCTCAAAAATTTTAAGTTTCTCAGAAGTGAAGTGGAGAACTTTGTACAAGAATGGACTTCCTAAAGTGTGATATGACCTCTGTGATTGAGCACTGAAAGAAAACTAAAAATCAACATCTAGGATATGGTTACAGAAAAATATAAAACTCCATTACAATCAGCTCAAGGTTCGGGGAACTCTTTCCATTGAAGGTGCATTCATACATAAAACACTATTTCAGTCAGTTTTTCTTACTCAAAAGCATCTCTTAAAATGGAGTGTGCTCAATAACCCATGTGAGATTTTTGTAATTATTAAGTTCATGCAACCAAGCAACTAATTTCAACTCACTTCCATTTAAAAAATGAAAAAGCAACACATAAACAGAATATGAAATAAAATACTTGAATAAATTGAAATGTCAGAACCCAGTATTTTTCAAAACTAAAAGTATGTATTCTTCAGGTACTCTGGGGATTTTGTAGATGAACCTGATATTAACATCAGTCTCAGTGAGACTGCTTCAGCTGTTTGCTTTAGCACTTCAAGAGACTATATCTGTATAGAACTTATTTAATTAATGGTCCTCATCAGAGTAAATAGCATTGGAAATGAAAGGTTAGTGGTGGGTGTGGTAAATCACTGAATAGCTCTAATCCTCTAAATGGCACAAGTATATGGTAAAATTATTAATGGTCCTTGAAAAATGTTCTTCTCAGCCTTCCTGTTTAGTGATCCTCAAGGCTACAATGTTTTGATACGTATTATTGAAACCCTTTTGTATGTATGTATTCCTTCTGACTCACAGCCTACTATTTGCCGATGTCTAATCTAGAGATCTTGGTTAGGCAACCTCTTTGTAACTCAATTTTCCTTGATTCAAAATGGTACAAATACTGCTTTATGATGGTCTTAAGAAATAATGAAGTAGGGTGGTCTTTCTATGCCATAAAGTTGCTTAAATAACAGGGAACTTCTTGAGTACAAAATTTCCATAGCTTATTTCTCTTAATCAGTTAATCAAACTACATGAAAACAAACATAAAATCAAAAACAATGTTAAACTAATATTTTTGTTCTTTGATAACATTAGCAGATGTATAGAAATGTATCTAAATTAAATGAATGTTTAAAAACCAAATGCAGTATTAATTAATTAGCTAGTCAGTAAGTAATTAAGTAAGTAATAATATTGAGTCTACTATTCTCCAAGCATTGAGTTGAGCCTTCAGGATATAATGGTGAACAAATGGTGATTGATCTTACAGTTTAATGGAATGAACAAACACTGACCTAGAAATTGGAAATGTAATATGTTTAAAAAGTTGAAGTAAAGAATAAAATGGAACCTTAAAACAATAGTGTGAACCTAGTATGAGAGCTCATTTATGGTTCCTGTGGCAGAAATGTAGAGTATTTATAAAATAGAATAAACATTATGGATAAAATCCTTAAGATGAGAGGAGTGGGGAGTGGAGTAATTTCAAGAAACTGAAATAAAATTATAAATATAATGTATATATTGCATTTTAATAAAATATATAGCATATACATATACATATATATATATATATATATATATATATAACATATATAGAGAGAGACGGAATGGAGAAGCACAAGATCTATACATGCAGAATCATGTATATGAGGATAGGATGGCTTTGGTCTTTATGTTATTTATTCATAGAAAAACATTGGAAGATTTTTAAAATGTGAGTGACATGATCGAATTTATATTTCACAATATCTTTCTGGATGCAATGAAAAAAGAAGATTAGAAAGAGTAAGAGAATTGAACTCATTAGGAGAAATGATGGTGACTCAGACTAATACAAAGGAATGGGAAAAGAGAGAAGTGGAACATTTTGAGAAATAATTGGCAGGTCAAATTGAAAGGACTTGGTGATTCATTAGATGGCAAATGTGGGAAAAGGGAGATTCTATGAGGACTCCTAGATTTATTGTTTGCATAACTTGGTAGATAGTGGTGTTAACTACTAATGTGGGAAACACTGACATGGGCTCAGAGCTCGTCGTTATGGGATTTTTTTAAAAAATATTTTTGAGAGGATAGTAAGTTTACTTCTGATAATGTGTTTGAAGGGGCTTTTAGTTATGCATGTGGAGATAATAATTTAGAGTTTGTACGTATAGCTCTGGAATAGAGTAGAGGGAAATGCGTTTCAGATACAGATTTATAGGCTATTAGCTTATTAAATTAGCCCAAGGAAAATGTATAGGCTGATAAGAATGTCTAAGAGTGAATCTAAGGTACACTAATTTTTGGGTTACCTGGGAAAGAAAATCTAGCAAAGGAGATTAAGAAAGAGAAGCTAGGAAGAATATCAGAATTTTTAGAAGTTCAAGTAGTCAATATTGTGAAACACTGACAAAATAATGCCATATACAAATGCAAACATTTCTAGTAAACTCATACTAGAAACTAACTCATACTAATTAGTTAGTTTATTGGATGATTGGATGATTATTGGATGTCAAGATTAAATGAACAGCTAATCACTCTTCCTTTCCATATTTATCCAAAATTTTGTATCTGTATTTTGAAAGCATCCAATCAATTGCCATATCTCCTTTAACAATATGTATTGTATTTCTGCTCTTACAGTTACTTCACCATCTCCACACTAATCCAGTATTTTACTATGACTTTCTAAGGATTTCTCACCTAGTTTACTCATGTCTCATCACCCCCTGCTTTAATGCACCTGATGAACTAAACAGTTAGTTTTCCTAATTTATAATTCTAATTTTACCAGTGTCCTCATAAATCTTCAATGGCTCATTTTTTGCTCAATTTATGATGAATTTCTATGTGACAGGAGTATGGGATATATAATAAATTACACAGTTTTAATTGTACTACAAGTGACTATTAAATAAAGTGGTAAGTTAGACCTTATTAAGAATTTGAGATTTGAGCAAATACTGGAAGCAGATGGGGTAGGTAGTGCAGTGAAGAGTCAGGAGAAATGTATTCAAGGAACCACTCATAGGCAGGAGTGTGTCTAGAACACATGAGGATTAGTAAAATGGCCTATTTGGCTGGCAGGAGGAGTGTAGTAGGATATCAAGGAAGGTAAGAGGTGGGGTAGATTATGAGGGCACTGTAAGCCATTGTAAGAATTTGACTTTGCTCTAAATGAGATGGAAGACTATTGGAGAAAAGTGTGGTGAGAAATAAGATAATTTGCCCTCCCCATAAGCACTAAGGTCTTCCCTTGTGGCTCAGATGGTAAAGAATTTGCCTATAATGTGGGAGACCTGGGTTTGATCCCTGGGTTGGGAAGATCCCCTGGAGAAGGGAAAGGCTATCCACTCCAGTATTCTTGCCTGGGAAATCTCATGGACAGAGGAGCCTGGTGGGCTATAGTCTACGGGATCGCATAGACTCAGATACGACTGAGTGACTTTCATTCACTCACTCACTCATAAGCACTGAAAGAATCACTCTTGCTGCTGTGTTGAGTATAGATAATAAAAACGTGAAGACAGGAGTTCTTAGGAAGCTTTAGAGTTGCCCAACAAAGTGATTCATACTAGGTTGGTAGCAATGAATATGGTTGGAAGTAGTCAGATTTCAGATGTGTTTTGAAGGAATAGCTAAAAACAGTTGCTGGTGGATTTTATGTGCAATGTCACAGAAGATCTTTTCCCTCTCTCTTTCTTTCTCTCTCCTTTCCCACCGCCCCCCACCCTTTATTTTTTGGCTTGAATAACTTAAAAGTTGGAAACATCAGCTGTGGTAAAGGCTGAAATAGAGTAGTCTCTGATGTGGAGCTGGGAGATAATGAGTGCAATTTTTGATCTTCTGAGTTTAGAGTGCTTCAGATTTTAAAGTGGAGATCATTAGTAGGCAAATGGATTGAGGAATTAGAATTGGGAATGGGATATCTAAATAAAATATATCATTTAAGAAGTTTTCAGCATACAGATGGTATTTAAAGCCCCAGACCAGATGAGGTTACCAAAGAAATGAGCATGCTAGAGAAGAGAAGACAACCCAGAAGTGAGCCCTGCATCATTACTACAACATTAAGTAATCTGGGAGACAAGGGAGAACCTAAACAGAATGAAGGAAAGAAGTAACCCATAAAGCAAAAAGTGAAAAAGAAAAGAGCCAAGTCGGGAGAAATCATCAAAGATTAGGAAACAACAGCTGTATGAGATGCTGCAGAATGGTCAGATAAGATTGGGAATGAAAATTGACTTTAGGGGATGTAAGTATGAGAAAGTCATTAGTGGCCCTAACATGCAGTTTCACTGGGGTGATGGAGGTGAAAAAGTTCTCAAAGTGGGCTTAAAGATAATAAGAGGAGATGAAGTGGAGACCTTAATATGGCAACACTTTCAGAATGTTGCTGCAAATGGGAGCAAGAAATGGGAGAGCAGCTTGCTGGAAATAGTGAGCTCAACATGTTTGTATGCCATTAGGAATGATCCAGCAGAAAGAACAAACTTGATGTGAAGGGAGTGGAGTAATGCTGGAATTAGAAGGGCTGCATTTTAGCACCTAGATTTCCAAGTATTCTGAGTGCCCTACATGTATCAGCTTGATTCATTCTCATGCTATCCTATAGGATAGTTATTAACATCCCCATTTTACCCAGGGTCATAACTCGTTAGTAGGTGGTAGAGCTAGGGACTGAATTCAAGCATATTAGCTTCAAAGCCTCAGCTGTTAAACTCTGACATCTGATTTCCTGTCCCGTATGCAGGACTTTAGCCCCTGTGACCTTGCAGGAGCTGAATTCCCATCTGCGACAGCCTTTTTCTGACCTGGAGCCTAGCATGGCTATATGTGGTTCACTTCAACTCAGTAATGCGTAATTTTGTTACAATTCTTGTTTACAGAGATCATTACAGTGGTTTTAAGTTGTATTTTTCTTTTAGAATTTCACTTTTTATGTTTAATCATCATTGTTATTTGTTTGGTGTAGGAGAATGTATGAATGTATTGACTTACTATGCCCAACCCTATATATTTATGAAGACTCATAATGACATTTACAATTTAGGAAATATTGCAAATTCAATTCTAAATTTTTATTTCATGTTTTTAAATTTATTGGCAAACTCTCTCATATTCTCACCTTAGCATTGAACTTGTCATTTTTCTTATGTTTTTCATTCCTAATATTTTGCTCCATGCATTGAAATTTGCTTAAATTTCCTTATGCTTAGTGTCAGTTTTTTAATTTTTAGAGAATGCCCTCTGTATTCTGAGCTGATAATCCATGTTCCAACACCTTATTCAACATTTTATTCAAAAATAACTTTCTAGGAATTCTCTCTGGATTCACTTCCTATACCACTCAGATCACATCTTTCATTTTTATAGTAGATTGTTCTCTACTGACTGATAAATTGTAGCTATTCTCTAGATATATTCAGTATTTCAAATCCCATAAATATGTTTTAGTTTCTTAGAGGGCTGCAATATTGCCATCTGAGTTTTTTAAAAAGTACATTCTCTCCTGGCAATGATAGCTATGTTTTGGGTAATAACTTCTACTCAAAGTTCTATATGCTGTGCTAATCGCTTCAGTTGTGTCTGACTCTGTGCGACCTTATGGACTGTAGCCTGCCAGGCTCCTCTGTCCGTGGGGATGCTCCAGGCGAGAATACTGGAATGGGTTGCTGTGCCCTCTTCCATATCTTTCCAATGCAGGGGTCGCGCCTGTGTCTTCTGAGTCTTCTGCATAAATAAATTAATCCTCATCTTATCTGTAATGGGGACAAAAATTATAACAAAAACCATAAAATGAGATGTGAATTCTTTTCTTTATAAGGAAGTGGCAGATAACATTCAAGAGGAAATTAAATACTTATGACTGCATAATTTCAATTGTTCATTCATTGAACAAGTATTTTTCTTTAACTTCTAGGTTCCAGGCACTGTCCCAGGCACTGTTCTAACTACTTGAACATGAGTATTGAACAAAACATAGTAAAGTCCCTCTCATCATTAAGCTCCATATAGATCCTATAGGATAAGCAGATGATGTAATGTCAAAATTCATCTAAAGAAGTGAATCTGGAATAAATAATTAAATGAACAACAATTTTTTTTTTTTGATGGATAGTTCTAAGGCCTAAATGTTTGGTGAAGAGTTAAGTGGTCTACTTAAAAACATGAGGGTTACTGTAGGGTGGGGACCTATAAGGGGGGGAAAACAAGAAGTTCAGGGATGACTGTCAGGTATCACCACACATTCACTGACATGTGAGATACCCAAAATGACAACTTTGACATTAAATGGGAATACAGTTCTTAACTTTTATTTAGGGTGCTTCAGTTCTGTTCAGTCCCTCAGTCGTGTCCGACTCTTTGCGACCCCATGAATTGCAGCACGCCAGGCCTCTCTGTCCATCACCAACTCCCGGAGTTCACTCAAACTCACGTCCATCGAGTCGGTGATGCCATCCAGCCATCTCATCCTCTGTCGTCCCCTTCTTCTGCCCCCAATCCCTCCCAGCATCAGAGTCTTTTCCAATGAGTCAACTCTTCGCGTGAGGTGGCCAAAGTACTGGAGTTTCAGCTTTAGCATCATTCCTTCCAAAGAACACCCAGGGCTGATCTCTTTTAGAATGGACTGGTTGGATCTCCTTGCAGTCCAAGAGACTCTCAAGAGTCTTCTCCAATACCACAGTTCAAAAGCATCAATTCTTTGGCACTCAGCTTTCTTCACAGTTCAACTTTCACATCTATACATGACCACTGGAAAACCACAGCCTTGACTAGATGGACCTTTGTTGGCAAAGTAATGTTTCTGCTTTTGAATATGCTATCTAGGTTGGTCATAACTTTTCTTCCAAGGAGTGCTTAGATGATTAAAATTTATATCTTGTTACTTATTGTCTCTTTACTCTGTGTTCCTTTTTTTTCCCTGCCTCTTTAAAAATTGACCGTTTTTGTGATTCAATTTTATCTTCTATATTAGCATGTGATTGCATGCATGATGCTAAGTTGCTTCAGTCATGTCAGACTCTTTGCAACCCTATGGACTGTAGCCTGTCCGGCTCCTCTGTCCATGGGATTCTCCAGGTAAGAATATTGGAGTGGGTAGCCATGCCCTCCTCCAGAGGAACTTCCTGATCCTCGGATCAAACCCACATCTCTTATGTCTCCTGCAGTGGCAGGCAGGTTCTTTACCACTAGTGCCACCTGGGAAGCCCAACTTATGATTAAACCCTATCTAATGGATCTAGGCCAGTGGGTCTCTGGGCTGCCCTGGTAGCTCAGTGGTAAAGAATCTGCCTGCAATGCAGGACACCTGGTTTGATCTCTGGACCAGGAAGACCCCTGGAGGAGGGCATGGCAACCCACTCCAGTATTCTTGCCTGGAGAATCCCATGGACAGAGCAGCCTGGTGGGCTGCAGTCCATAGGGTCGCCCAGAGTCAGATACAACTGAAGTGACTAAGCAGCAGCAGCAGCAGTTGGTCTCTATATTTGTGACTACTTGGCAATACTGGAGACCTTTTTGGCTGTTCCAGCTGGGAGATGCTACTGGCATCTAGATGATGGAGGTAAGGAATCCTCCTAAACATACTGGAATGCAAGGGCAGGCTTACAAAACAAAAATTACCGGGCTCAAAATGTCAACAACTCCAAGATTGAGAAAGTACGCTCTCAAGTGTTTACAAAATAGATTCTTAAAATAATTTTTAAAATTATGTATTTGTTCACTTTAAATTTATTTATCTTAATTGGAGGATAATTACTTTGGATGAAGAAGGAAATGGCAACCCACTCCAGTATTCTTGCCTGGAGAATTCCATAGACAGAGGAGCCTGGTGGGCTACAGTCCATGGGTTTGCAAAGGGTCAGACAAAACTGAAACGACTTAGCACAATTGTTTTACAATATTGTGATTGTTTTTGCCATACATCAAAAAGAAATTATTTCTTTTGAAATTATAGTTGACTTACAACATTTTACATATGCAGCACAGTGATTCAGTTTTATATGTATATATATATTGTTTCAATTCTTTTCCCTTATAGGTTATTACAAGATACTGAATATAGTTTCCTGTGCTATATAGTACGTCCTTGTCATATGCATATTTTAATCCCAACCTCTTAATTTATCCCGCCTCCACTTTTCCCCTTTGGTAACCATTAGTTTGTTTTATTTCTGAGTCTATTTCTGCTTTGTTAATAAGCTCATTTGTATCTTTTTTTTTTAAGATTCCACATACAACGGATATCATATGATTTGTCTTTGTCTGACCTCACTTTGTATGATAGTCTCTGGGTCCATCCCTATTGCTGCAAATGGCATTATTTCATTCATTTTATGGGTGAGCAATATTCTGTTTTTAGACTATTACATCTTGTTCATCCATTCATCTGTTGATGGACACTTGGGTTGTTTCCAGGTTTTGGCTATTCTAAATCTTGTTGCTATGAATATTGGGGTGCACATATCTTTTCGAATTAGGTTTCGTCTTTTCCAGATACATGCCCAGGAATGGGATTGCCGGATCATATGGTAACTCTTAAGAAACCTCTACACTTACACAATATAGATCTCGAATTTACAAGCATCTTTTAAATATTATTATAAAATTTCAAGTAAAGTGCAGTATTGAGACTTTCTCAGTATTCCGCTCCTCTCCTAGAGGTAGACAACAATTCTCTCTCCTTTCAAATGTTTCCTGAACGCTTCTCTCTTTCCCCATTGCAATGAATTCCGCTTGTAGTAGTGCAGGCTCTTAAGCATGTGTAGGTATTCCACCTTTCTCCCACTGGCAGATGGCTTTTGCCTATTAGTACAGGCCTAACCCAGGGGTAATATATCTTGCCAAGTGCCACAGCAAGTCTTGGCGAATAGGAGGTCTTCTACTCATTCCCTAACAGGGACTTATCTTATGCAAGAGAAGATTCCAGAAGATAGCAGATTCTGTGCCTGTCCTGAAGCATGAATGGTGCCCCCAGGTGCTGCTACTCAAACCTCAAACCTACACCAACCCCTGATGTCCACACCACCCAGATGGCATTCACAGATCTTCTACTTTGCCCCTAATTTGGGGGGAGAATTTCTTGGAGGTCTTTGAAAAAGACTGGAGAGTGGATGAAAGTTCCCTTTGTATCTGAGGTGCCCAAGTATTCTAAACTGTTGCACTAGTTCACACTGAATCATAATTAACTTATTAAATTTCAGGTGATTCTTTCTTAGATACTTATATAAAGGTTACCTTCTTTCCCTCTCTTCCTATTTTATGATGCAACTAATTGAAACCATGCAATCTACTTCTCGAAGGGGCTTGTTTCCATTTGAAATATAGTTGATCAGGTTTCTTTGTGGTTTCAACTTTGTAAAGGTCTCCAAAAATTATGATTTCTTAAGTTATCAAACTTTTCCTTGTTAGAGTTTTGGATTCTCACTTAGCACCAAGTAACATAGCATTGAAATACACAAAGCAGACAGGGTACAGATACGCCAATACACAAAGACTGTACAGGATACTACAGTCTACTCAGCCAATAACCACAGTCTATGGCAAAGTAGTGGCATGCTTGGGGCTGACCAATGGTTCATTATTTAAAGGTAAAACCTTATAGTGTGAGTATTCATCACAATTCATACATGTGCAGACATATGCACATATACATACATCAGGACTTTCCCAACACAGTTCTCATCTTGTGATTTCTACATCTTGTGAACTTTGTATTTTCTTGTTTGATTCTATTATAATTCTATTCTATGTAAAATGTTGATTTCTACCTGATAAATTGATTTCCCCACCCATTAATTAATAAAATTATAGTTTACAAAATATTGGTTTAAACTGTATTTCTATAGGTGAAATAATTGTTTCAAAAGTACACATTTGTATAATCTCTTTTAGTTAAGAAATTAAATAGAATTTGTTAAATTTTATTAAAAGAGAGATACTGTGAAAAATCTTTGCTTACCTAACAAAAATGATGACAGGAGTACTTGAGAAAAAGAAGTAAATGCATCAGAAAGTGCTGAGATCAATGCAAAAACATGAAATGTCTATCTGTCTAACTAATTCATGAATATAACCAAGACAAATAGAAATGTTTAATATAAATAGTAAAGTTCTCTCTTCTCTCTCCTCTTTCCCTATACCACTAACCAAATTAATTACTGTAATGGCTTTAGTGTTTTCTTGTGTACCCTTCTTAAAATTTTATATATAAGTTCAAGAAAAGGCATATGCACCTTTTATACAGAGAGTAACAACAGCTCACTTCATTCTGTATCATTTTATAACATACATTTTTCCCTCAATTAATCCATCTTAGAGCTATCAAGTACTTTTTAATTCATTTTAAACTTCTGCCTAATAAGGATTTTAAAAATAAATCATTTTCTTATTTATGGATATTTAGATTTTATTTTTCAGTTTTTAACTCTTACACACAGTGCCACAATCAATCATCTATCTTGTATGTATTGGGGCCACATTTTCATTTCAATCTTCCCTTCAGATAAGTACTTAATAATGGAATTAGTTGGAAAAAAATATGCATGTTAAATATGTTAAATTTTGATATTAAGTATGTTAAATTTTGATATTAAGTATGTTAAATTTTGATATTGGTATGTTGCCTTCCCAAAGATCATTTCACTTTATTTCCCTTCTGTTTGTATGTGAGAATACCTCATTACTCAGATGTCCATCCTATTCCTAGCATCGTACTTATCTGTAGTATTTATTATTCCTCTGATGCTTGACTTAGTTCTATTTTATAATATAGTGTGTGTATGAGAGAGAGAATGAGTATGTGTGAGCATTGTGTGTGTGTGTGTGTTGTGACTTTTGTCCTTCAGTAATTCATGGCAAACTGAGCTGTAATATAAATTTGGGAGGTCATACTTTATCAATGTGAAAAAATTAAAAAATCTGAACAAATTTCAACATTTTTATTTTCTTCTATGTTGTTTTTAGATATATGTTGCAACATAAAAATCACACTTCAAACTTAGTAACTTAAAACAATAGTATTTTTTTCCAGTAAGTCTGGGCTGACTGGTATCAACAGGATAGTTCTTTTCCTCGTCTTTTTAGAGATTATCAGTGTTGGGGGGGCAATTTAACTTTGTTGAAAGTAATGTGCACTTCATATTATTAATGTAGAATACTAAGATGGGATTAAAACTGATGTGGAGAAAGGAAATTAATGAATGTAGGTACTTTGGGTACAAAACCTGATGATCAAATAAATTATTAAAAATTATATCTACCCAAGTGATTGATTTTTTTCTAACATTAATACAATGAGTTATTGAATCTGAGCTTATTGAAACCACATTCTGTTTAAGGTTCCCTTCGAACAGCCTGATGGGAACATCTATAAATTGTCCTGTTTCTTCTGTTTCCCACCCTAAATGCCCCAATATAGTTCTATTTATTTAGTTATTATATATCACCTACTGTCTTTGCTCCAAAGCACTCTGTGGACAGAACACATTCAATCAAAATGTAGGCTAGGAAATGTGGTTCTGTTGACTAAGCCGATTCTAGAATTTCTCTCTAGGGCACAACCTTAAAACACAACCTGAAACAACATTTTGCTATTTAATTCCTCAGCAGAAAAGTAGCTCTGCTGAGATGGAATAAAGTTAGGACTGCCTAGGTGAACATGGACATTCGGTATTGATAGTGATCAGAGCCTGGGTTACTCAAATACTATTTTAAGTAAGGAAACATAGGACCAATGTTGCCAAGTTCAAGAATTATAATTGTAAACATACATTCTTCTCATGTGGGTGGAACTTACGCTTGTGACTGCAAGGTAGAGCAAAGAAGAAAATCAACATTGATTCAGTAATATTGACATCTCTGAGGAACAAAGGTAGAAACTCAGATCAGGGTGTTCAGTATTTGAATCAACATAGATCAGTCTTTGGATGCTCAGTCAGTGCTACTTATATTGCTCTTTGCGATTGCACTATTCCAGCTGGAGATGCTTCTTGTCAGCTTCATCATGAGCCCATTGCCCTGATTTCTGCTGTCATCATTTCCAAGTATTTATACAGCTTTGAAAGTATTTACATAGCTCTGCATTTCCCTCACTTGGAGAAGGCCAGGGCAGTTTATTATTATTAGCTTCTATTGTTTCCAAATGTTCCACACTGAATTCAATTGTGCAAAGGGGATGCTTTTAATACTTGGTACTAACTACTATCAGCACTGTTCTGTAATCTCTTTCTGCTTATTCGCCTCTCTCATGTTCTTTATTAATAAATTCCATACCTTGTAATCATTTAGTCTCCACTTTAGCAGCATGCAGCAAAAAAAGAGAAAGCTGGTATTCTGGATTTCAAGAAATAGATATTGAAATGAAAGTCCTACTGTTCAACTGATATCTTACTTCTACCCCTTGCCTTTGTATCAATACTTTGTTATAGACAAGTGGCTCTGCCTTCTATGATTCTTCATCCCTAGACTATGTAAGCCTGCCATAAGTAGAAGCCCACAAAAATAGTGTGATGGCAACTTCAAAGAGAAGATTGTATCCTGCTTCTGCTGAGACATAATATAAAAGAAACAAATGAAACATATATACACACATATATACTCTCTCACATTGTTCTCTCTCTCTGAGAGAGAACAATGTGAGAGAGGGCACGTTGGTAAGATGATAAGATTTTGCATTCTCTTTTCTAAGGGTCTACTGAGTACAACAGGAACCCTTTAAAACCTAATGCAAGTCCATTGATTTTGTTGTTGTTGAATGTGAGACTGCATGCTTATCATCATTTCTGGCTCTAATTCCTTTCAGTTGTTTACAATAGTTTCCAGTTCATAGGCTAGGATAAATCAGAGAGTACAAAACAGGCCCTTTTAAAGTCTTCAGGTTTTAAGAGAGAAATCTGGATATGAACTTAAAACACTTATGATGGACAATTTTTGTGTCAGCCTTACCCTCTGTTTATTGCTGTCATTTAATTATCTTATTTTTCATCTGTCTCCAATACATACCCCTAGGTACATAATTGAATTACACCATTTTGTTCATTCAATAACTGTGTTATACCTATGGCAAAACACTTCATTCTAGATACCTTATTCACTAGACCTTCTGGTTTGATTCTGTATAATGTTAGTTCTACTTTTTAATTAAATTCCATGATAAATAACTATCTCTATGGGTTAGTTGTGAATAACAAAAATACGATGTATCATACAATTTTGAAATTTAATAATTAAAACATCTGGAAATGTATTTTTTTTTTATTCAGAAGAATCTAAAACCCCATTAGGAAGCTTTCTTTTGTCTGACTAATGATGTATAAGAACAGTGAGAGTCATGGGTGATGGTTTTTCTTGGAAGAAATCAATTACTGTCTCATCTACTCTTTCCCTGTGGGAATAGAATGAATGAAAATACAATTTCAGTTGGCACAAAACCTTGCAAAATGTTTCCCTTTCCTGGCTAACATTTGAAAATGTTTCAAGTGAAAGATAGCACTAACTCTGATGTTTGTGTAATTTCTTTCTCCCTTCTTGCCTTTCTTTCACTGGATCACAGAAGCAATGCAAATTATACTAGATTAATATGATTCAGTTATTGTACTCTGAAATGTTTCATTTACCCTCATTGTAAGAATTTGAGAAATATTTAAACTTATTTTCTTTTCTAACCTGATTTGAAATCCAATAAGATAACTCCGAAGTAAAATTAGCATTTTTAATTTGTGTGAAAAATTTGTCTCTTGCTGATGGGGTTGGTGATGAAAAAGAAGTGACAAATTAATGTCTCTTATTTTTTAATTATTTAAACAGCCAGAATCCTGTCTTCCTCAAGTTTGGCCATAGGCTAAAGCTGTAACCCTCTTGAATGTTAAAATCATAAATAATCTAGGGATCCTGTCTTTTGGGACAAGAAATTCTAAGACAATAGTAAAGGAGGGCACTAACTATTCTCTTACCTCCCACAACTATTTGGTATAGATCCAACTCAAGCAAGCTATTACCTGCTTCTCCCTGGCCAAAAATACCCATTCATTCTGAATAAATTTATGCTCCTCAAAGACCATGAAGCTTCCCACTAAACTCCATGTGATATTTAACACAATCCAAGTGGTAGTTAAAAAAAAACTAAAAGAACTCTACATGTTAGACAGAGGAATGAGTAAAGGAGATTTCTAATGCAAACAGAAGTACTATGAGTAGGTAAATTGGACACTAGCTAACTTGCTGAATAAAGTCATGCAAACTCAATTGAAATAAATGAGAGTGGGTCTGGGTCACGAGTTTGCAACCTTTGCAGAACAGATCAATATTTTTAAAGTTCCTTTTAAGGAACAGTCACCCTAAAAGACTCCTGGGGAAGAGGGAAAATGCCCGTTGTTACACGTGTTACAGAAACTGCACATAGTACATCTCCCTTTGCAGATTTGTAATGTGATCAAACACATTAAAACAGTGGTCTCCAAATGGGGTCCATCAGTATCATAGGGTGCACAAGACAATTCAGCAGGAGGTACGAAGGAAGCTTGAGAACAATGTTTTTTAATTTTAATTTTTAGTTGGAGGATATTGCTTTACAATGTTGTGTTGGTTTCTGCTGTGCAACAGGGCAAATCAGTTATAAGTATACATATATCACCCCCCATTTAAACCTCCCTCCCACAACCTGCCCCCTCCCCCCACATACACACCACCTCACCCATGCCATCTCACCCCTCTAAGTTACCAGCTGACCAGGCTGAATTCCCTATGTTATATAGCAACTTTCCGCTAGCTATCTTCCCAGGTGGCACTGGTAGTAAAGAACCGCCTGCTAACACAGGAGACATAAGAGATGCGGATTTGATCCCTGGGTCAGGAAGATACCCTGGAGGAGGGCATGGCAACCCACTCCAGTATTCTTGCCTGGAGAATCCCATGGACAGAGGAGCCTGGTGGGCTACAGTAAAGAGTCAGACACGACTGAAGCAACTTAGCATGCATGCACTAGCCATCTCTTTTACATATGGTGATGTGTATTAATCAATGCTACTCTATTTTTATATTTTTGTTTTATTTTGTGCATTTTATAAAGTACATATTATTATCATGAGTAAGTTATTCAATTTACATGTGAACACACACATTTCTATTGGGAATATGTGCTCAACTGTTACTGATGAAGTGTATGAAGAAAAAAATTGCAAACTTCTTCGTTAAGGCATCTGAGAACTTTAGTAGTAAAGCAACATTACTTTGAAATTGTATCACCATAGGCTACTTTATGTGTGTATATGCATCCTTGATTATGATACAGTGAAACACACTCTGTGAATCACACTTTTAGCAGCCAGAGGGTTATTTTTGTTTGTTTGTTTTCCCCTCCCCCCATTTACTATATCTTCTAACAGGCAAATGATAATGACCTGGATTTTAGAGTGTTTTGCAAATGCAGTTATTCCTGGAAAGTCTTGATCAGAGAGAACATAGTAAAGCAAATGTATCAGGAAGAATTTTTACCTTCTTGGCAGCTGAGAAGTTAGCTTATCAAACTTTAATGGATGCTGTTAAAAGACATGAGATTCCTGGGTCACAGATGAATGACGGCCTAACTGGTAGCCAGAGTGTCAGCATTTTGGGGTGGGGTTGGGAACCATTCTCTAAGACTCACTTCCCACAAGTAGACATGAGGAAAACTGGCTAACAGCTGCATAGATCACAAGCTGCTTTCAGGTGGGAAATCCTGAGTTTTAGGGGGTTTGGATCTTATATAATGGGATAAAGCATGCTTCCACTTCAGATAAAGACACTATATCTGTCTTTCAAGTCTGTTCATTATTTTCCTTGAAAAAAAATTGTCATGAATCAAAGGCAGTTGATGCCTCTGCCTGCAAAATATGTAGAAACATGCAAAATCGTGGAGAATTGTCTCTCATTTAAGCTGTGCTAATGGATTTGGCTTTACAAAGAGTAAGCCAGCATACCTGCACCTAACCAATGATCTCTTTCAAATTCTTCCACACAGGATCATCTTTGTGGATACACAACCAGTGCAAACATGCAAAGCCCATTCTCAGAAGCCACACCTTGAACTATGGTTTAATGATCTGTGATTGCTCCAGGTTATTGTCTTGAAACTCTTAATAACGTTATCTTCAGTTAGTTCAGTTTAGTTGCTCAGCCGTGTCCGACTCTTCACGAACCCATGAATCACAGCACACCAGGTCTCCCGTTCCATCACCAACTCTCAGTGTTCACCCAAACTCATGTGCATTGAGTCGGTGATGCCATCCAGCCATCTCATCCTCTGTCGTCCCCTTCTCCTCCTGCCCCCAATCCCTCCCAGCATCAGGGTCTTTTCCAATTAATCAACTCTTTGCATGAGGTGGCCAAAGTACTGGAGTTTCAGCTTCAGCATCAGTCCTTCCAATGAACACCCAGGACTGGTCTCCTTTAGGATGGCCTAGTTGGATCTCCTTGCAGTCCAAGGGACTCTCAAGAGTCTTTTCCAACACCACAGTTCAAAAGCATCAAATCTTCAGCACTCAGCTTTCTTCACAGTCCAACTCTCACATCCATACATGACCACTGGAAAAACCATAGCCTTGACTAGACAGACCTTTGTTGGCAAAGTAATATCTCTGCTTTTGAATATGCTATCTAGGTTGGTCATAACTTTCCTTCCAAGGAGTAAGTGTCTTTTAATTTCATGGCTGCAGTCACCATCTACAGTGATTTTGGAGCCCCCAAAAATAAAGTCTGACACTGTTTCCACTGTTTCTCCATCTATTTCCCATGAAGTGATGGGACCAGATGCCATGATCTTAGTTTTCTGAATATTGAGCTTTAAGCCAACTTTTTCACTCTCCTCTTTCACTTTCACGTTGTCTTAGATCTTATGTTTTGTAAATGAAGTCCTATGAGACAATAGAGCAGTTGCCAGGCCCTTGGAGTCCTGGTTTATGCATAATCCCATCTCTTGCTGCCTCCCTGCCTCCTGAGAATCAATTCTATGCCATTTACTGTCCCTGACACCCCATACTCTGCCCAGCCTCCCCACCTGAGGAAGCCTGTTTCTCTTTAGGACAGTGACTGGGTTATGTTAATTGGGGGAGGCCTTTGTTTGCTGTAGCCCTTCTCCCCACATGAAGGCCTTGGATGGATTGTAAGAGCAACAGTCACACATACATCCAGAAGGTAGTCAGGCTGAGACCATGGAAGAAGGCTCCTAGCCTCACCTTGATCCAATGCACTGTAAGTACTGAGGATACATCCATATGTGCATAGGAGCTTAAAGACCCTGGATATTTCCTGTTCTCCATGGTTTGTGCAGCAAGCCTGTGGAAAGAGGAAGTGCCTAGTTTGACATTTCCAGGTGAGCCTTGCCCCCTTCAGGGTCCAACACATCCATCTAACAGCAGGAAGGAATAGTTGCCCAGCATGACCTGAGCTGCCAGCAGGGCCCCCAGAGATGTTAGTGTTTGCACTAGCCTAGTGAGTATCCAGATGCCCAAGGGAGCAGTCCTCCTGCTGACTCCATGCCTGGCAGGGTATCTTTTCTGCCTTCCAACCTTCCTGAGTCTAGTTTTCATTGTCTTTCATAGTCATTTTGAGGCATCCTCTGGGGATTAACTCTGGCATAAAAATTGCATAATTTTCGTAATTCTTTAAATGAGTTAGAGCTTTCATATTTCCAGCTAAAACTGGCATTGTAAAATATAAAAAGGAATGCTTAAATTAAATGCCAGTAATTAAATATTTTAACTTTCCTTTATTTAGAGTGATATTATATGACAGAGAAAATACATGATGGCAAGCCGAGAAAGAGATAGCAGAAGAAAGGGAAAGTTTATATATAGTATTTTTTGGTGCTTCTCCCCCACCCTGTTTTTGCAAGAAGGATCCTTGCATTTTCATTTTGCACTTGGCCACTGTGATTTATGCATCCAGCCCTGCTCACCCAAGATATCCCTGCTTCACCTCACTCATTGCCCTTCACCTCAGAGCTCACTGGATTTGAAAACTGTTGAGGAGGTGCCCAAGCTCTGCATCTGTACCATACTCTTTTTCACTTTTTTTAAAACAAGTGACAAAGAATCCCTGCTTCTATTGTCAAGAGGACAGTCTTACAACCTATCCCCTTGCATACTGCACCCTTTACTCTTGTTCTTATCAGGGATCTCCACTTGAATTTATCCTTTCACTTGAACCATGAAATCTTCACATTTTTCACCTCTCCTGTACAATTCATACAAACTTATACTGTTAACTTTAACATGTACAAATAACATCACATTCAAAACAGGAAAATCTCTTAACCCTTCAACCCTGCTTTTAGTTGCCTTTTCATTTTTCTCCTCTCATTTGCAGCAAAAATTCTTAAGACTTGTGCACATTCATTGTCTCCCTGTCTTCACTTGAAATTCAGTCATCTTCCCACGCCACTCCTGCTACTGTCTGCATATCTCCACTGAATTTGCTTATTAAATTACCAAATAATCCCTTAATACCAAATTCACTGCTTGCTTATCCAGTCCCCATCTTACATGACTCTTCAGTAGCATTCAACATAGTTAATGACTCCTTCCTTCTCGGAATTCCTGGTTTCCGTGACTTCTCACTCACCTCACTATTCATCCACCTTGTTGGCTACTTATCAGTTTTCTGCTGACTCCTTCTCTTTCACCAAAACTTTAAATGTTGGAATGCATCCAAAATTATATGCTAGGAGAAAAAGATGGTGGAGAGGTAGGTGGATATGTAGTACATCTCTCTTCATGGATATATCATGAATACACCTTCAGACACAGAAGTGCATGCAGAACACCAACTGAAAATGGACAAGAGTACCTGACTAGAGGAAAAGAGTATATAAAACCATGAAAAACTTGAGATCAAGCCCTGAGCCTTTGCAGTAGGAGCATCAACTCCAAAACCCTAGACTACCAGAGAACTAACCCTAGGGAGTATCAAATAGGAATACAAAGGAAGCCACTTGAATATAAGACCCAACGTCACCTGACCACCAGTAGCACCTTGTGCAGGATGCCACATCTAAACAATGAACAAAACAAATGTACAAACCAATCATCAGCAGACAGGGTACCACCTCATTCAGCCTTTCCCATTGGAGGAAAAACAAACAAACAAACAAATGCTCAGCACAAATCTCAGCCTATAGGAAGCTTACACAAACCACTGGACCAAACTTAGGAGGGCATAAACCAAAAGGAAGAAAGAATTCAACTTTGAAGTCTGGGAAAAGGAGACCCCCAACACAATAAGTTAAAAAAAAAATGAAAAGAGAACTACTACACAAATGAAGGAACAAACTAGAAACACAGAAATCCAAATAAATGAAGAGGAAATGAGAAAACTACCTGAAAAGAATTCAGAATAGTGATAGTAAAGATGATGAAAAACCTTGAAAACAAATGGAGAAAATGCAAGAATCAATTAACAAAGACATAGGAGAATTAAAGAATAAACATACAGAGACAAACGACACAATTTCTGAAATTAAAAATACTCTGGAAGGAATCAATAGCAGAATATCTGATGCAGAAGAACAAATCAGTGAGCTGGAAGATAAAATGGTGGAAATGACTTCTGAAGAGCAGAATAAAGTAAAAAGAATGAAAAGAACTGAGAATAGTCTCAGAGACCTCTGGGACCATATCATACACACTAACATTCTAATTATAGGGGTCTCAGAAGAAGAGAAAAAGAAAGGGTATAAGAAAATTATAGTTGAAAATTTTCCCAACATGGAAAAGGAAATCGTTAATCAAGTCCAAGAGGCACAAAGAGTCCCATACAGGATAAACCCAAGGAGAAACATGCCAAGACACATACTAATCAAACTAACAAATAAAGAATATTAAAAGCAGCAAAGGAGAAGCAAGAAGTAACATACAAGGGACTTCAGATTATACTACAAAGCTACAGTCATCAAGACAGTGTGGTACTGGCACC
The DNA here is from genome assembly GCF_055505025.1 of Bos grunniens. Lineage (NCBI taxonomy): Eukaryota > Metazoa > Chordata > Mammalia > Artiodactyla > Bovidae > Bos > Bos grunniens. Next base: position 107,744,499 of record NC_141165.1, read on the forward strand.
AAAACAGAAATATAGACCAATGGAACAAGATAGAAAGCAAAGAAATAAATCCAAGCACCCATGGGTACTTTATTTTTGACAAAAGGGACAAGAATATACAATGGCACAAAGACAGCCTCTTCAATAAATGGTGCTAGGAAAACTGGATAACTACATGTAAAAGAATGAAACTAGAACACTTCCTAACACCATACAAAAAGATAAACTCCAAAAGGATTAAAGACCCTAAACATAAGACCAGAAACTATAAAACTCTTAGAGGAGAACATAGGCAGAACAATTGATGACATAAATCAAAGCAAGATCCTCTATGACCCACCTCCTAGAGTAATGGAAATAAAAGCAAAAGTAAACAAGTGGGACCTGATTAAACTTAAAAGCTTCTGCACAGCAAAGGAAACTATAATCAAGGTGAAAAGACAGCCTTCAGAATGGGAGAAAATAATAGCAAATGAAACAATTGACAAAGGATTAATTTCCAAAGTATACAAGCAGCTCATACAACTCAATGCTACAGAAACAAACAACCCAATCAAAAAGTGGGAAAAAGGCTTAAACAGACATTTCTCCAAGGAAGACATACAGATGGCTAACAAATACATGAAAAGATGCTAAACATCACTCGTTATCAGAGAAATGCAAATCAAAACTTCAATGAGATATCACCTCACATCGGTTGGAATGGCTATCATTAAAAAGTCTACAAATAATAAATGCTGGAGAGGGTGTGGAGAAAACGGAATGCTCTTGTTCTGTTGGTGGGAATATAAATTGATACAGCCACTATGGAAGATGGTATGGAGATTCATTGAAAAACAAGAATGAAACCACCATATGACCCAGCAATCCCACTCCTAGGCATATATCCTGAGAAAACCAAAATTGAAAACAACACATGTATCCCATTATTCACTGCAGCACTATTTACAATAGATAGAACATGGAAGCAACCTAGATGTCCATCCACAGATGAATGGATAAGAAGTGATGGTATATATACACAATGGAATATTACTCAGCCATAAAAAGGAACACACTTGAGTCAGTTCTGATGAGGTGGCTGAACCTAGAACCTATTACTATTATACAGAGTGAAGTGACTCAGAAAGAGAAAGATAAATATCATATTCTAATGCATATATATGGAATCTAGAAAAATGGTACTGAAGAATTTATTTACATGGCAGCAATGGAGAAACCGATATAGAGAACATACTTATGGACATGGGGAGAGGGGAGGAGAGGATGAGATGTATGGAAAGAGTAACATGGAAATTTACATTACCACATATAAAATAGATACAACAGGAATTTGTTGTATGCCTCAGGAAACTCAAACAGGGTCTCTGTATCAATCTAGAGGGGTGGGCTGGGGCAGGAGATGGGAGGAAGATTCAAAAGGGAGTGGATATATGTATACCTATGGCTGATTCATATTGAGATTTGACAGAAAACAACAAAATTCTGTAAAGAAATTATCCTTTTGTGCTGGATGAAGCACAAGCTGGAATCAAGATTACTGGGAGAAATATCAATAACCTCAGATATGCAGATGATAGAAAACATATAGCAAAAAGCAAAGAAGAACTAAAGAGCCTCTTGATGAAAGTGAAAGAGGAGAGTGGAAAAGTTGGCTTAATGCTCAACATTCAGAAAACTAAGATCATGGCATCTGGTCCAATCACCATGGCAAATAGATGGGGAAACAGTGGAAACAGTGGCAGACTTTATTTTTATGGGCTCCAAAATCACTGCAGATGGTGATTGCAGCCATGAAATTAAAAGATGCTTACTCCTTGGAAAGAAAGCTATGACCAACCTAGACAGCATATTAAAAAACAGCTACATTACTTTGCTAACAAAGGTCCATCTAGTCAAGGCTATGGCTTTTCCAGTAGTCATGCATGGATGTGAGAGTTGGACTGTGAAGAAAGCTGAGTGCCGAAGAATTGATGCTTTTGAACTGTGGTGTTGGAGAAGACTCTTGAGAGTCCCTTGGACAGCAGGGAAATCCAATCAGTCCATCCAAAAGGAGATCAGTCCTGAATATTCATTGGAAGTACTGATGTTGAAGCTGAAACTCCAATACTTGGCCACCCAATGTGAAGAACTGACTCATTGGAAAAGACCCTGATGCTGGGAAAGATTGAAGGCAGGAGGAGAAGGGGACGGTAGAGGATGAGATTGTTGGATGGCATCACTGACTCAATGGACATGAGTTTGAGTAAACTCCGGGAGTTGGTGATGGACAGGGAGGCCTGGCATGCTGCAGTCCATGGAGTCACAAAGAGTTGGATATGACTGAACAACTGAACTGAACTGAATTATCCTTCAATAAAAAAATAAATGAAAAAGAGAAAGAAAAAAAACAAACATATGCTACATGTCTCTCTAACCTCTTCTGTCTCTCTCTCTCATTTTATCCAGTTTGCATCTCCAAATTATATGTCCAACATCCTCATCTTAGATGCCTAACAGGCATTTCAGAGTTAAGATGCCTAAAATGGAACCCTTCCCCAACTATGCTGTGCTCTGGGTTTGTTTTTTTTTTTTTGAGCTCAGTAAATGATATCATCATCTATTCAGTTATACAAACCCTTTAACTTTCACATGCTGTTCACCAGCAAAGACCATTTTCAAACCTTTAAGCCCAGTTGAAGTCAGTTCTCTTTTCTGTCTGCTCAGATACCACCATAGCCTGAATTACCAGTACTTCCTACTACAAAACACTTGACTAGTTTCCATACTTTCCATCTGCAAACCTGACAGTAAGTTGAGTGATTTTTTAAAAAACATAAATTATGTTAGTGTTTAACTCTTAAAAATGGGTCCCTTGGCTTTATAAGATCACACACTAAACTTGGTACCCACTTAGGTTTCTACACTCACCCTGTATTATTTTCCCCAGCATATTCCAGGTGCACTGCCTCCCCACCCCATTCCTCTCACATCCCACAGAGCTCATTTTCTGGACAGCAGGCACCTTAGAGGACTGGCTCATATCTCGAACAGTACTGCGAAGATAGTGTCCAATACATGTTAAATAAATACATATTTATCTTTCCATTTATCCATCTTTTCTAGGGTGGATTTATTAAGTACCCCATATATTATTATTTGAGGGTAAATTTAATATTTTTGCACTTAGAAAATACCACCAGAATCTCTGTGAAACACATACTTTCGTTTGTAATAGTCTCTGTTTTTAAAGTTGTTCATTTCATTCCCTAAAACAGAAGCACTTATTTGTTACTTTAATGTTGTGGTTTGGTTGTTTCCTTTAGACTATTAGAGTAATTGATTGGTAGAATCATGGTTGTGGGAAACCATATAGCTTAATGGAATTCTTGAGAACTAGGAATTAAAATCCATCCTGACTTTATGCCTCTATTATTCTTGACCCTGTGCACATCCTTATCTAGAGAATGGTATTAGTGTAATATCTTTATTGGTGATGAACAACTTTATGAAACAGAGTATTAAGTAGGTCTACCCTACTTCTGGTAAAATAAGGGTGAAATGCAAATATGAATAGCCTGGAAGCCTCAGAGAACTAACATTTACATCTGATCTTTTACATTTTGGAGATTCTGATAATAAAGCATTTTCTCTGTGTAAATTTGGATGCTCTGTAGAGAAATATTCAGATCAATTAATAAGGTTATCAAATTGTCTATTAATTTATATATGTATATAATTTATTTAATTTTAATTGAAGGATAATTATTTTACAATATTGTGTTCGTTTCTTCCATAAATCAACATGAATCAGCCACAGGTGTACATATGAACCTTCTTGATTATATAATCATTCAGTTCAGTTCAGTTCAGTTCTAGGACCACCAAATGAATAGGTAGAAGGCAGGTAGGGGTGGAGTTTTTGGATACTTCAAAAGTTGACTGAGGTAAGTTATGACTGACAGTGAGGCACAAGGGAGAGGACTGTTTTCTTTTCTGCCAAGACTAAACGCACTCATCTTCAAGACTGTTTTCTCTGGGAATCCTCTCACGTTGTTTAAGTCTCAGATTCTCTTATCACAGGGCTTCTTGTGCTGCACCAGCTTTTCATTCCTTGATGTTTCAATTAAGCTATAGACTCTGTGAGGACAAGATCTGTAAATGTCCTCACTATGGCTATTCCCCTACTGAATTAAATGATTAAATGAATGGATAAATGGAGCTAAATAATGAATGAATAGAATGCTAATGCAATAGCTCATTATCATCTGAAAGAATAGCATGAAGGTATATAGAAACCTATGACAGATCTTCTTTCATGTTTGATGTCTCTTATTTGAATCAGGTAAAGGCAATTAAAAAAAAAATAACCCTGGAATGATTTTTTTTTTTTATTATTTGCACCCTGTATGAGACTGTTTGCTAGGTTTGACAATGATAAAAAAGAGAGAGAAAAAGGAAAAAAAGTAACTTCATGATGAAATTCTGACTCTATTTCTTACTGTGGTTTATTGGTTATGGTTTATAAAATTAAGAAAATGCCTGTCTTGAAACACATCTTTGTTGTTGCTCAGTGACTCAGTCATGTCCAACTCTTTGTGACTCTGTGGACTGCAGCACGCCAGGCTTCCCTGCCCTCCACCATTTCCTAGAGCTTGCTCAAACTCATGTCCATTGAGTTGGTGATGCCATCCAACCAGCTCATCCTCTGTCACCCCCTTCTCTCCTGCCTTCAATCTTTCCCAGCATCAGGGTCTTTTCCAGTGATTTGGCTCTTCACATAAGACGCCTAAAGTATTGGAGCTTCAGCTTCAACATCAGTCCTTTCGATGCATCGAATATTCAGGATTGATTTCCTATAGGACTGACTGGTTTGATCTCCTTGCCTTTGTTGAAGCCTAGCTTGGAGAATTTTGAGCTTCCCTGGTGGCTCAGCAGTTAAAGCGTCTGCCCGCAATGCGGGAGACCCGGGTTCGATCCCTGGTTCGGGAAGATCCCCTGGATAAGGAAATGGCAACCCACTCCAGTATTCTTGCCTGGAAAATCCCGTGGAGGGAGGAGCCTGGTGGGCTACAGTCCATGGGATCACAAAGAGTCGGACACGACTGAGTGACTTCACTTTCACTTTCACTTTGCTAGCATATGATATGAGTGCTATTGTGCAGTAGTTTGAACATTCTTTGGCATTGACCTTTGGGATTGGAATGATAACTGACATTTTCCATCTTGTGGTCACTGCTGAGTTTTCCAAATTTGTTGGCATACTGAATGCAGCACTTTCACAGCATCATCTTTTAGAATTTGAAATAACTCAGCTGGAATTCCATCGCCTCCACTAGTTTTGTTCATAGTAATGTTTCCTAAGGCTCATTTGACTTCACACTCCAGGCTGTCTGACTCTAGGTGAGTGATCACACCATCGTGGTTATCTGGGTCATGAAGATATTTTTTGTATAGTTCTTCTATGTATTCTTGCCACCTCTTCTTGATATTCTTTGCTTCTGTTATTCTCCTTTGCCTTTTGCTTCTCTTCTTTTCTCAGCTATTTGTAAGAACTCCTCAGACAACCATTTTGCCTTTTTGCATTTCTTTTTCTTGGGGATGGTTTGCATCACTGCCTCCGTACAATGTTATAAATCTCTGTCTGTAGTTCTTCAGGTACTTCTGTCTATGAGATCTAATCCTTTGAATCTATTTTTCATTTTCACTGTATAAGCATAAGGGATTTGATTTAGGTCATACCTGAATGGCCTAGTGGTTTTTCCTACTTTCTTCAATTTTGGTCTGAGTTTTGCAGTAAGAAGTTCATGATCTGAGCCACAGTCAGCTCTTAGTCCTGTTTTGCTGATTGTATACTGCTTCTCCATCTTCAGCTGCAAAGAATGTAGTCAAACTGATTTCAGTATTGACCACCTGGTGAGGTCCATGTGTAGATTGTCTCTTGTGTTGTTGGAAGAGGGTGTTTGCTATGACCAATGTGTTCTCTTGTCAAAACTCTGTTAGGCTTTGCCCTGCTTCATTTTGTACTCCAAGGCCAAACTTGCCTGTTACTGCAGCTATCTTTTGATTTTTTTTTCACTTTTGCATTCCAGTCCCCTATGATGAAAAGGACATTGTTTGTTGGTGTTAGTTATGGAAGGTCTTGTAGGTCTTCATAGAATCATTCAAACTTCAGCTTCACCTAGGCTTAATGTTAGTAAAATTAGCAAAATTTTAGCCACTAAATTAAATGGTAGATATTATCATTATTACTTCATTGGTGGCTCAGCTGGTAAAGAATCCACCTGCAATGTGGGAGACCTTGTTTCGATCTGTTGGTTGGGAAGATTCCCTGGAGAAGGGAAAGGCTACCCACTCCAATATTCTGACCTGGAGAATTCCATGGACTGTATAGTTCCTGGAAGAAAAGCTGTAACAACCCTAGACATCATATTAAAAAGCAGAGACATCACTTTGCTGAAAAAATGTGTATAGTTAAAGCTATGGTACTTTCAGTAGTCATGTATGGATGTGAGAGTTGGACTAAAAAGAAAGTTGAGCACTAAAGAACTGATGCTTTTTAACTGTGGTGTTGGAGAAGCTTCTTGAGAGTTTCTTGGACTGGAAGGGAATTAAACCAGTCAGTCCTACAGGAAATCAATCCTGAATACTCATTGCATTGAAAAGACTGATGCTGAAGCTGAAACTCCAATACTTTGGCCACCCGATGTGAAGAATAGACTCATTGGAAAAGACCCTGGTGCTGGGAAAGATTGAAGGCAGGAGGAGAAGGAGATGACAGAGAATGAAATGGTGAATTGCATCACCAGCTCAATGGACGTGAGTTTGAGCAAGCTCTGGAGTTGATGGACAGGAAGCTTGGCATGTTGCAGTCCATGGGGTCACAAAGGGTTGTACATGACTGAGCGACTGAACTGAACTGATTATCATTTGCTTGTACACCTTGGATAACAATTAAATTTTTTTTATATATATATTTTACAGCAGTATTAAATTTTTAGACTTTTTTGTCTTTTATTTCTTCCCCCCCGGGAGTTAATTCATGCTTAAGATGAGACAATGATTTTTAGAACATATAGAATAAAGCATTGCTCTTCAGAATAATTCCAATAATTTATTAATTATTAAGCATTTGCATATTCAGATATCCTTTTGTAGGAGAATTATTTCTTTTTTAAATATCAGACTTCTAAGTTTAAGTTCCAGAGACATGAAGTTAGAATTTTTAGTTTCAAAAGTAGTTGATATCTCACCTTTGAAAATAGAATTAAGTTGGTAATATTTCTTCTAAAAATAATTAAGTAGTTCAAGTAACTTATATTCTAGACAATGTTCATTGTAACACCCGTGTGCCTCTGGACTATATACTTGTGGTAAATGTTATCTGCCATACTAATTACGTCTTTTTCTAATCTCCTCTCATTTCTTCCACCTCCTCAATTTGCAGATAAAGATTATGCTACATGAGTTAATCTGTTTTGAAAAAAACAAAAAGCCATTCACTCAACCCGTATGCATGTATTAGTATAAACAGTAGATTTAAAAAGAGATTAGGCTCTTGTTTTGTGAATGGTTAAATGGTACTGTAATTTTTAAAAATGGCTTTTCAGAGGTGAATTACTGGTTCACACGTGGGTAAGGTAGAAACGATCAGAAGTTATTACCCTCTGAAAGTTTATAGGTAATTTTTGTCCAGTTTATAGATTTCCCATGGACTGGTGCCCAGCCTTAACTATTACAGGTATTTTAAGACTGCTGATAGGAGTTTTCCCTGAGAAGGGACATATGACTGGTCCCTGGAGTCTGGTATTAGAGAGCTATCCTAACTCAGGAATAAAACACAGTTGAAAACTTTTCTTGTAACCTTTTAATAATTCTATATAATACATAACTTTCAATTCAATCCAGTTAGATGAAATGAATACTTCTGTATCAATTAATTAATGCTAAGAAGTACTATTCAGAAGACACTAAAAATCAAGCTCATTTCAGTTTTTTTGGTGGTGTTTTTAGGATACTATAGTCTTCAATTGATAGTCATATATATATATATATATATATATATATATATATATATATATAAAACCACCTTTTCCCTGATTTCTCTCCACACAAGGAAGTTTGAATTTCAGTTGAATTTAATCAGGGAAAATTGATTTTTACTGGGACTCTTGTGTGTTAATGAAGGTTTTTAAAATCTGTCAGGGCAAGTCTTTCTTTGGTAAACCATACCAATTCATATTTATCAAATTTGACCAAAGATATTTGGGAATAACTCAATAATAGCACATTTCAGGGGAAATAAGAGTCAAGCATAATTTAAAGAGTTAACCTCTTTATTTAAGAATGGGTATTATTATTACTAAATGTTATCAGGAATATCTGACCCCACTCTCACTTTCGCTTTGAATAGTTGGTAAACATTTGTCAAATCTCTGTCCCAGCCCATCCATGCTTTATGGTCTGGATTCATGATTTATGGCCCTGTGTGTGTGTGTGTGTTTATATATAGGTGTATGTGTTTACATGTGTTTGTGCTTCAGTTTTTTGTTGATCCTATTGGCTGAATTGATAATAATGTCTTGTATTGTCTTTGTTCAGATTGTGTGTCTATTGGAATTCTTCAGACACCTTCAACAATACCTCAAAGTCAAACTACAATCACTCCTGAGCTTGCTGACTTAATTAAAAATCTAACAAATATCTCTGCTTATCTGTTTATCTGCTTTGTTCTGCTGCATTTTTCACTTTCTCACATTTCCCTAGTTTTTCTCCGGCGTTTATATCTGTATTTGGGCAGAAAACTCTTTATGCTTGAGATTTGTTCTTTCCCACTTTCTGAATGAGGTGGAGATATTCCAAATTTGAGATTAACCCAATTTGAGGTAGGAACATTTTGGTTTTATGCATTATTACTAGTAGCAGTTATTTGGTATAAAACAAAAGACAGATTGTTTTCTGATACATTTTCTTGCCTGCTGTCTTGTTCTTTCTCTTTCATTAAAAAGCAGTATATATTAATTGCAGAAAAAATTGAACATATATATAAAAGAAAAAATGAAAATTCTCCATATACTCAACTGCTTGAAATAACTTTTGTTAACTATATGCTAAAGTGCCTTCTGGTCCTTTCCCAGTAAATATGAATGCTGGTTTGCATATGTTTTAATACATTTAAATAAAATGCATTTGTATATACATGTACTTATACATAGGAGGACTTCCATGGCGGCTCAAATGGTAAGGCGTCTGCCTACAATGTGGGAGACCAGGTTTCAATCCTTGGGTGGGGAAGATCTCCTGGAGAAGGGAATGGCAACCTCAGATATGCAGATGACACCACCCTTATGGCAGAAATTGAAGAGGAACTAAAAAGCCTCTTGATGAAAGTGAAAGAGGAGAGTGAAAAAGTTGGCTTAAAGCTCAACATTCAGAAAATGAAGATCATGGCATCTGGTCATGTCACTTCATGGGAAATAGATGGGGAAAGAGTGGAAACAGTGGCAGGCTTTATTTTTTTGAGCTCCAAACTCACTGCAGATGGTGATTGCAGCCATGAAATTAAAAGAGGCTTACTCCTTAGAAGGAAAGTTATAACCAATCTAGATAGCATATTAAAAAGCAGAGATATTACTTTTCCAACAAAGGTTCGTCTAGTCAAGGCTATGGTTTTTCCAGTAGCCATGTATGGATGTGAGAGTTGGACTGTGAAGAAAGCTGAGTGCCAAAGAACTGATGCTTTTGAACTGCAGTATTGGAGAAGACTCTTGAGAGTCCCTTGGACTGCAAGGAGATCCAACCAGCCATTCTAAAGGAGATCGGTCCTGGGTGTTCATTGGAAGGACTGATGCTGAAGCTGAAACTCCAATACTTTGGCCACCTCATGCGAAGAGTTGACTCATTGGAAAAGACCCTGATGCTGGGAGGGATTAGGGGCAGGAGGAGAAGGGGATGACAGAGGATGAGATGGCTGGATGGCATCACCGACTTGATGGACGTGAGTTTGAGTGAACTCCGGAAGCTGGTGACAGACAGGGAGGCCTGGCTTGTTGTGATTCATGGGGTCGCAAAGAGTCGGACATGGCTAAGCGCCTGAACTGATACATAGGAGAAGGCAATGGCACCCCACTCCAGTACTCTTACCTGGAAAATCCCATGGACAGAGGAGCCTGGTAGGCTGCAGTCCATGGGGTCGCTAAGAGTCGGACATGACTGAGCGACTTCATTTTGACTTTTTACTTTCATGTGTTGGAGAAGGAAATGTCAACCCACTCCAGTATTCTTGCCTGGAAAATCCTAGGGATGGGGGAGCCTGGTGGGCTGCCGTCTATGGGGTCACACAGAGTCGGACATGACTGAAGCGACTTAGCAGCAAGCAGCAGCAGCAGTATTTATACCTGGGCTTCCCAGGTGGCTCAGTGGTAAAGAATCCACCTGCTGGATGCAGGAGATGCAGGAAACGTGGATTCGATTCCTGGGTTGGGAAGATCTGGAGGAAGAAATCGCAACGCACTCCAGTATTTTTACCCGGAGACTCTGAAGGCAGTGGAGACTGTTGGTCTACAGTCCATAGGGTTGCAAAGAGTCAGACACAACTGAAGCAACTTAGCACCAACACCACACATATACTTATATCCAGGGATCATAGTTCATATAAAATACTGTAGCCTATTTCTTTTCTATTACATTGTGAAAATTTTCCATGTTATTAAACTTCTTTAAAAAATTTATTTTCAAAACTTCTTTACTATAAAGTGAAACATATAGTTGTAGAAGCATGATAACTTAAAGAAAGAAACTCAACAGTCACAACACCTAGATATATCCTTCACTGTTAACATTTTCTTCTCTTTCCTCCTAGACTTTTACATACATATGCAGAATAATTTCAGAGAAGGCAATGGCACCCCACTCCAGTACTCTTGCTGGAAAATCCCATGGGCAGAGGAGCCTGGTAGGCTGCTGACTATGGGGTCGCTAAGAGTCCGACACTACTGAGCGACTTCACTTTCACTTTTCACTTCCATGCATTGGAGAAGGAAATGGCAACCCACTCCAGTGTTCTTGCCTGGAGAATCTCAGGGACGGGGAAGCCTGGTGGGCTGCCATCTATGGGGTCGCACAGAGTTGGACACGACTGAAGCGACTTAGCCGCAGCAGCAGCAGAATAATTTAAAGATAAACACTAGTATTACATGGTACAACCCATTCTATAACAATCTTTTGAATTTATTTTGACTATTTTTATGTCATAATTTTTGTGTAAATATCATTTAAAATAACTGCATAATAATCTAATTCTTCATGTTTAAAGCATTTTGCTAGCCAAGTCAAGGCAACAGTGATTGAATTCTATTCAATCAGCTATTCACTCACTGTCAAAAATGTCATCTTGCAAACCTTAACTATTTGCTGCTTATTGTGAATTTTATAAGAGCAAGAAGACAAAGGGGAAGAAGAATTAATAAGTCTTTGCATATCTTGCCCTCCTCTCTTTGGAGTTGAGTGTTACAAAATCTTACTGTCATTATTTGTATTACAATATTTCTTCAGCCATAAGAGTATTAAATCAATTATGGATTAGCTGGTGATATCTATTCCGCGTTATAATTTATTTTTCCCTATTTTTTAAAAAAAAGCCCTTTTTATAGAGATTTAGAGACAATAATACGAACGACATTAGAGTTAAATGACAAATTGTGAACAAAATGTGGATTATGTGTTTGGATGAAAAAGACCTGATTATGAATTTGAAGTTTAGGTTCAAATCCTTATTTGAAGTTCAGGTTCAAGTGTTTCAAATGGAGTTAACCCATGAATGCAATAGGAAAGTAGTGGAGAAAAGTGGCCTCTAAGAATGAGGTGAGAACAACACAAAAATATTGCAGTATCATTGTAATGTAAAGATGGGACACTGTTACCCACTATAAGATCTGAACCCTGAAAGGAGTTGAAGGAAGGCCAGATCCCAGTTTCATGAAGATTAAATCTCATATCATTTTACTTGTCCTCAAGAAAAGTGATGACAAAATTATGACTATAAATTCGGATAGGAAAATAAAGGGAATATTTAGTATGAGAAATCATAACAAATTACAAATTATAAAATGCTAAAACATACCGCAATCATCACAAAATCTAGAATAATATCCTAATATATTCATTAATGAAATTTCTGACAGACATCTATAATCATTTCTTCCTACACTTCTGGCAGCAAACTCTGCTTTTTCATATGATAGATATTTTGCTATATCATCTGCTATGGAGAATAGAAAGATAATTGTCTTTCCTCTAGCAAGGTTCATGTGAAATTGTTCTTTGTTATTGATAGTTTAGAGAAGTTTCTTTCTGCTTCATAATTCATTACTGATAATGTCATACTATATTTCAGGATTGTTGTCAAATTTGAGAAAGCTGCTCTGAATTTATCAAGTGTGAACAGGGAACTTAAAATTTCTCTTGTGCAATGGCTAACATTAAATACTTCTTGAATTCACAACATTCATAAACCACTCTGCTAGAAGTGTCATTATGTCCTTGTTAGGGCATATCACTATGTTACCTTCTCTGATATGTTTTCATGTCAAGTCAGCAAGAAATTCAAATCATTTCCCACTGATTCATTCTTTACTTAGATTATTTATAAAAACCCTCAAATCTATTTATTGTTTCTATTTGAAATACCTCTTTCACTTAATAAGTACTTTGGTAATTTTTTGTTATTATAATTCATTTCCCAGAGTTAGAATAATTTTTTTTTCACTTCACTGAAAAGGAATATCTACACACAGTAAAATGCAAAGATATTAAATGGACAATTCAAGGTTTTGACAAACATACATGCATGTCACTTCAGTTCAGTCACTCAGTCGTGTCCAACTCTTTGCAACACCAGGGACTGCAGCACACCAGGCTTCCCTGTTCTTGACTACATCCCAGAGTTTGCTCAAAATCATGTCCATCGAGTTGATGATGCCATCCAACCATCTCATCCTCTGTTGTCCCCTTCACCTGCCTTCAGACTTTCTCAGCATCAGGGTCTTTTTCACTGAGTCGGCATTTCACATCAGATGGCCAAAGGATTGGAGTTTCAGCTTCAGCATCAGTTCTTCTAATGAAAATTCAGGACTGATTTCCTTTAGGACTGACTGGTTTGATCTCCTTGCAGTCCAAGGGACTCTCAAGAGTCTTCTCCAATACCACAATTCAAAAGCATCAATTCTTTGGTGCTCAACTTTATTTATAGTCCAACTCTCACATCCATACATGACTACTGGAAAACCATAGCTTTGACTAGCTATCAGGGAAACCCTGATAGCTCAGTTTGTAAAGAATCCGCCTGCAATGCAGGAGACTCCAGTTTGATTCCTGGGTGGGGAAGAGCCACTGGAGAAGGGAAAGGTTACTCACTGTAGTATTCTTGGACTTTCCTTGTCGCTCAGCTGGTAAAGAATCTGCCTGCAAAGCAGGAGACCTGGGTTTTATCCCTGGGTTGGAAAGATCCCTGGAGAAGGGAAAGGCTACCCACTCCAATATTCTGGCCTGGAGAATGGGGTCACAAAGAGTCATACACGACATCCATGTCACCAATATCTGAACTGAGATGTAGATGATTTCCATGAGTTCAAGAACATTCTTTTTGTGCCTTTTCAGTCAATCCCCACCCTCACACCCTTGTAGGCAAGTATTCTTAGTTCTAACATGATATATTAGTTTTGCTTATTTTTGTATTTCATATGATGCTGTTCAATTGTGTCTGACACTTTGTGATCCCACGGATGACATACAGCAGAGGCTTCCCTGTCCTTCACTCTTTCACAGAGTTTGCTCAAACTCTTGTCAGTTGAGTCAATGATCCCATCCAACCATCTCATACTCTGTCATCTGCTTCTCCTCCTTCCTTCAAACTTTCCCAAATTCAGGGTCTTTTTCAGTTGGTCAGCTCTTCACAACAGATGGCCAAAATACTGGAATTTCAGCTTCAGCATCAGTCCTCCCAATGAATATAAATATTCCAATGAATACAATTAAAAATATTTACATTTATATTTAATATAAATAATGTCATCAAGTGAGGCTTAGAAAGCACCACTACAAACAAAGCTAGTGGAGGTGATGGAATTCCAGTTGAGCTATTTCAAGTCCTGAAAGATGATGCTATTGAAGTGCTGCACTCAATATGCCAGCAAATTTGGAAAACTCAGCAGTGGTCACAGGATGGGAAAAGGTCAGTTTTCATTCCAATCCCAAAGAAAGGCAATGCCAAAGAATGCTCAAACTACTGCACAATTGCACTCATCTCACACACTAGTAAAGTAATGCTCAAAATTCTCCAAGCCAGGCTTCAGCAATACGTGAACCATGAACTTCCAGATGTTCAAGCTGGTTTTAGTAAAGGCAGAGGAATGAGAGATCAAATTGCCAATGTCTGCTGGATCATGGAAAAAGCAAGAGAGTTCCAGAAAAACATCTATTTCTGTTTTATTGACTATGCCAAAGCCTTTGACTGTGTGGATCACAAGAAACTGTGGAAAATTCTGAAAGAGATGGGAATACCAGACCACTTGACCTGCCTCTTGAGAAACCTATATGCAGGTCAGGAAGCAACAGTTAGAACTGGACATGGAACGAGAGACTGGTTCCAAATAGGAAAAGGAGTACGTCAAGGCTGTACACTGTCACCCTGCTTATTTAACTCATATGCAGAGTGCATCATGAGAAACGCTGGGCTGGAAAAAGCACAAGCTGGAATCAAGATTGCCAGGAGAAATATCAATAACCTCAGATATGCAGATGAGACCACCCTTATGGCAGAAAGTGAAGAGGAACTAAAAAGCCTCTTAAAAGTGAAAGAGGAAAGTGAAAAAGTTGGCTTAAAGCTCAACATTCAGAAAACGAAGATCATGGCATCTTGTCCCATCACTTCATGGGAAATAGATGGGGAAACAGTGTCAGACTTTATTGTTTTGGGCTCCAAAATCACTGCAGATGGTGATTACAGCCATGAAATTAAAAGACGCTTACTCCTTGGAAGGAAAGTTATAACCAACCTAGAGAAGCATATTGAAAAACAGAGAGATTACTTTGCCAACAAAGGTCTGTCTAGTCAAGGCGTTGGTTTTTCCAGTGGTCATGTATGGATGTGTGAATTGGACTGTGAAGAAGGCTGAGCACCGAAGAATTGATGCCTTTGAACTGTGGTGTTGGAGAAGACTCTTGAGAGTCCCTTGGACTGCAAGGAGATCCAACCAGTCCATTCTAAAGGAGATCAGCTCTGGGTATTCTTTGGAAGGAACGATGCTGAAGCTGAAACTCCAATACTTTGGCCACCTCATGCGAAGAGTTGACTCACTGGAAAAGACTCCAGGGATTGGGGGCAGGAGGAGAAGGGGATGACAGGGGATGAGATGGCTGGATGGCATCACTGACTCGATGGACATGAGTGAACTCCGGGAATTGGTGATGGACAGGCAGGCCTGGTGTGCTGCAATTCATGGGGTCGCAAAGAGTGGGACATGACTGAGCAACTGAACTGAACTGAACTGAATGTCATGCAATATTTTCTCTTTTGGTCATGGTTTCTTTTATTTGATGCTTTTAAGAATCATTCATACTCTTATATGTAACAACAATTTATTCTTCTATTTTAATTGATAAGTAGAATTCCATTATATATGATTATTTGTCTACTTTTGTTAGGAATTTGAGTCATTTATGAATATATTTATCACATTGTTTTAACACTATTTGTTGAGAAGTCTCTGTATTGAATGGTTATCTTTTAGATAATCAATTGACTATTCATTGAATTATTTGTTTATGCTTACACTAAATTCTGCTGCAGCTGATTATGGCAGAGTGGAAGGACATGTGCTCATCTTCTCCTGTGAGAACTCCAAAACTACAACTCACTGCTGAACAACCATTGACTAGAGAATGTTGGATCCCACCAAAAAAAGATAACCCATGTCCAAGGGAAAAGGAGAAGCCCCAGAAAGATGGTAGGAGGGGTGAAATCATGTTTAGAATCAAGCCCCATACCCACCAGAGATGCTCAGAGGGCTTTAACAAACTTGTGCACACCAGGACCCAGAGACCCCTCAGAGACTGAGCCAGAACTGTGTTTGAGTGTCTCCTGCAAAGATATGGGTCGGCAGTGGCCTGCCACAGGGGCAGGGGCTCTGGGTGCAGTAAACCTGGGTATGGCATAAGCCCTCTTAGAGGAGATCGCCATTAACCCCACCATAGAACCATCAGAACTTACACAAGACTGGGGAAACAGATTTTTGGAGGCAACAAACAAAACCTTGTGTACACCAGGACCCAGGAAAAAGGAGCAGTGACCCCATAAGAGACTGATCCAGACTTGCCCATGAGTGTCCAAGAGTCTCCAACAGAGGCGTGGGTCGACTGTGGCCTGCTACAGGATTTGGGACACTGAATGTAACAGTGCTTGCATGGGACCTTTTGAAGGAGGTCACTATTATCATCATTACCTCCACCATAGTTTGGCCTCAGATCAAAAAACAGGAGGGAACATGGCCCTGCCCTTCAACAGAAAATTGGATTAAAGATTTACTGAGCATGGCCTTGCCCATCAGAACAAAACCCAGTTCCCCCCTCAGTCAGTCTCTCCCATCAGAAAACTTCCATAAGCCTCTTATCCTTTTCCATCAGAGGGCAGACAGAATGAAAACCACAATCACAGAAAACTAACCAAACTGATCGCATGGACCACAGCCTTGCCTAACTCAATGAAACTATGAGCCATGCCATGTAGGCCACCCAAGATGGACTGGTCATGGTGGAGACCAGTCTAGCAAAACGTGGTCCACTGGAGAAGGGAATGGCAAACTACTTCAGTATTCTTGCCTTGAGAACCCCATGAACATCATGAAAAGGCAAAAAGATAGGACACTGAAAGGTAGAACTCCCCAGGTCAGTAGAACTCCAATATGCTACTGGAGATCAATGGAGAAATAACTCCAGAAAGAATGAGGAGATGGAGCCAAAGCAACAACAACACTCAATTGTGAGTGTGACTGGTGATGGAAGTAAAGTCCGATGCTGTAAAGAGCAATATTGCATAGGAACATGAAATATTAAGTCCATGAATCAAGGAAAATTGGAAGTGATCAAATGAGATGGCAAGAGTGAACATCGACATTTTAGGAATCAATGAACTGAAACGGACTGGAATGGATGAATTTAACTAAGAGGACCATAATATCTACTACTGTGGGCAAGACTCCCTTATAAGAAATGGAGTAGCCATTATAGTAAACGAGAGTCTGAAATGCAATAAGTAAAGAAGTATATGTTAATAGCTCAGTCATGCCTGACTTTGCAACACCATGGACTGCAGCTCACCAGGCTCCTCTGTCCATGAGATTTTCCAGGCAAGGATACTGGATTGGGTTGCCATTTCCTTCTCCAGGGGATCTTCTGAACCCAGGGATCGAACCCGGGTCTCTTATCGACTGAGCTGCAAGGGAAGACCAGAAATGCAGTGAAAGTGAAATCACTCAGTCGTGTCCGACTCTTCACGATCCCATGGACTGCAGCCTACCAGGCTCCTCCATCCATGGGATTTTCCAGGCAAGAGTGCTGGAGTGGGGTGCCATTGCCTTCTCCAAAGAAATGCAGTACTTGGACGCAATCTGAAAAATGACAGAATGATCTCCGTTCATTTCCCAGACAAACCACTCAATATCACAGTAATCCAAGTCTATGCCCCACCTAGTAATGCTGAAGAAGCTGAACAGTTCTATGAAGATCTACAAGACCTTCTAGAACTAACCCCCAAAAGATGTCCTTTTCATTATAGGGGACTGGAATGCAAAAGTAGGAAGTCAAGAAATACCTGGAGCAATGGGCAAATTTGGCATTGGAGTACAGAATGAAGCAGGGCAATGGCTAATAGAGTTTTGTCAAGAGAACACACTGGTTGTAGCAAACACCTTCTTCCAACAACACAAGAGAAGACTATACACATGAACATCACCAGATGGTCAACACCGAATTCAGATTGATGATATTCTTTCTAGTTAAAGACAGAGAAGCTCTATACAGTCAGCAAATACAAGACTTAGAGCTGACTGTGGCTCAGATCATGAACTCCTTATTGCCAATTCAGACATAAATTGAAGAAAGTAGGGAAAACCACTAGACCATTCATGTATGACCTAAATCAAATCCCTCACATATATACAGTAAATGTAAGAAATAAATTCAAGGGGTTAGATCTGACAGACAGAGTGCCTGAAGAACTATGGATGGAGGTTTGTGACATTGTACAAGAGGCAGTGATCAAGACCATCCCCAAGAAAATGAAATGCAAAAGGCAAAATGGTTGTCTGAGGAGTTCTTAGAAATAGCTGAGAAAAGAAGAGAAGTGAAAGGCAAAGGAGAAAAGGAAAGATATACCCATTTGAATGCAGAGTTCCAAAAGAATAGCAAGGAGAGATAAGAAAGACTTCTTCAGTGATCAGTGCAAAGAAAGAGAGGAAAACAATAGACTGGGAAGACTAGAGATTTCTTCAAGAAAATTAGAGATACCAAGGGAATATTTCATGCAAAGATGGGCACAATAAAGGACAGAAATGATATAGACCTAACAGAAATGGAAGACATTAAGAAGAGGTGGCAAGAGTACATAGAAGAACTATACAAAAAAGATCTTCATGACCCAAATAACCGTGATGGTGTGATCACCTGCCCACAGTCAGACATCCTGGAATGCGAGGTCAACTGGACCTTAGGAAACATCACTATGAAAAAAGCTCATGGCTGTGATGAAATTTCTTTTGAACTATTTCAAATCCTAAAAGATGATGCTGTGAAAGTCCTGAACAAAATATTCCAGCATATTTGGAAAACTCAGCGGTGGCCACAGGACTGGAAAAGGTCAGTTTTTTTCCTTACTGAAGAAAGGCAATGCCAAACAATGTTCAAACTACCACACAATTCTGCTTGTCTCACATGCTAGCAAAGTAATGCTCAAAATTCTCCAAGCCAGGCTTCAACAGTGTGTGAACTGTGAACTTCCAAGTGTTCAAGCTGAATTTTAAAAAGCCAGAGGAACCAGAGGTCAACTTGCCAATATCCTTGGGGTCATCAAAAAAGTTCCAGAAAAATATCTACTTCTGCTTTACTGACTACGCCAAAGCCTTTGACTATGTGTATCACAACAAACTGTGGAAAATTCTTCAAGAGATGGGAATACCAGACCACCTGACCTGCCTCCTGAGAAATCTGTATGCAGGTCAAGAAGCAATAGTAAGAACTGGACATGAAACAACAGACTGGTTCCAAATCAGGAAAGGAGTATGTCAAGGTTGTGTATTGTCATCCTGCTTATTTAAATTATATGCATAGTATATCACATGAAATGCCGGGCTGGATGAAGCACAAGCTGGAATCAAGATTGCTGAGAGAAATATCAATAACCTCAGATATGCAGATGACACCACCCTTATGGCAGAAAGTGAAGAGGAACTAAAAAGCCTCTTGATGAAAGTGAAAGAGGAGAGTGAAAAAGTTGGCTTAAAGCTCAACATTAAAAAAACTAAGATCATAACATCTGGTCCCATCACTTCATGGCAAATAGATGGGGAAACAATGGAAACAGTGACAGACTTTATTTTCTTGTGCTCCAAAATCACTACAGATGATGACTGCAGCCATGAAATTAAAAGATGCTTGCTCCTTGGAAGAAAAGCTGTAGCCAACCTAGATAGCATATTAAAAAGCATTGCCAAAAAGGGTCTGTCTAGTCAAAGTTATGGTTTTTCCAGTAGTCATGTATTTATATGAGAGTTGGTCTATAAAGAAAGCTGAGTGCCGAAGAATTGATGCTTTTGAGCTGTGGTGTTGGAGAAGACTCTTGAGAGTCTGTTGGACTGCAAGGAGATCCAACCAGTCCATTCTAAAGGAAATCAGTCCTGAATATTCATTGGAAGGACTGATGTTGAAGGTGAAACTCCAATAAGTGAGCCCACTGATGTGAAGAACTCGAGTCATTGGAAAAGACCCTGATGCTGGGAAAGATTGCATGCAGGAGGAGAAGGGGAAGACAGAAGATGAGATACTTCCATGGCATTACTGACTGTTGTCATGTGTGTGGGTAAGCTCTGGTGGTTGGTGATGGGCTGGGAAGCCTGCTGTCCTGCAGTCCATGAGGTCACAAAGAGTTGGACGCAACTGAGCGACTGAACTGAACTGAACACTAAATTCACCTGGTCTTGATTACTGTAGAGTATAAATAGAGCTGCTATAAACATTCTTGTATAAGTCTTTTTGTGGATATATTTTTAGTTTTTGGTTTTGTAAA
Source organism: Bos grunniens (assembly GCF_055505025.1). Taxonomy (NCBI): domain Eukaryota; kingdom Metazoa; phylum Chordata; class Mammalia; order Artiodactyla; family Bovidae; genus Bos; species Bos grunniens. The sequence continues at coordinate 107,764,792 of NC_141165.1, forward strand.
TAGTGGAATTCCTTTTTCATAAGGTAGGTTTATGTTGAACTTTTATAAGGAAATACCAAACAATATTTCAATATTGTTGAAATGATTGTATCAACTTCACTCTTTATCTTAATTTGCTCCTGTTGTTGCATGTCGTGTTGCTGTTGCATATTCAGTTTTCTCCTACTCTTTGCGACTCTATGGACTGTAGCCTGCCATGCTCTCTGTCTATGGGATTTTCTGGGCAAGAATACTGGACTGTGTAGTCATTTCCTTCTCCAGGGGATCGTCTTGACCCAGGGATCTCTTATGTCTCCTGCATTACAGGTGGATTCTTTACCTCTGAGCCACTGGGGTAGCCCTTTTTGTTGTTAGTCTTATTTATTTTTCCATTCTGGTGGGTGAATCTCCTTGTGTTTTAATTTCCTTTTACAATATTCAGTCATTAGTTAGGTTAGTATTTTGTAGATCTCTTATGATTTTCTGTAGAATGATGAGGGTACCTGTTAATAAAGGGATTTTACTTCTTCCTTTTAAAAAATGCTAACAGTAAGTGATTATCTTTGTCGTGAAGATCTTTTTTGTACAGTTCTTCTGTGTATTCTTGCCACCTCTTCTTAATATCTTCTGCTTCTGTTAGGTCCATACCATTTCTGTCCTTTATTGAGCCCATCTTTGCATGAAATATTCCCTTGGTATTTCTAATTTTCTTGAAGAAAGCTCTAGTCTTTCCCATTCTGTTGTTTTCCTCTATTTCTTTGCATTGATCCCTGAGGAAGGCTTTCTTATTTCTTCTTGCTATTCATTGGAACTCTGCATTCAGATGTTTATATCCTTCCTTTTCTTGCTTTTCACTTCCCTTCTTTTCACAACTATTCGTAAGGCCTCCTCAGAGAGCCATTTTGCTTTCTTGCATTTCTTTTCCATGGGGATTGTCTTGATCCCTGTCTCCTGTACAATGTCACGAACCTCCGTCCATAGTTCATCAGGCACTCTTTCAATCAGATCTCGTCCCTTAAATCTGTTTCTCACTACAACTATATCAGCAATACATGAACCATGAATTTCCAAATGTTTAAGCTGGCTTTAGAAAAGGCAGAGGAACCAGAGATCAAATTGCCAACATCTGCTGAATCATTGAAAAAGCAAGAGAGTTCCAGAAAACCATCTATTTCTGCTTTATTGACTATGCCAAAGCCTTTGACTATGTGGATCACCACAAACTGTGGAAAATTCCTCAAGAGATGGGAATACCAGACCACCTGACCTGCCTCTTGAGAAACCTATATGCAGGTCAGGAGGCAACAGTTAGAACTGGACATGGAACAACAGACTGGTTTCAAATAGGAAAAGGAGTACGTCAAGGCTGTATACTGTCACCCTGCTTATTTAACTTATATGCAGAGTACATCATGAGAAACACTGGGCTGGAAGAAGCACAAGCTGGAATCAAGATTGCCGGGAGAAATATCAATAACCTCAGATATGCAGATGACACCACCCTTATGGCAGAAAGTGAAGAGGAACTAAAAAGCCTCTTGAAGAAAGTGAAAGAGGAGAGCAAAAAAGTTGGCTTAAAGCTCAACATTCAGAAAGTGAAGATCATGGCATCTGGTCCCATCACTTCATGGCAAATAGGTGGGGAAACAGTGGAAACAGTGTCAGATTTTATTTTGGGGGGCTCCAAAATCATTGCAGATGGTAACTGCAGCCATGAAATTAAAAGACACTTGCTCCTTGGAAGGAAAGTTATGACCAACCTAGATAGCATATTCAAAAGCAGAGATATTACTTTGCCAACAAAGGTCCATCTAGGCAAGGCTATGGTTTTTCCAGTGGTCATGTATGGATGTGAGAGTTTGACTGTGAAGAAAGCTGAGTGCTGAAGATTTGATGCTTTTGAACTGTGGTGTTGGAAAAGACTCTTGAGAGTCCCTTGGACTGCAAGGAGATCCAATCAGTCCATTCTGAAAGAGATCAGCCCTGGGTGTTCTTTGGAAGGAATGATGCTCAAGCTGAAACTCCAGTACTTTGGCCACCTCATGCGAAGAGTTGACTCATTGGAAAAGACTCTGATGCTGGGAGGGATTGGGGGCAGGAGAAGAAAGGGACAACAGAGGATGAGATGGCTGGATGGCATCACAGACTTGATGGACGTGAGTTTGAGTGAACTCTGGGAGTTGGTGATGGACAGGGAGGTCTGGCGTGCTGCGACTCATGGGGTCACAAAGAGTCAGACATGACTGTGTGACTGAACTGAACTGAACTGAACAGTAAGTGAAGTTAACACTTTTGCTTTGTTCCCTGTTTTAGAGAAAAAGTATGCAATATGTCAATATTAAAATGGTGTTAGTTGGAAGTTTTATATAGCTGCCATCTATCATGTCAAAGTAGTTCCCTTCTATTCCTAATTAACTAATAATCTTTTTTCTTTTCATTAATGAATGTTGAATTATCAAATAATTTTTCTGCATTGATTGAGATTATTATATGGTTTTTCTCCTTTATTCAGTTGCAGTATACACCCAAATGCCCATTTGGAATTTCAGCATGTGACCTTATTTGGAAACGGGGTCTTCATAGATACAATGTAATTAAAATGAGATTATACTGGATTAGGTAAGCCTTAATACAAAGATTAATGTCATTTATAACTTTATTGCTACTTCCATCTTGGGTATTCCTTTGGAAAAGTGTATGGATTCATTACATATTCTAAAGTATTGTCTATAGATTATAAGATAAAGTCAAGCATGTACCTGCTGATACTTTTTATGTTGACCTGTCTTTATACTTAGAAATGTCTCTTAATAGTAGGCTTCCCTGGTGACTCAGATGATAAAGAATCTTCCTGCAATGCAGGAGACCCATGTAGAGAAGATTCCCTGGAGAAAGAAATGGCAACCCGCTCCAGTCTTCTTGCCTGGAGAATTCCATGGACAGAGGAGCCTGGCAGGCTATAGTCCTTGGGGTCGCAAAGAGTTGGAAATGACTGTGTGACTATCCCTCACTCACTTCAATACAAGGATTGACATCTTTAGAAGAAGAGAGAAAATTAAGCACAAAAACAGAAAGGAGAAGCCATGTGAATGTTAAGCCAGAGATTAAATATTATATGTACAAGTCAAGGGATGTCAAGAATTGCCAACAATCACCAGAGGCTAGGACAGAAGTGTGGGGCAGATTGTCTCAGAATCTTCAGTAGTAACTGACCCTACTAACATTTTGATATGGGATTTATAACATCTGGAAGAATTGTAAGAGATTAAATTTCTTTTAAGTCATTCAGTTTGTGGTACATTGTTACAACTCTAGGAAACTAATGCAGATTTTGATATTAGTTTCCCACAATATTATTTCCTGTTTCCTGGAAAGCAGAGTCTGAGATGGATATCTGTGTACAGGATTTTTTTTTTTTTTTTTCTGAATCAATACTTGAGTCAGACCAAAGGAGTCAGAGGTGATCAGAGGAAGAAATTGGGCTTTGATGCAATCACAACAAAAGCCTCACCTGAATCAAATGTACTTCGAGAGTAGAATGACCTTTGACCTGTCCCACATTAGAGAATGGAGACTGGGATTTTACTCCCACATCAGTCACTCTCTTCTAGCACTCAAGGAGAATGAATACTTCAACCCAGAAGAAGTTGGGGAATCTGAACAGCACTGCAGCCTCTGCTGTAGTCAAGCCTTGTACTATTTGGATCTATAGTTTTTGTACTATTTCTGGGAGCAGTTCCTTTAGAATTCTGATGAGAGTTCTTGGGAAGAAGACTGTTAGTGGCATAAATTAAAGGCTCTGCAGTTGCAGGTTGTGTAACACTAAAGTTGATATTCATATTTCATGATTTATTTACTCTACTCTCCATCTTAGTTTTCACGCATTCATGATTTGATTCAGTTCAGTTCAGTCGCTCAGTCGTGTCCGACTCTTTGCGACCCCATGAATCGCAGCACGCCAGGCCTCCCTCTCCATCACCAACTCCCGGAGTTCACTCAGACTCACGTCCATTGACTCAGTGATGCCATCCAGCCATCTCATCCTCTGTCGTCCCCTTCTCCTCCTGCCCCCAATCCCTCGCAGCATCAGAGTCTTTTCCAATGAGTCAATTCTTTGCATGATGTGGCCAAAGTATTGGAGTTTCAGCTTCAGCATCATTCCTTCCAAAGAACACCCAGGGCTGATCTCCTTCAGAATGGACTGGCTGGATCTCCTTGCAATCCAAGGGACTCTCAAGAGTCTTCTCCAACACCACAGTTCAAAAGCATCAATTCTTCAGCGCTCAGCCTTCTTCACAGTCCAACTCTCACATCTATACATGACCACTGGAAAAACCATAGCCTTTCCCAGAGGGACCTTTGTTGGCAAAGTAACGTCTCTGCTTTTCAATATGCTATCTAGGTTGGTCATAACTTTTCTTCCAAGGAGTAAGCATCTTTTAATTTCATGGCTAATCCATGAGCGATACACTGGTCACTGCTTTTTTCTCAGATTATGGCTACTGTAGTTGTTCAAATGTGATTTGGGGGCAAGGAAATGGCAACCCATTTCAGTATTCTTGCCCAGGAAATCCCATGGACAGATAAGCTTGGTGGCCCACAGTCTGTGGAGTCACAAAGAGTTGGACACAACTGACCACTCACACATATATTATTTAAGTGGGGCAAAGAAATAAAAAAGACATCCAGTTGGATCTCTCTGAGCTGTAAAATATACTCTTTCCATCACCTATTTTGTATCCTTAGCCCTATCTCCTCCTAATAGATAGGGTAAATTATATTTGCCATGTAGTGACTTCTTTTTTTGCATGCTTGTCTCAGCACACAGCCTAAAGTACTCAGGTGATAGCCATAGATTTAAATTTGATGAAACTACTATTATATTTTCCTAATGGACCCATTCTTCTTCTGGATATCAAGACCTCTCTACTCATAAAATCTAGAATTGTAGAATGGCCCTGCAAAGAGTCACTGAGGGTGATGTTAAGTGAGGCCATTTCTGATTTCTCATTTTGTTCTCCAACCCCTGTTTTATTGGGGATACCACACTATAAAATGATCATTGATTTAGAATACATACTACATCCTGGAGGATGGTACCAATCCTTGCAACATATCATCTTCAAGCTTAAATCCCAGCTGTGTCTTAAAATTCTGTTCTCTAGCTTAATAGGCCCACAGCTTTGGGTGTTATGCTATATGATAGGATGAATGGACACCATAGTCATATAGCAACTTTCAAACCTTCTTTGCTGTAAAATTTATCTCTTAATTTCTAAAAAAACTTTGTATTTTGTATTGGAGTATAAACGATTAATAATGTTGTGATAGTTTCAGGTGAACAGTGAAGGGACTCAGCCAAAAATGATGCTGCGTCCAACACTCTGAAAGCTTTCACACAGTGGTTCTTTGGGCTGGGTAGGCAAATGCATGTGCAATATATATATATATTGATTCTAGTAAAAATAAACCTCTGACTTTTCCAGGATTGAAGGTGTCTGAAAAAGTCAACTTACTATGCATTGGGTTAGTTGGACTATTTTGAGGGATAGTGGTGTATCAGTGACTCAGCAATGGTCTCTGTTACTGGCAGGTTGAAAATTAAGTAGCAGTGGTGTGTAGCTCAGATGTGGTGAGCGTGTGCTTACAATTTGGGGCACATACATAGCTTCCATACCTGTAGCCATATACTCACTGTGCCAGGAATAGTCAAAGACAAAAACTAACTGGTGTTAACTGATCACATACAACTACTTAGCTGTCTTTGACTCATTGGTAAAGAATGTTCTTTGGTGGTATTTAAAATGGCACACAGATCACACTTTGTGCATATTCCTATGAGTTTTACATTATTCTATGGTAAAAGGATTATCTATTTGATGGTAAGTGGCTTACATTATTCCCAGGTGGCTCTAGTGGTAAAGAATCCACCTGCCAATGAGAAATGAGTTCCATAACTGGGTCAGGAAGATCCTCTGGAGGAGGGCATGGCAACTCACTCTAATATTCTTGGACAGAGGAGCCTGGCAGGCCACAGTCCAAAGGGTCTCAAAGAGTTGGACACAACTGAAGCAACGTAGCCTGCATGCACATAGCTTACATCCTAAAATCTTCTATGCTCTAGAAATGCAAATTTTATATTAAAAGAGCGTATGGTTGAAAAGAGCATCTGTGGGTTGGGTGTTGAGGTATAAATGAGAAATATCGGATGAGGCTGTGGTACTAGCATTACGAATGACATATAACCACTACCCCGTCATCCTCTACTTTGTCTTTTGGAGACAGACCAATTTATGTTTAAGTCTCACTTTCTACCTGGGACAAAAACAGGAAAAATCTAATTTATAGTGTTGCCTTGTTTTCCCACTTTATAAAAAAAATAATAACTATACATGGAGGGGAATAAAACTTTTCAAAGATTTCAAGTTTCATTTTATGCTTTTTGCTTTTAAGCTTAGTGTCAGACTGATTAGCAAGTAGAAGAAACTAGTTCTTCAGCTTGTGAGCTGGGGAGCGATTATCACTAAATGTAGACAGTATAAATATTATAAATTCAACCCCAAGCTACTTTCTGTGAGAGGAGTAGTGGATGTCCTTGTTGTGTTCATGTGCATGTCTTCAGAAACAAAGAGCAGAATGTTTCATTCATATAAATTGGAAGGGATATTAAAAATAACTTTGAAGTTATGTAATATCTTGCTCCTGAACTCACACCTTGTGTATTTCAGAGATTAAGGACTGAATAATGTGTTTAATCTACCTATAACACAATTGCCCTCATCTCACTGGCTAGCAAAGTAATGTTCAAAATTCTCTAAACCAGACTTCAACAGTATGTAAACCATGGCCTTTCAGATGTCCAAGCTGGATTTAGAAAAGGCAGAGGAATCAGAGATCAAATTGCGAACATCTGCTAAATCATCAAAAAAGAAAGAGAGTTCCAGAAAAACATCTACTCCTGCTTTACTGACTATGCTAAAGCGTTTGACTGTGTGGATCACAACAAACTGGAAAATTCTTCAAGAAATGGGAATACCAGACCACCTTACCTGCCTCCTGAAAAATCTGTATGCAGGTCAAGAAGCAATGGTTAAAATTGGACATGGAACAACAGACTGATTCCAAATTGGGAGAGGAAATCATCAAGGCTGTAAAAATTGTCACCCTGCTTATTTAACTTATATGCAGAGTACATTTTGTGAAATACCAGGCTGGATGAAGCACAAGCTGGAATCGAGATTGCTGGGAGAAATATCAATAACCTTAGATATGCAGATGCCACCATCATTATGGCAGAAAGTGAAGAAGGACTAAAGAGCCTCTTGATGAAAATGAAAGAGGAGAGGGAAAAGTTGGCTTAAAGTTCCACATTCAGGAAACGAGGATCATGGCATCCAGTCCCATCACTTCATGGCAAATAGATGGGGAAACAAAGGAAGCAGAGACAATCTTTATTTTGGGGGGCTCCAAAACCACTGCAGATGCTGACTGCAACCATGAAATTGAAAGGCGTTTGCTCTTTGGAAGAAAAACTATGATCAACCTAGACAGTATATTAAAAAGCAGAGACATTACTTTGCCAACAAAGGTCCATCTAGTTGAAGCTGTGGTTTTTCCAGTAGTCATGTATGGATGTGAGCATTTTACTATAAAAAAAAAGCTGAGTGCTAATGAATTGATGCTTTTGAACTGTGGTGTTGGAAAAGACTCTTGAGAGTCCCTTGGACAGCAGGAAGATCCAACCAGTCCATCCTAATCAGTCCTGAATATTCACTGGAAGGACTGATGCTGAAGCTGAAGCTCCAATACTTTGGCCACCTGGTGAGAAAAGCTGACTCATTGGAAAAGACCCTGATTCTGGGAAATATTGAAGGTGGGAGGAGAAGGGGATGACATAGGATGAGACAGTTGGATGGCAACACCAACTTGGTGGACATGAGTTTGAGCAACCTCCGGGAGTTGGTGATGGACAGGGAAGCCTGGCCGTGCTGCAGTCCATGGCATCTCAAAGAGTTGGACACAACTAAGCAACTGAACTGAACTGAATGTTCAGAAAGTAGGCAAGGAAACCTATTTGTGTAAATGCTATTTCATCAGAGATAGACTTTCCAACTGATCACTTTATTCAAATGCTCAGGTCTTTAGGAGACCTGACCAAGTTCTTGTCTGAGCATGCCTAGAGTGACTATTTTAAGGCTGAGCTTTAGGTATGACATACTGTATTATATCCAGAACCTTTTTACTATGTTATCATCTCCCCCACTGGTTTAATTTATGTATTTAATTTTAGTTTCCAGGGTGCAATGTGGCTAATTACTTGAGAACTGCAGATTCTTACAAATGAAATTTTTTGCTTCTATAATTTGTGGCATATTAAGTATAATAATGTACATTTAATTTCCTCAAAAAAGATAATTATGCTAATAGAAATATTTGAATAAAAATTGTACTTTGTGCTGGATTATGTTCTTTACCTACTAATTTATATTAATACAAGTCAGTAAGGAATTTCTAATAAGCCACTTCAACCCTAGGCAGGCAAGTCTGCGAACATCATAGAAGCACCACCCCCACCTTTGATATGTTGAGGAAAAGTGGATATCTCACAGTCCAGGATAGCTAGAATTCCTATTAGATAAAAGTTCATGGGGAATATTATCTAGTTCTAATGTGTAAAAAAAAACAATTTGGGTATATGGACTTCAGCAGAGGAAATAAACTTATAGGTGGATATCTGAGAACAAAGTCATCTTCTTTGATAATCATTTTGTATTCATTATAAAAACAAATCAAGAATTGTGTGAGCATTTTGTAAAAAGAGGTCTTATCTCTATTTCAATATTTAAGGAAATATGGTTTTTAAACTCAAATTCAGGCTTCTGACAGGTTCTCCATAACTGTGGTAGAGTATGGAGTTTGAGGGAGGGTAGAGATTAAAACTATGAACCAAGCATTTTGGTTTTACTGTGGCCATTTTTATTCATGTATTCTACGTGAGAATTAGTATTTTTATTTAAAGTTTCATTGCCTTTGTTTTGAAAATATAGAAAACATAGGACTCCTATGTTAGGAAAACATAGACTTCTAAGTCATCATTAGACGTGGAGTATGCAATTAATATGCTTGACTTGAAGACCAGTACTGGTCACTACTTACTGCAACACTCACCCTCAACAGGTAAATTTGGTTGGATATTGTTGCTGTGTTATTAAGTGAATTTGGTTTGTGCTTAGAAACTTACACCTATTTGTCCACTTACATGAAAGACACAATTAGAGAATATGTAAATTTTATCATATTTTTATTTTTTGTTGTCATTAATGCATTAAAATTCACTAATTCCACAAAGGTGCATATTATGTGCCCATTATCAGTTCAGTCTCTCAGTCATGTCCAACAATTTGAGACCCCATGGACTGCAGCACTCAAGGAGTCCTTGTCCATCACCAACTCCTGGAGCTTGCTTAAACTCATGTCCATCCAGTCAGTAATGCCATCCAACCATCTGATCGTATGTCGTCCCCTTCTCCTCCCGCCTTCATTCTTTCCCAGAATCATGGTCTTTTCCAATGAGTCAGCTCTTCGCATCAGGTGGCCAAAGTATTGGAGCTTCAGCTTCAGCATCAGTCCTTCCAATGAACATTCAGAACTGATTTCTTTCAGGATTGACTGGCTTGATCTTCTTGCAGTCCAAAGGACTCTCAAGAGTCTTCTCCAGCACCACAGTTCAAAAGAATCAATTTGTCAGCACTCAGCTTCTTATAGAGTCCATCTGTCACATCCATACATGACTACTGGAAAAAACACAGCTTTGACTAGATGGACCTTTGTTGGCAGAGTAATGTCTCTGCTTTTTAATATACTGTCTAGGTTGGTCATAGCTTTTCTTCCAAAGAGCAAACGCCTTTCAATTTCATGGCTACAGTCACCATCTGCAGTGATTTTGGAGCCCCAAAATATAAAGTTTGTCACTGTTTCCATTGTTTCTCCATCTATTTGCCATGAAGTGATGGGACCGGCTGCCATGATCTTAGTTTCCCAAATGTTGAGTTTTAAGCCAACTTTTTCACCCTCCTCTTTCACTTTCATCAAGAGGCTCTTTAGTTCTTCTTCACTTTCTGCCATAATGATGGTATCATCTGCATATCTGAGGATATTGATATTTCTCCCAGCAATCTTGGTTCCAGCTTGTGCTTTATCCAGCCCAGCATTTTGCATGATGTACTCTGCATATAAGTTAAATAAGCAGGGTGACAATAGACAGCCTTGACGTACTCCTTTGTTAGTTTGAACCAGTCTGTTGTTCCATGACCAGTTCTAACTATTGCTTCTTGACCAGGATACAGGCTTCTAAGGAGGCAGGTAAGGTTGTCCTGTACTCCCATCTCTTGAAGAATTTTCCAGTTTGTTGTGATCCACACAGTCAAAGGTTTTTGCATAGTCAGTAAAGCATAAGTAGATGTTTTTCTGGAACTCTCTTGCTTTTTTGATGATCCAGTGGATGTTGCCAATTTGCTTTCTGGTTCTTTGGCCTTTTCTAAATCCAGCTTGAATATCTGCAAGTTCACGGTTCACATACTGTTGAAGTCTGGCTTGGAGAATTGTGAGCATTACTTTGGCCCCTTATGTGCTCAGGTGTTACTTGTGATGGATTTTATTGTGGGAAAACCAGACTAATATCTGCCTGCACAGAGTTATTAGGCATGTATTATCACAGATTTAAAGGGCTTAAAGTTGGACCTATCCATTACTTTTTCTGTCTATAAATGTAATAAGCTGTTAGGGCAATATCCAAACAATATAGAACAATAAAGAATGAAAGCTTTCTATTAAGGCTACATTGGGAGGTCATGACTAAGAGCAGGGGTCTGACGTGTAGAATCAAAAAGGCTCAGCTACAAATCCTGCCTTGAACATATATTAGTTCAGAGTACTTCAGTAAGTCATTTTCATTCTCTAAGTCTTAGTTTCATTGTCTTATAATAGAGACAGTTATAATAGCTACATAATAAGCAATACCTTGCACATAGTAAGCACTCAGTAATTAGTAGCTATTCATAATACAACAGTTGATGAGTCACTTAGTAACTCAACTAGCAAATGTAACATACAGATGCATCCTTGCATTTTTAAACAAATTACCTACCTCAACTCAATAGAAATGTGTTACCCAATTTGTGGATAAATCTCAAAGCACTGCAAAATTAAAGAAGAAATTCTGCCATGTGGTTCAGTTAATCTATAATGGGGAAGGTTCCACTCTGGTTCTTCACAAGCAGATAATGTGACTGTTGACATTAAAAGCCTCAATTTTCTATAAATATAAATAAAATTTTGGAATTAGAATGGTGATCAAGGACCTTATTTTCCAGATGATAAAACAGACAGAGAAATAAGAAATGAAGGATATTAAGACTTATTTTGCTTTTTTTCCCCAATTATCTTTCTGTAATTGGAAATTTGGAAGAAAAATACAATTTTCTTCAAATACTCCTTAGACATTTACTTAATTTCATACAATGCTCTTTAAATGCATGAAAGGTAAAACCAGGAAGAGGTGAGGCAAGTCTATGAAAACAACACTGTGAATTCTAGTGACATTCTCATGCCATTTTCTTGGGCTATTAAGATGTCTGAAATTTGGTCTCTTCTTCATAAGAAAACTATTCCCTTTGTCTGTTTGATGACATTTTTTTTTTTTTTTTACACAAGATTTCCTGTAAAAATCAGTGGTGGCACCAAGCCAAAATTTGAAAGTAAGACTCATGGAATGCATTCTCAAAGAATTTAGTCAAAGTCATAGTTCTTTGTTGAGGGATTTGGTGCTTTTATGTCAGCACTGTTGGCCTTTCATCCTGAAATGTCAATAATCTTTTTCATGAGTTTTAGCTTATGTACCTGAGGCTTGTTTGCCTATAAATTACATCATAAAATTAATACTACATTAATGTTGAAGACAATTGTTCTTGTGCTTCTGAGCTTTTGAGCTACAGTGGAATCCAGTTATATTCTAGCTTACAGGAAATTCTAGGCTTTTAATATTTTCTTTGTCTAATGAGCTCACAAGAGATGTTACCTGTGCTCTAAAAAATTATGGGTGTTTTATTAATTATTCCTCTAAATTAGCCTGTCTGAGGTTACTTTGTCCTTGGACAGTTAATTATTCCTTTCTCTGTGTTCCCGTAACACTCTGTTCACACCATTATTGTAGCACAGAACACATTGTCTTATGATTATCTATTTACATTTATTTGTCTTTCCCACTAGACTTGGAACCAGTTGAGAGAGAGATCTAGCAAACTTTATTGTTAACAGACCAATATGTAATTTGGTGAGGATCCAGACTAGAGTTGATATATGGTAGCGCCATGTACACTTATACATATTTGCAGAGGTTTGCTGTATTAGACATTTCTCATGAATTTGGTTAAGGTTTTCATGGTGATAGTCTATGTAAGGATGACAGCAAGTGGAGAATTAGTATTTATTGAATGTCTACTGTTTACACTGTACTGTGCTTAGTAGCTCAGTCGTGTCTGATTCTTTGCAATCCCATGGATTATAGCCTGCCAGGCTCCTCTGTCCATGGCGATTCTCCAGGCAAGAATATCCGAGTGGGTTGCCATGCCCTCCTCCAGGGGATCGTCCCAACCCAGGGATTGAACCCAGGTCTCCCTCATTGCAGGCAGATTCTTTTACCAACTGAGCCACCAGGGAAGCCCAAGACTATCTCATTTAATTGTCACAGTAATACCTGCATAGTGACAGCATCTACAATTTGTTTTAATATTAATATTAGGAAGATTTTGCTCAATACATTTAGAAATCTTTCCAATTTCATCAGGTCCTAAAGAATTAGGGCTTGAAAGCATTACCTTAGCCCTCCAAAGCCATTATGTTATCATTCAGTCTTCTGGCCAGACAGAAAGGATCAGATCAAGGTTTAGGGGAGAGGAGCATATTGAAAAACAGAGACATTACTTTGCCAGCAAAGGTCCGTCTAGTCAAGGGTATGGTTTTCCAGTGGTCATGAATGGATGTGAGAGTTGGACTGTGAAGAAAGCTGAGTGCCAAAAGAATTGATGCTTTTGAACTGTGGTGTTGGAGAAGACTCCTGACCATCCCTTGGACTGCAAGGAGATCCAACCAGTCCATCCTAAAGGAGATCAGTCCTGGGTGTTCATTGGAAGGACTGATGCTGAAGCTGAAACTCCAGTACTTTGGCCACCTCATGCGAAGAGTTGACTCATTGGAAAAGACTCTGATGCTGGGAGGGATTGGGGGCAGGAGGAAAAGGGGCCGACAGAGGATGAGATGGCTGGATGGCATCACCGACTCAATGGACATGAGTTTGAGTGAACTCCGGGAGTTGGTGATGGACAGGGAGGCCTGGCGTGCTGTGATTCATGGGGTTTCAAATAGTCACACGTGACTGAGCGACTGAACTGAACTGAACTGAACTGAAAACAGTTAACAACATCCAAGAGATTTTCTAAAAGGACAAGGTACTTCATAATTACAGGGGGTAAAGTTTTACTCATAATATAATGGAAAGAAAGGAAATGCTCTACTTCAGGTCTTTGGTGGCCATTTGTCCATTGGTTGCTTATTGCTTACTGTGAGTCAAATATTATCCTGGTAAACTCCTGGAGCTGGTGATGGACAGGGAGGCCTGGCATGCTGCAGTCCATGGGGTCACAAAGAGTCAGACGCAATTGAGAGACTGAACTGAACAGAACTGAACTGATCCTGGTATATGGAGATTTTCATACTGTTCATGGGGTTTTCAAGGCAAGAAGACTGAAGTGGTTTGCCATTCCCTTCTCCAGTGGACCACATTTTGTCAAAAATCTCCATCGTGACTGATCTGTCTTGGGTAGCCCTACATGGCATGGCTCATAGTTTCATTGAGTTAAGCAAGGCTGTGGTCCATGTGATCAGATTGGTTAGTTTTTGGTGATTGTGGTTTTCATTCTCTCTGCCCTCTAATGGAGAAGGATAAGAGGCTTATGGAAGCTAGCTGATGGGAGAAACTGACTGAGGGGAAAACTGGGTCTTGTTCTGATGGGTGGGGTTATGCTCAGTAAATCTTTAATCCAGTTTTCTGTTGAAGGTCGGGGCTATGTTCCCTCCCTGTTATTTGACCTGAGGCCAAACTATGATGGAGGTAATGAAGATAATGGAGACCTCAGACTGCAAGGAGATCCAGTCATACCATCCTAAAGGAAATCAGTCCTGAATTTTCATTGACAGGACTGATGCTGAAGCTGAAACTCCAATACTTTGGCCATCTGATTCGAAGAACTGACTCATTTGAAAAGACTCTGATGCTGGGAAAGATTGAAAGCAGGAGGAGAAGGGGACAATCTCATCCTTGAAAGAGGATGAGATTGTTGGATGGGATTACCGACTTGATGGACATGAGTTTGAGCAAGCGCCAGGAGTTGGTGATGGACAGGGAAGCCTGGTGTGCTGCAGTCCACGGGGTCGCAAAGAGTCAGACACAACTGAGCAAGTGAACGGAACTGATATGGAGATTAATAAGCAATTGCCCCTCATAGTGGTAGGAAATGGATGTTTAATCAAACATATTTCTTGTTATATGGATTACAAGTATCTATGACAGCATGTGAAGCAATGAAAAGTAAAAGTGTTAGTCAATCAGTTCAGTTCAGTCATTCATTCTTGTCCGACTTTTTGCGACCCCATGAATCACAGATGCCGGACCTCCCTGTCCATCACCAACTCCCGGAGTTCACTCAGACTCATGTGCATTGAGTCAGTGAGGCCATCCAGCCATCTCATCCTTTGTCATCCCCCTCTCGTCCTACCCCCAATCCCTCCCAGCATCAGAGTCTTTCCAATGAGTCAACTCTTCGCATGAGGTGGCCAAAGTACTGGAGTTTCAGCTTTAGCATCAGTCCTTCCAATGAACACCCAGGACTGATTTCCTTTAGGATGGACTTGTAGGATCTCCTTGCCGTCCAAGGGACTCTCAAGAGTCTTCTCCAACACCACAGTTCAAAAGCATCAATTCTTCGGCACTCAGCTTTTTTCACAGTCCAACTCTCACATCCATACATGACCTCTGGAAAACCATAGCCTTGACTAGACAGACCTTTGTTGACAAAGTCTCTGGTTTTTAATATGCTATCCTGGTTGGTCATAACTTTCCTTCCAAGGAGTAAGTGCCTTTCAACTTCTTGGCTGCAGTCACCATCTGCAGTGATTTTGGAGCCCCCCAGAATAAAGTCTGACACTGTTTCTACTGTTTCCCCATCTATTTCCCATGAAGTGATGGGACCAGATGTGCTTACTATTATTAATTATTAGTATCTATAGGCTATTATTATTCAAGGTAAACAAAGTTAAGTAGGCACTTACTAGGTAGACAAAACAAAAAAGAACTTTCAAAAGCTACAGCTAATGAGAAAGGGAGGAGGTGACTTTGTTTTTATTAAGTTTTTTAAAAGCAAATTAAAGATTCAGAAATGACCGAAGTCAAATCCCTTATGATTGATTGTACAGTGGAGGTAATGAATAGATTCAAGGGGTTAGATCTGGTAGACCAGTGCCTGGAGAACTATTGATAGAAGTTTGTAACTTTGTTCAGGAGGCTGTGAACAAAATCATCTCAAAGAAAAAGAAATGCAACAAGGCATAGTGGTTGTCTGAGGAGGCCTTACAAATAGCTGAGAAAAGAAAGAAGCAAAAGGCAAAGGAGAAAAGGAAAGATATACCCAACTGAATGCAGAGTTCCCGAGAACAGCAAGAAATGATAAGAAAGCCTTCTTAAAAGATCAATGCAAAGAAATAAAGGAAAAGACTAGAACAGGAAACATTAGGCTCGAGATCTCTTCAAGAAAATTAGAAATTCCAAAGAAACATCTTATCCAAGAATGGGCACGATAAAGGACAGAAATGGCAAGGACCTAATGGAAGCAGAAAAGATTAAGAAGAGGTTGCAAAAATACACAGAAGAACTATACAAAAAAGGTCTTAATGATCTGGATAACCCTGAATATGTAGCCACTCACATAGAGTCAGACGACCTGAATGTGAAGTCAAGTAGGCCTTAGGAAGCATTACTATGAACAAAGCTAATGGAGGCGATAGAATTCCAGCTAAGCTTTTTCAAATCCTAAAAGATGATGCTGGAAAAGTGTTGTACTTAATATGTCAACAAATTTTGAAAACTCCACAGTGGCCACAGGACTGGAAAGGTTCAGTTTTCATTTGAATCCCAAAGAAAGGCAAAGCAAAAGGATGTTCAAACCACAGTACAGTTGTGCTCATTTCACAGGCTAACAGGGCTTCCATGCTGGCTCAGGTTGTAAAGAATATCCCTGCAATGCAGGAGACCCTGGTTCGATTCCTAGGTTCAGAAGAGTCCCTGGAAAAGGGATAGGTTACTCACTTCAGTATTCTTGGAATTTCCAGGAATTCCTAAGTTGATAAAGAACAATGAGGGAAACCTGGGTTCAATCCGTGTGTTGTGACAATTCCCTGGAGGAGGGCATGGCAACCCACTCTAGTATTCTTGCCTGGAGAACTCCCATGGACAGAGGAGGCTGATGGGCTACAGTTCATGGGGTTGCAGAGAGATGGACACAACTGATTGACTAAGCTCAGCAGAGCACTTCTAATTGTGCAAACTAGATTTAGAAAAGTCAGAGGAACCAGAGATCAAATCGCCATAGAAATTCATATCAAATTGATTATAGAAAAAGCAAAGGAATTTCAAAAAGCATCTGGTTCTGCTACATTGACTACACTAAAGCCTGTGTGTGGATCACAGCAAACTGTGGAAAATTCTTAAAGACATGGGAATTCTAGACAACCTTATCTGCCTCCTGAGAAACCTGTATGCAGGACAAAAAGCAACAGTTAGAACCAAACTTGAAAAAATGGACTGGCTCAAAATTTAGAAAGGAGTACTGCAAGGCTGCATATTGTCACCCTACTTATTTAACTTGTATGCAGAGTACATCATATGAAATGCCAGACTGGATGAATCACAAGCTGGAATCAACATTGCCAGGAGAAATATCAACAACCTTAGATGTGCAGATGATACCACCCTAATGGCAGAAAGAAAAGAGCAACTAAACAGAGTCTTGATGAGAGTGAAAGAGGAGGGTGAAAAAGCTGGCTTAAAACTCAGCATTCATAAAACTAAGATCATAGCATCTGGTCCCACCATTTCATGGCAAATTGATGGGGGCAAAGTGGAAACAGTGACTTTATTTTCTTGGTCTTCACAATCATTGAAGTCAGTGACTGCAGCCATAAAATTAAAAGCCACTTCCTCCTTGGAAGAAAAGCTATGACAAAGCTAGACAGCATATTAAAAAGCAGAGACATCACTTTGCCAACAAATGTCCAAAAGTCAAATCTATGGTTTTTCTTGTAGTTATGTATAGATGTGAGATTTGGACTATAAAGAAAGCTGACTGCCAAAGAATTGATGCTTTTGAACTGTGGTGTTGGAGAAGACTCTTGGAAGTCCCTTGGACTGCAAAGAGATTAATACAGTCAATCCTAAAGGAAATCAACTCTGAATATTCATTGGAAGGACTGGTGCTGAAGCTGAAGCTCCAATACTTTGGACACCTGATACAAAAAGACAACTCGGTTGGAAAAGACTCTGAAGGTGGGAAAGATTGAGAATAGGAGGAGAAGAGAATGACATAGGATGAGGTGGTTGGATTGCATCACTGGCTTAATGGACATGAATTTTTAGCAAATGCTGGGAGATAGTGAAGGACAGGGAAGCCTGACATGCTGCAGTCCATGGGATCATATGAAAAGTCTCATATGCATATATTTAGTTTGAGGATGACAAAACAAATGAAAGACATTTCCAGTTCACACATTTCTAGTTAAAATATTTGTAATCTCCCATGCATATAGAGGGGATTCCCAGGTGGGCTAGTGGTAAAGAACCCACCTACCAATGCAGGAGGTATAAAAGACTTGGGTTCAGTCCCTGGGTTGAGAAGATCCCCTGGAGGAGGGCATGGCAACCCACTCCAGCATTTTTGTCTGGAGAATCCAATGGATAGAAGAGCCTGGTGGGTGGTAGAGAGTTGGACATAATTGAAGTGACTTCAGTTATGTACAAGTCAGAAGTGGACTGCTTCAGGGGCAAGGGGGCTGGGTGCAGTAGACCTGGGTATGGCATATGCCCCCTTGGAGGAGGTCACCATTAACCCACTATATAACCCCCAGAACTTACACAGAACTGGGGAAACAGAACTGGGAGGGCACAAACAGAACGTTATGCACACCAGGACACAGAAGAAAGGAGCAGTGACCCCACAAGAGACTGACTGAGACTTGCCAGTGAGTGTCCAGGAGCCTCTTGCAGAGGCATGGGTCAGTAGTGGCCTGCTGCAGACCTGGGGGCACTGAGTGTAGCAGTGTCTGCATGGGACCTTTTGAAGGAGGTCACTATTATCTTTATTACCTCCACCATAGTTTGGCCTCAGGTCAAATAACAGAGGGAACACAGCCCCGCCCTTGAACAGAATATTAGACTAAAAATTGACTGAGCATGAGCAATATTGCACAGGGACCTGGAATGTTAGGTTCATGAATCAAGGCAAATTGGAAGTGGTCAAACAGGAGATGGCAAGAGTGACGTTCACATTTTAGGAATCAGCGAACTAAAATGGACTGGAATGGGTGAATTTAACTCAGATGACCATTATAGCCACTACTGTGGTCAGGAATCCCTTAAAAGAAATGGAGTAGCCATCATAGTCAACAAGAGTCTGAAATGTAGTACTAGGATGCAATCTCAAAAATGACAGAATGATCTCTGTTCATTTCCAAGACAAACCATTCAATATCACAGTAATCAAAGTCTATGCCCCAACCAGTAATGCTGAAGAAGCTGAAGTTGAACAGTTCTACGAAGACCTACAAGTCCTTTTAGAACTAACATCCAAAAAAGATGTCCTTTTCATTTTAGGGGACTGGAATGCAAAAGTAGGAAGTCAAGAAACACCTAAAGTAACAGGAAAATTTGGCCTTGGAGTACAGAATGAAACAGGGCAAAGCCTAATAGAGTTCTGCCAAGAGAATGCACTGGTCATAGCAAACACCCTCTTCCAACAACACAAGAGAAGACTCTACACATGGACATCACCAGATGATCAATAAAAAAAATCAGATTGATTATATTCTTTGCAGTCAAAGATGGAGAAGCTCTATATAGTCAGCAAAAACAAGACTGGGAGCTGACTGTGGCTCAAATAATGAACTACTTACTGTCAAATTCAGACATAAATTGAAGAAAGTAGGGAAAATCACTAAACCACTCAGGTATAACCTAAATCAGATCCCTTATGACTATACAGTTGAAGTGACAAATAAATTCAAGGGATTAGATCTGATAGACAGAGTGCCTGAAGAACTATGGACAAAGGTTCATCACATTATACAAGAGGCAGTGATCAAGACCATCCCCAAGAAAAAGAAATGCAAAAGTGCAAAATGGTTGTCTGAGGAGGCATTACAAATAGCTGTGAAAAGAAGAGAAGTAAAAAGCAAAGAGAAAAGGAAAGATATACCTATTTGAGTGCAAAGTTCCAAAGAATAGCAAGGAGAGATAAGAAAGCCTTTCTCACACTGTTGGTGGGAATGCAAACTAGTACAGCCACTATGGAGAACAGTGTGGAGATTCCTTAAAAAACTGGAAATAGAACTGCCTTATGATCCAGCAATCCCACTGCTGGGCATACACACTGAGGAAACCAGAAGGGAAAGAGACACGTGTACCCCAATGTTCATCACAGCACTGTTTATAATAGCCAGGACATGAAAGCAACCTAGATGTCCATTAGCAGATGAATGGATAAGAAAGCTGTGGTACATATACACAATGGAGTATTACTCAGCCATTAAAAAGAATACATTTGAATCAGTTCTAATGAGGTGGATGAAACTGGAGCCTATTATACAGAGTGAAGTAAGCCAGAAAGAAAAACACCAATACAGTATACTAACGCATATATATGGAATTTAGAAAGATGCTAACAATAACCCTGTGTACGAGACAGCAAAAGAGACACTGATGTATAGAACAGTCTTATGGACTCTGTTGCGGAGGGAGAGGGTGGGAAGATTTGGGAGAATGACATTGAAACATGTATAATATCATGTATGAAACGAGTTGCCAGTCCAGGTTCGATACATGATACTGGATGCTTGGAGCTAGTGCACTGGGACGACCCAAAGGGATGGTATGGGGAGGGAAGAAGGAGGAGGGTTCAGTATGGGGAACACATGTATACCTGTGGTGGATTCATTTTGATATTTGGCAATACTACTACAATTTGTAAAGTTTAAAAATAAAAAATAAAAAAAAAGAAAGCCTTTCTCAGTGATCACTGCAAAGAAAGAGAGGAAAACAATAGACTGGGAAAGACTAGAGACCTCTTCAAGAAAATTAGAGATACCAAGGGAATATTTCATGCAAAGATGGGTACAATAAAGGTCAGAAATGGTATGGACTTAACAGAAGCAGAAGATATTAAGAAGAGGTGACAAGAACACATAGAAGAACTATACTGAAAAGATCTTCATGATCCAGATAATCACGATGCTGTGATCACTCACCTAGAGCCAGACATCCTGGAATGTGAAGTCAAGTGGTCCTTAGGAAGCATCACTACAAACAAAGCTAGTGGAGGTGATGGAATCCCATTTGAGCTAT
Source organism: Bos grunniens (assembly GCF_055505025.1). NCBI lineage: Eukaryota > Metazoa > Chordata > Mammalia > Artiodactyla > Bovidae > Bos > Bos grunniens. Next base: position 107,785,493 of record NC_141165.1, read on the forward strand.
TTCACATCCTGAAAGATGATGCTGTGGAAGTGCTGCTATCAATATGCCAGCAAATTTGGAAAACTCTGCAGTGGCCAAAGGACTGGAAAGGGTCAGTTTTCATTCCAATGCCAATGAATGCTCAAATTACCACACAGTTGCACTTATCTCACTCACTAGCAAAGTAATGCTCAAAGTTCTCCAAGCCAGGCTTCAACAGTACATGATCCATGAACTTCCAGATGTTCAAGCTGGACTTAAAAAGAGGAAAAAGAGATCAACTTCCCAATATCCATTGGATCATCGAAAAAGGAAGAGAGTTCCAGATAATCACCCACTTCTGTTTTTTTTTTTGACAATGCCAAAGCCTTTGATTGTGTGGATCACAATAGACTCTGGTAAATTCTTCAAGAGATGGGAATACCAGACCACCTGACCCGCCTCCGGTAAAATCTGTATGCTGGTCAAGAAGCAACAGTTAGAACTGGACATGGAACAATAGACTGGTTCCAATTGGGGAAGGAGTATTTCACGATTGTACATTGTAATCCTGCTTATTTAACTTATATGCAGAGTACATCATGAGAATTCCTGGACTGGATGAAGCACAAGCTGGAATCAAGTTTGCCAGGAGAAATATCAATAACCTCAGATATACAGATGACACCACCCTTATGGCAGAAAGCGAAGAACTAAAAAGCCTCTTGATGAAAATTAAAGAGGACAGTGAAAAAGTTGGCTTAAAACTCAACATTCAGAAAACTAAGATCATGGTATCTAATCACTTCATGTCAAACAGATGGGTAAACAAATGAAACAGTGCCAGACTATTAATTTTTGGCTCCAAAATCACTGCAAATGATGATTGCAGCCATGAAATTAAAAGATGTTTGCTCCTTGGAAGAAAAGTTATGACCCACCTTGACAGCATATTGAAAAGCAGAGACATTACTTTGCATAAAGAGGTCCATCTAGTCAAAGTTAAGGTTTTTCCAGTAGTCATGTATGGATGTGACAGTTGGACTATAAAGAAAGCTGAGTACCAAATAATTGATGTTTTGAACTGTAGTGTTATAGAAGACTCTTGCAAGTCCCTTGGGCTGCAAGGAGATCCAACAAGTCCTTGCTAAAGGAAATCAGTCCTTAAAATTCATTAGAGGACTGATGCTGATGCTGAAACCCCAATATTCGGCCACCTGATGTGAAGAACTGACTCACTGGAAAAGACTCTGATGCTGGGAAAGATTAAAGATGGGAGGAGAAGGGGTCGACAGAGGTTGATATGGTAGGATGCCATCACCGACTCAACAGACATGAATTAAGTAAAATCCGGGGGTTGGTGACGGACAGGGAAGCCTGGTGTGCTGCAGTCCATGGGGTCACAAAGAGTTAGACACGAGTGAGCCACTGAACTGAACCGAACTCAGGCGACTTAGCACATGCTTGTAGATTATAAGTAAAACTGCCAGCAACTGTATTGACAAGTATTATTCTGAAGAATTTGTTTGTTTGTTTTTACCTAGGAAGATACAGAATGAACTAAACATTCTGAAAAAATGCAGATAGTGAGTTCAGTTCAGTTCAGTCACTCAGTCGTGTCCGACTATTTGAAACCCCTTGAACCGCAGCAAGCCAGGCCTTCCTGTCCATCACCGAATCCAGGAATCCACCAAAAACCCATGTCCATTGAGTCGATGATGCCATCCAACCATCTCATCCTCAGTCGTCCCCTTCTCCTCCTGCCCTCAATCTTTCCCAAAATCAGGGTCTTTTCCAGTGAGTCAGCTCTTTGCATGAGGTGGCTAAAGTATTGGAGTTTCAGCTTCAACATCAGTCCTTCCAATGAACACCCAGGACTGATCTCTTTTAGGATGGACTGGTTGGATCTCCTTGCAGTCCAAGGGACTCTCAAGAGTATTCTACAACACCACAGTTCAAAAGCAGCAATTCTTCAGCACTCAGCCTTCTTTATAGTCCAACTCTCACATCCATACATGACTGCTGGAAAAACCATAGCCTTGACTAGATGGACCTTTGTTGACAATGTCTCTGCTTTTTAATATGCTGTCCAGGTTGGTCATTACTTTCCTTCCAAGGAGTAAGTTTCCTTTAATTTCATGGCAGCAATCACAATCTGTATTATTTTGGAGCCCAGAAAAATAAATTCAGCCACTGTTTCCACTGTTTCCCCATCTATTTGCCATGAAGTGATGGGACCCGATGCCATGATCTTAGTTTTCTGAATGTTGAGCTTTAAGCCAACTTTTTCACTGCCCTCTTTCACTTTCATCAAGAGGCTCTTTAGCTCTTCTTCACTTTCTGCCATAAGGGTGGTGGCATCTGCATATCTGAGGTTATTGGTATTTCTCCCGGCAATCTTGATTCCAGCTTGTGCTTCTTCCAGCCCAGCGTTTCTCATGATGTACTCTGCATATAAGTTAAATAAGTAGGGTGACAATATACAGCCTTGACATATGTACTCCTTTTCCTATTTGGAAGCAGTCTGTTGTTCCATGTCCAGTTCTAACTGTTGCTTCCTGACCTGCATACAAATTTCTCAAGAGGCAGATCAGGTGGTCTGGTATTCCCATCTCTTTCAGAATTTTCCACAGTTTATTGTGATCCACACAGTCATAGGCTTTGGCATAGTCAATAAAGCAGAAATAGATGTTTTTCTGGAACTCTCTTGCTTTTTCCATGATCCAGCAGATGGTGGCAATTTGATGTCTGGTTCCTCTGCCTTTTCTAAAACCAGTGTGAACATCTGGAAGTCCACGGTTCACGTATTGCTGGAGCCTGGCTTGTAGAATTTTAAGCATCACTCTACTAGCGTTGTGAGATGAGTGAAATTGTGCTATAGTTTGATCATTCTTTGGAATTGCCTTTTTTTGAGACTGGAATGAAAACTGAGCTTTTCCAGTCCTGTGGCCACTGCTGAGTTTTCCAAACTTGCTGGCATATTGAGTGCAGCACTTTCACAGCATCATCTTTCAGGATTTGAAATAGCTCAACTGGAATTCCATCATCTCCACTAGCTTTGTTCATAGTGATGCTTTCTAAGGCCCACTTGACTTCATATTCCAGGATGTCTGGTTTTAGGTGAGCAATCACACCATCCAGATTATCTGGGTCATGAAGATCTTTTTTGTACAGTTCTTCTCTGTATTCTTGCCATCTCTTCTTAATATCTCTGCTTCTGTTAAGTCCATACCATTTCTGTCATTTATCGAGCCCATCTTTGCATGAAATGTTCGCTTGGTATCTCTAATTTTCTTGAAGAGCTCTCTAGTCTTTCCCATTCTGTTGTTCTCCTCTATTTCTTTTCACTGATCGCTGAGGAAGGCTTTCTTGTCTCTCCTTGCTATTCTCTGGAACTTTGCCTTCAAATCAGTATAACTTCCCTTTTCTCTTTTGCTTTTCACTTCCCTTCTTTTCACAGCTATTTGTAAGACCTCCTCAGACAGCCATTTTGCTTTTTTACATTTCTTTTTCTTGGGGATGGTCTTGATTCCTGTCTCCTGTACAATGTCATGAATCTCTGTCCGTAGTTCATCAGGCACTCTATTTATCAGATCTAGTCCCTTAAATCTATTTGTCACTTCCACTGTATAGTCATAAGGGATTTGATTTAGGTCATACCTAAATGGTCTAGTGGTTTTCTCCACATTTTTCAATTTCAGTCTGAATTTGGCAATAAGGAGTTCATGATCTGAGCCACAGTAAGCTCCTGGTCTTGTTTTTGCTGACTGTATAGAGCTTCTCCATCTTTGGCTGCAAAAAATATAATCAATCTGATTTCAGTTTTGACCATCTGATGATATCCATGTGTAGCGTCTTCTCTTGTGTTGTTGGAAAATAGTGAGTAGCTGGTAGTATGTTTATTATGTCATATCATGACTTTGATGTGAATGATTAGCATGTATTCAAAATAGTTATGATCAACAAAATACATGCTTACTAAATATATAGACTGTCTGCACTAAACATTCCATTTTGTAGATCCTCTAGATATGTATTTATTACCCAAGCCTGATCACATATTTTCACTAATTTAAAGTTAAACTTGCATCATGACTTAGTTTTCTTTCAGTTCAGTTCAATTCAGTTCAGTCGCTCAGTCATGTCCGACTCTTTGCGACCCCATGAATCACAGCATGCCAGGCATCCCTGTCCATCACCAACTCCCGGAGTTCACTCAGACTCACGTCCATCGAGTTGGTGATGCCATCCAGCCATCTTATCCTCTGTTGTCCCCTTTTCCTCCTGCCCCCAATCCCTCCCAGCATCAGAGTCTTTTCCAATGAGTCAACTCTTCCCATGAGGTGGCCAAAGTACTGGAGTTTCAGCTTTAACATCATTCCTTCCAAAGAACCCAGGGCTGATCTCCTTTAGAATGGACTGGTTGGATCTCCTTGCAGTCCAAGGGACTCTCAGGAGTCTTTTCCAACACCACAGTTCAAAGGCATCAATTCTTCAGTGCTCAGCCTTCTTCACAGTCCAAGTCTCACATCCATACATGACCACTGGAAAAACCATAGCCTTGACTAGATGGACCCTTGTTGGCAAAGTAATGTCTCTGCTTTTGAATATGCTATCTAGGTTGGTCATAACTTTCCTTCCAAGGAGTAAGCATCTTTTAATTTCATGGCTGCAGTCACCATCTGCAGTGATTTTGGAGCTCCAAACAATAAAGTCTGACACTATTTCCACTCTTTCCCTGTCTATTTCCCATGAAGTGATGGGACCAGATGCCATGATCTTCGTTTTCTGAATGTTGAGCTTTAAGCCAACTTTTTCACTCTCCTCTTTCACTTTCATCAAGAGGCATCAAAATCATTACTGTGTTTGATCAAGCCAAGTAAATATTTGAAGTTCTTTTAAAAAATTCTTTGTTTATGAAACAAGATGATCTAAACCACTTCTACCACTTCGATAGCAGGTTGGTTCTTGAATCTGGCTGATTACTTCTCTGACCTTTCATAAGCTGTCTGTCAGAAGATCAATTCATGGACTTCCCTTAGGAGTTAAGCCTATTGTCCAATTTTTCAAAGTATTAAAAAGATCTTTTCCCCCCAAACGTAAGTTCAAAGTACCTTTTCTTTAGCTCTAGGGAACTGATCTTCTCCCTACTTTATTCGGAGACTGTGAATAACTCCATTACTTCATTTCTATTTTTAACTTGAAGTTATAGACTGTGATCACTTGTCGACTAGTCATTTTTTGTGGCCTCCTAGAGAGATATGGTGCCCCCTCAGTATTTCTCTACTTTTTATCAATCAACCTTTTTGTCAGTTCTGCTATCTTTTTGCCTCCAGGTTTTTCCCTCTCTTTCATTTACCTGCAGGAGTTTGGTCTGTACCACAATATCCCTTCTGATTGTCACGCTAGGACTAGGTAGCTCTTGCTATTCATCTGCCATGCAGCCTCTTTGTCACGTCGCCCTTGTATTGTATCTGTCCCAGCTGCGTGTTTTTCTTTCTTTGTAATGCTAGTGATACTTAGGAGTTGGTTTAAGTGCCCACAGTCACATTCCAAAGCTACTAAGAATTACATCTTTTCCTCAGTCTGAAACTCCATTTGACCTGAGTAGAGTATAGGTGATTTCATGCTTCTAAACTTGTTCCTTAGGTTTTATCAGAGCTGAGTTTGCAGGGCCAGCAGGTTTCATTCAATATTATTTGAAGGGGAAGATTTTTTAAGAAATAATAAATTATTCTTTTTGAATTACGTCTTTCTTAGATTGTCATACACTGATTTTAATAATATTTGTGCAAAAATTATGTAAAAACAAAGTATGTGTAAGGCATGGGTTAAATGCTTCAAGAATTAAAATTATTCATAGGAGAGTCATTCTTTCATTTATTAACTGTTTTTGTAGGGGTGGAAGTGTATTTGGGATCATGGAGCCACTATGTTACCAATGCTACAGTTGTTTGAGAGTGGTATATAAAATAGATAATAGTCCCACTTATGGAACTGTAGCTGTTCCGTAACAGCTAAGTGAATTTCCCACTTATCTGACTTGCTTAAATCTTTTGCTTCTCCTCTGTAAAACTGAATATAATAATACCTATCTCATGATATTGTTAAAGATTTTAAATGGGGTCACCTATGTAAAATACTTAGTGCTTCCAAGCACTTAATAGAGGTTGCTATGTTTATTTTGTGCTTGTAGAGGACACTTGCTCTTTTGGCTGCCTAGAAATCACATATTTTTCTTATTTGGAGGAGATCTCTAAATAAAAACTGGAATAAAGGCCAAAAAATCTGGACTAAGTGGAAAGAAAGGGGAAATAATTGTTTTGCCTGCCTCTAGAAGTTACAACATTATCTCCTGGTCTTGAAATAAAAGCCCATACTGTGTTTAAAATTGGTATTTGTAATCATCATGGGGATTATGGGGCAGCAAAGTGAAACACCAGCCCTAGTGATGGGTACTGTAAGATTATACCTTTGTAGGCAGATAATTAATTGGCTTCCCCAGACTTGACTGCTTTTTCGACTCAAAGAGCTCCTGGTTCTGTCTGAGTTTCTCATACCTGCATGGACACTCTCAACAGGCAATAAACGTGTAATGATAGAGCTCATCTCATTGTTTTGTCTCTAAGGAATTGTTGTCTTTTATTGCCTGTTGTCTAGTATCTTGAGTGCCTTTTTTTCCCCATGTAGTTTGTCCATTTGTTTTAGATATTTCATGTGGGAGGGTGAATCTTTTCTCTGTTACTTTCTTTTGACTAGAAGTGGAGTCTGTAATCTAGTTTTTGTCAAGCACCCAGATCCAAATCCAGTAACTTTGATGAGACAGATTGTATACTGATGCCCTTTGTTCCTATCTATGATCTGCTATATATATATATATATATATATATATATCTATTCAGTTCAGTTCAGTCTCTCAGTTGTGTCCGACTCTTTGCGACCCCATGATTTGTAGCACGCCAGGCCTCCCTGTCCATCACCAACTCCTGGAGTTCACTCAAACTCATATCCATCGAGTCAGTGATGCCATCCAGCCATCTCATCCTCTGTCATCCTCTTCTCCTCCTGCCCCCAATTTCTCCCAGAACCAGAGTCTTTTCCAATGAGTCAACTCGTCACATGAGTTGGCCAAAACACTGGAGTTTCAGCTTTAGCATCATTCCTTCCAAAGAACACCTAGGGCTGATCTCCTTTAGAATGGACTGGTTGGATCTCCTTGCAGTCCGAGGGACTCTCAAGAGTCCTCTCCAACACCACAGCTCAAAAGCATCAATTCTCAGCTTCTTCACAGTCCAACTCTCACATCCATACATGACTACTGGAAAAACCATAGCCTTGACTAGACGGACCTTTGTTGGCAAAGTAATGTCTCTGCTTTTGAATATGCTATCTAGGTTGGTCACAACTTTCCTTCAAAGGAGTAAGCGTCTTTTAATTTCATGGGTGCAATCACCATCTGCAGTGATTTGGGAGGCCAAAATATAAAATCTGACACTGTTTCCACTTTTTCCCCATCTATTTCCCATGAAGTGATGGGACCAGATGCCATGATCTTCGTTTTCTGAATGTTGAGCTTTAAGCAAACTTTTTCACTCCTCTTTCACTTTCATCAAGAGGCTCTTTAGTTCTTCTTCACTTTCTGCCATAAGGGTGGTATCATCTGCATACCTGAGGTTATTGATATTTCTCCCGGCAATCTTGATTCCAGCTTGTGCTTCTTCCAGCCCAGGATTTCTCATGATGTACTCTGTGTAGAAGTTAAACAAGCAGGGTGACAATATATAACCTTGATATACTCCTTTTCCTATTTGGAACCAGTCTATAGTTCCATGTCCAGTTCTAACTGTTGCTTCCTGACCTGCATACAAATTTCTCAAGAAGCAGGTCAGGTGGTCTGGTATTCCCATCTCCTTCAGAATTTTCCACAGTTTATTGTGATCCACACAGTGAAAGGCTTTGCCCTAGTCAATAAAGCAGAAATAGATGTTTTTTCTGGAACTCTCTTGCTTTTTCCATGATCCAGCAGATGTTGGCAATTTGATCTCTGGTTCCTCTGCTTTTTCTAAAACCAGCATGAACATCTGGAAGTCCACGGTTCACGTATTGCTGAAGCCTGGCTTGGAGAATTTTGAGCATTACTTTACTAGCGTATGAGATGAGTATAATTGTGTGGTAGTTTGAACAATCTTTGGCATTGCCTTTCTTTGGGTTTGGAATGAAAACTGACCTTTTCCAGTCCCGTGGCCACTGCTGAGTTTTCCAAATTTGCTAGCATATTGAGTGCAGCATTTTCACAGCATCATCTTTCAGGATTTGGAACAGCTCAACTGGAATTCCATCACCTCCACTAGCTTTGTTCGTAGTGATGCTTTCTAAGGCCCCACTTGACTTCACATTCCAGGATGTCTGGCTCTAGGTGAGTGATCACACCATCGTGATTATCTTGGTCATGAAGATCTTTTTGTACAATTCTCCTGTGTATTCTTGCCACCTCTTCTTAATATCTTTTGCTTCTGTTAGGTTCATACCATTTCTGTTCTTTATCAAAACTATCTTTGCATGAAATGTTCCTTTGGTATCTCTAACTTTCTTGAAGATATCTCTAGTCTTTCCCATTCTGTTGTTTTCCTCTATTTCTTTTCATTGATCGCTGAGGAAGGCTTTCTTATCTTTCCTTGCTATTCTTTGGAACTCTGCATTCAGATGTTTATCTTTCGTTTTCTCCTTTGCTTTTCACTTCTCTTCTTTTCACAGCTATTTGTAAGGCCTCCCCAGACAGCCATTTTGCTTTTTTGCATTTCTTTCCATGGGGATGGTCTTAATCCCTGTCTCCTGTACAATGTCACGAACCTCAGACCATAGTTCATCAGGCACTCTATCTATCAGATCTAAGCCCTTAAATCTATTTCTCACTTCCACTGTATAAACATAAGGTATTTGATTTAGGTCCTACCTGAATGGTCTAGTGGTTTTCCCTACTTTCTTCAACTTCAGTCTAATTTGCCAATAAGGAGTTCATGATCTGAGCCACAGTCAGCTCCCAGTCTTGTTTTTGCTGACTGTATAAAGCTTCTGCATCTTTGACTGCAAAGAATATAATCAATCTGATTTCGGTGTTGACTATCTGGTGATGTCCATGTGTATAGAGTCTTCTCTTGTGTTGTTGATAGAGGGTGTTTGCTATGACCAGTGCATTTTCTTGGCAAAACTCTATTAGCCTTTGCCCTGCTTCATTCTGTATTCCAAGGCCAAATTTGCCTGTTACTCCAGGTGTTTCTTGACTTCCTACTTTGCATTCCAGTCCCCTACAGTGGAAAGGGCATCTTTCTTGTGTGTTAGTTCTAAAAGGTCTTGTAGGTCTTCATAGAACCATTCAACTTCAGCTTCTTCAGCGTTACTGGTTGGGGCATAGACTTAGATTACTGTGATATTGAATGGTTTGCCTTCGAAACGAACAGTCATCATTCTGCCGTTTTTGAGATTGCATCCAAGTACTGCATTTCAGACTCTTTTGTTGACCATGATAGCTACTTCATTTCTTCTAAGGGATTCCTGCCCACAGTAGTAGCTATAATGGTCATCTGAGTTAAATTCACCCATTCTAGTCCATTTTAGTTCGCTGATTCCTAGAATGTCAACGTTCACTCTTGCAATCTCCTGTTTGACCACTTCCAATTTGCCTTGATTCATAGACCTAACATTCCAGGTTCCTATGCAATATTGCTCTTTACAGCATTGGATCTTGCTTCTATCACCAGTCACATCCACAACTGGGTATTGTTTTTGCTTTGGTTCCATCCCTTCATTCCTCTGTCATCCCCTTCACCTGCCTTCAGACTTTCTTAGCATCAGGGTCTTTTTCAATGAGTCAGCATTTCACATCAGATGACCAAAGGATTGGAGTTTCAGCTTTAGCATCAGTCCTTCCAATGAATATACAGACTGATTTCTTTTAGGGTTGACTATTTTGATCTCCTTGCTGTCCAAGGGACTCTCTAGAGTCTGCTCCAACACCGCAGTTCAAAAGCTTCAATTTTTTGGTGCTCAGCCTTCTTTATGGCCCAATTCTCACATCCAAACATGACTACTGGAAAAACCATAGTTTGACTATACAGACCTTCATTGGCAAAGTGATGTCTCTGCTTTTTAATACACTAAGTTTGTCATAGCTTTTCTTCCCAGGAGCAAGCATCTTTTAATTTCATGGCTGCAGTCGCCATCTGCAGTGATTTTGGAGCCCAAGAAAATAAAGTCTCTCACTGTTACCATTTTTCCCCTATTTGCCGTGACGTGATGAGACCAGATGCCATAATCTTTGTTTATTGAATGTTGAGTTTTAAGCCAGCTTTTCCACTCTTCTCTTTCACCTTCAACAAGAGGCTTTTTAGATCCTCTTTGCTTTCTGTCATTAGAGGTTATCTGCATATCTGAGGTTATTGATATTCCTCCCAGCAATCTTGATTCCAGTTTGTGATTCATCCAGCCCAGAATTTGCATGATGTACTCTGCATATAAGTTAAATATGCAGGATGACAATATGCAGCCTTGAGGTACTCCTTTCTCAATTTTGAGCCAGTCTGTTGTTTCAAGTCTGGTTCAAACTGCTGCTTCTTGTCCTGCATACAGGTTTCTCAGGAGGCAGATAAGGTCATCTGGTACTCCCATTTCCTTAATAATTTTCCACAGTTTGTTGTGATCCACACAGTCAAAGGCTTTAGTGTAGTCAATAAAGCAGAAGTGGATGTTTTTTTGGAATTCCCATGTTTTTTTCTGTGACCCAGTGGATGTTGGCAATTTGACCTCTGGTTCCTCTGCCTTTTCTAAATCCAGCTTTTATATTTGAAATTTCTCGGTTTACATACTGTTGAAGCCTAGCTTGAAGAATTTTGAGAATAACCTTGCTAGCATGTTAAATGAGTGCAATTGTACAGTAATTTGAACATTTGGCATTGCCTTTCTTTGGGATTGGAATGAAAACTGACATTTTCCAGTCCTGTGGCCACTGGTGAGTTTTCCAAATTTGCTTGTATATTGAGTGCAGCATTTTAACTGTGTTATCTTTTAGGATTTGAAATAGTTCAGCTGAAATTCCATCACATCTTCTCGCTTTGTTCATAGTGATGCTTCTTAAAGACCACTTGACTTCACATCCCAGGGAGTCTGGCTCTAGGTGATTGATTACACCATTGTGGTTATCCCGGTGTTAAAGACTTTTTCTTTCTTTCTTCTTCTTCTTCTTCTTTTTTTTATAAAGTCTTATGTATATTCCATCCCCCTCTTCTTAATATCTTCTGCTTCTGTTAGATCCATACTTCCTGTTCTTTATTCTGCCCATCTTTGCATGAAATTTCCTTTGATATCTCTAATTTTCTTGAAGAGATCTCTAGCCTTTCACATTCAATTTTTTCCCTCTTTTGCTTTTCATTGTTCACTTAAGAAGGCTTTTTTTTTTTTTTGGTCTCCTTGCTCTTTTTGGAACTCTGCACTCAGATGGGTATGTCTTTCTCTTTCTCCTTTGCTTTTCACTTATCTTCTTTTCTCAGCTCTTTGTAAGGTCTCCTCAGACAACAATATTGCCTTTTTGTATTTCTTTTTCTTTGGGATGGTTTTGATCACCACCTCCTGTTCAGTGTCCTCCCCCATCTCTAATTCTTCAGGCCCTCTATCATTTCTAATTCCTTGAATCTATTTGTCCCTTCCACTGTATAATCATACCTGAATGGCCTAGTGGTTTTCCTTACTTTCTTCCTAATACTCAACAGATGAGTATTAGGAAGAAATTGTTGTTTTTCACATACAAAGTGAGAAAAACAGAATCTCATCTGTTAAAAGAATAATTATTAGTTCACATAACTAGTAGACAATATTAATTAACCATCTTTTATGCACTAAGCATTTTGTTGTTGTTATTCAGTCACTAAGTCATGTCTGACTCCTTGCAACCCCATGGACTGCAGCATTCCAGGGTACTCTGTCCTTCGCCACCTCTTGGAGCTTGCTCAAATTCATGTCCATTGAGTCAGTGATGCCATCCAACCATCTCATCCTCTATCACCCCTTTCTCCTCCTGCCTTCAATCTTTCCCAGCATCAGAGTCTTCTCCAGTGAGTCGGCTCATCACATTAGGTGGCCAAAGGATTGGAGCTTCACCTTCAGCACCTGTCCTTCCAATGAATATTCAGGACTGATTTCCTTTGGGACTGACTGGTTTGATCTTCTTGCTGTCCAAGAGATTCTCAAGACTCTTCTCCAACACCACAGTTGAAAGCATCAGCTCTTTGGTGCTCAACCTCCTTTATGGTCCAGCTCTCACCTCTCTACACGACTACTGGAAAAACCATAGCTTTGACAATATGGATTTTTGTTGCTAGCATTATGCCTCTGCTTTTTAATATGCTGTGTAGTTTGGTCATAACTTCTCTTCCAAGGAGCAAGCATCTTTTAATTTCATGGCTTCATTCATTCTCCACAGTAATTTTTGAGCCCAAGAAAATAAAATCTGTTACTACCTCTACTCCCCACCCCATCTATTTGCCATGAACCATGAACCATGGGACCAGATGCCAGATATCAGTTTTTTGAATGTTGTGTTTTATGCCAGTTCTTTCACTCTCCTCTTTCTCCATCTCAAGAGGCTGTTTAGTCCCTCTTCACTTTCTGCCATTAGTGTGGTATCATTTGCACATCTGAAGCTGTTAGTATTTATACTTAAGCAATTCTCTGTGGTAAGTACTGTTGACCTGGTTTATAGGTAAGGGGACAGGTTCAGAGTGCTTAGATGAATTGTCCAAAGTCACATAGGTGATAGTAAGAAAGCAGATATGTCAATCTAGTTTTAACTATCTTCAAAGATTAAGCTTAATTTTGAACTGTGATGGATAGGGAGATGCACTGCCCTGGTTCTTCTGATGTGCAATATCATGTATCAGCTGCTCCCTAAAGGATCCTCAGTGAGTTTCCAGGGCGGCCAGCACTCAGTGACTGATACGGCAAACCTAATTGACTGTTTTGACTCAGCTTACAACCCTGATGGACCATTTTAATTCCAAAGCCTCTTATGTACTTGGTTGAGGTTTTCAGCCTGCTTATATTACAAACTGAATGTTTTCTCAGCCTGATCTTGATCCCTGGACCTTCTTGCCCCAGTGTTGATTCCAAGAGTACTTCCTAAAATATCCTAAACACTAAAGTCAATCTCAGTTTTGTTTCCTGGAGAATACAACTTGCAACACAGATGATCAGTAAGAGAATGGTCTATTAGATCCTTTCAGCTATCTCTTAGTATCCCAGTTAATTTTAATGTTTTTTTTTAAGGGATGTTTTAATGCCAACTATGGAATCACATTATAAATCCTTTCTGGCTACTTTATTTGTATAGATTTTTACCTGATGAAATGAGACAAAATTGATAGTTTTAAAATTTATGGTTGAATGTAAGTGAAATACATTTCATTCTCTGGAATAGATATCTTACAATCTATCTTGGTGATACATATTTGTAAAATGAACAATAACTGGTTTTGGTAAAAAGATGGACTTTTAGACTGTGGGTTGGAAAGACTGAATTTTTGCTTTGTCCATTCACATAACTAGCTGGATTACATAGTGCAGCTCTATCTTCTTTTAGTGTCTTATCTCAAGAAATAAAATGTTTCTGCTTGATTCTATACAATTCCAAGAATGTGTTGTTTTTTTGTTTCTGGTTGATCTTCATAATTTTTTTTAGCATTAAGCCTCTCTGTTTCCTCTAGTCTTTCTATGAAGTAGTTAATGAACTAGAAACAATTGCTTAAAAACACTAGTAGAGTTTTAAAGGTACCCTGAAGTGAATCATTTACAGTGTAAATAATCACCACTTAATTTATGTGATTTGTAAATTCAGATTTATCTATTGGAGTATGTTACTTATTCTAAGAAAATTTGACCTTTGACAGTGTGGTATAGGTAGCTTCTAAAAACAGTCACACTTTGGAATGTAGTATCAAAGGTGAAAAAGGGCACCATATTGAAACCACATTTTAACAATCTCATCAATAAGAATTCTCCAGTTTTTGTGACTGAGAACATTATTTCTTAGTTCCAAAATATTTAGAGCTTCTGAACTGTATTCAACAGCAGTTAGTTGTATATGTCCTTAAAAATAGCCTTGACATCCTTAATTCCCTCTGAGAACACAGAAGTACACAGAGATTTTATTTTCACTGCTTTGGGAATAATGTACATTCTGCTTCATTTCTCCAAATAAGACTATGTTAAAGTTATTTATTTTGCCAAGTTTGTTCAAGGAAATATTATCCTAACTACTAATCTAGGCTCATGATAAAATATCAAAACTGATGATGCATTATGAAACATAAAATTTTAACCAAACAAAGAATGAACAGAGAGTGCAAAAGAGATGCCTCCGAAGGAAATGTGCTATATAGTAAGGATTACGTATAAATTAAAAATCTTAAAAATAATAATTTCTAGGATGTCTCTTGAGCACAGTGATAGATTATAAAAATCATTTGTCACGTTGTAGGTCATACATCTAGATAGTCTCAAAAATAAACTCTAATAATAATCCCTGAACCTGGCTACCTCACCTTCCTGAAGTTCCTAGATTGTCATTATTGAAAATCATTGCTTCTCTTCTTCTCACTCATGGAACTTTGTTTTCACATCTCTTGCACTCGATTCCTTCTCCTTCTATTACATGTAGTTGTTTATATATTCTCTCCTCTTATAAAATTTTGAGTGCAGAAGTTTATTCTCCTCTAAATCTTTGAAAATCTGATTGAACTATGATGAGAGTAATTGCAAAATAGTATTGGATGAAAATGGGTTAAATCTAGTCTTAAAAACATTTCCATATTCTGCATTAACTTTTTATTTTTAACTGTAGTCTTATATAAACAAACAATCAGAAAAAACATAATACAATTTTGGCAACGGAGCATTTATAGCAATGAAAGTTGTTCTAAGGAATGGAGAATGTTTTAAAAGTCAGAATCCAAATTAAATATGAACATGATGTTGAAGAAGAAGTAAGAGGCATAATTATTTTATGGCAACCATTGTTATTATACTGTAGATTATTTAATTCTTTATAAATTTTAGAAATCTCTAAAAATGAAAGAAAAACTTCAAAATCTCAACAGGTCTCTTTGGAATTTGCCATCTTGATTTCTTGATTTATATTTTTCAGTATGAGGAGACAGAAATTAAACATAAATGTAATTTTGCCTGTTCACTAAAGAAGCTAAAATATGAAGGATACAATTAGGATTATCTCCTTTCCCAGTGGTTTCAATAGCTTGTGCTGTATTTTCCTTTTCCATCCTGTAGCAAAATATCTTGTAGATCTCTTCATCATCAATTTCAGAA
The DNA here is from genome assembly GCF_055505025.1 of Bos grunniens. Classification (NCBI taxonomy): domain Eukaryota; kingdom Metazoa; phylum Chordata; class Mammalia; order Artiodactyla; family Bovidae; genus Bos; species Bos grunniens. The sequence continues at coordinate 107,800,820 of NC_141165.1, forward strand.
CTGAAACTATCTCACTTATATAAAAATATATAAATATATATAAAATACCTAGTTTTATATGAGTCAGAACTTTCACTTCTTTCACCTGTTTCACCTAGTCTTACTCTACTTCCCCTGAGAATGGTGAAAAGGGTATTATCTGCTTTCTGTCACCCTTGCTAGACTGCTTCTGACTCCTCTAGGACTGGGGAACAATAGGAGCATTAGCAGATGTATTACAGATGTATACATGTATACATGTAATACAGATGTATTACAATGGGTAGCATTTGTCACAGGTCCCCATACAACATATGTGAGGTATTTTTGTTGACTATTCTGAGGTTCCCTTTATTAGGGACCCTGATAGCGCATCCTTTACATGGGTGATAGATTTTTTAAAAAAATTATTTATTTTTAATTGAAGGATAATTGCTTTATAATATTGTGTTGATTTATGCCACACATCAACATGAATCAGCTATAGTATACATAGGTTTCCTCCCTCTTGAAACTCCCTCCCACCTCCCACCCCATCCCATCCCTCTAGGTCACCACAGAGCCCCAGTTTGAGTTCCCTGAATCATACAGCAATTCCCACTGGTTATCTATTTTACATATGGTAGTGTATATGTTTCCATGCTACTCTTTTCATTCATCCCGCCTACTCCTTCCCCTTCCCTCACCTGGGATTCATAAGTCTGTTCTCTGTGTCTACATCAAATTGTTTAAATTTCTGTTATAGCCCTCAGCTCATGCACTCAGACTGTATGCCCTAAAGAAACTCTTCCTGGGGTCTTCTTGACTCAACAATCAGCCTCCTTTAGTAGGGTTATTGCCACATTGCTTATATCTTATTATTTTTTTATAGTATTTAATTATGACATAAAAACTACATATTTTGTTATGAAACAGAATGACATTTATTATAATATGACTTATTACATGAAAAATGTGCCCAGTATGACTTCCAACTTGTTAAAAAGCCATATGGGTATTTGTACAAACTGGTAAAATTATGTCCTTAAATATATTAAGAATCTTTAACTCTGAGATTTCAAGTGGTTTTTATTTTCTTCCTTGTAGTTTTCCCCATTTTCCAAATTTTCCATGATGAACACTGATTGTTTTTGTAAAAATAACAAGAATAAATGCCTTTTTAAAAATAGCATTTTAGAGGATTTTGATGTGAAAAAGAAAAGCTATTTTGCAAGTTAACATTACTGCAGTGTCTGATGGAGGCAGCAACAGCCCCAGAAGGAAATAGACGAGGTGATGCTGTCACAGTTTAGAGACCGTTTATATCATGAGTGGGGTGGGTTGAATACTGTCTCCCCAGATTCATGTCCCCTGAGAGACTCAGAATGTGATACTTGGAATAAAGGTCTTTGTATATATAATTAAGATAAAGATCTTGAAATGATATCATCCTGGAGATTCAGGCGGGCCTTCAATTCAGTGATTGAGGTCCTTATAAAAGAGAGGCAAATCTGAAACTCATCAATTCACAGGCAGAAGTCATGTGAAGATGGAGGCCGACTCTGGAGGTACTCAGTCACAAACCAAGAAACCCCAAAGGTTGCCCTCAATCATCAAAAACTGGGACATAGGCAGGGAACAGAATCTCTCTCAGACCCTCCAGAGGGAACCAACCCCACTGAGAGCTTGATTTTGGCTGCTGGTCTCCAGAACTGTGAGACAATAAATTTCTACTGTTCTAAAACTTTAAATTTATGAAGATTTGTTGCAGCAGCCTCAGGAAACAAATATAGTAAGAACCAGGAACACATACACTGGTTGATCAGTTTCTACTTGGGTTTTATCAATATTTCACAACATTTAAGGTAATATTCAAGAACATGAATATGAATATGATAGAAATCAAAATGGTGATTGAAAAATTATGACTAAAAGAGAGTTATACAAAGATTTGCTTTATGTTCATGTGTCATATATGAAGGACAGTTCAAGAAGCTATTTTCTGCTGTCTTACTGTGCTCTCACATACTGTGTTATGGGAGGAGTGGGTGGATGTTTTTGATTTTTTTTTTTCTCATTTAATTTTTATTTTTTTATTTTCTTAAATCCCAAAATATTTTTTCTAGTGTTTCCTAAAAATGTGAATTGGACTGTATATGAAATATCTGGGGGCTTCCCTGATGGTTGAAATGGTAAAGAATCTGCCGGCAATTACTGGGTCGGGAAGATCCCCTTGGAGAAGGAAATGGCAACCCACTCCAGTATTCTTGCCCAGAAAATCCCATGCACAGAGGAGCCTGGCAGGCTACAGCCCGTGGGGTCGTAAAGAGTCAGACACGACTGAGTGACTAACACACACTAACACGTGAAATATTTAAATCAGAGCTACTTTAAAGAATAATCACTGCTTGCCACAACACTTCCAACTGAGAAGCAGAAGGTGCTAATACCTGTAACTTCAGACCTTTTCAATGCATTGGATGGAATAACAAAACATGTTATGAGCTGTGATGTTTATTTCAAGAAGATTGTTTTCCACATCTAATTTTTCAGTTTATAGCAAGCATTGGTTTTCTAAATCTGGGCCCTGGGAAATGGTTCTTAGGGTCAATCCAAATCTAGGTGACCAGTGAATAATCAAGAAATCCAGGTTGCATTGTGTGGCACAATCAGAGTTCTACAGCTTGAGATAAGATTTGTGTTGCATGAGGAGTGTGAAGAGATATAATACTGATATTTAGGATGTAGTTTATGAAATCCTGGATCTCTGTTTATTTCTTTGCCCTATCATTAGTCACTCTTAACTAAAAAAGAAGGAAAGGAAAAACGTATAAATGAAACTTTAATTTACTAATGTGATATGAGTGTAATGAGACCTTAATACTTATTAATATTATTTATTTATGTATTTGATATGATATTATTTATTATAATGTATTTTATATTAATATTATTTATTTTATTAATGTTGAAATTATTTTAATTTGTAATTTATACTTTATTTTTTTACTAAAGAATTGTAAATAACTTTATAATATTAAAATCAGTACTGTGAAGTAAAAAAATCAGAAATCCTTTAAAAGAGTTTTTAACCTAGTGTTCATAGTTATAATCTGTGAAATTCCTGAGTGTTTATGTTTAATTTTACTGGGTGTGCTCATTAATTGGGGGGTGGTTTCATAATTTGATCATGTTGTCCAAGTATTAATAGGTCCAGAAGTGTTAGGGATCACTACTTTGGAAAGAGAAGAAAGATCATTGTGCATAACTCAGAATGCTGCTGCTGCTGAGTCACTACAGTAGTGTCCGACTCTGTGAGACCCCATAGATGGCAGCCCAGCAGGCTGCCCCGTTTCTGGGATTCTCCAGGCAAGAACACTGGAGTGGGTTGCCATTTCCTTCTGCAATGCATGAAAGTGAAAAGTGAAAGTGAAGTCGCTCAGTCGTGTCCGACTCTTAGTGACCCCATGGACTGTAGCCTACCAGGCTCCTCCATCCATGGGATTTTCCAGGCAAGAGTACTGGAGTGGGGTGCCATTGCCTTCTCTGATAACTCAGAATAGTTAGTTACATTTATTGAATATTGAATTTCACTTTCAGAATTCTTGTAGACAAAGTAAAACACACACACAAGCACAGAAGCTATATATAGCTCTTGTATAATAAAGAAGTACAATTTCATTTGCAGGGATAGAATATTTTAAATACTGAGTTTCTAGGGAAATCAATCATATAGCTGGTTCAATAATAAACATAACACAATTTAATTTCTAAGTATCTTTGACAGCAGGATTGCAGAAGACATGAATGCTTTAAATTTATGTTTCTGGTGAAATAGAATGAAAGAAAAGCTGAAGACATACCTTTACATCTTAACTGTGAAGGCATGACTATGTGTTGGGGATGAGTAATACAGACCAGATGTAATAATATTGAAATATACCTCCAGCCTAGAGAAATGGAAGTTTAACATATCTTTTAGATGAGCTCCTTCAAATATCAAAGAGGGCATGTGGTGAATGTCAGTCATTGCATTGTTGAATTCTTTGGTACTGGCCTAAAGAGAAATTGGTTAAAGAAGGATCATTTATTCTAAGAACTTGATATTAAAATGACAACTTTTATTGATTTATATCATGATGAAGAGACCATCTAAATATGCATAGGTGTGGATAATAGAAGTGACCTGAAACATGATCAAACTTTTCTCAAAAGTGAATATTTCATCCCAAATACTTAGAGAGTTACTCAGGTAGAAGTTACTCAGTTAGAGTTACTCAAATGTTAGAATTTAAATTCAGGACTTAGTAAGCTGCTTTAAATCATTTGAATCATAATTATGAGGCTATAGGATATTTACTTTTCCCAGAACAAAATATTGACGAATCCACTAGTATATTTTTGATGATTTTATTTATATTATCTATTTAGACAATTACAAATATTTAACAAAGTTGATTATATTCTTTGCAGCCAAAGATGGAGAAGCTCTATACAGTCAGCAAAAATAAGACCAGGAGCTGACTGTGGCTCAGATCATGAACTCCTTATTGCCAAATTCAGACTTAAATTGAACAAAGTGGGGAAAACCACTAGATCATTCAGGTATGACCTAAATCAAATTCCTTATGATTATACAGTGGAAGTGAGAAATAGATTTAAGGGCCTAGATCTGATATATAGAGTGCCTGATGAGCTATGGAATGAGGTTCGTGACACTGTACAAGAGACAGGGATCAAGACCATCCCCATGGAAAAGAAATGCAAAAAAGCAAAATGGCTGTCTGGGGAGGCCTTGCAAATAGCTGTGAAAAGAAGAGAAGTGAAAAGCAAAGGAGAAAAGGAAAGACATAAGCATCTGAATGCAGAGTTCCAAAGAATAGCAAGAAGAGATAAGAAAGCCTTCTTCAGCGATCAATGAAAAGAAATAGAGGAAAACAACAGAATGGGAAAGACTAGAGATCTCTTCAAGAAAATCAGAGATACCAAGCGAACATTTCATGAAAAGATGAGCTCGATAAAGGACAGAAATGGTATGGACCTAAAGAAGCAGAAGATATTAAGAAGAGGTGGCAAGAATACACAGACAAACTGTATAAAAAAGAGCTCCACGACCCAGATAATCACGATGGTGTGATCACTCACCTAGAGCCAGACATCCTGGAATGTGAAGTCAAGTGGGCCTTAGAAAACATCACTACAAACAAAGCTAGTGGAGGTGATGGAATTCCAGTTGAGCTATTTCAAATCCTGGAAGATGATGCTGTGAAAGTGCTGCACTCAATATGCCAGCAAATTTGGAAAACTCCGCAGTGGCCACGGGACTGGAAAAGGTCAGTTTTCATTCCGATCCCAAAGAAAGGCAATGCCAAAGAATGCTCAAACTACCACACAATTGCACTCGTCTCACATGCTAGTAAAGTAATGCTCAAAATTCTCCAAGCCAGGCTTCAGCAATATGTGAACCGTGAACTTCCTGATGTTCAAGCAGGTTTTATAAAAGGCAGAGGAACCAGAGATCAAATTGCCAACATCTGCTGGATCATCGACAAAGCAAGAGAGTTCCAGAAAAACATCTATTTCTGCTTTATTGACTATGCCAAAACCTTTGACTGTGTGGATCACAAGAAACTGTGGAAAATTCTGAAAGAGATGGGAATACCAGACCACCTGACCTGCCTCTTGAGAAACCTGTATGCAGATCAGGAAGCAACAGTTAGAACTGGTCATGGAACAACAAACTGTTTCCAAATAGGAAAAGGAGTATGTCAGGGCTGTATATTGTCACCCTACTTATTTAACTTCTATTCAGAGTACATCATGAGAAATGCTGGGCTGGAAGAAGCACAAGCTGGAATCAAGATTGCTGGGAGAAATATCAATAACCTCAGATATACAGATTACCACCCTTATGACAGAAAATGAAGAAGAGCTAAAGAGCCTCTTGATGAAAGTGAAAGAGGAGAGTGAAAAAGTTAGCTTAAAGCTCAACATTCAGAAAATGAAGATCATGGCATCGGGTCCCATCACTTCATGGCAAATAGATGGGGAAACAGTGGAAACAGTGTCAGACTTTATTTTGGGGGGCTCTAAAATCACTGCAGATGGTGATTGCAGCCATGAAATCAAAAGGCGCTTACTCCTTGGAAGGAAAGTTATGACCAACCTAGATAGCATATTCAAAAGCAGAGACATTGCGTTGTCAACAAAGGTCCATCTTGTCAAGGCTATGGTTTTTCCAATGGTCATGTATGGATGTGAGTGTTGGACTGTGAAGAAAGCTGAGCACCGAAGAATTGATGCTTTTGAACTGTGGTGTTGGAGAATACTCTTGAGAGTCCTTTGTACTGCAAGGAGATCCAACCAGTCCATTCTAAAGATCAGTCCTGGGTGTTCTTTGGAAGGATAGATGCTAAAGCTGAAACTCCAATACTTTGGCCACCTCATGTAAAGAGTTGACTCATCAGAAACGACCCTGATGCTGGGAGGGATTGGGGGCAGGAGGACAAGGGGACAACAGAGAATGAGATGGTTGGATGGCATCACCGACTCGATGGACATGAGTTTGAGTGAACTCCGGGAGTTGGTGATGGACATGGAGGCCTGGCGTGCTGTAATTCATGGGGTTGCAAAGAGTCAGAACGATTGACAAACTGAATGGAACTGAACTGAACTGAACAAAGTTAATATAGGTTTAGTATAGTTGTAACAAGCTTTTTTTTTTTTTTTCTGACCGTGTTTTATTAAGGCTACATTTAGTTCTTAATGGGCTTCCCTGGTGGCTCAGTCAGTGAAGAGTCTGACTAACATACGGGAGACCTGGGTTCAATCCCTGGATTGAGAAGGTCGTCTGGAAAAGGAAATGGCAACCCACTTCACTATTCTTGCTTGGAGAATTTGATGGACAAAAGAGCCTGGTGGGCTATAGTCTATGGGGTCACAAAAGGTTGGACATGACTGAGTGAGTAACTTTAACTTTCTTTCACTTAGTTCTTAATAATAAATATATATATTCAGAATAAATGTTGTTTGATTCCTTGTTCTTTGGGACATGGATATGTATCCAATCAGTCTGATAACCATGACAACTATTATATTCCTATACCTATTCACTACTGCTTCATTCCAAGAGATATGAGAGTTTAGAAAGAGTTCTTTGTGTATTGTTTCAAAATGTGGGGGAGTGAAGAGTCTCTAATGTTCTATTTTTCCCTCTCAAATGATAAAGCCTGAACAACAACAATAAATCTGAAAGTTATTTGGAGTTTTTAAAATATAACTTTCACTACTTTTGGCTTTTTTATATTCAAAATCATTTTTGTTTTACTCATTAAGGTATTATAAAGAAAACATAAGGAAAAACTCCTTGACCTTGGCCTTGTCAATGAATTTTTTTTGGAATAACATAAAAAGCACAGGCAATAAAACCAAAAAATATACACACAGGACATCAAACTAAAAGCCTTCTCCACAGCAGAGGAAACAACCAACAAAATGAAATGACAATCTATGGAATGGGAAAAAAAAATATTTGTAAACTATATGTCTGATAAAGAGTTAAAATCCAAAGTATATAAAAGACCCATATAAGTCAACATCAAACAAACCAAGAAACTTGATTAATAAATGGGAGAAGGACCTGAATAGACTTTTTCCCCAAAAAAATATACAAATGGAAAACAGGTACATGAAAAGATGCTCAATATCACTAATAAACAGGGAAATGCAAATTAAAACAATAGTGAGATATCAACCTTTCATCTATTAAGATGATTTATCAAAAAAGTAAGAAATAACAAGTGTTGGCAAGGATGTGGGTAAAAGAAACTCATGTACACTGTTGGTGGGAACATAATTTGCTACAGCTATTATGGAAAACAGTGTGAAAGTTCTTCAGCAAATTAAAAATTGGACTATCATATGATCCAGCAATCCCATTCCTGGGTGCAGAGCACATCTTTCAAAATGCCGGGCTGGATGAAGCACAAGCTGGAAGCAACATTGCTGGGAGAAATATCAATAATCTCAGATATGCAGATGACACCACCATTAGGGAAGAAAGTGAAGAAGAGCTAAAGAGCCTCTAGATGAAAGTGAAAGAGAAGAGTGAAAAAGTTGGTTTAAAACTCAACATTCAGAAAACTAAGACCATGGCATCTGGTCCCATCACTTCATGGCAAATATATGGGGAAACAATGGAAACAGTGACAGACTTTATTTCTGGGGGCTCCAAAATCACTGCAGATGGTGACTGCAGCTGTGAAATTAAAAGACATTTGCTCCTTGGAAGGAAAGTTATGACCAACCTAGATAGCATATTGAAAAGCAGAGACATTATTTTTCCAACAAAGGTCCATCTAGTTAAAGCCGTGGTTTTTCCAGTAATCATGTATGGATGTGAGAAAATGTGGGCTATAAAGAAAGCTGAGTGCTGAAGAATTGATGCTTTTGAACTGCGGTGCTGGAGAAGACTCTTGAGAGTCCCTTGGACTGCAAGGAGATCCAACCAGTCCATCCTAAAGGAAATTAGTCCTGAATATTCATTGGAAGGACTGATGTTGAAGCTGAAACTCCAATACTTTGGCCACCTGATGAAAAGAATTGACTCATTTGAAAAGACCCGGATGCTGGGAAAGATTGAAGGCAGGAGGAGAACGGGACAACAGGATTAGATGGCATCACTGACTTTGCGTACATGAGTTTGAGTAAGCTCTGGTGTTGGTGATGGGCAGGGAAGCCTGGTGTGCTGCAGTCCATGGGGTTGCAAAGAGTTGGATATGACTGAGCAACTGAACTGAACTGATCCAAAGGAAGTAAGATCACTACCTCAAAGAGGTGTCTTCACTTTCATGTTCATTGCAGCAACATTCACAATTGCCAAGACATGGAAACAACCTGTGTTTATCCATAGTAAAAATATATATGTACATTGGAATACTATTTAACTATAAAAAAGAATAAATTTTGTCATTTGTTACAGTGTGGGTGAGCCTAGAAGACATTATGGTAAGACATAAGCCAGAGAGAGAAAGACAAATACTATTTGGTGTCAGTCATATATGGAATCTTAAAAAGTTGAATTTGGAATGAGGGAATAAAATAGTTGTCACCAGGGACTGTGGAGAAGGCAATGGCACCCCACTCCAGTACTCTTGCTTGGAAAATCCCATGGACAGAGGAGCCTGGTAGGCTGCAGCCCATGGGGTCGCTAAGAGTTGGACACGACTGAGCGTCACTTTCACTTTTCACTTTCATGCATTGGAGAAGGAAATGGCAATCCACTCTAGTGTTCTTGTCTGGAGAATCCCAGGGACGGGGGAGCCTGGTGGGCTGCCGTCTATGGGGTAGCACAGAGTCGGACACGACTGAAGTGACTTAGCATAGCATATCATAGCACCAGGGACTGAGGCATGGAAAAAATGAGAAGAGGTTGGTAAGAGGATAAAACTTTTATAAGACTTTTTAAACTTATTTTTTAAATGGAGTATGATTTCTTTACAATGTTGGATTAGTTTCTCCTGAACAACATGAATCACCTATAAATATACATAGATCCCCTCTCTCTTTAGCCTCCCTCCTGTACTCACCCCATCCCACCCTTCTAAATCATCACAGAGCACTGAGCTGAGCATCCTGTGGTATATAGCAACGTCCCACTAGCTATCCATTTTACACATGTTAGGGTATATATGTCAATGCTACTCTCTTAATTTGTCTCATCATCTCCTTCCCTCCCTGTGTGCACAAGTCTGTTCTTTATGTCTGTGTCTCTTTTCCTGCCCTGCAAATGGGTTCATCAGTGCCATTTTCTAGATTCCATATATATGTATCATTAATATATGATATTTGTTTTTCTTTTTCTGACTTAGTTATAAGTAAAATACTGTATTGTATGTTTGAAATTTGTTGACAGTAAATCTTATGTTGTCAAAAATAAAAAAGCACAAGAAACAAGTCAACAAAAGAACTTCAAACAAGTAACTATGTCAGGTGATGGAAGTGTTAATTAGCTTGATTGTGGCAATCATTTCATAAGGCATATGTATATCAAACCATCAGTTGTATACCTTAAATATATACAAATTTTGTTTGACAATTATCCTAACAATGCTGGAAAAAAATATTAAACAAAATATGCAAATATATTCAGTCCAAATAACAGTTTAAATGACTACTCACATACTTAAATGACTATTCATATATATATATATGTAAGTGAGTAATAATGTGTGTATATGTATGTGTATATATATATATATATATATATGGAAGGGGGTAGACATTCAGTATATTTACATGGCCATATTGAGCATATATGTTTCATAATCTATATTGAAGTTGTGCTTCAGTATGAATGTATATATATGGAAGGGGTAGACATTCAGTATATTTACATGGCCATATTGAGCACATATGTTTCATAATCTATATTGAAGTTGTGCTTCAGTATGAATGTTAAAGATAGAATTGTAATAAAAATAATTTAAAAAATCATTACATTAAAAATACCAATATTAATTATAATCTTGCCCTATTTGGTTGGATAATCTTTAATCAATGTTTTACTTCCTTTTATAATATGTCTGTTTTGAAAGCAATAGACTCAAATGTCCATAGGTTAGTTAAATGATCTATAATTAAATTGAAGAAAATTATGTAAAGCTTTTAAAAATGTTTCCAAATGTACAGTTTGTTATATGCCATATGAACACACAGAATAAATGGGAATATATTTATCCCATAACCTGCAAACTATCATTACATGAAAATGTAAATGTTTTGCAAAGCACCTATAACAGAAATCAGAACACATGCAAAGTGTTAATACTCAAAAATGTATAAGACTGCAAATGGAGAGTTCTTTTCCATCTTCATCTAACATGCTATACCCTGATGACTCCTAATAGCTGTAGGTAGTGTTTGGAAAACAATGTTTGCATCTCTCAGCTGGCATCCATGAAAATGTGCAGAAGTTCTAACTGCTAATAAGTGTTCTTAATGACTTTGTCACCCACTGGTTACCATGGCATCAGAACCTTAAAGTGCATATGTACACAGTCTCACAGATTACTGCAGTGGGATGAATAGATTCCGCATGGACCCTGGCAGGGCGAAGGTTAAGATGCCAAGCAGCCATACGTCCCCTGCTGATCCACTAACAAGAGTAAGCAGATCAGCAGGGACCTTATGGAGGAGTGCTGATGAGCCTAATTAGCAACAGATGCTAGATTCATGGACACAGAGGATAGAAGAAAGAGAAGGAAATGAAGACTTGAAAGTACATCTCATCCTAATTACACCTTCATGCTAGTAAACCTCCCCGTACCCCCACAACAACCCCAAGCACTTGCTGTTGAGGGACCAGGTGATAGTCAAAAGGAGTTTCCTTATCCTCATACCTTTTGATCTTTTAATTCTTTGGTCACAAAAAGAGGTATATGGATAGTTAATTTCCAAGATTCCTTTCAATTTCACATGCAATGTTCATTCCCAATTTTATGGATTCTTCTTGAAATTGGCCAGAATCTTGAAATTTGGATATTGAAAAACACTTTTGTTTGTTTAGAAGAAAGAATGTTGTAATGTCAATAGAAAAAGCCTGCATGATGGAATAAGAAAAACAAGGATTTTATTCTTCATTCTATTTCTATGTGTCTTGAGCAAGTCTCTTCAGTTGCTTCATTTGCGAAATTAAGACGATAATATCTAACTTGCAAGACAGT